>NC_064628.1:222889347-225289347 GCF_023864275.1 Schistocerca cancellata
GCACGCACAGACTTCGTCCTTCACGTTTAGCACAGTAGGGCTGCCGTCGGTACATCGACGCACGGCTAGACAGCGGCGGACGCCTTGTTGCGTACTCCTTCATGGTGGGCGGACTGTTGGCAGCGGAACTGTGTGAAAGTTTTTGGCCCACGTCACTCCTGAGTGTGGTGTACGCTACGCTAAAGTTCATGCAAAGATGCTGCTGAGAAAGGGCTTTGAAGTTTTACATATTGGCTTTGTGGTATCGTTAACTGAACCTGGCGAGCTTCTGCTCCTTAGAAAACCTTGTAATGCCTCGGGCCGTACTCAGATAACTCATTTTCTGATACAAGTCTGCCACTACAGTGAAGTACTGTATAACTTGAGGGCTAGCCGAGGAATAAGTTGATCCCTCTATTTTGGGTGTTGTTGGTAGTACTCTGAACACTCAATTTCAGGATTGCTTCAGATAATCCTTTGACATGTCCGTTTATGCAGAAACTGGTAAAATTATAACTGTTTGTTGTGCTCCCGCAATCGCACAGCGTCTGTAGAGAACTGTGATTGGCATTTTGGTTTAGTTATAGCAAATGGACTGTTTGCATGACTCGTTGCCTGTAGTAAGCTGGGTCCCATTAACGGTTGGACGAGCGTTTAAGGTGCAAACAGCAGGAGGCCATTCCGGTCCCTCGTAGGGAAGCCAGTTCATTCGCCACCTTCGTAGATATCTCAGAAGTTCTTTATGTAAATTTTTTTAACATTCGATTGAAACAAATTTTCTTCAAAATTTTATGTTTTGTCTGGTCAGCTAAGTTTTGTGTGAGATTAAATTATGAACGTTTAAAGTACAGTAGAGTCCGTTCCTATTTAGGGCGCAAGATTTTTCTTAATTCAACCACTTTATTTGTGGAAACCTTAAGCGACACGTTTGATTTAAGGGGAGTCGGAACGCTCTATCCCGACGATGTTAAATTTAGTGAATTGGCTTCTCTGTATTTCAAGAGCCACTGCAGCTACTGATATGAAACTTTAACAGGACATTAAACCGTATGTTCTGAGCCTACTGAACTACAATAATTCCATTTCAGCCACTGCTTACGGAAATACAATTTTTTAATTACATAGTTAAAATTGTGCCCTTTTTTGTACGTTATCCCAAATGATTTTAATTATACGTAACATTACGTTCTTTTAGTTCAATAGACTCAGGATATGTATGTTATTACTCCCTGAAAATTTGAATACTCTACTCGAAGTGGTTTCTCAGACTTAAGGAACAATACAACAGAAAATGTAAAGATTCAGAAACTGCTTTTAAAGTTTGATAAGACTGTAACTCACTTAATGTATGCTTAAATTTTTTGTTACACAGAAGCACCCTGCACGATACTGTATATCATCCTCTTGATCTTTTTCAAAGTTTTTTTCTTCTTTACTTCTTTCTGGACTCTTTAGTGGCCAACAGTGCTGCATACTGTGCTTTATCAATGTTAACCTTGTCCATCTGATGCAGTTTGCTCCACTATTAATTCACATATGCTGTAGCACTTTCACCCTACCAATATTGCCATCATTAAAAGAAATAACAGTATCACTGACCCACCCACTTTAGTGTCTTCATCGCAGCAAAAACACTTTTGGTAAGCGAGCCCATATAAGATAATTGAACGACTCCTTGGAATTTTGAGTCTGACCATGCAGACACTTCTTCAGTAATTCAGGATTTGCCAAGGCTCTGTAAATAGATTTTATGATATCCATGACTGCTGCTGGGATGGAATGTACTGTTTGAACTGTTGAGTACTGGGCGTTGCGGTCATTGCACTATGAATCAGGTCCAGGAGGGAAAAAGTGGTGTACTGGTTTTTCATCAGTTGACAGTCTGTGGAAGAAGGTAGCCCATACCGCCTGCTTCATTTTCAACAAATCCTCAGTATTATTTCTAATGGCCATCCCTTAATACTGCTGTATTTCATCAATCATTTTGTTTGTCAGCCTGCCTCTGATAGTTTTACCATCAGAAAGTTCCTTACCTCTCAAACTTTGTTTCAACTTTCTCAACCTGGTGCCCATCCTGTCCTGGACAAGACCAACACATTCCAATTTTGTGATAATCTTCTTACCATAAGATTGAGTGGCTACTACACTGATATAAGCTTTTGAGTTTCCATCTCCTAATAATTTAGTGTAGCAAACTCCCCTTTCGTTCACAGATCGACCAAAAATTTCAATAGTTGCAGAGGCCTTGCTACAAACACTTAAGAGTACCTCCAAAGTTTACTCATGGACACTACCAGAGTGTCAATTACTCGTTATAACTGCAGATAACAGAGTTTAAGACGCTGGGGCGACTTAGGTTTCTTAATAAGACAAGAAATGATTCGGTCCTTCACTTGGTTCCACCTTCTATCCAAAACAGTCATTTACTCTAAAGCAGCTAAATAGACGCCAATGCCGATGGCATCGCTCTCGCCCCAACCAGCTTTCTAACTGGAGACTGGAGACTGGAGACTACTCAGAAGTCTGATACACACGCCACCGACGTGAACCTTTTTAGAATTCTTATGTTCATCTCATACACCAAACGTGCCATAATTCTTCGTCGGAATCCAAGGGCAGAACCAAGGAATCACTTTTCAGCCCTCGAATGACCACACCATGATCGCCATCGGGACAACACCGGCCCTCCACACTAGGGTCTTCGAGCCCACGGCGTTCCGTCCCCAACCGACTGCTTCTGCGGGGCCCACCGACCGCGCGGCCTTGCCCTCCGACACCGATATCGCTCCTCACCCACAGTCCAGAGATAACTCCCGACAAGCCCCATCTTCCTCGTCCTGTCCGCCTCGTGCCGGCTTAGTATAGTTTGTATGCTGTGAAAAATTCATCGAAGAATCTCTCTTACTTATGAAGAAAAGCGCACCTATAGCAACAAATGCAGCGAATAGTAAGTGAAGAAATGATGAAATTTCACATGTAAAAAAATTATTTTCTTATGTTTTTGAACTTCCGCTCTTATGAGTGTGAATCCTGAATCCTTCCTGGTCATGTTGACAAAAGTTTTATGAATTTATTTGTAAAAGTGTAGACAGTGGGCCAGCTGAAGTGGCTGTGTGGTTCTAGGCGCTGCAGTCTGGAACTGCGAGACCGCTACGGTCGCAGGTTCGAATCCTGCCTCGGGCATGGATGTGTGTGATGTCCTTAGGTTAGTTAGGTTTAACTAGTTCTAAGTTCTAGGGGACTAATGACCTCAGAAGTTGAATCCCATAGTGCTCAGAGCCATTTGTAGACAGTGCAAATTAAAATTTCCTGTGGTGCCTCTCCCGCTCCAAGTCGGCCCGTCTGACATCCTACCCTCTTTAAAAGACGGAGGGAGGGTACCCGTCCGTCATAAATTACTGAAGGTTAAATTGCAAGGTGATGTTAGAATCAATACTATTTGCTGAGCCTTCGCGGTTAGCGGGAGGCCATTACTTTCCAATATCAGATTTAAATGGGGCTTACTACCAGGTATCTCTGACAGAGGAAGCCGAACCTCTTACAGCCTTGTGTACTGATTGGAACCTTTATGAATTCACCCACATTCCCTTTGGTTTAGTGACTGGGAAGGCTGTCCGGTGTGAGAGTGACTATGAACGAGTGTTTCGATGTACTAACGACAGCCCTGCTGTGCAAAACGTGAAAAGAGGAAGCCTTTCTGCGTGCGGGCGCGGCCGGAGATAAATACTCACTTGCTGCCCACCCAAAGTCCTCTCTCACCGAACGGAGAAAACATAATGCAGCGATGATGGAAAAGTATCTTTGATCGCATCCACAGTCGAATCGCGCCGCTCCATGGCCAATCCGCCCCCCCCTTCCTCCCCTCTCCTCCTTTAATACATGGAGCCTCGGGTGATCTGGTTGAGCTTCCTGAATTTTGAAATAAAATACAACTATCGACAGGTGGCTTTTTTTCCTCTTTTGAATAAATAAGAATAGCGAATGACTCTCTTGTCGCGAATATGTCCAGACTTGGTAAGTTTAAATACTGTGACATTTAGTTCTAGAGTCCACTGTCCCTTTCACTAAGTGGGTTTTGGCACTAGATGCGGTACAGAGTAAAAGGTGGCCGGTTCTGGGGTACATACTCATTTTCTCTTCCATTTTAATGTTAGTAAAATACTACACTGTGATATATAGGTTTGTGTGTGCACCTCCCTTCACTTTTACCTGCCCTACAAGCAGGTAATCCGGTTGTACGACGACACAAAAATGGTTCAAATGGCTCTGAGCACTATGGGACTCAACATCTTAGGTCATAAGTCCCCTAGAACTTAGAACTACTTAAAACTAACTAACCTAAGGACAGCACACACACCCATGCCCGAGGCAGGATTCGAACCTGCGACCGTAGCAGTCCCGCGGTTCCGGACTGCAGCGCCAGAACCGCTAGACCACCGCGGCCGGCACGACGACACAAGGAGGGTACTAAGGACGATATAGCACTAAACATATGAACTTGGGCCAGAAGGCTAATTGATATACTACTTTCATGATTTCCTGTTTTTCCTAGAGATCCTAATCATTTGCGTCTCCTAGGCAATTTTCTCAAAGTTTTCTCTGAAATGTTCCGCCACTGCCAATGCTGAGGCCTATTACCATGTTTGACCTGCCTGTAGGATACATTTTTGCCACAATGATTTCTCATTCAGTATTTTCATTAGCCTCACTACATTTCATCCTGTTGTAACCTCCCCCTTTCTAATAGCCCTATTAGATTGCGATATAAATGCCCGTGATCGTGTGAGAGTGACTATGGACGAGTGTTTCGATGTACTAACGACAGCCCTACTTTCATGATTCTGCAGTGAGTAAGGGTACCGTTACCGAAGGAAAATAATATCTGTCTGTAGGAGGGAAGTGCACAACAGGCCCTTCTGAAGGAAGAGTCTATTCTAAACCTAATCTAAATAACGATAATGACTATTGAAATGGTTGTAATTCAGTGCAATCATTCACGAACCACACAGGGAGAAATGGGTGCCACGTAATATTTACTACAAATAATACTGATTAGCCTCAAAGGTATAATTAAACAGTCACCAGCCCACTACGGCAATGAATACACAGAATTCTAAGAAAGGTAATGGCAAAGAAAATTAAGTAAATAATCACTGGCATGGCAACAGAAGGTTGTCACGCTTTTCCACAACACAACGGTTCACGAGAAAATAAATGAATCAGAAATCACTGAGTTTGCAGTTACTTATTCTGATATACTACATTTTCATAGCAAGGTTATACGAAGTTGCTGGTTAAGTAAATGACTGACTGTAACTGAAACTTTGTTATGTAAAAATGACTTTCGGTAATGTCATCATAACGTAATGCAAAATTTGGAAAAAGGCTAGTAATATACTTTTAATTATTGAAGATTGAATTGAATTTTATTTAAAGAAATGAGCAACTGATTTACTTTTAACATAAGGACAATAAAATACGTGTCAAGTCAGCAGAAGTCATTCGCTAAGCTGAATATAGAATAAATGAAATTGCGCACTCTTGATTTGTGCTGTATCTTCAGATATTAGATTTTCCAGTGAAATCTTACTTTACTTTAAGAGACTGAAGTTAATATTCTAAATCACAAACAAGGTAAGCCTCTGTTATGCACTACAGTTACTAAGGCAGCAAAATTTAGATTGAAATTGGTCATTAGCGATCAAACAATACTGGCAATAAGTAGTTACTCAATTGTCATATTTTTACAACACTAGGTGATTGCATGAAAAGGAAAGGGACCCTGCTTGGTAATAACGTCTGAGGAGAAAGACAACACAGATGCTCTACAAGTTTCAACTACTACTGGTTATTATTCAAGAAAGCTAGTCATTATAGTTAGTTAAAGATCAGTATTAGTTATACTCTGTCATTTTAACAATCTTACGATGCTGTAGCTGTTCGGCCGACGAAGAATGTAGCCGACGACAACCCTGCGCTGCTGCTGCTGTTTGAGAATCACGTGTCGTCTCCAGAGCCACAAGTAACTATGGGATGAGCAATAGTTAGCATTGCAGCTTTCTGCACCTGAACACTCCGATCATGCTCTCAATGCTCGCTGATTAATAAAGTAGGTGCGCCTAAAGTGGCACAATCATAACTGCACACAGCATCTTCGAGAGCGTCCAACAAACATTGCCTCAGTCTTTTAATACTCAAGCTGTTGTGTCTGCTCCCATCTCGCTGCGTGATAGAGACTCCCTACATGCAGAGATAAACAACGGCACAGCTACTGCCATTTCGTCGTTGCTATCGATACATTTAAACAATGTTTCCTTGGTGATTATGCAGCAATTTACAATATTTACATTACAATTACAATCTCTTACATGAATTCATACATAATCTACACCGTTGAATCCATGACATATGAAATATACACTCCTGGAAATTGAAATAAGAACACCGTGAATTCATTGTCCCAGGAAGGGGAAACTTTATTGACACATTCCTGGGGTCAGATACATCACATGATCACACTGACAGAACCACAGGCACATAGACACAGGCAACAGAGCATGCACAATGTCGGCACTAGTACAGTGTATATCCACCTTTCGCAGCAATGCAGGCTGCTATGCTCCCATGGAGACGATCGTAGAGATGCTGGATGTAGTCCTGTGGAACGGCTTGCCATGCCATTTCCACCTGGCGCCTCAGTTGGACCAGCGTTCGTGCTGGACGTGCAGACCGCGTGAGACGACGCTTCATCCAGTCCCAAACATGCTCAATGGGGGACAGATCCGGTGATCTTGCTGGCCAGGGTAGTTGACTTACACCTTCTAGAGCACGTTGGGTGGCACGAGATACATGCGGACGTGCATTGTCCAGTTGGAACAGCAAGTTCCCTTGCCGGTCTAGAAATGGTAGAACGATGGGTTCGATGACGGTTTGGATGTACCGTGCACTATTCAGTGTCTCCTCGACGATCACCAGTGGTGTACGGCCAGTGTAGGAGATCGCTCCCCACACCATGATGCCGGGTGTTGGCCCTGTGTGCCTCGGTCGTATGCAGTCCTGATTGTGGCGCTCACCTGCACGGCGCCAAACACGCATACGACCATCATTGGCACCAAGGCAGAAGCGACTCTCATCGCTGAAGACGACACGTCTCCATTCGTCCCTCCATTCACGCCTGTCGCTACACCACTGGAGGCGGGCTGCACGGTGTTGGGGCGTGAGCGGAAGACGGCCTAACGGTGTGCGGGACCGTAGCCCAGCTTCTTGGAGACGGTTGCGAATGGTCCTCGCCGATACCCCAGGAGCAACAGTGTCCCTAATTTGCTGGGCAGTGGCGGTGCGGTCCCCTACGGCACTGCGTAGGATCCTACGGTCTTGGCGTGCATCCGTGCGTCGCTGCGGTCCGGTCCCAGGTCGACGGGCACGTGCACCTTCCGCCGACCACTGGCGACAACATTGATGTACTGTGGAGACCTCACGCCCCACGTGTTGAGCAATTCGGCGGTACGTCCACCCGGCCTCCCGCATGCCCACTATACGCCCTCGCTCAAAGTCCGTCAACTGCACATACGGTTCACGTCCACGCTGTCGCGGCATGCTACCAGTGTTAAAGATTGCGATGGAGCTCCGTATGCCACGGCAAACTGGCTGACACTGACGGTGGCGGTGCACAAATGCTGCGCAGCTAGCGCCATTCGACGGCCAACACCGCGGTTCCTGGTGTGTCCGCTGTGACGTGCGTGTGATCATTGCTTGTACAGCCCTCTCGCAGTGTCCGGAGCAAGTATGGTGGGTCTGACACACCGGTGTCAATGTGTTCTTTTTTCCATTTCCAGGAGTGTAGTTTCTATATTAAAGCTTACAGATTTAGAACTAAGAGTATATTACAAGTTATCAACGGATATTAAACGGCGAAAATTTTGGATGGTGCAGAAGGTATTTTATTTGCATTTTCGGTGTTATACTGTTATTCACGACTTTAGGTAATCCTCCGTTACTGGCATTCAGCATGTCTTTGTGACAGATATTCCAATCGGAATGTAATGTTTCATTGCTGTCATTATCAACTTTCAGCTAGCTTCCTGTCCCTAGCACTTCGTTGGCATTATCGTTTATAAGAGACACTTTTTCTCTTTAAAGAAGAACGTACCGAGAATAAAGATTCTCGAGAATCCACACAACGCAGTCGCATACGGCTGGTGGAATGGCAGTTCGTGCACAACACGTGGTTAAAGGCACACTTAATCGGCAGTTTTATACATTCACAACATCATGCAGTGTAAAACGTGCGTCATCATTCCATAGAGTTTTACCTGGCTACATCTCATCAACTTCCATCTGTGAGAAAAAGCGAAGAGCAAACTCAGAACGTTGTTGCGTATCATGAGCTTCCAGCTGCTACACATCAGTGTAAAGTAGACCGCAAAACTTTCCGTACTGTTGACCGTGGGATGAATAATTCTCTAGACACTGTACGAGCACTGACACTACCCGGGGCACGTGCAACATGGCCACTTACAGCACCACAGCATCAGCAACCTAGTCAATAACTTCTCCCGGGATTGGACGCGTTCCTCTGCCAGGGACCACACCTGTTTTCGACTTCATTATCCTTATCATTAAACCATTTAATGACATCTGGCCTCTCCTAAGATCTTTCATTCGCCGATACTCTCTCAATGCAGCACTTTAATTTCTGCCCTTTGCATAAAACAGTTTCACTAACAACGCACGGTCTCTGTTGTCGATACGAATGTTGTTCACTCACTTTACGGCTTTTAAAATGACAGCGCGGATGTCGCACCGTCATAGAAATAGTGTACAGAGCCAGAATTTGAACTAATTTGTTTCCCAGCATAAATAGGTTCCGCATCAATGTATTAGCATATCTGTCAAGCGCCATACGATAAATGCAGTTCACACTGGACCTCTGTGCGTATCTGCACTTTAATTATAACCACACGTTAGAAAAGATACGAGAATTTAATCTGAAAACTTCTAGTATTTGTGGATTATGAAGAGAAGCATTTGATTGAATTCACAGAGGTAAGCTACGAGCAACAACGTAAGAAAGAGGAATCCCTACATCTGATACAAAACTCAAAAATTCTATAAAACGTCAAACTTGAATTGACAAAGACAAAGATGTAACACCTGAAATACAAATCAACGAATGAAACGAAGGTGTAGCTTGTCATGAACATTACTCAATATCTATACAGATGACGTAATCAGAGTGTGGAAAAGGCGTAGGATACTATCACGCATAAATAATGGGAAGAATAAAAATATTAAAAGATGTTATTCGCAAATGATCGAGTTATCAAGCGAGACAGCGAAGATAAATTACAAATGGCATCACATAAACTAAATGATGTAAATGCAGGCTACAATCTTTCTATATAAATAAAATTAAAACCATGGCCTTTCAAGGTATTCAATCAGTAGGAATAAAATAGCCCTCAATAATAAACCGACAGAACACATAGTGAATTTCAGGTATTTAGGATGTGACATATATGATCAATACATTGATATATTGAAAAAATTAATATTTACCAGGGCATATGTGGTACAACAAGGACAACATTCAACGGTACAACAAAGAAAGAGATATAACTGAAATTTTATAAAGTCATGGCAGTTCCTACTTTATTTTCAGGAGCGGAAAGTTGGACGCTCAGAAGGAAAGATTTACGGAGCTAGAAGCATAAAAAATGAAATTTCTAAGGTCTGTGGAAGACTTCATTAGCGAAACGAAGTAATACGAGACGAATTGGGGATGCAGCTAATAATTCAGAGGGCAATCCATTTCAAAGACAAATACACTCCTGGAAATTGAAATAAGAACACCGTGAATTCATTGTCCCAGGAAGGGGAAACTTTATTGACACATTCCTGGGGTCAGATACAGCACATGATCACACTGACAGAACCACAGGCACATAGACACAGGCAACAGAGCATGCACAATGTCGGCACTAGTACAGTGTATATCCACCTTTCGCAGCAATGCAGGCTGCTATTCTCCCATGGAGACGATCGTAGAGATGCTGGATGTAGTCCTGTGGAACGGCTTGCCATGCCATTTCCACCTGGCGCCTCAGTTGGACCAGCGTTCGTGCTGGACGTGCAGACCGCGTGAGACGACGCTTCATCCAGTCCCAAACATGCTCAATGGGGGACAGATCCGGAGATCTTGCTGGCCAGGGTAGTTGACTTACACCTTCTAGAGCACGTTGGGTGGCACGGGATACATGCGGACGTGCATTGTCCTGTTGGAACAGCAAGTTCCCTTGCCGGTCTAGGAATGGTAGAACGATGGGTTCGATGACGGTTTGGATGTACCGTGCACTAATCAGTGTCCCCTCGACGATCACCAGTGGTGTACGGCCAGTGTAGGAGATCGCTCCCCACACCATGATGGCGGGTGTTGGCCCTGTGTGCCTCGGTCGTATGCAGTCCTGATTGTGGCGCTCACCTGCACGGCGCCAAACACGCATACGACCATCATTGGCACCAAGGCAGAAGCGACTCTCATCGCTGAAGACGACACGTCTCCATTCGTCCCTCCATTCACGCCTGTCGCGACACCACTGGAGGCGGGCTGCACGATGTTGGGGCGTGAGCGGAAGACGGCCTAACGGTGTGCGGGACCGTATCCCAGCTTCATGGAGACGGTTGCGAATGGTCCTCGCCGATACCCCAGGAGCAACAGTGTCCCTAATTTGCTGGGAAGTGGCGGTGCGGTCCCCTACGGCACTGCGTAGGATCCTACGGTCTTGGCGTGCATCCGTGCGTCGCTGCTGTCCGGTCCCAGGTCGACGGGCACGTGCACCTTCCGCCGACCACTGGCGACAACATCGATGTACTGTGGAGACCTCACGCCCCACGTGTTGAGCAATTCGGCGGTACGTCCACCCGGCCTCCCGCATGCCCACTATACGCCCTCGCTCAAAGTCCGTCAACTGCACATACGGTTCACGTCCACGCTGTCGCGGCATGCTACCAGTGTTAAAGACTGCGATGGAGCTCCGTATGCCACGGCAAACTGGCTGACACTGACGGCAGCGGTGCACAAATGCTGCGCAGCTAGCGCCATTCGACGGCCAACACCGCGGTTCCTGGTGTGTCCGCTGTGCCGTGCGTGTGATCATTGCTTGTACAGCCCTTTCGCAGTGTCCGGAGCAAGTATGGTGGGTCTGACACACCGGTGTCAATGTGTTCTTTTTTCCATTTCCAGGAGTGTATAATGATCATATAATTCGTGTGCAGCCACAAAGACTGAATGAACTAGCAATGGCGTACCAGCCATGGGCTAAGAGAAGTGTGCGAAGACCGAGGAAGAGACGGTGAGACCGGAACAGGCCCTAGGCCTAGCACTGGAGTCGCAGGTGAAGAAGAAGCAGGGCTCGATTGCGGACCCATGCGTTTTTGGAACATTTTACTTTCCATTATTGTGAAGACTTAAGTGAGAAGTTATGGGAAACCTTCCACTACTGGGTCTGACTTCCTTTTCAACAAGTTTCTTCTAACCAAACTTCGTGCCTATGGACTATCGCCTCAGTTGTGCGACTGGATTCGTAATTTCCTGTCAGAAAGTTTACAGATCGTAGTAATAGACGGACGGTCATCGAGTAAAACAGAAGTAATATCCGGCGTTCCCCAAGGAAATGTTATAGGCAATCATTAAAACAAAGGCGTTGCGACGGGATTTTCTCACGAAATTTCAATCATCTCTTTTCTCCTCCGATTGTGAAAACATTCTGTTGGCACTCACCTACATAGGGAGAAATCATCATCACAGGGCTCGCACAGAAAAATTTAAGTGCTCGTTTCTCCCGCGCGACGCTCCACAGTGGAACGTAGAGAGACAGCTTGAAGGTGGTTCATTGAACCCTCTGTCAGGCACTTTATTTTAAATAGCAGAGCAATCACGTAGATATAGATGTATTGCAGCAACTCAACTTGGTATGGACTCATCAAATCGTTGGAATCCCCCTCCAGAAATAATGAGCCATGCTGGCTCCATAGCCATCCATAAGTGTTGGCTTGCAAGATTTTGTGCATGAACTGACGTCTCGATTATGTCCCATGAATGTTCAAGGGGGTACATGTCAGGTGATATTCATGGCCAAATCATTCGCTCTAATTGCCCAGAATGTTCCTGAAACCATTTGCGAATTGTGGCTCCGTGACATGACATCGTTCTTTGGGAACATGAAGAGCAGGAATGGCTACAAATGGTGTCCAAGTAGGCGAGCATAGCCACATGATGGGTTCGGTTGACCACAGAACGCAGTCCACTCTATGTAAACGCAGCCGCGCGGCATTAGCCGAGCGGTCTAGGGCGCTGCATTCATGGACTGTGCGGCTGGTCTCAGCGGAGGTTCGAGTCCTCCCTCGGGCATGGGTGTGTGTCTTTGTCCTTAGGATAATTTAGGTTAAATAGTGTGTAAGCTTAGGGACTGATGACCTTAGCAGTTAAGTCCCATAAGATTTCACACACATTTGAACATTTTTTTTTGTAAACGCAGCTTACAGCATTATGGAGCCACCACCAGCTTAAACATTGTCTTGTCTCCACTGTCCTAACGGATACGTTCATCGTACCTCTCTCATCGATTTCTGCAGTTATTTCATGCACTGTTGCTTGTCTGTTAACACTGACAACTCTATGCAAACGTCTGGGCTCTCGGTCGTTAAGTAAAGGTCAGCGGCGACTGCGCAGTCCGTGGTGAGAGATAATACCTTAAATTTGGTATTGTCGACACACTCTTGACACTGTAGATCTCGGAATATTCAATTCCGTAACGATTTCCGAAATGGATTGTTCCATGCGTCTAGCTCCAACTATCATTTCGCGTTCAGAGTCTGCTAAATTTCTTTGTGCGACCATAATCAAATCTAATACCTTTTCACATGAATCACTTGAGCACAAATGACAGCTCCCAGCTCCGTCAATGCCCTGCCCTTTTAAACCTTGTGATGCGATACTACGGCCATCTGTATATGTCCACATCGATATCCCATGACTTTTGTTGACTCAGTATACAGGGTGATTCAAAAAGAATACCACAACTTTAGGAATTTAAAACTCTGCAACGACAAAAGGCAGAGCTAAGCACTATCTGTCGGCGAATTAAGGGAGCTATAAAGTTTCATTTAGTTGTACATTTGTTCGCTTGAGGCGCTGTTGACTAGGCGTCAGCGTCAGTTGATGCTAAGATGGCGACCGCTCAACAGAAAGCTTTTTGTGTTATTGAGTACGGCAGAAGTGAATCGACGACAGTTGTTCAGCGTGCATTTCAAACGAAGTATGGTGTTAAACCTCCTGATAGGTGGTGTATTAAACGTTGGTATAAACAGTTTACAGAGAATGGGTGTTTGTGCAAAGGGAAAAGTTCTGGACGGCCGAGAACGAGTGATGAAAATGTAGCACGCATCCAGCAAGCATTTGTTCGCAGCCCAGGAAAATCGACTCGCAGAGCTAGGAGAGAGCTGCAAATTCCACAGTCAACTGTATGGAGAGTCCTACGAAAAAGGTTAGTTATGAAACCTTATCGTCTGAAACTGGTTCAAGCACTGTCTGCAGCTGATAAGATTAAAAGAATCGATTTCTGTGATTTTATCCTTGCTCAAATGGAGATGAATCTTTCGTTTCCAATATTGTGTTTAGTGATGAAGCAACTTTCCACACTAACGGGAAAGTCAACCGTCACAATGTCTGTATATGGGGCACTGAGAATCCGCGGGAAACAACTCAGTATGAACGTGACTCGTCTAAGGTGAAAGTTTTCTGTGCCATTTCAGCCAATAAAGTTTTTGGTCCCTTTTTCTTCGAAGGTGTTACTGTAACTGGACTACAGTATCTGGAGATGTTAGAGAATTGGCTGTTCCCTCAGCTCGAACAAGAAGCACAACAATTCATATTTCAGCAGGATGGAGCGCCACCACATTGGCACTTATCTGTCCGTAACTACCTGAACGTCAACTACCCGAGGCGATGGATCGGCCGCCAGGCAGCCCGTGACAGAGCACTTCATCACTGGCCTCCAAGAAGCCCTGATCTTACCCCCTGCGATTTTTTCTTATGGGGGTATGTTAAGGATATGGTGTTTCGGCCACCTCTCCCAGCCACCATTGATGATTTGAAACGAGAAACAACAGCAGCTATCCAAACTGTTACGCCTGATATGCTACAGAGAGTGTGGAACGAGTTGGAGTATCGGGTTGATATTGTTCGAGTGTCTGGAGGGGGCCATATTGAACATCTCTGAACTTGTTTTTGAGTGAAAAAAAAACCTTTTTAAATACTCTTTGTAATGATGTATAACAGAAGGTTATATTATGTTTCTTTCATTAAATACACATTTTTAAAGTTGTGGTATTCTTTTTGAATCACCCTGTACTTTGATTCTGTCGTTCCCGCTATTATGATACACCCTGGCTACTCTTGACATCGTACCACAGTACTTGAAATAAGAAAAAGTTGTACGCTAATGTTGTTATAGAGTATTTCTCCGATCTGAGATAAAAAGAAACCCAATTGTGGGCACCCGCGGCACCTGAGGCGAGGAGTGGGGTCTCGAGAGCTCCCCCACGAGGAAGCGGCCTGCCCGTGATTTATCACTTAATTTCCGGCCCGGTACGGCTCTTCCAGATCGCAGCCTCCGCACGCCTCAGGCTTGGCGGCCGCCGTGCCGAGTCGCAGATCAGGGCCCGGCGTGCTTGCCTCGGAAAGAGAAACCGACTTTGGCTCAAGGAAACGTCAAGTGGCTCACTGCGTGAAAGACACGTACTTGCTGCATAGGTCTCTTGGCATTTACTGGCGGTAACCTATGGAAGTGAAGTCTGGATGAATTTCTTGAGAGTGAATTCTGTCTGTCTGCGCAGTGACTGAATGAGTTCCCTGCGAAGAATGATAAAACTTGCAGAAACGAAAGGTCCTGTCATTCAGCACTCTATTAAAGAAGTGCTGAAGGACTAAATATCTTGAATATCTTGGTATACAGGGTGTTACAAAAAGGTACGGCCAAACTTTCAGGAACATTCCTCACACACAAAGAAAGAAAATATGTTATGTGGACATGTGTCCGGAAACGCTTACTTTCCATGTTAGAGCTCATTTTATTACTTCCCTTCAAATCACATTAATCATGAAATGGAAACACACAGCAACAGAACGTACCAGCGTGACTTCAAACACTTTGTTACAGGAAATGTTCAAAATGTCCTCCGTTAGCGAGGATACATGCATCCACCACCCGTCGCATGGAATCCCTGATGCGCTGATGCAGCCCTGGAGAATGGCGTATTGTATCACAGCCGTCCACAATACGAGCACGAAGAGTCTCCACATTTGGTACCGGGGTTGCGTAGACAAGAGTTTTCAAATGCCCCCATAAAGAGGGTTGAGGTCAGGAGAGCGTGGAGGCCATGGAATTGGTCTTCCTCTACCAATCCATCGGTCACCGAATCTGTTGTTGAGAAGCGTACGAACACTTCGACTGAAATGTGCAGGAGCTCCATCGTGCATGAACCACATGTTGTGTCGTAAAGGCACATGTTCTAGCAGCACAGGTGGAGTATCCCGTATGAAATCATGATAACGTGCTCCATTGAGCGTAGGTGGAGGAACATGGGGCCCAATCAAGACATCACCAACAATGCCTGCCCAAATGTTCACAGAAAATCGGTGTTGATGACGTGATTGCACAATTGCGTGCGGATTCTCGTCAGCCCACACATGTTGATTGTGAAAATTTACAATTTGATCACGTTGGAATGAAGGCTCATCCGTAAAGCGAACATTTGCACTCAAATGAGGATTGACACATTGTTGGATGAACCATTCGCAGAAATGTACCCGTGGAGGCCAATCAGCTGCTGATAGTGTCTGCACACGCTGTACGTGGTACGAAAATAACTGGTTCTCCCGTAGCACTCTCCATACAGTGACGTGGTCAACGTCATCAAATCGTACAGCCGTAACTTCTCTTACGCTGACTTTAGGGTTATCGTCAACTGCACGAAGAATTGCCTCGTCCATTGCAGGTGTCATCGTCGTTGTTGGTCTTCCCCAGTCGCGAGTCATAGGCTGGAATGTTCCGTGCTCCCTAAGACGCAGATCAATTGCTTCGAACGTCTTCCTGTCGGGACACCTTCGTTCTGGAAATCTGTCTCGATACAAACGTACCGCGCCACGGCTATTGCCCCGTGCTAATCCATACATCAAATGGGCATCTGCCAACTCCGTATTTGTAAACATTGCACTGACTGCAAAACCACGTTCGTGATGAACACTAACCTGTTGATGCTACGTACTGATGTGCTTGATGCTAGTACTTTAGAGCAATGAGTCGAATGTCAACACAAGCACGAAGTCAACATTACCTTCCTTCAACTGGGCCAACTGGCGGTGAATCGAGTAAGTGCAGTACATGCTAACGAAACTAAAATGAGCTCTAACATGGAAATTAAGCGTTTGCGGACACATGTCCACATAACATCTTTTCTTTATTTGTGTGTGAGGAATGTTTCCTGAAAGTTTGGCCGTACCTCTTTGTAACACCCTGTAGACACCTCATTTTCGGGAACTGGTTACTGCCATATGTTTAATGTAATCCAATAATTTTTTCTGAAAGTGGTTTGGTTGTACTCAAGATGTACTCAAGATTCCAATTCATCACATAATAACCCATTCTTTTGTCTACAAAAGCCGGTCGGTGTGGCCGAGCGGTTCTAGGAGCTTCAGTCTGGAACCGCGCGACCGCTACGGTCGCAGGTTCGAGTCCTGCTTCGGGCATGGATGTGTGTGATGTCCTTGGGTTAGCTATGTTTAAGTAGTTCTAAGTTCTAGGGGACGACCTCAGATGTTAAGTCCCATAGTGCTCAGAGCCATTTCGCCATTTGTCTACAAAATCCTACATTTCAACATAATCTCCGTTCAATGCGAGGGCCTTAATCCACAGCCAGCGTCTTGCTACATCAATAAAATCCCATCATCTAGGTTCTGCTTTCCGCAGAGTGCTCCCTTCGTTGGATCAAACAGTTGGTGCGAGATCTGGGCCATATGGTGGATGAGGAAGAACAGTTCTGTGAAGTTTTGTGAGCTCCTTTCAGGTGCGGAGACTTGCGTGAGGTATTACGTTTTCATGGGGAAGAAGAAGTTCGTTTGCATTTCTGTGGCGACGAACATATTGCAGGAGTCACCTCTGTGTGCGGCCGGTCGGTACGCGGGAGATCGGACAGGTTTGCGCGACCTTATTGCGACTATGACAGACGCCTCGCCCGATGATTCACCGTGCTTTTGTTCACTGCCAGGCCTCCGTAGACATTCACAAGTAATATCTGCGAGGCTCTGGTTTCCTCTAAAAGAAATTCAATGGTAGCTTTCTTCTTGGAACACACCTCTATTACGAAAGCATCGGCACCTCTTGGAACTTCGTGAAACTATAGAAGCTGAAGCGGGATATTCCACTGTGTCCCACAACAAGGTCCGCATTTATTCAACCGAAACTGGCCGAGAAAAATTTGTGTTGCTTTATTTATCAACACTTCTCGTACAAAGGATAACATGTTTCCCCCTGTATTCGAATACCGCTAGGAAATATCTGAGCCAACGATGTGTCTGTAATGGATGTGGTGTATGTTGACCAACCATAATGTTGGGTCCTGCAGGATATAATGGTTAACAAAAATATTATATTTCACTTACGAAGAGAATATACACTATTTGTGGTAGATAAGTAGCCTCTGGGTCAAGTTCTAATTTCGGAATATTCTAAATTCAGAATATCCATATTTTCCTCAGTTTTTATAACACAGTCCTATTTGTAGTTGCATACTTCAGCCTATGTATTACATTTACCATGAAAAATGCCACGCTCTCGCAACAAGACTTCCAAACGCATACAGAAAAAAATCTGTCAATACACAAAGGAATCAAATGAGTAACATAATAGTAAACAAAATTAATGAATCATACCCAGAATTGTTTCGTCCTCGATTGCCTGCCACAGGGACGCCCACTTCGTGAGGATCTTGTATGAGGTATGACGTGAAGACTAGTAGCTACAGTTTCCAATTCTATCTTATAACTGTTGTAATACAAACGTCGCTCATAAGTTTTTTATTCATTGCAGCGACACAGATTTTTTTGCATGGTGCGGATTACGTATTTCTCTTCGTAATTTACGAGGGCAGTTCAATAAGTAATGCAACACAATTCTTTTTCTCGGCCAATTTTGGTTGAAAAAACCGGAAATTTCTTGCGGAATATTTTCAAATATTCCCGCTTCGTCTCGTATAGTTTCATTGACTTCCGACAGGTGGCAGCGCTGTACGGAGCTGTTAAAATGGCGTCTGTAACGGATGTGCGTTGCAAACAACGGGCAGTGATCGAGTTTCTTTTGGCGGAAAACCAGGGCATCTCAGATATTCATAGGCGCTTGCAGAATGTCTACGGTGATCTGGCAGTGGACAAAAGCACGGTGAGTCGTTGGGCAAAGCGTGTGTCATCATCGCCGCAAGGTCAAGCGAGACTGTCTGATCTCCCGCGTGCGGGCCGGCCGTGCACAGCTGTGACTCCTGCAATGGCGGAGCGTGCGAACACACTCGTTCGAGATGATCGACGGATCACCATCAAACAACTCAGTGCTCAACTTGACATCTCTCTGGTAGTGCTGTCACAATTGTTCACATAAATCTGAACGAACTTCTCCTTCTTCATGACAACGCAAGACCTCACACAAGTCTTCGCACCCGAGAGGAGCTCACAAAACTTCAGTGGACTGTTCTTCCTCATGCACCCTACAGCCCCGATCTCGCACCGTCGGATTTCCATATGTTTGGCCCAATGAAGGGCGCAATCCCTGGGAGGCACTACGCAGATGATGAAGAAGTTATTGATGCAGTACGACGTTCGCACCGACATCGACCAGTGGAATGGTACCGTGCAGGCATACAGGCCCTCATTTCAAGGTGGCGTAAGGCCGTAGCATTGAATGGAGATTACGTTGAAAAATAGTGTTGTGTAGCTAAAAGATTGGGGAATAACCTGGTGTATTTCAATGCTGAATAAAACAACCCCTGTTTCAGAAAAAAAATGTGTTGCATTACTTATTGAACTGCCCTCGTATTTCTTCATTTTTCCAATTCAGGTAAGTACCTTCTCATTGACTACGCACTCTTCCTGTCTAAACTTCAGCATTCCTCTGTAGCTTAGCATTTTAAAAGTTTCTGTTCTCTTCGTGTATGAACTATTTATCATCCACATTTCACTCACGCTACGCACACACCTCGTGGCGATGTGTCAGTGTCGCTGGGCAGGTAAACACACGCGCACAGCCAATGTGTCTCGTGTGCCCTGTTAGGATCGCTAGGAACAATGCACCCTGACCTATTCTGGGAAGCATTGGAACAAACCTTTGTAGCGCTGGACCCACAGCTCTGCATCATTGCATCAGCAATGGTGCATAGGGGAACACGTATTTCAGTAGGAATTTCTTGGGTGTCAAGTATGAAAGGGATGCCGAAGCCTCATCCTTGCAAGACCTCAAATGACACCTGTGGGTGGTTCAGCAGCTGACGGTCA
Organism: Schistocerca cancellata; assembly: GCF_023864275.1. Taxonomy (NCBI): domain Eukaryota; kingdom Metazoa; phylum Arthropoda; class Insecta; order Orthoptera; family Acrididae; genus Schistocerca; species Schistocerca cancellata. Next base: position 222,908,924 of record NC_064628.1, read on the forward strand.
CATAGTCACTTTGCAGAGAATGATGAGCAGATAAATCCAAGCTCCACAAACTGATATTTTTATAAAAAAATATATCCTTGAATTTCCCTTAGCGAGATCCTTCCTCTCCACTGCGGGGCCGCAAATTTCGAGGTAGAGGAGGGGAGGGGGGAGAGGAATGGGGGCGACTACCTGGGGATGGGGTGGTGGGGGTGGTGATCGACTTACTGAAAAATTATTTAAAAAATAAGTTAATAAATAAACAATATTCCATACACTGCCTTGAACCCCTAACCTGTTTAAATGAACAATACTCTATACATCGTATAAATTGTTTAAACAATATTCCATATACAGCAATCGATTTCCAGAAAAATTCTTCAACTAAATGGAAAAGAGCATTTGGCGTCATTGGCCAGGTGACCCCTTGGGGGGCAGATTTGGCCGCCTTGGTGCAGGTCTTATTACATTCGACGCCACATTGGGCGACCTGAAATAATGATGATGACAGCACGACACCCAGTCCCTGAGTGGAGAAAATCCCCGACCCAACCGGGAATCGAACGCAGGCCTATAGAAGGCAATCTGTCACACTAACCACTCACCTATCTGGGCAGACTGTAACTAAATATATAAACTATATTCCATACACTACCCTGAATCCCCTAAATTGTTCAGATAAACAATATTCCAAACATTCTATAAATTGTTTAAACAATATTCCACACACACCAATCCATTTCTGGACAAATTCTTTAACTAAATAAATAAGCTATATTCCATACACTGCCATAGATAATGAAACAATATTCTATACAGTGTCTAAATTGTTTAAACAATATTCCATACACTACAATGGAATTCCCTCCTAATGACCGATGAACTGAGTCTTTTCACCGCCAATTTTTTGGGAAGTGAGGATGGGGGGAGGGTGTTTACCAGAGGGGGAGAGGTTAATTAATTGAACAAATTAATTAAGAAGTCAATCAAATTGATAAGAGTGAGAGTGGCTATTCCAATAACTCAGACCTGAAATTTTATCTGTAGCAGCGCGAGGAGGGGGGGGGGGAAGTTTTGTGGGGGATGGTGGGACGGGGAAGGGGTGGGGGAACAGTAGGTTTAGGATCTGTCAATCAAAAGGAAGGATGGTTTTATGAGAACAATAGGTTAAGGACCTGTCAATCAAAGGAGAACGATAGGTTTGGCCCTGAGTGCATACCTGCCCCTGATGCAGGCAACCCGCACTAACAAAATGCGCTGGTGTCGTTGCTGTACTGCTGACTGTCACTAGGAGCTAGACCAAAATGCAGGGACATGAACAAAGATATAATTTGTGTACAGAGTTACCATGTTGTTAGCCTGTAGTTTAGACATTGACAGCATGCACCTTCTCAGAATCGCCACTCCATTTGGCTATGTAGAATATCAGGTGCTGCTGTTTGCAAGTTGAAAGGGATAAGCTATCCTCTTAAGTGAGGAATGTAAATCATAAATATGAAGCTCACTTACGTTACCTTTGGTTTGAAGCAGTACATGTCAAGAACAAAAGTGGACACAGTGTATATCCCTGTGGCACATCACTTGTGGCGCCAGTCATTCTGGCGGTTCCAGGTTTCTGACAGGTGCTGTGGTGGCCGCAGCTGAGAAAAGCAGTTCCGAAGGTGTTGGGGGGGGGGGGTGATTTAGAGATGCGCAAACATGGGAGGCGCCATTTATCACAGGGCAGGAGTGCTCCAAGAAATTTTAAAAGAGCTGTGCTGGAGCTAGGTAGAGTGATGTCTCTGCGGAGTGGCACGGCAGCAAGGATAGGGGGTGATGCCAGCCGAGCCGCTCCCACACGCAGAACGAGGGGACTGACGCCCGCGCCGCGAAATTACGCCAGTGACAGCCTATCTGCCACGCAGGTCAGAACGGCGAGCGCCGCATTACTCTCTGTCTAGTGCATCTGGAGGCCATGTACGTATACTGAGGTGACAAAAATCATGGGATACCTCCTAAAATCACGCAGGACCTCGTTTTGTCCGGCGTATAGCAAGCAGCAAATCGACGTGGCATGGACTCAGCATAGTACTGGATGTCCCCTATAGATAATTTGAGCCATGCAGCCTCTGTAGCCATCCATAACTGCCGAAGTGTTGCCGGTGCAGGACTTTTTGCATGAACTGACCTCTCCACTATGTCCCATAAACGTTCGATAGGATTCATGTCGGGCGATCTGGGTGGCCAATACTTTCGGTCGAAATGTGCAGACTCTTCTTCAAACAAATCGTGAACAACTGTGGGCCAGTGCCAAGGCATCGTTGGTTTGGAACATGAAGTCCTTTAGTGACTGCAAACGCCCTCTAAGTAGCCAAACGATTTACGGTTTATGACCGGTTCAGTTGGATCAGAGGATACAGTCTGTTGCATGTAAACATAGGCCATACCACTAAGGACCCATCGCCAGCTTGAACAGTGCCTTGCTGACAACGTAGGCGCATGGCTTCGTGGGGTCTCCGTCACAGTCGAGCCCTAACATCATCTCTTACCAAATGAAATCAGGAGTCATCCGACCAGGCCACGGCTTTCCAGTTGCCTAGGGTCCAACCGATATGATGATGAACCCAGGAGAGGCGATGCAGGCGACGCCATACTGTTAGCAAAGGCATTGGCGTCGGTCGTCTTCTGCCGTAGCTTATTAACGCCAAATTTCGCCGCAATGTCGTAACGGATACGATCGTCGTGCGTCCCATGTCGATTTCTGCTGTTATTTCACGCATTGTTGCTTGTTTGTTAGCACTGACAACTCTACACAAACACCGCTGCTCTCGGTCGTTAAGTCAAGGTCGTTGGCCACTGTGTTATGTGTGATGTTAGGTTACGCCTGAAATATGGTATTCTCGTCACACACTTGACCCCGTGGATATCGGACTATTGAATTCCCTAACGATTTTCGAAATATGTGGAACACAGCTAAGAATTAACGCCTGTAAATGATAATAAGGACAATTGTTTCATGCAGCTTAGCGGTTAGATATACAATATGTGATCAGCAATGTATTATTTGCTGATCACATATTGTATATCTGACCGCTAAGATGTATGAGACAATTGTCCTTATTATCATTTACAGGCGTTAATTCTTAGCTAAGTTCCACGTATTTCAGGCACTGTTAACCTTAACTTATGGCCTTTTCTTATTAAAAGTTTCCTTTACGCTATATAATGTCATTCGCCTCTCATAGAACTTTAGCTTCAATTATTATGGTTTAATTGCCAGTAACATTTTTAGCTGTTGTAACAAATAATGTTATCAATTAATGTTTATTATTACTTATGTACAGTACACTTGTTATATGTCTTCTGCCTTTTATGGAATGGTAATTTCAGTGACTTATGGTTTTAATGCCATTAATAGTCCGAACTATTGTTATAAACTATTTTCCACAATAATCTCAGTTAACATTCTCTGGTTTTAAGTCAGTATTACTCTGCACGCGCATGCTCGCGACCACCAGCTGAGCTCGCTGCGTCGCTGCCCGCGGCGCCCAGTTACGAGTCAGCGCCCGCGGCCCACCTGCTGGCCCGTTTGTGTGGCCTATCGGCAAAACAGTAGTAGGAGTGACGCAGTCTTATCACTATGTACTGTGGTACTAACATTTTAACTTTGATAAGGACAATATTTGGCATGTATTAATTTTAATTTTATATTGTGACATTTCTGAAGAAGGCTACATTATTATAGCCGAAACCTAGGTAAAGTTTCTTTGTTTATGCAGATGGTGGCTGACATTTATTTAAAATAATAAATGGTTTACTGAGAGAAACTCCCACAAAAGCAGGACACCTTTTAAGATTTAACAGTAGAAAAAACTCACAATTTCTCTTTCTGATTAAGATATAAAAAAATCCAGCACAGTCAAAGGCATCTTTCAGGTATTACAAAATTTCAGTGAGAAGCAATCGTACATCAGTGGTGCGCGGAAATTATAACTCAGGTCGAGCCTGAATGAAAGCTGAAAGGAACGGTGAATAAAGAAAGACGGATGCCTCGCAGTAAGCAGGGATAAATCATAAAATATTCAACTTAAATTCGCCGAAGAACTGGAGTCTACTAATAAACACAACGATCGCGCTATCGGTTGCAATTCAAACTGGGCGCCGCCACGGCGTCGTCCCCCAGTTAAACGGTCAACTTCAGTGGACCACGCACACCGACGATTATACCACCGAAAGAACATAAAACCACACAGCAACTGGGCAGTATCCAGAGTAACACAATCCTTGAAGCGCTAGAAGAATTTAAAATCAGGAATACGCCCATTCACGTTCATAACTAACCACTTTAAATATCTGGACTACTTTGTCATTAATAATATGTGTAGACAGGCTTATTAATGGCAGAGCAGGAAGTGATAATATAACCGAAATACGTAAGAAGCTAGTCATAGTGCTAAATCACCCACTCGTAATTTAACTCATAACATAACCCCAGAGCCGATTAATTATATTATATACATTCCATAAACACACACTCAATAATTACGATAGGACTCTACCACACAATAATTTTTTTCATCGTTAAGCCCCCTGCTTGTTTATCTCTGAACACATTACCTAAATACCAACAGACAACCAGAAAATCGAACCTGTGGTTATTTCGGAGTGCACAGACACGCACTTAGATATACACTCCTTGCCCATATTTCAAGTGCTTCCGAAACAGGCAAACTTCATGTACACAGGCAACCACTGTTCAATAAGTTGTGCACCAGTGGTCAATACGAAACAGATAGCATCGGCGTCCAAACACTAGGAGAGCCGTTAACGTTTGATTCTGTAGCATATCCGGTAGCAGACTGATACATTCCAAAGCCACTTTCACATGGTCACATCGTTTATTAACACAAAAGAGACCATCGCCCTCTCACTAGACGTAGTACACACTCGCCGACCGCACGCACGTCTCCGTCCGCAACCCCACTGCCCACGTGACAGAAACAGTGACGGCCGACAACCAGACTGCACACCGGGGCGTCAACCAACCGACCAAAACCAACCCTCTCCCCACAGCGGCGTGCGCTTAAATAGCCGAAAAGCGACCAAAGATGAAAACTGCGGCCTCACGGTACAGAGTCGATCGCAGAGATCTTAAATGAATACCGAGAAGCGACTGGCGCCAACGGCGCCACATATCACATTGAAGAACTCTTCGTTCAGTTCGTCTAAAAAAATTAAAAAGAAATGTTTTGATACTTCGCCAGAAGATGAGTGGAGGGGCACTCTTCGAAACCTCATACTGATCCATTGAACTCACTCGTATGGAAACCCGAAAGCCTTGAATCTTTGCAGTTACTTAAGGCTATTTCGAATCAGTCACAATGCTGAGATGTGTACGAAGACAATATTGACTGATTATCCTGAACTGAATCGATCTGGCACTTCAGTCCGGAACCGTGCGACTGCTACGGTCGCAGGTTCGAATCCTGCCTCGGGCATGGTTGTATGTGATGTCCTTACGTTAGTTAGGTTTAAGTAGTTCTAAGTTCTAGGGGACTGATGACATCAGATGTTAAGTCCCATAGTGCTCAGAGCCATTTGAACCATTTGAATCGATCTGGTATTATCAGGCCCCAAAATCTATATGTTCACATTGTAGTTATGCATCTTAAGACTGGTTTGATGCAGTTCTCTAGTGTAGTCAATCTTGTACCTTCTCATTTCTGCACAATAAATTGTTGCACTAATGATCCATTTAAACGCACTTACTATATTCAAGTCTTGGCGTACCCCTACCATGTCTACCCGACGTTACTAAATTAACTATTGCTTGATGCCTCAGGATGCGTTCTATCTAACTTCCCCGATACAGCTCGGTTCTTCCCGAATCGGTTCAGCACCCCCTCCATTACCTAGTCTTCAGCATTCTTCTGCAGCACCATATTTCAGAAGATTGTGTTCTGTCCTTTTCTGTAATGTACACTCCTGGAAATTGAAATAAGAACACCGTGAATTCATTGTCCCAGGAAGGGGAAACTTTATTGACACATTCCTGGGGTCAGATACATCACATGATCACACTGACAGAACCACAGGCACATAGACACAGGCAACAGAGCATGCACAATGTCGGCACTAGTACAGTGTATATCCACCTTTCGCAGCAATGCAGGCTGCTATTCTCCCATGGAGACGATCGTAGAGATGCTGGATGTAGTCCTGTGGAACGGCTTGCCATGCCATTTCCACCTGGCGCCTCAGTTGGACCAACGTTCGTGCTGGACGTGCAGACCGCGTGAGACGACGCTTCATCCAGTCCCAAACATGCTCAATGGGGCCTCGGTCGTATGCAGTCCCGATTGTGGCGCTCACCTGCACGGCGCCAAACACGCATACGACCATCATTGGCACCAAGGCAGAAGCGACTCTCATCGCTGAAGACGACACGTCTCCATTAGTCCCTCCATTCACGCCTGTCGCGACACCACTGGAGGCGGGCTGCACGATGTTGGAGCGTGAGCGGAAGACGGCCTAACGGTGTGCGGGACCGTAGCCCAGCTTCATGGAGACGGTTGCGAATGGTCCTCGCCGATACCCCAGAAGCAACAGTGTCCCTAATTTTCTGGGAAGTGGCGGTGCGGTCCCCTACGGCACTGCGTAGGATCCTACGGTCTTGGCGTGCATCCGTGCGTCGCCGGTCCGGTCCCAGGTCGACGGGCACGTGCACCTTCCGCCGACCACTGGCGACAACATCGATGTACTGTGGAGACCTCACGCCCCACGTGTTGAGCAATTCGGCGGTACGTCCACCCGGCCTCCCGCATGCCCACTATACGCCCTCGCTCAAAGTCCGTCAACTGCACATACGGTTCACGTCCACGCTGTCGCGGCATGCTACCAGTGTTAAAGACTGCGATGGAGCTCCGTATGCCACGGCAAACTGGCTGACACTGACGGCGGCGGTGCACAAATGCTGCGCAGCTAGCGCCATTCGACGGCCAACACCGCGGTTCCTGGTGTGTCCGCTGTGCCGTGCGTGTGATCATTGCTTGTACAGCCCTCTCGCAGTGTCCGGAGCAAGTATGGTGGGTCTGACACACCGGTGTCAATGGGTTCTTTTTTCCATTTCCAGGAGTGTATATCATTTCGTTGCATTTTCACATAAGGTGACACAAACACGTTCCAGGAAGACTTCTTGGAACAAAAAATTTTTGTAAGGTCGGCACGAATTTTTCAGATTCAGGAAAACTTTTCCATCTACTACTACTATTCTCTTTACTTGAGCCGTCCTCATTTGTCTTTGGGCGAACAACAAACCGCTTCTCATACATTCAGCGTTTCATTCTCAAGCCGCTGCGCCATTTTATTGTTAATTCTATTGATATTTGGGTGGCGGTTTAGGATACAACTATCGGAAAATATCTGATACACTTTCTCGGAGCTGTCTGTCATTATGCGAGTGTCGTAGTGGGCACTGCCCCGTTCCAGTGGTGCCGCCATGGAGTTTGAATTTACCTGCAACATTATCGAGCGTCATCGCTGGGCCACGTAGAGGGTATGGTTGCTTCTGCACTCTCCGAAATAGGGGGAGTCTGGGACCGGCCGTTGTCGCCGAGCGGTTCTAGGCGCTTCAGTCCGGAACCGCACTGCTGCTACGGTCGTAGGTTCGAATATCCTGCCTCGGGCATGGATGTGTGATGTCGTTAGGTTACGTTTAAGTAGTTCTAAGTCTAAGAGACTGACGACCTCAGATTTTAAGTCCCATAGCGCTTAGAGCTTTTTTTTATGCTTTTGGAGACCTAACAGTGAACAAAAGCACAGTGAGTCGTTGGGCGAAGCTTCCGTCATCATGGCAGTAAGGTGGAGCAAATATGTCCGGTCTCCTGCGTGCAGGGCGGCCGAACACAGCTGCGATTCCTGCAGTGTTGTAACGTACGGACATTCTCATTCGAGCAGATCGATTAATCACAATCAAACGTCTGGCTGCTGAGCTGGATGTTTCCGTTGGTAGTGCTGACTCACTCATCAACCAGTTAGGGTACGCAAAGGTGTGTGCCCACCTGGCTCCTCGCCGCCTTATCGAAGACCGTAAATAGCAACGAAGACTGTGCTGAATTGTGTGCGCATTATGTAGCAGACAGTGAAATTTTTTTTTCGAATATCGTCACAGGCAATGAAACATGGGTTCGTCACTTCGAACCGGAAACAAAACGGTAATGCATTGAGTGGGCCATACCACCTCTCCTCCGACGCGAAATAGTTGAGAGCCTCACCCTAAACAGGTAATCTCATGGTGATGGTCTTCTGGGCCTCTGAACGAGGGGCAACGATTATCTCTAAAGTGTATTGTGCTACCCGTCAGGAAACTAAAGAAGCGACTTCATCGTGTACGTCGTCACAAAGATGAAAACGAACTTAGCCTTCTGCATGACAACACAAGGCCTCACAAAAGTCTGTGCACAAGAGATGAGCTCACAAGACTGGACTGTTCTGCCTGATCTACAGGGTGGTCCATTGATTGTGACCAGGCCAAATATCTCACGAAATTAGCACCAAACGAAAAAACTACAAAGAACGAAACCTTGTAGCTTGAAGGTGGAAACCAGATGGCGCTATGGTTGACCCGCTAGATGGCGCTGCCATAGGTCAAACGGATATCAACTGCATTTTTAAAAGTAGGAACCGCCATTTTTTATTACATATTCGTGTAGCACGTAAAGAAATATGAATGTTTTAGTTGGACCACTTTTTTCGCATTGTGATAGATGGCGCTGTAATAGTCACAAACATATGGTTCACAATTTTAGACGAACAGTTGGTAACAGGTAGGTTTTTTTTTAAATTAAAATACAGAACGTAGGTACGTTTGAACAGTTTATTTCGGTTGTTCCAATGTCATCCATCTACCTTTGTGAACTTATCATTTCTGAGAACGCATGCTGTTACAGCGTGATTACCTATAAATACCACATTAATGCAATAAATGTTCTAAATGATGCAACCTCAATGCATTTGGCAATACGTGTAACGACATTCCTCTCAACAGCGAGTAGTTCGCCTTCCGTAATGTTCGCACATGCATTGACAATGCGCTGACGCATGTTGTTAGGCGTTGTCGGTGGATCACGATAGCAAATATCCTTCAACTTTCCCCACAGAAAGAAATCCGGGGACGTCAGATCCGGTGAACGTGCGGACCATGGTATTGTGCTTCGACGACCAAACCACCTTTCATGAAATATGCTATTCAATACCGCTTCAACCACACGCGAGCTATGTTCCGGACATCCATCATGTTGGAAATACATCGCCATTCTGTCATCCAGTGAAATATCTTGTAGTAACATTGGTAGAAGATTACGTAGGAAATCAGCATACATTACACCATTTAGATTGCCATCGATAAAATGGCGCATCATATATTAACCCGCCAAGGTCGCTGACGTTCCACTTTTCGCAGCCATCGTGGATTTTCCGTTGCCCAATAATGCATATTATGCCGGTTTACGTTACCGCTGTTCGTGAATGACGCTTCGTCGCTAAGTAGAACGCGTGCAAAAAATCTGTCATCGTCCCATAGTTTCTCTTGTTCCCAGTGGTAGAACTGTACACGACGTTTAAAGTCGTCGCCATGCAATTCCTGGTGCATAGAAATATGGTACGGGTGCAATCGATGTTGATGTAGCATTCTCAACACCGACGTTTTTGAGATTCACGATTCTCGGACAATTTGTCTGCTACTGATGTGTGGAATAGCGGCGACAGCAGCTAAAACACCTACTTGGGCATCATCATTTGTTGCAGGTCGTGGTTGACGTTTCACATGTGGCTGAACACTTCCTGTTTCCTTAAATAAGGTAACTATCCGGTGAACGGTCCGGACACTTGCATGATGTCGTCGGGGATACCGAGCAGCATACATAGCACGCGCCCGTTGGACATTTTGATCACAATAGCCATACATCAACACGATATCGTCCTTTTCCGCAATTGGTAAACGGTCCATTTAACACAGGTTATGTATCACGAAGCAAATACCGTCCGCACTGGCGGAATATTACGTGATACCACGTACTTATATTTTGTGACTATTACAGCGCCATCTATCACAAAGCGAAAAAAAGTGGTCCAACTAAAACATTCATATTTCTTTACGTACTGCACGAATATATAATAAAAATGGGGGTTCCTATTTTAAAAAACGCAGTTGATATCCGTTTGACCTATCGCAGCGCCATCTAGCGGGCCAACCATAGCGCCATCTGGTTTCCGCCTTCAAGCTAGACGGTTTCGTTCTTTGTAGTTTTTTAGTATGATGCTTATTTCGTGAGATATTTGGCTTGGTCACTATCAATGGACCACCCCGAATACTACACCTCGGATCTCGTATCTTGAGGCCTCCTAGAGGATGCACTCCGCGAGAAGGAGTACGTGGCTGTTGGGAAGGTTATTAATGCAGCAAGATGTTGGCAGAGTGGTAGTATGTGGGCATACAGGCCCTGGCAGTAAGGTGGCGTAAAGTCGTCGCACTGAAAGGAGATTGCGTTGAAAAATAGGTTTTTGTAGTAAAAAAAAAAAAAAGGGAAATTATTTGGTGTAATGGAATCCTGAATAAAACCAATCTGATTTCTGAAAAAAGTGTTGAATTACTTTTTGAATGCCCCTCGGACATTCGTGGTGGCTGCTTTTACCAGTTATAGCGTAGCACAGCTATATTCTCTTCGAGAAATTTTTTAGACAGTATGTTATTAGGATAACTACCGCTTAATGTGGATAACTACTGCTGAATGAAAAGTGTGAATTTGTTAAAAGTTATTGTCAGGTTTCCTTACCGCTGTATAACAATACTTTGTTGGTGTCCTGTTAGAATGTATTCATTAACAATTATTATTTCGTTCTGAAATCATGCCAAACAATCGGAAAGCACGTCTTTCCTTACAGCATTTCATTTGCAACGATACGGCAGTTTCTTTCACTTTTCGTCCGTCAGTGACAAAACACCCTGTTAGCGTATTGTTAACTTTGTGCTATGTCACAAATCTTCACACTCACTACGTTCGGGTGGTGGAAGTAGACTAATTTCCTTCAACTTACCGTGGCCGAGGTTAAGTGACACTACTGTACATACATATTTCTCTAAGAAAAGTAAACATTTTTAACGCCATTGAAATTTAGATATCGGTCTATTTAGTGAATTACTTCAACGATCATCGTATATACAGGGTGTTTCAAAAATGACCGGTATATTTGAAACGGCAATAAAAACTAAACGAGCAGCGATAGAAATACACCGTTTGTTGCAATATGCTTGGGACAACAGTACATTTTCAGGCGGACAAACTTTCGAAATTACAGTAGTTACAATTTTCAACAACAGATGGCGCTGCAAGTGATGTGAAAGATATAGAAGACAACGCAGTCTGTGGTTGCGCCATTCTGTACGTCGTCTTTCTGCTGTAAGCGTGTGCTGTTCACAACGTGCAAGTGTGCTGTAGACAACATGGTTTATTCCTTATAACAGAGGATTTTTCTGGTGTTGGAATTCCACCGCCTAGAACACAGTGTTGTTGCAACAAGACGAAGTTTTCAACGGAGGTTTAATGTAACCAAAGGACCGAAAAGCGATACAATAAAGATTCTGTTTGAAAAATTTCAATGGACTGGGAATGTGATGGATGAACGTGCTGGAAAGGTAGGGCGACCGCGTACGGCAACCACAGAGGGCAATGCGCAGCTAGTGCAGCAGGTGATCCAACAGCGGCCTCGGGTTTCCGTTCGCCGTGTTGCAGCTGCGGTCCAAATGACGCCAACGTCCACATATCGTCTCATGCGCCAGAGTTTACACCTCTATCCATACAAAATTCAAACGCGGCAACCCCTCAGCGCCGCTACCATTGCTGCACGAGAGATATTCGCTAACGATATAGTGCACAGGATTGATGACGGCGATATGCATGTGGGCAGCATTTGGTTTACTGACGAAGCTTATTTTTACCTGGACGGCTTCGTCAATAAACAGAACTGGCGCATATGGGGAACTGAAAAGCCCCATGTTGCAGTCCCATCGTCCCTGCATCCTCAAAAAGTACTGGTCTGGGCCGCCATTTCTTCCAAAGGAATCATTGGCCCATTTTTCAGATCCGAAACGATTACTGCATCACGCTATCTGGACATTCTTCGTGAATTTGTGGCGGTACAAACTGCCTTAGACGACACTGCGAACACCTCGTGGTTTATGCAAGATGGTGCCCGGCCACATCGCACGGCCGACCTCTTTAATTTCCTGAATGAATATTTCGATGATCGTGTGATTGCTTTGGGCTATCCGAAACATACAGGAGGCGGCGTGGATTGGCCTCCCTATTCGCCAGACATGAACCCCTGTGACTTCTTTCTGTGGGGACACTTGAAAAACCCGGTGTACCGCCAGAATCCAGAAACAATTGAACAGCTGAAGCAGTACATCTCATCTGCATGAAGCCATTCCGCCAGACACGTTGTCAAAGGTTGTGGGTAATTTCATTCAGAGACTACGCCATATTATTGCTAGGCATGGTTGATATGTGGAAAATATCGTACTATAGAGTTTCCCAGACCGCAGCGCCATCTGTTGTTGAAAATTGTAACTACTGTAATTTCGAAAGTTTGTCTGCCTGAAAATGTACTGTTGTCCCAAGCATATTGCAACAAACGGTGTATTTCTATCGCTGCTCGTTTAGTTTTTATTGCCGTTTCAAATATACCGGTCATTTTTGAAACACCCTGTATGACCACAATTTTAATTCTTATTGAATTAATATACAGTCTGTTTCGCGTACAACGCAAACAAACACTGTCTACAGTGTTGCAAAGGAACCGATCCCAGAGCAGACACATTTCTTTTGGTGAGTGGTGCTTCATTTTAGTTAAGAGAAAATTGGCCAAGAGGCCCGAGAAAATTAATGTTCCATTTAACACTTGAGACTGATGTGTGACTAGTATTCGCCCACAGAGCCGAGCACAAAGTCAAGATGGAGCCTTATAAGGTAACGGTAGTGCATCGAATGAGCAGTTTATGCGTTGACTGGCCAGTTCAAGTACTGTTGCTCGACATCAGCTCTGCAATGGGCTATTACAGCCTGTGTGAGATGAAGGTGTTGATATATTTTTACCCAGTTTTATTATATCGTTTTAGTATCTGCCTGCTGTCGGCACAAGTTTTGCAATTTATTTTAAATAAATTCTTGGTGAGCTAGAAACCTGATATTTTACATTAATTTTGCTATTTTTACAATTCTATTTTAAGTACAAAAATGTTTATTTCTATTTACATGTTTATTTATATTGCTATCAATATGTAATCGGTATTTATGTTGATTAAATAAATACAGCTACAGTGGACTATTGGATGTTTCATTCTGTTTTATATTTAATAGTTTGACACCTGTATTTAAACAACTGTTCACTGTGTGAATTGCCTGTCAATCACCTATAATGTCTACAAGCCTTACATCTTACAAGCTAAATCAAGGGTGGCATGTCAAAAACTGGATGACAATGCAGTAAGTGTGCAGATGGAGGTGAATGAAGATGGTAACGCCTAACGTCCGGCTGCCCTCCAGAAATGGCGTGTTGTGCGGGTAGTATCGGAATACATTCCCGCCGCCATGCAAGTTGACATGTGGGACTGAGCAGACAGAGGAGGAAGAGGAGATGGATATCGTTTGCTTGTCTGTTTCACTCAAATTTTGCAGTTAACTTTAAATCAGCTTCTCAACAAGCCATAAAACTGAAATTTTAAACATTGATTTTTTGTCTGGTGAGTGACATTGGCTACTTTCTTTACCTCTGTCCTTTCCTTAGTCAGTTACTTGAATCTTTCCCACGTAGCTGAAAACTGGACCAGAAGGTAGTTTAACTCTTCTTCGACCTGTTGTGTGGGAGAAAGTACTTCGTGTGTTACTGTCATCCATCTTCTCCTGCTGCAGTTGCGAATGGTTCTTTGTTATTGGGAACAGCGATTACTCATAAGCTTTCTTGTGAGCTTAAATCTCTTTAATTTTTACCTTCACGATCTTCTTGCGAGATGTACATAGGAAGAAGGAGTATAGTGGTTGAGTCGGGAGAAGAGAACTGAAGTAAACCTGAAATTTACCACATATCTTTGCTGTAATTTCGTCAGAATGTACGGAATCGATTTCACACATACAAATGCAATACATGATTGCTGCATCAACAGTTCACCTCCTATTATATTACTTACTATTTGATACACGAATAGCTAGCCTCCTAATTATTATTTTCAGAACTGTCTGTATGGTGTTAGAACTCTGTATTGTGCTAGGAGAAATTATTTTATACTTTTTAGTCCGATTTAAAGAAGTGGCACATTAAAAATTCATTTTTAATGATATATTAATTTTTGTAATAAAGTGTTGCTACATTTATCGTCATGCATGAACCCGCAAAAATTACGACGTTGAATTTATGACAATCCTTATCAGTTACATCAAGAGCATATGCAATATGTGAAAGCACGTGATTCTAGGCCTATGTCACTGATTTCACTCTGTTGTAGAACTGTGGAAGATATGTTATGCTCGCATATTGCGACATTTAGGAAAACAGAAATCTACTCTATAGAGATCAACATACTCATCATAGTTTTCGGAAAAAGAGATGTTGTAAAAAACAGCTCGGCCTGTTCCTCTATGAGACCCACGGCGCTGTAGCGATTTGCAGCAGTACCTTCACACGATTGACTGAACTGTACAGGGACTAGCAGTTGACCGTGAACGTAAATAAATGTAACATACTGCGCACACATAGGGGAACAAACCACGAGTGCACAACTACAATACTGATGACAAAGTGTGGAAATGGTATCTACCGTATAATATGTAGGAGTAACCATCAGCAGCGATCTTAAATGGAACGACCACATAAAGCAAATAGTAGGGAAAGCAAATGCCACACAGATTCACATCAAGAATCTTAAGGAAACGTAACTCACTCAGGAAAGAAGTGGCTCACAAATACTGTTACGATTCTTCGAGTATTCAACAAACTCCAGTGACAGTCGCTATAAGAGAGGCGTTGTGCACCACGGAGAAGTTTACTGTTGAAATTAAGAGCGAGTACTTTATGGGAAGAATCGGACAAAATGTTACTTCCTCCCACAGACGTCTCGTGAAGTGACCATAACGAGAAAATTCGAGAAATTAGAGCTAATACAGAGGCTTATCGACAATCATTCTTCCCACGAGCCTCGGAAGAGAGAAGTGGGAAGAATCAGTCAGTGGTACATTGGTGTACTGCGGAGTACTGTTGCAGATGGTGAAGTATACTGTAGGGTCTCAAGTGACTTTGATGAAATGTTTCAGAAATAACCGTCATCGTTCAGTGGTGAAATTAGTTGGTTATTAAGAAGTTTTGTGAATAGTGAGAAGCACTGTGCTTCTGTGTAATGATATTAGAGCTTTGTGCGTATGAACACGCATTTGTGTGTGTGTGTGTGTTTGTGAGTGCGTGTGTTTGTGTGTGTGTGTGTTTGTGAGTGTGTGTGTTTGTGTGTGTGTGTGTGTGTGTGTGTGTGTGAGAGAGAGAGAGAGAGAGAGAGAGAGAGAGAGTTTTTGTAAGGTTCCTCCAGGACTACTGCTACCGACATTCGTCAAATAAAATCGATCCAGCTGTATCGAGAAGTAAAATATATCAATTCCACCTCAGAATGCTTGTAGGCCGATATCTTCAGTGCATTGATCGCTGCATGGTTCTTGAATAAAACCTATCAAAGTTGTAAAAACAGCTGCTTCAAAGTTAGATACCGGGACTCGTTTCTCCTACGCACCTCATAGCTGACATGGGCTACTCATATTTCTGCCCGGAATAGTCACAGAGACAGGTGGCACAGTGCTCCAATATATGTGCCATTAGTGCTTACGCGCCATACAGTTACGAGAAGATGCAATGATATCCAATAAGCAATTATATACAAGATGCAGACCGATATTTTACGAAGTACACATTAAACGATTCTGTGAAAATCCTCCAGTAAGAATTAAAGAAGTGACGTTACGTGAATCCATTTGGTGGGATGTTTGCCGACGATTACGATAGTGTCACAACCAGTGTGCGCAACTACAGTAATAATTAGAGTGTTTACCGCACCACGTTCCTGCAAAACGAATATTGTTGAAGTGCGCCCTTCATCTGTCTTATACTGATGGATCAAAACGTTATGACCACTGTCCAACGTGAGGATGAATTATTCCTGGTGGATTGGAGGGCATGTGACGCGGTAAGGAAAGGATGCAGGGCGGTCAGAAACAGTCTGTAAGGCTTCTAAGGGTTTTGAAGGATAGGTTGTACTGAGAAATAAACCATAAGGGAAAAAGATAACAACGCAACACGAACGAATTATCCGAATGGGACGGAAATCGGTAGATGTGATCTACAAGTTGATTACAGTTACAGAAAAATTGGATGATTTGTTCAATAGAAAGAGCTTCAGAAATGGAGCAGGTCAATAACGAACTGGTCCACCTCTGGCTCTCATACAGTTATTCGGCCTTGTATTGATTGACTGAGTTGTCGGATGTCCTGCTGAGGCATATGGTGCGAAATTATGACCAATTGGCGCATCAGATCGTCAAAATCCTGAGCTGTTTGGGGGGCCCTGGGAATAATGCTCCAAACATTCTCAGTTGGGGAGAGATCCTGCAAACTTGCTGGCCGAGGTAGGATTTTGCAAGCACGAAGACAAGCAGAATAAGCTCTTGTCGTGTGCGGGAGGGCATTATCTTGCTGTAAAGTGATCCCAGGATGGCTCGCCATGAAGGGAAACAAAACGAGGCTTAGAATATCGTCAGGGTACCGCTGCGTTGTGAGGGTGTCACGCAAGACAACCAAGGGAGTCCTACTATAAAATGAAATGACGTGTTGCACCGTCACTGCACTTGTCGGGCCACATGGTTGCTGTCCGAGGCGTCTCCAGGCAAGTCTTCACTGGTCATAGGGGCTCAGTTGGAAGCGGGGCTCTTAACAGATGACTGCACTTTTCTTGCATACATTGTACATCACGAGGTTGTGGGTAGGTTAGGACACGAGAGTAGGTTCAGGGCTACAAAACGCGTCGTTTACTGCAGTTCAGGCATTCGACACTTAAATATCAGTTGTAAAACCCATGAAAGATCAACAACCAGCGGCAGAACTATTCGTAAGTCTCTCTTTGTTCATGGCGATTAAAGCTGACCTCTATGAGCAAACTCAAGAGAGAAAAACTCAAGTTTCACCACTAAAAGCGTAATGTAGCTCCTCGGTTACATCAGTTGCCTGAAACTATCCTAACAGTGGCTGACGAGCTGGTACGGTACCAACCCCCTAGCAGACCAGGTTGGCATTCAGTTGCAGATTTTTTAATCGGACGATAGTGCCAGCTGTTGTCATCAGCACACTTCCGAAAACACGAGTCGCTTTCTTATGGAAGGATGTGTCCCGAACTTATTCAGAAGGAAAGCCGTTATTGGTAAAAATCTTCAGGCTACTTTTGATGGACCCCCAGCCTCTGTAGGTAGTGTACTACAAAAAATTATGAAGGCTATAAAAGAATAGACTGAAGTGCGGACGCCACACGAGCTTAAAGAAAATGTGAAATCTACGGCAGCGTGACTTCTGGAGGGCTACAACCAGTGACTAAACTGCCTGACAAAAAAGTGGCCGTGCAGGATATCTGTGTGGTCTAGGGGGCGCGTTGTCTCGGTCCGTGCTGCTTCCCCCGTCGGAGGTACGAGTCCTCCCTTGGGCATGGATGTGTGTGTTGTCCTTAGCGTAGGTTAGTTTAAGTTAAAGTAGTATGTAAGCTTAGGGACCGATGACCTTAGCAGTGTGGTCCCATAAGACATTACTAAAAATTTCCAATTTCACTACGATCTGCACCCTCTGGCTTGGTTGCAAGCACATAGTCGGTTGGGAAGGGGTCAAAAACCAGTTGTATCCTCGCGTGGGGAGAAGCTGGTCAATTCCTGGTGTAACTTGTCCTTGATATCCTGGGTACTGACACTGGGATACAGTTGATGTCCTAGCCTGTGCCACTCTTGTTCTATCTCGTTCTATCTGGGTATCTTGCTGGCCACGCGAGTACCTCAACATCACAAAGACAGTTGACGGATACGTAATGCATTGTCCTGTTGAAAAACGGCACCAGGATAACCTCGAAAGAGAGATAGCAGACGAGGACGCAGGATGTCTGTGACGTTAGAGTTCCTTCAATCTCCACCAGCGCTAACCTAAAAGCATAACCGATGTCTCCGGACACTACGACGACAGGGGTAGCACCGCTGCACCTCTTTACAACACTGGAAGAATGGGATCAATCTGCAGGAGAGCCGCCATACTCCCAGACGTTATTCATCCAGTGTTGCACGGAATAAACACAACGTTATTCATCAGCTGTCAGTGCATCCCCGTCACGGCTCCATTCTAAATGCAGCGGCCTTAATGGCAGCGTAGGGGACAGTAAGTCGCTCTAGTAAGGCTGCCGCTAGTCTTCGACTAATGGTGCGGTTTGACACGTAATGTTGCAAGGAGTCTATAACTTGATCTCGGATGGCAGGCGAAATCTGAAGGTGCTATGGTGTGGTTGGTGCACAGTATGACAGTCCTGCCTTGTGGCGGTCAGACGTGCTCAACCGGAAACTTGACGACGTGTATGTCTGCTCTCACGCCCCACCTCCCCGCCCACCCGTGAAATCTAACATCGGGCCACTCTCACATCCGAAAGTCCCATGGATGCGGATACTGCACGGTTTGACCAACCGGCAAATGGAGACCCACAATGAGGCCCCTATCAGACTCTGTCAAGTGCCGGCATCATTATTGCGCGGCATTCCGTGTCCTTCACAGTGGTCACTCAACATGTGATGCTGTTCATGTGGCGTCACCGCCAGACACCACACTTGCTAGGTGGTAGCCTTTAAATCGGCCGCGGTCCGCTAGTATACGACGGACCCGCGTGTCGCCACTGTCAGTGATTGCAGACCGAGCGCCGCCACACTGCAGGTCTAGAGACACTACCTAGCACTCGCCCCAGTTGTACAGCCGACTTTGCTAGCGATGGTTCACTGACAAATGACGCTCTCATTTGCCTAGACGATAGTTAGCATAGCCTTCAGCTACGTCATAGCAAGGCGCCATTATCATTTGCTATTTATCTTGTGATGCATGTACCGTCAGACCGATGTTCACCAATTATGAATTAAAGTTAGGTATTCCATCAGCTACGTTCTTTGCTACTATAAATTCCCTTAACTGTTCCAGACCTCACGCCAGCCTGCGTGAGCTTAAACGCGTGCCTTTCGGCTTCCTCGCATAGTGGCTTGGCTGTCTTGCCAAGTCACAACAGTTTACACACCCTTCATACACTACCGGGCCTGCTAAGAGCACTAAATATGAGCGACGCCAGTGCACTCTGGACATTATACCACTCACAGAGATACATTGACATCTGAAGGTGTCTTTGGAGTGCTTCACTTTATTTGTCAGACAGTATAGAATAGTCAAGGAATATAAAATATACAGAAGAAGAGCTCGAGAGGGATTAAAGACCCCCACGAAAACTTGTGACAGAACACACTATGGGGATTCTTAATGAAGTATTCAGTACTGCGCCTTTATATACACACATCAAAATAAGTTTTGCATCACCCCGGTTCCCAGAACTCGTGAAGATAGACGTTTGTTGTGGATATTGTATCACAGACATAGGCGCTTTAGTCTGGAAACGCGCGACCGCTACGGTCGCAGGTTCGAATCCTGCCTCGGGCATGGATGTGTGTGGTGTCCTTAGGTTAGTTAGGTTTCAGTAGTTCTATGTGACTGATGGCCTCAGATGTTAAGTCCCATAGTGCTCAGAGCCATTTGAACCATTTTTCTCAACAAGGGAAGTGTTCAGGTGCCTCGGAGTGAGCCAAAGAGATGTTTGTCGGACATGTAGAAGATGCAGAGAGGCAGGAACTGTCGATGACATGCCTCGCTCAGGCCGCCAAAGAGCTGCTACTGCAGTGGATGACCGCAACCACGGATTATGGCTTGAGGAACCCTGACTGCAACGCCACCATGTTGAATAACGCTTTTTGTGCAGCCGCAGGACGTCGTGTTGCGACTCAAACTTTGCGCAGTAGGCTGCATGATGCGCATCTTCACTCCCGTCGTCCATGGCGAGGTCCATCTTTGCAACCACGACCCCATGCAGCGCGGTACGGATGGACCCAACAACATGCCGAATGGACCGCTCAGGATTGCCATCACGATCTCTTCGCATACGCCTTCAACCAGACAATCGTCGGAGGCGTGTTTGGAGGCAATTCGGTCAGGCTGAATGCCTTAGACACACTGTCCAACGAGTGCAGCAAGGTGGAGGTTCCCTGCTGTTTTGGGGTGGCGTTATGTGGGGCCGACGTACGCCGCTGGTGACCATGGAAGGCGCCGTAATGGCTGTACGATACGTGAATGCCATCCTCCGATCGATAGTGCAACCATATCGGCAGCATAATGTCGAGACATTTGTCTTCATGAACGAGAATTAGCACCCCAATCGTGCACATCTTGTGAATGACTTCCTTCGGGATAACGACATAGCTCGACTAGAGTGGCCAGCATGTTCTCCAGATGAACCCTATCGAACATGCCTGGGATGGATTGAAAAGGGCTATTTATAGACGACGTGACCCACCAATCACTCTGAGGGATCTACGCCGAATCGCCGTTGAGGAGTGGAACAAACTGGACCAACAGTGCCTTGATGAACTTGTGGATAATATGCCACAACGAATACAAGCATGCATTAATGCAAGAGGACGTGTTGCTGGGTATTAGAGGTATCGGTGTGTACAGCAATCTGGACCACTACCTCTGAAGGTCTCGCTATATGGTCGTACAACATGCAATGTGCGGTTTTTATGAGCAATGAAAAGGGCGGAAATGATATTTATGTTCATCTCTATTCAAACTTTCTGTTCAAGTTTTTGAACTCTCGGAACCGAGGTGATGCAAAACTTTTTTTGATGTGTGTATCATACGATAGGCACTTCACAGTAAGCAAATATTAAAATACAACGCTTGGTGCTGTGTATACCATCAAGTAGCATTGTACACGAGATATACGAGGGTAAGGCAATTATTATCCACAATTTAGTTATGTTTTTGTTTATTTTGCTAGTACTGTCGTTTTACGTTGATGACGCATGCTTTGATGGGTTGTTGTTATATCTTCGCAATTTTCAAGCTCCTACGCTAGTTTCGTTATCGCTGTCGTGCTGTTAATTATGGCTGCTCCGCTGTCTATTTGCACCTAAGAAGAGCAACGTTCAGGGATCCATTTTTTCGTGGTCGGGAGGCGATCAGGGGCCGAAATTTATCGAAGACTTTCGGTACAGTACGGGAACAGTGTTTTGCACAACACAGTGTCTACGAATGGATTGAAAAATTCCAAAATGTCGCACAAGTGGTAGGCACGATGAAGGAGCAGGACGACCGTTTACCGCCACAAATGAAGAAACAATTGAGCGTTCACGTGAAATGATTCCCTTAGACAGACGATTAACTATTGACGAAGTGGCACATGGTCTGCAAATTAGTCACGGTTCTGCCTACGAAGTCATCCACAACAGACTTGGGTTTCATGAAGTTTGTGCAAGATGGTTCCCAAAACAACTCACACGGTTGCATAAACAAACGTGCTTGGACATCTGCAAAAACATTTGGATCGCTGTGGTATCAAAGGGGACAACTTCGTAGACAGGATCAAAACTGGCTCTGAGCACTATGGGACTCAACATCTGAGGTCATCAGTCCCCTAGAACTTAGAACTACTTAAACCTAACTAACCTAAGGACATCACACACATCCATGCCCGAGGCAGGATTCGAACCTGCGACCGTATCAGTCACGCGGTTCCGGACTGAAGTGCCTAGAACCGCACGGCCACCGCGGCCGGCTTAGACAGGATCATAACTGGTGACGCAACATGGAACCATCATTACTGGCCGGAGAGTAAACGGCAGAGTATGGAATGGAAACATCGAAAATAGCCGTCAAGAAAAAGTTCAACACTCAACCGTCCGTAGGAAAATTGCTGCGTACGGTTTTTTGGGACACACAAGGTCCAGTACTGGAACATTATGGGGAAAGTTGCACAACAATAAACAGCGTACGTTACAGTGAGATGCTTCCTGGCAGGCTAAAGCCTGCAATTCGAAGCAAACGACGAGGATTGCTGTCAAAAGGTGTTGTGTTGTTGCACGACAATGCCCGTCCGCATACTGCTGCCCACACTGCTGAAACGCTCCAGAAACTCGAATTTGAAGTACTGGATCATCCTCCATGTAGCCACGATCTTGCCCCTTCTGACTATCACTTCTTTGGTCCGCTCAACCAGTTATTAATAGGCCGTCGATTTGCCTCGGACGAAGCAGTGAAAGAAACGGTGCATTCCTGGCTCGCATCTCAACCGGGAACCTTCTTTTACGAGGGCATCAGGAAGCTTGTACAACGATGGACCAAGTGCGTTGAAACGCAAGGAGACTATGTCGAAAAATGATGTTCTTTTAAGTTTTCTATGTGATTACAATATAATTTTAGAACTACTTTGCGGATAATAACTGACTTCCTTCGCATAAAATGTAACACATACATTTAGTCATGTAGATGTGAATACAACTCATTCAAGTACAACTGACAGGAATCTTTAATGAGTGAAAAAGTACATTTTGTAATCATCAATTTTACGAAATTTACAGAAAAAAAGGCTCTGAGCACTATGGGACTTAACATCTGAGGTCATCAGTCCCCTAGAACTTAAACCTACTTAAACCTAACTAACCTAAGGACATCACACACATGCATGCCCGAAGCAGGATTCGAACCTGCGACCGTAGCGGTCGCGCGGTTTCAGACTGAATCGCCTAGAACCGCTCGGCCACCAGCGGCCAGCAAAATTTACAGAAAAACTAATTATTTAATTTGTGTAATTATCAGACAGCAGTCACTTAGAAATGTTAGTGCTAAAATCATTTCAGTCATTAAATTGGAAATTAACTGTTAAAATTTGATTACTTCATAAAACTTCAGAACTAATGTTTTGTGCAAATTGCTGGATAACTGATGCACTCTCAAGAGACTATGTTTCCATAAAAACTCAAATCAGATTCATTGTAATTAATTGCGTGATTACGAGTTCTAGAACCTTCAGTCATAGACAAACGATTATTTCGATCATTTGGTCAAAACGAGATTATCATGTAAAATTGAACCTCAAAATCTATTTTTGCGTTATGTATTTTACTCCAAAATACGTTAGCATCAATATTCCTTTTATTATTAACGAGATATTAATTATTTTGTGTCAACTATTATTAGTCATATTTCTCAATCAGAAATTCGAAACCAAAAATTTACTTTAAAAGAACTTGTATTGTTAAGAAACTATATAAGCAGTGAGCATAAGAGCTCCAGGGGTGGCAGTAGAGTGGCAGTTGTTTGCAGCTAGTTTGAGTACATTCAGTTTCTGTGAGCTTTGCACTGTATGAACTACCGGGGACAATATAAATCATAATCCAAAACGTAGACTAAGTGTTTGTATAAATTATTTAATAACCATCTTCTTTTCACGTTGACTCCTGTGCTTTCTGCAGTGAGGCAGTTAATATTAAACACAGCAATTAACATTGAATTGGTGGAGAAAAGTCGTCGAAACCAACAATACAAGTATACACTCCAAGTATTTCACTCAACTTAACACAGACTTTTAATCTACGAGTGTGTTAATCGAACGTTGTTCGCTAGAAACTCTTTAAGCGAGTGTTTTAGAAGGTATAGGTTTCCAGCCTTGTGGATCCCCCCATGAAGGAAGTAAATATGCACCCAAAGGTGTGATGAGGTGTACGAACAATTGCCAGGAAGCTATCTCTGCTGTACGACAAAAATGTTTTTAAGCATTTCCCCTCTCCTTTCCTGACTGTTTCCCTACCTATCCAGTGGCGATGGCACAATAGCAGCACCCAATAGCTGTATTTCATCTCAGTAAGAGCGGAAAAATATAATTTTATAGGTGAAGGCAACATTAGTTTCAGCAGATTTCAGCCAACCGGAGACGCCAAAAGAGTCCTGAAGGAGACTACAGCAGAAGGTTTGATGAGGAAAATGGCGTACCCCAACAACTCAGGACCACAAAACCCTGCACACTTAAATAAAGCATAAGCTGCAGATCAAAGACAATAAACGTGGTGCCTTTTTACGTTTTTGTTAACTTTAAAGCCTTGTGCCCAAGAAGCCTTCGAGAATTACTGGTGCCGGAACTTCTCTTTTATCACAGCCAGACCCATCATTCCTGAATACAGTGGGAGAAACAGAACACGAGCGAGGGAATATGGGACGCCCATTGTGCCGGAAGCTTCGCTACAGGCGCTCACGCGGTACGGAGGAAGGAATAATCTCTCGCAGTCTGAAAAGGTCTACCCGATCCACACGCGTATCGATTGCCACTCGCCAGCCGCCCGGTCCAGACGATGGTTCCGGTGCCACGGAGCGGAGAAATGCGTCTCTGGCCTCAACCGGGGCCGCGCTCTTTGGATCCACAACGTTCTCCCTTTCTGCCTTTTCCCCGAGTTTCAAAAGCGAGCAAACAATTTTATCTCTGATTGTGGCGATTGCCGCCTTGTGCACAGGAACGAAAAAACGGCTTCCGCGAGATCCAGACCGCGGCCCGCTGAAGCCAATCTCTTTCATTTTCGCGTTGTGTTCCCCGACCAACACTCTTTGTTTCTATTTCCACCCGTATCTCCCGAAGCCAGTTGTATCCACCATTCCGACAGTCCACCAGGGAAACGAAGCTGATATCGGTGGTGAATAGAGTTATAACTAGTTTAAGACTATTACTTTTTTTAGGTCTTCATTGTGTCATCGATAATGCATATTATTAGTCTAGCCTGATTGGAAATTCACTTTATCTAATTAACTAAAGGATTTACACATACTGAGGAGAATCAACAAATCGTGAGGACATGAATCCTGATGGTATTTCAGTGGCAATGAACAAAACAGTCATGCGATAGTCGACAGCGTTGCAATCTGGCTGCATCATGTGTGTAGTCTGCGCCTCATGTCTACCTATGATGCGAGCCATAAGCCAAGCGATTATGTATCACAGACAATCTCTGAGGAATCGTGATTTATGTGCGATTACCAGCAGTCAGCGTACCCACAATGCATAGATTTTTTAGTGTCCCGTCCCCTAATTCGCCGCAGCTGAAGGTACACCTTGGTACATTTTCCTTGTAAATGTGACTGTCTTAAGAAGAGCGCGCTTTTTTTTGTTTTCTTTTTTTGTTTTTTGAGTCATCAGTTTTCTGACTGGTTTGATACGGCCCGCAACGAATTCCCTCCCTGTGCCAACCTCTTCATCTCAGAGTAGCGCTTGCAACCTACGTCCTCAGTTATTTGCTGGATATATTCCAATCTCTGTCTTCTTCTATAGTTTTTGCCCTCTATGGCTCTCACACTAGTAACATACAAGTCATTCGCTACATGTCCTATCATCCTATCCCTCCTCCATGTAAGTGTTTTCTATTTAGTCCTTTACTAACCGATTCTGCGCAGAACCTCCTCATTCGTTACCTTATCAGTCTACTTAATTATCAACATTCGTCTAGCCGGCCTCGGTGGCCGTGCGGTTCTAGGCGCTTCAGTCCGGAATCGCGTGACTGCTACGGTCGCAGGTTCGAATCCTGCCTCGGGCATGGATGTGTGTGCTGTGCTTAGGTTAGTTAGGTTTAAGTAGTTCTAAGCTCTAGGGGACTGACGACCTAAGATGTTAAGTCCCATAGTGCTCAGAGCCATCTGAACCAACATTTGTCTGTAGCACCACATCTCAAATGCTTCGATTCCCATCTGTTCCGGTTTACCCACAGTCCATGTTTCTCTACCACACAATGCTGTGCTCCAAACACACATTCTAAGAAATTTCTTCCACAAATTAAGGTATATGTTTGATACTAATAGGGTTTTCTTGAACAGGAGTGCCCTTTCTGCCATTGCTAGTCTGCTTTTTTTTTGTTTTTTTTTTTTTTCTTTTGATGTCCTCCTTACTCCGTCTGTCATTGATTATTTTACTGTCTAGTTAGTAGAAATCCTTAACTTCATCTACTTTGTGACCTCAGTTCTTATGTTAATTTTCTCTCTGATCTCATTTCTGCTACTTCTCATTACTATCGTCTTCCTTCGATTTACTCTCAGTCCATATTCGGTACTCATTAGATGTTCATCCCATTCAGGAGATCGTGTAATTCTTGTTCACTTGCACTCAGGATAGTAATGTCATCAGCGAATTTTACCAGTGATATTCTTTCACCTTGACTTTTAATTCGAGTCATGAACCTTTCTTTTATTCCATGATTGCTTCTTCGATGTACCTTTTGAACAATAGGGGCGTCCCTCTGTTTCACCCTTCTTAATCGGAGCACTTCGTTCTTGGTCGTCCACTCTTGATATTCCCTTTTGGCTCTTGTACATATCGTATATTCCCCGACTCCCCCTACAGCTGACTCCTATTTTTCTCAGAATTTCGAACATCTTGCACCATTTTACATTAACGAACGCTTTTTCCAGGTCGCTCAATCATATAAACTTGTCTTGTTTTTTCATTAGTCTTGCTTTCATTATTAGCCACGACGTCAGAATTGCCTCTCTGGTGGCTTTACCATTCCTAAATGCAAACTGATCGCCATGTAACACACCATCAGGTTTCTTTTCCATTCTTCTGTATATTACTGTTATAAGTAACTTTGGTGCGTGAGCTGTTACCTGAGTGTGGGGTAAGTCTTGCACTTTCGAGGCCTTGCAATCTTCGGAATTGTGTGGATGATATTTTTCCAAAAGTCAGATGGTAAGTCGCCAACTGATACGTTCTGCATACCAAAGTGAAGAGTTATTTTGTAGGCACTTCCCCCAGTGATTTTAGAAATTCTGATGGAAGTTATGTATCCCTTCTGCCTTATTTGAGCTTAAGTTATCCAAAGCTCTCTTAAATTCTGATTCTGATGCTAGATCCCCTATCTCTTCTAAATCGACTGCTGTTTTTTTCTTATATCACATCAGACAAATCTTTCCCCACACAGGGGCCATCACTGTGCTCTTTTCACCTATCCGTTCTCTCTTCTGCACCTAAAAGGAATTTCCGTTGCAATCTTAATGGTACCAGCATTGCTTGTAATTACACCGAAGGCTGTTTTGACTTTCCTATATGCTGAGTCAGCCCTTCCGACAATAATTTCTTTTGCGATTTTTATCACATTTTTCATGTAGCCATTTCACCTTAGTTTCCCTGTACTTCCTATTTATTTCCTTCCTCGGCGACTTGTATTTCCGTATTCCTGATTTCCCTGAAAATTTTTGTACTTCCTGTTTTCATCGATTAGGTGAAGTATTCCTTTTTCTTTCCAGCTTCTGTGATTGCTATTTTTAGAGATGTCTGTTCCTCATCGACAGCACTGCCTACTGAGTTATTACTTATTGCTGTCTCTATAGCCTTAGATAACGTCAAGCGCATCTCGCTATTCCTTAGTACTTCCGTATCCCACTTGTTGGCGTATTGACTCTTTCTGACTACTGTCTTAAACTTCAACATATTCTTCATCACTGCTATATTGCTATCTCAGTCTATATCTGCTTCCAGGTTCGCCTTGCAGTCCAGTATCTGGTTTCGGAATCTCTGTCTCGTCTCGTTACTCTTGAACAGAGTATTCTCTATTACTAGTTGAAATTTATTACAGAACTCAGTCTTTCTCCTCTCTCATGTCAGAAGCCCATATTCTCCTGTAACTTTTTCTTCTACTCTTTCCCCTACAACTGCATCACTGTCCCCCATGACTATCAGTTTTTCATCTCTCTTTACATAGTGCATTACCCGTTAATTGTCGTCATATACTTTCTCTGTCTCTTCATCTTCAACTTGCGACGTCGGCATATACCATAGTTGTCGGTTTTGGTTTGCTGTCGATTCTGATAGGAACAACCCTATCACTGAACTGTTCGCAACAACACACTCTCAGCCCTACCTTCCTTTTCATATCAAATCCAAGTCCCGTTACACCATTTCCTGCTGCTGTTGATATTACCCTATACTCATCCGACCAGAAATCCTTCTCTTCTTTCCACTTCACTTCACTGACCCCTACTATATCTAGATTGAGCCTTTGCGTTTCCCTTTTCAGATTTTCTTGTTTCCCTACCACGTTCAAGCTTCTGACATTCCAATCCCCGACTCTTAGAACGTTATTCTTTCGTTGATTATTCAGTCTTTTTCTCATGGTCACCTCCCCTTTGGTTGTCCTCTCCAGGAGATCCGAATGGGGGACTATTCCGGAATCTTTTGCCAATGGAGAGATCGTCGTGATACTTTTTTCAGTTACAGGTCGTATGTCCTATGGATGCACGTTATGGGAATTTAGTGCAGCGGTTTGGCATTGCCTTCTGCATCCCCATGCCGTTGATCATTGCTGATTCTTCCGTCTTGAGGGACAGTTCCCCGTCCGAAGGGCAAGAGAGTGCTGATTATTAATTAAAGTTTAAGCGTCGTCGGGTTTCGAACTCGAGACTGAGGACGTTTTGATTACCAATCAAAGACGCTACCCTCAGACCACAGGTGCATGGTTATAAATAAAAACTGTCATATTATCGCATAGTGTCTGTGCACATTATGGTTAGATCGTGGTATCAGTGGAAAAATTCGGTAAGTGGCATTGCTTTTAAACTTGAATTCGTGTACGCTACTACTTGAAATATGTATGAAAAACGTTGTGGATTTAGTGGAGTGACGCTGTAAGGCTACTGTGGAAAAGTATTATAAACGAAATCGTTGCTATCTTCGCTGAACAATGAAGAATGTTTTAAAAAATCACGTTATTCAGGAACTTTTTTTAACTTCTTGTTAAAGATTCATCACTTCAGATACTGTTTATCTAGATTGAGATTCCACTTCTGGAAACTTTGTTTTTGCAATAAATGACGATTCTGTTGTAAGAAGGCAGGTGCTAGTTCGTAAGACCTACCGTCACAGATTACGTGTTGGTATCAAACATGCATCAATGATAGAAAATATTGTATATTCAGTTACTGATGTTTGATTTAAATTCATAGTGTCCCTGCTGTGGTCTTACCGGTTTTCATTTCTTTGATTTTCTCTACATGATATCGAAACACTTATCACCATAGTTGTTTTAAACCACTTCTTGATTCACGCGTGTACATTATGAATATTGCCGTCGTTAAGTTACATACATGTAAAAGGTGCAAATTCTTGCAGGCAGCTGTAACGCTAAAAGTGGTTTGGTTAGCTGACATCTGTCGGTAAAGATTATTTTGATCCATCGAGTAAAGTTGGACACAGATGCCTAACATGAACTAAATCAAAATTCGTCCAACCTGATCTATTTAACTTCTTTTAGCTATGGCTTATAGCCAATGTGTTATCAGAAATGGTATATTTCACTCTTGATTTCCTACGTATTGCAACGAATTTATAAAAAAAATAAAAAAGAGATGTCGGAAACGTGAACAACGGTCTTTTCAAGTATAGAGACAGGCGTAGTAATCAGAACAAACTACAAATAGCACAGTAAAGAATACAATAGGGTTGATGCGATTCGGCAGTGGTTAACGAGTCTGGGTGCTGCTAGGGTTCAAATACATGCAACATTTACGCACCAATAATGCTACACTGTTGGCAGTCAAGGCAGAAAGGGATTCATTTTATCACCATAATTTGAATACAGTCTTCAGCGGATAAAATCGTTACCGGTAGAGACTTTGAGAGAAAGAGGAAAGGTGTTGATAGTAATATAATGGTGAGTTCTAGTATATATTCATGCTGTAATATAACTCATAAACCTGGTAATAATTTGGATTGAGAGTCGAGCTCAGGCAATGGCAAACATATATAATGAAAAAAAAAAATGACCGAATTTCATGAAGGAATAGCTGCTGAAACACCTGTTCTACGTTTCCACAAAATACGTGGCACGGGCGGAACATTTGTGTATTAGGAATGCAATTAATTTGTAATGTGAATGAAGGTATTAAGCATGCCCAAAAATATGGTAGTAAATAACTATTAATTGTTTTTAAATCATTCATTTCTCGAGTGCTCGTCGTGTCGTCCTCAGTCTCTTGCTACTGTGCATTAATCTTCGAATTTCTACGCTCTTATTACACGTGACAACTTCAATGATTTCTTTCAGTGCACTATTTATCGTGGGTACTGTAGCAAGTGCCCCACTACCTTCTCTTGGCAAGTGTTCTAGTTAGACACCTTTGAGCCTATTGACTCTAATATCTCTTCAGTTCATTCTTTATAGTCCAAGTAGTCTTTAAGTTTCTTCTGTAACAATAACCTTTGAACTTTTTGCAGTTTAGTTTTATTCAGTGTCCCACGGAAATTTCGTACAGCGCTGCGCTCCGGAAGTTGACGTTAAGGATCATTATTATGTTCAAAGTGCTTCCTTGGCAGTGCCATCCGCAACTGTTATCGGTTTTCTTAAATGGCATCTGCCGTCTCATAAAATGATATAACATTCAGATGCAACATTCAGACTACTGGCTCCATGCACTACGCCATTCTCAAGTGGTCAATTAGTTGTAGCAGGAGTCGCGTTGCGATTGATCGCTTGATAATGGCCTGCGGCCATACACATCTTATGTAGTAATAATAAAATTAAGAAGCATCTCCAATTCCACGAAAATATTTGACATCACCAGAGTTTGTTTGGTGGAGAAATCTTTCTTCAAGTGTGGAAAATTACTTCTGTTGGAATTCCTACTACTTTTCCCTTATTTTGTAAAAGACATGCTGTACATATAAGTAGTTGGTACTTTACAACTTCTTTATTTATTCTTCGATATTAGTGAATCGGACAAAAGATTATATACCACGTCACGCTAATACAATGTAGCATAGTTTCTAGTCTCGATAATCCCCTCAAGTTGACGAGCAAAAGATTTGTCGATCGCCCTCACGTGGTTCTGCGGAGGTGACATGGCAGCTGCTTGTCCAACACTTGTAGTCGTGCCTGTGAGGTAGTTTACTCATGCGGAAACATTGTCTGTGATAGTGAAAATCCGTCCTACAAAGTTGGGACCTAGAAGAATTGAATTGTTGTAGCATCTTCGATATGCTACGACGCTAGCGCCTCTTGCCGATCATCTTCCTATGTTCGAAGTCTGTAAGCCCGCGACAGACTACTATGTTCACTACAGACATTTGCAACAAACTGCTCTAATGTAGTGTCCACACTCGTGGCATTCACCGCATCTATCCGCGACATTCAGCTGACATACACGGCACACATCCAAATGGGTCAAGCTTTCGTCTTACGTTTGGCTACTCACAAGGGGAACCTGACATACGTCGCTCTCTGATACAGTCGAAACTTGGCTGGGAGAAAGAAGGGTGAAAATAAACGAACACTCTTCTTTTTCCTTAAGTGCCGACACTCGATAGTTTACGATTAAATGATGGTCAAAGTTTCGACGCTACTTCATCAGCTCATTCAAGTACGGTATATCCAAGTCAGTCGTGAGTGCATAGTCTAAGTGAAGCCATGGATTAGTGATAGCGTCCTTCAGTAGATATCAAAACATTCTGCTCACGGGTTCGAACCCAGCAACTGTATAAATTTTGGGAGGTTGGAAGCCCTTAAAAAGTGGTTAGTAACAATACTCCGAATTTTTGCCTACCTTATTCAAATCAAGTCTTATGGTTTTCTTCTATGTACTGTTGTTGAGAAAGTATTGTATAGTGGAATATAATGGAACTGTTGAAAAAATATCGTGTATAATTTACGGTAACTGAAAATTATGAACTCATAAATTCTATCAGTCCATGTTTTACTTTAATATGTTACTACCCTGGAGAACGTACTGATTCTCTTGAATCGTAAAAGTTTAATTTAAAACATGCAGTGATAGAATTTCTATAAAAAATTCGGAGCACCACGAGAAACATGCTAAGTCACATATGCCACAGTAACATTTTTTTAGTGTGTATTGGATTAGGAAACCATTGTCGTTAACGTAGCTAAGTATTAAGCGATCTGGCGCCGAAGACTACGCATATCGAAGCATTTTCTCGAAAGATGGAGCCTGCAATTGATTATGGATCAAGTAAAGTATTTCAATCGCATTACTTTTACGTGTCATTTCCCTTTGCTGTGCAGTGAAAGTAGAGTGTTTCCGTAATCGGAGAATCCCATTCTTTAACGTAACTTCACAGGGTTACACAAAGGCTTTAGTAAGAGATAGTTTCACTGTCGACTGCAAGTGACGAGTGCTTGGGCCATCTCTGCGCTCCATATAAACGGGACCTCCACAGACTAAGAGCCAGTCGTGGGCTCATCCCGGAAGATGTTGCCCGCGGTTGGCAACGAAACGTCAAGAGGAAGAATTTCTACTGTTCTGACACGGACTCTTAGCCCGGAAGTTTTAATTAATGAAGACGCTGGCTGTGAAAGCCTGCTCTTTATGATTAGACGCCTCTATGCGGAGGCCACCTCGGTATTGGTACAGCGACTGGAGAGTCTACGTGAGAAGAAAGCTCAGCAGCTTTGTACGCTCACTTATTTGCGACGTTGTCGTGACACCAGGACAGTTCCGAAGTTTCTGAAGGTGGGAAGACCGTTGCAGTCAGCGCAAGCAAACCCTATCTCTTTACGAATGGAACTAGAGATGCTACCGTAGCAGATTCATCAAACACGTCGAGCACTGGCGGCAACTGTTAAATCTCCATTTATTTATTAGCAACAGAATGCAGTTTTGTGATTGGAATAAGGTGGATAGGTTAACAAGAAGATCTGTGGACCTTAGCGCAGAAGTGTCTCCTACCAGGCAGAAGAAGAAGTCTGACAATTTACAGAAGTGCAGGCAATTTCGGTGCGGTCATTAATTTGTCCGGAAAAGACTTATCTAAGGAAGAAATTCATGTTCTCTCGAAAGGAGGAAATTTTGCAATTAATCCACTGAAGGTTCCCACGGAGAATACTGTAGCTAATACAGAGACGGGTATTCGTCTGTTACCATCACATTCTGCTGCGATGGAAACAGCGAGGATACTACGTAAAGCTAAGCCACCTAGCAGTAATATCTCTAGTAGAAAACAAGGCGTTATTGGAGATTCATGTGGACAAGAATGTTATCGTACTTACTGCTGATACGGGTAATGTTACCGTTGTCTTAAAGAGTGATGCCTACCACAGGAAGATCAATGTCCTCTTGGTTCCTACCACGTATAAGAAGTTGATAAAGGATCCTACAACGAAAGTGTTAACAGCTACCAATTGAGTCTTCCGTTCGTATAAGGGGTAAAAACCATCTTTGCAAAACGGAAGCTTACCCTCCTGGATTGTACGGGCTACCTAAGGTTCATAAGCCCAATATCCCATTGAAATCGATGGTGAGTGCTATTGGATCCCCTACTCAAAAGCTTGCTAGACATCTCTCGTCCTTGTGACAACGGTGTATCTGAAAAACCAATCATAAAATTAAAAACTCTATGCACTTTAGTGATTACCATCAGCTCAAGTGACATCCTTGTCAGTTGTGATGTGGTATCCCTGTTCACCATGGTTCCGATTAACGAAGCTCTTTCTTACAAAACTGAAATGTTTCCCACTCACATAGTAGGTCTGCTTCGATATACCTATCCACGACTTATTTTCAGTACAATAATGAGTTCTATGAATAAATGGTTCAAATGGCTCTGAGCACTATGGGACTTAACTTCTGAGGTCATCAATCCCCTAGAACTTAGAACTACTTAAACCTAACTAACCTAAGGACATCACACACATCCATGTCCGAGGCAGGATTCGAACCTGCGACCGTAGCGGTCGCACGGTTCCAGACTGTAGTGCCTAGAACTGCTCGCCCCCCCCCCCCCCCCCCTCTGGCCGGCTTCTATGAACAAATTGAAGGAGTAGCAATGGGGGATCCCTCTAAGTCTAGCTTTTGCTAATCTTTTTATGGAATTTTTTGAACAGCAGGTGCTGCAATCAACCAATAAAAGTCCTTTGAACTGATATCGGTCTGTGGATGACACTTTTGTGATATGGCATCACAGGGAAGAGAAATTGATGATTTCTTGGTGCCTTTAAATAGTATTAATTCAATACAATTTATTACGGAGACAGAGAGTAATGGACAGCTTAATTATTTGGATGTTTCATTAATTAAACGGGTAGATGGGAATTTAGGTCGTAACGTATATGGGAAAGATACCCATACCGATCGTTACCTCCGTAAGTATTCGAACCATCGTACTAGGTAGAAGAGAGATGTTATTAACTTATTGGTGGGCAGGGCTAATAAAATTTGTGAGCCAGTTTCCTTGCAAGAGGAACGAAATATTTTCGAACAGCTTTTAAGAAAAATGGATGCGCTGATAATGAGACAGAGCGGGCACTCTGTCCGAGAAGAAAAGTGTCCGAAAAAATGCAACAACAACAACCGTCGCCTGGGAAAGTTTTTCTTCCGTTTATCCATAATATTACTGACGACATTGAAAAGGTTACGGCCAAGTTTCGAGTTGAAAAATCATTAGACCAACTAAGAAGATTAGTGAATGTTTAAGATCGGCGAAAGATGTATTTCACCCTTTTTCAACCTCTGAGGTGTATACAGGGTGTTACAAAAAGGTACGGCCAAACTTTCAGGAAACATTCCTCACACACAAAGAAAGAAAATATGTTATGTGGACATGTGCCCGGAAACGCTTACTTTCCATGTTAGAGCTCATTTTATTACTTCTCTTCAAATCACATTAATCATGAAATGGAAACACACAGCAACAGAACGTTCCAGCGTGACTTCAAACACTTTGTTACAGGAAATGTTCAAAATGTCCTCCGTTAGCGAGGATACATGCATCCACCCTCCGTCGCATGGAATCCCTGATGCGCTGATGCAGCCCTCGAGAATGGCGTGTTGTATCACAGCCGTCCACAATACGAGCACGAAAAGTCTCTACATTTGGTACCGGGGTTGCGTAGACAAGAGCTTTCAAATGCCCCCATAAATGAAAGTCAAGAAGGTTGAGGTCAGGAGAGCGTGGAGGCCATGGAATTGGTCCGTCTCTACCAATCCATCGGTCACTGAATCTGTTGTTGAGAAGCGTACGAACACTTCGACTGAAATGTGCAGGAGCTCCATCGTGCATGAACCGCATATTGTGTCGTACTTGTAAAGGCACATGTTCTAGCAGCGCAGGTAGAGTATCCCGTATGAAACCATGATAACCTGCTCCATTGAGCGTAGGTGGAAGAACAAACTAAAATGAGCTCTAACATGGAAATTAAGCGTTTCCGGACACATGTCCACTGTAACATCCACGTGATAAATTTTTGGCTACAGTGCGGCGAGAGGAAATTATGCCTCTAACAGTTATAAACATTATCTATTCGACGTATGAAAAAAACAGTGAAAACGTATAAATATTAATTATTTATATAATATTCTATGATGTATTTGGACATATCGATGTGTATCATACAAAGACAATGATCATTGTAATCTCCTTTTATGATCTGCGTTTGTCTTCCTTTGTTCTTATCTTTTGTTGGTTGGCTTTTGTAAGTTGCGGACGCATATCGAACTGAGGTCTGTTAAGAAATTGTAATCATTTGTTAATTATTACTTGAAAATAGAGTTAATTATTATTATAAACATGAGTGAATAATTATTTGTAACTTTAATTCCTCTCTCAGTAAGCATTATCTGTGTTAATTATTTATTTCCGCTGCAAGGAGTGCAGCCATTGATGATAGCGATTTGTATCGCGTTTTTGTCTGTGTTTTCCTTAGAAACAAATCAAATGTTTGCTTGATGAAATCTAAATAGTGCACAATACGAAAATAGATTTTATAGTGTTAAATAAAAATTTTAAATATTTATTTATTTGCTCTAACAATAGAACGTCTCTATCAATTGTCTGCCGCCATTTTAACAATTATCTCTGCGGAAAATTCAAATTACGGAACTCTGCAGACATAAATGCCGAACGTAATAGAAATGTGTAAAAATAAATGTGCACCGGTGGTCCCGAACTCATTTTAATTAAAATAATTCGAATCAGATTGGTTCTTAAAAAACAGTGCTCATAGCACGAACGTTATAACAAATTTTTCTAGCTGATGTATGGAGCCGAAATTAATTACGCACGAGTTGCGAAGAATATTGTTTCAGGTAACATACGTCAGTGTTGTGCGCGGCTGATATTCGGTGGTTTTAATGATCATTTTGCTGAAGATAACTGCTTCCATCTTAATCAATAGTTGTATAGAATCTGTTGTATGAACTGTGATTTAGTGACACTTACACAACTTACAGACAACACTTTAACAAGACGTGAACTTGGAGTTCTTTAGCAACTTGACCAAATCTTTAGCCGGGAGAAAAATTATTTAGTAATTACTCAATGTAATAAAATAAGATTATCATTTCCGTTTACAAAGTAGTTAAATACCAAACCACTGAATAACCCAGCGAACGCCACACCACATAACATCTTTTCTTTATTTGTGTGTGAGGAATGTTTCCTGAAAGTTTGGCCGTACCTTTTTGTAACAGCCTGTATAGTTTCGAGTAGCTGTGGGTTGGTTTATATTGGAATAACGAAAAGAAGTGTTAGTATCCGCCTAACGTAACACAAAAGGAGCTGTCGTCTAGGACACAGCGACAAATCGGCTGAAGCGGAACATGTTTTTGAAGATGGTGGTCATGAAATACTATTTAGTGAAACGAGCGCACTAGCTAACACATTGCGCTATTATGGACGTATGTACAGTGAAGCCACAATAATTTTAACAGAAAAAAGGTTTAAAGTTAGATAAGATAGGGCAGACAGCATTGTGCCAGCGATGTGACAATCGTTTACCTTTAATCGGGAGTAATGACGTTAGTCGGAGATAGTTTCAGACGACGAGTGGTGGCGTCCTTTATGCCCTCCATGAGCACTGTATGAACGTGACTTTCACGGGCTAGCAGCCAATCGTTAGTTACCCTGGGAAGATGTTGCCTGTAGTTGGCAGGAGGAAGACTTTCTACTGTTTGACCATGGCCTCTTAGCCCGTAAGTTTGAATTAATGAAGACGCCGGCCATGAAAGCCTACACATTATGGTTACACATCGTTTGTACCGACATGGGGCACTACCTGCAGTTGGCTGCACGATGCTCTGCATGGCACCTGCAAGCATCTGTTTTACATCTGGAATGAGTGTATCCGATGTCCACTGATACAACTTGCCAAGCTCAGGGCTTAGAATAAGTCAGAACGACAGAGATGTATGATTTGGGAGAGAGGGGCGACTCACGCCGAAGCGTGCGGAGAAACACAGGGATGTGTGTCAGTGGCTTTGTTACATCAGAGATACACAGGGAACCTTCTGTAGAATTCGGCGATAGTGCCGCACACCGTGCGAGCTTGGGTCAGCACCAGTGCCAAAGACTGCAGCGTCGGCACCCGGTTGCCCAACCTTGCAGACATAGCGCTCCTATGCACCCATGGCTAAGTGGCCACAGAATCCGTTAGCTGCGCCTGTAGCCCAGAACAAGGCTGACTTCTCCCTCAAGAGCGCCGAAGGGAAACTGCCGACCGCTGTCAATGCAGTGAGCCTTAGCAGCTACTACTGTCCGTCCGGGGCATCTCGTTCAGTAACCGCAGGTAGTTCTGCACCCAGGAGACCGCGATTCCGCACCCCGGCCCCGCTCCCCGTGGACGGCAGGTTGCAGCCGCCGGAAGTCGGCCAGAGAGCAGAGGCCAGCAGCCCTCTTGCTCCTCGCGCAGGTGCAGCTCCAAGATGTGGAGCACCCCGCGACAGCTATGAAGCGTCTGTACCGTGGAGGTTGGAGGTAGCTTCAGCCGGCACGTTGGCTGCCGATATCCATCACCAGAAGCTACTCGTAGTTGGTCTGCAACTTAAACAATGATCATTCTCTCTGTTCTAGATACAGACAGAATGGCGACATGACTGCCCAATTTGAGCCTCTGCGCTCGTTTATTTATACTTTTCCCTACGTCTCTGACGTAGTTCCTCTGAAGGGCACAAGTGGAGTGCTCTCTGATAATTACAACGTCAGCCCGCTTCGGCCCCTACACACAGGTGCTGTTGTAACTGCAACGTACAAGTTCTCTACAGCACGTGAGTGCTCTTTGTAGCCGTGATTACTTCACACTTGTATATAGTCACAACGGCTCGTGCCTTCCCACCTGTGAGCGGCGTCGTAAATCTGCCCCACAGAATATTTTGCAAAATATCAACATTGCCCGCATCTGCCATCTGATGTGCCAATCATTCCTTTAACTACTGCCTTCCAGCAATAGCTGCGTGAAATTTACAAGAATACGCCAAATCCACGCCTTACCTGTTCGTGGTGTAGTATACCTTCTCCCTTCCGAGAATATTCCTCCTGAATCTTTAACATTGTGATCCCACTCAACTACCTTTAATCACTTACGTATTGAGGAAAATCTCCCGAATTCATCACACAGGACTTCCGCTCATATTTTACTAACACCATGTACCCATTAGCATACCCTTATACACTAATGAAGGCATTAAAACTAAATGCTTCCCCGACCAATGCCGGTCAATCGTTCTACTGGTAAATGGAGTGATGTCCATAGCCTGCGCCCTCTTGCGTCTTACCCAGAATTACAGTACGCAGAAGCCTGCTAGAATCACGCCACAACCCATGGCCAACACTCTCACAACTAATACTTTGTGCTCCTGTTCTTCCTGTAGATGGTGCACATGCTGCCACATTTGTTCCCTTAAAATTCCCCCTCGCTGGGACTCTATTAATCTGTCAAGGACAGAAAAAGTTGTTGACTGAGTGTGTCATTTAAATAGACTTAATTTTGAATGAGTAACACCCTCAGAGACTCTTCTGGCCAATACAACGTGTTCTGCAACAATGTCATAACAGTTACGACTGTAAGTGTAGCCTGAAGACGAAAACACATCCCGACTACCTCACAAGTCGTGCCATTAATGATCATTTCCTGAAGCTCTAGTTTTTTCAACCATGCTGCTCTGTCTCATTCATACCACTTTAACCATACATTTTCGACGTGAATACGGAGTATAACAAACGTGTACCCACCCTCTGGAAGTACGTCCCAGCTGGCAGTAGCTCCTCCCCAGAACTCGTCACATTTACTTCCCCAAGAAACTAACTCACTCACATGTCCACATATCAGTCCACACTTGCCCACCCTGACAGATCAAAAATTACTCTATCACCGCTTCCCACTTTCCTAGAATTTGCGATAAAAAAAGAGGTAATAACTACATGAAAAACTAACAACTCTTCAAAAAAGCAACAGTTCTCCCTAAGGCTGCAAAATGCATACTCCCTGATAACCTACCAAAAATAAAAAAAGAAACAAATTATACTTATAAAAATTACTTACTCGACCTTAACCTATAGTGCACATCGTTCACCTCAAGTTGCTCACCAATTCCAGGTTCCTTCTTTTTTCTCTTTGTAACTTTCATCTGCTGCTTGGTTGCCAATAACTGGGGTACCTCTACCGTTCCTTTAAATTATGACATGTACAACAAACATTTTGTGGGAGCTGTATCTTCACATTCAGTGGTCAGGTCATTTCCACGACCTGGTATGGTCCTTGGTATTTTGTTAAAAATTTCGCTTTCCTCTTTATTGTATTGGTACTAGTGACCACTACCCACTTCCCCACGCAGTATTGTGGCAACTTGCCCATGTGTCACAGACTCCTTCATTCCTGCCTTTAGCACATTCCTCCAAACGTCCCTAATTCTCCTGGCAAATTTCCGCACCGACTCACTATCTAGTCCTAATTTAGGAATCAAAACGTTAAAAGGAGACGGCTCTTTCCTACTGTACATGACCTCAAATGGCGACAAGCCTTTTGCAGTGTGAACCTTCGAATTATATGCACGCAGTACACATGGAAAATAGGTATCCATATCGTCATGTTTCGAACCTATGTAATAACACGACATCTTTGCAATTGTCTTGTGCACATGTTCCATTCTTTCATTGGTCTGAAGATGGATTCATCTGTAACTTCCATATACACAAAACACAACATAGTTGTTTCATTAAAGCCGAGACAAAATTCGTGCCTTGGTCTGTAATTATGGTCTCAGGCACCCCAAACTTTAATATCCAGTTGTTTACTAACACTTGTGCTACAGCATTACCCCATTGGTCTGGCATTTGTACCCCTACTAAAAACCGAAAAAAATGATCGATGATCATGAGAATGTACCTATTTCCCGCAGAAGTTTTATTGAATGGCCCAGTACACCCAACCCAACGATAGAAAATGGGGTGGATGCCTCTGGTAACCTTGAATCAGGACTTTCTGATGCGTAATGACAACCATCTGTGCACATGGCACGCAATCTTTAAGATATTGCTACACAGCACGCTTCCAGTTCTTCCACCACTGCTCTGCTACATCACAAATCGCCCACCATAACCTGACTACAGATAGTCATGAGTTTGCTGCAAAACTTCCTTCTGAAAACCCTCTGGAACCAACACACATGGTCCACAATCCGTTTTTCTACACAACAAATTCATTGTGCATAACGAAATGTGGCTATGACTTAAATTGCTGGCACTCCTTATTCTTTGCCTGTGCCTGCTGCAACTCTTCAACGGCCTTCCTTAGCATTGCTATGCCACAGCTTAACGAATCTGCATTTGTGTGAGATCTCCCTGGGTTAATGAATCATCTCATACTAGAATTAACTAAGCTTAAGTACCCACGGAGTTAATCTACTACATGGAGCTTTCAAACCAAGCAACCATTTCCATGTGGCATGGTCTGTTATGACCTTAAACTTCCTGCCATACAGATAACACCGAAAATATCTAATACTATATATGACTACTAACATTTACTTCTCCATTGCCGAGCGAGTAGTTATGCTCCACCTTGTTTAACTGCCTTCAAGAGTAAGCTACCGGAGGTTTCTGACCATTTACCATCTGCCCCAAAATGCAGCCGACTCCCTCATTTGAAGCATCACATGAAAGAATAACATCTTTTTCGAAATCCGGAAAAACCAGTGTTGTACTTGAAACTATTTCTGTCAATTTTTAAAATGCCTCCTGACATTCATGCAACCAGTGGAATTTCTTCCCCTTCTTCTAGCTTGTTCAAGTGTCCAGCTATTTTTGCAAGGTCCTTCATGACCCATCCGTGATAATTATAGAGGTTAGTGAACGACTGCAGCTGGTTAGTATTTTGCAGTATCAGATAATTTAGAACTTCATCTGTAAGATGAGGATCGGTCTGTATGCCACGCTCATAATCCTGTGCCCCAGATAGCTTACCTGAGTTTGCGCTAAGTGGCACTTGTCTGCACTTAACATCAAACGTGCCAGTCTTCGTCCACTAAAGACATCCTTCAAAG
This sequence comes from Schistocerca cancellata, assembly GCF_023864275.1. Classification (NCBI taxonomy): domain Eukaryota; kingdom Metazoa; phylum Arthropoda; class Insecta; order Orthoptera; family Acrididae; genus Schistocerca; species Schistocerca cancellata. The sequence goes on from NC_064628.1 coordinate 222,950,369, forward strand.
TATTTTGCTTTAATCCTCTCAGTACTTCATGTAACAACCGCTGAAAAGTTGTCGGTGCGTTCTTTAGTCCAAATGGCATGCATTGGTAATGGATATGTCCTACTGGGACGGTAAACGTTGTTTTGTGCCTGTCTTCAGGTGCCACCTCCAATTGAGGTATCCACTTCTGAGATCCATAGTTGCAAAGAACCGACACTGACCCAGATTCTCCAGAGTTTCCCTGAGGTTTGGAATTGGATAAGCATCCGAAATGGTTCGCGAGTTTAGATATCTGTAGTCACAGCAAAATCAGTATTTCCTTGTCCCGTCCGCCGATTTCTTTGACACAATGACAATATTGGCACTTCAGGGACTATCACTCTGTTGGATGATCCATCGTGTAGTTGTTGTTCAATAAATTCTTCTATCAATGGTTGCAGCTGCTGTGCTGTGAGGAATGGCTTCCTATAAATTGTTGCACTATCTCCTGTCAGTTTGTGACGTTGCGTCAGCAGAGTTGCCGGCAACTCTCCGTTCACATAAAATAAATAACTGAACCTTCACAACAAGCTCTCCACAGACATTCTTTCAAATGACTTACTTCCCTTTGTAAGATTTCCGTATCGTCGGTTTCCTTGTACTTTACCTCTAGGCTCAAACTATCGAAGTCCTCATGCTTCGAGACTTCCAGAGTGATTTTTTATTGCACCCTTTGACAGAGTCACGTCCACACTAGCCAGAATCTTCTGTTCCCCATTAATGTCACTCACATGCGCTAAATTCCTGTGGATAAAACAGTGCGATCTATTCAACTCTTCATTGCTTAAGAGCGGTTCAACAACATATAATGTTTCCCTCAGCAAATTGATATCCACTGAAACTCATACTATATTTCCCATACCAGCTGGTATTTTATCCTGTTGATAGATCTTTACTGAAAATGTTCGCACTTTAGTTGGTATCATCCCCATGACGGGTGAATCTTGCACCATTCTCAGTTGCAACTCTTCCCCCCCCACACCCCCCCCACCCCCCACCCCAAGTTGAAACAAAGTCCCACTGAATTACACTGTGCGTTGCGAAAGACCAATCTTAGCGTCACGTGTGCCGAGAAAGTGTAGCCCCATGCAATGCAACACCTCCATGAATTCGCTGAACTTAGTTTTCCTGAATGAAAACTCCAGTACTGTCATACCCAATGATTCCACCTAACCTATACCTTGGTGGCTAGAGTCTCCTCTTTCTAACGAGGTCCAGACTTGTAATGGACACATTCGCACCTGTATCCACCGAACATCTCTGTTCCCTGCCACGCATTAAGCCCTGTGCACTAACGTGCGCCGTGTTACGGTCTGTCAGGACTGCCTTACAACATCTGAAGCAATTCCGTTTGTGTTTAACGGCTGCTTCCATTGCCGTCGCTTTCCACCCTTTCTAGCTCTACACGCAAATGCCCAGTGGTTCACTATGCCACAAGCATAGCACTATGATTGCTGACACTAATTCCTTACAAGAGCCTTCCGACCACATCTGTAACGCTTGATTTCAAAAGCGAACACACGGTGGTCCACTCTGTGATATCCGCCTCCCCTATTAGTGTTGCGATGCTAAGAGCTGACTAAGTCCTCTGGGTTCTTCATCCGTATCCTCCTTGACATTTCAGCAGGCATACGACGCAAAGAAAACATCCACTGCTCCATTTTCTGTCCCTTGTAACAACACCTACTACCTTCTGCATTCTGGCTCTGTACATATGTCTTTGCATTTAGCTTACGGATTCCATTCGACAACGCTTCCACAGACTCGTTGCGCTGCATTGACAACGTTCTTCATTTCTCCCTAAGAAATTGCACACATTTCTGCTTTTGGTACCTCTGGCACAATCCAGCGGCCCAGTCGTGGAATGTATGTGTTTTACTCAATGTCTCATGGCAGGCAACATACGCTTTGGCATCCCCCGCCAAACGCATATTAGCAACATACTGGGATACTTTATCCCACCACCCACATCCTACAGCGTCCCTAACACCCTTAACGAAAGTTGTCACGTCCTCTGCTGCCTTGCCCGAGAAAGTATTAATCAGTGCCACCACTGCCGCGTCACACTGAACAGAAGGCATTCTCAATCCAGACTTACTTTCCTGTGACTCTCTTTATGAGCCTCTAACTCACGATCAAGTTCGAAATTTCTCTCCTTCATACTCTCAAACTGCTCTCTTCACGGTCGCACTTGCGAAGTTATAGCAGCAAGTGCATCCCACCATTTTGCGTACTATACTTCCATCTTAATTCAACTGATTTTTTTTTCTTGAAGACAAGACACAAACTCCTGTTTAACCCCACCAGAAAAAAATCAATCACAGATTAATTCCTCCGGCAAATCATCGCACATCTACACTCACTACAACTACTAGACAGATGACCATTATGCCTACAAACAGAACGAAGAGATGCTACAGATCTGGTACGTGGCGACTCGTGCAGACAAATTGCAAAATGAACATCTCACGCCACTAAATTATCACTTCAGCCATTACGTCTAAACAAAGATAAGTCCATGGGTTCCTGTGGCTTCACAAAAATAACTCTAAACATTGTGTACACTATCTCAGACAACTAACTCTGATGAGGAGAGCAATCATCAAATATAATACAAATAAATCTTAGACTCACCGCACCACATTGTTCTGAGCTGGTGCCCATGTCAAGTGCCACTCACTCAGCACTCACCAAAACCAACGCTCTCACCAAAACGTACTGTGGATGTGGATGAACACTTTCCGACACAATGTATTGTAAAATTCTCGATGTATCACTTTGTGTTTGACCTTTGCTTAAGAGAGTGTTACTACTCAGGGAACATACTCGTTGAAAATTTTTAAATGGTTTATTGCGTCTATATACATTTAATTGGTTTTACGTTGCTTTATGTACATTTATTCATTTGGTCACTGTTATTAATTATTTTTATTTTTATTCTTGTATTTGTAGCACCGATGATGGCTGTTAATCAGTTAAAATCGATTTGCAAAAGTAAATAAAGAAAACATGATTTTGCGACTGGTTGCTGCTTATTTGGTAACTTTGTGGTTTACGGTCGCTGCAGAACTTGGGAACCATAAGGAGCCCACCATTCAGAAAGTGTTGTGTTGTAAAGCGAAACGACCCCTTCCTGATACCAAATTGTTACGACCAGCCGAGCTCAGGGGCTTTAATATGTCAGAACGACGGAGAGGTACGATTTGGGAGAGAGGTGTGACTCACGCCGAAGCATGCAGAGGAACGCAGGCAAGTGTGTCAGTGACTTAATTACATCGAAGGGGCCTTCTGCTGGACTCAGCGATGGCGCCGAACACCAGCGCCAGTGCCAATGCCCGTATCTGCAGCGTCGGCGCCCGGTCGCCCAGCCTTGCAGACGTAGCGCTCCTCTACACGTCATGCCTAAGCGGCCGCCGCGAGCTTTAGCCAAGCCTGTAGCACGGAACATGACCGACTGGTCCGTCAAGAACGACTCGTGGACCCCGCCGAAGAGAAACGGCCGACCGGCATCGTTGTAGTGAGCCTTAACAGCTCCGCCCGTCACACAGGGAAAGTTATTCAGGACTGCAGATAGCTCTGCACCCGGGAGGTCGTGAGTCTGCACCATGGGCCTGCTCCCCGCGGACGACAGCTTTCAGTCTACCGGACGATGTCACCCAGAGAGCACAGGCCAGCAATCCTCTCGTTCCTCACCTCGGTGCAGCTCCAAGGCGCGGAGCGTCCCGCGACAGCTATGACGCGTCCGTACCGCGGAGGTTGGAGGTAGCTTCAGCGCGCCGGTTGCCTTGCAACTTAAGCAATCGTCATTCTCTCTCGTTCTAGACGCAGGTAGAACGTCTAAACGGCTGCCTGATTTGACCCTCCAGGCTTGCTTACCTACACTCCTGGAAATGGAAAAAAGAACACATTGACACCGGTGTGTCAGACCCACCATACTTGCTCCGGACACTGCGAGAGGGCTGTACAAGCAATGATCACACGCACGGCACAGCGGACACACCAGGAACCGCGGTGTTGGCCGTCGAATGGCGCTAGTTGCGCAGCATTTGTGCACCGCCGCCGTCAGTGTCAGCCAGTTTGCCGTGGCATACGGAGCTCCATCGCAGTCTTTAACACTGGTAGCATGCCGCGACAGCGTGGACGTGAACCGTATGTGCAGTTGACGGACTTTGAGCGAGGGCGTATAGTGGGCATGCGGGAGGCCGGGTGGACGTACCGCCGAATTGCTCAACACGTGGGGCGTGAGGTCTCCACAGTACATCGATGTTGTCGCCAGTGGTCGGCGGAAGGTGCACGTGCCCGTCGACCTGGGACCGGACCGCAGCGACGCACGGATGCACGCCAAGACCGTAGGATCCTACGCAGTGCCGTAGGGGACCGCACCGCCACTTCCCAGCAAATTAGGGACACTGTTGCTCCTGGGGTATCGGCGAGGACCATTCGCAACCGTCGCCATGAAGCTGGGCTACGGTCCCGCACACCGTTAGGCCGTCTTCCGCTCACGCCCCAACATCGTGCAGCCCGCCTCCAGTGGTGTCGCGACAGGCGTGAATGGAGGGACGAATGGAGACGTGTCGTCTTCAGCGATGAGAGTCGCTTCTGCCTTGGTGCCAATGATGGTCGTATGCGTGTTTGGCGCCGTGCAGGTGATCGCCACAATCAGGACTGCATACGACCGAGGCACACAGGGCCAACACCCGGCATCATGGTGTGGGGAGCGATCTCCTACACTGGCCGTACACCACTGGTGATCGTCGAGGGGACACTGAATAGTGCACGGTACATCCAAACCGTCATCGAACCCATCGTTCTACCATTCCTAGACCGGCAAGGGAACTTGCTGTTCCAACAGGACAATGCACGTCCGCATGTATCCCGTGCCACCCAACGTGCTCTGGAAGGTGTAAGTCAACTACCCTGGCCAGCAAGATCTCCGGATCTGTCCCCCATTGAGCATGTTTGGCACTGGATGAAGCGTCGTCTCACGCGGTCTGCACGTCCAGCACGAACGCTGGTCCAACTGAGGCGCCAGGTGGAAATGGCATGGCAAGCCGTTCCACAGGACTACATCCAGCATTTCTACGATCGTCTCCATGGGAGAATAGCAGCCTGCATTGCTGCGAAAGGTGGATATACACTGTACTAGTGCCGACATTGTGCATGCTCTGTTGCCTGTGTCTATGTGCTTGTGGTTCTGTCAGTGTGATCATGTGATGTATCTGACCCCAGGAATGTGTCAATAAAGTTTCCCCTTCCTGGGACAATGAATTCACGGTGTTCTTATTTCAATTTCCAGGAGTGTATATGTGTTTTCCTTACGCCTCTGATGTAGTTCCTTTGGAGGGGGCATGTGGAGCGCCTGTAATAATTATAGCATCAGTCCCCTTTGGGCCCTACACGCAGTCGCTGTTGTAGCTGCAGCTTATGGGTTCTTCACGTCAGAACCCTGTGCTGCCCTAATTACTTCACACTTGTATATAGTGCTCTTTGAGCCCTGCCTTCCCGCCTGCGAGCGGTGTCATAAACCTGCCTCGCAGAATTGTCTGCAGCGATTGCCCGCGCCTGCCATCTGATGTGCCAATCGGTCCTTTGACTATTACCTTCCAGCTATATCTGCGCGAAATTTATAATAATTTTCCAAATCCATGCCTGTACCTACTCGGGATGCAGCAGCTCTTAGCGTGCACACTGGATTGCGTCCCCTACTCTGAAGCTGAAACGTCCCCTTAGAAAAATTAATGGATGATTGTGCTGATAAACATCTTACGTTATTTGATTTTCAAACAGCTGAGCAGAACTGAACGTACTCAGACATTTCGCTCTTTACCTACTCTGATCAACACTAAACTGACTCACAATATTTTTAGTGCAACGCAGTCTGACTTTCAGAAATTCCTACAAAAGAATGGCCCTGACTAACAATAACCTATAACTTTCATGAATCACTTACCTCACAAAAATCTTCGTTACTCGAACTACTGCAATACAGCAAGCGCCAATACTGCCAGCCAAATAAAAGATTCTAACTACTGAAGGCACTAACTACTGATAGACATACTTAGCAACTCATCTCGCATATGAACGGAGCAACCACAGTGGCTGTCCATACTAAATACGGTCGAGCTATAGACAAGACAATTATTGAATCGTAGAATTGTATGGTCAAACATGCTGCTGCTGCAGAGACGGGACTTACCCCCGCCCCCTTTCGATCTATGGAATTCTACTACTGCAACTGGCTGTTCACACGAAACCAAAAAGCTTTCGCAACTGGGAAAATATACACCGCACAGTTATTAAAATGCAAACTGTGGCTACTAGCTACACAAACACACAATATATATAAGAATTTGACCTAAAAAGCACACAGTAGATCAAAATAAATCGCTTATAGCTATTAGAAGCTCACTGAAACTCAGAAACGAAGCGCCGTGCTCTGATGTGCTGTGCAGAGATGGCAGCTGCCGCGCAACTAACGACATCGACAACTGTAACTGGCTGTTAATACGAAAATAATGGCCAGTCTCCATACAGAGGGCGGAAATACACATAAAACAGTTATTAAAATGCAGAACTATGTAACTGCATAGTAACAGCTGACCGCATATTCGTAGCAAGACAAATTAAAGTACGAGTACTTAAGTTCTGTCACGTACTGTAAAAAACAAAATACTGTCATGCTTTTCCTGCCCTGTGCAGTTTTCTTGTCTCTATTACCGAGCCATACCAGCAGATCACTGGCAATCGATAAAAGAGAGAAATATTGCAAGAGTACTGCCGAGGCCGGCCGGAGTGGCCGAGCGGTTCTAGGCGCTACAGTCTGGAACCGCGTGACCGCTACGGTCGCAGGTTCGAATCCTGCCTCGGGCATGGATGTGTGTGATGTCCTTAGGTTAGTTAGGTTTAAGTAGTTCTAAGTTCTAGGGGACTGATGACCACAGCAGTTAAGTCCCATAGTGCTCAGAGCCATCTGAACCAGTACTGCCGAGCTTGTTATCTGCGGTCGAGGCGGAAGAGAAGCGTTGTTAACTAGAGTGCGCTCCAGAGGTATGTCTCCCTACGAATGAGGAAGGAACACACGGTCCGGTGGAATGCCTTGCGCAGCAGCCAATGTATGAATTTCATTGTGGGCACGACTACTAAGTCGATGATGGCCAATGATCCTTTCAGTGCAGATGCATTTGGGTCTAACGGGAAACTTGAAGTTCAAAATTATTTAGAGCTGATATAGTAATGAGTGTATCTAGTGTAAAAACAAACAAAATTCACTCGTAAAAACTTTGATTTAAATCAGCTCCTAGCTGAATCAACAAATGAGAAATTGAACACTTAAAAGAAAACAACTGTACGAAGTTGTTTAGCAAAAATATCCATGATTAATATTAAATTAGACACAACAATACTAAAATGTTTAAGGGGGGTAGGACGTCAAACGGGCCGACTTGGAGCAGGAGAGGCACCACAGGACATTTTGTTTTGTACTGTCTATACTTTTACAAATAAATTCATAATACTTTGTCAGCATGACCAGGAAAGATACAGGATTCACACTCATAGCAGTGGAAATGCAAACAAATAACAAAATAAATTTTTTTTAGATATGAAATTTCATCATTTTTTCACTTACTGTTGGCTGCATTTGTTGCTATAGGTACATTTTTCTTCACAAGTAAGAGAGATTCTTTGATGAATTTTGCACAGCATACAAACCATACTTACAGGTGTATGAAACTCTAGAATTTTCCAAATCTATTAAAAACTGTGGTAAAAATTGAAATAATTAACTATAAAATTTGATTTTTTTCTAAACACAAAGTTTAAAACGTAACAGCTTATTGATTTTTCATAAATTAAATAGATTCTAGAGTTTCAGACACCTGTAAGTATGGTTTGTATGCTGTGCAAAATTCATCGAACAGTCTCTCTTACTTATGAAGAAAAGTGTACCTATAGCAATAAACGCAGCCAATAGCAAGTGAAAAAGTGTTGAAATTTCACATGTAAAAAAATTATTTTGTTATGTTTTTGAACTTCCGCTACTACGAGTGTGAATCCTGAATCCTTCCTGGTCATGCTGACAAAGTTTTATGAATTTACTTGTAAAAGTATAGACAGTGGAAATTAAAATGTACTGTGGTGCCTCTCCAGCTCCAAGTCAGCCCGTTTGACGTCCTACCCCCCTTAAGCAAATTGCGTAAATGGCCAAGGCTCCGTATGACGTCATTTGACGTTCCAGTCAGGTAGGACGGCGACGCAACTGACCAAGAAACAACGGCCAAGGCAAGTTAACAACCAGCCTGACCAGACACAGCGCTGCCGAAACTTACAAAAAGCTAAAACTAAAATTAAATTACACAATTACTGACCGATTAACATATAAAACAATACACTGTCAGAAGATGGCCAGTGAGGCGTGTTACAGTAAAATGGCCACGCTCAACTGAAAAGACCAAACCCTACAGAAGGCCTTTTAAGATTTGCTAGTATCCACAATAGAATTGCCTTAAGTGTCAATACAAAAACTTCAAGAGATCATTTCATAATACCCCAGACAGTGATAGACTTCAATAAGTTGCCTAAATATTTCGCCACATAGCACTAAAATTATAATTAAACCTGGACAAATTTTCGGGGAACTGTTACTACTAATAAGGGATTAGAATAATTCTGTCTGCAACTAATGGCCGCTAGATAAGAGTAAACGGTAGAGCCCTGGAATTCCAACTTAACACCATGCTCATTCTCAAAACGTAGTTTACTGACAACCATAAGCCCACGATATAACAAGCGGCCAATAAGCTTAATGAGTATACTTATTTAAAGCTGCTGATGCAATTATTGAGGAAAGATTTGTCAAATTCAAGACTCTTACAAACAACCCACAATAAGACGGCCGTTACCGCCAAAACCGCGATACCAATTAAACAAGCAGGATAGTAATTTAAGGTCACTAAACCACTCTAGAGTAGTACAATGTAGAGTAGGCGCACCCTTTGACTTACTCTGGTAGAACGCTTTATGGCCCAGCGCACAGTGACTGGTCATAATTTAACGACCGCAAAATTCATATAGAAGGTCAAAGTTTTAAGGCCGGATTCTCACTGAAAATAGCCGAAAATTCGATTTTTAATGGAATTTTTAAAGGTGTCTGGAATGCTGGGACGAAAAGATTTTTTAATCCACGCATTACAAAAGTTTCTATAGTCCATTGTTGGAAGCAGTGTCACGGCCGCCGTGGGACGCTCTCAGCCGGAGACGCGCGGCTAAGGTAGAAAACTTGTCGTCCCATGATGCACGTTGACGAAATGATTTAAACTGCAGTAAGTAAGGAAACATATTCGCCTTCAAAGGAAGCTGACGAATAACGTCGCAGGCCGCCGCACACAGCATATCCAGCTCACACAGACGGGCTTTTCTCGCCAAGAAGAACGAAAGGATTGCTCTCCAGAAACAATTAGAGTTAGAGAAAGGGATGATATACGGTCCTGGAATCGCAGCCAAAAAAAAAACACATTTTTTGGTCAAATTTTGGTCCAAATTGTTCTAAAAATAATGTTTGGTCTGTCATAATGGATTAGCCATTTTGAATTTGGAAATTAACTTCAGATTTGTGTTCAGCGACCTCAAAAATATATAATAACATACAGTCTTTATACAAACTGAACTAGTAATACGTACAAAAGTCTAAACTTCAAACTTTTTTCTCGAAAAACGATTTTTGAAAACTGAATGCACCATAAAATAAAAGCGGTTCAACCTATTAATTTATACTTTTGACTCCCAGAAAGAAAACACTTTTCTTGGAAGGTTATACCTGTTATACATGAAATTTATTAATATTGTCAATTTTTTGTAAAGCCATAACGAGTCAAACAAGTCCCCAAGAGGCGAACTCAAAGTTTAAGTTAGTACCATGTAGTAAAATTAAGATTATTTCATAGTGGTCAGGTAAAAGCTCCCATACACTGAATGTGGATCGACTGATGTCATCGCACGCAGTAAAGTTCAAAGTATGATCAGTCACAATCCCCAAACAGATCCTTTTTACACTGAAGAGCCCAAGAAACTTGTATAGACACGCGTATTCAAATACAGAGATAAGTAAACAGGCAGAATATGACACTACGGTCGGCAACACCTATATAAGACAACAAGTGTCTGGCGCGGCTGTTAGGTCGGTTAGTGCAGCTACAGTGTCAGGTTATCAAGATTTGAGTTTGAACGTGGTGTTATAGTCGGCGCACGAGCAACGGAACACAGCATCTCCGAGATACCGATGAAGTGGGGATTTTTCAGTACTACCATTACATGAGTCTACCGCGAATTTCATAAATCCGGTAAAACATCAAATCTCCGACATGCTGCGGCTGGAAAAAGATCCTGAGAGAACGGGACCAACGACGACTGAAGAGAATCATTCAATGTGATAAAATTGCAACCCTTCCGCAAATTGCTGCAGATTTCATTGCTGGACCATCAAAGAGTGTCAGCGTGCGAAACATTCAACGAAACATCATCGATATCGGCTTTCAGAGCAGAAGGCCCACTCGTGTACCTTTGATGACTGCACGACAGAAAGCTTTACTCCTCGACTGGGCCCGCCAACACCGACATTGGACTGTTGTTGACTGGAAACATGTCGCCTAGTCGGACGAGTCTCGTTTCAAATTGTATCGAGAGGATGGACGTGTAGGGGTATGGAGACAACCTCATCAATCCATGGACCTTGCATGTCAGCATGGAATTGTTCAAGCTGGTGGAGGCTCTATAATAGTGTAGGGCGTGTGCAGTTGCAGTGATATGGAACCCCTGATACGTCTACATATGAATGTGGCAGGTGAGACGTACGAAAGCATCCTGTCTGATCACATGCATCCATTCATGTCCATTGTGCATTCAGACGGACTTGCGCAATTCCAGCAGGACAATGCGACACCCCAAACTGCTACAGAGAGGCTCCAGGAACACTTTTCTGAGTTTAAACAGTTCCGCTGACCACCAAACTCCCGAGACATGAACGCTATTAAGCATGTCTGGGATGCCTTGCAACGTGCTATTCAGAAGAGGTCAGCACCTCATCGTACTCTTACGGATTTTTGGACAGCCCTGCAGGATTCATGGTGTCAGTTCCTCCAGCACTACTTCAGACATTAGTCGAGTCCATGCCACGTCGTGTTGCAGCACGTCTGCGTGCTCGCTGGGGCCGTACACGATATTAGGCAGATGTACCAGTTTCTTTCAAAATAAATAAATAAATTCCAAACTTTGACTATTTTTGATCATTTTAATGAGAACATGGCCTTAATTCACTGAGGCAGTGTTCGGAAAGCACCTCCACAGCAAAGCACCAACAACCTAAAACGTAAAACAGAATCTCAAATGGCACGCCAGGTTTTTATTATTTATTTATTTTTGACAACTGGAACCGGCCGCTTGCATCTGGCAGGGGATGGCCACAAATCCGCGTTTCAGGTTGTTCCTCATAAAGATACTTCCCGAGACACAGGCCGGCTGGCACAAACTGCAGACGCGACTTAGTCGCCCTCGCGTTCCTTGCATACAACTCTGCTGGCCGCCCAAAACACGCGCCTGCCCCAACATGCTCATGGCTTCTCCAACAACAGGACAGCGTTCTGTGCTCACTTGCTTCACGGCGCTTTACTTCCTCAGACCCTTTCCTGCTCGGAGCCCACCTACCAAATACCGAGGCGATCCTGTCGCGCCACAGAGACGCGCTCGGGCAGAGGGGGGCGCACAACGGCACAATTGACAACAGAGAGATCGAAGCGAGTCTCACGGCTGGAAGTAAGTTTAGATCTTGAACCTCACTAGCCATAAACATGCCGGCCAAAACATTAGCCAGGTACGAGAGACATCGTGTTAATCTAATATCAGACCTCCAGCCTAGTTCCATTAAAATTAAATTGCTAAGGCCTTCAGCCGATTAGACTGAAGACTTAGAAAATATTTTTGGTTGAAACCTCCACAAGAATCTTGTATTTCAATTTTACTTAGGCCTCGTGTTTTGGATTTTGAATGTGGCCTTCATCCGATCTAAACTTATTTAAAAGAGGTCATTTAAGTTTTTTTGTAATATTGTCTGTTGATAAATAAAGTTTGCATGTTGGGTGCAACTGACAGGAACTCATTATGGTCCCTTTCCACAACCTAATCCGCTCTGTCCTGCTAGCTCAGGCATTTCACTGGTAGCAGAGCGTGGTTACGATCCACGGACCTCTGGATTATGGGCCCAGCATGATTCCACTGCCATTCATTGCTGATTATACCCCGTTGCGGGGACATTGATTGTTACAGGTCATCTGCTGTTCCAAACAGTCCCAGACATTTTCTGTGTAAATACGCCTGTTGTCTTTTTGGAAGACGCAGGAGGGCTTGTGTCCACGACAAACTAAATGGGTAGGTGGTACGAATAACAACACCGAAACATCACAGAACCACCTCCTACATGAACTGTACTCTCTACACGCTGTGTGTTGAAATGCCTCACCGAGACGTCTGTGCACCCGACGCCTTGCACAATTGAGACTCGTCGGAGCGAACCACTCGCCGCCAGTCTGCTTCTGACCCGCTTCGGTGTTGTTTGACCCAAAGAAGAGATGTAGTTTTATGTGCCGTTTTGAGCAATGGCCTATTGTGAGGTACCCGACCTTACACATCGAACCCACTGACAACAGCAATTCCTGCCGGTTTTGAAACCGACTTTGGCTCAAATGGTTCAAATGGCTCCGAGCACTATGGGACTTAACATCTTAGGTCATCAGTCCCCTAGAACTTAGAACTACTTAAACCTAACTAACCTAAGGACATCACACACATCCATGCCCGAGGCAGGATTCGAACCTGCGACCGTAGCAGTCCCGCGGTTCCGGACTGCAGCGCCTAGAACCGCACGGCCACCGCGGCCGACGAAACCGACTTTCATGGGGTGGATTTCACCACCAGACCCTGCCGGTTAGCATCATTTTCGTATCGCTGTTATTACCTCGTGTTAGATGGCTGCGAACGTACACATATGACAGTCCGAATAGATAACCCAAGAAATCGGGCAAATTTGTTCATGTTTGGTGATAGGCAGTTAAAAAATAATAGCTCCTTTTTTGCCGTGTTCTTGGCTTTCCCACGACCTTTGGCCACTCAGTGTACAAGCGTCGGATTTATTGATCATAAACTGGTAGTTCGCAAACTTTTCCAGTTCGCATTAGTTGCTAGAAGCTAATATGGAACAGTTACGGCTTACCAAAATGTGTGGTAGTGGCTACGTAGAAATCAATAACATCTATCCAGTGAGCCAGAGGTTCTAAATCCTCTTTAGCGCTTCGTAGCGACGGCAGAGTGGTGTGTTAATCAAGCACTGTTCTACCAAAAGCTCTGAGTCTGTGCAGACACGTATAGGCTTTATGACAGCATTTTTCGGGCGTGCATCCGAAATATTTTTAATTCATGTTCCGATATTGCGGCTGACAACCGTTCATCCATTCTCAGGGTGACTCCCTTGCAAGTTTCTAAATCACTTTACATACTGAGGAGTAACCCTGCATGTGCCAGAGATAACGCTGGTGGCACATATTAAGATGGCGCCGACAGGAACTTTTGTATGGAACTGCTGCGATTTTCTGAAACGAAATGACGTTGTAAGCTTCACTAGCTTATCTAAACAGGTTCAGCAGCTGGGCAAATATTTGCGTACTAATTGAGTTTAACACATACATTGTACAATCGTGCTAGGACAAGAAAATCAAGTTACATACACACACATTTAAGTAGTTTTCGTAAGAACACTCAAAAGAAAAAAGACACTTGTTATCAACGACAAAAACCACGTTCTGTTTATAGGAGTACTGTCGTAACGTGCCTAAGTCTATCAAAACTAGTTAAAAACACGCCGTTAAGCTACGTCTGCTAATAACAGATTCATTAAGCCCCTTAAAATGTACTTAAACTGATAAACACTGCTGGTATTTCAAAGAAGACAAACTGTAAAGTAATTATTTAAGCTTATATTCAGTACAAAAGCAGAAATACGTAAAATGTTTTTAATTATGCTTGCGTTGAGACATCTTTCTTTCCTTGTATCTTCCGGCTGCTGCACGGAAAACTACAGCTGAACATGAGGCATGGATTGACCATTATGTCAGAACCCTAAAAGTGACGTATTTACATGTTTACCCCCATTTCTTACGACTGTTTTATCGATAAAGAAACAATTGTTAACATGTCTTTGCGCTTGCCGCCATATTGCAGTTCTAAGGGGCTGGCTTCAGTGACACTATACACATACTATGTCCGCTATTGTTTGTCTAATAATATATGTCTGTGGCTGTTGATGACAAGAGCTTAAGTAGATTAAACTTGAGGCGGCTAAGCGTAAACCAAAATCAGCGCAGAATCAATGAATCCACAGTGCTTTCGAAGTGTTTCGACTTAGAATATTTCCTTTGAGAGAGTTTAAAGGTACGTTTGCATGCTGAGCTTATATTAGCAGAAAACGTAATTATAAGTAATGAAATAAAGAAATAATTTGAGCCATCGATATAGTCCACAGCTGTATAAATATTGTATGCAGCCGCTGGAAAATTTGAAGTTTTCTGATCGTCATATTATTGGCGAAAGAAGAGGCACCTTTTGTTTTCTAGGTCTTTTCCGGATAGGGCGCATTTTGATTCACCGCCATTAATGCTACATTTTTTTATTAATACATTCACGAGTTGCAACTAAACGGCACTCGTAATTGCATAATGTAAGTGTCGTAACTTAAATGGTGTTTTTATTTCAGACTATACTGTTATTACTAACCTATGTATGTATTATTTTGTATCTCTACTAGTCACTGTAAGATTGTTGGGTGTCTTGGCATAGCAAAAGGTTTCGTACTTCTAAGCAAAACGTCGTCCAGCTCGATCCACTATCGTCTTCGGGTGTTGTCTTATTACTAAGTCCGATTTTTAACACAGAGAGAAGAAACACGGTTAAAAAATACATGAACGGACCTTTAACAAAAAAAATGCCATGCTCAAGTGCCGAGAGTTTGTATGAACTTTTTGACATTCATTATTATAATTCATTGTATTGTCTCGATCCAGTTACGAATGAGCCAAAAAAAAAATTAAATTAGTGACTGCGACAGGATGCACTATTATATATACTATATTGACTTTCTTTCATTACATGTGTATTGGAAACTACAGCCGCACGGAGTAGCCGTGCGGTTTCAGGCACCGAGTCCTCCCTCGGGCATGGGTGTGTGTGTTGTTCTTAGCATAAGTTAGTTTAAGTAGTGTAGTGTAGGAACCGACGACCTCAGCCGTTTGGCCCCTTAGAAATTCACAACATTTGGATTCACAACATTTGGACATTTGAAATTACAAACTGGATACGAGACCGGAATACACTGAAGTAAGACGAACTGTATTTCGACACCTGAAATTACTCTGCAATCGCGGATACAAGGTAAGGCACCGCATCTTTACATCAGCAATCTCGCCCAAGCGCTTTGTGTTATCGTAGCTTGTTTGGTAGATCTATCACAAAAAATGGTTCAAATGGCTCTGAGCACTATGGGACTTAACATTTGAGGTCATCAGTCCCCTAGAACGTAGAACTACTTAAACCTAACTAACCTAAGGACATCACACACATCCATGCCCGAGGCAGGATTCGAACCTGCGACCGTAGCGGTTGCGCGGTCCCAGACTGAAGCGCCTAGAACCACTCGGCCACAGAACTATCACAATTTTCCGTTTCCGTAGAAGTGATTTTATGCTAAACCGCGTTTTCCAAAATTATTTTCATTATTCATATAGCGCAACAACACAGTTTTATCACTTCACAATACGGCTGACTTTAGTTCTGTACGACGTAATATGG
Organism: Schistocerca cancellata; assembly: GCF_023864275.1. Taxonomy (NCBI): domain Eukaryota; kingdom Metazoa; phylum Arthropoda; class Insecta; order Orthoptera; family Acrididae; genus Schistocerca; species Schistocerca cancellata. Next base: position 222,966,272 of record NC_064628.1, read on the forward strand.
CGTGCAACCGTTACGAGTTCAAAATTCCACCGTTACTTACGACAATTATTTTCTTGTTCAGACATGGTCGCACAGCAAGATTAATTTTTACATTTATTCTGATTACACATACGAGTTTAAATATTTACTGTGTCATACATTATATGTGGCATGGTATTTACCAGAAAACAATTAGCTCAGATGGAGAAACAGGGACGGCAAACGCAGACGCAATCCGACTCTGACATGCCATTAAATAGTGAGGGTGACGTTACAGTTGACTCGAATACTAACGATCGACATTTTATTGACTATTCTGGTGACGTAAATTTAGAAAACAGACCGTCCACCAGAAATATCCCTAAATCTAGTTCCGAACCCATTTATGGTGACAGACGTCATGTCTAACGACGTGGCAGGGGCGGAACAGTTGCACATCACTAGTATCGCGAGAATGTTCGATGCTATTATGAACCAAATGACATAACATAAACAGGACATGGACGCACGTATAGACCAACCCAACAGATGACGTCTATACGCGCTGTTGTTTCTAGACAAGACAGCCTAGACACAATGAGAGGAAGCCGAAAGGCACGCGCTTAAACTCACGCAAGCTGGCGTGAGGTCTGAAACAGGATACGTAATGAATGCTATAAAGAAAAGTACGTAGCTTCTGGAATACTTAACTTTAATCCACATTTGTAGAACATCGCTCTTGATGATACATTAATAGAATCTTAATATCAATTGAATACGGCGCCTTGCTAGGTCGTAGCAAATGTAGCTGAAGGCTATGCTAACTTTCGTCTCGGCAAATGAGAGCGTAGTTGTCAGTGAACCGTTCCTTGCAAAGTCGGCTGTACAACTTGGGCGAGTGCTAGTACGTCTCACTAGACCTGCCGTGTGGCGGCGCTCGGTCTGCCATCACTGACAGTGGCGACACGCGGGTCCGTCGTATACCAGCGGACCGCGGCCGATTTAAAAGCTACCACCTAGCAAGTGTGGTGTCTGGCGGTGACACCACATTCCTCCCCCGCAAATCGGCGAACAGTTGTGTTATAAGGCTTCCGCCCGCCGTGGGGAGGACCCCATGTTGGCGTATGCGACGAGGTGGGGAGCCTAACAACAGGCGAGGCTGTGCCACCCGCACCCGGCCATTCGGTCCGAGGGGAGCTAGGAAACGCCTGAAAACCTAGTCCAGGGTGCACGCCAACATGCGGTGTATGCGCCCGTAGATAGTCAGGAGGGGCCGAAGGGTCGACCTCCATCGAGTCGGAGCACCCGACTGGCGAAGACGACAGATGGTCCGGAGCGGGCAAGAGTTCCATAGCGGAGGACAACTGGTCACGGGAAGCGATAGGCGGCGCGTGACCCAGGGAGGCGCCCGGTGGTTGCAGCGACGCGTCCACTGCGGGCGGCGCCGGCGGCGGCTGCGGCGGCGGCGCGTCGCCATGGGGCAAAATGGAAGGCAGCGTCGGTAACACCTGGGGATGAGGTGAGCCAGTAGATGGGTCCCCAGGGCGCTGACCGGACGGCACCGTCGCTGAAAGCAGACGGGGAGCGGCAGAACCCAGGCGACGACAGAAGCGCAGCTGATGGAGATGCCGACGCACCTCACCAAAGGCCCCCAAAACCAGATACATCGCGCGGCCGAGGCAGCGAAGAATGCGCCCTGCGAGCCAACGCCGTGAACCGCGATAGTTGCGATAGTATACTACGTCGCCGGGAGCAAAAGCAAGAGTCTGCCGCTGCACAGGAACCTGATGCGGCGGAAAAAAAAAAGACATCAAGGTTCGATGAGGACGACCGTGGAGCAACTCAGCCGGCGAGCGACCATCTCGGGGCTGAGAGCGATACGAAGACAAAAAGAGCAATAACGCGTCCTCCCGAGAATGCGACTCTTTCAGTTTCAACATCTGTGACTTGAAAGTCCTGACCAGACGTTCAGCGGCACCGTTTGACTGAGGCGAAAACGGCGCGGACGTCAGATGTTGAATACCATTGGCCTTGCAGAATGACTGAAATTCTGCGGACACGAATTGTGGGCCATTGTCGGAAACAATAGTCTGTGGAAGACCTTCAATACAAAAGATAGCGGACAACGCTTGGATTGTGGCAGAAGACGTCGTGGAAGACATCCGGACAACAAAAGGGAAATTACTGAAGGAATCGACCACAACCAACCATCGAGCATTCCAGAATGGACCAGCAAAATCTATGTGTAAGCGTTGCCAAGGGGAAGTGGCTTTTGGCCATGCAAAGAATTTCCGCGGTGGCGCGGATTGTTGTTCGGCACACGCCATGCAAGAAGAGCACATATTCGTAATCGCAGCATCGATTCCGAACCAAGTACAGTGCTGACGAGCAAGTTGTTTCGTTCTCACTATACCCCAATGTCCTTGGTGGAGAAGCCGTAAGACAGAGGACTGTAACGAACGTGGGACCACGACCCTGGACTGATCATTATCAGAACGCAACAGCAAAACACCACGTCGTACAAAAAGTCTCTCCTTGTGAGCAAAAAATCGGCGAACCAACGGATCCTCGATCCGTGACTTTGACAAGGGCCATTGCGTAGCAACAAAACGCAAAACGGTAGCAAGGACAGGGTCAGCAGCTGTGGCTGTAGCTACACGACGAAAATCAATCGGAAACGATTCGACCACGTCATCGGTTTCCGCATCAATGAACATGCAAGCAAGTTCGGAAGAATCGAATGCTCTATCCTCAGCAACAGGTAAACGGGACAACGCATTGGCGTTTCCGTGCTTAGCAGTGGACCGATACAAGATATCGTAGCGGTACTGCGAGAGGAAAATAGACCAGCGAATGAATTTCTGTGCTGTACGTGGAGGTACAGGCTTGGACGGATGAAAAAGCGATGTCAAAGGTTTGTGATCTGTGATGATGGGAAAGTGACGACCATGCAAGAAATCATGAAACTTGGTAATACCAAATACGAGAGCCAATGCTTCTTTCTCGATCTGTGAATAATTTCTTTGCGCTGACGAGAGCAAGTTGGACGCAAAGGCAATATGGCGATTATGCGAACCATCTTTGTGCGCAAGCACAGCTCCGATCCCGAAATCCGATGCATCTACCATCAACAAAAGGGGTTTCTGGGGATCGAAAGGCGTAAGGCAAGTATCAGAAAGCAACGCCGATTTCACCTGGCGAAAGGCGCGTTCGCATTCCGTCGACCAGACGAACGGAACACCTTTACGGCGTAAGCGATGAAGCGGAGCTGAAATGGAAGAGGCATGGGGGATATATTTGTTGTAATAGTTAATTTTTCCCAGCACACTCTGTAGCTGCTTCAAATTCTGCGGCGAAGGCAAGCCTTGTACGGCACGAAGGTGCTCTGGACTAGGATGTATGCCTTGGGCATTGAGTACATGTCCCAGATATGGCAAATCACGAGCAAAAAACACACATTTGTCCTTCCGCAAGCGAAGACCATTTTGCCGCAAGACCTGAAATAATGTTCGGAGAATGTCTAAATGTTCTTCTGCCGTCTTTCCGGAGATCACAATATCGTCCAGATAGTTTGCTGCAGTAGGGACCGACGCACAAACAGTTTGTAAATATTGCTGAAACAATGCAGGGGCGGATGCAAACCCGAATGGCAGTCTTTTGAATCGGTACAAACCAAGATGCGTGTTAACCACCAAAACGCGCTGGGATTCGTCGTCCACCGGTATTTGCAAGTACGCATCTACTAGGTCTAACTTCGAAAAATATTTACCCGGGCACAGTTTGTCAAAAAGATCTTCCGGGCGGGGCAAGGGAAAAGTTGCAGTCACAAGTTGTGGATTCACTGTTGCCTTGATGTCCACATAAAGTCTCAATTTTCCGGAAGGTTTGTGCAAAATTACTAAGGGTGAAGGCCAGAGAGAGGCCTGCACACGTTCAATTACACCTTGTGATTCCAAATCGTGTAATCTTTTTGCGACCTCATCACGCAATGCGTGGGGAACACTGCGCGCTCTGAAAAATTTCAGTTGCGCGTTTACTTTCAGTTCCAAATGTGCTTCATAGTTCTTAGCGCAACCAAGGCCCGGTGCAAAAATGTCTGCAAATTCTTCACATAGACGAGAAACACTGGCTGAAGGCACAGTCTGGCTCACTGATAGGACCTGATTGACTATAGACAAGTTAAACAACTGAAATAAATCTAAACCAAACAAATTCACTGCAGAAGAAGAACGAAGGACGTAAAAAGACACAAGTTTTGTTTCTCCCTTGTATGTTGCAAGAAGGCTGCACTGTAGTAACACAGGGAGAAGCTGTCGAGAATAACTAGTTAGCTTAACATTTGCGGCACGCAACGGAGGTTTGCCCAGCTGTTTGTGCGTGTCGTGATTGATTAGGGAAACCGCAGCTCCGGTATCGAGCTGGAATGGTATCACTTTTCCGTCAAAGTCCAAATCTACAAAAAGTTTATTGTCCTGCTGACGACAAGAGCGACTGTCTCACGCAACGTGAACTGACACGGGTACAGAATCACTTGCGACCTGACGGGATTACCGTCGACGCACACTATTTGTGGGATGAACACTGTCACCGTTAGAGAGAGTAGCACTGGGCGGAGTGGCTTTAACTACATGAATGTCCATGGGCGAAGGTTCACGAGCCCGAGTATTCGTGGTTCGATTCCAGTGATTCCAGGCCCTATGGCCTGGAATGATTGTGAGTGTCCGATCTGAGCTTTTTCTGGCAAACACTTTGAACATGACCTTTCTTATTACAGAAAAAGCAAATAGCCTGGCGTGACAGGCAATTCTCACGCGAATGTCTAGTAGCACACCACGGGCATGATTTCACTGCATTTGCATGCTTGCGCAGTACACGTGGATGCGCGGACGTGCGCGAGGGCTGTTTGCAGTTCCGTGCAGCTCGCCCGGCGGGCCGGTTAATGTGACACACGGCTGGCGAAGTTTCAAATGATTTCTGAGCAAAGTCAAGTGTGTCTTGCCTATCCAATATGTCCATCACTTGGTGAAGGGAGAGATTGACTAGTTTCAAAATCTGTTCCCGTATACGAACATCAGAAACATTCTGTGCAATTGCATCACGCACCATAGTATCTGAATAAGGGAGTCCACAGTCACACTCAAAAGCACAATCCCTTGTAAGGCCTTGCAAAGTTGCAACCCACTCCCGATTAGTTTGGCCGGCCGTACGTTTTGTACGAAAGAACGTATACCTTTTTGCAATGACATTGACTGATTCTTTGCAATAGGCATCCAATGCAGAAAAAATTTCGTCGTAGGACAGAGTTGCGTCGGGGAAACAATTTCACTATCACACTGTAGGTGGACACACCTACACAAGAAAGGAGATGAGGCTGCCGCTCGTTACCTAGAATTCTGTAGGCGGCGAGATGGAATCCAAATTGGCGTGACCACTCCGTCCAGCTTTCCAAGTCCGCATCGAACGGACGAAACGGTGGTGCAACTGCGTGCTGTGGCTGCGGTAGCGATGAAGCGGCGGTGGCCGCATCGTTTTGCAGTGCACGTTGACCCTGGACGAGCTGTCCAAGGGCATCCAATAAGGCCTGCGTCTGCTGATTCTGCAAGCGATAAAATTCGGACAGTACATCTGGAGAATGTGGCGTAGCGATGACACAAGTAAATTAGGGCAAAGCAAGTATAAAGAACAAGATCCTTTTTGCTCCTCGTCGCCAAATATGTTGTGTCTAGACAAGACAGCCTAGACACAATGAGAGGAAGCCGAAAGGCACGCGCTTAAACTCACGCAGGCTGGCGTGAGGTCTGAAACAGAATACGTAATGAATGCTATAAAGAAAAGTACGTAGCTTCTGGAATACTTAACTTTAATCCACATTTGTAGAACATCGCTCTTGATGATACATCAATAGAATCTCAATATCAATTGAATACGGCGCCTTGCTAGGTCGTAGCAAATGTAGCTGAAGGCTATGCTAACTTTCGTCTCGGCAAATGAGAGCGTAGTTGTCAGTGAACCGTTCCTTGCAAAGTCGGCTGTACAACTTGGGCGAGTGCTAGTACGTCTCACTAGACTTGCCGTGTGGCGGCGCTCGGTCTGCCATCACTGACAGTGGCGACACGCGGGTCCGTCGTATACTAGCGGACCGCGGCCGATTTAAAAGCTACCACCTAGCAAGTGTGGTGTCTGGCGGTGACACCACACGTGCCACTTTGAAAATAGCTCATGACGAGATAAAAACACAACATGAAGAAATTAAATCAGATTTAGCTGCACTTAAAACGTCAAACGACACTTTTTGTCGCCGTGTTGAGGAGATAAATAATAGATTGACTGGACAAGTGTCCGACCTCAACGCGAAATTTTCAGAGCTTGTCGATGTCTGAAAACCAGGTTGACACAATTGACAAACAGGTTTTTGATAAAGTAAGGCTACGCACTGACAACCACTTCTCATGCAACAATAGAGAATTTCACAGTTAGATAGAGAAAAAAGACAAATATTTTGACGAGTGCTTACAAGCAAGATTGCCTGCTGTTGCCCACGACACTGTCGCGAAATTTGTAAATAACAACAAACACGCCATCAGTCCAGCAGCACAGTCTGCTGCTGGGCAATCGAAACAGTCTGACAATTACGTACAGCCAGTGTGCAATGATGGTAATAGGAACCAAAACACACAGTTTGGCAATGAATACAAGTACATTTATGACGCATACACACCGCACTCTACGTACTCACAACAACAACAGTACGCAACTCGACATGACACACTGCATTGCAGTCGTAATAATTATCAACAACATTTTCCTTGCCTTTCGCCAGTTCAACCTTACAGTAATCATTCTGAAAGTAAACATTACTATAATGCCAAGGAAGAGGAGAGCCTCATAAAAAACAGACAGTTACAGCCATTTATACCTTAAAGAAGAACCTTACTCTGTGTCATCTTTCTTAAAGCCTTCAGAAATGCATTTCCTCGTACGTGGAGTGACGCTAACAGGATATCTTATGTTGTCGGTTATATCCAAGGCGACGCAGCTGCTGGGCGTATAATGAAGCTGACAGATGCGTCACGTACGAACAATTTGAGAGAGACTTTTTGTCTAAATTTTGGTTACAATCAGTACAGGAACGACTTCGTAGGCAGATTGTAGATCCTGAACCATTCAATCCTAAACACGGAAATTTGCGCCGGTATTTTGAGAAATATTTAAATGTGGCACATTTCCTTGACGAGCCGGTTGCAACTCGCGACATCCTCCGCGCATTATTATCAAAGAAAAACTTCTGCACATCACAGACAACGACTTACAGTATTTTCTCACAGTGCTCGATTCTGCTGATATGCTTTACGAGGACCAGCATTCCGTACGGCAAAACAATTGCTACAAGGTTTACACCAGCGTCATACAAAATACGCAGGTTAGCCAACCCAATTCCAGCTCGCCGCCTGCTGTCGGACACGCAAGCCAACAGAATAAACCACTTCAAATGGCAAATATATATACACAATAGAACCAATATGCTCAACACAGCACAAACAGCTATTATAACACGTCTTATTCTACTGGTGGTAATCCAAATAAGAGACAGCGCAGCAGCAGCAACAACAACAACAACTACAACGGTTATAATGATTATCAGAATGTTAACAAAATCTTTAAGAGAAACAAAATTAACTATCAATCCCCACCAAACCAACAACAGACCTGGAGTACCGACAACTACGCTGTTCAGTACCAAAACACTGCGACACCATCGCAGCAAAACAGTAGTACGGGCCAGTGGCAATTGCCGCCGCCACAAATGCAAACTCAAAACTCGAATGCATCTACGAACCCGCAGGTGAATCAAAACATGAAAACGCAACGACAGCCACAGTTCGGGGACTGGAATAAACAATACACAAATGTAAATATTATCGAAGTAACTAGTGATACTCCATCTCCGTCTGTGCCTGCACCCACTACAAATGTGACGACGACAAACTAAAAACAGTCACTATTGTGCCACAGGTAGTGGCTATGGAAGCTTTGGGGTGCGACTTCAATTTAAATTTATTATTTGATACACCCAGTTTGCAACGGCACAATGATCATGTACCTGGCAGTTGTATACAGCTACCATTGTTATTCATAAGGAATAATCATGACGAAAACTTGCCTGATGAACTGTTACAAGAGAACACACAATGTCGTTCATCGACCAGTGAAATTGTTTTGGCCTCAGCTACTGTTGTTGTGGGTGGTATTCCCAGTAGTATTATTCTGGACACAGGAGCGGCTGTTAGTGTCTTGTCCTATGAGTTTTGCAAGAAAATGTGTGAGTTTGATCCCGTACCAGAGTATCCTGTTCAGAACTGTAACGTTTTGACTGCAGTAGGCAATAAGTCTTCTAGGGTTAAGAAACAGGTATTTGTGACAGTCAAGGTAGGTAATGGAATCGTACAATGGCTATTCCTCGTCCTCTAAACCTGGTCACTAATTGTATTTTAGGTTTAGATATATTGTGCGAGAAGGACAGCACTATTGACTTCTTACAACGTAAATGTATACTTAGAGATTATGGCAGTGAAATTTCAGTTTGCCCTGGATACCAGGGCTCTGAAGCACAATAAATATTGTACGGGGTACAAGACGTAGTTACTACTGGACACTGATGATGTTGACACACAGACACACGCACCTGATACCGAGCTTGAACACTTTCATTAGTAATAAGCTGTCAGAAACCACAGCTGTCACACATGATAAACGTGAACTTTATGATGTTTTGTTCAAGTATATACAAGTACTTAGCAAACGACCAGGTGTGATGAACACATATGTGTATAAAATAGAAGTTAAGCCCCACCAGATTTTCTTCCACAAAACCTATAATGTGCCACTATCGCAACAATCTCCTGTGTGGCACTAGTTGAAACAAATGTTAGAGTGGAAAGTCATCGAACCTTCCACGTCACCTTACTGCAGCTCTTTACGTGTTGTAAAGAAACCCAACGGGAATACCAAAGTTGTTTTCGATGCTCGTTCAATTAATGATATTATTTTACCTGTTCGCACGAAACCTGAGAATTTAGAGGAGCAACTCCAGAAACTTTTAGATTCTAAGTATTTTTGTACTGTAGATCTGACCAATTCGTTCAGACAAGTCGCAATCACGCGCCAGATTCTAGAAAGTATACTGCATTTATATTCGGGGGGGGGGGGGGGGTGGGCTGAATCTGCCAACTTCGTGTCATTCCCTTTGGTTTGAACGTCAGTTCAGTCGTGTTTATCACTGCATTGGATACTGTACTTGGTGATGAATTGGTTGAATCAGTTACTCACTGCCTTGATGACCTGCTCGAAATGGTATGAACACATTGATACTTTGCAAGAGATTCTGCATAAATTCGCACAAGCTGGAGTGATGGCTAATATCAAAAAGTCGAAATTTGCTTGCAGTGAAATCAAGTATCTTGGACCCATTATTAATTCTCAAGGTATACGACCTGACTCAGGTAAGTTAGACGCTATCAGGAATTTTCCTATTCCACGGACTAGAAAGAAATTGAAATCATTCCTTGGACTTTCTTCTTTCTCTCGACGATTTTTACCACAGCAAAAATGTATGGAACCTACTCAAAAAGAATCAGATATGGATATGATCTGACCAGTGACAGAAAGACTTTGATAGTATTAAGCATGCTTTTGTATCACCCTGATTTTAACTTGGAGTTTTGTATGACATGTGACACCTCATCCTATGGCTTAGGCTGTTGTTCTTTCCAAGTTGTAAAGAATGGAAAACAAGAACATGTGAAAAGTATTAGTCTTGCGAGCCCCACACTTAGTGAATATGAACGCACATAGTCTGCTACAGAACTTGAAACCCTCTCTATTGTGTGGACCTTTAAGAAATTCAGTTTTTTTTTGTATGGTAAGCGCACTAATATTTATACTGACCACCAAGCTTTCATATTTCTGTTCAATTGTAAGCTTGTACATCCCAGATTATCACGCTAGGGTTCATCTCTGCAAAACTATTCCTTTGAAATTGCATATATTAAGGGTAAAGACAACATCATTGCCGACACTTTGTCTCGTTTGCCTTGCGGCTTGAATGAATATAACTCTGACCTGGAGAATGTGAATGAATACCGAATACTCCTTATGCAGGATAAGCTATAGCACCAGTATTATATCGAATTATGTAGAAATACGTCAACGTTGGAAGAAGGTAAGAGTTTTACTCACAACTCAACCTGACGATCCTCTGCCCAACCGATATTTGATACATAATGATGTGTTATTTGATCGCCTTCATCCTGAAGCGACTACTTGTGTGTTTGTTTTCCTAAGGATTCTGAACGCAACCTAATTTGGCACACACATTTTGTTCTGGGTCATTATGGTACCAAGAAGTGCCTAGCAAAGCATGGTACTGTTACTTTCGCAATATGAGATCCACCGTATACTCAAAACATGTGCGATCTGTCAAAAATCTAAACCGCTGAAACTGTCTACGAAGACTGATCTGCATTCCATTCTATCCAGTGAACCTCTAGATATTGTAAGATCTGATATAAGTGGTCCACATCCTACAAGCAGTGGTGGTGTGAAATGTATTCTTGCATTTTACGATTAATTCTTCAAGCATGTTAAACTGTGTGCTATAAGATCTGCTACTGCCATTGTCATCATTCGTCGTTTCTCATGTGACTATATTCCTCAGGTGGGAAAACCAAAAGCTATTTTATCCGACAATGCTGCATACAATACTGGGTACAAGAGGAGTACATTTCTCAAATACAATAGTATTAAGAGTATTTTTATCTCAAGGTATAGTCCCCAGTGTAATCCCACTGTACGTGTGTTCCGAGAGATTAACAGATTTATAAGAACCTACATTTCTACCAAACGTACCATTTGGGTAACATATTTGTCTTTATTTGAAGAGGTAAACAACAACCCCAACGTTAATGAAACTCCGTACACTCCTAATGAGCTTATGTTAGATCGCAAAGAAGACAACGATTGGACAACGCCGTTACCAAAACTTTCTTTTCAGCAAACAACACGCGACGAAAAGATAAGGGAAGTCTGTGCGACACTGACTGCGGAAGCCAAAATTAGGAACAAAACTTATGCGCGCATTGTCAAAGAGGAAGCAGGAGTTTAAAGCTGGTATGTTAATGCTTTTGCGTACTCACCATAAGTCGTCTGCTCTTCAGCGGCGCAACGCGAAGTGGCGTCTACTGTACGACGGTCCTTATTTTATTGTCAGCATTCCGCGTCCTGGTGTATATCTGCTGCGGCATCCTAAAACAAACAGAATTATTGGACAATATGCTCACCGTGAACTAAGAGTATACCATGCTCAACAGTAAACACATCTATGAGTCATGCTTAAGTTATACACAACTATGAAACTCACGTACCTCAGAGTAATTTTACGGAGAAGCTACTTCGTATAAGAGTTTTATTTCAGCTGTTCTTGTCAGCAGCAGAAGGAGAAAGAAGAGATTCGTCTTCGCCGAATACTTACAGCAGCCACTTAAAATTTTAAAGTAAAATTTATATTAACTTTTTTTTACACAGGTGTGAGGAAGATATATTTTCAGCCTACGAGACTGACTATCTGCACCGCCAATTTTCCACTACTAATGACTGATTGACGTGAATACTTAATCATTCTACACCCTTACACTTTTACATTGAAACTGATTGGATACGCATCTCACCATTGAATACCCACACTTTAAGAGTAGCTAAGGCCATGCTTACACTGCACACTTACGCTCGTGTCGCGACTATCTTTCGTGTTTGGTGTTAGTTCATGGCTTTTGTTATTTGCTTATTTATATGGTGTTATTGCTGGTGTGGGATGTCGTGTCTAATCCTCCTCTATTTCAGATGACATCATTTTCAAAAGCAAAACATAGATCTAAACTTATAATGATTGTAAATACTATAAATAGCCACATGAAAAATATTTCTATGAGACCAATCATACTTGTGTGAAGACAAGGAAAATATGTTTGTATGTTTATGTAAAGCCAATATGTAATATGTTTTTATGTATTTGTATCAATGTAAAAACCTTTATGTTACAAGTTTCTATGAATTTATCTGTATTTAGGTAAAGCTAAATGATATATGCAAGTTTCATCGATTTCGAGTGAGTAGTTAATTAGAAAAAAAATCGGAGGCCTTAGAACTTGAATGCACCTCGCAAACTTACGTAAAGCCATATGAAAAATATTTCTATGAGACCAATCATACTTGTGTCAAAACAAGGAAAATATGTTTGTATGTTTATGTAAAGCCAATATGTAATATGTTTTATGTATTTGTATCAATGTAAAAACCTATATGTAACAAGTTTCTATGTATTTATCTGTATTTAGGTAAAGCTAAATGATATATCCTCACTTGTATATGTTATCTGTACTTGTTACATGTGCCCATATAGGGAAAGTTATGAGACTTGCATAACCTGAAACTATTTGTGGACGTTTACTATACGTCGCTGAACTTGTAACTACGAGGAAACTGGTGTGTAAATCCGCATCATTGAAAAGACTGTTCATGATATATTGCTATGTAGATAGACATGATGAACTATTTATGTTTGAAATTTGTTTACAAACTATTAATGTAAAGTCGTGTTACGAATTGTTTGCATAAAGACATGTCAACGGACAAATTGACGTCTACTGCCCTGCATCTCTGTATATCTGCATGTCTGCAAGCCTGCAAGTCTGTTCCAAAACGATGAAGACCACTCGACGGGTGGAGGAATTTTGGACGGGTCCTCAGGGAGTAAAATGTTCTCGTAAATGACGGACACTCTTGCCTGATCTGAACGAGGGTCGTCGCCAGCATTATGCCGTGCGAGATCCTGCTTCCATGCCTTCACGAACTTATGCTGTGGTGTCAATCCACCAGTCTCGTATCAGGCGATGTATGACCTAGGGCAAAAAACAGTGACATCAGTCTAAACATACAGTGTAACCAGTGCAAAAATATAAACTGTGCTACGAGTGACCGCGCACACGCACCTGTATCAAAACCACGACCAGTGACATTTAACTACCATAAACAATGCTCACTTTTATAATGTTATGGTATGTTTTCGGTTCATGCAACTGTGAACGACGACACGTCTTGAAAAGGCATTATATCTGAAACAAACAGACATTTCAAGCGCAGTACTGTGCAAAAGGGTCTATCAGCATAAGAATTTGTAATTTCATGTTACCCCGAATGTTGTAATATTAGAAATTTATATCAATTTTAAATGTTAATCCACATTTGTGAAATCCATGATGATAAATTTTGTCTCTGCGATGTCTTGTGCACATGAACACACAGAATGAATATAAACTATTTGTCGTGTGATGAAGTCGCTTCGCAACGGCCGCCCTAATACTGAACTTTAAGCGACTGCGCTTGCGCGGCAGGCTCAATACCAACATTCAAACATTGAAAATCTGTTTTGTGTAAGTATTATGTTATGATATGCATGTTATATATGATATGTATATGTATTTGTAGACTTATGTATGCAATATACCTTGGAGTGAGTTGCTCGCCTGCAGGTGTGTCGTTTTGCCTCGCAACTCAGGGGCAGTTTAAAAGCACATTTGCATGCTGAGCTTTTATTAGCAGAAAACGTAATTATAACTAGTGAAATAAAGAAATACACTCCTGGAAATTGAAATAAGAACACGGTGAATTCATTGTCCCAGGAAGGGGAAACTTTATTGACACATTCCTGGGGTCAGATACATCACATGATCACACTGACAGAACCACAGGCACATAGACACAGGCAACAGAGCATGCACAATGTCGGCACTAGTACAGTGTATATCCACCTTTCCCAGCAATGCAGGCTGCTATTCTCCCATGGAGACGATCGTAGAGATGCTGGATGTAGTCCTGTGGAACGGCTTGCCATGCCATTTCCACCTGGCGCCTCAGTTGGACCAGCGTTCGTGCTGGACGTGCAGACCGCGTGAGACGACGCTTCATCCAGTCCCAAACATGCTCAATGGGGGACAGATCCGGAGATCTTGCTGGCCAGGGTAGTTGACTTACACCTTCTAGAGCACGTTGGGTGGCACGGGATACATGCGGACGTGCATTGTCCTGTTGGAACAGCAAGTTCCCTTGCCGGTCTAGGAATGGTAGAACGATGGGTTCGATGACGGTTTGGATGTACCGTGCACTATTCAGTGTCCCCTCGACGATCACCAGTGGTGTACGGCCAGTGTAGGAGATCGTTCCCCACACCATGATGCCGGGTGTTGGCCCTGTGTGCCTCGGTCGTATGCAGTCCTGATTGTGGCGCTCACCCGCACGGCGCCAAACACGCATACGACCATCATTGGCACCAAGGCAGAAGCGACTCTCATCGCTGAAGACGACACGTCTCCATTCGTCCCTCCATTCACACGTGTCACGACACCACTGGAGGCGGGCTGCACGATGTTGGGGCGTGAGCGGAAGACGGTCTAACGGTGTGCGGGAAAGTAGCCCAGCTTCATGGAGACGGTTGCGAATGGTCCTCGCCGATACCCCAGGAGCAACAGTGTCCCTAATTTGCTGGGAAGTGGCGGTGCGGTCCCCTACGGCACTGCGTAGGATCCTACGGTCTTGGCGTGCATCCGTGCGTCGCTGCGGTCCGGTCCCAGGTCGACGGGCACGTGCACCTTCCGCCGACCACTGGCGACAACATCGATGTACTGTGGAGACCTCACGCCCCACGTGTTGAGCAATTCGGCGGTACGTCCACCCGGCCTCCCGCATGCCCACTATACGCCCTCGCTCAAAGTCCGTCAACTGCACATACGGTTCACGTCCACGCTGTCGCGGCATGCTACCAGTGTTAAAGACTGCGATGGAGCTCCGTATGCCACGGCAAACTGGCTGACACTGACGGCGGCGGTGCACAAATGTTGCGCAGCTAGCGCCATTCGACGGCCAACACCGCGGTTCCTGGTGTGTCCGCTGTGCCGTGCGTGTGATCATTGCTTGTACAGCCCTCTCGCAGTGTCCGGAGCAAGTATGGTGGGTCTGACACACCGGTGTCAATGTGTTCTTTTTTCCATTTCCAGGAGTGTAATTTGAGACACAGATATAGTTCACGACGGTATAAATATTATATGCGGCCGCTGGAAACATTTGAAGATTTCTGATCTTCATATTAATGGCGAAAGAAGAGGCAGCCTTTGTTTTCTAGGCCCTGTCCAGACCGGACCCATTTTGCCACACCACCATTAATACTACATTATTTTATTAATACATTCACGAGTTGCAACCAAATGGCGCTCGTAATTGCATAATGCAAGTGTCGTAACTTAAACTGCGTTTTTATTTCATAAGATAATGTTATTACTAAGATATGTATGTTTTATTTTGTATCTTTAGTCATTGTAAGATTGTTGGTTGTCCAACTTCTAAGCAAAAAGTCGTCCAGCTTGATCCACCGTCCGATTTTTAACACAGAGAGAAGAAACACGATTAAAAATGCATAAACGGACCTTTGACAAAAAATGCCATGCTCAAACGCCGAAAGTTTGTATGAAATTTTTGATATTCACTACTACAATTCATTGCATTGCCTAGATCCAATTACGAATGAGCAAAAAAAAAGAAAAAAAAGGGAAAAAAATTATTTATAAATGTTAATCTACATTCAGATCCGATGATGGCACCTTTAGTGTATTGAAAGCGGTTATCCAGTAAACAGTATTTTAGTGACATTGGCTTTTGAATTATTTCTGCAACAGAGTGATCGCCCCACTACGCACTGTGCGTTCACTGGGAGACATAATGTTCAGCCACTGCTGATTTATTAGGTTTGAGAAGTTGAGTGTATCGCTTTTATTCAACGCTACGTTCTTTTACAGTCCTACATGCGTTTTACAACACACATGGAATTTCATTTATACCCGCCTTTCTTAAGAACAGATCATCCTTCACTCCATTCTTCCAAGCGCAGTTTTCCTTCACATTTTCTACGCAGTACCTCCGTCTCTGTAGAGTCATCCCTCCGAAACAGCACTCTACAAGCTGTTACGTCATGCTTACACGTCATACCAAACCGGCATGCTACATTCCTCGTGCTACGAAATGTTCCCTCACGTTTCTTCAGTTCTTATTACAAACGAGCTACAAAATCAGTTAGTAAGATAAAACTTCTTTCTCTGACAACTAAAATTTAACATTACATAAATTTTTGAACATGAATATAATATGAGAATCAGTACCAGTCAGACAGGCTGTTCTGACGTCGTAGTTGATAATGGACTGAAGAAAAGTGAAAACACGCTCATAGGATTTGTCGACCAGTAAAAAGCGCTCGAAAATGTAAAATGGTGCAATATTTTCGGAATTCTGGGAAAAGCAGTTGTAAGCTACAGGGAAAGAAAGACAAGTAATATACGGTATGTATAAGAAGTAAGAGGAAACAATGATAGTGGATGACAAAGAACGAAATGCTCGTATTAAAAAGGGTGTAAGAAAGGAATGTAGTCTTTCGCCCCTTCTGTTCACTCTATACATCGAAGAAGCAATGGCGGAAATAAAACAACAGTTTAAGAGTTGGGTTGAAATTCAAGGTGAAAGGATATCAGTAATGAGATTCGCTGACAACACTGCTTTCTCAGTGAAAGTGAAGAAGAATTACAAGATGGGTTGAATGGGTTAGACAGTCTAATGACTACAGAGTGTGGATTGAGAGTAAGAAGGAAGATGGAGGCAATAAGAAGTTGTAGAAATGAGAACAAAGAGAAATCAACGTTAGAATTGGGGATCACAAAGTGGAAGAAATCTAGGAATTCTGCTACCTATGCAGCAAAATAATTCATGATGGACGGAGCAAGAAGGACATAAAAAGCAAACTAACACTGG
This sequence comes from Schistocerca cancellata, assembly GCF_023864275.1. Lineage (NCBI taxonomy): Eukaryota > Metazoa > Arthropoda > Insecta > Orthoptera > Acrididae > Schistocerca > Schistocerca cancellata. The sequence continues at coordinate 222,983,132 of NC_064628.1, forward strand.
CAAAAAGGGCATTCATGGCCAAATGAAGTCTACCAGTTTTAAACGCAGCTCTTCATATGAGACAGAAAATTCTGGAACTCAGCACTGTATGATTGTGAAACATGGACTGTAGGAAAACCGGAACAGAAAAAAATCGAACCGTTTGAAATGTGGTGCTACAGAAGAATGTCGAAAACCAGGTGAACTGATAAGGACAGGAATAAGAAGGTTCTCAGCAGGATCGACAAGGAACGTGATATGACACTGACAAGAACGTGGGAGAGGATGATACGACCTCTGTTAAGACGGGAGGCAATATCCTCCATGGTGCTACAGGGAGCTGTAGTGCATAAAAACTGTAGAGGGAAACAGAGATTGGGACACATACTGCAAACAATTGAGGACGTATGTTGCGAGGGCAACTCTGGGGCGAAGAGGTCGGTATAGGAGAGGAACTCGTGGCGGGCCGCTGGAAACTATAGTCCTATCCACGAACGATGGCGGTTCGCAAATGTCGAGGCACGGACGACGATTGCGATGTTGACGATTTCAAGTGACAGTTGCGGTACGTGCATGCGCGTTCTTTCCGCTTCAGGAAAGCGTATATCCTGCAAATTTTGTCTGTCCCTTGCTTATGCGGAATGTATCAGCGATGACAACTAGCAAAAAATTGAATAAAAATTCTGTAAATAATTCACTACGATCACGTTTAATGCTAACATTAGCAACGGCATTCAGAGCAGAGTGCTCAGAACACTACTGAACGATTATTGGCTGTCGGAGAATGCGTGACGTAGGTGCGCAGAACAAGCCTAAACTCGACTGCCAGCGTTCGTGACTCCAACTATAGTCAACAAGATTGGTGGTTCAAGGAAAGAAAGGTTTTCATTGAAGATTATACTGAAATGTAGTGGGGTCATTAATTACACAGAACATTAATTTTTGAGAACATTTCTCGTGGTGGAACAGCGGTCTGCCTAAAAGTTCCTTAAAAAGGGATTAAAATGAATCTTGTCTGTAAAAATATTTGATTTGGTGGTAACCGGTTTCGGTCAGTGTTTGACCACCTTCGGACCATCATATCGTGATGGCAGACGGTGGCAGTGAATGGAGCGGGCGTTGTCACCATGCGAATGTCAACTGCCACTGCCTGACATCATAATATAATGGTCTGAGGATGGCCAAACACTGACGGAAACCGACTGCCACCGAAATAACGGTTTTTGCAGTTGAGACTGTTTTTTAGTCAATTTTTAAAATACAGAGAATAACTTGAAAAGGAGTGCTTAGGGAACGCGGGCACTGCTTACGCAGGCGCTTGAAGCAGATGACAACGTACTCCGTGTTTGTTTTATGTATACTGCGTCGAAGGATGTACACTGTGTTTTGTATTTGCCCGTTCATCAGACCTATCTCCACTTCCCGCCGCTTGTTTTAGAGTATACTTCACAAAATTGTAACGTTTTAAGTTTAAAAATGTTTGATTTTATCTTCTGCAATTTTATCGTAGTATGGTAAAGATGGTTATGATCTAATGCATGTTCCGCATTCTGGAAAAGCTTAGATGTTTTCACCAAAAGTCCCTAAAAATGGCTGCTCCGTATTACTCGATCATGCAATAAGCATAATGCTACACAAAAATGTTTCTTTTTCTCATTAGACTCCAAAAAAGTGATCTAGATAATTCTTCCGTTTGGTATCCCAGTAATGATGCTTTTTCTTGGGTCATCAGTCGTCTTTGAATGGCACCTATGTCATTAATGTTTTAACTACTTATTTTCAAATGCCCCTGTGTGCTTGCGCAGAAATATGGACAACTCTAGAGCATCAAGAAGCTAGGTTGGCAGAAAGGCGTGCAGCGACCGTTACCTGCGACGTAGTGTTCCGTTTCCCTGTCAAGCGTCACAGTAATGCAAACGAAGGGCTATGACAATGGCGGGGAGCGCCTAACGAGTTTGCCAAGCCCGCCCCGTCCTGTTTTGTGTACTCTGCCGCTGTGCTCCTGACGATCTGGAAACACTGACACGTTGTTATCGGTGGCGGCTCAGCACTGCCGTAATAAGCTGAGCCGAACTGTACAACGGGCCCTCCTGACGCCTTCCGTAACACGAACGATACTCGGACCTGATTTCGCGGATCTTGTTTTCTCTTCGTAGAGAATGCCGAAGAGCGTTGTCTCACTGTCGTGTTTAGGTAGTAGCGGAGACCTGGACAGCAAGCTACACCGCGATGCAGAGCGCATCTCTTGCAGAGACTGCCACTTGAGTTTGCTAAACATCTCCGTAGTGCTATCACGCTTACCAAATAACCCTGTGACGAAACGCGCCGCTCTTCTTTGGATCTTCTCCATCTCCTCCGTCAACCCGATCCGGTACGGATCCCACACTGATGAGCAATACTCAAGTATAGGTCGAACGAGTGTGTTCTACCTTGGTATATTTTTAGACTTGCGCCTCTAGCCGTAATAGAATATTATTACATTTTCTTATTTCATATTTGAATGACGGCGCGCCGGCCGCGGTGGTCTAGCGGTTCTAGGCGCTCAGTCCGGAACCGCGCGACTGCTACGGTCGCAGGTTCGAATCCTGCCTCGGGCATGGATGTGTGTGATGTCCTTAGGTTAGTTAGGTTTAAGTAGTTCTAAGTTCTAGGGGACTGATGACCACAGATGTTAAGTCCCATAGTGCTCAGAGCCATTTGAACCATTTTTTTAAATGACGGCGTTCAATTTGGATCTGCCGCAATCTCTTTCTGAAAATTAAAAAAAAATGGTCTGGAAAATTAAGGTTTTCCCAAATGTAAAAACATGTTCCAAGGTACAACATATTCACGTACCTAGGAAAAAGTATTCTGTTAAAATTTAAAAGCGTAAAATCTTGCCAGTAATGCATTTATAGTCCATCTAGACCATTATTGCTCTACTACACAACGATAACCGTAAGTGACATATAATTAAATATATTTTGAATTAGACTCCATTGCAGACTAAAACTAGATTCCATTTTCAAGACAGGAAAAATTATTAAAACATTAAAGAAACTCAGTTAATTACTAAGTATCACATGTTGCGTCGCAAAACACTTTCTTCTGTTTTATGGTAAACCATGATGCATGACCAACGTACTATGGCTTAACTTTCCAAATCTTACGTTAATATTGCTACAAATATATAGCATTTTACACATAATAAAATTATATACCTAGAGAATTAACAGCATATTCTATTTAACTTCAATATATTATACAGCACTTAAATGTGAAAATTCGAAATTTACAAATGCTGCAAAAAACACAACGTCACGTGTAACAAGAAAAAAAAAGAAGAAAATGATGGAAACTACTTATGGCGGTCCCTAGTGCGCAATCCTGCATGTCATTCTAAATATTATTTTTAACAATGTCTGAAGAAAGAGACATTGGTGACGAACTTGCAGTTATACTAAATTTATGAAATTTGTTCGTAACTGGGGAATTTTTTTGACATGAGCTGCATTAGGTTTGAAGTTATTACCTATTGGTGACATTTGAAAATAAGTGTCGCAATGGGTCTCGAACCCGGATTTCGCTCCTGTCGCGATACGCTTCCAGCTTCGATTCAAACATCCACATGTCATACTGTATACGACTTCAACGCTCGCAACTCTATTTGTTAAACCTTGGGCGGGAAAAATGATGATCGTAATACTAATGTCGAATAGTTTGTCTCCTTGAAACACTCTGGCGAGAATCTAAGAAAAGTCCAGAAGGTACGATACATAGAAGTTTGTCTCGGTCCTAGCCTGCTCAGATAACGGAAGTGGTCACTTCAGTTGGAAATTCGAGTTAGAATCGAGTTCCGGCACAAATTTTCGTGTCTTACCAACAGGTACACCCTCATGAACCATGGACCTTGGCGTCGGTCGGTGGCTTGCGTGCCTCAACGATACAGATAATACCGTAAGTACAACCACGATGGAAGGGTATCTGATGAGAGGCATGATAAAAGTGTAATTCCTGAAGAGGGGCAGCAGCCTTTTCAGCAATCACAGGGGCAACAGTCTGGATGAATGACTGATCTGACCTTGTAAAATCAAACGAAACGGCCTTGTTGTGCTGGTACTGCGAAAGACTGAATGCAAGTGGAAACTACTGCGATAACTTTTCTCGAGGACATGCAGCTCTATTGTATGGTTAAATGATGATGGCGTCCTCTTGGCACAGCATACTGAACACATTATCGTAGCCAGGATAGACACGAAGCCAGAGCCCCTGCCACAGTAGTATAAGTTTACATGCCAGATAGCTCCGCAGACGATGAGTTTCAAGAAACTTATGATGAGATCAATTATTCAGATAGTTAAAAGAGACAAAAATTTAATTGTGATGGTGGACTGGAAAAGGAAGAGAAGAAAAAATAGTTGGTGAATATGGATTGGGGGAAAGAAATGAAAGAGGAAGACAGCTGCTAGAATTTTGCACAGAGCATAATTTAATCATCGCTGACACTTGGTTTAAGACTTATTAAAGAAGGTTGTGTACGTGCAAGAGACTTGGAGACACCGGAAGGTTTCAGATTGATTATTTAGGTTTTGTGTGTCCATCCTTTAGACTGGAGGTCTACAGCCTTCGGCGCTTCAATCAACTAAGGCCTGAAGAAGGCACATTGAAGCTCCGAAACTGGTAGCTACACAATAAATAAGGTCATAAGGGCGGCTGTAGACGTTTCATTTTCATTATATAGTCGCTACACAGAGATTTATGAACCAGATTTTGAATAGACATTTCCGGAGGCGGATATGGATTCTGACCGCAATTTATTGGTTATGAACTGTAAATTAAAAGAGAAATAATTCCAAAAAAGGTAGGAAATTAAGGAGATGTGATCTGGGTAGGATGAAATAAGCAAAGGATACTGAGAGTTTCAGAGGGGGCATTGGGTGACGATTGACTAGAGCTGGGGAAAGAAATACAAAAGGAGACGAATGGGTACCTTCAAGCGATAGAATAGTGAAGGCATTAGAGGTTCAAACAGTTAAAAAGAAAATTCCAAACAGAAATCCTTGGATACAAAAATGCAGCAGATGAAGCAGGTGAAAAGGAACACAAACATTTGAGAAGTGAGACTGACAGGAGGTACAAAATTGCTAAGCAGTAATAGCTTGAAGAAAGATGTAACGATTTTGAAGCATATTTCACTAGGTGAAAGATAAATACCACTTACAGAAAATTTAAAGAAGACTTTGGGGAAAAGAGAAGCACTTGTAGAAACGTCAGGAGCTCAGATGACAAACCAGTCCTGAGTAAAAAAGAGAATATAGAAAAGGGGAAGGGGTATACAGAATGTCGATACAAGGGAGATGAACTTGGAAGCGATATAGAAAGAAAGTGGACGTAGATGGTGACGAGTTGGGAGATACGACACTGCGAGAAAAATTTGACAAAGCTCTGAAAGATCTAAGTCGAAGCAAAGGGAGTAAACGAAGTTCCGTCAAAGCTACTAATAACGTTGGGAGAGCAGGCCATGACAAAATTCTTCCATCTGGTGTGCAACATGTATGAGACAGGAGATATACCCTCAGACTTCAAGAAAAATGTAGTAATTCCAACTCCACAGGTATGAAAATTACCGAACTATCAGTTTCTTCTTTCCATACAGAAGAATGGAAAAACTAGGAAAAGCCGACGTCGGGGAAGATCACTTCGAATTCCGGAAAAATGTAGGTACACGCGAGGCATTACTGACGACTTATCTTAGAAGACTGGGTAAGGAAACACAAGCCTACGATATTAGCATTTGTAGAGTTGGAGAAAGCTTTTCACAATGTATTCTTCTTGAAATTCTGAAGTTAGTAGGCGTAAAATACAGGGAGCGAAAGGATAGTTACAAGTTGTACAGAAACCAGACGGCATTTATAAGAGTCGAGGGGCATAAAAGGGAGGCAGTGGTTGAAAAGGAAGTGATACAGTGTTGTATCCCATTCCGATGTTATTCAGTATATACATTGAAAAAGCAACAAAGGAAACCAAAGAAAAATTAGGAGTAGGAATTAAAGTTCAAGGATAAGAAATAAAAACTTTGTGGCTTTACGATGACGTTATTCTGTCAGATACAGCAAAGGACTTGGAGGAGCAGTTGAACAGAATGGGCAGTCCTGAAAGGAGAATATAAGATGAACATCAACAGAAGCAAACCAAGGATAATGGAATACAGTGTAATTAAATCAGGTGATGCTAAGGGAATCATGTTAGTAAACGAGATACTTAAAGTGGTAGATGAGTTTCGTTTTTTGGGCAGAAAAATAAATGATGATTGCCGAAATATAGAGGGTATAAAATGTGGACTGGCAATGACAAGAAAAGCATTTCTGAAGAAGAGAAATTAGTTAACATCGAATGTAGATTTAAGTGTTAGGAAGTCTTTTTTGAAGATATTTACCTGGAGTATAGCAACGTATGGAAGTGAAATATGGACGATAAACAGTTTAGATAAAAAGGAGAAGCTTTCGAAATGTGGTGCTACAGAAGAATGCTGAAGATTAGATGGGTCGATCACATAACTAATGAGGACGTTCTGAAAAGAATTGGGGAGATAAGAAATTTCTGGAACAATTTGACCAAAAGAAGGGATCTGTGGATAGGTGACAGGACACATTCTGAGACGTCAAGGGATCACCAGTCAAAGGATCACTAGTTTAATATTGGAGGAAAGAGTAGGTGGTAAAAATCGTAGAGGGAGACCAAAATATGAATACAGTAGGCACATTCAGATAGGTGTGGGTTGCACTTGTTATTGGAGATTAAGAGGCTCGTACAGGATAGAGTAGCAAGGAGGGCTGCAAACAACCAGTTTTGATACTGAAGACCACAACGTCAACGACCAACAGGTAATATCTTCGTACCTAATGCAGCTAATGTTCGATAGCTTCTGAAATTGTGAATAATTTCCGTGCTTCTAAATCAGTTACTAAACTGAAGTACTGACCAGAAAATATCATGTGCTCTTAGATACACTGTTCTCACGATGCAACACCCTGCCATACATAAGTCTGTAAAATTCTACATACCATTTGAGAACTACATATGAGTCTTGACTGTGTTCTATACAAGACTGTAGTGTTTGCTTATACACCGGATACTGCTGTTCTTCTCTCCAATCGGGGTGCGCTATTAAGAGACAATCTGTTCGTAGGATTTGTTACATTGAGAGGACAGAGTAGAGCCAAAAACTTGTGAGATCACTGGAATGAAAAAAAGAAAGATAAAAATTTAACACCCCATCGAAGAAGCGATCATTACAGAAAGAAATTTAGGAAAAACACCGAAAATCTAAATTAAAACGGGCAGAGATTTGTGCTAACCTCCTCACAAATTTTCTGCAGATTAAAAACCCTAGAGACATTACACTAAAATGTAAATGTCGTGTGACTAGGGCCACACATCGGGTAGACCGTTCGCCGGGTGCAAGTCTTTCGATTTGACTCCACTTCGGCGACTTGCGCAATACAGTGTAACTCCGACTTTAGCCTTAGCTTTAGTTCGGTGAGTAACGACTTCAGATCCTCGTCTACATAACAGTTTCTCACGATCAGTAGCAAAGAACCCAATCTGTAGCTACAGAACGTTTAATCAGTCGTTACCGATGCCCGTAATTTTACGTCACAATCGAAACCGCACCCATTTTAATATAGCAGAATTAAATCTCCTATCGGGAAACTTCTAAACGGCACACAATTACAGAACTTATCAGTCGACCAAATGAAATGTCACTTTCCATTATCCTGTATACCAAAAATTAAATTGATGAAGTAGCCTGGATGTCAGTTCCAAATATTAGAAAGACATGCGTTCTACAGCCGATTATCCTTTCCAGCATAGCTCCTCTATCAGAATCCAGAACATCTCCGGAATTTCTGCAGTTTCTGGTAGTTCACCTTCATCTTCAGCTTGTGCAGGTATCAGCTGTATGAATAGGCGACTTGGCTATATCGATCCCAAAAGACAGATGCAGCATCAGCAATGAGCGCCGAATGAGCTGCAACCCACACTACAGGTTTGAACGTCCCTGCTGTAGCCATCGTAGGCGTTCAGCACTGGGTGCTGGCATCAGTCACGAGCTGCTAGTGAATGGAAACAGTTTTACATGTTTACCTTTGTCAGTAGCGACGCGATGTGTAAAACAAATTGGCATCTGTTGTGCCTTTGCTGTGAAACAGATTTAGAGTGATACTCAATGGGTGGACATAATACAAACCATTTTATTGAAGCACGTGCAGTGTACAGTAGTAACTACGCATTAATAAAGTAGCACAGCGAGTTGATTACTAAGTCTTTTAAGACTTTGAATCCGAAGTCAGATATTCTTATCACTGAATTCTTCCCTCCTTTTCTAACATTTTTGAGCCTTTTGTGCCGATAAGACTATTAACCAGATATGCTGCTTGTTCGTACCAGTACCTTGAGCTTAACGTAAGGTTCCGACGCTGGACATTGTAACGCAACATATTTAAGGCTTTACTGTACCGAAGTATGCGATACCCTCCAAATTCAACCAGTTTAACCAGTATTTATGATTATAGAAAAGTTATTGTGTATGTTAACAATGATTGCATAACATGTCTGCATAAACAGTCAACCCATTAAATTATACTGAATAACTGACCCACACAAAAGTTTATATCACTTGATCACTGATACAGCAAATGTCATCATGTAAAAACACTAAGTTCATCTTAAATAATTAATATGAAGTACGAAAAATAGTGGCCAACTTAGGTATTTTGGATCTCCTTAAATAAAAATCACCCAGTGAAACCTATTTGTTCACTAGGAGCGTTTTCACTCAGTATTCACGAAATCAATCCTATTTTAGACGAAAACCAATGTAATTCTTAATAATTCATGTTATTTACTTATTTATGCAAATTAGAGAAGTCAATTGACAAACTTCTAAAAAACGGCTTTTTTGTAACAAAGAATTATTCTGTCAAGTCAACAAATCTGTCTGTCATTTTAATAACATGTTAAATTAATAACTTTTCTGCACAAATTATGATAACAGATGTACATGTGACTTGTAAACTATATCTCTTTTTAGTAGTTCTTTGACAATGTTATAAATACAAGCAGCAAGAACGGTCGGGAGGCAGTCGGAATGTCACTTTGGTAAAGTTTGTTTGTGTGTTATTGTTTGAGGTGGATAAACAATGCAAAGAACATGTAACGGAAGTACTACTTTGTGTTGTGTCATGGTCTTTGGTGGACAGTGGAATTAAGATGGCCACCAGAGTAATAAATATTTGAAGTTTACATATTTGTTGGTTTCGCTCGTTCTTTATCATCAAAAGCACATAAAAAACACGGGACCTCATGTTTTTAACCCTAGACAACCAGATTTAGAGCCAGCATCAACATCGAGACACAGCAGCGATCCAGCAAGCAGCAGTGATTACTACAATGCATTTTAATGGCGCCAACCTAACATCAAGTGCTAACAAGCTCCGTAAATGGGAGTGAAATAGTGCGATTATAGCAATTAGCAATATCTACGACCAGGCGACCATTACAACATACACCACAATTCCCGACATATGAGAGCTAAAGGAGTTGCCGTAATGGCTGAAATATCTGGCAGTAGGATTTTTGAATTTTTTTTTTCGTTCATCTTTCTTCTGACTGGTTTGATGCTGCCCACCACGGATTCCTCTCTTGCACCAACCTCTCCATCTTGGAATAGTATTTCATCATAAGTGCTCAATTATTTTTTTAACGTATTCCAGTCTGTATTTCCCTACCGATCTACCCTCAGCAGCTCCTTGTAGTATCTTTTATTTACTATTGATTCCTTTAGACCTGTCTTCTCTATTTTGTAATATTTCGTATTTTTTACATTTTTTCAGGTTACTACATGTTTTAATTGATTACAATAATAATAATAATAATAATAATAATAATAATAATAATAATAATAATAATAATAATAAGAATATCTGTTTAACTAAGATCCGAAGACTCCTGTACGTTGAAAAGGTGGATGGCAACTGGTAGCATGTAAATACCTGTTGGTATAAGTCGGTTTCCTGTAAACACTGTGTCCAAGAGTTCCGTCTTCTTTTCTATAAACTAGTACAACCAGAAAAAGTAACTATCCCTCCTTTTCAATTTCCATCGTGAATTTGATGTTCGGATGAAGACAATTAAAATGGTCCTATAACCGGTCCAAAGAGTCTATTCCATGTGGCCAAACAAGAAACATATCGTCAACATATCTCAAAAAACACGAAGGCTTCAAAAAAGATGTTTCTAGGGCCATATCCTCAAAGTCCTCCATAAAAAGATTAGCGACTATGGGGGATTAAGGACTCCCCATAGTCACACCGTCGGTTTGTTCAAAGTATTTGTCGTCGAATAACAAATAGGTGGACGTCAGAACATGATGGCAGAACTTCGTCATTTCTATATCAAGTTTTTCATTGATTAAAATCAATGACTCTTCGAGATGGAGCCAAGTAAAAAGTGACACCACATCAAAACTAACAAGTAAATCAGAGGGACCAAGAGGAAGCAACTTTAAACGCTGCATAAAATCCATGGAATTGGAAATATGGTGTTCACATTTACCCACATGAGGGCTGAGAACAGACGCTAAATATTTTGCCAAGTTGAAAGTTGGTGCACCCAAATTGGAAACAATAGGGCGCAATGGAACCCCATCGTTATGGATCTTTGGCAAACCGTATTATGTAGGTGGAACGGCCACACCAGGACGTCGTTTTTTGATAGTGTCCTCAGGTAAGGAACTCTTCTTCATAAACATTTTACAAGTTATTTGGGCCTTCCGCCGTTGGTGTTGCAAAAGGAAATTTGTAAACTTAATGTATTGTTTTACCAATTGTTGCAATATATATATTTCCTTAATTTTCAGATTTTAACTTTGCGGCCTTCAGCTATCTTATTGCGTTTGTTTATCTCTTTTTGTGCACCTTGCGGGCCATCAGCCCTTTTAGCATCTTAAAACAATGTGGCCTTCTGCCTTCAGTAATCATCATAGCATATCGGGTGATCAAAAAGACAGTATAAATTTGAAAACTGAATAAATCACGGAATAATGTAGATAGAGAGGTACAAATTGACACACATGCTTGGAATGAGATGAGGTTTTATTATAACCGAAAAAATACAAAAGTTCAAAAAATGTCCGACAGATGGCGCTTCATCTGATCAGAATAGCAATAATTAGCATAACAAAGTAAGACAAAGCAAAGATGATGTTCTTTACAGGAAATGCTCAATATGTCCACCATCATTCCTCAACAATAGCTGTGGTCGAGGAATAATGTTGTGAACAGCACTGTAAAGCATGTCCGGAGTTATGGTGAGGCATTGGCGTCGGATGTTGTCTTTCAGCATCCATAGAGCTGTCGGTCGATCACGATACACTTCCGACTTCAGGTAACCCCAAAACCAATAATCGCACGGACTGAGGTCTGGGGACATGGGAGGCCAAGCATGACGAAAGTGGCGGCTGGGCACACGTTCATCAGGAAACGACGCGCGCAAGAGATCTTTCACGCGTCTAGCTATATGGGATAGAGCGCCATCCTGCAAAAACGTCGTACGTTCCAGCTGGTGTTTATCAGCCAGGCTGGGGATGATGCGATTATGTAACATATCGGCGTACCTCTCACCCGTCAGTAACGTTCTGCTGCCCAGCGCCAACTGTCGGACATTTTGTGAACATTGTTTTTTTTTTTTTTTTTTTTTTGGTTCTCATAAAACCCCACGTCATTCCAAGCATGTGCGTCGATTATTACCTCTCTATCTACATTATTCCGTGGTTTATTAAGTTTTCAAATTTATTCAGACTTTTTGATCACCCGGTATTTGGAATTTTGAAGATTTTATCCGGCGGCCTTTAGCTGCTCCGCATGCTGATCTCATATATGTATATGATTGATCTTTTTCTAAATTTAACTTTCAGAGGAATTTACAATAACCTTTCAAGAGCAGATGGCAATAATGTTTGGACTTGAAGGAAACTCTGAGAAACTGTTTCCAGGTCTGAAGGCCCTCAATTAACTTTGCACAATTGAAAATATAAAATACAGTAAAGCCCCCAAAAAACTTTTAAAATAAATACAACAACATTAACACTGCCAAAGAATAATTAAGGGAACAGCACTCAGGAGCCTTCAGGGGATCGGTCTGCCCACCTTCACTTAGGGGAGACAGGCGGTGAGGTCGGTTTTAAGAATGAAATAACACCCCAATATTAGATTAAGAGGGAGTACCTTAACCAAGGCTAAGGATGCAGGCCAGGAAAAATCGGCAACCGACACACTCCCCCGGACCCAAGCCTGCAAAGGCAACACCTGGCCATTGCTCACCCGACATCTCTGCACTGGGGACGGGACCGAACCAAGTCTAGTAAGATGCCCAAATTCCAAAAACAATTCATGACTCAATAATGACAGAGAACTGCCCGAATCCAGGAGAGCGCGTAATGGCCTGCCACCTACCTGTGCACAAACATACGGCAAAAGGGACGACGTGGGGGTGATGACGCGGGTACACCAAAGCCTAAAGGTTCAAACCCGGGTTCGTGGAGCAACCCGGCGTCATCTATTAGCTCTAGGAGCATGAGGCTGACCACAAGAGCGTACCAAAAGAGCTGAACTTCCACATCTGAAACAACACCTGGGTTCTCTTTTACTAATTTCTACAGATGTGGGCAATCCGGAATCGACACCCATGTCGCACCTCGCAACTTTCCGACATCCGTGGCTCTCAAGGGATAATGCGGATGCTGCTATAACAGCATCACGGAGTTCTCCCCAGGTTTCAGGCTGCTTACCAAAAATAATATGCGACCTATCCGCCGCACTTGAGGACGATAGAAACTAATTCACGTTCCGGTAGTTCAATCAACAATGCAAAAAATGCAAAAAAAGAAGCTGTATGGACTCTATCAAGATACTGATATAACTGCTCGCCACTCCGCTGCACTTCCCAAATGTGGCGGCTATCAAGTTGTTTCGAACCCCGGTGGTTAACCGCTGACTAATTACAAGTCCCCTTAATTGTTTCAAGGAAAATCCTTCGGCCCTGGTTCGTGAGAGGATGATCTGCAACTCGCCTCTAGCTAGCGGGTACACCAACGACAAAACGATGCCGTGCGGTACGCAAAAAGCGGCCGAGTGCTGTTCGAGATGAACCAACAACCACAGAAAATTCTCTACTTGATCAATCCGCTGTACCAGCAACTCGGTCAGACCCTGAAAGAAATAAGCCAAAGGGTTCGGCAACTTAGCAAACGCGGCGTCTAACTCAATGGGCGCCGGATCCATGCCACTCCTGGGCTGGCCTCCATGTTCCCCTCTACGGCGCAAGTCACCATCCTCAAACTTCATCCCATCCAACCCCAAATATGAAAGATCCCAACTCAGCGGCCGATTTTCTATGCAGCTCTCCAGAATCTAAAGTACATAAGTCGGCCACCCGATTGGTTAAATGCGCTAACTGTGCTCGGACCCGACCCAACTGACTGTCAGTAGGTTGGGTTCCGTCTGGGAGACCATTAGTGTCTTAAAGTCCCTTAAGAGCCTCACCGAGAAACTGGATTGCCGCACCTGTTGAAAGGTGGCTACACTGAGTCACAGCGCCAGAGATTGCGCCAAAGATTATTATTCCGCCTCCTCCTATGGTGCAGTGGTAGTTCAGAGGATGTCGAGTGCAGTTGTTGTTCTGTTGGGCGAGGGAGTAGATGTTGTTCGGTTGGTGTAATCTATAGATGGAAGATGTTGCAATTATCACAGTGTATTTGAGAAAGGAAATGGGCTTTGATTTATGATGCTGGCGTAATGGAAAATTTTCGTCAATATATAATGAGGTGAAAAGGTATTACAGATTTCTTTAATGAAAATGCCTCTTGGTCACAGGCACAGTCAACAAAGCATCTGGATCGTGTTCATGTATTAGACTTGTAATCCTGGTTTCTATGTGCAATTATAGTATTTCTGGTTTTTCAATTAGTTCATTGTAAATGGTGTTTAAAATATTTTGTCGTTTTGAGAAAGAACCGAGCCAGATACATGTACGTTGAGTCACACTACCACATACAGAACAGTTACACTTGTGCTTTGTTGTTTCGTAGCTTTTATAGTTGCAGGGGACTTAATTAATCAATTGTATTAATGAAAATTCCTTGTCATTCTTCATTTTTATTTTATGCAGTCAGATTGCGTGCTAAGACTAGTCAGGGCCAACCGGTTACGAGACTTCGTAATTGGTCACACAGCTACTAAAATTATTGCATCTTATTCTTTTAATTAAGCCCCCATGCACGTGGCGACCGCTGCTTCGGACGGTCCCTTGGAATTGTTTTGATAGTACAAATAGCAGACAGTAATGATGTTGTAGTAATTTGTAGTTTAGTAATTGTAGTCTATATTGCACGTATAGATTTTGTAATTGAACATTTGTAGTTGTCTTGTCATTCTTCTGATGGTACTTTTGTAGAATTTAATTTTTGATGAGTCGTATACGGTTTTGATAATTTTGTGCAATTGTGAAGGTTTAATTGTTCGTTAATCGTGTTTGTCGGGAAGCATTTCGTGTGGATGGTATAGTTGGTGATAAAGTGTTATATTGTGTGTAATTTTCGTATAGCGACGAGTTTTGTATGTTTTGTAAATGATTATGCGATCGATGAGAAAGGCAAAAATGATGGATAGTCTTCTCCTTCTTCTTCTTCTTCTTAAGTTGCCAATCCTAAGATTGATTTGCAGCAGCTCTCCATTCAGTGCGATTGTCGGCCAGCCTCTTCAATTCCGTGAAACTTCCGCATCCTAAGTCCTGCATTATCTGGCTTATGTACTTTCTTCTAGGTCTGCCTCTTGCCCTTTTGCCCTCCACAAGGCCTTCCGTTATAGTGTGGAGAAGACTTTCATGTCTCAGAATGTGTCCCATCCATATATCTCTCCTCTTCTTGACCGTCTTCCAAAGAACTGGAACTTCCTCCGCTCTCTGCAGGACTTCTTCATTTGTCATCCTGGCCGTCCATGAAATTTTTAACATCCTTCGCAGACACCACATTTCGAATCCTTCAATCCTTCTTCTTTCGTCCTCTCCAAGTGTCCAGGTTTCGCTGCCGTAGAGAAGCACACTCCCAACATGGATAGTCAGAATAACGAAATTGTTAATATGGCGAATTCGACAACACAGGAGAACAGTATGATGAATAATGAAGTAGAAAACAATTTAATGAGCCGGGAAAATAGTCCGGAACCAGTTCAAAAATTTTAACAATCAAAAAATTTTCAGATTACGAGATTAACGACAGCAGATTCTGGAATAGTATCGATTACAGATAGCTTTACAGCTATGACGAAGGAAGTTAGTTTTACGGGCAATGTTAGGGGCGAAAAGAATTTCGAACCAGTTAATATGGAGCAGTTGATGAGTGTAGTATTAAATTTGCGATCATAAATACGAACAATTACAACTGATATGGGAACAATGGAAACACGGTTAGAATCACGAATAGGGACATGTTTTAAAAACATGAAAGATGAATTAAAGAAAGAAATTAGAGAAGAAGTACAACATATTTTGAATGCTCACAATAATAGATTAACTTTAATAGAAATTATATAGAAGGAATAGGATAGAGAACAGGAAGAAAGATATCGCGTGTTAGTACAAAAATTTTCCGAGTTAAATTTACAATGTGCACACGATAAGGAAGTAATATTTGAAAGAATCGAGGAAATCGTACCAGATGACAGAATAAATAACCTGACACAATAGTATGAACAGTTAACTACTAAATGTGTCAATACTGAAACCCGAGTCGCGACACTTACGGAAGACGTAAATAAACAGAAAGAACAAATAGGTGACCTATCGGAAAGAGTTGAGGAGATTTCAGATAAATTGACAAGTCTTAGTTTAAATGGGGACCGAGATTCAGATGATACAGATCCATTGCCATTTGGAGAAACAGAAGAGTACCAGAATATAAATAAACATGTTGAAAATCGGGGAGAATTTAATGAACGCGTTAAAAGGGAATTTGATGTGTCACGAAAGCAAGTTAAACAAATTGAAAGCGAAATCGTAGGAAAAGACAGTAGAAGAAATTTAGAATCACCGATAGCAGCGGGTTTTTAAGAAAATAATTTATTTCATTTACGAGGTGCAACAAGAGAGCGCCAGGCGCTCGAACCTGACAATAATCGACATTCGGACTGGGACAGACGCGGTAGGTCTTTGTCGCCACGAGGCGCAAACTTTGACTATAAACACTTTTTAACTGTTCGGAAATTTAAGATCTTTCGCAATTCTAATAAAGACATACACCCATGTTCATGGTTAGATCAATTTATGTACGGAATTCCGCCAAATTGGCCACTAAGTCACAAACTGGAATTTACGTGTGGCTATTTAGGTCCTCAGGGGATTCACTACACTAAGTGAATATGTGCCGTAGCGTGCACAGGGCCCTGAGCTGTAGTGGTGCTATTTCCCTTTTAGTTTTCTGCACTGCTGCCTACTCTTTTACTATTCTTTGTATCTATCAAAACAACTCTTCAATTATCAATCTATCTAGAAAATGAGTCAGTAAAGAATAACCGGATATGACTATTTTACCCAAAAGTGACAGTTTTCAGGATATTGATGAAAAACGAACCGGCGACGCTCATGCACGCACTTATTAGAGACTGTAATAATTTAAATGATTTTTATCATGCATTTCTATCGGCATATTGTTCCGAAAACACGCAAGACAGAGTATAACATAGTCTTATTATGCAGCGTAATTTTAAACAGTCTGAGTTCCGCAAGCCGGCAGAATACTTTGAAGACATGATTCGAAAGAATCAATTCCTTTCCAACCCTTATAGGCCGACTGAATTAATTCGCATTTGTTTAACTAAGCTGCCACAATCGATAAGACACATTGCTTTAGCCGGAAGATGTAAAGACGACATTGACACTTTTAAGACTTTGCTACAAGAACTTGAGTATGACAACAATGACGGAACTTCTTGTAATTTTTTCAGTAACGGTAATCACAATAGATTTTCAGAGAAAAGGGATAATGATCGGAACAGACGTTATAGCGGTAATTCTGGAAATGACAGACGAAACAGGCAGGACAATAGATACCAGCTTTAGGAGAAAGGAAAGCGCAGCGATTAGACAGTATTATTTAGTTCGCAATGATTTTCTTTTTAAACGAAAATCGGTTGAGAACTCTGTTTGGTTAGTTTGCATTCCTGATGAGTGGGTTAATAAATTGATTTGGTACACAAATTTCAGTTATGCACACTTTGGTCCCAGAAAATGCTTTCATAAATTACGAGAAAATTGCTACTTCAGTAATATGGAAAAACGTATTCGATCTGTTCTTGCTAAATGTAAATTATGTCAAAAGGCTAAGCCGCCAACTATTTATCACAGAGCACCGTTGTTTCCTATCATTCCAGCGAAATTAAAGGAGATGGCTGCAGTCGATTTGTTCGGTCCAGTGGTTCGTTCTACTAATGGTTTTGCGTACATTTTGGTAGTAGTGGAACTGACATCAAAATATGTATGTTTTACACCTTTACACAAAGCAACAGCTAGTTCAGTATCTAATGCTTTCATCAAACATTTTCTTAAAGAAGTGGGTCATGGTGATAACGTTATATCATACAATGGATCACAGTTTCACTCTAAAATTTGGCTTCGTACGCTACGGCGTCGTAAGGTTAAACCAATTTTCATTTCACTTTTTCACCCTCAATCTGACGCTTCAGAGTGATGGATGAAGGAGATCAATACATTGTGTCGTCTTTATTGTGATCATAATCACAGAACGTAGGATCAGTATCTTCATATTTTTCAAAACATTCTGAATGAACTCCCTAATGATTCAACTTCTTTACCGCCTATATTGATATTAGAAAATAAAGCACCGACAAATCGCATTTCTGAAATCGTTCCTTTTCCGCCTACACGGAAACTGCGGCATTCTGAAGTTGTCAACCTGGCCCTGCAAAATATTGCATCTGCGGCTGCTAGAAGAGAGAAATCAGCTAAACGTCCTAGTCGTTTAAAAACTTTGTCAGTTGGTCAAAAGGTGTTAATTAAGTCTCATCGTTTGTTTCACAAAGGAAAAGGCTTGTGTCGCAAATTTTTTCTGCTTTATAACGGTCCATATAGAGTTTGCAAAATTATTTATGATAACACTGTGGAAGTAGAAACACTTAAATCACGGCGCTCTAAGGGAATACATTATATATCGAACGTTAAAATTTTTGTGGAATGACATACTTTTGAGAAATTAACAGTTACACGTAAACACGCAGAGAATAAAGGGATACCGCGCCGTGTTCTAGCGGCAGCACATACACAAAGCGACAGTCAGTCCGCGCGCCGCACAAGGTAGCCATTGACCGCAAACAATTGCTTCCTACGTCACGCTTACCCACAGCTGATCGAGCGCTCAGTGCGTATGCAGTGACAGCCATAGACAAATACATAGTTAGTTTCTCCGATTAAATTCAGTATAAAGCTATAGTGACTTGATAACTTACGTTATTAACGTTCAGTTTTTCCAGGATACAGTTGTATAAAATGTTTAAGAACTTCAGGTAAATTCTGTGCGTGTCCAACGAGGACTTGCTATCGATAAAATTTCAGGAAGTATGTAATTTCGAAGAAGAAAGTAATAAGTTAAAAAGGTAACTGTTAATTGAGTTTATTTTTCAGGTAACATATTTCTACTTAGGTATGTACTTTATACGTAATTTGCTGCTCGCGATTACGTGACTTATACTTTGTGTTAAATTTTATGCTCTATGAATTTACTTGTGAAGTGACACGCTTGCGTACATTTGCTGATTTTGACAATGTTTTATTAATGAACAGGGTTGTTACTTGTGTATATTATGCATCGCTTGGCTGCTATGCTTTTTCACTGATGTCATATTTTTTATTATGTGCCTATTTATTTAAATTATAATTGTCACCTGATTAGTTGTGCTGGTATGTTTATGTATGTAAGTTATACTTTGTGATTTATCTGATTGCGCCTTCATGTTTACTTATTAAGATTACATATGAACATTTATTTGCTTAAGCTAATATGATCCTAATGACCTATTTATTATGTAGGATATATACTTGCTGCTTTGCGTATCGATTGCATATTTACACATTTCTGTTCTGTTGTCATAACTACTCTTTAATTTAGTATAGAGAAATACTTATATACTGTGTACGAACATGGAGTTTAGGTTACACTATGGTATTAATTATAGATTGTTCATGTGGCAGAGCCTCGTTGTAGGGATTGTGTTGCATCCACTTGTTGACATTCTGTTCTCTATTGGTATATTTACTCGGTATTGCATGTTTTGCCTACGCTCAGTGCTTTACATTTTAAGATAAGAAAATGAACTTCTATAATTCGACGAACTACATGGGTACAAGAAACTTCATTGAAGTCACATGAACTGGAGGTTCTATGGAAGCTGTATTAATTCATTATAATAGAAAGGAAGCTGATGACATGAAATACCAACACTAGCTTTAGACCATTGACATTTATTACAATGCATTCTTCGTGAGCAATTGAAGTAACAAGTGACACTTGACACAAAAATACTCCACATGTTTGCTTCTGTTTTGCCATGATTTTTGAAGTGGTGTACACACTGTGAAATATTACGATTTATTCATTCAAATTCTTATGTGATCATTAATACTGTGTACTCGCACCTACTTACTGAAAGTTATTCAAACCGAAGGCTGTTAGAGGTCATGTATGCATTTCTTTTATTTTATGATGGACAAGGTAACCAAAATGTATTTTATAATTCATAATCAGTAGAAGATTTGGCTCAGGTGGATTACACAGAGGTTGTGTGTGGACACTGTGTCTTCGGATTGTATGGGATGATGAATTGAAGTTTCTACTAGGATTTTATCTGCACTTGTTTGGGGATACTGACTAGAGGAAGGAATTGTTATGGAAGTGAAATGATATTGGTGATAAGGTTTTTATGTATCGATGTATTAGAGAGGTATTATTGAAGTATAGAGATTGTGTGATGTTGATGATTATTGGAGTTTTGGTGGATAAGAGGTAAGGTAAATGATATTGGTGATAAGGTTTATATGCATTGATGTATTGAAGAGGTATTATTAAAGTATTGAGATTATGTGATGCTGATGATTATTGGAGTTTTGGTGTATAAGAGGTAAAGTAAGTGAGGAGCATATTTTTTTTTTTGTTGGTTTATATGGAACAAGAAGGATGAAGATGGCAGACTAGAACACTCCAGTGGAAGGAAGATTGTCTACACACACACTTTTTCAAATCAATAAGTAGTATATACTTTTTTTGGAGAGAGGAAGTATTTGCATATCTTGGCACACTGACAGTTGTTCAGCAACTGTACATTTTGATTTGACTTGGCAAACATTGGTCTTGACATGATGACTATGATGTTGACTAACTATTATTGACTATTATACACTGCTGCCACTACTATTTGATACACATGTTGAACATCAAATTTTGACAGAATTGCATTTACACAGTTAACACTATTCAATTACACAATAGTACTTAATATGTGGATGAAAGATGAGTGAGTGTGTTTTGTGTGTTTTCCTTTCCTAATCCCAAATAATTGGTACCGACCTACCTCCTAAATATTATTTTACTTGTTTGTTGTGGCTTGCACTGACACCCATAAATATTGTAGGTTTACTGATATTTTTGTATTTGTAATAGCTAATAGACAATTATCTGATATCATTTGTGTGTTTAATATAATTTATATGTTTCGTGTAAGAGCATTGATAATAATTTTGTAAATGCAATTGTGTGTGCATTCAAACTGTTGTTCATGCTTACACCTATTATCATTGATGGGTGCCACTTAGAAATGTTTCATTTTTCCTGATGAAATCTGATGAACTGTTTAATTATTGCTGGTGAATATTATAGACTGTTACCTGCACTTGTTCAACATTGCTGGGTGTCACTGTTGGAACTGCTGATACTGAAATGATGTCGCTTGTTGCTGTCTGCACCTGTTCAACCTTGCTGGGTGCCACTGTTGGAACTGCCCAACCACTGATGTGATGTCACTTGTTGATGTCTGCACCTGTTCGCCATTGCTGGGTGCCACTGTTGGAACTGCTGCTACTGAAATGATATCACTTCTTGCTGTCTGCACCTGTTCAACATTGCTGGGTGCCACTGTTGGAACTGCTGCTCCTTAAATGATGCCACTTGTTGCTATTTGCACCTGTTGACCGTTGCTGAGTGCCACTGTTGGAACTGTCAACTACTCTGGGGAGTGCTACTTGTTTGTTGAACTATTGAAAAGATTTTATATGTGTAAACTGATTTATTGTGTATGTACTGTTTATGAAATGTTATGGGACTGCTATTTGCACCTGTTGACCATTGCTGGTTGCCACTGTTGGAACTGTCAACTACTCTGAGGAGTGCTACTTGTTTATTGAACTATTGAAAAGATTTTATGTGAATATTTGTGTAAACTGATTTATTGTGTAATACTGTTTATGAACTGTTATGAGACTCTTATCTGCACCTATTCGTCATTGCCGGTGCCATTGATTGAACTGTTTTAACTACTCTGAGAAATGATACTTGCGTAAACTATTATGTAAAATCACATGTATGTAAGCATTTGTATTCCTTACTATATTTTTATATATTAGGTTATTGAAGGGTCAGTGCAAAGCCAAAATTTATTTAGTTATGTGATATTCACTTATTAATATCATCTTTTAGTTTTGTCTGTGTTTTTTGGACGAATTTGGTGGGATTTTCACCACCAATGCTGGCAAAAATACCACCAAATTCTAGCCTGTGGAGGAGGGGCTTATGAAAGGTGGCTACACTGAGTCACAGTGCCAGAGATTGCGCCAAAGATTATTATTCCGCCGCCTCCACTGGTGCATTGGTAGTTCAGAGGATGTCGAGTGCAGTTGTTGTTCTGTTGTGCGAGAGAGTATATGCTGTTCGGTTGGTGTAATCTATAGATGGAAGATGTTGCAATTATCACAGAGTATTTGAGAAAGGAGATGGGCTTTGATTTATGATGCTGGCGTAATAGAAAATTTTCGTCAATATATAATGGGGTAAAAAGGTATTACAGATTTCGTTAATGACAATGCCTGTTGGTCACAGGTACAGTCAACAAAGCACCTGGATCGTGTTCATGTATTAGACTTGTAATTCTGGTTTCTATGTGCAATTATAGTATTCCTGGTTTTTCAATTAGTTCATTGTAAATGGTGTTTAAAATATTTTGTCGTTTTGAGAAAGAACCGAGCCTGATACATGTACGTTGAGTCACACTACCACATACAGAACAGTTACACTTGTGCTTTGTTGTTTCGTAGCTTTTATAGTTGCAGGGGACTTAATTAATCAATTGTATTAATGAAAATTCCTTGTCATTCTTCATTTTTATTTTATGCAGTCAGATTGCGTGCTAATACTAATCAAGGCCAACCGGTTACGAGACTTCGTAACCGGTCACACAGCTTCTAAAATTATTGCATTTTATTCTTTTAATTAAGACCCCATGCACTGTCTCACCGATCACAGCCAAGGTGACGTCAACCGGATGCAGCACGACAGCACGCAAACGGGCTGGGATGGAAATACATTAAAATAGGAAGTAAAATACAAAACTGTATGTATGGCTCAACTTCCCCCTCTCCCCCTCTCAAACTTAACCCAGGAAGTGGTTAACCCCAACCCTGAACTACTTGACCTTAACTTGACTGAGGTAAACCCGATACTGCTTGCCTGAGCTGTTCTCCATAGCCAACAAATTGACTGGGCCTAATACATGTATAATAGTGCACGGCCCCCGAAAACGAGGAGTAAATTTACTAAGGTTGCCCCCGTGCACCTGCCTCCCATGGAAACTGCGGACATAAACTTGATCCCCGGGACTACCGTTAAAGGATTCGCGATTACGATTGTAACACTGGGCTTGCCTAGGATGAGCTCTCAGTATATTACGCCTGGCCCGGTTCCAATTTTCCTTGCTAACCAGATGATTAACCTTGGGTTGAACAAGATCCTGAATTCCCCACAAGTTGGAAAGAGGGGAATTAACTGGGTAGGAAAAAATCAAATGAATGGCTGTATTAAAAGCAAAAATAAGACAGGGAAGACTGGAATCCAATTTGCTGGTTGTTTTATGATGATAAATAATCAAAGCGAATTTGAAATTGCTATTAACCGGTTCGGAAAAGGACCCTTGGAGATAATAAGGGGTGGTGATAATATGTTTAGCACCGTTCTGGAAGCAGAAGGTCTTAAAAGAGCCCGAAAGAAAGGCAGGAGCGTTATGAATAACCAGCTGCTTAGGTGGCCTGAAAACACTAAAAACACTAGTCAGGTGATTAATCGTGTTGGTGGCGGTAACGTTTCGGCTAGGAATAAGCCAAGTAAACCTATAAAATGCATCAATTACCTCAAATACATATCGATGACCCATTTTAGTGCGTGGCAAAAACCCAAATAATCTATGTAGACCTTGCGCATAGGAGAGGACTCTCGTTGGGAACTCAACCAGCCTTGTTGAAGGGCATTGTTAGGTTCGGCTACGTTACATAAGCGACACTGAGCTACCACCTGTCTAACATCTTGGTCCATGGAGGGCCAAGTTAAATGCTCCTTGATCTTTTGGAGCGTGCCCAAATGACCACATACCAAGGAACCATGAAAATAACTGAAAACTGGACGGACCAAGGTAACAGGCAAACAGATTTTGGACGGCAGAGCATCGCCAACCTACATGCACAGAATACCCCTCTTAATCTCATATTCTTGCGCGAGCTCTCCTGCCAACACACGCTGTTTAATGCCTGATGGTGTGCAATGTCCTCAAACAGAAGGGGAAATTGACCTAATACGCTGGAACTAAGATTGTCACAACCCAACTGCTTCCCTCCAACACTAGGCACTTCTTCAGTAAACATCCTGCTGATAACATCCGCCAAGACATTTTCGGAACCTTTAACACGCTTAACTTCGAACTGAAATGCTGAAATACGTACTGCCCACCCCGCAATACGTCCAGTCTTACGCGGCCTCGCCAATGCCCAGGTCAAAGCTTGATTGTCGGTTTCCAATTGGAAAACCCGATGCTCGAGGTAGAATCGATACTTCTCTAACGCAAATAAAACGGCTAAGGCCTCGCACTCATAGACCGAGTACTTAAGCTGGGCATCTGTTAACCGCCGAGACGCGTAAGCTAATGGTTGTCTCTGCCCCTCGAATTCCTGTAGAAGAACATCTGAAATTCCGGCATTACAAGCATCAGCCTGCACAATAAACCTCTTGCTAAAAACCGGTACCCCAAGAACCGGCGGATTAGCTATGGCTGTTTTAATATGCTCGAAGGCAGCCTCCTGGGCAGGTCCCCACTCAAAATGCACACCCTTACGGCGTAACTAATTTAAGGGTGCCGCCAGCAAAACTGAGCAAAATTGGGGACAAAACGCCTAAACTAATTTGCCGTGCCTATAAATTTTGCGATTCCCCGCTTATCAACAGGAGGAGGCAACGCCCGCGGGGATTTCGTTCGCTCTTGATCAGTACGAATACTCTAACCGGAGACCATATGGTTCAAATGGCTCTGAGCACTATGGGACTCAACTTCTGAGGTCATTAGTCCCCTAGAACTTAGAACTAGTTAAACCTAACTAACCTAAGGACATCACAAACATCCATGCCCGAAGCAGGATTCGAACCTGCGACCGTAGCAGTCTCGCGGTTCCAGACTGCAGCGCCTAGAACCGCACGGCCACTCCGGCCGGCGAGACTATATGTCCTAAGAAGGATACTTCCCGCGTAGCCAGCGTGATTTTACTAGGTTTGACCGTCAGACCAGCTTGCCGTAACCTCAAAAGAACATGCCGAATATACTCCAAATGATCCTCGAACGTATGACTGTAGATGACAAAGTCGTCCAAATAATTGTAGACACAAACTAACTTCAAGTCCCCAAGAATATTGTGCAATAAACGAGTAAGCACTGCCTATCTGGTGGTTAACGCAAAGCGAGCTCTGTTGAACTCGAACAAGTTCCAATCCGTGCAAAAGGCGGTGACATGACGCCGGTAATCCACAACCGGTCTGAAATCGCGTCCCTGATCCTTAGGCACCAGAAAGATTGGAGAAGCGAAAGTAGAGGGTCTGATAACTCCCTCTTCCAGCATCTGAGATATCTTAGCCCCGAGTATCTTAACCTCTGGGGGCGGGGGGGGGGGGGAGGCGATGAGGAGATTGCCTACCGGGGGTGTCATCGGACAAATGTATATGGTATTCAAGAACGCTAGTAACCCCCAGGTTATCGCTGAGGAGCTGAGAAAAAGTGTGTAACAAGTCGCGCAGCTGGGACGCCCGACTGGGCCAAAGGTGGTCTATATCAAATTGATTAGCAGCAACCTCCACGCCATAAGTCCCAGCGGTTCGGCCTACTCCAGGTTTTGTGCACTCACAAAAGCCAAACTTTTCACTAAAAGCAAATTTAGAGGAAAAGGTGCGTCCAGAATAATCTAAGATGAGGCAGCTTTTATAAATGAAATCACACCCCAATATTAGATTAACAGGGAGTCCCTTAACTAAGGCTAAGGATACAGGTCAGGAAAAATCGGCAACCGATACACTCCCCCGGACCCAACCCAGCAAAGGCAACACCAATAATGTCTTCAGGGCCCTTAAGAGTCTTACCGAGAAACTGGATTGCCAAACCTGTCTCATCGATCACAGCCAAGGTGACGTCAACCGGCTGCAGCACGGCAAACGGGCTAACAATTCTGGAACACTGCCCTCCGTCGATTGACTCCTTATTGCCAACGCGTAAACAAGATGGTCACTTCTTAGCAGGTCGATCCGTGGACGCTCTCTGACCGCTTTATCTTAAAACCTGAAACAATAACAACCAAAACAATACCGTGCCACAGACACAATCGAAACAAAAGTGAAGCCGACCGCAACTAGGTTGGTAAGCACGAGCGCGAGCCACCCTCTGATACAAGTGAAACGCCCGCTAAATCACACAGGGCTAACAGGTGATTAGGGTTGTGGAAAGGGCCAAGTGAGTTGTGGTAGGATTAATTTCACAATTGTAATTTATTATAATTTAGTTCACAAATACACTTTTGAAAGAATTAAATTTGCTTCGCGGCTGAAGGCCTCCAAACAGATGATTTAGAATAAGTTCAACTCCCTTCAGGTCCAAATATTGTCGCCTTCTGCTCTTGAAAGGTTATTGTAATTTGCTCTGAAAGATTTTACAAGTTATTGTGGGCCTTCCGCCGTTGGTGCTGCAAAAAGGAAATTTTTAAACTTAATGTATTGTTTTACCGATTGTTGCAATAAATATATTTCCTTAATTTTCAGAATTTAACCTTGCGGCCTTCAGCCATCTTATTGCGTTTCTTTATCTCTTTCTGTGCACCTTGCGGGCATCAGCTCTTTTAGTATTTTAAAACACTGTGGCCTTCTGCTTTCAGTAATCATCATAGTACACTCCTGGAAATGGAAAAAAGAACACATTGACACCGGTGTGTCAGACCCACCATACTTGCTCCGGACACTGCGAGAGGGCTGTACAAGCAATGATCACACGCACGGCACAGCGGACACACCAGGAACCGCGGTGTTGGCCGTCGAATGGCGCTAGCTGCGCAGCATTTGTGCACCGCCGATGTCAGTGTCAGCCAGTTTGCCGTGGCATACGGAGCTCCATCGCAGTCTTTAACACTGGTAGCATGCCGCGACAGCGTGGACGTGAACCGTATGTGCAGTTGACGGACTTTGAGCGAGGGCGTATAGTGGGCATGCGGGAGGCCGGGTGGACGTACCGCCGAATTGCTCAACACGTGGGGCGTGAGGTCTCCACAGTACATCGATGTTGTCGCCAGTGGTCGGCGGAAGGTGCACGTGCCCGTCGACCTGGGACCGGACCGCAGCGACGCACGGATGCACGCCAAGACCGTAGGATCCTACGCAGTGCCGTAGGGGACCGCACCGCCACTTCCCAGCAAATTAAGGACACTGTTGCTCCTGGGGTATCGGCGAGGACCATTCGCAACCGTCTTCCTGAAGCTGGGCTACGGTCCCGCACACCGTTAGGCCGTCTTCCGCTCACGCCCCAACATCGCGCAGCCCGCCTCCAGTGGTGTCGCGACAGGCGTGAATGGAGGGACGAATGGAGACGTGTCGTCTTCTGCCTTGGTGCCAATGATGGTCGTATGCGTGTTTGGCACTGTGCAGGTGAGCGCCACAATCACGACTGCATACGACCGAGGCACACAGGGCCAACACCCGGCATCATGGTGTGGGGAGCGATCTCCTACACTGGCCGTACACCACTGGTGATCGTCGAGGGGACACTGAATAGTGCACGGTACATCCATACCGTCATCGAACCCATCGTTCTACCATTCCTAGACCGGCAAGGGAACTTGCTGTTCCAACAGGACAATGCACGTCCGCATGTATCCCGTGCCACCCAACGTGCTCTAGAAGGTGTAAGTCAACTACCCTGGCCAGCAAGATCTCCGGATCTGTCCCCCATTGAGCATGTTTGGGACTGGATGAAGCGTCGTCTCACGCGGTCTGCACGTCCAGCACGAACGCTGGTCCAACTGAGGCGCCAGGTGGAAATGGCATGGCAAGCCGTTCCACAGGACTACATCCAGCATCTCTACGATCGTCTCCATGGGAGAATAGTAGCCTGCATTGCTGCGAAAGGTGGATATACACTGTACTAGTGCCGACATTGTGCATGCTCTGTTGCCTGTGTCTATGTGCCTGTGGTTCTGTCAGTGTGATCATGTGATGTATCTGACCCCAGGAATGTGTCAATAAAGTTTCCCCTTCCTGGGACAATGAATTCACGGTGTTCTTATTTCAATTTCCAGGAGTGTATATCTGTAATTTTGAAGATTTAATCCGGCGGTTTCCATCTGCTCCGCATGCTGATCTCATATATGTATACGATTTATCTTATTCGTAAATTTAACTGTGTGTCTTGTCTTTTCAAAATTGAACTTGTTTCAAAGCATCTGTTTTGAGGCCTTCAGCCGCGAAGAAAATTTAATTCTTTCAAAAGTGTGTTTGTAAACTAAATGTTAATAAATTACAATTGTGAAATGAATCTGACAGCAACTTCCTTGACCCTTTCCACAATCCTAATTACCTGTTAGCCCTGCGTCATTTAGCGGGCGTTTCAGTATCTATCAGTTAGTAAAATATAGACACACATGTGATATGAGTAACATCTACGGGTCTGCACTAAATCCAGAACGTATCCGTAGACTTAGACGTAATTCTACACCCGAACGTGATGGTGTGAACTATCGAAACGCGTAGTGGCGTTCTATTTCCACTCATCAGCCACAATTCTCATGATCCCATCCTTTAATAAAGGAAGAGAACTGTATTACCGGAAAGCATGTCCGATACATCTGACACGGGCCCGATCGTGCAGACAGCTGTAGTAGCGTGTTTACCAGGCACCCGTACAATAGGCTACATTACGGCCAGCGGCGGTGGTACATTGGCCGCCACAGCAGATCCTGCAGCAGCAGGAACAAGAGCTACACCACTGCGGCAAACTGTACGAACGAGGCAGCTGCAGCTACAAGAAAAACGACATCATCTGTGCCAACATCAGGAGCAGTCTAGCCCTGTAACATCTAAACCACCTGTTTGCACTACTAAACTTTAACGAGTTTGGAAAGAGCAGCTACTTACCATCAAATGAAATGATGACTTTGAAAGAGCAAGAAGGTACTGGGCGACAACGCCTTTGTACTCAACGTAGAATGGCAGACAGACGTTTACAAGCTACATACTTTTCCTTTTAAATGTAGGTCCATTGTAGTATACACTAAGAAGAGCAGGCTGGACTCTACGATGAGATTCAGCATAGTAGCCGACCACCACTTGCAGGTGACCCCTGGGAAAAGTTGTACGTCACTACACTTCCGTTCCAGAGATAATCGAATTCAGGGACCGTGATGCACTATCAATTTCGACACAGAAGCAATTCGAAGATAGGAAATTTTATGTGCATGGGGTGCAACGGGTATAAGCACAGGTATTTCTACTGGTGACTGAGGACGGTGTACTGAACAACTTTTACGTAAGTATTTACGTAATTTTCAGACTAATGATTATATCTACTACAAGTCATACGTTTTTAGGTTGGTTAGCACCTCGAAGTATGCGTGGCAAGAGCAAGCCATTAATGATTATTTTCTCCTGCGCAGCAGGTCAAGTGTTGAACTGTGGACTCGAAACAACCAACAAAGTGATGTGCGTACACATTAAGGCACAACACATAAAATATCTGCACGTATATCCGTTAAAACCTCTATATTTAAGGCCCACAATCTAGTAGTTTATGAGAAGTTGGAGATGTCATTGCAGACATACCTACGGAGCAGTGCTCCTTGTAAGAGGGATGATGGATTGATGTAAGCCCCACACACAGACGACGAGCTATTTCTATGCGCTTGGGCTCTAATTGCACTTTCGGCAATTTTTTTGCCCTTCATCAAGAGAGTAAATGTTGTGCTGAAATTTATACGAAGATCTTTACATTCAGTAAAATAAAATTCATTGTGAGCAAGAGACGAAAGTGGCCATGGTGTGTGTCAACGAACTTCTGCCTAGTTCAGACTGTGTTCGTTACGTTTCTTTTCTCCAAAATACACTATATTTGTTTAAGGAATAAGAAGGTGAAAAAGTGTCCAAAACTATTAGGCAATCATTAATCGAGTCTCTCTCTCCCTATCTCTCTCTCTCTCTTTCTCTCTCTCTCTCTACAGGACTGTTGGCTAAACAGCCTTATGGTATTCTTGTTCCAAGCATGCCATTTGTTTTGACTACGAGAAGGAAGAAAAAGTTAAATGCTGATGAGTACCTTTTTTTCTGGGCGAAAGTCGGCAATGGCAATTGTAAAATAAAGATCAACGGTGATTGTATGATTTATTATAGACAATAAAGTGTGTTCTGTCCTTTCCTTATCTCTTTTCCTTATCTCCCTCCCTTTTTTTATTCAAAAATAATGCAGTCCACGAAAAACATTTGGACCTCCAATCAATTGCTGTTTATTAAACTGCCCAACCAAGTCAATATCAACCGCCTTCAAACTGCGATACACAGGTACACTGCGCCGCCAGCGACGACGCCATGCAAGTCGCAGAGGCATTGCTGTGGCATCTTAATGCGGGTGACCTTGAACGGGACTTAGTCTCTGGCGCGGCTGCTGCAACACACGACCTCTAGTATTACTTAGATCGTGTTGCAGAATAATTCACTTCCGGTTGCGCAATACGCGCTGATAAGGGACTGTTTGCGGCCGTTGCCGTTACTTTTTGTGTAGCAGACGTATGTTTTGCAGCATGTTAGGGTAATATTTTAGAGTCTCAGTAGAATAAAACCTCAAAGTCCTTCTTGGACTTGGTCACCCAGTCGTATGTAAAGATGTTAGCTTGGGCACCCCGTGAGTCATTTGTAACTAAACCTTTTTTGTGAAATTAAGTTTTAAAAACAACATTATTTTAGGAATACGTCGATGATACTTTTATAGTTTAGCCTCGTGGTTTCGACGGTCTGCGAGTGTTTCTTTCAGAGGGGGTTTAAGCACTTCCCTCCAGCCCTTCCTTATTTTGTTCTCTCTTTGTTTTTCCCCCTATTATACTATCCACCATTTCCTATAATTTACACCTATTGTGAGAATTCCAGAAATCTTGCACCATAATGCATTATCGGACGATTTTCCTGTGTGAAAGGTTGTAAGATACTGTCTTGAAGTTTCTTTAGACATGCTTCCAATTTAAAAAAACAGCCCCCTCTGAAAGGAACGCTCGGAGACCGTCGAAACCACGAGGCTAAACTATAAAAGATTAAAGGGACCAAACTGCAAAGGTCATCGGTCCCTTGGAGCTCTGCAAGTCGCACTGTCAGGGAAAGGGGGGATGTAGTACGAACTTTTATCTCTATTTATATTTTTTTTTTCAATCAGATTTTCGACTGTAGTGTCCGAGTACAGTTCACTGCTCCTTAAGGGCCGAGTAGGGACGTCGCCTCAGCAGAGGTTGTCTGTTCCCGCGAAACGTGCTGCGTAACAAGCCACTAAGCACCACCGAGAATACCCAGCAGGAAGCGTGTGAGAGAAAAATCACGTGTAGGCTGACGGCGATTACGTAAGCAATAGAATCTAGCCCTTACAAATCTCTGTCTGTCTCTAATACAGGATCATCTGTCTGCTAAAATAGTTGAAACAATGCCGGTGATACTCCGTCAACAGTAGAGTCACTGCTGATGTTGTATTCGTCTTCATCTCTTACACAACTGCCGAGTTGGGCTCTTATAACGTAACTCAGGAGAGGAACTGCACGTAATCCGAAAGTCCCGTCGCAGTTCTGCACCCAGACTCACTACGTCGTTGTTAACACTTGTGTGGTTTGTCACAAACTTCTCCTCAGTTTTCAGCGATTCCTTCCTCTAAACCGAAATTTAAATGTTTTTTCACCAGTGGCGTGATCTGACCAGTCACTTAACGTTTGAAGTTTTTTTCCCATAAGCACCTACTCATTTACTTAATTTGTTTTCTCAAAGAGAACAATTTTGTCTTCGGACAGGTGGAGTACAGAGGTCACAGAGGGTTTTCAAAAGAGCGGTACAAGGCGTGGTTGAAAATAAAACTTTTTTGAAAATCGCCATTTACGTACACTGCTATTTCGTGAGAGATACTTTAATATAAAACATACTTCCGCAGTGTGTTTGTGTTTTTGTTGTTAAACATCTTTTTAGAACCTGGCTAACAGTAATGTAATTTATCAAGACACTAGAATAAAACACGATAAAACCTGTGAAGCTCATCGTCATGAGTTTGTTTCAAACCAGCAGATGAGGAGAATTCGTATAATTCTAGAATTCCTGCCATTCATGTCGTTTTTATAAGTATATCTACTATTTCAGAATCTTTACTATTTTATATAGATGCTTCTGTTATGTTTCATAACAATGAAATATTGTAGGATTAACCTAGGATACAAAACGAAAGAAATATAAAAAAATGAAACTAATAGCCTATTAACAAATGAAAGCTAATTTCTCGAGAATTGCAGCTAGGCGCCCGACATCGTGAGCACTGTCCAGAAAGAACAGTCTACTGTGAAGCCGAGTAAAGTGAACTTGTGGTTTCCGTAAATCACGTCACGCTAATTTTGGTGTAGTGCCTTGCAGCTAGACCAAGGATAAAAATTTTTTCCCTAACTATCCGATGAGCGGTAATGTTACGTCATTAATGATGTCAAAGTCTATAGAGCGAGCACCTTAATGTTCCTTTTTGAAATTTTCCTCTCGCACCGCACATAAGGCTGTTACGGAATTTTCTGTGTATAGAAGTACGGTATACTGTTTCAGCCTGTCAGTCATTCCGATGACACAACCTACATTTTTTCCTGACTCTAGATTTAAAGTCTTAATCGCATGGCTGATGCAGCAGAAACCTCATGCATGTGCTGTCTTGTATGGCTGCGTGCGTGTGTGTCCTGCGTTTTGGTTTGATGTACTATTAATTATTAACTAGATTACTTTGTTCTGCTTGAACTAAAATAAGCTGAAAATCAGAAAAAATAGTGAGCTCCAGTTCGGTTACGGCATCGTATGAACCTCTACCCTGTGCAACCAGGAAAAGAGAGGAAAGACTGCAAACAAAGGGGATCCAATTATTGTCATATTTTTTGTTCTCATGAAGGAACCGCAAGCAGTCTTACACGAGGGGTGAGACAGAAAGCAATCTAAAACAGCGCCATTGAAATAGTAAAACAAAAACACAGGTAGGTTGCTCTGAGTAGGATTAGAGGGAAAAGTATTTGAAATGGAAGCGAAACTTCTGAAGTTTTCAGCACACTGCCGCTGTAAAAAGCACGAACAGCGACGTACGACTGTATAAAAATGGCTGCCAAAGTTATAAAGAAGTTCCTGGAAAGACAGTTTTGTTCCTGCGGATATTGACGGGAACAATAATTATTCGTGCGTGTTTGCCAACCGTTTCACTGAACGCAGTAGAGAGAGAACTCTGTTATAAGGCAGCGGGAGTGTATATTATTCACTAGAAAGTTAAAAAAAACTGAATGTAGCTCACATGCAGGTCATTCTTCATATTCCTGAATATTCTGCCCCTCTTTTGCGTTTCAGCAGTTTAGTATGTATGCAAGCTGGAACCTCTTATTGAAAATCATCTAAAACGAGAAGGTCTTTATTTAAGGTATTCAATACCAAACAAGTTGAGATCGCGTAAGATACCTATATTACGAGGGCTGTTCAGAAAGTAAGCTCCGATTGGTCGCGAAATGGAAACGACTATGATAATCCGATAAAGCTTTGCACAGATGTGTTGGGCAGTGTCTCTAGTATGACCCTAGATAGCATCACGTCACTCCTCTCATTTCTGAGCTCACAGTGATCGCGTAAAGTTGTCTAGAAAATAGTGTCTCCCGCCAAGTACGAGGACCTGGTGAGAAATTTCGCCTGAAGCTATACAGCCAACATTACATAACTGTCGTGCAGTTTCTTCTACAAGGCAATATTCTCAGCCGCATTCTGAAGGGGCAATGAAGATGCTCCTGCATCGTTTTCAATTGGAAATGTTTGACTACCCACAATACAGCCCGTAATTGACTCCCCCTGCGTTTCATTTCTGCTCACATGAACCGCTGGCTATGAATACAACATTTTGGCACAGAAAACGAGCTGTAGGCCAGCGTAGAGAATTGGCGGAAAGCACTGGCGGCTGTCTTTTATGATGAGGGTATTGGAAAGTTGATACAACGCTACGACAAATGTCTTAGTCAGAACGGCAACTACGTAGAGAAGTAGCTGGATGGTGTAGCTAACTGTTAAAAATAAAACATTTCTAATTTTCACTGTGGTTCCCATTTCGCGATCAATCGGAGCTTACTTTCTGAACAGCCCTCGTATATGCAATGTTCTTACATCTACCTAAAGCTATGCTATGTGATCTTAAGTATCTGGACACCTGGCTGAAAATGACTTACAAGTTCGTGGCGCCCTCCATAGGTAATGCTGAAATTCAGTATGGCGCTGGCCCACCCTTAGCCTTGATTCACGGAGCACTGCACTGAGGAGCTGTATCGATGTCGGTCCGTGAGGCCGGGCACGAAACAGGCGTTCCAAACATCCCAAATGTGTTCTACAGGATTCAGGTCAGGACCTGGTGCAGGCCAGTCCATTACAGGGATGTCATTGTCGTGTAACCACTTCGCTATAGGCCGTGCATTATGAACAGGTGCTCGATAGTATTGAAGGATGCAATCGCCATCCTCGAATTGTTCTTCAATAGTGGGAAGCAAGAAGGTGATTGAAAAATCAATGTAGGCCTGTGCTGCGTTAGTGCCAATCCATTATAAAAAAAAGAAAAAAAGGGTTGCAAGCCCCCTCCATGAAAAACACGACCATACGATAACACCACCGCCTCCGAATTTTACTGTTGGCACTACACACACTGGCAGAAGACGTTCACCGGGCATTCGCCATACCCATACCCTGCCAGCGGATTGCTATATTGTGTACGGTGATTCGTCATTCCACACAACCGTTTTTCCACTGTTCAATCGTTCAATGTTTACGCTCCTTACACCAAGCGAGGCGTCGTTTGTCATTTACTGGCGTGATGCGTGGCATATTAGCAGCCGCTCGAGCATGAAATCCAAGTTGTCTCACCTCCCGCCCAACTGTCATAGTATTTGCATTGGTTTCCGATGCAGTTCGGAATTCCTGTGTAATGGTCTGAATAGATGTCTGTCTATTACACATTACGACCCTCTTCATCTGTCGGCGCTCTCTGTCAGTCAACAGACGAGGTCGGCCTGTACGCTTTTGTGCTGTACGTGTCCCTTCACGTTTCCACTTCAATATCACATCGGTAACAGTGGACCTATGGATGTTTAGGAGTGTGAAAATCTCGCGTACGGACGTATAACACAAGTGACACCCAATCACCTGACCATGTTCGAAGTCAGTGAGTTCCGCGGAGCGCCCCATTCTGCTGTCTCACGATGTCTAATGACTACTGAGGTCGCTGATATGGAGTACCTGGCAGTATGTGGCAGCACAATGCACCTAATATCGAAAACGTATGTTTTTGGGGGTGTCCGGATACTTTTAATCACGTAGTGTATATACTGAGACCTACAGTACGGGTCAAAATTTTTCGATCAACCATGATAAAAACTATACACACTCTTTCATTTTACGAACACATCGTACAAAAAATAGATCAACAAATTAAATATTTTCTCTCTCTACCATTAAGTATAACGCAATATGGTTCAGATTTTAGCCGGTTCACAGCATCCACCCATTGTCCTCAGAACAGCTGCAAAAACTCCTGGCATTTGGGAGATAAGGTTTTGTTGCGTTTTCGCAGGTATTGCAATCCAGTACATTTGTAAATTATTCTATAGACTTTCGATATTATATGAACTCTGTTTCTGGCCTTCTTGTCAAGTTCATACGCGTAATATTTCAGTGGTATTTAAGTCAGGTGACTGACTCGGCCAAATCATATTTTCCAGTTCCCCACATTTCTCGTTTCTATTGAAATGCTCTCTGCGTCATTTAGAAGCGTGTTTGGGATCGTTGTCCTGCTGCAGAAAAAAACGACCAATTAGTGTCCTGCCAGATGGAACTGCATTGTTGAATAGTATCCTGCGGTATCCTTCCTTCCTTAATGTACCATTAATTCTCACTAGACCCTCCACCATGCTTCTTCGTCACACATTGACTCTTCATATGTTCTCCACGAAGTCGGCGAATGAAAATTTGACGACGGATCCCATAATATACATCGTCCACGAATAACACTTTGGAACATTGCTGCACCCTTCATGTTTATGTTGCTGAGCCCATTGCAACCTATTCACCTTATACCGCTTGCGCTATAAAAGTTTCTTCGCCGCTATGCATCCCTATAACCCTAGGACACTAAGGGGGGAAAATGTTACTTTGTTACTAAACCATCGTAAATTTTACTACTCTATATTTTATTCAGAGGATGTCATAGTTTATAGTTTATGCACTACTTAATTACAATTATAAAATCTCCAGTGGTATGTCTCGTATAAGATAAGTTCAAAATATCCTTTTTTACACGCTATAATGACAATACTAGATTGAGGAGAATCGCGAATTACTATCATCTACGATCGTTAAGTTTTACTAGAGTTTACTTATCTTGAGTTATACCCTGCTTCCGAAGAGAGCGTTGCATTGTTGAGACGTACATTGAAGCTACTCTCAAACTATTTACTTCCTCGTGAATTTCAGGTACAATAAAAACCCTCTGACGCTTACTCTGTGCACATATTCATGTGACCTGACCTTCTCTGTATTACGTTACTGGGGTCTTCCAGACCGCAAAACACTTGCAGTCTACGTTCTTCTTATAATGCATTAAATGATGTCGGGTTACAATATTTTCTGTGAAAGTCAAAGATGATTCTGTACATAATCATGTCTCTGACGTAATATTAAAATACTTACAAGGTCTTTGATACCTGTCATGTATGTAAAATGGTGCACACACACACAGATCTCTGTATTTTGTATTTCAAAGTCTGTAGTCCTTGCGAACATCTGATCTCTCTGTATTTTATATGCCAATTCTAACAAATTCTGTACACTCTACAAACATGTGTTTTCTTTTTTGCAAAGTAATCATTTTCTCCCCCTTTCTCTCTCTCTCCCTTTCTCTCTCTCTCTCTCTCTCTCTCTTTCTCTCTCTCTCTCACACACACATACACACACATTCTGTATTTCATATCTCAAACGGTCTCATCCTTATAAAAACGTGATCTCTCTCTATTTCATAATCATTTCACGTTATACACTTTAGGCACATATCCGACTTCTCTTATACAAATTATCCATTTCTTTCTTTCTTCACATTTGTCACATTATTAAAACATGTTACTGAAGGAATGAAAGGAAGAAAAGCACTCTACGTATATATTTTATTATTTAAAAAAAATTGAGAAAATATTTGAGAAAACACCGTTGTACAACGAAGACTTCATGGTTGCTTCTGCCTTAATGAAATCGGAACGATATTGAATGGTATTGTATGGGCGAAAAGTGTGGGTTATGAATAATATATCTTTAACGTAGAAATCAACGAGCCTCTTATAGCGGAATAGAATCGATTCTGTGTAGATAATATATCTGTACCTAATGTGCAACTCAAAACCAACGCTGTGTTCGGAATTTGTAAAGCGCTCTCTGAAGTTAGTGTATTATTCTCTTGTTTGCTTCTGAAAATGCTTTTAGATCAACAGTGACTATATATGTAAGAGCTAAACACTTAATGAAAAAAAAAAAAAACAAAGCGACCTAACTGTCTTCTTTAAGAGTTCAAACATTAATATCTCTTATTATTTCACTGCATGATATTTTGTGAATAGAGAACGACATTTTTTATACAAAAATTACGTAACTGTATTTCCTATATCGACTGTGCCTGTGTTATTCTGTCTACCACAATACCCATTTTGATAAGCATTCTTCTCAATACTGGATGCCGTCGTCCTTTCTCCAACATCGATAGCCTTGCAGTGCCTACTGCACTCCCCAGACTCTTCAAGTTCAATGATATGGATTTCCTGTTTTCTTGAATTATAGCAAGTAATTGATAAGAAAAATGTATATATATATATGCATATATTCTTATTGTACTATATATTTTTTTCTGAAGACAGTAACTACGATGATTATATTCACTATCCAATGGTTCATAATCAACTGAAAGCTTCTTTGGGAATCCTCCTTCTTTCCTACCGCAGATCTCGTTTTTCCACAATGCAACTAGGCATTAAAAATAAATTGTGGTAAAAATATTTATTTTTAACACTCTGACATGATAATGAAAACAGTAGTGTGTTTGTGTAAGGAGCAATGGTAATCCACCCCCTCTTAGCGCTTGCTGTGACATTGCAGGATTAGAGGCATTTAAAGTTATTTCATAGACCAATTTCTGAAGCATGCTTTTCTGCATGGAGGAAAACTGTTCTTTTCAGAGATTGGATCAGAACTGGTCGCTCACTGAAATGAACCAGCTCCTTGTCATGACTCAGCACTCACCATTCACTCACAAAAGTAAATAAAAGGAAGGTACTTTGCCTTTTTAATTCAGATCACTAAACCTGTATTTTTATCTGATTTGGTCTTATTTTGAAAGAACGTATAAAAAGAGTAATAATTTTGTATTATGTCCCTAGTAATTTTCAGATAAAAGAGTTTTGAACTTCATCTGCTGTAAAAATTATAAACATTACAAAATAATTTCTAAATATTTTTAATCAAGTAGAAAAGTTTTAAGCATGAACACTGATACTTGTTATACTTTGAAATATTTATTGGAAAAAAATACAAAAATTTTTCACAACAGTGATTCAAGTGTATCTGCAGTCATCACTTAAGTCAGTATTATTGTATATGTTACCATAAAGGAAAAATTAATCGATATTGTCTTTTATACATAAAATTTTACGCATTTTAGTCGATGTGAGTCTCTTTCTCTTCTTAGTGAACATTTGTCCACTTTTGAAAATGTTTATTCGCAGGCCACTGATGTTGCTATGATACATAATAATTTTAGAACCAGTTGATATAGCGCTGGTCACAGCAATTTTCTTGTTTCCCTCCAGTTTAAGGAATTGCTGTTTCTAGGCAAATATCACTCCAATAAATATTTGTGCAGTTCGACAATTGCTACACTTTCTGGGTCGTTACTGCCTTGAAGCTGATTGAGAGTTTCATTGAACTACTGCAGATGAAGAAGTCTCATAGGTCACATTGGTCACATTAGAAATGAGCTCTGTTTTTTCCTTGTTTAACAGGCAGCGCTTTCATTTATGGAATATCCTTCACTTAGCAGTACTTAGCAGTACTGAAATGTTTTGTCGTCAGAAAATCCTTGTTTTTGAACCGGGGACCCAGTAAAATTGCCTGCCTAATCAATTTGTTGCTGAAGATAACACCAAACCGCAAATTATCAACCAATGACTATTCAATGCGGATATTCTTTATTTTTGACTTTAAAAGATTTTAGTTGCTGTTTCATTTAATCTTGGAAAGATTTTCATTTTTAAAAGTGAGACTGTTTTCTCTGAGGGCACTACTTTGATTACCTCATCGAAAACTTTCAAAATCCTTAAAGCCTGTTGCGTTATCTCCCTGTCTATACCTTATAAGTTTAAGGTGATCGATTTTCCACCTAAAATAGCGAGGAAATAAATTATGCGCTCTTAATTAAAAAAAATCTTTGCAACATTTCGTAAGTAGAGCTCCATAGGATTGGGACACCTTGTTTCAGTTTCAGTCGGTTTTTCTTTATTTAATTTTCTTGGATTTCAGCAACTTTGCTTAAAGCAAAGGGTCTCTCCTTAAGGAAGATAACAACTCATTTGACATCGACAGTGGTTTTCTGTAAGGACTTCTGAATTGCGTGTTGCTGAGGTTTAAAGAATGTGTCAAGCTTGGGATATGCGGAAGTTTCAGAAGCCTGCAGTTAATTTCATATTTGACGCATCTTCTGTTGTTATGGAAGTGATTTTAACATTAATACTTTATTTGGAATAACAGACTTTATCATTTTGAGATGTTTCATGCAATGTGTCTGTCTTCGAATTGTGAGCATTCGAAAAGGTATGACTTAAGTTCACTCTTATCATCTATGAAATGTGCAGTCAGTGCACATAACTAACGTTATTTACACTCATCCACCCCTCAGACGAAAGGCAGGCTACCTTTGCGGTGGTCAAATCATTTTTAATTTTATCAAATAACCTATGATGTAATCTGGCCGTTAGAGAGTTTGACAAGGTTTTTGACTTGGTTAATTATTATATATATATACACACTCACAAACTTAATGCTGTCTTTTCAACTATAGAGAAAGGATGGTATTCTCTATAAATCAGTTTTCAAAGCTGTATATCTAATGCCATATTTCCATTTAATGTCAGCAGCTTCATAATATTAATATTAAAAAAATTACTTATTGGTTGTTGTAAATGAAAAGCAGTTGAGGATTAGAGCGCCAAAGCAGGAAATAAATCAGATCTTGATCCAGAATCTGAGGACACTGATGGGCTGGATACAGCTTGAGACTTAATTAGTCTTTCTAGTGGGATACCTTCATACGAGGTGGAAGCAGACGTCAGTGATGACTGTTCACGACAAATGATTCCTCGAATTTCTGCGTCATTTGATGGCGATCTTCATCCGCTTACTGAGTCACATCGTTCCAGAGGTACTGCAGGATGCTTCTATTATAGATGTCCCTTCAGATTTGATGATGAGCCACAAGCCATGGAAATTATCTGCTTATAGAAGCGGCATTTTCCTTTTTCTTACATAATCGTAAAATTGTACCGATAATCTCTTGTAATTCTTCTAGACGAAAGCAATGTGGATGAAATGTTCTGCTGCACTGGATTGTATACTGGTTAAATTAAAATATTTACTATTAACATAGGGATTTTAAATTGTGAAAGGTTAAGGCGAGAACAAATATAGATGCAGCACAATCTGTAATCAGAAGTTATAGAGTAGAATCTAGTACGTTGTGATCTGCTAAACGTAGACCCGCAATCGTGTGAAGTTTGTAAATTATGCGGAATAGTCTGAAACGGTTATAGTTATTAAGAAACTCGTAAAGGCAAGCCTGATAATATGCGAGGCTGCTCTATGGAAAAGTTTCTGTGATGTAGGGAAGAGTAGGCAATGTAGAAGCTGCAGTTGATCCCATTGTCCCAACCAACGAATTAAACCAGTACTTGACTTTAGCGATAACCTTCATGGAACTATAAACAAAATATAGACTTACTGATTATTTTGCGGGGGTAAATTATAGTAGTAGCGAAAAATTCTTTCATGACCGGACAAATGTCCTTCATGCTAGCATTTCGGCGTCGCACTCGAAATTATCAAGTTTATTGTTGACCCAATAATGATCTGAATAACTACTGCTCCCTAGATCATAGAGCTCTTTCCTGTACATCACAGCAGAAGCACTCGTTCCCATCAGAATATCCGATTGTTAAGAAGAGTAGCTGTGTATATTCTGTCTGACTGGATAGTGAATGTAGACATCAGAAAAAAGCTGAGGGTAAAAAACATAAATGAGCAGATTAAAGAATACAGAAACAACTGGAAGGATTATGTCACAAGAATGAAAGAAGACAGACTATCAGAATTTGTGATAATTATTACCCAGTGAACAGAAGACTGAGAAAAATCAACAGTTTCAACCAAGAGGGCGTAACAGGCAAATAGAAGAAGAGATATCGTATTATAAATATTATGATTTTTTAAGTAAATATGATTTTAATAAGTTTTGTAATTACATCTAAATCTCTGGTATGATGTAAGAGGACTCCTGAAAGCATTCGTTTGTTCAGGTTAAATAAATAAATAAAAAATTAAACATAATATGCAGGCTGTCAGTATTCAGGGATATGACATCAGTGATCGTTTGAAGCAAAAAACTTCATGTGGATATATGCATTATTCTGAACGGTTTCCGAGACAGAACTATTTAATGTACATTGTTACTTTATTTCTTGATTTTTCAGTATATTGTTACAGTTTACAACGTACCATTGTAGTTTACACGAAGTCGAGACGAATAATTTGATGTAGGACACGTGGCTTATCAAGTCGGCAAACTACCACAAACTGCTTCACCTACAAGTCAATGCATGCACATTGCGCAAGATTTTCCGTATTCTCTCGCTTTCTTCACTCTACCTGTAAGCCCTTAAGAAAAGAAGTATAGGACCTATTTAAAGGAAATTTAATGTGGTTTAATCTTATACTACAACAAGGCCGTGGATTTAGTGTCATTCAAGAAAAATATGTTCTATCTCAAAAACCATTTCGAATAGGGCATATGTCGATATTTAGTTTTTTGCTTCAAATGATGGTTACTGTCATATCTCTGAAGACTGACCATTTCTCCTGAGACAACCTTTATATACGGACGGTCATGTATGTTAAAATAATTATGTCTTATACATACCGCTATATTTAGTATCCTGTCCAACCAAAGTAATTAAAACCTTCA
Organism: Schistocerca cancellata; assembly: GCF_023864275.1. Taxonomy (NCBI): domain Eukaryota; kingdom Metazoa; phylum Arthropoda; class Insecta; order Orthoptera; family Acrididae; genus Schistocerca; species Schistocerca cancellata. The sequence continues at coordinate 223,025,314 of NC_064628.1, forward strand.
AAAAAGGCTACCAACACACCAACAACAGCAACTATAAATGCAACACATGTGGAAGAAGACATAATAGAACACGTAACAAGAATACTCACACAACAAGGAAACAGAAGAGCAGCAACACAAGATGACGACGACTAGAACAAATAAAATAAGGATACAACGAATAAAGAGCTGAAGTTGGATGGGGAGGTGCTCAGTAACGAAAGCGAGAATGACGCCTCAAGTCACCACGTGGTCTGCTCCGTGCGTTCACGTCAGCGAGCGCTAGTTGCTTGGGCAGTGAGCAGTGTGGTAACTTGCAGTCCGATCCGTAAGATTGGTGGGGAGTAATGAGCTAGAGAACTATTTGCAGTCTGACTCCTGAGTGTGATGGGGAGAGCAGTGAGCTAGTGAGACAGCCTAGGTCCTGATCTGTGAGCATGATGGGAAGCCTGAGCTATTGGGAAGGAAGTGATTTCTGGATCACTTTGCGATACGCTCTGACTGCATGTAACATTTCACTCAAACCTATGTAAACATTTACAAAAAGTGTCCGAGCGGTTCTAGGCGCTTCTGTCCGGAACCGCATGACTGCTACGATCGCAGGTTCGAATCCTGCCTCGGGCATGGATGTGTGTGATGTACGTAGGTTGGTTAGGTTTAAGTAGTTCTAAGTTCCAGGGGACTGATGACCTCAGATGTTAAGTCCCATAGTGCTCAGAGCCATTTGAACTATTTACAGAACTTTTGAAATCTGAAATATTCTTTTGAACTCAAGAGCTGAAACATGATACTGGAAGTGTTTTCTGCCCGAATAGTACTGAAGCGGTCGTTTTTCATTTGCCCTAGTAGCTGTGTGGTCAATGCGAAAGCGCCCAGGTTCGATTCCCAGCTGGGTCGAAAATTTTTTTTTCCACTTTCAGACTGGGTAAAGTGTCCTGTTTACTTTCATGTCATCATAATTAGTATTACTAGTGAGATGGCTGAATGGATTCTGTCCGCCAGCCAATAAATAGAATAAAACGAAGCTTTCTATATTTTATGTTTTCATGGAGGATGAAAGTTTTATGCACTAATAAGGTATGCAAATCCACATGTGCATTTATTGTATACCGTTTTTGTAGCTTGGGAAACGTTTTCTTAAGGCTGTGAGGTGGGGCTCCATTGCAGCAGCCTATACTAGAATTTTCATCCTGCTCATTTCAGCCACCAGAGACGCATTTTGAAATCAAATGAGCTACCATTCATTTTTTCTGAATCATTCCTCATTCACTCTTTAGTAAGATGTCACTCTCTGAATCAGTTCAGGAGTGGACTACCCACCTGTAGTACACAAACACTTTTTATGGAAGACTATATTCATCCCCAGCCTTCTGCAGTACTAATATGACACACCACCCACAATCCAATTTGTTTAATCAGGTCAAGGTCTGCTGGTGATCGTTGGAGACGATCATGAATGTCTTTTTCTTCTTCTGCTTCTTATCATCTTCCTTGTCATAGTCGTCCTCGTATTTTCAACTCCTGCTTTCGTAAATACATCATTTCTTATATCTTCTTCTATCTTCACTCTGAATAGTTGTCTCAGTCTCTGAGAAGCAGGTCTGATCAGATGTTAAAGTTCCCACATTTTGCACTATATCTTCTTTTTCTCCTCTGTAAAAAACCTGGCAGGATCATTTTGTATCAAACATTTAGCACAACTGGTATATGGTATGAAACTGTGTTCTCTCCAATGCTGATATGTGTGGCATCATCGCTGAATAATGATCCACTAATTTTAGGTAATAAAGCCCTCACAGAATGCATGTATTTATAGCCTCTGTTGAAGTTTATTTGTTTGTAGGCGAGATATCTTTGCTTATGAACATTGGTATCCTAGATAATTTTACTATCACTTTGAAGATCTCATGATGTGTAACCCTTTTCAGGAGATGTAATTTTAAACAACAGATAATGTAATCTTGTCATTCCTGGGTATTTTATGCTGTGATTTGTTAAACCGTTTCCAACGACATCTACTGATGAATCACCAACTCTCGACACTGCCGCTGTTGGTTCAAATCTAATGTCGTATATTGTATCACATGTTCGTTCAGAAAAAAAAGATGCTGCCAGTTGGCCCTCTGTCTCTGCTTCACCTCCATCACCATCATCCACATCGTATTCATCATCATCATCATCATCGCCATCATCTTCTCCAATATCTCTGCCTTCTGCTTTCATCAGTACATTGTATTTTTGGCTTCATTTTGATCTCCCTTCTTTTGGAATAAACTTCCTAATCTCTATAGCAGCTGAGAAACAGATTTGACCACGTTTTCCAGTATAGAGTCAGGAGTTTAAGCGTCTCTTTTTTGCAGCATTGCTAGTTTTCTGAAGGTATTTTCCAGATATTTGGACACCTGACTGAAAGGAAACCAAGGGAATAATAGGATATCTCCTAACTCACCAAATTAGAGAGTTCGGGTCGCGAGTTCGCGTCTGCCAGTCAGTTGGAACGTGTCTGGAGCGCAGTCCGGACCTGCCAGTCGAGGAGTTGAAAATGCCGCACTAGTGCAGTCGGGTTGGAACAGCGAGGCCTGCGTCGACATGGCTCGCTCGACCATTGCCGCCACGCATCACTTGACCAGGCCACGGTCTTGGTGGATCGTGGGTCGGTCGTCCAACCGGACGACGCGTTTTGTCTCGCCGATCGTTCATGAGCTGGCTGTGTGTGTGTGCATCGACTCCCGATTTGTTTCCGTGCATGCTTAGCTACTGTTGTGTGTCGTTCAGGTCTTCGTGCAAGTGTTTGTCAGATTGTGTGTGTAGTTGGCGTTAGTTACACTGTCAAGTTATTTTAAATGTTGTCGGCATACTGCCTCTGAGAGATTGGTAGTCTCATCGAGCGACGTGTAACTGGTTCTCTGAGAGCTTCTAGCCGCCTTCAAGTAGCATCTTGTGGAACTTCCGTCGGTCCTTTTCTGGTGGAGGGATGTCGTTTAACCAGTGGGCGTGTTTCCTCTGCATGGTTGGGTCCGAGCCAGTATTTCCACCATCGTGTGTCTGGAAGTGAGTGGGAGACGCACCAGCAGTGCAGTCGCGACGGAGCAGCAGTCGCGGACGAGCCAGCGGGCAGTCGGTCGGTTGCTGCGGACCAGGGAAGATATCTCCGCGCGGTGCAGGCGGCTGGGTCCGCTGCCGGTCCCTGCGCAGTGTCAGAGCGTGTGTGGAGCTGTCCGATCGCTACCAGCTTCGTGATTCACCGACCCAGGACGTCAGAGTTGAGTAGTGGTTTCACGTATCCTAGCAACGTCCATTCATGTTGTGTGGTTCGTTTCGGTGGTTCGCTGTTGGCGAGATTTTTTGTTTGAATTCTCATGTACCGACTGGTGGCAAGCAAGCCGTTGTGTCGGTCGGTCCGTGGCTGTCCCCTGGTTGGGTTCCAACGGATCAAGTATTGTTGGGCTCACCACCTGCCTCGCCTAAGTGAACGAGGGCAGGCCGACCTCCCTGGAGGCTTCTGAGTGCCACCGGTGTTTCATTATCTGTTGTCAGCTATTTTAAAGTCTAGGCGTATGGTTATTGTTTGTTTCTTAAAATTTTGCAAATTAATTTTTTAATTTATCTTTCAAGCTTAAACACTGTGGCCTTCTGCCTTGAAAGATTATGGTAATATATTTTGAAATTTTGAAGTTTGATTCTGGCCCTCAACGATTGGTATTGCACCTTGCATATGTTGTTCTTTAAATTATTTTATTGCTATCTTAATTGGATTTTTATCTTGTTGATTTTTAAGATTTCTTATTGTTAAACATGCTGGCCTTCTTCCTTTAAAGGTCTATGGTGATGTATTCTGAAGTTTGGAAATTTAATTGTATTGCACTTTGCGTATGTTATTTTTTGAATTATTTTATTGGTATCTTAATTGGATTTCTGTCTTGTTAAGGTTTCTAGTTGGAGGCCTTCAGCCGTGAAAGAGTTGCTAAATTACAATAAATGACAATTAGAAGCAGGAACTCACTTCAACCCTTGGCCCTTTCCACAATCCTATTACCTGTTCTGCCCAGCGGCTTTAGCGGGCGTCTCAGGTAGGATGATACGACATCTGTTAAGACATCAGTGAATGACTTCTGTGGTACTAGAGAGAGCTGAAGAGGCTACAAAACTGAGAGGAGGATAGAGACTGGGATATATTCAGCAAATAATAGAGGATGTAGGGTGCAGTTGCTACACTGACATAAAAAGTGCGGCACAGGAGAAAAACTCATGGCCAGTCAGAAGACTTATGAGTCAACAAATAAAAGAATAAAGAGTAGAGTGTGAGCTACTGTGAATATTTCAGTGACAGAGTTGTTTTTAGCAGATCCGACGCAAACCATACACCATAGGTATACAGAGCACGTAAATCGGTACGTAAAGGGAGATGAAAATTGAATGCGGTCGTAGGGGAAGGAGAAGAAGAAAAGGTTACCGGCGAAAACGGGCTAGACAGCAGGAATGAGAGAGGAGAGAGACTACTTGAGTTCTGCAATAAATTTCAGATGGTAATAGTAAATACTTTGTTCAAGAATCACAATAGGAGGAGTTATACTTGGAAAAGACACGGAGATACGGAAAGATTACGGCTGGATGTTATCGTGGTAAGACAAAGTTTCAGAAAACAGATACTGAGTTGTCTGGTGTACCCAGCAGCACGTATAGACTCAGATCACAATGTAGTAGTGATGATGAGTGGGCTGAAGTTTAAGAGATTATTCAGGAAGAGTCAGTGTGGAAGGGACTGGGACAGAGAAGTAAGAGGAATTATAAGGCGCATTTAAAGTTCGTTACGAAACAGGTAAGTAGGTAGTGCATGGTAGCTAAACCGGATTGACTGCTAGATAAATGTGAAGAAATCGGAAAAGAAATGATTGTCGCAAGGACTGATTAAACACGTGGAAAAGTCAGTGAAATTAAAAGCACTTGTGGTGACATTAAGAGTAAACTGGAAATTCCACTGTTAAACGCAAAGCATATAGCAAATACACTCCTGGAAATGGAAAAAAGAACACATTGACACTGGTGTGTCAGACCCACCATACTTGCTCCGGACACTGTGAGAGGGCTGTACAAGCAATGATCACACGCACGGCACAGCGGACACACCAGGAACCGCGGTGTTGGCCGTCGAATGGCGCTAGCTGCGCAGCATTTGTGCACCGCCGCCGTCAGTGTCAGCCAGTTTGCCGTGGCATACGGAGCTCCATCGCAGTCTTTAACACTGGTAGCATGCCGCGACAGCGTGGACGTGAACCGTATGTGCAGTTGACGGACTTTGAGCGAGGGCGTATAGTGGGCATGCGGGAGGCCGGGTGGACGTACCGCCGAATTGCTCAACACGTGAGGCGTGAGGTCTCCACAGTACATCGATGTTGTCGCCAGTGGTCGGCGGAAGGTGCACGTGCCCGTCGACCTGGGACCGGACCGCAGCGACGCACGGATGCACGCCAAGACCGTAGGATCCTACGCAGTGCCGTAGGGGACCGCACCGCCACTTCCCAGCAAATTAGGGACACTGTTGCTCCTGGGGTATCGGCGAGGACCATTCGCAACCGTCTCCATGAAGCTGGGCTACGGTCCCGCACACCGTTAGGCCGTCTTCCGCTCACGCCCCAACATCGTGCAGCCCGCCTCCAGTGGTGTCGCGACAGGCGTGAATGGAGGGACGAATGGAGACGTGTCGTCTTCAGCGATGAGAGTCGCTTCTGCCTTGGTGCCAATGATGGTCGTATGCGTGTTTGGCGCCGTGCAGGTGAGCGCCACAATCAGGACTGCATACGACCGAGGCACACAGGGCCAACACCCGGCATCATGGTGTGGGGAGCGATCTCCTACACTGGCCGTACACCACTGGTGATCGTCGAGGGGACACTGAATAGTGCAGGGTACATCCAAACCGTCATCGAACCCATCGTTCTACCATTCCTAGACCGGCAAGGGAACTTGCTGTTCCAACAGGACAATGCACGTCCGCATGTATCCCGTGCCACCCAACGTGCTCTAGAAGGTGTAAGTCAACTACCCTGGCCAGCAAAATCTCCGGATCTGTCCCCCATTGAGCATGTTTGGGACTGGATGAAGCGTCGTCTCACGCGGTCTGCACGTCCAGCACGAACGCTGGTCCAACTGAGGCGCCAGGTGGAAATGGCATGGCAAGCCGTTCCACAGGACTACATCCAGCATCTCTACGATCGTCTCCATGGGAGAATAGCAGCCTGCATTGCTGCGAAAGGTGGATATGCACTGTACCAGTGCCGACATTGTGCATGCTCTGTTGCCTGTGTCTATGTGCCTGTGGTTCTGTCAGTGTGATCATGTGATGTATCTGACCCCAGGAATGTGTCAATAAAGTTTCCCCTTCCTGGGACAATGAATTCACGGTGTTCTTATTTCAATTTCCAGGAGTGTAGGTGAAAGAGAACACTGAAGGCTCTGTGAGTGGAAGGACTTGCCTGATGACTTGATAGAAGAAGAAACTGGAGTCGATAAGGCAGATATAAGGGATGCAATATTAGAGACGAAATTTAGAAGAGCTCTAGAAGATCTGAGATCAAATAAAGCGTAAGAGTAGATAATACGGTATTGGAATTTCTTAAATCTCTTTGAGAAATGGCCATCAAACGTCTATTCAAGTTGGTATGCAGCATCTTTGTGACTGGCGATGCACTATCAGACTTCGGAAAAATGTCATCCACACGATTCCGAAGATATCCAGGGCCAGACAGGTATGGAAACTATTGCGCAGCCAGCTTAACATATCATGTATCGAATCTGCTGCCAAGAATAATATGCGTAAGCTATTATAAACGTTTCACGGATGTTAGCCACATTCTGGCGTTGAAATGAATCAATGGTAACAGGTGAAAATTTGTGGCAGTCCGGAACTCGAACCCGTGTCTCCCTTTTAAGGCTAGCGATCGCCTTAGCCGATTTTTTCTTTAAACTAAGGGCTTACTTTTCCTTCCAAAGGAACGCCCCTAGTGACCAGACCGGAAGGGAGGTGGGGCAAAGTGGGCAGGGGTCACAACCCAAGGCCTGGCCAACACGCCCCAGTCCCTCCCTACAGGATCCAGAGGAAACGTAGGGAACACACAGTAAAGGTACAAAGAGATCAATGATTGATTAATTTATCTTTCATTTTTTATCTTTTTATTTAAGTTTTGTGAAGAGCACATCGAGAGCAGCAGGAAACCGACGTCACGAAGAGGAGGGAGTGGCAAGTCGCATGACTTGTGAGACTGTCTACGCATGGCTTTATGAGGAGAATATTCAGAAGACCAGAGAATAACCGTCTCTAAGAATAGAAAAGCCATAGATGAACCCTTCATTGCGGTAGCACCCCAACTCTGAGGTGGGTTAAGAAAGACACTACAAAGGAAATTGGAGAAAAACTGTCTGTATTTGGGATTGCCTACAAGTGCACAGCGGCGTTCATTAAGGAAAAGTCAAATCCAAGGGATTTTTCTCGCCATCAGGGAACAAGTAGAGAACTGCGTGTTCACAAATCCACTTCACAGAGTTTGTCTTCGTTTGTGAGAAATACCCCGAGCCCAGAAAGGAGAGCAGTTCAGGAGGTATATGATGAGGAATCGTACGAAGACGTGAAGGAATATACGTAAAACGCAGACAAGAAGGGACAGGATGATACGACCTCTGTTACGATATCAGGGAATAACTTCCATTTTACTAATGTTAAAACGACTTAATGTTAAATTGACTTCAAGGTCAAAACATACACATTATATACGTAAAAGGGCGTATATTAGGGGACATTACATCGTGGCAGTTTTAGGGGGTATTGCGTTTTCAACTACGGTTGCTTAGGATACCGATAGAGGTCAGGCAGCAAACAATTTCGCTGTAGCCAGCGCCAAATGCTTGGTGTGCTCCAATTTGCTTTGTTTTGTGGATTGCTTGTTTTTTTCCTGAAATGAGTCCAGTGCCTCCTCGTGGTGCATAAAGTATTTCGAATGAAACTCTCACCCCAACAAAAGGAATCAGCGATCCTTATGACCGTTATGTCAGTTATTGCGTTTTCAACTACGGTTGCTTAGGATACCGATAGAGGTCAGGCAGCAAACAATTTCGCTGTAGCCAGCGCCAAATGCTTGGTGTGCTCCAATTTGCTTTGTTTTGTGGATTGCTTGTTTTTTTCCTGAAATGAGTCCAGTGCCTCCTCGTGGTGCATAAAGTATTTCGAATGAAACTCTCACCCCAACAAAAGGAATCAGCGATCCTTATGACCGTTATGTCAGTTATAGTTCCGTGGAAGCGCAGAGCGCGGACACAGGACGGCAGCACTTCGAGAGGGAGGCGCGGCTTATTCCCCTGCACCCTGCACCGTCCCTGTCCGCTCGCGCATACTCTCCGCACAAAACACACAAATGTTTCTGTATTTAATACGTCAAATATTGTGGTCTCTAGTACTAACTTCTCTCTAGTACTAACTTTTTTTTAATAATTCGTTTTCTGAGTACTTGGCCACCTCGAATTCCTCTCCTGCGCTAACTCTTCCTCTCAAAACAGATCTTGCACCACAAATTCTCATTTATTTTCTGAATGTATTTCTAACTCTGAATTTCCCCACAGCGTTTACCCTCTACAGTCCCCTCTAGCACCACGAAGGTTAATCCCTGATGTCCATCTCCCCCACATACACACATATCTCCGTATTTCACACAACAAACACTGCAGTCCTTGCAAGCAGGTGATATCTTTATATTTCTTACGTGAAAATCTGTACACATCCGCGACCTCTCTCTGTTAACTTATTACTTCTCTTTCTATGTTAATGTGGAAAGCTGAACGAATGAATTAATCTTTGTTCTACGTACTGGACTCTAACCCAGGTCTCCTGCTCAGGTGTATATTTGGTGTCTTATCACACATCCTATTATCCTGTCCCTTCTCCGTGCCAGTGTTCTTCATAATTATGATCCCTCCTTTGCCGACACGAACGTTCTACATTTTTCTCTAAGGCAGTCATATCTTTCTTCCGGGGTCGATCGGATGATCACAGGAGGCGACTTAAACTCCACCAAGGCGTTCAAAGAGCACCTGCTGCTCTCCATGCGCGGTGTTAGTGGCAGTTCTATAGCACCTCAGCCTTGTGGACTCTTGGGAGCACGTCATGATGCATGGTGGGTCGTATGCGTGAAGGATGTCCTCCACAAGACGATTGGTTGCGAAAGGGAGATCTCAGCATGGCAGAGACGAACCCAGGATTTCTACTTCACTGTTCTCCGAGAATGTACTGCGACGCCGTATTCGCCAGTGCGTCAGGCGATGGTGAATGGTGCGAAGGCACAGCTCACAGCCCTCTCTCAATGTCACCTTGTAGAATCTATGTTAGGGCACTCACACACGATGGCTTGGTGCAGAAGCGCCGTTTCATGTATCATGTGATAACGGAATAGCACAACTGTCGCAGGACTTTGATTTACGTTCTTATGACTGACGATGGGCAGCGTTTAGGTGTGCAATGCGATATAGGGCCTGCCCTCCATGCGCATTACTTTACGCTGTAAGCACAACGTTAGCACTCTGACAACATTACCACGTTCTTCCAACTCTCATTTGGCTCGATTCCTGGGGATGAAATGATGGATCTGCTTGCCGAGGTCACGAAGGACGAAGTCTACTATGCTATCCTGGTGGATACTACGAATAAGTCGCCAGGCCCTGAGGGCTTAAACGAATGGCCCGCTAAGTGATTTCCCCCAATCAAACGTGCCAATCACATCCACACTGCCCTGTGTCGCTATCGGGACTCGATCGATCCTCTTCATACTCGTCACGTGCCTGGACTTTTGGCAGCTCTTGACTTCAGCCAGGCATTGATCGGTCAGTCACGACTACCTGGAAGGAGTGTTGCACAAATGGGATACTTTGATGCTTCCGTCGACGTCGTAATACGTCTCCTTCATAAAGCTACGTCCTGTGTACTTTACAATGACCGTCCCATTCCTAACGTCTTTATTCACTATTCGGTGCTCCAAGGCTTCCTGCTCTCTGCACTGTTGATGCTTTCGCCATTGGGCTGTTGCTCTGCGGCCTCTGTCAACGTCTGTCTGGGATGTCTCTCGGAGGGCATGTATTCAGGTGCACTGCTTACGTCGATCTCGTCATTGTTCATCGTAGCGGTGCTGAGGACACCTACTATAAGTCCATCCAAATCCTTGAACGCCATGCGCTCCCTCTCGCCTATCACATGCACCTCCTATCCCCCACGCAGATCCTTTATGACTTGATTCCTTTCTCTCACCTTCTCCTTTTCGTCTAAAGGATACGAATCCTTTACACCTCGTGCAAGTTCAGTCCTCCACACCCACTTGTCTCTTCCATCCTCGCCCATCCTGGCCCGTTGCCGCACCTGTATTCTTGCATCCCGCCTGTTCTCCATCTTCACTCTCTCCATACCCTTGCCCAAGGTAGCTTCCGCCAACTCCCCCTCCCTGATCCTGTCCTTGTTCCCTCCATCTACCCCTCCTACCACATCTAACCCCTCTACCCCTCCCAAGGCTTCCAACCCCTACCATCTCCCCTCCCCCTCCCTCCTTTCTCCCACTGGCTCTTTACCCCCTTCTCTCTCCTGCCTTTCCTCTACACCTAGTGGCAGGCCCCCCAACCCTTCATTGGTGTGTTGGTGTCTGTTTCTTCGACTATCATCACCACAGTGGTTCTGTGCGCCAGCGTTTCTTCACTTTGTGCAACAGTATTTTCATCAGTGTCCTTTTACATTCGTGTAGCCAATTGAATGTCTACATTTGTTTTAACAGTTGACCTCCATTGTGTACACAGTGACTTCAGTCGAACGGTTTCATGTCTATCATATTATGTTTATCATCATGTTTTACCATGCATTTTTTTCTATTCTTTGTCTTCTGTTGTATCTAGCATTGTACCTACTGGCCGAAGAGTGGCGTATGTAGGCCACTGCCGGCCCACCTCACATGAGGAACGAAATTACAATAAAGAATAACGAAGAATGACACTATTTTTATGGCGGAAGTAATGCATATCTTTGGTCTTCAAAGGAATTATGAGCATTATTTGACTTTGAAGTGGAGGTTGTTAAATTCTGCCTAGATGTAAAAGTCGAGGAAACTTGCTTTCTCGGAATGCTGACAACACTTCAAGCAAATCTCATCTATGAGTTTCATTACAAAATGAGAAATTTCAACTTCACTTTGTGTTATACAGATGTGTCGCAAGCAAAGGGCGATTGCAAAATTAGCAAGGCTCCTCAGAATAAATAGCCCTAATACAAGCTAAGTAATAGAGTCGCATCTATTCAGGTCACTAGTCTTGAAGCTTCTCTTCGACTGAGCCGTGATCAGTCAGGGTGCGGCCCTTACGTCCTCTTCGCATAGAGTCCGCTTCTGTCACGTTGTCATCCTGGAGAGGGGTTGGTCAGCGAGCGAATGACGGACCTCTTCTCACAGCCCTCTCTGTTCTATCGTTTTATCGTTCTCGACTGGCGTGCCAGTGCTTGATTTTATGCCACAACAGAGGTTAAGTAATTTTTACTACATATCTGCCACAATTTTTACACTTCATTTAAATACAATTGTTCTTGTTCTTGACGCCATCCTAGGTGGTTCACGCTCTGTGCCACCATCTCTAGCAGTCAGCATAGAGCAACGGTTTGGAGATGATCACTGATCGAATACCAAAAAATTCTTAACAGTATGAAGACAGCTGTTACTTCCAGGAACTGTTTTTAAAAATTCAGGGAGAATTCTGACTGATTAGAGGCCTATTGCTCCTGTTCCACGCATTTTACTTTTGTGAACGAAGATATGATTTGTACACAACTGGACACGGGAAGAGTGAAGAGTGGTGTCACAAGTGTCAGTTACTGTGTCGGTTTCCTCCATACAGTATTGAAGTTGATAACTGCAGGGTGACCAACTCCGACAAACAGTAAGTCTTGGGACAATTCACTATTAAGCAGAGGAACCAGGATTTCACCTCAAAGTTTAAGGCGGATGTAGTGTGTTAGTAAGTTGACTCTGGGATCCTTGGTTTTGACTGTAGCCTACAATCGGTCCTTATTGTTACAAATTTGTTAGGCACTGTCATGTGGCACTGGCGCAGATGACACTGTCAGAGAAACAGAGGAACAAGAGATGGATAATTTTAGCTACATGCCACCTGACCAGGCTGCACAATTACGGTGCGTACTCGTATGTCAGGCATATCCGGACGTGCTTACTGAGCTTTTGTGGCTTGCTAAATTCGGTGCTTGTTTTAGTTATCAGGCTTCTGACTAGTTTGATATGGCCTGACACGAATTCCACTCCTGTGCCAACCTCTTCATCTCAGAGTAACATTAGCAACCTATGTCCTCATGTATTTGCTGAATATATTCCAATCTCTGTCTTCCCCTACAATTTTTAACCTCTGCAGTTCCCTCTAGTTCCGTGGAAGTTCTTCCCTGATGTCTTAAAAGATGCCCTATCATCCTGTCCCTTCTCATTGTCAGTGTTTTCCATATATTCCTTTCCTCTCCGATTCTTCACAGACCTCCTCATTTCTTACCTTTTCAATCCACCTCATTTTATACATTCGTCTGTAACACCACAGCTCAAACGCTTTTATTCTTTTCTTTTACGGCTTTCTCACAGTCCACGTTTCACTATGATCCAATACTGTGCTCCAAACGAACATTCTCAGAAATTTCTTTCTCGGATTAAGTTCAAGGTTTAATACTAATTTCCAATTGCTAAGCTGCTTTTGATGCCCTTCTTGCTCCGTTGGTCATGAGCTATTTTGCTGTCTAGGTACCAGAATTCCTTAACTTCATCTACTTTCGTGGTTCCCAATCTTTCTTAGACCTTTACCCCTGTGTGCCATTAGACATTAGCTAGTACCCCCGCCCTAATCCCCCCCTCCCCCTGTACCACTCCCCTACCCCAAATTATCACCATCTTTAGCACCTAACTAAACTGCAAAATGAAAGACTTTTATTTTTAAATGATGAAGAATGAAATTTAGTTCGTGTGTGTGTGTGTGTGTGTGTGTGTGTGTGTGTGTGTGTGTTTGTGTGCATGGGGTTGGGGGTGTTAGAATGAATGACGAAGGAATCCGTGGTGCATCGCGATATCTACCCACAACTCCTTCTCAGACAAGAAAGCTAAGTATCCACACGTATTACAAAACATACTTCCCCTCTATTATTCCCCTCCATCAAACAAGATCATATCAACTACATTGCAACTCATAATATTAATTCTCTACTGAAAGCAGGAAAACTAAAGAATTTGATGGATGAATTAGCTGAACAGAAAATTTTAGTGGTAGGACTCCAGGAAATGAGAAATACTACAGAAGAACCATTCGAATCACAAGGCTACTGAATTTACAATGGGAAACCTGGAATATGGGTTATGAAAGAATGTTCCCAGTTTGGAACTGGGTTATAGTCAATGTGAAAATAACAGATTCAGTTATCGATTTTCAAGCCATATCCCCAAGAATTGCAACTTTGAGTTCACAAGCTTCCAACAAAATTTATACCATCATTAATGCCTAGGTCCCTAGTAATGAAATGAATCTTCTAACAAAGACTAGGAAAGAAGTGGAAAAGTTTTGGGATCTCCTTGCCAAACAATAAACCAAGTAAATATTAACAATGTCAAGATCCTGTTAGGCGACTTCAATGCCCAACTCGGAAGAGAAAAGAAATACTGGGATACCATTGGGAAATGGGGTCCACATAAACAAACAAATAAGAATGATCAAATACTTGTTGTACTCTGTAGGGAACACAAACTGATCTCAAAGTCCACATCCTTCAAAAGAAGTCCAAACAAACTTAAAACGGAAACATCATGATTGGAGAAAAGGAGAATGGCAGCTGGATCATGTATTTATGGACAAATTCTTCCACAGAGAAATCTACAACGTTAAAGTGTTAAGAGGGTTAGATATAGGTTCAGATCATTACCTTGTAAAAATCAAAATTAAGTTCACACCGCTAAAAAAGAAACCAATATGCAATAAACGAAAGAGGAACTTTGATCCCTACCAATTAATTAGAAATGATAAATATAGAAAAGTCACACAAAATATAAAACTGACATAATTTAGAAGAACTGGGTCAAATTATGAGGCAACAAGCAGAAAATTTATCCCCATTGAACCCACGTAAAAGACATGTCTGGTGGAACTCAGAATGTGACAAAATTCATGAAGAAAGACATCATGCATGGATAAAATTTCAAACACACAAAAAAAGAAAATGCAACCAAGCTCAAAAATATCAGGAAAAAGTTCACACAAATTATCAGGCAAACCAAGAGACAATCACAGAAAGATCTAATCGACTCAGTAGAAGAAAATTAGCATAAAACCAATTCCAGAGAGTTTTACAAAATGTTTGTAAGACAATTACAAAAATTTGCCCCTCTCACGCTAATGCTGAAAAGGAAAAATGGAAAAAATGTCACATAATGACAAGGAAAAGGCCGAAATCATGGCAAAAGCATTTAGTAAGCTTTTGAATCGTGAAGAACCCCAGGAACTTTTGGTAATTAATACAAACACACCCATCAAGATCCCACATGATCTCATAAATCCTCCAACAATCCAAGAGGTGGAAACAGCACTCAGAGAGATGAAAAATTATGAGGCATGCGAAGAAGACCAAGTTTTTGCACAATTGTGGAAATATGCCAGTGACACAGTTCGAACATCCTTACACATAGACCTAACAAAAATCCGGATAACAGAAAAGTTTCCTCAACATTTCACCACAGCCATAATCCACCCACTCCACCAAAAAGGAGATAAAATCAACCCAGATAATTATAGGGGTATCTCTCTTTTAGACTGCACATACAAGATTTTCTCCTGAATCCTATATAAGAGGATCAAAGAGCAACTAGAGGAAGAATTAGGTAAATACTGAGGAGGCTTCAGACCTTGGAGAAGTTGTGCAGAATAGATCATCAGTTTAAAATTAGACATAGCATATTATAAGAAAAGAAATAAACCTTTTGTAATAACCTTTGTGGACTTTAAAAAAGCATATGACTGTACCGATAGACCTTCAGTGTAAAAAATCTTAAGAAATTTCGGGCTCTATAGAAAATTAATCAAATTAATAGAACTCACCTTAACCAACACTGTATCAAAAGTCAAGTTCAGGGGGGAACGCTCTGAGCCATTCATCATAAAAACAGGTTTAAGACAAGGAGATTGCTTGGCAACCCTACTGTTCAACTGTGCTTTAGAATACATCATGAAGGAATGGTACAAGATTAACCCAAAGAAGATCCAGATCGGAAGACCCAAAAACAAAATAAGTTTCAGTTGCCTAGGATTTGCTGATAACCTTGCTCTCTAGTCCAACAGTATTCAGAAAACCAAACAATAAGTTATCTGACTGCAGGAAATAGCACAGAAAATTGGTCTTGGAATATCCTTTGAAAAAACAGTCGTCATGTTAACTGACCCACCACTCATAAACAAAATTGCCATAGGAAACCAAGAAATCAAAATTGTGGATAAATTTAAATATCTGGGTGAAATCATAACCTCAATGAAAAGCCAGCATGGCATAACAGAACAAACAAATTGACTAGAGCACAATATATCACCAAGAACACCTACAAAAAAAGAGCCTGTCAATAGCAACAGAATTAAAAAACTACAAAACAGTCACTCAATCAGAAATAACATACGCAAGTGAAACCATCTTCAAAACAACTAACACTGCACAAATAGACAAAATACGCAAAATAGAGGGAAGAATCATTAGAACGTGCATCAACAAATCGTACCAGGAAGATGAACACTGGAGAGTAGCTTCAAAAGAAACAGTCTACAAGGAAATAGAACCGGTAATGAGTACAATAAGGAAGAAACACATTTTTCGGACATCTAATCAGAACACCAGAGAACAGGATCATCAGGAGAATAATAGAAAAATTGTGGAATAGTAAGTACAACATGAAGTGGATTACAGAAGTCAAAGAAGATATGGATGGTCTACAGATTACATTGGAAGACCTAAGAAACAAAACTGACAAAACCAGGAAACTCAGATACAAACAAACAAGACTGCAAACGAGGATAAACAAACAGACAACAGGAAGGGTGGTTTACAATAAAGAAAGAAGGGTAAGATCCGAGAGAATGAAGAAGTACTGGGCTCACAGAAAACTGGAAAATTCTTTGTATAAAGTTGTCTAGAATGGTCCAATGAAGGCCACAAAATGTAAATAAATAAATAAATAACTCCTCCATTGCGGCACTTACTTGACCTTAACACTGCAACCCCATTTAAAATCAACCAAGTTGAGATGTGTGCATTACACTAATTCACTTGATTGCTCCACTACTTATTTCTAAACTGGCAAAAACTGAAAGAATTTGCCACGCGGAGAAGTTGCGCGGTTTGAGGCGTCATATCACGGAATTCTCGGCCCCTCCCACCGGAGGTTCGAGTCCTCCCTCAGGCATGGGTGTCTGTGTTGTTCTTAGCATACATTAGTTAAAGTTAGTTCAAATAGTATGTAAATCTAGGGATCGATACATTTGAACATTTGGAAGACTTGAGGCTGTTAATACTTTGTGTCTGGCCACAGCCACTAATAGTAATAATAACAATACTGTGTACAGCACAATAGTAGCCCTTATGTAGTTACTGCTGTGTAGTGTTGTCAATTAATTCATTTATCTGCTTCGAAGCGAGTAATGAAGTAATTTCTGGACTACTGTAGGTGCCATCTAGTTGAATAACTTGGAGAAGATATTTTCTTGAGGTATTTTGCATTTCTTAAGTATTCGTTTAACTTTTATCATCATTCATACGTGTGTAGTGGATGGACTATATGAGAAACATGTAACCTCCACCGCATTAATCCTATTAACTGAGAAAAAGTAATTATGGTTAACTTGTATAATTAGTATTAGAGTCTAACAAAATTGTGGTAATAGTAATAATCTTTTGAAACGAATTTAGTTTCGTGACTGACACACAATCCTTAGGGGGTAATTGCCACCAGGCTGGGAACCACTGATCTACTTCGTGACCATCAATCCTGATATTAAGTTTCTCGCTGTTCTCATTTCTGCTATTTCTCATTACTTTTGTCTTTACTCGCAATCAATATTCTCTACTCAGCAGACAGTTCATTCCATTCAGCAGATCCTGCGATTCTCTGAGTACAAGATAGCATTTATTGACAATATTCCGGTCAAGTATCCACGATACAGACTTTCTCCTACGAGGGTGAAACAGCTTAAGCTGGTTCTCAGAGAAGTGCTTAAGAACAGAATCATTGGACCTTCCTGTTTCCCCCCGTGCGGTTAAAGGCGCTTCAGTCTGGAACCGCGTGACCGCTACGGTCGCAGGTTCGAATCCTGCCCCGGGCATGGATGTGTGTGATGTCCTTAGGTTAGTTAGGTTTAATTAGTTCTACGTTCTAGGCGACTGATGACCTCAGAAGTTAAGTCGCATAGTGCTCAGAGCCTTCCTGTTTACCGTACTCTTCACCAATGTTTTTGGTTCCAAAAGGAGGTGGATGAATTTAGCTTGTTGTGAATTATCGTGCTTTAAACACGAACATAATTTTATAGTCCTTTCTGTTGCTAGATATATCTTACTGTTCATTCTAGTTTTGTAAGGGTAAATTGGCGTTGGCAGTTAAGCCTTCTAAGGAAAGGTTTGCTCAACTACAGATATCTCTTTTGTGGAATGTAGATTCCCCAAGGTATTACTGTTGATCAGAGCTTCACTGAGGATACCTACATTGTACACCAGTGAAGGTCCCATGGCTGTGGCAAGGTTCATAGGCATGATTATTTATTTAGAAAGTTCATGATTAACTTCAGCCAAATGGAAGGGCTAGTTGAATTAATGAAGAAAGAAAGGAAGGAAATTTGAATGCGGTCCTTCCAAAGAAGCCATGTTTGATGATATTAAGAGAGCATTGGCGGCAGCCCCAATGTTGGCTATGTCGACACCAATCAGGGAGAAAACGTATAGAATACACCCCTCACAGTTTGTCAAGGTTACAAACCGCAAGTCGCCACTGGGCTACAGCTAAACATAAACAGTTCCTTTGATCTGAATAGAATTAATCCGGTAGATACGCAGATCGCCTCCGCCGACTTAGATGTATTCAATGAACTGCACGCGATGGAAACGGAATGAAAAGGGGTTGTCCCTAAAAAGTGCGTCGCTGGTGTGGTTCATGTTGAAATCAACAGTGATAACAGGGATGAAGGGGTTCATCTCAAAGTACTGAATTGAAAGATCAGTAACTCTCCCTCCCACAAGAGACGAGTAGAAATCGGAACGTGAAATCTGTATAATTACACAGTTGACAGAAACAGAGAGGCAGGTGCAGAGAAGAGGGAAGAAAATTATCTGGTAACTAACTCAAAAGGTCAGTCAAGTAAATTAAGCAGACATTTTCGCCTCGGACATGACGATTTCGTAATTGTGGTTGGGTAAGCGAAATAGTTGCAGAAAGAGCTCAAATAGCTAAGTCGTGGTTAAGCCATCTTCTGCCAGAGTGCGATTTCAGACGAAATCTCCCATCCTTTAACTGTAAAAAATCCTAGGCATCCTCAATCATTAACATGTTGCCTAAGTTTGTAGCCAGAGCTTACGAACGTTAAGACCTAAGATGGTGGGTGGCTACTTCAGCAACTGCAGAAGGCCTCTGCAGCGAAAGTGCTGCCCATGACCCACATAGAAGACGAATATCTCGCCCTGGTCACCGCCATACCGAAGATTACTGCTATAGCTGGGTTCTGACCAAGAATACCGTTCATTATTACATAAGTCAGTCTCTTAATTTCTCAGTCCAAACACATCCACAAAAAAACTCTTATGAGAACTTCAACATGGAGAGAACTCGCTCTTGATCCTGTATGAAAGGCAATATCTGTTTTCCCACGCTGGCTAGTATTTAAGACATCTTCCAATCAATGAGTGCTTTATTTTCCGTCTGAAAAATTTGCCACTGTAGCCTGCAAATGTTGGCGCCATGGTAATGGTGTTGAGATTCAGAATGTTCTGATGTGTTGATGTGTGAGACTGCACTCCACGCTCTCTGAAAGACCTTATCTGCTGTCCAAATCACTACTCAAATTTTTCAGACATGTCCTCTTTGATTGCTGGTCAAGTGATATCCATGATATGGTGAGATACCAAAGCAGGACTGATGTGTACACGATTGCCCTCGTGCAGTGTCTGCAAGATTTTATCTTCCTCCGGCAATTGCCTGGAATCTCTGAAAACATTATGTGCGGTCATCATGCGGCATCAAACGCTGGCGACATACTTATCCGAAGGCCCAGGAAGTCGCTGTCCAGGCACACTCTGCACTAAAGGATCGTTCGATGCTGCTGGCTTGCCCACCGCCATGCCAAAACTCAGGAAAAGTCCAGGCAGAACCAATATGCAGAACAGTCTACAAATAATAGAAAATATTTCGTTAGAGAGAAGTTCTAAACTCCGCTATCATCATGTAAGATTTATTTGCGTACAATGCCCACATTGTAGTATCACGAAACTGGAAAAATCTGTCTCTTAAGTTAGAAACTAGCAGAGGCAATAAAAATGGAACCAAAGAGCTAGCTTCAGCCTAATTTGTTCTAAAACTAAATATTCAGTTTATGAAATGGAAGTGTTGAATATATTGTTTAGTCTGGAGAAATTCCATATATATCTGGGTGGACTGGAACGCAACTGTAGAGAATAAAACGTTGCAGGAGAATATGGGCTTGGGACAAGGAATGAGAGAGACTAATTGAGTTCTATAACAAATTTCAGCTGGTAAAAGCGTATACGATGTTCAAGAATCACAAGAGGATGAGGTGTGCTTGGAAAACGCTGAATGATACGGGAAGATTTCAGTTAGATTACGTCATTGTCAAACAGAGATTCCGAAATCATTTACTGGATTGTAATGTTTACCTAGGAGCAGATATGGACTAAGATCACAATGTAGTAGTGATGAAGAGTAGGCTGGAAGTTAAGACGTTAGGCAGGAAGAATCAATAGGCAAAGAAGTGAGATATGGAAGTACTAAGCAATGACGAGATACGGTTGAAGTAGTCTAAGGCTACAGATACAGCAATAAGGAATTGCTCAGCAGACAGTACCGTTGAAGAAAATGGACACCTCTAAAAAGTGCAGTCACAGAAGTTGGAAAGAAAAACATAGATACAAAGAAGGTAATTGCGAAAAAACAATGGGTAACAGAAGATTTACTTCAGTTGATTGATGAAAGAAGGAAGCACAAAAAAGTTCCGGGAAACTCAGGAATATAGAAATCAAGTAGCTGAGAAACGAAATAAGGAAGTTAAGACGATGTGGCTCCATTAAAAATGCGAAGAAATTGAAAAGAAAAAGAAATGATTATCGGAAGGTCCGACTCAACATACAGGAAAGTCAAAAAAATATATGGTGAAATTAAAAGCAAGGGTGCTAACATTTGTCAGTTCTGATATAAGAACAAAGGTTTAGGAGTGGAATTAACATTCAAGGTGAAAGGATATCAGTGATACGATTTGCTGAAACATTGCTATCCTGAGTGAAAGTGATGAAGAATTACATGATCTTCTGTTTGGAATGATAACTCTAATGAATAGGGACTGAGAGTAAATAGAAGAAAGACGAAAGTAATGAGAAGTAGCAGGAATGAAAACACCGAGAAACTAAACATCAGGATAGATGGTAACGAAATATATGAAGTTAAGGAATTCTGCTGCCTAGGCCGAGTGGAGCGGTGGATTAGTAATAAAAATGATAATTCATAAGTAATAGGAGGAAATATTGTTCGCCGTCTTTTACAAAAGCCTGGAAACTATTTCTTTGGTCAGCCAGAAAGCGATGGAGAACATACTGACCACAGTTACCAGTCTGCAAGTTCATATTCTTGTCCAGCGCACTGAAAGAAATGTTTCTGTTCTCTGTTTACGCAGCGGGATTAGGACTAGGATTATAAATGAAGATTTTGAATTCTATTTGATAGATATATTTGGGAAATTTTCACATGCACAACACCGTAATGTTTACTATGCTAATACAAATAATAAATCTCTCTGTCCTAAACAGCACTAGGAGCAATTCAGAGGCGTCCTCTATGGTAAGTTCCTGTTAATCTGTCTTTCGCCCTGACTTCTGATAATTAAAGTAATTGCTGGCCACAAAAGTGGAAAATAAGTGTCACCACTTGCCACACGGATTTGTTAACCTTACGGGCGGCACACTAGCAGTTACTTCTGCGAAATCTAAGCGATCCAGGACGGTGTACAGTCCTCGCGAGTTCACTTTCTGTTATTACTGAAAAGATGCGTTTTGTAACAGCTGTCTCTGACGTCATCTGAGCAGCGCATACTCCGGCGTTTTGCTGACGCTGATCGTATGGTAGGTGGGTGCGAATCGACCTTGCCTCTCACGCCGCATTTATGTATGGCGCAGCGGACGCGCAAGGGAACACCTGCTGTCATCCGCTCTAAGCCCCAGCAGTAGTCTCTAAACGGCAGCTTTCTCTGACCCATAATATTTTTTAACACTGTTGTGTAATAATTTTGAATTTTCATAATTTTTGTATGGATGTAGTTAAGTTCGTTAAAATCAGAGAAAAAGTATAAGCTCGTCTGCATTAAAACATTGCCGTCTAGAATTTTAGAACGGAATGGACAGTAGAACATGACCTCTGAACTACAACTTTAAGATACCTTGTTTTTGTTGTCATTATTATCAAGGTCTTGGAACTTGTTATAGCTCTATTATTTAATAGGTTTCATCATGTGTTGTAATCAGAACTTTCTATCATTAATATAAGAAACAATCTACTGCAAATGACACTTTTATTCCAAATTTAGTTTTCAGTAAATTACTCGAAAACTATTAGAGGTAGCTTAATGGGATCACGTAGTTACTATTTTTATGTTGAACTGAAGCTTCATACAAATTTTCATATTTCTAAATCTAATATTTAGCGCCTTCAGTTTTTCTTAAGACGTGTATTCTTACAAAAATATTGCTCAAATCAAGCGGAAGCTTGTAACAGTAATTTGGTCATACACCTGCACATTGTGAGAAATGTTTGGGTTCCTAGCTTTATTACTTAGCTCCACTAATTTTTTTTTCTCAAAACGATGTAGTTAGGGAAAGATATTAATTTAATCAATCTGAGATTTGACAGTGAAGGCATTAATATACTAAAGCACATGCTGAGAAAGTTCGGAAAAGCAACTTTAACTTTTAATTTCATTCTTAAATTATGGTGCAATACTTTTGTGCTACGCACAGATGCCTTATGATGACGTGGCGCTGCTAGCAGTGAAATGGGGGAAGTCCCGGCACACTCGCTCGCCTCTGTATCTCTCAAATGATACAGTCATTGTTTCGCCACAGCAGGAAAATAACCAATATCAGACGGAGCAAGGAGAACATCAAAAGCAGACTAGCACTGGCAAAAAGGGCATTCCCGGCCACGAGAAGTCAGCTAGTATCATACAGAGACCTTAATTTGAGGAATAAATACCTGAGAATGTGCGTTTTGAGCACAGCATTGGATGGTAGTGAAACATGGACTGTGGGAGAACCGGAACAGAAGAGAATCGAAACATTTGAGATGTGGTGCTACAGACGAATGTTGAAAATTAGGTGGACTGGTAGGCAAAGGAATGAGGAGGTTGGCGCAGAATAAGAGAGGAAAGGAAAATGTGGAAAACACTGACAAGGAGAAGGGACAGGACGATAGAACATCTGTTAAGGCATAAGGGAATGACGTCCATGGTACTAGAGGGAGCTGTAGAGGGCAAAAACTGCAGGGGAAGACAGAGACTGGAATACATGCAGCAAATAACTGAGGTCGTAGGTTGCAAGTGCTACTCTGAGGTGAAGAAGTTGGCACAGGAGAAGAATTCGAGGCGGGATGCATCAAACCAGTCAGAAGACTGATGAGGTAAAAAAAAAATCTGGAGCACCGTCCATTAATTCTAAGAACCGATAACCAGGCCCTTAGCAATGCAGATGAAATGTATCATTGTTGGACAATTTGGATCTATGCCTTCGATTTTACTGTGCGCCAAGGGATAACATCGTTGCTGACAGCCTTAGTCGAGTGTTTGGGGAAGAGGATATCGAACCATCTAGTGAGCGGGTCTTTAAAGGCAGTAGTCAGCACGAAGTAGAGTTCAATGGAGCATCCTGAACCAATTCCCAGAGTTGTTTAATGGCATCACAGTACATCAGGATTCCAGTGTTGGGTTAAAAGAAAGTAAGGGGAAGATCAAGTAGAAAGAAGGAGATAAGACCTATCATTTAAACAAGAATGTTTTGTATTGTGCTGCTCCCACGGACTAGAGCTGTAATACGTAAACGTTACCTTGAGTCCTCAGCCGGTGGCCATATAAGAATATTTAAAACGTGAACGACGATTCGCGAAAATTTTATCTGGCAGGGCATAGATAAGGATACTAAGGAGTGGGTACCGCATTACATGAGCTTTTCAGTGGTTAAGCCAAAGAAGAGTACGCGGATGGGATTGGTAGGTTCTTAAATGGTGAAGTCATCTATGGAGAGATTGTACATAGATTATGTAGTCTACGTTCTGCGGTCGCGGTTCGGATATAGATTTATACTAGTTTGTGTGGATGCGGTTATCACTTTTTGTTGGTTATTTCCGACCTGTGATATAACTTCGCAAGGTACGATAAATTGTTCATAGTCCATGTTTGGTATCTTCGGACAGTGTGGGTAATTAGTCTCTAATATTGTGGCAGAATTCAAGTCGATCTTGTTTCGGGTATTCTGTTTCGAAAGGGGGATTGCACGTACCACTATAACACCTTAATAACCCCGCAACGGGCCAACAGCAGTTTTTGTCCCTTCCTCATAGCATACCACCGTGATAATCATTCTAGGCGGGACCAGTCGCTTAATTGATTGGCTTTTGCCTTCAATGAAGCTGGACATGAGTCCCACGAATAGACTCCCCTGGCCTTATGTTCCATATAATCCCGACACGTCACTACAGAATTTGTGGTCAATCAGCCAACTGCTACTTGAGGAAAGAGATACAATGTAGATGCGAGACAACAGGAAGAGGGCGAGTAGTCACGACAGAGAAGACCAGAGATATAACAAGGGGAGACTTTCTGATTACGTGGGGTCTGGGTGAAGAATTTGCACGTAGTCGAGCGAAAAATGAAACAATGTGGAAGTTGCTGCCCAGGTTTAGAGGACCGGTACAAATTCTCCGGTTTTTGACTCCAGTCACCCTTCTCGTCAAAAATCTATGGAGTAAAAGAATTTTTTGGGTTCAGTTATACCAATTTAATACATACACTAATTATGTAAGGAAACAGTAAGTAATGTGTGTTAATTTAAACCGACTGAAAGAAGAAGGGGAATTGATTTGATAAATTATGTAAAATAAGGTTGCGCAATGAACTGGTTCAGTTGTGAGCAAGTCCCATCTTTTTATGTATATTGTGCAGGGTGTAACAAAAATGTACGATACAAATTGCAGGACACATTCTTCATACTTATTTTATATGAACATGAGTCTGGAAACGCTTTGTTTCAATGTAACAACTCATTTTCTCCAACTCGTTATTCGTGGGAAATACACACGAACAGAATGCACCAGCTTACCACACGCAACTCTTTCTCTCAGAAGATGTTCAACATGCCCTCCGTGGACATTGATACACGCAGCAACCCGCCATCGTAGTGTATCTCGGATGCGTTGACGTATCCCCGGAGTACTGTGTACGGTTTCGCAGCCTTTCATAATACGAGCACGGAGACTCTGAATGTATTGTACTGGGGTTTCATACGCAAGAGCTTTCAAATGACCCCACAAATAAAGAGTGGTTTAGGTACGGAGAGAATGGAGACCACGCAATTCGTCCGTTCCTACCTATCCATTCGTCACTGAATCTGTTATTTAGAAGCCGACGGACATTAACACTAAAATGAGGCCGTGCTCCATCGTGCATGAAGTACATATTTTGTCACACAGGTATGGGGACATATGCTAACAGATCAGGTAGATCATTCTCTACAAATGTATGATAACTTTGTCCGTTGAGCATGGGCGCAAGAAAGTGAGGCCCTACAAAACAGTCACCAACAATGCCGGCCGAAACATTGACAGATAATCTTTCTTGATGACTTGCTACAACAGTTGCGTGAGGATTGACTTCTGCCATACATGCCTGAGCCGTGGTAAAAATTGCTGTTTTGAACAGCGCGCCGCAGCGCGTTGTGTGAAGCAGTCGCCCTCCGTTTCTGGCGGTGGCGCCGCTGTGGTAATCGCAGCTTTGGTGTCTCCCTCTGGTGGGAAAGCGGAAAGGCTGCCTGTTCATGTGCATTTAAGGGGCGCTATCAATTCGTCAGCCCCCCCCCCTTATGTATCCTCATCTTCCATTGGCTCCTTTCCCCCCTCCCCCCTCACTTTTCCTCTCCTTCCCCCTCCCCCTTTTTCCCGTCATCTGACCAGTTTCCCCCCACCTGCTCTCGGGTGTGGTATGTCATATTTGTGCCAATTTTTTAGTGCAGTGTTTAAGTGAGTGTTATCCATCTCCGGCGGTACACCGAAAGGTTACCGCCCTTCGATAGTGCACCTTCGCGCTAATCGAAGTGTTAGGGGTTTCAGGTGCCAGCCAGCCAGCCAGCCAGCCAGCCAGCCAGCCAGCAGCAGTTCGCGGTCCCGGCCTGCAGCAGTGGTCAGCCAGCCAGCCAGCCAGCCAGCCAGCCAGCCAGCCAGCCAGCCAGCCAGCCTGCCCTCCGGTGGCAGCAGCAGCAGTCCAGCCAGCAGCAGTCCAGCCAGCAGCAGCAGCAGCAGCAGCAACAGCAGCAGCAGCAGCCGCCGCCCCGGCCCCGTCCGCGGCAGCAGCGTCCCTGCCTCTCGCCGCCGTCGCCGCCGTCGCCGCCGTCGCCGTCCGTCCGCCGTCCGTCCGCCGTCCGTCCGCCGTCCGTCCGCCGTCCATCCGCCGTCCGTCCGCCGTCCGTCCGCCGTCCGCCGTCCGCCGTCTCCCAGTGTGTGTCCTGTCCTTTTAGTGCTGTCTTTTTTCTTTCTTCTTCTTCTTCTTGTCGTCATGTCCGCCCCCACCACCACCGTCACTACTACCACCACCGCCATCGTGTATACGTCCCCATCCGCCGCCTCCACCACAATCACTTGGTGTGCCCAGTCCCACCCCCCTCCTTCCATCCCTCCCCTCCTCTCTATCCCTTCGCCCTCGCTCTTTGTCGCCCCCTCTCCCGCTTCCTCCTCTCGTTCTGATCCCTTCCCCCCACTCCCCCAGCCTGTCACTGCAGCTCCGGCTAGGGTGGTGGCCCGTCGGGCCACTGCCCACGCCCAGCTCTCCCCGTCGCCATCGCCATCGCCACCGCCGTCATCATCATCGTCGCCATCGCCATCACTGCCACATTCGCCTGCACCGTCACAGTCACTTCCTCCGGCGCCGACTGCTGCGTCCGTGCCGGGACCTGTCCCTTCCCACCACCTCCCCATCGTTCCCGTCCCTCCTGTCACCACCCGCCCATCTGCCGCTGTCAAACGCCCTAGTGGCGCCTCCACTTCCTCTACTCCTAAAAAGGCTCCACCCCGCCCCCCATCCCCACCCCAAAATGCCATGGACGTCTCCCCACCAGGCCCCGCTCCCTCCTCCTCCTCCTCCTCCCCCCCCGGTCTCTACAAATATCTCCTGTCCCGTCCCGATCCTTCCTTCCTCGAGGCCCGGAATCTCTCCCTCCTCCTCCGCCAACATTTCCCAGGCGCCCCCATCTCTCTCCTTACTCCCAGACGGGATTCTGTTCTTATCTCCTCCCCCAGCCCGACCCTCCATACTGACATCCTCTCCCGCCTCCCCATCACCCGTTTTGGTCCTCACGCCTCCCTCACCCCTGCTCCCTCCCCATCTCCTACCCGCCAACCCCAACCCCCGCGTCGCCCGCCGACCCTCACCGCCGTGATCACTCGGCTTAGCCCGTCGATCACGGAGGAGGAGGTGCTGGCGGAGCTGAAGGCCCATCCCACCCTGGAGGTGCGGGCAGTCCGCCGCATCTTCAACGCGACCGGCCCCACCCGCCTTATGCGGGTTTTCTCAGAGGACGCCCCCTCCATTGACCATCTCCTGAAGGAGGGTGCCCTCCTCTTCAATCAGCGGTACAAAGTCGACCCCTCCCGTTCCCCCCCTCAATCCCTGCGCTGTCAGAGATGTCTGCGCTACAATGCACACACAACAGCCGAGTGCCGCGAGGCCCCCACATGCCCGCATTGTCGCCAAGCGCACTTCCTCCGGCAGTGCCCCAACCTCCAATCCCCTCCCTCCTGTAATACCTGCAGCCTCCCCCACCCTACCTACTCCCAAAAGTGTAAAGCCCGGCCCCCTCCCACCACCCCTGAACTCACCGTCCCTGTCCGTCCCCTGGACGCCCCCACCCCTCCTGGCAATTCCCTTCGTCCCCCCCCCCCCCACTGCTGAGGACATCATCAGGTTCCTCACCATTGTCCTCCAAAACGTCCATCCCTTTCAGCGCCCCCACACCCTCCAACAGATCTCCCTCGCCGCCCGTTCCATATTCCACCTTAAAATGTACGCCACCTATTCCAATAACCAGGCCCATTTCACCTTCTCCCGCCTTGACACCCTCGTCTAAATCCTTATCATGGCGCGACAGCATCGTATCCTTTTCAACAATATCCGCTCCCTTCCCGCCAACAAGAACCTCTTCCTGCACACCCTTGCTACCCACCGTGTGGATGCCTTCCTCCTCAATGAAACCTTCCTCCAACCCCACCACTCCATCCACACCTCCCCCTATCTCCTCCACCGCTCCGATAATCCCCTCCCAGTTGCGCGTGGCGGAGTTGCCATTGGCCACCACCGCCAGATCCCCGTTCGGCTCCAACCTCTCCTTCCCGACCCCACCGAACACCTGATCCTTAGTCTCTTCTTCCCCGGCCTTACCGTTACCTGTGCCACCATCTATGTCCGCCCCAACGCCCCTCTTCCTTTCGACTTCCTCTCCCACATCGACCGTACCTTCTCCTCCTATGTGATCGCCGCCGACCTCAACATCCATAGTCGCTCCGCTGCCCAGTTGCGGCGGTGGCATCGGTTCCTCTCCTCCCTTCAAGGCGACCTCGTCCCCATCCCCCAGCACACCCGCCCCGACTCCAATTCCACTCCCGATGTTATTCTTTCCTCCCCCAACCTCCTTGGTCGCATTACGGTGGATGTCCTGGAGCCTATTGGTAGTGACCATCTCCCTGTCCTCCTCACCGTTTCCGACGGTCGTCGCCCCCGCCCCGACCCTCGTCATGACCCTCCCCCCAAGTACATCCATGACTATTCCCGTGCCAACTGGGATGCCTACCGGGATACCCTCTCCACTCAGGTCGACAGCCACCCTCTCGCCTACCGCCATCCCGATGATGTCTCCCATGCCGCCTCCTTTCTCCAGCAGACCTTGTCTGAGGCCGTGGAGGCCCACGTCCCTACTGTTGCCATCCACCCCCACCGTCCTACCTTACCACCACAGGCCGTCCTCCTCCTCCGTGAATCCCGTCGTCTCTACCGTGCCTTCCTCCGCACGCGTGACCCGGACACCCTACGACGCCACCGGCAACTACAGCGACACATTCGAAATTTGCTCGCGGCTAAGAAACGCCGGGACTGGCGACAGACATGCACCCGTTTAAATGCTAACCTCCCCATCAACTCGTCCAAGTTCTGGACCGCCTTCCGTCGCCTTACCGGAACTAAGCCCTCCCCCTACTATCCTCTTCTCCACGATGACCACCCCTTCCCTGACGCCCTTAGTAAGGCCAACCACTTTGCCTCCTACCTGTCCGATGTGTTTTCCATCCCTGATGATCCCCGGTTCGATTACTCCCTCTTCCCAGATATCCGCGATCGAACTGACACCTCTGTCCCTCCCCTCGCTCCTGGTTTCCAGTACTTGGACAACATTCCACACACGGAACTTAACGCCCCCATCACTACACAGGATCTCATTACTACACTCCGCACCAAACGCAACACCGCTCCTGGTCACGATCGTGTCACCTACCGTCACCTTCGTGAAGCTCCTGTCTCTTTTCTCTCCACCCTGGCCAGGCTCTACAATGTAGTCCTGTCCACTGGTTACTACCCCGACCTGTGGAAAACCTCCCATATCCTCATGTTCCTCAAACCTGGCAAACCGCCGTCCGCCGTCTCCTCCTACCGTCCCATCAGCCTTACCTCGGTCTTCAGCAAGGTCCTGGAATCTATCCTCACCCGCCGCATCCACCAGCATCTCCGCCAGCACCGCCTCCTCCCCGTTACCCAGTGTGGCTTTCGGCCGTCCTTCTCTTCCGACGATCTCCTCCTTCACCTCACTCATCTCCTTTCCGAACAGCTCAATTCCCGTCGCTCCGCAATCTTCCTCTCTCTTGACCTCGAACGCGCATATGACCGCGTATGGCATTCTGGTCTTCTCTTCAAGCTCCAAACCTTCGCCCTTCCCATTAACTACGTTCGTCTGATCGGTTCCTTTCTCTCCCGCCGTCCTTCCCATGTCACCATCCATAACACCGATTCCTACACCTTTTTCCCCTCCGCCGGTGTGCCCCAAGGCTCCGTCCTCTCCCCCCTTCTGTACTTGTTGTACACGGCGGACATGCCGCCGCCGTCACCCCCCATCCACCTTCTCCAGTTTGCCGATGACACCGCCTTCCTTGCCCTTGCCCCCACCCTGCGACGCTCCCAACACCTTCTCCAATCCCATCTTGACCGGTTCACCGCTTGGTGCAACCAGTGGTTGCTCAAGGTCAATCCTTCCAAAACCCAGGCGATCATTGTAGGCAAAACCACTCCCTCCTTCCGCCTCCTTGATTTTTATCTCACCGTTTATGGCCGTCCCATCGCTCTCACCCCCACCCTTAAGTACCTTGGCGTCACCCTCGACCGCCGCCTCTCCTGGACTCCCCATCTCCAGACAATCCAAGCCAAGGCACGTTCCCGACTCCGTCTCCTCAAGCTCCTTTCCGGCCGAACGTGGGGTCTGGACCCCTCCACCATCCTCCACACCTATCAGTCCCTCATTCGCCCTATCCTCTGTTACGCCCATCCAGCCTGGATCTCCGCCCCCCCTTCCTTTTATAAATCCCTCCAAATCCTTGAACGCCATGCTCTCCGCCTTGCCTATCGCATCCGTCTCCCCTCCCCCACGCGGATCCTGTATGACCTTATCCCCTTCCCCCACCTCCTCCTTTTCCTCGAAAGGATACGAATCCTCTACATCTCCCGTAAACTCGATCCTCCTCACCCGCTCGTCTCCCCGATCCTCTCCCAACCCCGCCCGCTGCCGCGCCTGTACTCCCATGTCCCACCCGGTCTCCATCTCTCCACCCTCCTTACCCTCTCCCAAGGTGGCTTCCGCCAGCTCCCCCTCCCTGATGATGCCCTCCTCCCCTCCATCTACCCCTCCTACCAACTTTGATCCTCCCGCCCTCCTCCTGTGCTTGCTCCTCAGGGCACCCTCCCTCCCTTCTCTCCCTTTTCCCTCCCTCCTCCTTTTCTCGTCCCTCGTCCCCCGGGCCCCCCCTCTCCTGTCCCTATCCTCCTGTCCCCGTCTCCTCAGCCGTGGCATCCTCTTTTCCTCCCCTCTCCCCTTCCTCATCCCTGTTGCCCTCTTGGCAGGTCCCCGGACTCGCACACGCTAAGTGGACATTCGCGCGCCGGAGATCACCGCCATCAGTGTATCGTGTGTGCCGTCATGTTTAGTGTTCCGTTTCGCCGTCACGCTCCATTGTTCACCTGTGACATCGTCTTCTTCAGTGTTTGTGCGTCGGGTCTCCAGTTCCTAGTGTGGATTGTCATCAAGTGTGAACGGCTTCTTGTGCTTTTCTGTTCTTGTGTCTCCTGTGTTTTCCCGCCGTTTTTCTATGTAATGTCTCTTCTTTGTTTATCTCCATGTACTCTCTTCGGCTGAAGAGCAGCGTATTGTGCTGCTGCCAGCCTACCTGTTTGTTCAGGTTTCAAAATTACAATAAAGTAAAAAAAAAAAAAAAAAAAAAAAAAAAAAAGTGAGTGTTCAGTGTTGTGCGTCTTTCCACAGTGTTGCGAACAGAAATCATACTGTCGCTGAGTGTGCTTTTTATATCTCTTGCGAACAGAAACCAGACTGTCGCCGTGTCTGTCTATTATTTTTCTGCTTCCTGTGTATTTTATTAGCATCATCCACCCTGTGTTTTATGTTTTAAGCTCCAGTATTTTCTGCCATTTTAACTTTAAGTCACCGATTTTATCGCCAACTGTTATTATTTTTTATTATCTTCATCTTTTTAAAACAAATTCTGTAGGCTGAAGAGCGGTGTAATAAGCTGCTGCCAGCCCGCCCTCTTTAGGGGGAATCGAAACTCAATAAAGGAAAAAAAAACTCGTCAGGGGGTCAGTCTGAGTCTAGTCAGTTGGTCAGCCAGCTCAGTGTCGGGCAGTCAGTGTCTGTTTGTCTGTCGGTCTGCCGTACGTTGAGGGTGTCAGTCGGATTGAGGCTGGGTCAGTCTCGCGTCACCAGTTACGGGTCTGTCTCTCGTTTGCATTTGTGCGGCAGGTAGTGTCTGTCTGTCTGTCATTGGAGTGCTAGTATGTCTGTCGTTTGAATCAAACCTTAAAGCCAGAAAATGAGAGTCTTGCCACTCCGCCAGTAACAGAACTCAGCTAGTGGTCGCCCGGTCGGAGCTGAGTTCCTGCATCTGAGTCTGCGCGTTAGGCCGCCAGTCTGCTCGAGTTGCTCGGACAACGGTCATTGGCGGTTGGATTGGTCGGTTGGTTGGTCGCGCACTGAGACTCGATATGACTTGTCCGCCTTGAGCGTCGGCGCATATGAGGTCCCCACGTGAGTCCAGTGGGCAGCGCCGTATAGAAAAGGGTAGTGGCTTCGCGGTTCACAAGAGAGCACCAGGAGTGAAACCACGACATCGGGCTGGCCGGAGCGAGCTGCAACGCCGTGCGACGGGAGATCGGCACACAAGGATGGGGCCCCTCCACGCCCACACCAACGTGGTGACCAAACCAAAAGTTCTACTGTCACCTCCGTAAACATGTTAGTTTTTGAATCAGGCGTCACAGGATGCGGGCTGTGATGTTATCCATGCGTCTGGGTAAGATTACTCATTAACATGGTCCATCTGGAGATAGAAGTGGTCGAAAACGATTGAAGGGTAGCGGTTGTACATGCAGAGGAAAAAAAGTGCCAAGGCAAGAGCCAAGGGAAAAAAAACCTCTGCGACAGTAGGGTGGGTAGTAAGGGCAGTAGCGGCTTGCTATCTGCGACAGTGCATGCAAGGAGCGGTTATGTTAGTTCGAGGTATCGTGCATCGTTACCTTTGTCGTTGCTGGAGCTTGTTGCGGCGCTTGCTGCAGTTGCTGCGTCCCTGCAACAGTTCAAGGTCGTTGTAGATTAGTGGGCGATCGGTCATAGATCGGCTCACGGACGGTGTAGGGGGTGTGTGTGGCTGGTTTGCGTGCTGTGTACAGTACGGTTTCCCTGCGGTTGCCTGTTTTTCGGCTGGTCGCACATCTGGGTTTCCAGTAGTAACTGTGTTGCAGGGGCTCGCCAGTACTTTCGTGTTAGCGTTCTATGGACCATAGATGTTTAGTTCCTAGCCAGTAATGTCTTTGGTCTGTTATGCTTCCATCTATGGTTGTGGTCGTAGTTATCCAGAGAAAGGATAAACGGGTTGCGCGAGTGTCTCGTGTTATTGTACAGTCGTGTGGAGAGTTTTTTGAATACCTGCAAGATAGTATCTAGCCGGTATTCCCGGTGAAGGTCCGCGATGCGTGTGTAGCGCGGAGCGTTGCTTATGATTTTGAGTACTTTGTTCTTTATGAGCTGCAGACGGCGCAGGCGAGTTGGCGCAGCGTATCCCCAGACAGGGGTTGCGTACGTCATCAGGGATCTAATAAGTGTCATGTACGTGGACCTAGACACCCTCCTGTTCAGTGTGCTACACCTGTTAAGCATAGGGTAGAATTGTTTGAGCCTCGGGTTAGCTTTGTTGGTCACGTGTTGAATGTGGTCCCCCCGGAGTAGTTTCCTGTCCAGCCAGACACCGAGGTATTTGACCTTCTCGCGGAAACGTATTGGGCGTGTGTGTAGTGTTATTGGGTTGCAGTGCTGATGTTTGCGCAGTTGCTTCGGTCGTCTAGTGAACAGAACGGCCTCGCACTTGTCGACGTTTACTCTAATACGCCATTTCACCAGCCAAGACTCCGCCATTCTGAGTGCAGTCTGTAGTCATGAGTTAATATTAGACGGCTTCCAATCCCCCAAGGATGGCAGTGTTATCCGCTTAGATTGCTACCGTCGTGTTATGTGTAGCTGGGAGGTCGTTAATGTAGAGGTTAAACAGTAAGGGCCCCAGGATACTTCCTTGGGGTACTCTTGCCTGTATACCATGTCGTGTCGATTGTTTGCCCTGCACGTCGGTGTTGAAACTCCTGTCCGTGAGATATGAGTGTATGAGACGTACGAGCCCGTCGGGGAACCCTGCGTCGCTAAGTTTGCGTATTAGGCCGTTGTGCCATAGACGATCGAAAGCCTTTTCGATGTCCAGGAACACCGCCCCAGTTGCTTTGCTTGTGTTGTATCGGTGTGTTATGTATTCAACGACGCGGAGGAGTTGTTGTGTTGTTGAGTGGTGATTCCTGAAACCGAATTGCTCCGGTCTCAGGGTGTCGTTTGTGATGCAGTGCCTGGTGAGTCGTTTTAATATTACCTTCTCAACGATCTTGCTGAGCGCGCTCAGCAGACTGATGGGTCGGTAATTTTGTGGGAGGGAGTGGTCTTTCCCCGGCTTCCTGAACATCAGGACCTTGGCCGTCTTCCAAAAGGCGGGGAAGTGTTGGTGCTTGAGTATGGCATTCGTGATGTGTGTAAGGTAGTCTACAGCTTTGTCCGTGAACTCCTGGAGGACACGGTTTTGAATGCCATCGTGACCAGGGGCCTTCCTAGCGGTGGTATGCATGATGGCCCATTTGACTTCTGCTGTACTAGCTTGTCCGATATTGTAGCGCTCCGGTTGGGCCAAGATGCGCGTGACCTCCTGGTCCGTAGCAAGTGTGAACGCTGGGTCTGAGGGATCCAGGTTCGGTGTGAATGACGCTGCGAGTGTGAGGGCCATCAGTTCCGCTTTTTCTTCCGCAGAATATGCTGGTCCGTCGGGCCCTTGTAACGTGGGGGTGTACAGTTTCTCCCTGGTGAAGTGTCGGGCTAGCTGCCACACGCCAGGTCGCGTGGTGTCCAGCCCTTCGAGTTTCTGGTCCCACTGTTGTGTCTTTAATGTTTGTATTTTTTCCCGGATTATACCCTGGAGCCTATTAATGTGCTGTTTGAAGTGCTGGCACCTGGTACGCTGCCAGTGTCTCCTGAGGCGGTTCCTCATTGAGATTAGGCCCAGGATTTCCTGGGGCAGGGCAGCACTGTGTTGTTGTGGCGTGCGGATTGGTATGGTGTCGGCTATTGCGTCCTGGACGGCGCCGGTGAGGGTTTCAACTGCCTCATCAATTTGGGCTGTCTCGTTAATCGCGTGGGTGGGTGGGATACGACTGTCAAGCGTTTCCTTGAACTGGGTCCAATTCGCGCGCCTGTAGTCTAACATCCTACGTTGTTCCATGTGCTGCAGTGTTTATTCTATGTACAGTACAACGGGTTGGTGATTTGAGGGCAGATCGTTTTCAACGGCAACGTCGAGTGTCGTTGTTATGCCCTTGATGAGGGCCATGTCTAACACGTCTGGCCTGTGTCCCCTCCGGTAGGGAATGTGCGTCGGTTCGGTCGGCGCTAGTGTGATGTAGTTTCGTCCTAGTGCGTGTTAGTATAGTTTCTTTCCGTTGGAGTTTCGTATTCGTGAGTTCCAGTCCGGATATTTTGCGTTAAGATCTCCAGCGGCTATTACGCGCGGTGATATGTTGAGTATTGTGCTGATGTCGCGTGTTTTAATATTTTTAGGGCTTCTGTATACTGACACCAGTGTAGTGTAGGCTCCGTTGAACTCGACCCTGACGGCGTTTGCCTCTAGTTTTTCAAGTTCAGGGAGCACTATATTTGTGTGTTCTATGTCTTTGTGTATGATGATGGCTGTTCCGCCGTGACCGGAGCCGTCCGGTCGGTCGGTACGATAGACGCAGTAGCCGGTGAAGTTTAGTTGGTTGCGTGGTTTGAGCTTAGTTTCGCTCAATAGGGCGATAAGGATACCCTTACGCTCCACGAGCGCGGCAAATTCCGCCCTTTTGTTGTTGATCCCGTCTGCATTCCAGAACAGGATCCGTGTCAGTGTCTGGATGTTTGCGATGGGGGCGGGGTGTGGCGTGTTATCCATGTATGGGTGTAAGCAGTGTGGTGAACGCTGTTTGTATGGCGGCCCAGCGCTGCCCAGGTTGAGCAGTAAAGAGCTGCATGAGGAGTGTGGTGACGACCGCCGTGATCTTGTTAAGGATCTGGGCGGTCGTGTGATGAGGGAATATTGTTTCCAATATGCCCTCAAATGTTGTTTTGGTGTTGTGTGTGTCGGCCTATGGCTCGGTTGTGGTGTTGGCGGCCGCTGGTGCGGGTGTTGGCGTTATGTGTGGGCTGCCGCTTGTTTGTTGTTGTGTGGAACATTGTGAGGTGCCTGTGTGTCAGACGTGGTGGAGGGTGGAGTAGTGTGTGTGCTGGTGTCGCTGGCTTGCTGACTGTTTGTCTGTGTGTCATTGTTTTGTTGTCGCTGGGTATTTTGTTGTGGTGCACGCGCGTTCCCGCTCCTGTTTCCTCGTGTTCGCCTACGCCTTCTCTGGGTTTTTGGTTCTGGGGTTCCTTGTGTGAGTGTGTTTTCTTGTGTGTCATGTGTAGGTTCGCAGGCAGTGGCTTCAGGGGGTGGGATTGTGTTGTTTTTGGGGGCTGGTGTTGGTACCGGTGTGGTTGCAGTGTCGTGTGTTGGCTGGGACGACTGTGTTGTTGTCGCAGCGGTTGAGTTAGGTGCGTGTGCTGGGCGCAGAGGTTCCGCGGCCTGCTCCGCTCCTCCAGGGCGCGTAGCCATGGCGAACGACACTCCGTTCCTGACAGGGTTAGGTGCGGGCCTTGGACGTGTTATGACGTTGGGTGGCTTCGACTTTTGATTTTTACGCCTCTGCGCCTCTCTGTATACGTCGCAGCCCCTGTAGTTGGCCGCATGGCCTTGGCCACAGTTGGCGCAACGGCGTATGTTTTCGTGTATTAGTGTACATGCGTTGGATGCGTGTTTGCCAGCGCATCCGCGGTAACGGGGTGCCAGGCCACAGCGGATGGCCGAATGACCGAACCGCTGGCAGTTGTTACATTGTTGTGGGACTTGTGGCGGTTCGTATATCTCTACCCTTACGTCCATCCGCAGAAGGCTTTTCATCTGCAGAAGGCCGCGGGAGGCGGCCGTGTCGGCTATCTCGACCAGGTAGTGTGGTAGTCGGTGGTGGGAGCGGAAGCCTGTCATCCTGGAAGCACTGCAGTCGAATCCAAGGAAGTTGAGCGCCGCTTGTACTGTGCTGTTTGGGGTACTGGGGTCCACTCCCTTTACCACGTACTCCTGTGTCCGTTCTTCAGCAGTCCTGTACCTGTAATGTTCGATCCCCTTTTCTTTGAGGAAGATAAGGAGATCTTTATATTCATTGCTGGTTGATACGTACAGTGAGGCCCTATCCCCAGAGTACTTTGTATGTAGCGTGCAAGGTGAGTGCCTTTCCGCGAATGTTGTGTTGAGGACGCTGAGGTCCCTGTAGTTCTGTATAACGACTGGGGGAAAACCAGTCTTCTGTTGTGCGGGCGTAGCTGCGGTTGGTACTTGTGTGGTGTTGCTGACCGCAGGTCGGGTCGTGTTTGTTGTTGTATTTGTGTTCCTAACCGGAAGTGCGGGTTTTGGTGTAGGTAGCAGCGCCTTTCGGCTACCTTGCGAGTGTGGTTGCTCGCTTGTTTGCGTGGTGTTTCTCTGTTTGCGTCGTGGGCCCTCCACCTGCCAGGGCCCAGTGTAGTGTTGTTCTGTGTCCACATCTGCAGCTGCTGGTTCCGCCGTTGGAGTCAGCTGCCGCAGTGGGACAGTGGTGCATGAGACACCAGTTGCAGGTGAATGTAGTGTTATGTGCAGCGTGCTTGTTCGCGTGGTGGACTCACTTGGGCCGCAGAGGTCGGTTATCAGTTGACGCTGGCTCAGCAGTTCCTGCGCTTGCGCAGCGATCTGCCGGTCCTTGTCGGCCAACACCTCCTCAACGGCGGCAAGTGGGACGCTGACGTCGGCGGGAACAGCCGACTCTCGCGCCTCTTTAGCTGCAGCCTTGCTGCGGGTTAGGGCGGCGGAAACACCGGCGGGATCTGCCATCTTAGTGTTTGCAGGAGCTTTATTTGGTGTGGGTAGGCACGAAAATTATGCTTTTTCTGAAAAGAAAAGGCTAACAAGTAGGTCCTACAGAAGAGGGGGAACGCCCTACGGCCTAGCGTGCGCCGTTAGTGCAGTGGCGCGGCACCTAAAGGAGGTGCGGGGGAAGAGAAGTGGTCTACAGTACGCGGGGTGGTCCGACGTGAACGGGCCCCTGGCACTGATCAACCCTAACACAGAACGAGAGAGTCTCGCTAGGTTTGTAACCGCAGTTACGGGTTACTGTGAGTCAGTGACTCTTACGACAATTGAGCTTCTCCGCGAGCTACGCGGCTTTTCGACGAAAGGGAGCAAGCTCAACCTTCCGCCGATCCACCGAGCGCTACTGGCGCTTCGAAAGGGAACTCTCTGTAGAGCAGAGCGGTCAGCGAGGCCTAAACCCCAATAGCTGCCGTTGCACCGGCCATCACCGGCTGAGAGCTCCTTCCGCTGCGACGGCAGGAGCGCGTCTGGTGGGAGATCGGCGCGTCTTCCTGCGTCCTTTGAAGCGTCTGGCAGCGGACGGTTCGGGAGAGCGTTGGGGGTGCTCCGCCAGGTCTTCGCCAGAAATCGCAGTTTATTAGAAATTAAGTGACTGGAGATATGTTGTTTCATGTTTCATTTACTTATTAAATTCTGCATGTTTTCTTGGTGAGGTCACCAGCCCCTTTGCTTTGGGGTCGTCCCACCATTCTTCTCCGTTTGCCCACCCGCGGGAAGGTGGTTATTGTGAATTAGATGGTCCGTTTTTCCCTTGTGGAAATGGGGAGGCTTAGAACAATCTGCGGTTCGGGTTGTTTAGTAAACACCCCCCCCCCCCCCTGTCAATCTGCCATACGTTAATAGCTGCCTCTGTCATGTTTGTCGGATTCGGTGTTAACGAATTTATTGCTTAAAAGCCGAATTCTTGAAATATGTTTCTATTTTGCCTATCACCTTGGGATGTGGTATACGAGTAATGTAGAGCATGTTGTACATTTTATGTAAGTCTGCATTTTATGGTTTTTATTTAAATAGTCATTTTAGGTTATAAAACTTGCCACCCTTCCACCGTAAGAGTCCTTTAAAAGGAAAAAAAAAATCTAATTGTACTTTCGGTGGCAAATAATTTGAGGGTTGTGCCATTTCCATTCCTCTTACGGGGAGCATTGTTACATGTTTTTGTGAGTTGTTAAAAATTTTTTGTTAATGTAATCTGGTGTGTTGCAGATTTGCACCAGTGTACTCTTTCAGAGGTTGTTGTGAGCGGTCATGACTACAGCCGTGTTGAAAGGGAGCAGGCAAGCTTCTCAGCCCGAAGGCTGCTACTGTTAATATTGTTCTTTGCCTCTAAATAAAAGTGTAACTTGATATTTCAAGGGTGCTTTTCTGATTATAATTTTAAATCTGTTTTGAAAAGACTTTTAGGAATAAAATTCACATTTGTTAAATTGTGACTTGATAATTCGAGGGTGCTTTTCTGATCTTTTCTGATCTCCTTTATGACTGAATACCTCAAATTATCACAGAAATCTCTGCCTTCTTCCAGCTCTTGAAACCGTGTGTCCACCTGCAGCACTTTGCTAACCTCTGCGCTCCATTAGCAACTGCCAAAGCCTGATAGTCATTAACCGCAGGCTAACCCGACCGAAATATATAATATTCTTAGGTTCTAAAGACTTACCTTAAGTTGAACACCTTCAAAATTCAACTAAGATATTATTAAAATATTTAGTACATGGAATGATAGTAATATCAGGTCCAACTCAGACCATTTACAAGAAGTATAAATAATAGTTTTATCATAAATAAATAAGGCAGAACTCTCACACGTGTGTGCTTGTGTTAAAGATAGTAAAATATTGTTAAATATTTTTAAGCAATAACATTGGCTTGCTTGATAGGAGCGCCTTTTAGCAGTCTATTCGTTGGTGGGGTTGTTGACTTATAAAATTAAATAGTTTTTAATATCCGCCGTAATTAAAATTTAAATTACATTAGTGTCAATAATTATTTTAATAATTTAATTTATAATACAGTTAAATAATTAAACGAATAAATAACTAAATAATAACAAATAATAAATTGAATAATAATTTAATTAAATATTCGTTAGATTACTATACAAATAGAACAAGATATGCGATATCCCGTACTGCATTTTGCTGCTGTGTTATTGTGGAGAATATGATGTTCTGCCAAATATTTGTATAATGAAAAAGATGTAAAGTCTTAATAAGTCAATAAATAAAATAGATACAGATGTGTAGCTTTCAGGGTTGATAACGTTTTTCAAAGCTATCATCTGAGACATTGTTTGTTCAAATCACATGAAGCGTTTAGAAGTTATTAGTTTTGACGTTGATTGTGCAAATATTCAGTCACTACAAATTGCTACTTTTGGAGTTTTTAAAATATTGAAAATTCTGTTGTTTCATTGGACGCACCTCATTTCTCTGAGACTGCACATGTATTCAGATTTTCTCTACTGCGGAAAAGTGATGTATTATTGAATTTTAAAGTGCTCTATGTAGCCATATTTTAGACTGCCCTAAACGCCGCCATTTGTAGTACGTCCTCTGCACTCAAGCGATGCGAGCAAGTGCCGTGAATGAGTGTGTTCTGGAGCGACCTGTACTCGACCACGCACTGAGTGCCTTGGTTCCTGAACTGGAACGGCCCAGGGGCCTCCTCGACCCACCGACTCACACGCAGCCAAGGAAACAAATTCACTTCCACTCATTACCAACCCTAGACAGCCGAATAGGTCGCCTAAACACGCTTCAAGAGTTTCTGTGGAATAAGGTGCTGAAGGTATTCTCTGAATTCACATAATTATCTGTAAAATTATAGATCAAATTTAAACGTTAAATTGTTTCTCTCTTTTATATTGGTGCCAACAGTAGTTTATCCATAAGTTTTATATTTTGGCTCATTGCACCCATTTTGTAAAGGTTTCATTAAAGTTTTGGTAACTGGGGCAATCATATGTTTCTTGTTGCCTTACAGCGATTACTAATCCTAACTCCCTTACATGTGTTTCTTAACTGTGCCCGACGGAGGCTATTAAGTTTTGTTGTAATTCATTTGATTCAGTGAAAGCGATTGAGAATAACAGTTAATCCATCAGCCCTTAAACTCCCCTGTCGCTTTTTCGATTTTAGGTGTAGTTGAGGTTATGTTTCACTAACTCTATGAAAACGAACTTTGATCACTAGACACTTTTTAAAAATTTTCAGAAGTGTTTCACCAACTATCATTTTAGCGAAGGAAATGATATTTCCTTACGTTCTACAATACAAAAACTGTGTCATTTTTTTCTGGAAAATACGGGTTATTACCCTTTTGTTACCTTAGTTTTTGGAGTCCAAAAAGAAGAAAAGAGAGGACATTGTTAGACTACTTTTCTAGCTTTCAGTTTCTGATTCCAGTACAGCCGTTGTCAGCATATGTACCTAAAAACACGTGTGTTACCCTGTAGATGTTGCAACCAGATAGGAACTGCTTTTCCTACATTAATGTCTTGTGAGAAAAAATATTTGAAGTTACAGCCATTTCCATCAAAGTCAAAAACCCTTTGTATTGCACGGTAGCCAGACTGTAGCACTAATAACCCGATTACCATACGATCAGCCTGCACACAGCGACCTGCATGTAACGCAGAGTAATGTTCTATCAACATACGAGTGTGATGAGCCGATATAAACATCACTCGCTTCAGCTACGCAGTGTCTGTCTCTGCGTGCAGCCAGCTACCAGAGGTACTCCACGCCAGCCATCGACCAGATGTGGGTCATCCAGTGTGTCATACTAGACGTCACTTCCAATAGCTGCGGAGCTATGAGCTACGCCTAAAGCCAGATGCCGCCGGCAGCTAAACTGTTACCTTCCAGCTGGTGGCCTATAAGCTGGTTAACTTCTATCTGTCGTAGGAAGCCTACTTAGGGGTCCATGGTTCACACCTGGGCATGATTGTTTGACGAGCCGCTGCTTGCGTTGTGCGGGAACTCTATACCACTGGAGGCCACTAATGCTGCTGGCTACACTGCGGTCTCTGGTTTATCAGTGAAGGCTCGAGTATTCCCTGTACCGAGCCACATGTCTTCACCAGCCAATACGGCGACAGCTGTAAGGGCCGGCATAACTGCCTGCCGCCTCGGCCTGCGCTCTAACCCTGCCCTTCCTCGTCTGCGAGGGTGTTGACAACGTTACTCTGCCCCATTGCAGCCTGCTTAATGGGGGAAGGACGTAAAACGGGACGACGTGTAGCAGGAGAGGCATTACAGGACATTTTAATTTCCAGTGTCTATACTTTTACAAATAAATTCATAAAACTTTGTCAGCATCACCAGAAAGGATTCAGAATTCACACTCATTGCAGTGGAAGTTCGAAAACATAACAAAATAAATTTTTTTACGCGTGAAATTTCATTATTTTTTCACTTACTAATGGCTGCATTTGTTGCTATAGGTACACTTTTCTTCATAAGTTAGAGGGATTCTTCGACAAATTTTGCACAGAATACATACCATACTTACAGGTGTGTGAAACTGTAGAATTTAT
Organism: Schistocerca cancellata; assembly: GCF_023864275.1. Taxonomy (NCBI): domain Eukaryota; kingdom Metazoa; phylum Arthropoda; class Insecta; order Orthoptera; family Acrididae; genus Schistocerca; species Schistocerca cancellata. Next base: position 223,067,260 of record NC_064628.1, read on the forward strand.
TTAATTTATGAAAAAACGAATGATCTGTTATATTTTAAACTTCATGTTTAGAAAAAAAATTGTAGTTAATTACCTAAATTTTTACCACAGTTTTTAATAGATTTGGAAAATTCTAGTTTCATACACCTTTAAGTATGGTTTGCATGCGTTGCAAAATTCATCGAACCATCTCTCTTACTTATGAAGAAAAGTGTACCTATGGCAACAAATGCTGCCATTAGTAAGTGAAAAAAATGATGAAATTTCACATGCAAAAAAAAAAAAATTACTTCATTATATATTCGAACTTCCACTGCTATGAGTGTGAATTCTGAATTCTTCCTGGTCATGCTGACAAAGTGTTATGAATTTGTTTGTAAAAGTATAGACAGTGGAAATTAAAATGTCCTGTGGTACCTCTCCTGCTCGAAGTCGGCCCGTTTGACGTCCTAACCCCCCCCCCCCCCCCCCGCTTAACACCGTGAGCTGTTTATGTCGCCGAAGGCCGCGTCTTGAGTTCAACTCCCGTTCCAAGAAGCAAGGCCGGTTTCCGATCCTGCCTGTTGACTGAAATAACACAGCCGTTGTACCTGACAGAATAAAGAAAACGACTGTCACTTCTGCTTCCATGATTTATCGTTAGACATCCACATGGCTTCATGAATCCGCCTCCCAGCTAATCACCTGGCACCATCTGTAGAGGGATACCTAATTACTGCAGGCATCCTAAGCCCTTATACACTAGGTAACAAAGTTCGTTTATGAATTGCACGATGCCTACCCAAGGTGTCAGACCAACGGCTGTCAGTCTGGTGCATGAATTCGATTCGACACATTTTCCCTTCACTGCTTTTTGACAACTGAGCATTCAATGTGTTAACATACACAAGTGGATCAATATTAAGCAGGTAATGACGAACTCAGGTAGCCAAATCTCAAATGCAAGGGCCGTAAGTGTGAAGACCATCTTTCAAAAGAACATGCAAAGGTGTCTTAAAACGATGAGCTGGACAACTGGGGAACAGAACTATTTCCGACTAGTATATGTGAAATTAACCGCATAATAGGCAACATTTAATTATCAAGTTACTTCTGTTTGGAAAAAAATTCTGCATAATACGAGGGCTTACTGAAAGTAATGCCTTCGAATTTTTCATGTGAAAGTTCTTGAAACTTTTTAAAGAAAACAAACATTATTAACGTTATACATCTTAATTATTCATATCTACATATCTACAATTCTCCGCCGCTAGAGGGCTCCGAATTGTAGGGTGTAACATTGCGGTGTAAACGTATAACGTAACTTGTCAGTGAGTGAGAAAAAGGGTGCTGTAATCGAGTTTCGAATTTGGAGAGGTCGTCCAAAAGTAGAGCACCCTCTCCTTTAAGATGACAATGCCATACTACACAGGATCGTCGCGACACCTGCAACAATCCCACTCTCTGGGTCACTGTCAACGGTCACCCTACACACAATCCTGACTTGCCCCATCTGATTTGCACCTGTTTCCAGAACTTGAAGAACACTCCCGAAGATTTCACTCTCACGGTGATGAAGCGGTGCAAGCAGAGGTAGTTTATTCATTTATTTATTTAATTAGCAGTACACAGTTAACCACCGCCTTGAAACATAAGGTGGGTCGTATGCTTTTAAAACTAACAGCAAAGACTCCTTATTATTATGATCTTATTGGTACATAGTTGTTAATGCTTTCTTAAATAATGTAAAGAACATAAAGCATAAGTAAGAATGTTGGCTCTGTCAACAAAGTCAAACAATTTACAGTGATGATATGAACAAATTGTCTCTCGTTGGGGGAAATGTGTTCGTCTCCAGTATCGCTTTGTTTAGAAATAAATATATGACATAAGGATAAAGATGTAGTGTGTTAATAACATTTGTTTTATTTAAAAAGGTTTAAGAGTTTGAAAAAAATGGTTCAAATGGCTCTGAGCACTATGGGACTTAACTTCTGAGGTCATCAGTCCCCTAGAACTTAGAACTACTTAAACATAACTAACCTAAGGACATCATACACATCCATGCCCGAGGCAGGATTCGAACCTGCGACCGGAGCGGTCGCGCGGTTCCAGACTGTAGCGCCTAGAAACGCTCTGCCGGCAAGAGTTTGCACATACAAATTTTGGTGTCATTCATTTTCCACACACACTCGTAAATGAAGGTTTTGTCAAAAGTGAGAAAAAAGGAAGTAAACCGAAGAGGGCCAAATAGTAAGCTGCCTTTGTAAGCAACGTTAAGGGAACACAAGCTGGAGCTGAACACAAATGTACAAGCATTTTTGATTAAAACCATACCATCTTCTACCATCTTCGCTCGGAGTGGGGTGGATCTCGGATAATTCACTTCTACCTCTGCAGCTGAATACAAAGGTATCAACTAATTACACACATTCTAAACCGATTTAAAAGTCACCGATCTATTTCTATACACAGATGTTGGTAAAGCAGCGTTCAAATGAAGAGTACCTATTCATTGCTGTACACAGTGTCTCGCCAGCAGATTGGCCTCCTATTTCAGTTTTGGTGATAGGTGTTTTCTTCTTTGAACGGCTGCAGCCAGAACATGCTGTGTTCTGTTTGCTAAAAACTCTTCAATCCAGCCATGCAGCTGGTCTGATATTCCGTAGGCTCTTACTTTGTTTATCAGGCGACGGTGCGGAACTGTATCGAACGCCTTCCGGAAGTCAAGGAAAATTTCATCTACCTGGGAGCCTGTATCTAATATTTTCTGGGTCTCATGAACAAATAAAGCGAGTTGGGTCTCACACGATTGCTGTTTCCGGAATCCATGTTGATTCCTACAGAGTAGATTCTGGGTTTCCAGAAATGACATGATACGCGAGCCAAAAAACATGTTCTAAAATACTACAACAGATCGATGTCAAGGATATAGGCCTATAGTTTTGCGCATCTGCTCGACGACCCTTCTTGAAACCCGGAACTACCTGTACTCTTTTCCAATCATTCGGAATCTTCCGTTCCTCTAGAGACTTGCGGTACACGGCTATTAGAAGAGGGCAAGTTATTTTGCGTACTTTGTGTAGAATCGCATTGGTATCCCGTCAGGTCCAGTGGACTTTCCTATGTTGAGTGATTTCAGTTGCTTTTCTATTCCTTGTACACTTATTTCGATGTCAGTCATTGTTTCGTTGGTGTGAGGATTTAGAGAAGGAACTGCAGTGCGGTCTTCCTCTGTGAAACAGCTTTGGAAAAAGGTGTTTAGTATTTCAGCTTTACGCGTGTAATCCTCTGTTTCAATGCCATTATCATCCCAGAGTGTCTGGATATGCTGTTTCGATACACTTACTGATTTAATGTAAGACTAGAACTTCCTAGGAATTTCTGTCAAGTAGGTACATAGAATTTTACTTTCGAATTCACTGAACGTTTCACGCATAGCCCTCATTACAAGCTAACTCTGACATCGTTTAGCTTCTGTTTGTCTGAGAGATTTTGGCTGCGTTTAAATTCGCAGTAGTTTCGTAACTTTGTTGTTGAACCACGGTGGGTTTTTCCCGTCCCTCACAGTTCTACTCGGCACGTACCTGTCTAAAACGCATTTTACGATTGCCTTGAACTTTTTCCACAAACACTCAACATTGTCAGTGTCGGAACAGAAATTTTCGTTTTGATCTGTTAGGTAGTCTGAAATCTGCCTCCCATTACTCTTGATAAACAGATAAACCTTCCTCCCTTTTTTATATTCCTATTTACTTCCATATTCAGTGATGCCGCAACGGCCTTGTGATCACTGATTCACTGTTCTGCACTTACAGAGTCGAACAGTTCGGATCTGTTTGTTATCACTAGGTCCAAGATGCTATCTCCACGAGTCGGTTCTCTGTTTAATTGCTCGAGGTAATTTTCGGATAGTGCACTCAGTACAATGTCACTCGATGCTTTGTCCCTACCACCCGTCCTTAACATCTGAGTGTCCAATGACGGAAATAAATGAAAGGTTCAAGAGTGGGACTAAAATTCAAGCTGAAAGGGTATCAATGATAAAATTCGCTACTGACATTGATATCGTCAGTGGAGGTGAAGAAGAAAGACAGGACCTGTTGAATGTCTTGGAAGGCCTAATGAGTACAGAATATGGATTCAGAGTAAACCGTAAAAAGACAAAGTAATGGGATGTAGCAGAAATGCGAATAACTAGTAACTTCACATGAAAACTGGTGATCACGAAATGCCGGCCGGAGTTGCCGAGCGGTTCCAGGCGCTACAGACTAGAACCGCGGACCGCTACGGTCGCATGTTCTAATCCTGCCTCGGGAATGTCCTTAGGTTAGGTAGGTTTAAGTAGTTCTAAGTTCTAGGGGACTGATGACCTCAGAAGCTAAGTCCCATAGTCCTCAGAGCCATTTGAACCATTTGATCACGAAATGGACGAAGTTAAAGAATTCTGCTGCCTTGTAAGCAAAGATAACGCCTGTCGGGGGGGGGGGGGCATTTATGGTCAAGAGCAATCTACTTGTATCTAACGTAGGCTTTATTTGAGGAAGAAAATTCCAAGAATGTTCATCTGGAGCACAGAATTGTAAGGCAGTGAATCATGGACAGTGAAAAAGGCGGAACAGAGGAGAATCGATGCATTTAAGAGTTGGTGCTTTAGAAAGTGTTGAAAATCAGGTGGATAGGAAAGGTGAGGAATGGTCAGGTAGTCCACAGAATCGGCGAAGGAAGGAACATACGAAAAATACTGACGAGAAGAAGGCACAGAATGATAGGACATTTGTTAAGGCATCAGGGATCATCCTCCATGTTGCTAGAGAGAACTGTATGGGGCATAGACTGTAAGGGAAGACGGAGATTGGAATGCATTCAACAGATAATTGAAGACGTAGGATGACAGTGCTTCACTGAAATGAAGAGGATGGTGCAAGAGAGGAATTCGTGGCAGGCCGCATCAAGCTACTTAGAAGACTGCTGCCTCACAAAGAAAAACAAACAGAAAAAAATCTCAATCGCTGCGCCACTTCACTAAATGTTCAGCAGTGTCGGTTATAAGCTGAGGCAGCCCTTCTCCTCCTCTGAGCGTTGATGCCAGTGATGTACGTCTTGCAGTAACATGCGATGGAGGAGCTGTAGTGCCTCGTAATCCCAAACTGCTGTCGGTAATGGATAGCTATAACGCTTAACAAGACCCGCCTGCTGATGAGCAGCCCCTAGGGAAAGCCAATAGCCGAGAAAGTGAGAAGCAGACAGGTGGAAATGACGGGGTGAGACGCGCCGTTAACGGGGGAGCTCGATAACAGCGGCCAATAGCCTGGCGGGTTTGGGAGGGGATGGCTGCGACAACCTACTGGGTGGCGGTTATCGGGTGGCTAAAGGCGACTTGTTCCACCACTTCTCTAACCACGTACCCCCATAGTTCACGTTGGGTACCCTAACCAAGCTGTGCCTGCCAGGCTGAAAGCAGTAACCCTGATCGTCACTAAGCTACGCAACCTACAGCAATAGAATCAACGTGTGTAGGTGTCTCCACTGGAACGCAACACTTTTTTTTTCACGGCTACTTTGAAGTTGTTTTCCTACTCCACACTGAGGCAAGAGACACAGCTTTTTGTTGTTTTGTTGTTTCTACATCTACATACATACATACATACACTAGACCCACATCTGAAGTTATGGTCTGAGGTGCGGTTTCATATGACGTCAGGTAACCCACGCATCCTGACTGCCATTCGTGAACAGCATTACAGGGGATGTTTTACAAAAGGATAACGCTCGCGCAGATACCACTGCTGTAATTCAACATGCTCTACAGAGTGTTGACATGTTGCCTTGGTCTGCTTTATCAACAGATCTGTTTCCAACCAAGGACATATTCGACATTATTGAATGACAATTCCACTGTCATCCACAAACAAATTAACCTTCCGTGTATTGACTGACAAGTGCAACAGGTATGGAACTACGTGCCGCAAACTGACATCCCGCACATGTACAATACAATGCTTGAAACTTCCTGGCAGATTAAAACTGTGTGCCGGACAGAGACATGAACTCGGTTTTCAAGAGAGCTTCCGTGAAGTCTGGAAGGTAGACGACGAGGTGGAGGAAGTGAAGCTATGAGGGCGGATCGTTAGTCGTGCTTGGGTGGGTCAGATGGTAGAGCATTGGCTCGTGAAACACATAATTCCCGAGTTCGAATCTCGGTCCGGCTCACAGTTTTAATCTGCCAGTTTCATACCACCGCACACTCCGCTGCAGAGCGAAACTTTCGTTCTGGAAACACAATGCTTGCGCGTCTGGCGTTCACACCGGTAATTAATAGACCACCATTTCGCAATTGCAATGGCTTATCTTACGTTAACCTGTGATTTTGCAACGTTAATCATTTACAACTTTTAACTAGACAAATGTAGTAACAAAATGTCATGACGCTATACTAATTATTTTTTGCTGCTACGAGTATTTTTCTGTCAATGTAGATTGTCCCCACATAAGACGGAAAAGCTGAGAAAGATTATCAATAAAATTTTGCAAAAACCGGTCATTAGTCTGTCAATGTCTCCGTATGCATCACACATGTTTCTTGTTCCCAAAAAGACCTGTTATCGACTATAGGCCACTAAACGACAAGGAAGTTCCACAGCTGGAGCCTCTTTGCAATATGTGACCACCAAATCCCCCTTACTAAAGATTTTACACGAATGATGGTATTTTGTACCAGCTATAACTTGTTTGAATATAACCCAGTTCCATTCAGTTTGGAAGTTTTACAGAGTTTTGGATTCTGTTTCAGGTGAGTTAAGGTTATGGTTTGTTTATAACTGGTTGGGCAACGTACTTCTGTGCAGTGAGACATTTGAGGAGCATCCTGAGAATTTGCTTCAGGTTGCGAACATGTTTAGGGAAGCCAGCCTTATGATAAGTCCTACAAAACTGAATTTAGCACATCAAGAGATATTATTTTTGAGGCATTTAGTTTCAGAAAGTACGATAAAAGTCAATACAGAGCGTACTAGAGCCATTAGTGATTTTCTTCAGCCTAAGAATTGAAGAGAGATCATGTAATTCGTGGGATGATTAATTTCTTCCACAAGCTTGTTCCTGGATTCGGACACTGGATGTACTTCGTCATAAAGGCATTCCCTTTCAATGGACGGATAGTCAGCAAGCAGCCCTTGATGTCTTAAAATAGCCCATGGTACAGCATCAGTGTTAGCAATCCCCAACTTCGACAGAGATTTTATACTCCAAATGGACAGCCCTAACTCGTGTGTGGAAGCTGTGTTATTGCAGAGGTATGTTGGTGAACTTCCCTGTAAAGTTTAGAAGTCAATTATTCTGTCTACAAGTGAGAATTAGATGTTACCGCTGTAGAACATTTTACTTTTGCATGGATAGAATTCGAGTGGTATGACTTTATTGTTTATCGAATAGTACATTAAATCTTTGCCTGACCAAAGGCATTAAAGTTTATGTAGTGACTAACAATCACACTACACGCTTTGATCGAACACTCACACTGCCCTCTTTGATTCAATGTTTGTTGTTGAGTTAGTGCTGAATTAAACAACTTAGCACAACAGATAATGCAATGGAAGGCCAGCCGTTGTGGCCGAGTGGTTCTAGGCGCTTCAGTCCGGAACCGCGCTGCTGCTACGTTTGCAGGTTCGAATCCTGCCTCGGGCATGGATGTGTGTGATGTCCTTATGTTAGTTAGGTTAAAGTAGTTCTAAGTCTAAGGGACTAACGACCTCAGATGTTAAGTCCCATAGTGCTCAGAGTCATCTGAACCATTTGCAATGGAAGGGACAAGCAATCAAAGGTGATAGCTAAATTAAATAATTTGCACCACTGTCATAATCAGAAGAATATGATTTAATTAATGAATGATTCAATATTATTTCATGGGGACAACTACTTAGGACTGCATTATCAGGTGGGGTTAAGTGACTGAAATTACTAATGTGAAAACTGACTCTGATGCTTATTAAGGATAGAATTTATTGTGGCATTATGCACAAACCTCAGTGGAGAACAAAGCATGCATAACATATTTCCTGCTCTGATGGTGCTCAATATCTAAACGTAAGCAATCTTGTACGTTATTATGAGTGCGATATGGAAGAAAACTATGTTGCTTTAGGGATGAAGGTGGTTCTCACACGTAAGTTCCATACTCATTCCACCGATGCAGTGTTTAATGGCTGCTGTTTCTAATCATGACCCACACATTAGGACTCCTCGTGGGGTGAATAGATTTGGCGAGAATAATCAGTGCGTAACGTTAGGTTGGAAGTCAGTGCCAGAAATATGTATTCCTCTTGCTGGATTGAGCTTGGATTAATAAAAAAAAACTTCACGCGCAGCAAACGCTGAACATATAACGAAGTTACACTTGAATATCTGCTGTTTATTCACAGTGCATGTGGGCGATTGGAAATCAATGGCGCAATTATCTATTCTCGGCGTTGAATGGTTGTTGGATTAATAGCAAAAGTTCATACTGAACACGTGCAAATCCTGTCTTTAACTAACTTAGGAATCAGACGGCTATTTCTCAGCGCAGTTATTCTCACTTGGGAGCATGGAGACAATAACCAGCAGAGCAAAAGATATAAAATAGAATAATTACACACGCACGAAAGCTTAAATATTTCACATAGTTCGCTCGGTTATGATCCTAAGTAGAAACCAATAAATGAAAAAGCCTACTTTTTTTTATAAGTGTGCGACTACTTGACTGATTGATATCGCTACACAAACAAAGGAAACCGTTAAATATTCTGCCAAAAAGATCAACGAAAAGGAATAAACACAAGTTTAGGGAAAAATGAATAAAAAAAACATTAAATGTCCTGACAGCACCACAGGGTTCATGCTGCTGTATTTGAAATGAGCTCGATGTGCCTATTAGAAACCTAATTTTTAACCAGTGTATTTGCGCAACATAACGCTTACAATGATGGTGCTGAGAAGCAAAGGATTAATGATTTTACTTAGAATATGTCTCTTAGTCTGAAATAATCAAACAGCCCAATAGAGATCTGCATAGAGTCCTTTCATCCTCTAAGCCATTACGAAACCCAATGCCGAAAAATGGCGGAGCGCCAGCTAACGGCAAATTTCAATCTTCTGACTGGTATGGAGTGGTCCACCACGTAGTCCTCTCCTGTGCCAACCTTTTCATCTAAGAGTAGCACTTGCAACCTACGTCCTCAATTATTTGCTGGTTGCATTCCAATCTCGGACTTCCTCTGCAGTTTTTACTCTCTACGGTTTTTACCCTCTACAGCTATCTCTACTGCCACGTAAGTTATTCCATGATGACTTAACATTCTATCATTCTGTCCCTTCTTCTTGTCAGTGTTTCCAATACATTCCTTCGTCTCCCATTCATGATGACTTAACATTCTATCATCCCTTCTTCTTGTTAGTGATTCCAATACATCCCTTCACCTCCCATTCTGCACAGGACCTGTTCTTTACCTTATCAGTCCACCTAATTTTCAACATTCGTCTGTATCACCACATCTCAAATGAATCGATTCGCTTATTTTTCGGTTCTCCTACATTCCGTGTTTCGCTTCCATACAATGCTGTGCTCCAATCGTACCTTCTCAGAAATTTCTTCCTCAAGTTAAGGCCTATATTTGATACTAGCTGACTTCTCTTGGCCAGGAATGCCCTTTTTGCTAGTGGTAGTCTGCTTTTCATATAGCCCTTGCTCCGTCCATCATTATTCATTTTGCTGCCTAGGTAACAGAATTCCTTAACTTCGTCTAGTTCTAGACCATCAGTCCTGATGTTACAGTTCTCGCAGTTCTCATTTCTGCTACTTCTCATTACTTTCGCCTTCCTTTGATTTGCAATGCTAATTAAATCAAAACCCTTAGCTGCCGATAGGTGTTGTTGATATACATCAATGGAGACAGCTGAAAATGTATGCCCCGACAGGGACTCGAATCCGGGATCTCCTGCTTACGTAGCAGACGCTTTATCCATCTGAGCCACCGAGTGCACAGAGGATAGTGGATAAGAACTTATCCCTTGCACGCTTCTGTGCTCATTAGGTTGTTCATTCCAATCAGCAGATCCTGTAATTCTTCGCTTTCACTGAGGATAGCAATGTCACCAGAGAATCTTATCATTTATGTCCATTCACCTTGAACTGTAATTCCACTTTTCAACTTTTATTTTACTTCCATCATTGCTGCGTCGCTATATAGAATGAACAAAAGCGCGAAAGACTACATTCTTGTCCTAACTCTTTTTATCTCGAGCACCTCGTGTTTCGTCTTCCATTCTTACTATTCCCTCTTGGTTCTTGTACAAGTTGTATACTAGCAGTCTCTCCCTATAGCTTAACCCTATTTTCCTCAGAATTTCAATCACCCTGCACCATTCGGCATTATCAAACGCTTTTTCCAATGAATGTCTTGCTTCCATTATCGACCCCAAAGTCAGAACTGCCTCTCTGGTGCCTTTAGCTTTCCTAAAGCCAAACTGATAAGCATCTAACACATTCTCAGGTTACTTTTCCATTCTTCTTATATTATTCTAGTCAGCAACTTGGGTACATCAGCTATTAACCTGATTTTGTGATAAATCTCACGCATGTCAGCTCTTGCGGTCTTCGGAATTGTGTGGATAATACTCATCCGGAAGTAAGATGGTATGTCGCCAGACTCATACGTTCTACACATCATCGTGAGTAGTCGCTTTATTTCCACTTCCCTCAATGAATTTAGAAATTCTGATGGAATGTTATCTGTCCCTTCTGGAATATTTGATCTTAAGTCTTCCACAGCTCTTTTAAATTCTGATTTTGATACTGGATCTCCTATATCTTCTATGTAGATACATGTTCCTTCTTCTACGTCATCAGACTAGCCTTCCTCAACATACAGGCGTTTAATTTAACAGTTCTACCTATCCAGTCCCTCCTGTGCATTTAAAAGAGGAATTGTTATTGCACTCTCAATGTTACCTGCCACATTTCACTGAAGATTGTTTCGACTTTTCTGTACGCTGAGTCCGCTTCTTCTTAGATTTCCTTACATTTTTCATTCAGCTATTCACTTTAGTTTCGCAACACTTCACTGTTATTTCACTCCTAAGTCATTTGCATTTCTGTATTCCTGAATTACCCTGAAAATTTTTGTACTTGCTTCTTTCATCGATCAAATGAAGTATTTATTCTGTTATCCATGGTTTCTTCGCACTTTCCTTCTTTATATTTATGTTTTTCTTTCAAACTTCTGTTTTTGTCCTTTTTAGAAATGTCCATTCCTCTTCAACTGAACTGGCTACTAAGCTACCGCAGTATCTACAGTATCTATAGCCTTAGAGTCCTTCATGCCTATCTCTTTATTCCTTAGTAGTTCCATATCCCACTTCTTTCCATATGGATTTTTCATGACCACTCTCTTAAACCTTAGTCTACTCTTCATCATCATCAATTATGATATGAGTCTATATCCGCTCCAGTGTACGTCTTACAATTCAATATCTGGTTTCGGGATCTCCGTCTTGCAATGATGTAATCTAACTGAAATCTTCCCGTATCTCCCGACCTTTTCCATATAGTCTTTCTCCTTCTGTGATTCTATTCGCTATTACTAGCTTAAATTTATTGCAGAACTCAGTGTTTCTCCTCTGTCGTTACTGCTGCCAAGCTTATTTTCTCCCACAACCCTCTCCTCTCTCCCTTACCCTACAACGGTATTCCAGTTCCCCATTGCTATAAGATCTCGCTTTACGTACTAATTACCCGGTCAGTATCCTTATATACTCTGACTATCTCTTCATCTTCAGCTTGCAACTCCGACATATATACCTAAACTATTGTTGGCAGTGTTGGATTGCTATCGCTTCTGACGAGAACAACTCTACCGTTCAACACTTCACGGGAACACACTCTCTGGCCTACCATATTATTAATAAAGAACCCTACTCCAGTTATACCATTTACCGCTGCCGTTTATATTATCCTGTACTCATCTGTCCAGAAATCCTTGTCTTCTCTCCGTTTCATTTTACTGACCCCCCACTCCATCTAGACTGAGCCTATGTATTTGGATTTACATATTTTCTACCTTCCCTATCACGTTCTACCTTCTGCCATTGCACGCTCCGACTCGTAGAACGTTATCCTTTCGTTGATTGTTCAGTCTTTGTCTCCTGGTCACCTCCTCCTTGGCCGTCTACTCCTGGAGATCTGAACGGGTTTCAGGTTCAAATGGCTCTGAGCACTATGGGACTCAACATCTTAGGTCATAAGTCCCCTAGAACTTAGAACTACTTAAACCTAACTAACCTAAGGACATCACACACATCCATGCCCGAGGCAGGATTCGAACCTGCGACCGTAGCAGTCACGCGAATCCGAGTTTCTGGTCCAGAGTGTTTTGCCAATGGAGGGGTAGTTACGATATCTTCTTTCAGTTACAGGCCTCATGTCCTGTGTCTTTGATGCAGTAGTTTCCATGCCTTCTGCATCCCCATGCAGTTATTCATTGCTGATTCTTCCACCTTTAGTTTCCAACCCTAACGGCAGGAGAGAGCTCTTAACCTCTGTCCAATCCTCTGAACTCTTTGACAAGGCCGTTGGTAGAATGAGGTTGACTTCTTATGCCGTAAATCTTCAGAAACCAATGCCGAGGATTTTTGTTCAAAATTTAAGCTTTGGTGGCGTTTGAATCCGTGACCTAGGGCGTTTTGATTATTAACTATAGACGCGACCTTCTTTTTTGTTTATTTGTTTATTTTTTGTTGATCTGATTTTGTTCGTTAGTTTTAGTTGCATGACAGTCGTTCTAGTTCATCGTTGATTCGTTGATGCATTGACTCAGTTTTTTTTTTTTTTTTTTTTTTTTGTAGAGGGCAGCTAACCCTCTGACCGAACACGTTGCGCTACCGTGCCGGCAGCCCCTAGACTACGAGAAAATCATTTTACTTACCCCCTACATCTCACCACCACATGTATATCTTTGACTGTTCAACCGAAGAAAAAAATCTTTGCGCTACAGTTGCTCTACACATAAAACCACCAACAAAACAGAGAGCAACATAATAGGGATGGGAATGATATGTGCAACATGAAATAAAAAAGTAAACACAATTCTGTCCATCCCTTTGCTAGAGGCTCTCGATACTCGAACAAAAATGTGAAGCTGGCCAATTTGTTATTATTGATAAAGCACATACGATATCTTAAGGCAAAATAATGGAGCGGAACAGCCATTTGGTCTCAATAGTTTCTGGCAGGGCTTTACGTTCTGGGAAAATTTCGATTCTATTTAGAACATCGACCTTTCTTACTTGAGACCCATACTGAAGTCCTTAGTTGAGAGCGTAAAACTAGCCACATAGCGATATGGGCGGTCTGGATTACAGCCTTCCGTTTTACACTTACGTATAGCTGGGGTACCGCTAATCAGTTAGCTTTTGCCCTCAGTAGAATATTTAATGATTGTGAGGAAGACACCGAACTATTGCAGGATCATGGAGAGTGCCCCACGTGGGGAGCGGCGTGGTCTAGGGCGCCTTGTCACGGTCCGCGCGGCTCCCTCCGTCGAAGGTTCGAGCCCTCCCTCGGGCGTGGGTGGGTGTGTGTGTGTGTCGTCTTTAGCGTAAGTTAGTTTAAGGTAGATTACGTAGTGCGTAAGCTTAGGGACCGATGGCCTCAGCAGTTTGGTCCTATAAGACCTTACCACAAATTTCCAAATGGAGAGTGTAGTTAGGGTATTCTCGTGAGATTCCCGAATTATTTCTGGATCTGGCCCAACCTTAACAGCATTTTTCAGCAGCTTATCCAGGGTAGAGAATTACCAGATTAAAGTTTCAGTAAAAGAGTGCTTTGTTGTCACACTAGAGGGGATGAAAAGCTAAGGATAAGTCTTCCAGCAAATTTGGTTCACGTATATGTTTAAGCTTATATCTAGAGTTAAGGAGCATTTAAGCTGGCCCTCTCTTTATTCTGGCATCCGTAAGTTGGTGCAAAGGCGTTGGCACTGTGGGTCTACTAAGCCCAATTCTCATGCTCGACAAGGGCTGTTGAAATGTTACCGGGATGAGAAGCGAATGGGAAAGTTAATGTGTTGTACATCAAACTTGTTCCTTAATGTTAGAATTATACTTTACACAATGGAAAACTGTGCATAACATTGCTCATTGTGTATAATTTCGACGTTAAGGAACAAGTTTCATGAACAACATTGAGTGCAGGTTGATTGTATCTTTGCTTATAATGTTTGCTTACCTAAGAACTAGTGTCCCTTTCAGGCGCTAGTAAGCTTTTCCTGATGATGGCCCAATAAGCCGAAAACTAACTTGAAATAAACAAACATCAGTGGAACAATGAAAGTGTAGTTGTTATTCAGATTTAAATATAGAATTGTTCTACCAAGAAGTAACGGAAGAATCCGTAAATGAAATCATCCAATTTTTCTGAAATTGTAATTATTTATTTTTCTGTACATGTACATCACATCTACCGATTTCTGTCTCTTTCGGATAATTCCTTCGGGTGCGTCGTTTTCTATTTTGTGTTAGCGTGTGCTTCAGTGATTTCCGCGATTGATTTAAAGGCTTATGGTTACTCACATGCTGATTAGAGGAGATACATTAAAATGAAATCAGTTGTGTGCTTGGTTACTTACTCTTTTTTCGACTCATTCACTTAGTGTCAGTTTGCTCCCTGTCCGCTTGCATCAGTAAGTTGTATCTTGTGACTTTTTTACAGTCTAATCTTTTCTCCGTTTTAGTAATAATATTGAACTGTATCTACCAATTGAGCAATTGTGCCCATTATCAGAGATCAAGACGGAACTACGTTACGAACCTATTATTGAATTATTAAAATCAATATTATACAAGAATTGAAATTAACGTCTTTCCTGCTATTATTATTGATTTCAGGTGTTCGAGGCACTTGGCCAAGTTGGTTCATCTTATGTAAACAGAAAAACCTCACCAGTTGTTTAAAAATAATTAAGACTTCTCACATTATACGAGACTATGGTGTGGGACGGACGGATGTAAATAACATAGTGTACTAGGGTATGTAAAACCAGCAATTCAAACAATTCCCGAATGGCGGTTTCTGTGTATGTTTCAGTGTCTCTTCTATTAAGAGCGGTAATTGTATCATGGATCGTAACAGTACGGAGAGACTTGGTGTATTCCATTGTGCAGTACCAATTCTGATGTAGGTTGATCCTGTTTTTCGATCAGATAATATTACTATATTAGTGAATCAAACCGTTATAGTACAATCACTGGTTGTAACGCTACACATTAGATAACTTCTTTATTTTGTCTAGGCATAATGTTGGCTATTTGGTGTTAGTTATCAGGATCAAACGCTTAGGGTTTCTCGGGAGATTCTCTGTTGGCAGTTACAGTAGGTTGTACCTTAGATGTTGTAGTGCACCTGCAGTTTAAGAGGAAATAAAGATAATGAAGTAAGCTCTGCATCCACTTCGTAGAGCGTGCTCGGGCTGCCGAAACTGCAGTCTCATCCAATAAACGCACCAGGAAATTCCACAGAAAGATGAGGAGAGACTTGGATTTAATACCAGTAAATGGCACCTTCTCTGGTGTTTAGGATTTCAGAATACCACTTTTATTACTGGCAATGTTCTTCTATATCTGGAATTCGAAATCACTGTGTAGCCGGTCGCGGTGGTCTAGCGGTTCTAGGCGCTCAGTCCGGAGCCGCGCGACTGCTACGGTCGCAGGTTCGAATCCTGCCTCGGGCATGGATGTGTGTGATGTCCTTAGGTTAGTTAGGTTTAAGTAGTTCTAAGTTCTAGGGGACTGATGACCATAGATGTTAAGTCCCATAGTGCTCAGAGCCATTTGAACCATTGAACCACTGTGTTCCGTTGGAACGCTAAAATGTGACTGAGATTTAACAAAGTGGCTTGGAAGTACGTAAAACAAGAGTGCAATGAGAAAAATTGCTAAAATATTGGATTAAATTAATTAGACTAAAATTTACCAGTTATGTTCTAGATAGTCTGGATCGCACCTGTAAAAAAGGTAGCGATTGTCACTTCCAGATGGTCATTGGCGATTTCAATGCAAAAGTTGGCACCAAGAAACAAGGAGACACAGTGGTGGGCAACTATGGGATTGACGACGGAAACGATAGAGGTGAGAGATTAGTCCAGTTCGCTGAGTACACCAATATGTCCATCATGAATACGTTCTTTAAGAGGCACCCTGACCGAAAATGGACTTGGAGGAGCCCAAATTTCAGTGTCAAAAATTAGATAGACTTTATTCTGTCAAACATTCCGCAGATTGTAAAAGACGCATCAGTGCTAAATCAGTTCAGCACTGGCAGTGATCACCGTCTTGTGAGAGAAAGGGTCGAACTCAATGTAAGAAATGAATGGAATAAACTTATGAAAGGGAAGAGAAGGGTAATCAGCCTCAAAAACCTGGAAGAACATTCCTCGAAATTCCAAGAAGTCCTCCAAAGCAAGTTCCAAATAACTAAAGATGGTGATTTGGCGGAAATGATTGTTTCAAGTGCACAAGAAGTCGGCCAAAAAAAATAAATTACCTAAGAAAAAAATGGTTCAAATCGCTCTGAGCACTATGGGACTTAACATCTAAGGTCATCAGTCCCCTAGAACTTAGAACTACTTAAACCTAACTAACCTAAGGACATCACACACATCCGTGCCCGAGGCGGGATTCGAACCTGCGACCGTATCGGTCGCACGGTTCCAGACTGAAGCGCCTTGAACAGTTCGGCCACGCCGGCCGGCCAACCAAAGAAATTCAGTGCCAAAACTGAAACCCTTTTACAACAGAGGAGAGGAAATGAAAATCCAAACCGATCGTGACATGGTAACGTATTCCGAACTATGTAAGGCAGTGCGAAGAGAAATGAAAACTAACATACAGAAATTCACTGAAGACACCTTACGAGCAAACTTGGAGAACAAGACAAGTTTAAAGTCAGCCAAACGCAAACTCACAATCGGTAAAAAGCAGATTATCGCACTCGATGGAAATGACAGTCGAATCACTGAAAAGGAGGAGGTTTTGAAGTTCATCAGAGACTTTTATAGCAGTTTGCATAGCAAACCAACGGAAAATTTGAGTTTATCTAAATTAAATGATGTACCTAGTGTTCCAGATATACTCCAATCGGAAGTGTGCTCTAGATAGCATGAAGAAGGGAACAGTGCCGGGTGATGATGAGATCAGTGTTGACATCCTCAAACTGCCAAGAGAGGTAACAATAAATTACTTGGGAAAAGTATTTACTTCCTACCTGCACTATATTTCAATCCCACTATCGTGGAACAAGGCTAAGATTATTTTGATACACAAGAAAGGAAGTATTCACAATATTAAAAACTACCGTTCTATCAGCTTGCTCTCAATTTTGTACAAAATTTCCACAAAGAACTTGTTAAACCAAATTAGTTCCACCCTAGACTCAGCCCAACCTATAGAACAAGCAGGATTCCGAAGCAATTTTAACACTATTGACCACATTCTGACCGGTAGTGAAGTGATAAGCAGAGCGAATGAATACCAACTGCCTCTCTGCATTACCTTTGTTGACTTTGAAACGGCACTTGACTCCGTTAGTCAAGTAGCTGTCCTCCAAGCTTTGAGGGAGCAAGGAGTGGGAGCAGCATACATTGAAGTGCTCAGGAAAATCTACGAGAATTCCGCATCATGAGGGGTGTCAACCAAGGCGATCCCATCTCCCCAAAACTGTTCTCTGCTGTATTGGAAATGGCTATGTCAGAGCTGAGCTGGGAAGGTAAGGGAATTAGAGTTATTGGAAGAAGGCTTACCAACGTGAAGTTTGCTGATGATATTGCCTTACTGGCCAAAGACTTCGCAGAGCTCCAAAACTTAGCTACAGATCTTGTATCGGAATGTCAGCTGGTTGGCTTGAACATGAACCTTTCCAAAACAAAAGTAATGTCCAACAAGTGGGTCCAAGCTGGAGAGTCCGCAGCTCGTGGTCGTGCGGTAGCGTTCTCGCTTACCGCGCCCGGGTTCCCTGGTTCGATTCCCGGCGGGTCAGGGATTTTCTCTGCCTCGTGATGACTGGGTGTTGTGTGATGACCTTATGTTAGTTAGGTTTAAGTAGTTCTACGTTCTGGGGGTATGATGACCATAGATGTTAAGTCCCATAGTGCTCAGAGCCATTTGAACCATTTGAACCAGTTCGAGATGTGAAATTCAAGGGCAGTCTACTAGAAGAGGTCAGTGAATATGCCTACCTTGGCCAGATTATAAATATGAAGGGAGATATAAGGCCAGAAATCTATCGACTCATCAAGCTTGGCTGGCAAGCATTTGGGAATAATTCAACAGTATTTTGATCAAAAATGCCAATAAATCTGAAGAAAGCAGTATTTGATCAATGCATTCTTCCTGTGATGATGTATGGCTCCGAGACATGGACACTGAGCTCATTTGCAAAAGGGAAACTTAGGACAGCACAGAAAGCCATGGAGAGATCAATGCTGGGCTATATAAGAAAGGATAGGAAAAGGGCAGATCGGTCTGTGACGAAGGTTAATGACATCTTAGAGACAGTAGGTTCCTTGAAATGGCAGTGGGCTGGCCACGTCACAAGAAAAAAAGACAACAGATGGACGAAGCTAGTACTGGAGTGGAGTCCGAGAGAGCACCGGAGGCCTAGAGGACGACCACCAGACAGATGGGACAAATACATCAAGAAGATCGCTGGTGACACCTGGCAGAGAACTGCCCAAGACCGTCCCACTTGGAGAAGACTGCTGAAAGACTACCTGAATCCATGACTCGAAGAGGCCACATCATTTAATGATTGAATTGGCTGATGATGATGATGTTCTAGATGTTACACGTAATTAGCTCTCCAATATGGGTGCGCTAATGAAATTTCACTGGAAATGTAGCAGTTTATCAGTACATAACCATCTGGATTGTACAATTACTATTTTAGTTTCCGTGACGAAATACACACTTAGAAATTTTGACATTACGATTTTGACATTACGAGGAATAAAATTCGGAGGAAGGAAGGTTACCTTTACACTAATACAAGACTAGCAGGAAAAATGATCTACATTGCCCTTTAATGAATCTGTCTTTGGCAGTGCATCTATCTTCAGCACAGAAAGGGGTGAAATATCGCAGCTATAGAACTCTGTGACAATCTAGCCATGGAAGTAAAATGTCTGATTGACAGCAGAAATCTTTTCAATTGTAGACGATACAGTTTTCTCCTGAAGAACTGATTCCGTACCATAGAGGAATTCCAAAGTAGAGATAATTAGTCATAAGAAAACCTGTAAATGCAGAGCATGCACCCATAAAAATGTTACTTTTTATTTAGTTGTACTCTCCACAGCACAACATTTACCGTGAATTTGGTCTATATGGCAATTAACTAACCAACCAACTAACTAACTAATTCTAATACATCCTCAATTTTCTTTTCCATTCTTCTGTATATTACTCTTATAAACAACATGGATGCATGAGATTTAAGGTTACTGTGTGATATTTCTCCTGTGTATCTTAACTTGCTCTCTCCGCTGTGTGTATTAAGCTTTTCCGAAAGTCTGATGTTATGTCTCCAGACTCTTAGTATCTTCGCCCTTGTTTGATCATAAGTTTTTCGAAGGTCTGTTTGACGTTGGTATTGGCTCCCCATGTGTCCCATATCGAATCTCATTTCTTCTTTTACACAGCCCAGTACCCTCCGTAAAGGCCTTCAATGCACTCTTTCCACCTATCTACTCTCTCCTCTGCGTTAATAAGTGGAATTATTTATGTATTCCAAGTGCAAATAAATAAGTTTTACAAAGGTGGCAATGATGTTATTTACACAATTTTACCTCTCTGTGAACGAAAATTACAAGAAGTTTATCGTGTTAAAGGCACATAGTGTATACCCATAGCAAATGTCGTCCGTAATTGAAAAAGCGTCATGGTGATCTCTGCATTGGCCAATGATTCTGGATTTGTCCCCCAATCGGATCTCCGTAGGGCGCTGTCTAGAGGGAGGTGACAGTGAGAAACAGGTTGAGTAATCATGGAAATGGTAACACCTTAACGGCTCGGAGAGTGGAAAGACAGAATATGGCCGGAAATCTTTCGAAGGCTGAGAGACGTTCGGACCCCTCTGGTCTGTACAACAGTCTTTTGGACTTCTGTAGGAGACGTGCATTAGAGTAGGCGGCAAGGAAGAGCAAAATATTGAAGAAAATTACCTTAGGCTTTCCACACGCTTCAAATAAGGGCTTGTTAATTTGGGATTTAACTATTGAGCCACTACTACAAAAACACTGGTGACAATTTAGATGGTGGCGTACTCTGATGGTGTTTTGGTGGTAACGTTCGACGGCTAAACCCGAGAGGAAAGAAAATTGGATGCTGTCTGAGATACAGGCAGGATGCGCTAGCAATAAACTGACTGTCACTGCCGTAGTACAACATACTCACTGATGAAAATTTGCTATTGCTAGAAATCCCACAACAAGAAAGGAGGGCGTCTCAGTTCTCCATAAAAACACAACCTGGTATATCGGAGGCCTGTTGGATGGAAGAAGAAATTTTATGGTGCATATAACAACTGTCACTCAGAGAACGCACCACACTATGCACAAATTAATTGACACATATGGGAGCAGCTTAGTACAAAATTCCATGGCACACTGTGAGAACCTACCACAGTGCAATTTTCTCGGCAATACCGGTC
Organism: Schistocerca cancellata; assembly: GCF_023864275.1. Taxonomy (NCBI): domain Eukaryota; kingdom Metazoa; phylum Arthropoda; class Insecta; order Orthoptera; family Acrididae; genus Schistocerca; species Schistocerca cancellata. The sequence goes on from NC_064628.1 coordinate 223,087,952, forward strand.
TTCGATGCAAGTGCGTTAGCGCAGCAGCTCCTTTACCGATGGTACACAACCATCCTAAGACGTTTACGGAGGGGTTTACTTTTTCGGCTGACTGGTCCCTTCAGTACGTCTCCCGCTAAAGCACTATTGGTTTTAGCGGGAACTGAACTTGTGGACCTAACTGTCCGGTACCAGGCAGCAAGATAGTGATCTAAAGTGACAAACCAGGAGCAGGATTTTGGTATCATCGGAAGTGGTTAACAAGCTAGGACTGCGGAACTGGAAAATGCAGGAGTGGCAGCGTGAGTGGGACTCATTGGATACAGAGCATAGAATTTATGCTGTATAGGGGATAGACTGAAATTGGAGCACATGAACGCTAGTAGGGGAATGATACACTTTTTAATAGGGCACGGCCCGTATTCCTTTTACTTAAAAAGAATTCCAAGGTGCTTTGTGGCTGTTTTCGCGAGAAAACCTCAGGTCACTCTGTGCTGCAGTGTCCAAACTACGATGTGGACAGAACAGAAACTGAATCTAAAACTAATATTGAAGAAATGGTGATAGATACAAACCTGTGACATGTAGTTGACAGATCAGATAAGTTACCTTCAATTCAAATGACTGAATAACACTAAAACCCTGGAAGTTTAGGAGTAGATTAAAGTCAATAAAGAATGGGATGTAACGTCAGAGGAGTTATCACAGGAGGAAGAGGGCAGCATTATACACCCATATAGTAATAGAACGAGATCTGCCAGTAGCACCGAGCCATCTTCGCGGCCTCCTGCAGCTCAGAGACCACATGTGCCGACGGACGCGAACCACAGACGCTTCCCCTGCATGTCACTCAATGGAAGATCACGTTTTACAGCCGCTGATGTCCTTCAGATGGCCGAAGCAAGCTTAGTGCTTGAACAACAATGAGTTACTTAGACATTCCAGACCACCAGGACAGCTCATAAAGTGTGAAAATTTCCATTGTTTACTGTTTTATGTAGTAGTTGTAGAAAACAGATAGACCTGAAAGACGTTTTAGTGGCTTGGGGAACTGTTCAATAACAGTATACTTGCTAACGTCACAAGCAAAGGATAAAGAGACACAGGAAATATTTGAGGATGTTGAACGTCTTGTAAAGGAAGACGAAAGATTTACAGAAAAATACATGTTCGCTACAAAGTATGAGAGAAGAGAAAGATTCCTTGAGTTCAACAATAAATTTAAGGACGTGATAGCAAATACGCTCTTCGAGAATCACAAAAGGAGAAAGTATACTTGGAAAAGTAATAGACGAAGGAATGCTGCTACTTTGGAAACAAACAACAAATTTCCAAAGAAACATGAGTTAAACAAAAGGCAGACTTTCACAGACAAAGAGACCATACGTTCATAAAAGGAAAGCTCTAGTGTCGAATACAGATCTTAATTTGATGAGGACATTTTTTGGAAATTAGGTCTGGATCAGCGAACTTTATGGAAGTGAACCATAGAGTTGTTGAAATATCGGATAATGAGGGAATCAAAACGTTTGAGATGTGTGAATGAAGAATGCAATGTACGAAATGATTTTTAGCCACAGATAAATTAGTTATCTTGGTTCCCTCGTGAAGGTTTATTCGTTTGCTTCGCAGCAGCATACATTTCGTACTATTTGATTTCCTTAAAATTTATTTACTCTTGTGATTATGACCCGTTTTTGTAAACATTGCATCTACAATTTTAAGCAAGATCATTTGTGTGGAGGTAGTGTCTAAAATAGGGACCAGGCTCACTGGACATATTAGGGTTGTCCTAAAGTTTGAGTCATCAATCTGAAAAGGTGAAATGTGATATTAGCCATTCTCTGCATATTCAGTCTTCAATGGGACGCATTTTTCCCAGAGATGAATGACTTCATGAACACCTTGCAGTAGAAATCTGCATTTCGGCTGTTCACGAAATGCACCTGCTTGTCGTTGTGTGTATTATGTCATGATAATACATCGAGTAAGATAATTTTGATACCCCAAAGCAGTGCTATGCGAAATGAGCTGGGGAGCTATCGTGAATAAAAAATTGAGGACGGAGGAGCTGATAGAGGTTAAGGGCACTCTTTGTCCTTCGTGTGGGAAACTGCCCATATAGATGGAAGAATCAGCAATGCTCAACGGCATGAGGATGCAGAATGCAATGGAAATCACTGCAATAAAGACACTTAACTTGTATCCACAGGAAGTATGGTCTGTAATTAAAAAAAAAATGCCACGATGATCTCTCCATTGCCATAGATTCCAGAACAGTCAAAAATTCGGATCTGCGGGAGGGTACTGCCAAAGGAGAGGTGACCATGAGAAAAAAACTGCCTAACCAGCGAATGGATAACATTCTATGAGTCGGAGCGTGGAATATTAGAAGCTTCTACGTGGTAGACAACCTATAAAATCTGAAAACTGAAATGCAAAGGCTCATGTAGTTATAGTAGGGGTCAGTGAAGTGAAATGGGAAGACGACAAAGATTTCTGATCAGATGAGTATAGGATAATACCAACGGTAGCAGAAAATGGTATAAAGGGAATAGGATTCTTTTGAATAGGAAGGTAGGACAGAGAGTGTGTTACTGTGAACAGTTCAGTCACAAGGCTGTTCTAATCAGAATCGACAGCAAACCAACAGCGGCAACGATAGTTCAGGTTTACATGCCGACGTCGCAAGCTGAAGAGGAAGAGATAGAGAAAGTATGTGAGGCTACTGAAACCGTAATACAGTAATTAAAGGGAGATGAAAACCTAATAGTCATGTGGGACTGGAATCCAGTTGTAGGAGAACGAGTAGAAGAAAGGGTTACGGAAGAATATGAGCCTGGCAATAAGGAATGAGAGAGGAGAAAGTATAACTGAGTTCCGTAATAAATTTCAGCTTTGTTGAAGAATCATAAGAAGAGGAGGTATACTCGGAAAATGCCGGTTCATACGGGAAGATTTCAGGTAGATTACATCATGGTCAGAGAGAGATTCCGAAATCAGATACTGGATTGTAAGACGTACCCAGGAGCAGATATAGACTCATATCACAATGTAGTAGTCATGAAGAGTAGGCTGAAGTTCAACCGATTAGTCAGGAAGAATCAATACGCAAAGAAGTGAGATACGGAAGTACTAAGGAGTGACGAGATACGGTTGAAGTTCTTTGAGGCTATGGATGCAGCAATAAAGAATAGCTCAGCAGGCAGTACAGTTGAAGAGGAATGGACATCTCTAAAAAGGACAATCACGGAAGTTGGAAAGAAAAACATGGGTACGAATAAGGCAACTGCGAAGGAACCATGGGTAATAGAAGAAATACCTCAATTGATCGATCAGAGAAGGAAGTACAAAAAATATTCAGGGAAAATCAGGAATGCAGAAATACGACGTGCAGGGAAGCTGAGACGGAATGACTGCATGGAAAATGCGAAGAAATCGAAAAAGAATGATTATCGGAAGGACGGACTCAGCATATAGAATAGTCAAAACAACATTCGGTATATTTAAAAGCAAGGGTGGTAACACTAAGAGCGTAGTGGGAAGTACACTGTTAAACGCAGAGGAAAGAGTGGACAAATGGAAAGAGTATACTGAGGGCCTCTACGTGGAGCAAGACTTGTCAGATGACGTGACAGAAGAAGAAACTGCAGTCGATAAGGAAGTCTTACGGGAACTAATATTAGAGACAGAATTTAACGAAGCTGTGGAAACTTGATATCAAATAAAGCAGATGCGATAAGAAAATTATATCAGTATTTCAAATTTCATTTGATGAGGTGGTAACCAGACGACTACTCAAGTATATGTGTCGGATCTATGAGAATGGCGATGTATCACCAGACCTTCGGAATAAAATAATCATTAGAATTCCGAAGAGAGCAAGGGGAGACAGGTGCGAAGGCTGTTACGTAATCAGCTTAGCATCTCATCCATTCAAAATGCTGACAATAATAACATAACGGAGAATGGTAAAGAAAATTGTGGATGTGTTAGCCAACTTGTCCGTTGGCGAATGGATCATTGCCCTGGTATATGCACGTGTTTCCACTGCTCCCTTTGCTCCTTTCTCAGTGAATGATAGAGGTACACCCAGCCCTCGTCCTTGGTGGTGGTGCATAAAGAAGTCATCTGGATTTGCCTGATCAGCCGAAACATTTGCTCAGCAGCTTCCGTTTCGCGGGTCTTGTAAATGGGAGTGAGCAGTCGCGGAACCAACCATCGGCGACAGTTGCCCTATTCAAAAGGTGCAAGATGTTGAATAGTGGTCCATGACTGAGTTTTACTTTTTCCAGTACCACCTAGTACGTGATGCGCCACTCTTCCAGCATCAGCGTCTCCTCTTGCGATTCCCAATCTGCACAGAGAGACAGTCTGGTACTACGGTTTTCGTCATTCCTACTAGTTTGACTTTACTTGATACGTCATGATCCCTTCAGTACTGTGTTGCATGTTGCCGTACACTTCTACCAACTCAACACATCTCGTTCCAGAGTTGTTCCCTTTTAGATGCAGAAATGAATTGCTAAACGGTACTCCATTTTATTTTGGCTCTACTATTGACGTGGTGCGGTAACGTGACTCGTGAGTTCCAGTCTTCACTAGGACTGCAGAGATGTACCTGCAAACATACAATCAATGACGTAACTTTATTTCTTCGAGCCGTAGCGGTAGTTGTGCACTTGTTACCGACTTGAGGATCGAACGGACGGAGCACGTCTGTACAGACATGGTGTTTTGAAGCGCGTCAAGGCGAGAGGGTTCGTTCGCCTCGGCCATAGCGGACGGAAGTTTCTGCTGCATGTCCTGGGAAGAGCCTTGGCTGTTGTGATACGGTAGTACGATTGTGGCTTCTCACCTAGATCGTGAACATCCTGTGTATCCGGCTTGATTTATCGGCTTGTTGCAGGTACTTCCTTTGTTTAATAGTCTGCTCTGCCCAATGTCCTTGGAATATTGTTATTCGTTTGGAAAAACAAAAGCACCTCTTAAATTGCATATGTTCATCGGTTACGAATCTGTGCTTGTATTTCTTTCACGTGTTACAGTTAAATTGTGCTTCTAAATCCTAGACCTTGTACTGATGGCTGACGAGCGTTATGTATGTCATGGCTTAGGAGGCCCTCGCTACCGCTACGTCTCATTATTCCGTTACCTGATGCCAGTAGCCCGGTTTCTGGGCGTGATGCCTATGTCTGTTATTACCGTAAGTTTTGAGACAACGTGCAACTTTACTGACATGTAAAATCCTTACAGATATGTAAAAGTGAATTCCTTAAGTGTCCCAGAAAGTGGTTCATTTAATAGAATGCTGTATGAAGTTTTAACTGGCTTTTAACTTTGTGTCTTGCAATTTTTGTTTGTTGAAAAGTAAATTTTGTCACTGTAAGAACTCTTTGATTGTAGGCACAGTAGTTTTCTGACGTTTAAAGTTAATTGAGCGTTTCATGTTTTAAATGAGAACCTGCGATACAATTTTCCTCTGTAATGTTTGCTTGTTGAATTCCATTGTGCACGTTATCAATTAAAGGCATAATTCATACCTTGTTCATCCTCTGAGGATTTTATATGTGATAAATGTGCTTTAAGTTATAATATATCATTAGCTAATCCAGCCACCACCACTCCACAACCCAGGTTCTAGCTATCACGACATTATAGATAAATAATACGTTATGATTACCGTTCGTATGCTTAGAACAGGGAATAAACCATGTTGTATGACAGAGATCGAAATGTATCCAACAAATAATCGAAGATGTATAAACATAGCTGCCGATTCGAAGAACATGGTTTCCAGTTTATATTTCTGAATATGAAAAACATACCTTTGGATTTTCTGTTTCAATTTATTTGTATAAGGGAACTCTTGAGATTGTTTAACGACTTACTAATGTCTACTGTCACAGTGAGTCACAATGCAGACTACGAAAGAACACCTCGTAAAGCAGAATAATTGCATGTCAATAAGAGTCTCTGAGAGCGTCCATACAGTATTCTGCACTACGTTATAGTATGAAAATACAGTGTTATATTAACTGATTCCAAACTTTAATGAGTAATCCACTCTAACTCATTGTGTTGGTCAACGGATTTAATTTGTTGAATGAAACAATTTATTAAAATGAAGTCAGCTCGTTCGACGAGAAATTAAAGTAGAATGTAAACTGCTTATATTCTAATTCGAGACAATATAGTGCGGAAGTGACCCATTCCAATGAAAGCTTCACTCTTCTTATTTTGTTTTTCGATGTAATTCTTGAAATATTACTCTGTTTTTGGAGGTACGTATTATATGTAGATAAACTGCCACTTTAAATCAAGAGCAAGAGCGATGCGGACATTTTTTGTCTTGTTTCTTTTATGCGTGAGGCGGGGAAATATTCTCTTTTCATTGTTAACTGAATTGATACTGGCTGCACTTAAAATGCAGATGCGCTCGTAAGAGGGATTTATGGTTTATAAAGGCTTGCAATATGAAAGATAATTCCGCCGAATCGTAGTGTCCAAATCGGATTGTAAACGTGATTTATGGCGCAGAGGTTGATTAGGTTTTCAGCTCTGAATGTTTTGTGATGGCAATAATATCTAAATGAATTGATAAAGTATGCAATTATCTATTTATTTTTCATGTAGTACAGATAATTTGAATTGTAAATCAGGCAGTGTGTTCCCAATATGCAGAAGCGGCGAAATCGGAAATCTCTTATAATGTACATGACAGCCGATAAACGCTTATCTAACAAGAATAAAGTATGCAAAAATAGGGAGAAATGAGACTTAGAAAACTTATACACGTCGGTTCTTTATCTTTGCTGCACATTAGACATTATTAAGTTCAATTAGCCGTCTCACCAATAAAAATAGAAAACTAATTCGTCTTTGGAAACAACGAAATTTAACCGCAAGTACTGGACTTCTGCCTTGGGCTCGTTGGAATGTAGTAATATCAGAGCCCTCGGAAAATATTTCATTTGGTTGACAATTAGCATATTTTGACATTAAGCATATTTATAAACTTACGACTTTAACCTGTAACACGTACCGATTGCTGGATGGAAAAATCCATCTACACTTTTTTGGCATGTGCCGTGTAAAAGTATATAAATGCAGCACAAATCTGAATCTCCTTCACAATACATGCCATTCATAGGAAGTAATATATGACAACAGTACTGAATAATGGTAGAATGAATGACGTTACTTATCTTAGTTTCCAGAAGGCTAAGGACAGCGAGCAAAGTAGCTATGCTGAGAAGAAAGTTGAGGAATCTCGACACGATAAGACTAAAGGATGAGACTTCAGTTCCAAATATAGAGATTATGCTCTATTGTAAATTACGTTCGGTTATACTGCTGTACAGTGTGGGTGGCGTCAATCTACTAATTGCGCCTTAGTTGTCAACGCCGGCCAAACTTAAAACTGTTGAAGATAACCGTGGCGGTTGAAACGTCCAATTATCATGAAAGTGTGACACATTAAATCAGTATTAACTGTTTTCATTTACATGTAATTTTTCCTCACTTTCGATGATAGCAGCTTGTCATTAGAGAACGTAACTGATAGCGTTTCATCATGAACTGCATTCCTATACCTAAACGTCCCTTTTATTTACGTCACTGCTTCTTCGGTGTCCTGGTGGGACAGTAATTAAGTTACATTTTTAATCACAGCAATTCTGTCTTGGTTTTGCAACTTTATTATTCTCTCTTAGATCTTATACGAATTATGTATTATCCACTTTTGCACACAGCTTATGCAGTGAGCAGTCAGAAAACTGTGATCATCGAACTACTATCGATATAAACCCTTCCAGGCGATAGCAACGTCATATGGCGAGGAATGACTGCTAGTCAGACACAAGCAAGTCGCATGCTGTATCAGTGAGCGTGCTGTCAGCGTGTAGAATGGGGAAGGCGAGTGATCTGTCTTTCAAAGAGGACAGACTGTAATGTCCCAGATGCAGCACAAGAGAAATTCGGAAACTGCACAACGTGCCGGGTGCTCAAGGTGTGCTGTGGTGAGTGTCTTTCTTCAACACGTGAAACCAAGGTGAAACGAAGTCTAAAAGTCTTGGGGTTGGGCGGCCACCGCTCACTACAGATGTCGCACATCTGGTAAAACGGGACAGGGGCGAACTGTGGCGAAACTATCAGACTTTAGTGCTGGGCAGAGTACAAGTGTGTCCGAACAGGCGGTGCACCGAATACTCCTAACGATGCCCCTCCGCAACTGGCGAACCATGCATGTGCCAATGTTATCATGACGACTCAGGCAATTACGATTGAAAGGGGGACTTGACCATCGGCACTGGACGTTGGCGCAGTGGCAGAGCGTAGAATTGTCTGATAAATCACGGTACCTTTTTCATCACGCCAATGGGAGGGCGCGAATCCGTCATCTTCCAAGAAACAGCTCCTTAACACCTGTGCTGCGGAACGGAGACATGCTGGCGGCAGCTCCAGTATGCTCTGGGGAACATCCATGGGTCAAGTGGAGCTCATGGAAGGCACAATGACGGCCAAAGAGTATCGTACACTGGTTTCAGACTACGCACACCCCTTCATGACGATTATGTTTCCCAACAGCTGTGGCTTTTTCAAAAAGATAACGCCCCATGTCACAAGGTCAGGAGTGCGATGGAGTGGTTCGAGGAACATAGTGGTGAATGGTGAATTGTAATTAATGTGTTTATCTCCCCCCCCCCCCACTCGCCAGATCTGAACCCGATCGAACACGTCTGGGAGGTGAATGAACGTGGCACCAGAGTTCATCGGCCCCTCCACTGAATTTACGAGAATTAAATGACTTGTATGTGCAGGTGTGTTGATAACTCCCTCCAGCAACATATGACGGCTCATTTCTTCCATTCCATGACGTGTCGCCTCTCTTGTCTATGCCGAAGGTAGACAAACCAGCTATTAAGTAGGTGGTCATAATGTTCTGGTTAATCAGTGTGTATTTGGTCCTATGGGTTACAGACGGCTTACAGCATTTAACTTTTCAAAAGCTTTTTCTGCATCGACAAAACCTATGAAAGTTCTGAGCTGTGCACGGCTCATGTTCATGCCATTTATTGTTTGTCATCTTCTATTGCGGTACTCCTACTTCGTTTTCTTATTCCATTTACTGGCGTAACTAACTTCCTGCCTTACGTGCCTATGAGTGGCAGCAGTAGTGCATATCGATAGTTGACTGTCGTACCATCTCTGGAGCGACCGATAGTATTTCCGGGTCGTCGTGGATCTTGAAGAGTTGTAGAAGGACCAGCAGTGCAGTCAGGGACGGAGCAGCGGTCAGCGATGAAGGAGCGTCGGGGATGGAGCACCAGTGGGGTGCAGACAGCCAGTACTTACCGACTGCTGGCGACACACATGCACTGTCCGACTGAAGGAGAATGGAGCAGAAACGACCGTTGGTTGATCGTTCGGTCGGTCGTTCCATCAGCCGACGTCCGTTTGGTCCTTTGACCGTTTCCAGGTGGTGGCAGTCGGTCGGTTGGCGCGGAGGAGCAAGGCGGTCCCTGTTGCGTGAAGTCATGTGGGAACCGCTGGCGGCGTGCACGCGCAGTTGGAATTGTGAGACGCTTCTTGCGAGGGTTACGAAGTTCCTCGTGCGTTGAGTGCTCACTTAACCTACTAGCAAGCCTCAACTGCTATCACTTCTCTTCATTTGATTCTGGATGTTGCTTTCTGCAAGATTCCCGCGAGCAACAACGTGTGTGCATTGAAGTCGGCTAGAATTGCAGCCGTTTTCTTGGATGTGGTTTAACTTAATTTAATTCACTCCTTCATTAATGAAGTGCACCAGTGGTATCTTCTGCCTTGTGGCCGTTAACGATCTGGTTACCTGCCCTGGCCATTGACGTAGTTTTCGGCAGTGTATTTTCCTCATCATGTTGTTGGCGTCCAGCATGGCGTGTAGTTAGACAGCTGAGATGTGTTGGTAGTTTTGGGCGTTTATTCTGAGTTGGTACTGACGTCTTGTTGTCGTTTTGCTCGTCAGGTGGAGCAGAACTGATTTTGTTGGTTGGTTTGTAAGCTGGCCTTTGGTTGGGTTGTCTTCCGCTTAAGAGGTTGCTGGTCTGGCTGCCTGTCTCACTTAAACGTGTGTTAGCGTTACTTCCCAGGCCGACCCTTGGAACCTTCTGAGAACCGCTCCTTGTGTTGTACATAGTGATTTTCTTTTAGTCTTAAGTAATCTGTGTGGCCTTCAGCCGAGTTTTAGCTTATTAAACTTGTAACCTTTTTCTCTTTAGGCCTTAAGCTGTGAAGTTGTTTTCTCCGTGGTGTGTGGCCTTCAGTCGAGTTTGAAACTCTCTTAAACTGAAAATTCAAATTCTAGCTCTTGATCTTATGTCATAACATTGTTATTTTTTTGGGTAAGAGGCCTTCAGCCGAGCTTGCATGAAATGTTTTAAGCTGAGGCCCTCAGCCTTTTCAAATTGAAAGCTCTTTTTCCTAGGCCTTAAGCCATAAAATTGTTTTGACATCGTGTGTGGCTTTCAGCCGAATTTTAACCTCTCTTTTATGAAAATTTCAAAATTTTGTCTTGCTTTTAGGTCATATGATTGATATTCTTTAGTATGTAGCCTTCAGCCGAGTTTAATCTCTCTTAAATTAAAAAGTAAAAATTTTGTCTTGCTCTTAGGTCATAAGATTGATATTCTTTAGTATGTGGCCTCCAGCCGAGTTTTAATCTCTCTTAAACTAAAAGTTTAAAATCTTGGTCTTACCTTAAGTCATAACATTGCTATTCTTTAGTATGAGCCCTTCAGCAGAGTTTGCGTGAAATGTTTTAAGGTAAGACCCTCAGCCTGTTAAATTGAAAGTCCTTCTTCCTATGTTTTAAGCCGTTGAATTGTTTGGTTGATTTGTGGCCTTCAGCCGGGTTTCAGCCTATTTAGAATTAACATTGAAAATCTTTGTTTTGGCCTCAAGCCGTAACAGTGTTCTTACCTTATGTGTGGCCTTCAGTCTATTTTTATTGAAGAAGAAATTTTTTTTTGAAAAAAGCGAAACTTCCAGAAGAACTCCTGTACCGCAATTTCTTGCTTAGGCCTTGCGCCCTGGATATTCGTATGTGGCCTTCAGCCAATTTAAATCAAATCAAAGGAGCTCCTTCGTTAAAACCATGAGAGTTTTAATTCTTGCTTAAGTTATTGTGTGCTTTAACTCATATAATTCATATGTTCAGTGTAACTGACAGCAACCTACTTTGGCCCCTTTCCACAGATATAACCTCACCCGCTCTGTCCTGTTATTTTTCTCGCGTTTTGCGTAATAGAACGCAATGTCAGAATTGCCTCCCTGCTGCCTTAATTTCCTAAAGCCAAGCAGGTCATTATATAAGAGTTCTCCTATCACTAAGTGAACAAATATGATTCTTTGTACTTCTGGACATCGTTAGGTGACGGAGATACAGAGACCTCATTTATTTGTTAAAATTTGTTTAATTCTTGATCTCAGTAAAGCCTAAAATTACAATTTGTTGGTAACCGGTTTCGGCTGACTGACATCCTTCTTAAGGATTCAGTGTCCACCCGTATGTACACTGTTGGGAACACTAAGTATATCTCACAACATGAACACTAAAGAACCAATCCTTCAGTCGACTGTTCGCCATAACTCTAAGTGACGATTTTTTGTTGTCAGCTGTGTACATGAACACTGAGTCTCTCGCAAATTTGATCGGACGACTGCGTCAGTGGAATTTGCGATCAAGACTGTTAACAAATTTTAACAAATAAGAATGTGCTAGGGGGATTCGAATCATACGGACTCCTGAGAAAGTTTCTAGTTGATTCTGTTAGTGAACGTGAGGTGCTCTCAAGTGTCTTAAAGTGTTGGGTGGCTTCTGTCAGCTACTGTGATTTGACTATTGTTTTACTGACAACGCTTCATTCCTAATTAGAACAAGAAAATGTATTGTGATTTAGTACAGTGGCCAATACACTAACCATACAGCGGGGTGCTATTTGGTTTACAGCGATGTTGATCTTCATCAGCCATTTTACGGCGGCTGCTAGAGAAAGGTCTCTAGCCTCCGCCATGCAAAATGTATCTATGTAGCTCCTCCATGTATCGCTAATGCCACCTGTTCCTATTGATTCAATTTTTCTCCAGAATGTTCTTGTGACAGACTGACATAAATACACTCCTGGAAATTGAAATAAGAACACCGTGAATTCATTGTCCCAGGAAGGGGAAACTTTATTGACACATTCCTGGGGTCAGATACATCACGTGATCACACTGACAGAACCACAGGCACATAGACACAGGCAACAGAGCATGCACAATGTCGGCACTAGTACAGTGTATATCCACCTTTCGCAGCAATGCAGGCTGCTATTCTCCCATGGAGACGATCGTAGAGATGCTGGATGTAGTCCTGTGGAACGGCTTGCCATGCCATTTCCACCTGGCGCCTCAGTTGGACCAGCATTCGTGCTGGACGTGCAGACCGCGTGAGACGACGCTTCATCCAGTCCCAAACATGCTCAATGGGGGACAGATCCGGAGATCTTACTGGCCAGGTAGTTGACTTACACCTTCTAGAGCACGTTGGGTGGCACGGGATGCATGCGGACGTGCATTGTCCTGTTGGAACAGCAAGTTCCCTTGCCGGTCTAGGAATGGTAGAACGATGGGTTCGATGACGGTTTGGATGTACCCTGCACTATTCAGTGTCCCCTCGACGATCACCAGTGGTGTACGGCCAGTGTAGGAGATCGCTCCCCACACCATGATGCCGGGTGTTGGCCCTGTGTGCCTCGGTCATATGCAGTCCTGATTGTGGCGCTCACCTGCACGGCGCCAAACACGCATACGACCATCATTGGCACCAAGGCAGAAGCGATTCTCATCGCTGAAGACGACACGTCTCCATTCGTCCCTCCATTCACGCCTGTCGCGACACCACTGGAGGCGGGCTGCACGATGTTGGGGCGTGAGCGGAAGACGGCCTAACGGTGTGCGGGACCGTAGCCCAGCTTCATGGAGACGGTTGCGAATGGTCCTCGCAGATACCCCAGGAGCAACAGTGTCCCTAATTTGCTGGGAAGTGGCGGTGCGGTTCCCTACGGCACTGCGTAGGATCCTACGGTCTTGGCGTGCATCCGTGCGTCGCTGCGGTCCGGTCCCAGGTCGACGGGCACGTGCACCTTCCGCCGACCACTGGCGACAACATCGATGTACTGTGGAGATCTCACGCCCCACGTGTTGAGCAATTCGGCGGTACGTCCACCCGGCCTCCCGCATGCCCACTATACGCCCTCGCTCAATGTCCGTCAATTGCACATACGGTTCACGTCCACGCTGTCGCGGCATGCTACCAGTGTTAAAGACTGCGATGGAGCTCCGTATGCCACGGCAAACTGGCTGACACTGACGGCGGCGGTGCACAAATGCTGCGCAGCTAGCGCCATTCGACGGCCAACACCGCGGTTCCTGGTGTGTCCGCTGTGCCGTGCGTGTGATCATTGCTTGTACAGCCCTCTCGCAGTGTCCGGAGCAAGTATGGTGGGTCTGACACACCGGTGTCAATGTGTTCTTTTTTCCATTTCCAGGAGTGTACGAAGAACCTCGTCAAGTGGTTCCATGACTTCGTTTTACATGAGCTGATCACCATTGTTGTAGTCTTACTATAAAAACTAATTTTAGACTTGCTGTGCTATTTTATTTCTTTTGTTCTCGAAGTTTGTCTGTACCAGAAATAATACAGTGTCAACACCGAAACTTAGTTGGTTCAGGTATGTTCCACTGGCATTTATTCATTCTTAGCTTTCGCAGTTTAAGGATACGGACACTTACTTTTGGACTGCTAAAAACAGATTTGTTGTCATTGCCGTGCAGGTATGTGATCCTTAACACACTGATCCCGAGCTGCCTTATGTTGCAGGCACGCCATCTACGGGTCTCTTTTTTCTTTCTTTTAAGTCGTCAGTCTTCTGATTGGTCTGATGCGGCCCGCCACAAATTACTCTCTTGTGCTAGCCTCTTCGTGTCAGAGCAGTACATGGAGGGTTTCATAAAGTGAGGAATAACTACTCGATTCCATTATTATCGGGGTCCTTCAAGACACATGATGCACATGATTGTTTAAGATGAAGAGATTTCACTCGTCGAGATGCATTAGCTTACGCGTGTAGTTGCATCGACTCTATTCTGTTTAGCAGCATCACCCATTGTATAGAAGCATGTTCGCTCGCCACTTTTATTCCACAATGATTTGTTATTGAGAAGTTCTGACTGTCCACCTTTAGCTGTCTAGAAGTCTGGAGAGTCACGTCAAAGAATAAGTTTCACACGGTTCTTACGAGGGTCAGTCAAATTAAAACCTTAACAAATCGAAATTTCGCGCCGTTATCCTGTAAGTTGGTAAGCGTGCTACAAACAGCGTGCAGAATGGCCTGTAGGTGGCAGCATAGTGCAGATGCACACATACCGTCGCAGTATCAGTATAAAGATGGGCGCCCAATTTGCGACTTGCACCAGGGAAGAACAGCGTTCTGTTATTCGGTTTTTGCGTAGTGAAGGTGTGAAACCTATTGAAATTCATCGACGAATAAAGGTTCAGTACGGTGGTCCATGTTTGTCACAGCAGCAAGTCTACGAATGGAGTAGGAAGTTCGAAAACGGTGTGACTTCAGTGGAAGATACTCCTCGTCCAGGTCAGGCACAACGAGTTGTGACTCCACAGAACATTGCAGCAGTTGAAGCCACAGTGAAGAAAAACCGCCGAGTGACACTGAATGACATTGCAGCATGTTTACAGATCAGTCACGGGTCAGCACACCACATTGTGCATGATGTGCTCCAGTTTCACAAAGTGTCTGCAAGATGGGTGCCATGGCAACTGACGCCTGAAATGAGAGAACGACGTGTTGATGCTTGTGAAGAACTTTTTCGGCGCTACGAACGAAGAGAGCGAGCAAGGGATGGCGCCATTCAAAAATGGCTCTGAGCACTATGGGACTTAACATCAGTGGTCATCAGTCCCCCAGAACTTAGAACTACTTAAACCTAACTAACCTAAGGACATCACACACACTCATGCCCGAGGCAGGATTCGAACCTGCGACTGTAGCAGTCGCGCAACTCCGGACTGAGCGCCTAGAGCCGCGAGACCACCGCGGCCGGCAATGGCGCCATTCCTCATCACCAAAACCAAAGAAGTTTCGAACAGAACCATCAGCAGAGAAGGTTATGCTGACTCTCTTTTGGGACGAGAAAGGCGTCATTTTGGAGCATTACACGTCTAGAGGGACCACTGTCACCAGTAAATCATACACAGATCTCCTAAAAAATCATCTGCGACCTACAATCAAATCAAAGCGACGTGGATTGCTGTCAGCAGGTGTCCTTTTGCAACATTACAATGCGAGGCCCCACATTGCCCGTACATTAGTTGCAACAATCACAGACCTGCATTTTGAGTGTCTTCCTCATCCACCATACTCACCAGACCTTGCCCCAAGGGATTTCCAAATGTTTGGACCACTCAAAGACGCAATGGGAGGAAAGAAGTTCCGTTCTGATGAAGAGGTACGCCACGCGGTGTGTTTGGTTGCGCGGACTACCAAAAGAATTATTTTCTAAAGGAATTTATGCACTTTGTAAGCGCTGGAGGACTTGCTTTGAGCGTGGGGGAGATTATGTTGAAAAGTGATACAGCTTTGTACCACTTATGCGCAACGTCGTATAATAATGCGAACTAAGAAACAAAGCGTAACATTTTAATCGTTACGTCACATTGTAAGACTGACACAAAAGTGTACCAAATGTGCTAATTAGTTTGTAACTATAACAAGATGAAAGTTTGAGCCATGGTTTTTCTTCTCTACCTGTGTAGTTACAAAAGGATCCCCCTCCATCTAATTTCGACGCGAATGCGACTGGTTGGTCTTCGACATGTGAATTCCTATGTGTAAGAACTGCGCCAATATCATATTGTGAGTGTTTGACACCCATAAACAAAGATTTATCAAATACGTGAGTCATAAAGGTCACCGAGCTAGTCTGTTAGACTGTTCAGCATCCTGATTTTGTTTTCATTTAATGTATTTTCAAGCATTAGACTGAATTTTCTCGTATTGAAAACGAAGAAAGAGAGATCTATGCTTTACATTTCTAGTATTACTGAATTTTGGTTCACTGTAGCAAACTCAAACTCCGTCCGAACACACCTCGGAAGGCCCAATGGTAACGACCGAACGCCGTGTCATCCTCGACCAACAGGGATCACTGAACGTCGATATGCACTGGCGTGTGGTCAGCACACTGCTTTCCCGGCCGTTGTCATCTTTTGCAAGCGGAGCAGCTGCTTGTCAGTCAAGTTGCTTCTTATATGGCTTCTAACAGGCTGAGTGCACCCCGCTTGCCAACAGCGCTCCTCAGATCTGGACAGTTATCCATCCAAGTGAATTGTACTATCGGTTTTTGTGTTTGACAGCTCTGTCCGAGCGCTACTGCAATAATGAAGTCCTTTTCCGTATTGACTAGTTTGTAGTTGTACAAATTGTTGCTATTTACGATTTACCGAGTACCGAGAGATGAGACGCAGTTGAAAAGCTCTGGCATTCAGGATACAGTCCAAATCCACTTCCTGATACAGGTACTGTTTTTTTCCCTAAATCACTTAACGTGACTGATGGTGTTTTTCCTTTCAAAGGGCACTGCTGATGTTCTTCCCCAATCTGACCTTATGAAACTAATGATTTATGTATGCGACACTTTTAAACTTTTATCCTTGTGTAGCCAATCACTATAACTTCTTGTTCTTCTTTACCGATTCTCAGCAGAAAAGACATTCTACATTTTAAAACGATTTTTAACGTCAAATTTTCTATTTTGGCCCTTGACAGTCTGCATTCCGTTCCAGTTTTTAGCTGCCTTCTATTTCTCAGCTCTTCGATATTTCTAATGCTATCCTCAAAGATGATCTCAAATATCGTCAGCCGGTCAAAAGACATGCGCTAAGAAAAGCAAGTATTCAAATTTGGCAAATGAAACAGTTATGCGACAGCTAAATTTCTGAATAGTTTCGAGACCGCTGCAATTCTTTCTACTTGCAACATTGAGGTAAGGTCTTTTATAAAGTTTTTGAACGTAAGTAGCGAACACCGAAATTCAACAACTTGTCTTGTGTGCTTATGGTGCAGTCTGAGTAAGCAGCTGCAGCGAAAGTAGTACAGGTAAACCTTCGAAGTCAACACAGGTCCATGAAGGAGAGAGTAGTGGTTGACCGTCCCGTAACACTGTCGAACTTGTGGAGCAGGTGCAGAGAAAATTTCATTTACAATTAGAAGACCGAAAAAACAGTCTACACAGATGTCTTGACCCTGGGAGATTGAACAGGTCATTCGTAATGAAAGACGCCGGATACTTAATGCAGACGTTGTGCTGATTTAAGAGAATACGTTCCCAACGACGGCTAAGCGAACAACGCATTTTCTGCAAGCGTTAGCGTGGAAGAGCCGTGTATCCATGGATCCTACAGTATCAGTTTTGTTGCGATCCATTTATGTCTTTTCTTACGCTTGAAGGACGTCCTACCCGATCGATATTCCCACAATGACAAAGATCTGTCACATTCTCATGCTCGTCCTAGACGACAGACTCCTTTTCAGGAACAAAAATATTGATCCCTTAGTGTGATTACAGATTCTTTTCCGTTATTGATTGTCTGTTAGCTTCCAAGGTGATGAGGACGT
This sequence comes from Schistocerca cancellata, assembly GCF_023864275.1. Taxonomy (NCBI): domain Eukaryota; kingdom Metazoa; phylum Arthropoda; class Insecta; order Orthoptera; family Acrididae; genus Schistocerca; species Schistocerca cancellata. The sequence goes on from NC_064628.1 coordinate 223,105,648, forward strand.
CCGCTGATAAGGAATTCACAGAAAAAGATTAATACCTTTTCCCCTACAATTTTTTTTCCTTCGCCAGCCAACGGTATTTACCGTTACGCAGTTTACGTGGTTTTGATTTCGAAGCAAAATGGATCCATCTTCAGGTACAATGATGCTGCTATCGATGCACATCCGGCACAAACATCAACTAATAAATTGCATGAAGAAACTTCCGTGGCCGGCCGTGGTGGCCGTGCGGTTCTAGGCGCTACAGTCTGGAACCCCGCGACCGCTACGGTCGCAGGTTCGAATCCTGCCTCGGGCATGGACGTGTATGATGTCCTTAGGTTAGTTAGGTTTAAGTAGCTCTACGTTCTAGGGGACTGATGACCTTAGAAATTAAGTCCCATAGTGCTCAGAGCCATTTGAACCAAACTTCAGTGAAATAAAAACAAACTGAATGAGTCCGTCTCTAATACCCTCGTTATCGGCAGGAGGTTAAGTACTAATCTTCCTTCCTTCATACTGAATGAGAACTCAGATGAAGTCATCTCAGCAGTGAGAAATAAGACTCTCTCATACGAATCAGTCAACAATGTGTCATCAAGCACTAATAGACCAATTCAGTTGAGTTGTATACGGAATATTAACGGTGTATTCGGAGTTGAAGACAGAAGGAAGAAAGACTCACGTAAGAGAAAATTGTTTGATATTATTGTATTTAAAACCTTAATCAGAGATCTCATACAATACTTAGCGCACAATAGTTTCGTCATGTTTCGGATGTACATCGACTCCAGCATCATTGTGCCTGAAGATAGATACAAATTGCTTAGAAACCAATGCTACGTAAACCGGAAAACAATGAATATGTAAGAGTGGATAAATAAAAAGGGATGTAGAAATCATCATCATCATCATCATTTAAGACTGATTATGCCTTTCAGCGTTCAGTCTGGAGCATAGCCCCCCTTATACAGTTCCTCCATAATCCCCTTTTCAGTGCTAACTTTGGTGCCTCTTCTGATGTTAAACCTATTACTTCAAAATCATTCTTAACCGAATCCAGGTACCTTCTCCTCGGTCTGCCCCGACTCCTCCTACCCTCTACTGCTGAATCCATGAGTCTCTTGGGTAACCTTGCTTCTCCCATGCGTGTAACATGACCCCACCATCTAAGCCTGTTCGCCCTGACTGCTACATCTATAGAGTTCATTCCCAGTTTTTCTTTGATTTCCTCATTGTGGACACCCTCCTGCCATTGTTCCCATCTACTAGTACCTGCAATCATCCTAGCTACTTTCATATCCGTAACCTCAACCTTGTTGATAAGGTAGCCTGAATCCACCCAGCTTTCGCTCCCATACAACAAAGTTGGTCGAAAGATTGAACGGTGCACAGATAACTTAGTCTTGGTACTGACTTCCTTCCTGCAGAAGAGAGTAGATCGTAGCTGAGCGCTCACTGCATTAGCTTTGCTACATCTCGGTTCCAGTTCTTTCACTATGTTGCCATCCTGTGGGAATATGCATCCTAAGTACTTGAAACCGTCCACCTGTTCTAACTTTGTTCCTCCTATTTGGCACTCAATCCGTTTATATTTCTTTCCCACTGACATTACTTTCGTTTTGGAGATGCTAATCTTCATACCATAGTCCTTACATTTCTGATCTAGCTCTGAAATATTACTTTGCAAACTTTCAATCGAATCTGCCATCACAACTAAGTCATCCGCATATACAAGACTGCTTATTTTGTGTTCACATATCTTAATCTCACCCAGCCAGTCTATTGTTTCCAACATATGATCCATAAATAATATGAACAACAGTGGAGACAGGTTGCAGCCTTGTCTTACCCCTGAAACTACTCTGAACCATGAACTCAATTTACCGTCAACTCTAACTGCTGCCTGACTATCCATGTAAAGACCTTTAATTGCTTGCAAAAGTTTGCCTCCTATTCCATAATCTTGTAGAACAGACAATAACTTCCTCCTAGGAACCCGGTCATATGCCTTTTCTAGATCTATAAAGCATAGATACAATTCCCTGTTCCACTCATAACACTTCTCCATTATTTGCCGTAAGCTAAAGATCTGGTCCTGACAACCTCTAAGAGGCCTAAACCCACACTGATTTTCATCCAATTGGTCCTCAACTAATACTCGCACTTTCCTTTCAACAATACCTGAGAATATTTTACCCACAACGCTGATTAAAGAGATACCTCTGTAGTTGTTACAATCTTTTCTGTTTCCATGTTTAAAGATTGGTTTGATTACTGCTTTTGTCCAGTCTGATGGAACCTGTCCCGACTCCCAGGCCATTTCAATTATCCTGTGTAGCCATTTAAGACCTGACATTCCACTGTATTTGATGAGTTCCGACTTAATTTCATCCACCCCAGCCGCTTTATTGCACTGCAGTCTGTTGACCATTTTTTCCACTTCTTCAAATGTGATCCTATTTCCATCATCATTCCTATCCCATTCTACCTCGAAATCTGAAACATTACTGATCGCATTTTCACCTACATTGAGCAACTCTTCAAAATATTCCCTCCATCTGCCCAAGGCATCCACAGAATTCACCAGCAGTTTTCCTGACTTGTCCAAAATACTTGTCATTTCCTTCTTACCTCCCTTTCGAAGACTGCTAATTACACTCCAGAATGGTTTTCCAGCAGCTTGACCCATAGTCTCCAACCTGTTTCCAAAGTCTTCCCACGATTTCTTCTTGGATGTTGCAATTATCTGTTTGGCTTTGTTTCTTTCTTCAACATAACTTTCTCTGTCTACCTGGGTTCTGGTATGTAGCCATTTTTGATACGCCTTCTTTTTCCTTTTACAGGCTGCCTTGACTGTATCATTCCACCAAGCTGTTTGCTTCATCCTACTTTTACACACTACTGTTCCAAGACATTCTTTAGCCACTTCTAGTACTGTGTCCCTGTACCTTGTCCATTGCTTTTCCAATGACTGTAATTGACTACATTCAACTAACTGGTACCTATCTGAGATCGCTGTTATGTACATGTGCCTGATTTCCTTATCCTGAAGTTTCTCCACTCTTATCCTCCTACATATGGACCTGACCTCCTGCACTTTCGGCCTCACAATCCCAATTTCACTGCAGATTAAATAATGATCAGTGTCATCCAAGAATCCCCTGAATACACGTGTGTCCCTCACAGCCTTCCTGAATTCCTGATCTGTTATTATATAATCAATGACAGATCTGGTTCCCCTGCTTTCCCAAGTATACCGGTGAATGTTCTTATGTTTAAAAAAGGAGTTTGTGATTACTAAACCCATACTGGCACAGAAATCCAAGAGTTGTTTCCCGTTCCCGTTGGCCTCCATATCCTCTGCAAATTTACCCATAACCTTTTCATACCCTTCTGTTCGATTTCCAATCCTGGCGTTAAAATCACCCATGAGCAGAACACTGTCCTTGTCCTTTACTCTAACAACTACATCACTGAGTGCCTCATAAAAACTATCCATCTTATCTTGATCTGTCCCTTCACAATGCGAATATACTGACACAATCCTAATTTTTTTGCTAGACACTGTCAAATCTATCCACATCAGTCGTTCGTTTACATACCTTATTGCAACTAAGCTGGGTTCCATTTCTTTCCTGATGTAAAGCCCTACACCCCATTGTGCTATTCCTGCTTTGACTCCTGACAGGTAGACCTCGTATTCTCCCACTTCCTCTTCTTTCTCACCCCTTACCCGAATGTCACTAACAGCTAAAACGTCCAGTCCCATCTTACTTGCAGCCTCTGCCAGCTCTACCTTCTTCCCAGAGTAGCCCCCATTGATATTAATAGCTCCCCATCTCATTACCATTTGTTTGCCAAGTCGTATCTTAGGAGTCCCTGGTTTGTCAGTTAGAGGTGGGACTCCGTCACCTCCAAAGGTCCGAGGCATTTTGCTCTGATTGTTGCCAGCATCATATTTAAAGTACCAGGGAAGCTGGTTGCTAGCCTTACTTGCCCCGAGTCCCATTGGGTTTTACCCCTAGCGGCTGAGGGACTAACCGGTGGATTTGGTAGTCTTTGCCGTATGAGCACAAAGGTGACCACGACTCAGAATATGTCCGAGATGCCCAGCCTTATTCCGAAGTAACTGGTATCCCGACTGTCGGGACCACTTACTTGGTCACTCATACGTTGCCCGTGGTTCATGAACTAGGACATGACTACAGGAACCCACACCATGAACCACGGATGTGATGTAGAAATACTAACATTTTTTCGAGAGACTGTTGACTGTGGTCAGTTGAAAAGAAAACACGATTCATTTCTTATTTTCTGTATGGTCGTCTAAAATTCTTTGACTTGTGTTATTGTAACTTTAAATTATTTATGTATATTAAGTGGGTCAAGCTGCGGTCTGTGACTTTCTTATGGGAAAATTTCCTTTAGTTCACGTCTATGGTCACGAATTTTTTGTCATCAGACTACTGGTTTCGGTCTACAATGACCATCTACAGATATTTTTTATAAAAAAATGTCCTAATATATTGGAGCCATAGTGGCATCGTCAAATGCTAAACACAAAATAAACGCCAGCATCGACAAATATATAGAAATAATACTATGTACAAGCGCCATCTTGTGAGCAGCACTACTGTTTCTTTTGAACACTTTTCGAGATTTTTTAGAACTTGTCTTTATATGGTAGTATAGATTTACGCGGAGATTCTCCTGAAACAGATCTTTGCAGTTTATTCTAACAAACGTTCGTAGAGACAAAGGCTACATATTTTTAATATATACGGTATATAAACGTATATATAAAATCTGTACATCGAAATGAAGATAATTCGTAGCTTAAGGTTGTTGCCAAAAATCTCGAAAAGTCTGTGACTGAATTATTAAACGATTCTGTAATAAATGCTCAGACGGACATATGCTACATATTTTTAAATATATATGGTATATAAGAACATGTATAGCATATACAAGGGAAAGGTTATTACCAAATGTCTGAAGATGTTCTTGACGAAATTGCTTCAGATTTTTACGCGATATTCAATTAAACATACAGGGGGCCATATGTTACGTTTTTAAAAATAGGTGAGGCATATAAATATATATATAATACATAAAAGAGAAATATTGTAGCAAAATTCTCCGAAATTTCTTGAACGGTTTACTTCAGATTTTCACATGATACTCTAATAAAGTTTCGGACGGATGTAGGCTACATATTTTTTATTATATACCATACGTAAATCTATACTACTACATAAAAGCAAGTCATTTGAATTCGAACCATAATCTCGAATAGTTCTTGATTGACTCGTTTCACTTGAGATTTTTACCTAAAGCTCTAATGATGAGCTAATAAACGTATGGACGGACACTGGTTGCATATTTTTTAGATACATGTAATAAATAAACATATATTTAATGTATAAAGGTGAAATGTCGTTAGCAAAAATCTGGAAAGGTTTTTGACAATTTTACTTCAAACTGTTATATACTACTGTACTGACATTGAGACGGACATAGGCTATGCAGTTTTTGTATGTACAATGTTCAGATTTTCTGTTAAATCTTATTGAGGGAAATAAAAAAGTGTCCTATGAGAAAGTGTGAATTATTTTCTTTGTTGCAGTCAGTTTTAACTTAGATACCAGGGCATTAAATTTCTCTCGCTGTCTATTCGTTTAATCGGTTCCGACTCTCCGTGACCACATGAACCAAAGCACGCCAATTTCTTCTGTCCTGCACTTCCTTCCGTAGGATTTCCAGCTTAGGACATACTACTTCCGTGATGACATTTATCCATCTCTTCCTCTGACGTCCTCTTCTTCTAGAGGGCGTGTAATAAACTAGACAAATTGTTCTTTCCACATCTATTTTTTCTCCTTATGTATGATTTTAAACAAAAATTGTATACACAACAGTAGGCTGTTTTGTTTCCTTCGTCGTAGTCAGTATTACGAGGAAAGAGGAATCTTGTATTTATGGCGTGTTGACTTATGATTAGAAAACTACTATGGAGTGTGATTCATCCGAAACTTTGCAATCCTACTCGTTCACAGATTTAAAGTATGAGAAATACTGCATTTCAAGCTTATATCCTAAGAGATCTGGCAACAGGAGATTTCTCTCCTGTATCCCTTATTTTAATGATCCCAACCGATTTACCAATTCATTCTAAGTGACTTCATTTCATAATCGAGGTTTCGTTTGCGATAACAATAAAGAAGGCTCTAGGTCAGACGGAGAGTGGAACAGAAGATGAACAGAGATGGGTGAATGGGACAAAATGGTCAGAGAGAGGCGAAAGGAAGAGATGGACAGAGAGAGGGTGAGGAGAAGATTTGGTGATTATGATGTTTGGTTTGTGGGGCGCTCAACTGCGCGTGTATCAGCGCCCGTACAAATTCCTAATAATTACTCAGTATAATCTCACCACTTTCATGAATGATGATGAGAACAACACAAACACCCAGTCCCCGGCCGGAGTAAATCTTCAATCCGGCCGCGAATCGAACCCGGGACCCCCCGGATGAGATTGCGGGAGGAGGAGATTGAGAGGGGGGAGAGGAGTAGAAGATGGGTAGAGGGGGAAGGAGATGGACAAGGAGAGGGGGAGGAGAATATGGAGAGAGAGAGAGGGGGGGGAGATACACAATTGTCATACATATTTAGCAATTGCGAAGCATTGGCGGGTTCACTAGTGTAAGTCCAGATCGTGATACATGTCTGGATAGCTATCGGTAAGAGCAATCCCGTGGAAGGTAAAGTTGCGGGTCCGTGTCTCCCTGTCTACCCTGTGTATTTTGGTGGTAAGTATGTTTCCGTGAATATTTTCTGACATGGCGACAGGTGCACGCTGCAAAATATTTGCTGGCTGGACGGTCGGTGTACCTGTCCGCTGCGCGCTCTGGCTGCTAAACGCGTTGTTTCCGGTGTGGGGAGCAAGTGGCGTCGTCCCATGGACGGCGGTGAGCGCGGCTTGGGCGCAATCACAGTAATGTGGGCCGGCCGCCTGTGTACCGTGCAGTCCGCCGCGGCGGTCCCCTGACGCTGTTAACGTGTTGGGTCGGCAAACTCGCTGCGGCCCCACCTCCTGGGACAGCCTGATCCCTCTCCTAATAACGCAGGTGTATCGGCCCGCGGCTAAGTAATGGTCCGTATATACTGCAGCACAGATTAGCACACCGTACTATTCAGCGCTGTGGCACTGCTGCGTTAGGGTCTCACTGTTTCTTTCCAGTTCGGAACGCCTTCAGATATATTACAGTTACAAAGAAACTCGTCAGCTATACAGGGAAATTATAAAGTCCATGAAACACTTAAATTCGGTACCAATAAATGGCCACGAACAACGTAACAAGGAAACAGTGCTTGAAAGACAAACGCTCAAAAAAAATTCTACTGTGTTTAAGACGGTTCCATGTGTCCACCCGTTTGTCACGCGACACACATCCAATCGGTTGTCCAATTGTGCCCACACCCGACACAGCGTATCAGAAGTGACGTAAACGACAAACCGCAGCTGTATGGTGCCGCGAGACGCCGATAAATGCGACTAACGTGGAACATAAATGCTATATGTGGCGTAACCCCATAAGAAACCTCACAGGGCGTCAAGTGCGGCGACTGCGGTCGCCACTCGAGAGGCGCCGGGACTGACAGTAAGACGGGCCATCCAGCAGCGTGTCAGTGCTCTCATTCGGGTAATTTCGTACATAACTGAGGAAACGTGGAGCGGGGCCACCGTCATGTGACTACTGACTGAAAAAAGTGTTCAAACTAATTGCCACTGATATATATTGTGGTCGGCAGTAGTCTAAGAAGCCATTAAGGATGTTGCAGGTAGCTAGTATCGAGTCGTAATTAAGTCGTTCAGCGTGAGCCGTGACTTCCTGCGAAGTTCTACATCTACATACATACCCCGCAACCCACCATACGGTGCGTGGTGGAGGGTACCTCGTACCACAACTAGCACTTCTCTCCCTGTTCCACTCCCAAAGAGAACGAGGGAAAAATGACTGCCTATATGCCTCTGTACGAGCCCTAATCTCTCTTATCTTTGTGGTCTTTCCGCGAAATGTAAGTTGGCGGCAGTAAAATTGTACCGCAGTCAGCCTCAAATGCTGGTTCTCTAAATTTCCTCAGTAGCGATTCACGAAAAGAACGCCTCCTTTCCTCTAGAGACTCCCACCCGAGTTCCTGAAGCATTTCCGTAACACTCGCGTGATGATCAAACCTACCAGTAACAAATCTAGCAGCCCGCCTCTGAATTGCTTCTATGTCCTCCCTCAATCCGACCTGATAGGGATCCCAAACGCTCGAGCAGTACTCAAGAATAGGTCGTATTAGTGTTTCATAAGCGGTCTCCTTTACAGATGAACCACATCTTCCCAAAATTCTACCAATGAACCGAAGACGACTATCCGCCTTCCCCACAACTATCATTACATGCTTGTCCCACTTCATATCGCTCTGCTATGTTACGCCCAAATATTTAATCGACGTGACTGTGTCAAGTGCTACACTACTAATGGAGTATTCAAACGTTACAGGATTCTTTTTCCTATTCATCTGTATTAATTTACATTTATCTATACTTAGAGTTAGCTGCCATTCTTTACACCAATCACAAATCCTGTCCAAGCCATCTTGTATCTTCGTACAGTCACTCAACGACGACACCTTCCCGTACACCACAGCATCATCAGCAAACAGACGCACATTGCTATCCACCCTATCCAAAAGATCATTTATGTAGATAGAAAACAACAGCGGACTTACCATACTTCCCTGGGGCACTCCAGATGATACCTCCGATGAACACTCACCATCGAGGACAGCGTACTGTGTTCTATTACTTAAGAAGTCTTCGAGGCACTCACATACTTGGGAACCAATCCCATATGCTCGTACCTTAGTTAGGAGTCTGCAGTGGGGCACCGAGTCAAACGCTTTCCGGACGTCAAGGAATATGGCATCCGTCTGATCCCTTCATCCATAGTTCCCAAGATATCATGTGTAAAAAGGGCGAGTTGCGTTTCGCAGGAGCGATGCTTTCTAAAGCCGTGCTGATGCATGGACAGCAACTTCTCTGTCTCAAGGAAATTCATTATATTCGAACTGAGAATATATTCGAGAATCCTGCAACAAATCGATGTTAAGGATATTGGTCTGTAATTTTGAGGATCCGTCCTTCTACCCTTCTTACACGTTTTGCGGCGTCCTGGTTGGCTCGCGCCCTTTATTTAGGACGCCTGCGGCTCGCGAGGGGAGACTCGGTCGGGGCAGCAACGGAGACTCGGTCGGCGGCAGTGGCAGAGGGAAGGCAGCGCTAGGAGCATCGCGAGTGGTCAGTCGGCGCTTGGTGTACCGCGAGGACGCACCGTGTTGACATTTGGCGCCTGGGTCTGGTGGCGAGCGGAAGTGGAGTGCGGAAGCAGTCACCGGCCAACATAGGGTCTGTTTAAGAGTCGTGTCCATCTCGAATCCTGAGGAGGGCGCGGGGGTTTACCATGGCGTGCATGTTAACAGCGAGCTGCTGGACTAACTTTAAGTAGCGAGTCATTTTGTGGTGAAACTTTTGCTGTGATTGCTCCGTGTAGCCACTTTGGGTTTTGCTAGTCATTCCTTAAACCGCTTAGACGTTGGTCCGGGATACTTGGTATTGGAAGTCCATGTAACTGCGCTGTGCCCTGGTTCCGTTACATTTACCTTGAATTTCAAGGGTGGTCGATATTCGGCGATTCCTTTCATTATTATAATAATAATTATTATTAATATGTTAAGTGGTCAATTTTATGAATCAAATTTTATTCTCTGTATGAAACTTCAGCCACTAATTTAAATTGGAATTGCAAATTTGTTCCTTGTTGGTCAAGTACAATGGCAACAATTTTGTGCCGTCAAACGGTTCTTTGGTATTTAAGGTTGTGTGCGGATTGTCTGGTCATTATCACCTTGAGCTAGTTGTGGTTTATAAATTTATCAAGTGAAATTTCACGTCATTGGAGATAGTTTAATCAACTATGGGTTTAATAGTAACTGAGGTTTTCAGACTGTAACGTTTATCATCTCTTCCTGCATTTGGCGCTACCCAGTACTTGGCTGTTGGTTTTAGTATTTTAGTGAACTGAGTGCTAATACTGGGTTTGTGTGTTCTAGAAGCCGTTACTGGTGTGCATAGGTCCTCCTGCCTGTTGCTGCCACTGGAGCTCTCGAGCGCGGAATTCAGACACGAGGACCATGTGAACGCCAAACGTCGAGAATGTGGTGATTGCTGTGTAGATCTTTCAGGCTACCATAACATCATATTGCCGAATGTTTTCCATAATATTTAATTCACTTATTTATGAGATCTTGCTATCGTATATTTTTGAAACCTAATAGCTTTTACAAATTGTTATTTTTCATATTCACAAGGCCTGATAACTGACTTAATTTCACAACTAGTGAGCTCACATCTGCAATTATGTTAAAGTTAAATTTTTGTAAAGTAATTTTTTTATTTAATTTAAAGTTGGGGCCTTAAGGCTGTTTTACCTTTAAAATTTTTTCGAATTATTCTCGTTGATTTTATACAACTGAATAATCGGCGTAGCTCACCGCAATTTGCAAATGCTAATTAATAATTGTGTTGTTATCAGTGCTATGTTTTGATTAGCGTAGTGAAAGTAAATTTTTGTATCCTCAAGTGGCGCGAAAATTGGGAGTACAGCAGTCCATGTGCCCTGCTTACCAATGCTATCTATACCTTACCACAGTGTACGAGGGAATCGAATCACAGTGAGAAAGTTCTGAGAAAAATTTACATAAAGTTCTTGCCGAATAATTGGTTACTGGAGAAAGTTTGCAGCAGTTTAATATGTTTGAACGGTAGAAGATTTTTTTTATATTGTATTTCCATATCGAAGAAGGATAAATGTAAGTACTATTACATGCTACCTTGAATACAAAAGCAAAATTTTGGACTTGAGTCTTTCGTAGACTGAATCTGTTGAACATGTATCTTCCTCGTTGTTATAATATTCCGGTTGTATTAAAGAAACAGTGAGGGAAAATGCTTTTCTTGAATATATGATTAGAGTTTTATTCCCTATGTCTGCTGGTAACAAATAGTTCCAAACAGGAAGTTATGCAATTTAGATGCAAAGAAAAATATATTCACTTTCATCCGCTTGCTCTTCCAAAGATGAGGAAGCTCTTACGGAAGGGTCACACCGTTGCTTTTCGAGAAAATAGTGGAGTGCAGGCGGAACGTACTACGTAAATCCTCCATGTCCTTTTTCTTCGCTTTTGTTACTGGTTGACGAGTGGTATACAGAGGACCCTGCCGGATATTACAAAAGTATGTTGTGGGACGGTCGGGTTCTTTCTTAAGTCAACTTCGCCAAAGTGCACATCGAGGCTCAGAGTTTGTTTAAACATCGTCGTAAAAGGAGATTCTACTTCATAATGTAACCTACTCATGGTCGATTTTCTTTTGTTGGATAAGAAGTATGAGAATTTTATTTCAGTGACATCAGATCCCGTGGGTGACGTTTCCTTTGCTTGTTTAGCGATGTCCGTGTAATTATTTGGTATAGTTGTATAAATGTGTGAAATTTTGTTACTGTCTTTGTCCACTAAACTAAATCATTAGGTAAGTAAGAATGTCCTGAGAATAAGACTTCGTGGCCAGTGGTTGGGACTACACGCTGATTACTGACGCAACTTCTCGTGAGACAATGACATTATTATGTTCCTGTTTTGGCAGGTGCGAGAGTCTGAATATAAGATTACTTTATTATGTGTAGAGGTTACACACCCTTACCAATCTAGGTCCAACCCTTAAGAACAATTTGAAGCTAACGCCTTTAAGAATTCTGAAACCAATTCTTTTCCAAGACCTCTTAATCGGATCTAACTGATCAACTCTACGTAGGTATACATTTTGCCGGTTGTAATCACTAGGTCCCCCTATGAACCATGGACTTTGCCGTTGGTGGGGAGGCTTGCGTGCCTCAGCGACACAAATAGCCGTACCGTAGCTGCAACCACAACGGAGGGGTATCTGTTGAGAGGCCAGACAAACGCGTGATTCCTGAAGAGGGGCAACAGCCTTTTCAATAATTGCAGGCACAACAGTCTGGATGATTGACTGATCTAGCTTTGTCACACTAACCAAAACGGCCTTGCTGTGCTGGTACTGCGAACTGTTGAAAGCAAGGGGAAACTACAGCCGGCCGTAATTTTTCCCGAGGGCATGCAGCTCTACTGTATGGTTAATGATGATGGCGTCCTATTGGGTAAAATATTCCGGAGGTAAAATAGTCCCCCATTCGGATCTCTGGGCGGGGACTACTCAGGAGGACGTCGTTATCAGGAGAAAGAAAACTAGCGATCTACGGATCGGAGCGCGGAATGTCAGATCCCTTAATCGGGCAGGTAGGTTAGAAAATTTAAAAAGGGAAATGGATAAGCTAATGTTAGGTATAGTGGGAATTAGTAAAGTTCGGTGGCAGGAGGAACAAGACTTCTGGTCAGGTGAATACAGGGTTACAAATACAAAATCAAATAGGGGTAATGCAGTAGCAGGTTTAATAATGAATAGGAAAATAGGAATGCGGTTAATCTACTACAAACAGCATAGTGAACGAATTATTGTGGCCAAGATAGATACGAAGCTCACCTACCACAGTAGTACAAGTTTATATACCAACTTGCTCTGCAGATGACGAAGAGATTGATGAAACGTATGATCAGATAAAAGAAATTATTCAGATAGTGAATGGAGACGAAAATTTAATAGTCGTGGGTGACTGGAATTCGATAGTAGGAAAAGGAAGAGAAGGAAACGTAGTAGGTGAATATGGAATGGCGATAAGAAATGAAAGACGAAATCACGTGGTAGAACTCTGCACAGAGCAAAACTTAATCATAGCTAACACTTTGTTCAATAATCATGAAAGAGGGTTGTATACATGGAAGAACCCTGGAGATTCTGGAAGGTATCAGACAGATTATACAATGGTAAGACAGAGATTTAGGAACCAGCTTTTAAACTGTAAGACATTTCCATGGTCAAATGTGGACCACAATCTATTGATTTCGAACTGTAGAAGGGAACTGAAGAAACTGCAAAAAGGTGGGTATTTAACGAGATGGGAACTGGATAAACTGACAGAAGCAAGGTTGTAGAGAGTTTCAGGGAGACTATTAGGGAACGATTGACAAGACTGGCGGAAAGAAATACAGTAGAAGAAGAATGGGTAGCTTTGAGGGATGAACTAGTGAATGCAGCAGAGTATCAAGTAGGAAAAAAGACGAGGGCTAATAGAAATCCTTGGGTAACAGATGATATACTGGATTTAATTGATGGAAGGAGAAAATATAAAAATGCACTAAATGAAGCAGGCAAAAAGGAATACAAACGTCTCAAAAATGATATTGACAGGAAGTGCAAAATGGCTAAACAAGCATGGCTAGAGGACAAATGTAAGGATGTAGAGGTTATCTCACTAGGGGTAAGATAGATACTGCCTACAGGAAAGTTAAAGAGACCTTTGGAGAAAGGAGAACCACTTGTATGAATATCAAGAGCTCAGATGGAAACCCAGTTCTAAGCAAAGAAGGGAAAGCAGAAAGGTGGAAGGAGTATATAGAAGGTCTATGCAAGGGCGATGTACTTGTGGACAATATTATGGAAATGGAAGAGGATGTAGGTGAAGATGAAATGGGAGATATGATACTGCGTGAAGAGTTTGACAGAGCATTGAAAGACCTAATTCAAAATAAGGCCCCGAGAGTAGACAACATTCCATTACAACTACTGAAAACCTTGGGATAGCCAGCCATGACAAAGCTCTACCATCTGGTGAGCAAGATGTATGAGACACGCGAAATACCCTCAGACTTCAAGAAGAATGTAATAATTCCAATCCGAAAGAAAGCAGGTGTTGACAGATGTGAAAATTACCGAACTATAAGTTTAATAAGTCACGGCTGCAAAATACTAAAGCGCATTCTTTACAGATGAATGGAAAAACTGGTAGAAGCAGCAAAGCAGCAAAGGAAACAAAAGAAAAATTCGGAGTAGGAATTAAAATCCATGGAGAAGAGGAAAATATTTTGAGTTCGCCGATGGCATTGTAATTCTATCAGAGATAGCAAAGGACCTGGAAGGGTAGTTGAACGGAATGGACACTGTCTTGTAAGGAGGATATAAGATGAACATCAACAAAAGCAAAACGAGGATAGTGCAATGTAGTCGAATTAAGTCGGGTGATGCTGAGGGAATCAGAATAGAAAATGAGACACTTAAAGTAGTAGATGAGTTTTGCTATTTGGGGAGCAAAATAACTGATGATCGTCGAAGTAGAGAGGAAATAAAATGTCGACTGGCAATGGCAAGGAAAGCGTTTCTGAAGAAGAGAAATTTGTTAACATCGAGTATAGATTTAACTGTCAGGATGTCGTTCCTGAAAGTATTTGTATGGAGCGTAGCCATGTATTTAAGTGAAACATGGACGATAAATAGTTTGGACAAGAAGAGAACAGAAGCTTTCGATATGTGGTGCTACAGAAGAATGCTGAAGATTATATGGGTAGATCACATAACTATTGAGGAGGTATTGAATAGAATTGGCGAGAAGAGAAATTTGTGGCACAACTTGACTTGAAGAAGGGATCAGTTGGTAGGACATGTTCCGAGGCATCAAGCTATCACCAATTTAGTATTAGAGGGCGGTGTGGAGGGTAATAATCGTAGAGGGAAACCAAGAGATGAAAACAGTAAGGAGATTCAGAAGAATGTAGGTTGCAGTAGGTACTTTGAGAAGAAGAAGCTTGCACAGGATAGAGTAACATGGAGAGCTGCATCAAACCAGTGTCAACAACAACAACAATCACTAAGTTTTCAGAAGGAATAAAATACGTTTCCTCCCTTCTTCTTCAAGTTTGTTGTGCCGTTCCAACTTGCAGCAGGGGGTGTTAGCATGAAGGCTTAAGATGGAACACTTATGCCTTCCATTGTTGTATACTCCTGCCCACAACTCCACTGCCGTTGGTTAGTACTCCTGTTTCACTCCTGCATTAAATGAAAAATGTGCTAACATAGCATGCAATGACTATGAAAGTTCCAGAAAATATTTGAACCGAAGGTAAGCAAGAACTCGGGAGTGGTAAGCTCGGTAGCCCAGAAAAAAAACTCAAATTCGCGTAAGATATTTATTTTAACGTAGACACATGTCGCAAGAAATTTTGACATGTTATAATAACAAAACAGGTAAAATTACATGCCTTTCTCAAAATTAAAAAAAAAAATGATTACAATAAATTTACGTTTATTTACACCAAATCTTAACTGATAGCACAATTAGCCAAAAAGGAGAAATGACTCAACTTCTTGTATCTTAACCTGAATATTAACTGAATCAAAATTTATAGTAACTGAATTAAAATGCAAAATACATAATTCTTCTGAATCGAAAGAGTTACGTAACTTTAAGATAAAAATTGTACTTCCTTTTTTCGTCAGAATTACAGCTAATAAACAACATCTGACAAATACGAGATACGTATTTTACAGTATGGATGTTCTGCGAGTGATATATCTTTTCAAGTGAACATAACTTTAGGCAAATCACCCTCGACAGAACAGATACGAATAGTTTCTTTCGCCATCACATGAACCGGCTTGTGGCTGTAATCGGAGCAAGACCAGGAGTCAACTAGATGTCAGAGGACACAGTGTTCAATGTCTTTAAACGCAGCTCCTCATCAGTAACAAAGAATGGCGTGCAGTCGCTGTGATACAATTGTAGTCTCGAAGTTTAACATGGTCCTTATGCCAGCAACGAATCAACTCCAGATTGATCAGGGCATGCATGGTAGAAAACAAAATTTCTTCTCAAGACGGTACATCCATGTAGTGCCCCACTACCAACGGCCACTGGTTGCCTATGCGTTGCAGTCTCTAGCCGTACTGACTGTCAGAGCCTCCCCCTGGCGGAAGACTCAGACCGCACTGCCCTCCTGTGGTCAGAGACCAAACTCGATAGCCACCTTACCCAAAGATCTTTGGTACGGTGAGGTCGATTACTTTGGTACAACGGGATCGAAGAGAGCCGACGACGACTGAATATTGTTATAATACATGTAAGCTTAGCAGTCTGGTTATTAATTTGCTAGTTAATTCTCACTTATTACAAATAAAAAGTAATTATTAGCGTACCTGAGCTAGAATGTTGAGATTCTGATGTGTTATCTTCGGTATCTTCAGACGAATCACTCATAAACGTCGGACAGCTTTAATTAGATCTCACACACCAACAAAACGAAGCATGGAAACTGTGACAGTGGGCATGTTTCCGACGTGTTGTGAACAAATGAGTACTCCCGCCCCCATGCTCAACGCAGTTGCCAATCCTATAGCAGTTATTTACGGTATCTGTACATGGATCTTTTATGCTCTGAAAGCAGATTCATAAATAATACTTAAAAGTGAATAAGTCCAAAATGACCAAATATGGACTTGGTTCTCCTGTGTTCTGAACACCCTAACTGTTATTAAAGAATTCCATAAGCTGCGCTGTCCCCATTTTACTTAGTATTAAAGTTAGACAATCCGGTCATTGCGCATGCAAATTCAAGTAGTCTGCTGGAGACAGTGTCGCCGAATAGTTCCTCCTTTGGCTTCCTCATACCGAACAAAAGTAGCTTCTGCTCACCTACATTAAATTTATCACACCTGGAAAAGGCAGATTTTAAATGGTAATGCGCATTTGAGCAAGTGGTGACCGCAACTTACACTACAACATCATTATAAGTTTTTCACACTGTTTCTGATCACCCTGTACATGTTCACTTGACAGAATGTCAAGCTTTCATGGAAGCAGTTTTAATCCTGCGCTTTGTACCTTAAGGCAAAATTTACGCAAAATCCGTATATCTCTCTAGAATTTATTGACCTAGAGAAAGCCTTCGAGAAGATAAGTTTGAATCCTTGGAACAAAATCCACAGATGTAAAAGAAGTCTGATAAGATCTGTACTGTTTGCAATAGATATTAATGATATTGTGGATAACATAACTCCTTTGGGCTGTTTGCATATTATGCCTTTGTGTATACGAAGAAGGCTACGTTAGAAGTCTGCAGCGCACTGCAGGAAGACCTGTAGAGGACTGATGAAAGGAGGTACAGACTGGTGGTTGACCCTGAACGTAAATGTAACATATGGTGCACACAGAGGAGATGAAATCCACTACTGCACAATTACACTATTGGTGCAAATTATTGGAAACTAACTAGATTAAAATGTCTAGTCTAGAAGTAACCATAGGGAGCGACCTTAAATGGAATGACCACATTGTGCTGGCGTAAGCTGTCGCCAACACACCAGACGGCAAAGATGAAGCGTGAAGATCGATTAGTAGGCGCTGGATCAAGCGCCCCTATCACAAGAGAGGCCAGAGACACACCCACATGTAACATGCCGCCAACGTCCTCTCGACAGCATGTATTTAGGTTGCCGCCACTGACCAGAGACTCTCACACGGTCATCCAGTTTGGGTTCTGTCAGTTTACTTGCTGAGCGGGTTTAGTCTGTCACAGGATATGATACTACATAGTGACCAGATTAGTGACTATAGTGGGACTAGTGTACCTCAACCAGAATTGTACTGCACTATCAGTGAATAGTCTCTTTCAAATTCTGAAGGTGGCAAGGGGAAAATACAGGGAGTGAAAGGTTATTTACAATTTGTACAGAAACCAGATGGCAGTTATAGGAGTAGAGAGGCATGAAAGGGAAACAGTGGTTGGGAAGGGAGTGAGACAGGGTTGTAGCCTATCCCTGATTTTATTCAAACTGTATATTGCGCAAGCAGTAAAGGAAACAAAAGAAAAATTCGGAGTAGGAATTAAAATAGATGGAGAAGAAATAAAAACTTTGAGGTTCGCTGATTACATTGTAATTCTCTCAGAGACAGCAAAGAACCTGGAGGAGCAGCTGAACGGAATGGACAGTGTCTTGAAAGGACATCTACATCTACATCGATACTCTGCAAATCACATTCGTGCCTGGCAAAGGGTTCATCGAACCACCTTCACAATTCGCTGTTATTTCAGTCTCGTATAGCTGAAAGAACGAACATCTATATCTTTCTGTACGAGCTCTGATTTCCCTTATTTTATCGTGCTGCTCGTTCCTCCGTATGTGGGTCGGTGTCAACAAAATATTTTCGCATTCGGAGGAGAAAGTTGGTCGCAACGGAAAACGCCATTCTTTTAACGATTTCCAGCCCAAACCCTGTATCATTTCTGTGACACTCTCTCACATATTTCGTGATAATACAAAACGTGCTGCCTTTCTTTGAAATTTCTCGACGTCCTCTGTCAGTCCTCTCTGGTAAGGATCCCACACTGCGCAGCAGTATTCTAGAAGAGGACGGACAAGCGTAGTGTAGGCAATCTCCTTAGTAGGTCTGATACATTTGTCGTGCCAATAAAACACAGTCTTTAGTTAGCCTTTCACACAACATTTACTGTGTGTTCCTTCCAATTTAAGTTGTTCGTAATTGTAATACCTAGGTAGTTAGTTGAATTTACGTCCTTTACATTAGACTGATTTATCGTGTAACCGAAGTGTAACGAGTTTCTTTTAGCACTCATGTGCATGAACTCACACTTTTCGTTATTCAGGGTCAACTGTCACTTTTCACACCATTCAGATATTTTTTCCTAAATCGTTTTTCAGTTTGTTTTGATCTTCTGATTACTTTATTAGTCGATAAACGACAGCGTCATTTGCAAACAAACGAAGACGGCTGCTCAGATTGTCTCCCAAATCGTTTATGTAGATAAGGAACAGCAAAGGGCCTATACTACCTTGGGGAACGTCAGAAATCACTTCTGTTTTACTCGATGACTTTCCGTCAATTACTACGAACTGTGACCTCTCTGGCAGCAAATCACAAATCCAGTCACATAACTGAAACGATATTACATAAGAACGCAATTTCACTACTAGCCGCTTGTGTGGTACAGTGTCAAAAGCCTTCCGGAAATCCAGAAATACGGAATCGATTTGAAATCCCTTGTCAATAGCAGTCAACACTTCATGTGAATAAAGAGCTAGCTGTGTGTCGCAAAAACGACGTTTTCTAAACCCATGTTGACTGTGTGTCAATAGACTGTTTTCTTCGAGAAAATTCTTAATGTTCGTACACAATATGTGATGTCACCGCCAGACACCACACTTGCTAGGTGGTAGCTTTTTAATCGGCCGTGGTCCGCTAGTATACGACGGACCCGCGTGTCGCCACTGTCAGTAATTGCAGACCGAGCGCCACCACACGGCAGGTCTAGAGAGACGTACTAGCACTCGACCTAGTTGTACAGCCGACTGTGCAAGGAACGGTTCACTGACAACTACGCTCTCATTTGCCGAGACGATAGTTAGCATAGCCTTCAGCTACATTTGCTACGACCTAGCAAGGCACCATTACCAGTACAGATATTGAGATTCTATTAATGTATCATCCAGAGCGATGTTCTACAAATGTGGATTAAAGTTAAGTATTCCAGAAGCTACGTACTTTTCTTTATAGCATTCATTACGTATCCTGTTTCAGACCTCACGCCAGCCTGCGTGAGTTTAAGCGCGTGCCTTTCGGCTTCCTCTCATTATGTCTAGGCTGTCTTGTCTAGACACAACACAGTATATGTTCTAGAATCCTACTACATATCGACGTTAACCATATGGGCCTGTAATTTAGTGGATTACTGCTACTACCTTTCTTGAATATTGGTGTGACCTGTGCAACTTTCCAATCATTGGGTACGGATCTTTCGTCGAGCGAACGGTCGTACATGATTGTTAAGTATGGAGCTAATGCATCAGCATACTCCGAAAGGAACCTAATTGGAATACAGTCTGAACCAGAAGACTTGCTTTTATTAATTGATTTAAGTTGCTTCATTACTCCGAGGATATTTACTTCTACGTTACTCATGTTGTCAGCTGTTCTTGATTCGAATTCTGGAATATTTAGTTCGTCTTCTTTTGTGAAGGCATTTCTGAAGACTGTGTTTAGTAACTCTGCCTTGGCAGCACTGTCTTCGATAGTATCTTCATTGCTATCGCGCAGAGAAGGCATTGATTGATTCTTGCCGCTAACATACTTCACATACGACCAGAATCTCTTTGGATTTTCTGCCAGGTTTCGAGAAAACGTTTCGTTGTGGAAACTGCTATAGGCATCCCGCATTGAAGTCCGCCCTAAATTTCGAAGAGGATATAAGATGAACATTAACAAAAGCAAAACGAGGATAATGGAATGTAGTCGAATTAAATCGGGTGATGCTGAGGGAATCAGATTAGGAAATCAGACAGTTAAAGTAGTAAATGGGTTTTGCTGTTTGGATAGCAAAATAACTCATGATTGTCGAAGTAGAGAGGATGTAAAATGTAGACTGGCAATGGCAAGGGAAGCGTTTCTGAAGAAGAGAATTTTGTTAACTTCGAGTATCGATTTAAGTGTCAGAAAGTCGTTTCGGAAAGTATTGTATGGAGTGTAGCCATGTATGGAAGTGAAACATGGACGATAAATAGTTTAGACAAGAAGAGAATAGAAGCTTTCAAAATGGGTAGATCATATAACTGATGAGGAGGTATTGAATAGAATTGGGGAGAAGAAAAATTTGTGGCACAACTTGACTAGAAGAAGGGATCGGTTGGTAGTACATATTTCGAGGCATCAAGAGATCACCAATTTAGTATTGGACGGCAGCGTGGAGGGCGAAAATCGTACAGGGAGACCAAGAGAAGAATACACTAAACAGATTCAGAAGGATGTAGGTTGCAGTAGGTACAGGGAGATGAAGAAGCTTGCACAGGATAGAGTAGCATGGAGAGCTGCAACAAACCAGTCTCTGGACTGAAGACCACAACAAGAACATAGCAGTGGGAAACTAAAGTTTGTGATAGCAAGATTACCGATATTGACATTACAGCAATCTGCAAGAGAGCTATTACTAATGAGCTTATAACACAAAACATGGGCGCTATTCAAGTTAAGTAAATGTTTCCAGTTCCTGTAAATATAGAACAGTGTTAATCCACGTGTGCATTTGATCCTCCCCCTTCTTCCTTGCGATTCAAGACTCTACACACATAAAACAAGTAATGAAAGCAAATGGTAGACAGACTCGAGAGAATAATCTTAAGAAAATGTTATTCATTTACTTAAAAAGTTGCCTGTATAACAGTTAAAATGGTAGACAGACTCGAGAGAAGAATCTTAAGAAAATGTTATTCATTTACTTAAAAAGTTGCCTCCATAACAGTTGTTCGAGCAGTTATTGAGTACTGCTCATCAATATGGAAGCCTTCCCAGATTGGATTAACATAAGAGACAGGTAATGTCCAATAAAGGGTGGCGCATTTCGTCACGAGATTGTTTAGTTGATGCGACAGCCTTGCGGAGATACCCAGAAAGCACTACAAGAGATGGGTTGTGTATCATGGAAAGGTTTGCTGTTGAACTTCCGAGAGAGTTCGTTCTACGAAGAGACAGCCAACATGTTACTTCCTCCCATTTACGTTTCTTGAAATAACCACAACAAGAAAATTCAAGTAATTGTAGTTAATGCGGAGATTTAACCTACAATCATTTTTCCCATGCGCCATCCACGAATGAAGTAGTGAGATCAGAGAGTGGGATCAGAGAGCCTTCACGATTCACCGCCAGTTCGCTTGCAGAGCGTAGATGTACAGGGTGAGTCAATAACTATTGCCACCTAGAATATCTCCGATAGTATGATAGAAGCTGAAAAGTTTGTGGGACAATTGTATGGGACAATGCGGGACATAATATTCCGTTGGTTTTTCGTTGCTAGGTGGAATCGCGTCAGAGACATGAAGATCAACTTTGTTTTTTTAAATGGAATGCTATAGTTTGGTACGTATTTTCTGATAGCGGGTATCGAGACGAATCCAATGATGTGTAGCAGTAAGGTCTTTGAAGGTCAACGAAGGTCACAAAGGTGGCATGTAAGTCCATTTACAGAAGGTGTTCGAAGTGATGACCATTGGTTTCAGTGCAGTGCTGCAATCTTCTTATCATGGACTGAGCGGTATTCCTTCTCACTTCGGCACTTATCGAAGCACATACTCTGACAATTCTCTGTCGTATACTGTGCAAACAGTAAATATTCGCCGAATACGGCGTATCCATCTAACGTTCCACTGCCATGTAAAAATCATTTGACTGTTTCGCAATACAACACTAATACGGCGTATCCATCTAACTTGCGATTGGCATGTAAACATCATTTGACTGTTTCGCAATACAACACTAACACGAACGGTAGGACTAGTATCGTCGAATCAAGCGAATGTGAAAGATGTATTCCTTCACACAACAAGTCGATATGCTTCTCATTTACGGGGAATGCCAACGAAATTCAGTGAGAGCTAGAGGCTTATACGCTGAAAGATATCCTCAACGTACTCACTCTACACGGCGTACATTTAAATGTGTGTATAATAAATTGAGAACAACTGGATCTTTAACGCATCGGAAACATGTCCGACAAAGGAAAGGTACTAACGAGTAAACGGAAATTGGTACTCTTGCCACTGTGGTTCGAGATCCTTGTGTAAGTTCGCGTAAAATCGTTAGGGAATCTGGCATGAGCCAGAGTAGTGTTTCTCGTGTTCTGCATCGCCATGAACATCATCCTTACCATATCAGTGTCCACCAAGAATTAACTGGTATGGATTGTACGCGTCTCTTTGAACTCTGCCGCTGATCTCAGCTTCAGATTCAGAGCTATGACACATTTATTAAATTGATTTTAGTTACTAACGAGTCCACATTCACTAACCATGGAAATGTTAAATTGCATAACATGCAGTATTGGGCAACTTTAAAATCCATGTCGGCTGCGGCAAGTTGCACACCAAAAACCGTGGGACTCTAGAGGACAGGATTATAGGCCTCTATTTCATGGAAGGAAATCTTAATGATAGGAAGTACACCACATTCCTGCAAGAAGCATCAGGTCTGTTACTGGAAGAAACAATAAACAGAATGTGGTATCAACACGATGGGTGTCCGGAACATTTTTCGCTGAAGGCTAGAAATGAGTTGCACAGACAATTCCCAAATCGTTGGATTGGACGAGGAGGAGACGTGTAGTGGGAGGCTCGTTCGCCGGACTTGAAGCCTCTGGATTTTTTTTTTTTTTTGTGGGGATTCGTAAAAGACCCTGTTTATAAAGACGTTCCAACTTCATCTGACGATATGCGAGAGAGAACTGTCAGAGCATGTGCTTCAATAAGTGCCGATGTGATAAGGAATACCACTCAATCCACGATAAAAAGATTGCAGCTCTGCACTGATACCAATGGTCATAAGTTCGAACACCTTCTGTAAACGGACGTTCATACCTCCTTCGTGACCTTCGTTGACCTTCAAAGACCTTACGGTTACACATCATTGGATTCGTTTCAATACCCACTATCAGAAAATAAGTACCAAACTACAGCAACCTATTAAAAAAAAAGAGTTGACCTTCATATCTTTTAAGCGACCCCACCTAGCAACAAGAAACCAACGTCATATTATGGTCCCCGTTGTCCCATGCAACATTTGTCCGACAAACGTTTCAGCTCCTATCATACGTCCGGAGTTATTCTTGGTGGCAATAGTTAGTGACTCACCCTGTGGAAATAGCAGATAAAGGGTAAAGTGCATAGGCCGACGTATAATCTATAACATCCAAGTGGACGTAACTTCATTGGAAAGCCTAGAGACACCAGTTCGTGTAAAGAATGATGTAAGACCGAGTTGCAGCTTAGGAGCACTGTTTTTCAGCTAAAGAAAGTGAAAGGAAGTTTCAGAACTGTTATAGAAACACAAGGGGAACAAACGCCAATGATTATCCTCGCAGACGACATAGCCCTTCTAGCCTATGTAGAAGCAAAGCAAAGCATGAGATCGCATTAGCGACTTTCTCCCCTGCAGATCCGAAATCCAGATAACACCTGCCACACGCTACGTGCTAGCAAGTGCGGGAGAAAACACTGGTAGGTTGTCTTACTCTATACTTCGAGTACGGTACCGGTGCTTTGAGTGTGGTCCACTGGTCGTCTTATGACTCTCCTGATTATATAGTGAAGCTGGTCTCTGGTAGCCTCTTGCCACAAAATCACAGTTATTAAAATAAAATAAAAAAAATATGGTATCTGCTGAGATGCTGTCAGACACGCCCCTATTCGACACAGCGCGTATGAACTCGCCAACTGTAGGATGAGATCGCAGCAAGCGTTTTACACGCTGACGTAATAACGCAGCTATAGCGGACGCACTGGGGTTATTAGGAGAGGTGCAACCAATATCAGTGACAAATGTTTATTATTCCAGTCTTTGATCACAATATAAAGTCCTTCGACGATGACCAGTTTCAGTGAGTAATGACCATCTTCATATCTACAATTGAAACGTCCCCTTTAGAACAATTTATACACGACTGTGCTGATAAACCTCTTACACTATTTGCTTTTCAAACAGCTGAGCAAAACTAAACGTACTCAAACATTCACTAAAGTGACACACAATATTTTTAGCGCAACGCAATCTGACTATCAAAGATCCCTGCAAAAGAATGGCCCTGAGTAACATTAAACTACACCTTTCAAAAATCACTTACCTCACAAAAACCTTGATTACTCGAACTACTGCAATACAGCGAGCACCACTACTGCCAGCTAAATAAAAGATTCAAACTACGGAAGGCACTAACTACTGATAGGGATAGTTAGCAAATGAAAGATATTAATAGAGAACAAACAATGTATTTACCTTAATATCATCACAAGTCATAATATATGTAATTTCAAAACTCCGCCATCTTTCTCCCCACATCCACCACTGCTGGCGGCTCACCTCTAACTGCGCAACGCTACGCGCTGTTCACATCCAGCTGCCGCTCTACAATGGCAGACAACAATGCAAACTAGCCACAGACTGCACACAGCACAGCCAGTGATTTTCATACAGAGAGCGCTACGTGGCGGCGGCGTTACCAATATAAGAACCTAAACAGCCTACTTACGTAGCCCCCATGCTCCCCACAAAAAATTTTTACAAATGGTGTTGGGCACTGGCCAATACAGATTTGAAAAAATTTTTTCACAATTACAGTAACAAAGATATAAAATGCACACACTTATTGATACAATGTTGGTCAAAAGCTAAAATTTTCTCACAGTCCATAAAGATAGTCCTGATCATTCATTATAATAGTAATTACAGTTTCTCATTAGTAAAAGAAATTGCACACAGAAGTAGTGGATTTCCATGCAGTCTTGAAGAAGTAGTGTTGTCCTTCCAACGGAAAGACAGTGCTGATTCTTGACATGCTGACAGGTAATGGGCCACAACAGAGCAAACCCACAGCAGAGTCATTCGACGTTTTGAAGAATATTGGTAGGTAGGTCATCACAGAGTAGACCCACTGTAGTCCTGGTAGAGATTACGGTATTGGTGAGTCACCAGAGGTGTAGACCCACTGCAGTCCTTGTAGAGATTACGGTATTGGTGAGTCAGCAAAGGTGTAGACCCACTGTAGTCCTTGTAGAGATGGCCAGCAGCCATCTGTTGTGACTGTGCTGGTGCACAATCACCACTGAAGAGTCTTGCAGTTAATATAGCAAGTCCATAACCACCACTTGTGCACTCACAAAGTTTTTTGGAAGTGTCCTGAGAACCAGCAATGCTGTTATCCAGTCTCTTGCTGACTTATTAACACACGTGCAAACACTAACAGTCCCTACTTCTCACATATTGTCCACATACTATGACCAACAGAAACGTGTGTAGTGAAATGGAACTTACAAGTTACTTAATTTGATTAACTTGTGTCAATTGCAATATTATAACATGAGAATACAATTACAAAGGTACAAAATACATCATTAAAAACATAACAATACAGATAACATTTGTAGTACAGGCTTTACAACAGAATAGAAATAAACATATACATCAGTGTTACAGGAATTATGACATGAGTACATACATAAAAGATCAGAATAATTATTGAAACATCACCTTCACATGTGAGCAACCAAACAGTATAAATAATGTCTAAACATCTTTACAAAGTAAATAACAGAGTATTAGAAAATGTCTACAACATAGCTCTCATCAGCTAAACACATAAAGACAGGAAAAACACAAATACACAAGTGTACACAAACATATAGTGGGATAACACAAGGAAAGGACAGGGTTTGTTTTACTGCAGTATTTGGCAAACAAAACTTTCTTTGCTTCTTGGAGATCTCCCTTCATTCATCATTATTCCCAAAAAGTCCTATCTATACCTCCTTTCTGTATTATATTCATATCTCTTTCAAAATAAGTATTTCTGATTGTACAATACTCATTTTGGCCCAAATCTTTTTCCTATAACTTCTCAATGCATTCTTTCCCTACTGTCCATAGTCAGTTTCTTATATAGTCTACCCCTCTTAAGCTAACTTAAATCTACTGAGCTCAGATGCTAAACTAAGGGACGAGGCAATGCAGCAGCATACAACAAATCAACACAAACAGCAATGACAAAAAATACCAATTTGCAAAGCAAGCAGTAGTAAATCTAAATTAACAGATAAAATGCAAAATTACAACTAATATGAGCCAATGTGCAGCAACAAGAAAAGCTTAACAGAGTAATACAAAGTTAAATTTAGCAGCACTATGCCTGGCAAACAGCAGCAACTTATACATAAACATGACATAGCTCAAGCAGAAAAAATATTACAGTAAAAACAACAATACAGACAAGGGAAATGTCTATTCACATCTTAATGTCTATGTAATTAAAGTGGTGCACCACAACAACTTGTTGTAAAAAGAAATATTACCATGTACTTGAAAAGAAAATTATGTGTTACTGTTACTAGTTCCTTCTTATTGTTCTTTCCTTTCCAAGTGCTCCTTTTTTAAAGAATGTGGATCATAAAATAATTATTTAATAGATCTGTTGACAGAAAGTGTTCACATTAGCAAATGCATTTTATTTTATCAAAGCAATGCTGCAACACAGCTGGAAACCAGATATCAAATGAAATAAGCAATTACGCAAACCAAAGCATAAAAACATCATTCAATAGCTATGTGGCATTTCGTAAGTCAGTAGCTCTCAACTCTCGTAGAAAGACACTTGTCATAATCAGGTGTGCAGATGTACGAATGTTTCCCATCAGTTCATAAGCATTTCAGTAACTAGCACAAAGGACGAGGAATCATATGTTTTCAAGTAATGAGCGTGTTATAATTTGCAATGCTTTCTACAAAGAAATGTCAATAGCGAGGTTAATGGTCCCCCCTTTTTTTTTCTCCACCTCTGCCTCTGAAATGCACACCCTAATGGCTTTTTCTCAAGGTGGCTGGCACACCTGGCCGCTCACAACGCATTACGTGCAGGTGGTCACTTAACTTTCTTACGGAAATATTTACGACAGCAGTTTCCGCTACAGTGACAGTCTCATATACAAAATATTTCACAGGTCAAGAATTTACGTTGCAAATGTGTAGAAACAAAATCCTATGAATATAACAGTGCCCAAAAAAATTTTCGCCAGCATTGTGATACATTCACGCATTTACACACATTTCATAACTCTTAAAGTACGATTCTTGGTTTCCAACATCCTTTTTCACAACTCAAGAGTCCCTAACTTCTATTCATTATTCATATACATATAAACACGTAATCACATTCCTCATATATGGTAGCATCATCTTATTGCCATAAACATACCTCAACAGCATAATACACATTGTCGTCGTAAAAATAACATCATAACACCTCAGTCAAATCTCCAAAAAGTCGTAGCTTTCTGCAATAATTTCAAACCATAAAAAATATTGTCTGCTCACTTCAATAGTGTCATCTGCCTCAAACGTACTTTAAAAATCATGATCTCATACCAAATACATCATTCAAAGCTCTCATAGTATCACAATGGGTCCGAAAAAATATGAACAGTTCACAAAGTACAGACAAAATACAATTTCATAAGTGTGAAGTTACCCAACTGTGTAATTGCATAAACATGAGTCACTGACGTAGTAAAAAGATGTTTGTTTCTCTGTTAAATGATCAGATATCTGTGTAATTTGTGTGTTAGAGCAATATGGTACCGATGTGTTAAATTGTATAAGCAAATACCATATTAGCTAGGGCTCCTTGTGTTTGCCAAACACATGGTACACAAAGTAAGCGTGTACCCCCCTGAGGATTAATGTAATTATACCCTCAGGTGTTACAGATTACAGCAATGGAATGAAATGTATCACGGAAAACTTTCTTTGTAATTCAAAAATCTTTAAAAATAAATGTTTTAAGTACAAAATTAATCACTGAAATGCGTGTCCTGTAGCGCTAAAGGTGCATCTTGTTGTAAGATAATCTCTGTGGAAGTGTCGTAGTTATTGTCCTCCGAAAGCTAAGTTCAGCAGAAGCCAATGTACTTACCTCATGATAAACAAAAGTGAAATGCTTGGCGTAGAGATATCTTAGTTATTACGCTTATTGTTGTGATGATGAAAGTACTGTGCTGTAACGTATTGTTGTGCTATGGAAAAGGCTGTCTCCTTGTAGCTATACCACAAAAGTTACTGATGAAACATGTTTTGCTTTCCAGAAGAATTCAGAAAAACTGTGCAGATATAAAACAGATACACCGCAAAAGCAACAATGTAAGTTATGTCACACATTAGTAGTGTCGTAATATAGCCGTGTAGCTGTCAAAGAAACCAAATACTAAGTCATCTTTAATCTCACAGAAAGTACTTTAAATCCCAAATGTATTTTCCAGTAAACCAAAATGTTGCATTAAAATCTCATTAGCAGTACTGGTAAATGTTCTAATCGTGCAACTAACAAGCAAGAATGTACACACACAATTACACTGTGTCGTCTGTTCGCAATAACAATGCATTCGTAATTTCTGTTTAAATAAGTTCTCTTGGTTCTTGACTGGATATTTAACTTCAAACATTGTTGCATGGTAACAGTTTCTAAAGCATACTAGTAACGTGAAGTGAAACATTTTATGGCAAAGACAAAGTTAAAAAGCAGATTATCTTTCAGTAAATGGTTTCACATGTGAAATGTGGTGTAGCCCTTTGCTCTTCCTAGTACGCAGAGTTTCAACTTTAACGCAATTATCATGTGGTATACGTCGGTAAAGGACACTGGAATTTTTCTCAAGGTTAGCGTCTATGTTATTTTTCCCTGAGACAGCCGGCTCACGCGGCAGCCTGCAGTGCGAGTCATTGTCTGTTCCTTTGTTGGCGCGCGTCGTTATTGATATTAGGAGACCTAGCTTCTTCAAATTCACGTTGTTGAAAGTGCGCTGCTCTGTTTGAGTCCCGCCAGTTCTGATAAATTTCATGTCTGTCGTTACGATCACATCGTCTGTCTTCATGTCGGTAGTTACTGTAGTTTCTTTCTTGTCGGTTAAGTGGAGGAGAATTTCTTCCTGAATCATAACTGCGCGCTGGACCGTTGCGTCTAAAGTTATTCTGTCTCCCTTGATAATAATTGTTTTGGTTCCCATATTGTCTGTTTCTCTGATTGTCTCTGTGATAGTCATTACCGTGGAAAGGTGATCTTTCCCTGTAATTATTACTACTCTGCCAACGGTTGTCATACGGGTGATGTCTGTTTTGGTCACGATTTGTGTTGTGAGAATAGGCTTGTCGTGTCCAGTTATTATTTCTGTCGTCACAGAATTGTGACGGATGTGCCCTGTAGTGATTGTTTTCCCGTTTTCGCATCCCGCGACTGTCTGTGTCAATTTCTAATTCTTGTAAGAGTCCCTGAAAAGCTTCAATGTCGTCTTTGCAACGTCCTGCCAAAATAATATGTCGTAAATGTTCAGGCAGTTTGATTAAGCAAATGCAGATGAGTTCTGAGGGGCTGTATGGGTTTGACAGGTACTGATTCTTGTGCAACATGCCTTCAAAATATTTGACAAGACTGGAAAATTCAGATTGTTCAAAGTGTTTCATCATCATGATGCTATGTTTTACTCAGTCTTGTGTAGCTTGTGACCAGTATGCTGAGGAGAACGCATGGTAAAATTCTCCTTCACTATGACAATCGTGAATGACCGATCGCATTCTTACAGCTGATTCATTCTCCAAGTAGCCACACATAAATTCTAATCTGTGTTCTAACGACCAGTTTGGAGGGAAACAATGAGAGAATTGATGGAGCCATGCTTGTGGATGAATGTCGTTGGCAGAATTCTTAAACGTTTTGAATTTACGTGTAATAATGAACAGCTTATAGTCAAAATCATCGTGTCGGCGAGTAGCATATCGGTCATTGTTACGTCGTGTCGGCGGTTCCATCTCAAAATTAGGTGTACCTTGCCAATTTCTTTCATAATTACCGACATGCCCTGTGTTATTATTTTGTGGCTTTTCCGTATTTCTAAGTTCCTCTTCCCGTGTTGGAGCGCGAGTGTCCTCTGAAATATGTAATTCTTGTATTACCTGTGTCAGCTGATCTTGTACTTCCCGGATTTCTCTTTGGTGTTGCGTATTAATTTGATTCAGATTTTGTTTCAGTTTCCTAATTTGTTCGCACTCTTCTGTGTCATTAAAGACTACCGGTTTTGTGTCATCCAGATTATCATCTACCTTCGCAGATAAATTATTTAGCTGATCCGAAAGTTCAACTACGTTCTCTGATAATGAACTAATTTCCTCCATGTGTCTTTCTGAACCAATTTTCAGAGTATCTACTGTGTCCTTTAAGTTTTCCTGAGTTTTTGCAAGTTGCGTAACCGAATCGGTAGATGCAACTGAGTCCATTTTAGCTTGCAAGGTCTCATGATTTTCATGAACAATAGTTTGCAGTTCTTTTATGGCTGCTTCGTGATTCTGTAATGCATTTTCATGCCGCGAAAAAATAGGCTGAAAATGCTCACAAATTTGTGTTTTTACGTCATTACAGACTTTTTGACATTTCGATTCAATGTTATGTAACTCAGTAGTTAAATCTTCACGTGTTTGTTCAAGTGTGGTGTCTAACTTCCGAAGATTTTGTTCCATTGTGTCTAACTTTTGCAGCTTTTGCTGTGTTTGTCTCTGATTTTGTTCCATTGTGTCTAACTTTTGAAGATTCTGTTCCATTGTGTCTAACTTTTGAAGATTTTGTCCCATTGTGTCTAACTGTTGCTGTGTTTGTCTCTGATTTTGTTCCATTTGTTGCATTAGTTGTAATAAAAATGCATTAGTGTCTGGAATCTGTTCCTCTACTCTTTTCGGCAGTGCATTTGCACCGGCAACATTCTCATTTTGACAAGCTGAAAATGTGTCTTGACTTATTTGAGAAAACGGTGAGGACGCAAAACCTGAATCTACAGTATTTGTAAAATTGTGTCCTGTCATTTCGGATTCCTGAGGCGAGCTGTTGCCGACCGATCGATCGATAATGCTTCCCTGTTCACAACCTGTTTCACTGTCTACACCATTATTTGCCGCCCGCTCCATTTCCCTATGCTCAATTACCAAATTACTACTTGGAACGTCTGTTAATTCACTACACAGTGGTGCTGATAAGCTACGCTCGTCGTCACTATTATTTCTCAGTTTACTTTGGAGCCTAGTGTTACGTTTTTCACACGCCATTATTGTGACAATATTTCACACGATAACACAGAGGAAGATCAGACTGTATGGCGTACCCAGAAGAAGACAGAGTGTAATTTAAGAGAATCGTTCGAAAGAATCAGTGTGCAAAAAAGAGGAATACTGAATTGCTGCGGAATGATGATATGCGTTTAAAGTTCTCTGACGCTGTAGATACTGCGGTAGTCAATACCATAGTATCAGTGGCGGATCCAGGATTTTGGTTTGGAAGGTGCTTTATCAAGGTAAACACTAAAATACTAAAAAACCAGACAAAATTTTATTGCCGGCCGGAGTGGCCATGCGGTTCTGGGCGCTGCAGTCTGGAGCCGAGCGACCGCTACGGTCGCAGGTACGAATCCTGCCTCGGGCATGGATGTGTGTGATGTCCTTAGGTTAGTTAGGTTTAATTAGTTCTAAGTTCTAGGCGACTGATGACCTCAGAAGTTAAGTCACATAGTGCTCAGAAACATTTTTGACAAAATTTTATTTTGCTCATTTAAGCAAATTATTCGATGACTTCGACAGGTTGGTGGCTGCCAAATATATCTCGGCGAATATACGGGGTAGCCAAACCGTTAAACTTGCCTTACATCATTGTCGTATAAAGTCACGATGTTATTAATTTAAGCGAAAAGAAGTTGCACTCCACGCCTCAAGTGGATACCGGTAATTTAGCGAGACTTTGTAAAAGAACTTTTATATCTGGTAAAATCTCATTTGTGTATTGATGCGCCTCTGATACTGTTTGTGGGAGATGTTCCTGTTTCCTCAAAGTTCCTTCCAAACAGGTATTTCTTCCGATAACGATAGAGGGTGAGGCAAGTCGATGCAGCAGCCACGACCGATTTGAGATATTCTGATTTACGATGGCACTTGGTATGAGAGCGAACAGGTCGAGAACTGAGGAGTGCTCTGCTCTCGAAAAGCAACCCCTCAACGGTCCCAATACGAAGTCGACGAAAGGAAGGAACGTATTCTATCTCAAACAAAACACTGATATTATTATCCAGCTCCAAAGAACTTAACAGGACAGAAAGAAATGCTGCAACAAGCAGAAAGTGTGTGTGTGCGTTAAAAGTTCATTTTATCTGTACTATTCCTTAGCATCAGATGCTTCTAAATTTAGGCAATGAATTGAACGTGTAGCGGTTCTAGGTGCTTGCACTGGAATGTCCCAAGGTTCATAACAAGACACGACTCTTGGAAAATTTTTTCATCTTTAGACTATCTTTTCGTTTCAAG
Source organism: Schistocerca cancellata (assembly GCF_023864275.1). Classification (NCBI taxonomy): domain Eukaryota; kingdom Metazoa; phylum Arthropoda; class Insecta; order Orthoptera; family Acrididae; genus Schistocerca; species Schistocerca cancellata. The sequence continues at coordinate 223,138,569 of NC_064628.1, forward strand.
TGTACTTATAACACTATCTACCATGTGATAGTATGGGATAAGATATCACGCGACACCGTGAAGTTGCCAAGAGAGCGCAACAGTGCTGTGCTGAGCTGCACCCATCGTCATTGTTGACGGTGTTTTCAGATACTTTTATCCGGAAACACCATCCTTGTTCCTTACAAGGATAGCTGTTTGCAACTCGGCACAGCTTGGGACCTGACCATCGCGAGGCTGAAGAGCGAGGAAGAGAGCACCAGTGACGTCACAGTCAGCAGCGTGGCTGTGTAAACGGCAGTCATAGTTTATCACCTGACAACAGTCGAGGAAAGCTCGGGTGAAAGCTCGTGGGATTTTAACTACCTGACGCGACTGGAAGCCGGAGAAGATTTCCTTAATTAAGTAATTAATTGTTTTAAACACAACAGAACTTCTTTATCAGTATACCTCATTAAACTTACTCTAACATCACAACGGTTAAGAGAGGTTTTACAATAAGATCTACATCTACATCAACGTCTATACTTCGCTGACCACAGTATGGTGTGCGCTGGATGGTTCTTAGTGCACTGCTGTCTCTTGTTCCCTATTCCTATCGCCAATAGCCCACGAGAAGAGCGACAGCTTGTAAACCTCTGCGTGAGGGCGAATCAACCGAATTTTACTTTACCGTCTTTTCGTGAGGTGTACATAGAAGGAAGCAATACATTAGCTGACTCCCGTGGGAACGTACCCTCCCGGAATTTAAAAATTAAACCACTCCGTGATTTACAGCGCCTTAGTTGTAGCGTCTGCTACTAGAACTAGAACTGGCTGGTCATCGTAACGCTTTCGGGTTTACTTAATGCAACTGTAACGTGTTTGTTTCCTCTACCGCTTCCATCTGGTACGGATCCCACGGAGCACTGGCGAACGAAGGTTCCATAAGTTACTTCCTTCGCGAGTGAACTGAACTTCCTGAGGACTGTTCCAGTGACTCAAGGGTCAAGTTGAAGTTTATTTTTCATGCAGACAACGTTACATTCCTCTCCCTATCCGAACGTTAAATGCCCAATCGATCGTCTTAACTCTGTAGCTTATTACAGCTGAGTTGCCTCTCATTACTGCACTTGTCCAGTCACGTTAAGGTAGCCGTCGCCTACGTTCGAGGTCAATGTGCAATAGTCTCTCACAAACGGCCGGTGGCAGCACTTTCACTGCAGTATATATAAAGAGTATCGGGGCAACGCGGAAACAGTGCACACGATTTTGTAATGCCGAAATGGAGCGATTTGTTGACGTCAGAAATTGGATGATCGTTTTCTTTCGTGCCAAACAACTATGATTGTAAATAGTTCGCATGCCGCTGTGATTTAAGTACACCATGCATAGCAAAATGGCACTATCCAAAACCAGTGCCGAGACAACTGTGATACAACACGGGACATAGATGGCAAGATTGAATGTCGGCTGTGAAGATGTGTGCAACCGTTGATTAACCGAACCGCCCGCCCACATGAACCGAGGCGTTAACAACAGTGTTGCCTTGGCGAGTGCTCAGTGAACGTTGCTTCGTGTGGTCCTCTACTGCAAGCCCCTTTTCATGCACTCGTGCTGACTGCTGTTCATTGGCAACGAAGGCTGGAATTTGTAAGCGGACGTCGAATGAGCACCAACAAGTGACCTTTCCAAACGACAGACGGCCATTGGCGTGTATGTCGAGAAACGTCTGAGAGAAAATACCTTGCAACAATTATCGGAAGGTTTCAGGTCGGAGGATGGGGTGCTGTGGTCAGCAGAAAGTTTTCATGGAATTTACTGGGTGATTTTGTCGTCCTGGAAGGCACAGTAGATCAACACAAGTATGTATCTATCCTTGGGGACCATATCAACCCCTTCATGGAGGCTATCTGTCTTAGGCATGATGGTAACTGCCAGGAGGACAATGCAACGTGAGCAGTGGGGCAAAGTATGGGCAGCCTCACATTGCTAAATTTATTCAAGATGGTTGCGATGACGTCATTCAAGATGGCGGCCTGTAGACTTGGCAACAGTACACGACGTCATCCAAGATGGCAGATTTTGGCGACTAGTTTGAATTTTGGTGGGAAGATGGGTCAATTTGGCTACCTCCACTAACTTAACCCTCCAGAAAAAAAATTGGCGGGAAATTCAAATTCCAGCAGGATAATTCGTCACACCACGAAAATATACCAAATGGGCTATGTCTACTAACCTAACCACCCACCCCCTAGAAAATAGCAGCAAGTTCAAATTCCAGCACGATAATAGCAGGAAAAAGGGACTTATCTTTATTATGTAACCAATTTTAAGCATGTGTGTTTGCCACAAGCTCTAGATCCCAACTGGCTTAGTTGATATAGTGCCACCAGAGAGCGCCACTGTGACGTCATCCAAGATGTCGGGCCGACCGATGTCGCCGAGCGGTTCTAGGCGAGACAGCTACAGTCGCAGGTTCGAATCCTGCCTCAGGCATGGGTGTGTGTGACGTCCTTAGGTCAGTTAGGTTTAAGTAGTTCTAAGTTCTAGGGGACTGATTACCTCGGCAGCTAAGTCAGCTAAGTGCTCAGAGCCATTTGAACCATTTTGAACCAAGATGGCGGATTTCCGCGGGAAGTTTGATTTTTGCGGGGAAGAAGGTCAATTGTGCTATCTCCACTAATCTAACCCCCCGCCGCCCAAGGAAATGACGGAAAGTTCAAATTCCAACATGATAATGCCTCACACCTAGGAAAATGACGGAAAAAGTGCACTTGTTTTTATTATTTAACCAATTTCAAGCAAATGTATCGACCACGAACTCCAGGGCTCAAGTAGCTTAGTTCATATTGTGACCACCAGAGGACGCTCCCGTGACGTCGCGTGATGACACAAGATCGTCTGATTGTAGAATGAAGGCTTTCACGACCGGGTGACATGGCTGTTGATATACTTTCCGGGATGTGAGGTCGTGGTCCAAGAACTTTTCTGCTCCTTACGTTTCGTCCAGCGCAGTCCTGGACGAAACGTAAGTAGCAGAAAAGTTCTTGGACCACGACCTCACATCCCGGAAAGTATATCGACAAGATCATCTGCTCTCTCTCGCGTGCGCGCACTATAACCGGACACGCGCCGCACCACCGTCCCGCTGGCGTCTGACTGCTTACGTCACACACACTTGGCCACCACCTCCATACACGCGCCGGACATAGTCTTCTGTAAATATGCTAACACCCACATTGCGCATCTAACCCATCAATTACCTAAGTACTTAATTGAGTTTCAATTTTAATCATATTAAATAATTCAATTTACTGTTTCATATAGGTATGAAAACGTGTTCACTATACTTTCAACTACCTATTATCAACTACTTTTCAAGGACCAGACCGCCACCTCTTCCTAGGAACCGTCACCGAGTTTGAATTCTGCTAGTAAACAAAGCTCACTTGCGTTTTCGCTACTATCATAAGAAAATTGCTGCAAACCAAGCTCACCACCAACACTATCCTAAGTCGCCAGACAACCACCTCATCCCGCACTAGGCTGATGGAGAGAGGAAGGATTTGGGAGCAATTTATTTAGGGATGGAGTATATGTGTCACAGAATACACGCTCTGACATGCCCCCACAGCATACAGACCTGCAAACTACTCCTACATAACTCATGTATAAAGTTCTACACACTCTCTTGCTAATTGTAAACCGTCAAAAATAACACATTGCACAACCTATAGACATGCAAAGCACTCATTTACAATGCAGAGCATGTACGTAAACATAGCCAAACAACTCGTAAATTGTCAATATAATAATTCATGTAAAAGACTCTGCTCGCTGATCGTCAACTGTCGAAATCATACATCAGCCTTTATTTAAACAATTAGAGGCAGCACCACCACCAAGTGTATTCGCCGCTGAGTCCTTATCCCAACTGACTTAGTTCATATCTATGCCACTAGAGGACGCTGTAGTGACGCAAGTACCGTAATCTAATATGGCGCCACCTAGTGGATTCACCAAGAGCTCCAGACGCCAACTTAGTACATTTCGTCGCCCCCAGAGGACGCAACAGTGACACCAACTCATGACGCAAGTACAGTTATCCATGATGGCGGCAAACCGTGTATTCTCCACGAGGTCTAGTACTCAGTACCACTAGCAGAGAACGCTGTCGTCCATTTAGTGATGTAAACCAAGATGGTGAGGGAAAACGACTCAGCCTGCTCTGGGCTGCTGGGGGCAGTAAAGCAAGAGTGCACTTTATTTAGCTTGAAACATTTTCTTTAGGGATAGAATGTATTTATCACACTGATGCAAAACACTCGCCATGTTATGCTTGGGGTCACAATACACAGTCTGCAGACATGCAAACAACTCCTAATTTTCCGAAATAATTTCAGTATAGACCTGCAAACTGCTCATAAATAATGCAGCACAGTGATGTGTAAACACGCTAAGTACTCGTAAACTACCCAAATAGCGCATATCACAGCTTACAGACCCGCTCCCAAAATAATGCAAGCAACACGCGCAAGCACAGTCCACTGACCCCCGTCCATTAGAGTACACAGGAGGTAGCGAGAAGGGATGCATCCCTCAGATGTCAAACCGTGCACTGCCCCTGCTTGGCTTCTGCAAGCAAGAGGTGGCGGGACCCCCATTCATATGTAACACCTGAGAAATTCCCATCCAAACGCGTGTTCACTTACATACATGTGCTGACGAGATCAGGCTGGAGCGCAACCGCGAGCTGCCGCCGAACGCAAGCCAGAGTTGTATGTTGGTGCCGTTACTGACCGGGCGTTTATTTACGGAGCGCTCACTATAAGCAGAGCCGCGCGCGTTCTGCGTTCCTCTATACCCTCACTCTAAGTGCGGTCCGGCGAAGACGCTCCAGAATTTCGCTCCACAGTAGCAGAACCTGCTTTCTCCGTAGCGATTCTAACGGAACATATGTCACGTTTGACTCAAGCTTCACCGCGAGTAGGTACATACCATCGCAAACGCATATAGCAGCGTTATCAATCTTGTACTCAACTCTCATTGCTATCTAAAATAATAACCAAGTCTACTAAATTCCATAGCAAACCCCCCCAGAAATAGTTAACACTCGCTTTCTTATGTTGTTAGCTTGTATGCTCCAAAATTCCTCCCCTAACAGAATCTGTTTATCAAAATATCGCTGAATCCAGTCTTCCTCCTGGACATAACGTGATAGCCTTCCTGTTCTCAACATACGCAAATGTTCTCACAGCTCCTATATCCCACCACAATCAATCGAGCATTTTATTTCTTGGGCTTTCTGTCGTATTTTGCAAAGATTGCTAAACTGCACCAACAGTTCCCTCAATCTATACACCCCTAACCTGCTCTTTCATTCTACAAACGCTACACCCAGTGGTGATAAACTATTTTACACTGATCTCCATTTTGCACCGACGACTAAACATCGCAAACTTGTCTACGGGTCATCAAATACACAATATACTCGCAAGAATATTGGAGCATCAAACCGATCTCCAACCAGCGAATATGAGTAATGTCTCGATCTAGTAAACATGCAATTCCTATCCCCCACCATACCAAATCATCCCCTTTATATCAGCTAACCGAAGGCACTCTCTCAGAACTGATGTGCAAGGAGAGACTCGTCTCGCCTCGGCACAAACACCTTACTGTTTCGGCTTTCTTGCTCGCATTTCTACAGAAATCTGCAGTCTCGTCGATTCCAAGAACAACCATATTTTCGCTACAGTATTATATGATTTTCGCTGTACTTCTCGGTATCAAGCACACAGCAGTAGCCTCCCGATCGCTAACGCAACATAATGCACAAGATATAAACTGGGAAATATTTCTTTACAAACACAAAACTTTAGCGAGGAGCACCAGGATGAATTTACCGTGCTCTACTGGCCACCAAACCTCACAGATTTAAAACCAATCAAAAATCAGTGTGAGGACAACGATAGAACTGTTCGCAGCATGGATCCTCAAACGAAAATCCCAGCGCAGGTGGCCATAGCACCAGAGTCGTAATGGTTCCAAATCTCCGTCGCTATCTTTCAGAACATCGCTGTCACTCTTTCTGCACGTTTCGTATCTGTCCATGCTGCAAAAGCTTTTTGTTTAGCCTTTTGACAACTGGTAATATTAATGTTACTTAGCAGCGTGTATGTGATGGATCAGTCTTGCTCCTAATTATTGGGGAAACACTATTCCATCATCATCGTTGTATCAGCTACAAGCGAATAACAAACAGCAAACTCATTTCCTGCTCATAGTTTCGATCCGTCTGTTGAAATCTTATTCAGGATTCCACTAGTGTCCCTGAACGAGTGAAAACTGTCGAAAACAGTATCACGACAACTTGTACTAAAATTCTCCTTACAAACCTTTAGGACTTGTAGAGGGGTTGAGTGGATAATATTATGAAATGGAACCCATGTCCGGAAATGTACCGTTCCCGTGCGCCGAGCTTGACTGCTCGTGCCCGACTAGTTGAGCGCGTTCTTTCTACATCTACATCTGCATGGATACTCTGCAAATCACATTTAAGTGCCTGGCAGAGGGTTCATCGAACCAACTTCACTATTTTCTATTATTCCAATTCGTATAGCGCGCGGAAAGAACGAACCCCTGTATCTTTTCGTACGAGCTCTGATTTCCCTTATTTTATCGTTCTGATTTCCCTTATTTTATCGTGGTGATCGTTTCTGCCTATACAGGTCGGTGTCAACAAAATATTTTCGCATTCGGAGGAGAAAGTTGGTGATCGGAATTTCGTGAGAAGATTCCGTCTCAACGAAAAACGCCTTTCTTTTTACGATTTCCAGCCAAAATCCTGTATCGTTTTTGTGACACTATTTCACATATTTCGCGATAGTACAAAACGTGCTGCCTTCCTTTGAACTTTCTCGACATCCTCTGTCAGTCCTCTCTGGTAAGGATCCCACACTGCGCAGCAGTATTCTGAAAGAGGACGGACAAGCGTAGTGTAGGCAGTCTCTTTAGTAGGTCTGTTACATTTTATAAGAGTCGTGCCAATAAAACACAGTCTTTAGTTAGCCTTCCACACAACATTTACTGTGTTTTCCTTCCAATTTAAGTTGTTCGTAATTGTAATACCTAGGTATTTAGTTGAATTTACTGCTTTTACATTAGACTGATTTATCGTGTAACCGAAGTGTAACAAGTTTCTGTTAGCACTCATGTGGATGAACTCACACTTTTCGTTATTCAGGGTCAACTGCCACTTTCGACACAATTCAGATATTTTTTCTAAATCTTTTTGCAGTTTGTTTTGATCTTCTGATGATTTTTGTTAGACGATAAACGACAGCTTCATCTGCAAACAACCGAAAACGGCTGCCCAGATTGTCTCCTAAATCGTTTATGTAGGTAAGGAACAGCAAAGGGCCTATAACACTATCTTGGGGAACGCCAGGAATCACTTCTGTTTTACTCGATGACTTTCCGTCAATTAATACGAACTGTGACCTCTCTGACAGGAAATCACAAATCCAGTAACATAACTGAGACGATATTCCATAAGCACGCAATTTCACTACAAGCTGCTTGTGTGGCATAGTCGTAAAAGCCTTCCGGAAATCCAGAAATGCGGAATCGATCTGGAATCCCTTGTCAATAGCACTCAACGGTTCATGCGAATAAAAAGCTAATTATGTTTCACAAGAACTATGTTTTCTAAACCCATTTTGCCTGTGTGTCAATAGACCGTTTTCTTCGAGGTAATTCATAATGTTCGAACACAATATATGTTCCAAAATCCTGCTGCATGTCGACGTTGATGATATGGGCCTGTAAATTAGTGGATTACTGCTACTACATTTCTTGGATATTGGTGTGACCTTGCAAGAGGTCCATGACTAAGGAATTTATTGCTAGTGCACTCGAGCAGATATAACTTCGATGGACAGCTCACACACTACCTGCAATATGTAAGCTACAGTAGAATCACAAACCAGAGAGCAGTGTCGGCAGTAGTAGTAGTAGTAGTAATAGAATAGAAGGCAAAGGTCCCGAGTTCGAGTCTCGGTCCGGCACACAGTTTTAATCTGCCAGGAAGTTTCAGTAGTAGTAATAGCTCGCAGTCGGGCGGCTGGGTCAGGTCTCTCTTAGAGAGCAGTTGTCGAGTTGTTAGCTCACAGAGAGCACTTATATCCTGTATGGAATTACCAAGGGCAAGTCGTGGAGAACGATGACGGTGCCTAAGCGATATAATATAAGGTGGTTGTTGTGGTCTTCAGTCCTGAGACTGGTTTGATGCAGCTCTCCATGCTAATTTATCCTGTGCAAGCTCCTTCATCTCCCAGTACCTACTGCAACCTACATCCTTCTGAATCTGCTTAGTGTATTCATCTCTTGGTCTCCCTGTACAATTTTTACCCTCCACGCTGCCCTCCAATGCTAAACTTGTGATCCCTTGATGCCTCAGGACATGTCCTATCAACCGATCCCTTCTTCTAGTCTAGTTGTGCCACAAACTTCTCATCTGCCCAATCCTATTCAATACCTCCTCATTAGTTACGTGATCTACCCATCTAATCTTCAACATTCTTCTGTAGCACCACATTTCGAAAGCTTCTATTCTCTTTTTGTCCAAACTATTTATTGTTCATGTTTCACTTCCATACATGGCTACACTCCATACAAATACTTTCAGAAACGACTTCCTGACACTACTTGATGTTAACAAATTTCTCTTCTTCAGAAACGCTTTCCTTGCCATTGCCAGTCTACATTTCATATCCTCTCTACTTCGACGATCATCAGTTATTTTGCTCCCCAAATAGCAAAACTCCTTTACTACTTTAAGTGTCTCATTTCCTAATCTAATTCCCTCAGCATCACCCGACTTAATTCGACTACATTCCGTTATCCTTGTTTTGCTTTTGTTGATGTTCATCTTATATCCTCCTTTCAAGACACTTTCCATTCCGTTCAACTGCTCTTCCAAGTCCTTTGCTGTCTCTGACAGATCTACAATGTCATCGGCGAACCAAAAAGTTTTTATTTCTGCTTCATGGATTTTAATACCTACTTCGAATTTTTCTTTTGTTTCTTTTACTGCTTGCTCAATATGCAGATTGAATAACATCGGGGATAGGCTACAACCCTGTCTCACTCCCTTCCCAACCACTGCTTCCCTTTCATGCCCCTCGACTCTTATAACTGCCATCTGCTTTCTGTACAAATTGTAAATAGCCTTTCGCTCCCTGTATTTTACCCTTGCCACCTTTAGAATTTGAAAGAGAGTATCCCAGTCAACATCGTCAAAAGCCTTCTCTAAGTCTAAAAATGCTAGAAACGTTGGTTTGCCTTTCCTTAATCTTTCTTCTAAGATAAGTCGCAAGGTCAGTATTGCCTCACGTGTTCCAACATTTCTACGGAATCCAAACTGATCTTCCCCGAGATCAGCTTCTACCAGTTTTTCCATTCGTCTGTAAATAATTTCTGTTAGTATTTTGCAGCTGTGACTTATTAAACTGATAGTTCGGTAATTTTCACATCTGTCAACACCTGCTTTCTTTGGGATTGGAATTAGTATATTCCTCTTGAAGTCTGAGGGTACTTCGCCTGTCTCGTACATCTTGCTCACCAGATGGTAGAGTTTTGTCAGGACTGTCTCTCCCAAGGCCGTCAGTAGTTCTAATGGAATAATATAAGTAAAATCAAAAATTATTATTATTTATTTCTGTACACATATGTAATTTGCAACAGCTCATTTTGTACTATTGTTATATCAAGTCACACGTAAATAATTTTCAATAATTTTTCAGTAATACTCTTATATATGAAGATAAACTTTGACAGTCATTTATCTCAATTGAAAATTTTTACTTATTTCTCCCATCCATAGACATGCCAATTATCGTAAATAAAATCAGTTTTTTTTATACATAACAAAGTCTAGTGACGTGCATTGCACTGGGCTTTGAACCGTTTATGAAATACGGTGATTTTTACGGAAGCGCCATGAGCGACTCGCCCACTGATATAACAATAATATCTCGAGAAGGAAAGTAGACATCATTCCGCGCTCAATTTTAAAAGTAATTTTGATATTTTGGCTACGTTTCGTATCAATAATGTATAGCATAAAATGAACTATACGAATAGTCTACGCAACGCGATTTTATCTCTGCAAAATTTTAAAAAGTTGGTCTAGTCATTTACTTAGTTTCGTGCAACTCACCAACTATTACTAATAACGAAAATGAATTCATTTCTTCATCGAGCGCAGATATCGAGCTGTAAGAGGCGGAAGAATCAAATTTTTTCACCGAACAGTTTTCTTAAATTCGGGTGATAAGTATTTCTTAACAGCAGGCAAGTCCGCTCCAGTGTGTCCTTCTAACTACCGCGCGAATTGCAGCGACGAGATCAGACACGTTTGAATTCAAACGTCGCAAGTTGTAACAGAGGAGAGGCAGCACAACGGGTGTAACTCACCTGGGACACTTGCGTAACCACAACTGTGGCTGTGTTTTGCTGTCTGAAGCCGTTGTGCGCTGTCAGTCGCTTTCGTCGCTTACGTACGACTCGGCTAAGGGATGTATGAACTTGTTGCCCATGCAAGCGTTTTATGTAAGCCTGATTTCTTTCATGGCACTCATCATGATAAAATATTCTGAATCGTTGGCTGTGCCTGCACTGCTCGACATTTCGATACCTCTGCTGGGATCTTCTTCAGGATTCCAATGGTGTCCCTGTATGGCTGAACTCTGACGAAAGACAGTGTGATATTCACTTACAAAGAGGAATTTGATGCGGCCTAAGTATTCAGAAGATTTTAACGTCAATGACGAGGGCCACGAAAATTGCTTACTTACATAGTACAATTATCATTCCCAATACAATCAAAATTATTGAATTTTTCTCTGCTAACGAACCAATGAAGGGAATATATAACACATTTTAATCAGTATACTGTTCTCGTACTCACCGCCTTTCGTAATTTACATTTCGTCTGCTCGTAATGTCCCCCTACTGCAATTTCTTTCTCATAATGTTAGTATTCTCATTAGTTAAGGTAGGCATCAGTATTACTGGAAGAAATCACTGGAATTTTGTGTCAGAGGTCAATAACGATATAATGTGTTATGCTATGACACATTTTGCTGTTCCTGTTTTACCGAAAGATATTAGTGCACGGGATACAATTAATAACAGTTCGTTTTATATTTTGTGATTAATGAAAATTTTTGACACTCCAATAAGAAACAAATTTTCATTAGTTCCGGCAATTTTATTACAACGTCAGTTCAACATTTCTGGCGAGCTTTAATTATTTCATTTCGTGTCATTACATTTTCATCGATTTCATCTCTGTCAAATTATCATTCATTTCATTTCAGCGACTATCATGATTATTTTATCATAACATTAATACGCTTCAATAAAAAACGAGAAGAAAAAATAATAATTAACAACATTGATGCTCTTCGCGGGTATGCAGCCGCATTTCATTCTCCTGACGACACGATATTTAGATTATTCAAGCAGTCGCCATCTTCAGGTAAGAATGCAGCTGCACAATTACACCCGAACTGAGGTAACATCGGATAGGGCGGCTTATTTATATTCCGGGAACAGGACACTACGCGTGCGCTACGAGTAAGGCTGCCCTCTGCAAAGCGAAGAACTGTGGCGCCGCCGGCGGTAGAAACGAAAAAAAGCGATGAATCGCAAATTAAGATGCAGACGGTCAAAAACCAGACCGCTGTTGTTTTATGTCTCATAAAATAGGATTCCACATCTTACTTAAAGGAAAACCTTTGTTTCTATTAATAGTGTCATCGGATAATATCATTTCCATGGATTCCTTATTTACACGATCCCACTAACGGGATGCTGGAGCAGTAATTTGTGTCCCTTTAAATGACAATTTACTCCATTTATTGAGACAATGTTTAGCGATTGTAGACTTTAAAGGCTGGAGTAAACGTGTGTGACGTTTATGTTGCAAACATCAATCGTGAATCGTATGAATAATCTGTCCAAAATAAGCCTTTCCGCAATGATTATGTACAAGGCGTTCCATTTATCTTGACCACCCTAAATAACTGTTTGTCCAGATGAGAATTACAAAATTTTTCAAGCAAATGTTCTATAGCCGTCAGGGCAACATCAATCAGCATGATTGCCTTCGTTGTAGCTTTGTTTTTTTTACAAAGATATGAACAGCGGTATGACTTTTTTAAATGACACCCTGTATTTTTTATTCAGTAATTTATTTCATCTCCTAAAGAAATATTCAAAAATGTATCACAGGGTACCATTCACTGAAACAAAACGTTATTAATTACAAAACACAACATTGAAGCTGACGCTCCCAGCGCTTAGTGCAGGTACTCGGGACACATCCAAGTGCTGACGTTGACAGAGGACAAATGTAAACATAAGTAGATGCACACCCGTCATTCCGTCAATCATCGTCAGTTGAAGAGTTGTGTGAGTAGAATGTACACCAACGAAGAGAACATAGAAATGCTACTCATCTATGGGGAATGGAAATTAGCAGAACAGTAATTGCAATACTGCTTTCATATGTACGGGTACATTTAGTATAGTAGTTTAGTCCTTTTAAATACTGTTGCTTAGAGTAGGCATACAGTAAACGCTGTCCTTCCTACAAACTTCATCGACATAACGTTTCTTTTATTGTTGTTGTTGTTGTTGTTGAAGGTAGGCGAAATGCTACGCAGGCAGCGGAACTGTACAGAGAGCGATATCCAGACAAGAACCCACCTTCCCGATGGATGTTTTCTCTTCTTATTGCGACGCCTCGGGATACGGTAAGTTTCAACCCACGACAACGCAATCGTCGTAGCACTCGCATAGACGAAGCTGCCGAAGTTATTGTTCTCGCCTACGCTATTATGAATCAACACGACTATGAGCACACGACAGCTTGAACACGAGATTGGCTTTCCTAACACCACTGTACACCGTATTTTTACATGTCACCGATTCCATCCTTACCATGTACACCTACATGAAGAATTGCTTGGGAATGATTTGCAGAATCGTGTACAGTTCTGTCAGTGGGCACAGCCGCAAATCTCGCCAACGCAAACTTCTTCTCCCATGTTTTATTTACCGATGAATGTTCCTTCTCAAACAAAGGACAGGTAAATACAAGGAACATGTATTATTGGTCCAGCGAGAACCCACAATGTCTTAGACAGGTGGAACATCAGCGTCAATGGAGAGTTAACGTCTGGTGTGGGATGCTTGGTACTACAATTATTGGCCTTTATTTCATGAATGGTAGTCTAAATGGCACAGCGTATGCCAACTTTCTCAGACGAATTCTTCCTTCTCTTCTGGATGAAGTGCCGCTAAGAACCAGAATGCTTATGTGGTATCGACACGATGGATGTCCAGCACATAATGCCTTGCGTGCACGTCGGGTTCTGAACCGAAGGTATCCTGCCAGATGGATTTGTCGAGGAGGAACAGTTACTTGGCCTGCTAGGTCTCCTGATTTAAATCCTCAGGACTTTTTTCTTCGGAGACGTCTTTAGACGTTGTCTATCGCGATATTCCAACAACTGCAGAGAACGTATCGTGCTTGCTTGTAATTCTCTTCAGCAGGCAACACTGGAGGCAGTAAATAATTCGTTCATTCAACGAGTGTACCAGTGTATCGGTTTCCAGGGTCACCACTTTGAGCACCTTTGAGTGTTCTACTCCTGGGCGACGGTACAGGGGAGTCAAAGTCAATTTTGTTTTATGTTTTGACTTGGTTTTCATTTGTTTTCTGACGACTCCAACAAGTGTACGAGTTTTTTATCCCGGGCTCAAAGTCAATGTTTGGTTATGTAATTAACAGCGTTGTGTTTCAGTGAATTGTACTCTGTGATACATTTTTGAATAGGTCTTTAGGAGAGGAAATGAATTACCGAATAAAAAATACAGGGTGCCATTTCAAAAAGTCATACTGCTGTTCAAATCTTTGTAGAAAACAAAGCTACAACGAAGGCAATCATGCTGATTGGTATCTCCCTGACGGCTAAAAAGCATTTGCTTGAAACATTTTGTAATTTGCATCTGGACAAACAGTTATTTATGGTGGCCAAGATAAAAGGGACACTCTGTATATTGGAGATCCATGTGCACCGACGACCGGCTAGCAGCTGTGAATGGCTCTGTTGGAGGAATTGAACGCCCTGACAAAAGAGCTCCCTATAAACCTCGTGGCCAGCATTGCGATACGGCATGTTTTGCCGTCCCTGGTGATCACATACACAAGAACCACATCTCTCTGTGTATGGAGCAAATTCTATCGAGCTATGTTACTTGGCGGTGACTATACTGTAGCATTTCTTTCTATGTATGGACCAAGTTTCATCGAGCTATGTTACTCGGCAGTCACATATAATGCGAAAGTTACTATCATCCTTAATTTTTACACACCAGTATTTTTACAATGAACCGAACTACAGGAGAGTGATTTGTACTGTCTTACGTGATTTCAAAATGGCTCTGAGCACTATGGGACTTAACATCTGAGGTCATCAGTCCCCTAGAGCTCAGAACTACTTGAACCTATCTAACCTAAGGACATCACACACATCCATGCCCGAGGCAGGAGCCAAACCTGCGACATAGCAGTCGCGCGGTTCCGGACTGAAGCGCCTAGAACCGCTCGGCCACCGCGGCCGGCTTACGTGATTTGATATTTTAACAAATTACCGGTATTACGTCGCAGTTATTCTGTATTCGTTCATTCTTAATTACTGTAGGTACTAGACGAGATTAAATTCACTTGAAAGTTCCCGCGTTTGTTTTTTAATTACTTCTTTTTTCTGTGAGTTATCAGTCTTTTGCCTGGTTCGATACGGCCCACCACGAATTGTCCACCTGTGCCAACCTTTTCATCTCTCAGAACTGCAAGCCATGTCCACAGTTATTTGCTGGATGTATTCCGATTTCTGTCTTCCTCTGCAGTTTTCACCCTCTACAGTTCCCTCTAGTGCCGTGGCAGCTCTTCGCTGATGTCTTAACAGATGTCCTATCATCCTGTCAGTGTTTTCCATACATTACATTGCTCCTTACCTCATTAGTACACCGAATTTTCAACATTCTTCTCTAGCTCCACATCTTAGATCATTCTGTTCTCTTCTGTTCTTGTTTTCCCACGGCCCATGTCTGACTACTATATAGTGCAGTGCTTCAAACGCACATTCCGAGAAATTTCTTCCTCAAATTAAGGTCTGTGTTTGATTCCATAGTCTGTGACAGCACTGATGGCATTTGGGCGGGTGATACTCAGTAGAGGGCTGTCCAGTTACCCAGTCACTCGGAACCTGCGTCACATTTCAGCGTTCTATCGAGTTTCACGTGCACGAAACTACGATTGACTGACTTCTTTTGTACACTCCTGGAAATGGAAAAAAGAACACATTGACACCGGTGTGTCAGACCCACCATACTTGCTCCGGACACTGCGAGAGGGCTGTACAAGCAATGATCACACGCACGGCACAGCGGACACACCAGGAACCGCGGTGTTGGCCGTCGAATGGCGCTAGCTGCGCAGCATTTGTGCACCGCCGCCGTCAGTGTCAGCCAGTTTGCCGTGGCATACGGAGCTCCATCGCAGTCTTTAACACTGGTAGCATGCCGCGACAGCGTGGACGTGAACCGTATGTGCAGTTGACGGACTTTGAGCGAGGGCGTATAGTGGGCATGCGGGAGGCCGGGTGGACGTACCGCCGAATTGCTCAACACGTGGGGCGTGAGGTCTCCACAGTACATCGATGTTGTCGCCAGTGGTCGGCGGAAGGTGCACGTGCCCGTCGACCTGGGACCGGACCGCAGCGACGCACGGATGCACGCCAAGACCGTAGGATCCTACGCAGTGCCGTAGGGGACCGCACCGCCACTTCCCAGCAAATTAGGGACACTGTTGCTCCTGGGGTATCGGCGAGGACCATTCGCAACCGTCTCCATGAAGCTGGGCTACGGTCCCGCACACCGGTAGGCCGTCTTCCGCTCACGCCCCAACATCGTGCAGCCCGCCTCCAGTGGTGTCGCGACAGGCGTGAATGGAGGGACGAATGGAGACGTGTCGTCTTCAGCGATGAGAGTCGCTTCTGCCTTGGTGCCAATGATGGTCGTATGCGTGTTTGGCGCCGTGCAGGTGAGCGCCACAATCAGGACTGCATACGACCGAGGCACACAGGGCCAACACCCGGCATCATGGTGTGGGGAGCGATCTCCTACACTGGCCGTACACCACTGGTGATCGTCGAGGGGACACTGAATAGTGCACGGTACATCCAAACCGTCATCGAACCCATCGTTCTACCATTCCTAGACCGGCAAGGGAAGTTGCTGTTCCAACAGGACAATGCACGTCTGCATGTATCCCGTGGCACCCAACGTGCTCTAGAAGGTGTAAGTCAATTACCCTGGCCAGCAAGATCTCCGGATCTGTCCCCCATTGAGCATGTTTGGGACTGGATGAAGCGTCGTCTCACGCGGTCTGCACGTCCAGCACGAACGCTGGTCCAACTGAGGCGCCAGGTGGAAATGGCATGGCAAGCCGTTCCACAGCACTACATCCAGCATCTCTACGATCGTCTCCATGGGAGAATAGCAGCCTGCATTGCTGCGAAAGGTGGATATACACTGTACTAGTGGCGACATTGTGCATGCTCTGTTGCCTGTGTCTATGTGCCTGTGGTTCTGTCAGTGTGATCATGTGATGTATCTGACCCCAGGAATGTGTCAACAAAGTTTCCCCTTCCTGGGACAATGAATTCACGGTGTTCTTATTTCAATTTCCAGGAGTGTATTTTGTGAGTTTTGTCGTAATGAGTGAGACACACAGACTGCGTCAAGTCCTTCATAAACAGGCATGAGACTTTACTTTTAAAGCATTGTCGTTCTTAAAATGTGGGGCATATTCAGACGAAGCGGTCTGCGATTTTGCCAAGGTGCAGGAATGCACTGCAGCGGCCTTTGGTGATGTTGGTATACTGTCAGGTGAATTGTGCAGGAAGTCAAGCTGTCTCAACAGACAACCGGAAATGTTGAGCTTTGTTCTCCAGGAAAGAAATAAAGCACGCCAAAGACGGTATCATTTATCGGAGACTTTGACCAAGATATTTTATGTAGGAAGGTTTTCGAATTTTGTGACGGAGGTGAGTTCCTCATGACAGTCAAACAACTACTGTTACGCGTGAAGCTGCTGAGTTTGAAGAAAGCGCAAGGTCAATGCAAAGGATATTGAAGAAATTCACGTTTAAATGCCTAAAATAATGGCAGACGGAAATTTTTAATGGACCATAGCGATATTGCTCTTGCTAGGATGACATTTCTAAAAGCAATTGATGAAATCTGATCAAAAGGAAAACAAGCTGTGTATCACTTGAACGAGACTTGGGTAAACCAAAACCACACTAGAAATTTTGTTTGTCAAGCAGAAGAGAGGCAAGGCTGCTTGAAAGTTCCAGTGGGAAAAATAGGGCGTATTACAATATGCTAGGTCGCTTGGTCTGGTATCGTATTAGTGCCTCAAAGTAAATTTGTATTCTGATCAAAGTCGAAAACCAACTGCAACTATCATCGTGAAGTGAATGGAAAAACCTTTCGAGAATGGTTTCAAAATCAGCTATTATCCTGTTTGTATCCATGCTCTGTCAATTTTATGCACAATGCATGCTATCACTGTATTATTGTTGACAAGCATCCCACTACAAACAGAAGAAAAACTTACATTAGTTCATGGCTGCGAAGTGAGGAACTCGTGAAGACTTCAAAAGGCAGCAATGCAAAAAGAAAAAAGAAATTTATTCCACAGTTCTACAACATGGTCATACGGCGATTCGAGTTCCTCCTTATCAATGCCATATAGAACTAGTGTGGCTGCAGGTGAAGAGATGATGTGGCAGATAAAAACGCTGTGTTTAAAGTACCTGACACTAAAGGTTACAGACAAACTGCAAGCAGAAGATTACCGCAAAGAAGTTGTTAGAGATGAAATGGAGGATTCGTTAATCGCTAGTCTGGTACCCACATCCAGCAACTCCAGTTCCGAAGGTATCGACAGTGAAACGTTTGAGTAGAGGTGTATGTGAATAGAATGTAGGTTTATTTTGTAATTTTCATGGAACATATACTTTCTTATCAAGCTGTCAGTGCAGTAGGAAGTAGTTCAGAGAATAGCCTGTTTTGTAGCGGAAATTTTATTTTACATATCTCGCTATTCTGACAAAAGTATAATGAAGTTTAACATGCTGTTCATCGTGCTGTGCATATCTCAGATATGTTTGTTTCGTCGTTTTGTTAGTAACGTAAGAGGCAATGGAAGGTATAGTCCATTCTGTAAGATGCAATTTATTGTAGAATTTATTCTGCAGTATGAGAATCTGTATCGCCGTTTTTTCTTCGTGTCATTATGGCTGTGAAAGACTGAATGCATGTTCCATTATGTAATGTGTTTCTCATAAATTTATCACGAGACGGTTTCTAGCACACAATGAACCTAATCGTAACGAGTTAGGTTAAGCTTCCTCTTCAGTGACAGCTGTTGTCTATGCGCTTAAGCCGAGTGGGCAACGCAGCATTCCTTGTAAGCTGCATGACGAGAGGCCAAAAGCTGTAGCCCTCTACAATAGACTTCTCCTGGCCAGGAATTACAATTAACAAATTGCACAAAAAGTACTGGATGTACAAGTACAGAAAACATAAATTACTAGTGTTACTTTACAACTTAATGCAGTGCCGGAAAAAATAATAGTACACCTGGAAAGATGACGTCCTTTTCAATCCGATGACGACGTATGCCACCTGGTAGAAAGCAGATGTACTGATGATGGTTTCCTTGTCGTCAACCAACAGTCAGCGTAGCGGCGTAGCTACCAGGTGTCTACCCTTCATAGAGAATGCTCACAGCCAGAAGACTAAGTGTGGTGCAGACAATGCCACGGAGACGCACTCATGTTTCCTACAGTCAACCGTGGAAGTTTTAAAAGGGTTAAATTGCGACCTTCGGATTGGTGGGGTGGTCCTTTTGGAAAACTGACACACAAGTTGGATGGGCTGCATGAGCTGTGCAACGATGCTGGTATCTGTGGTCACGTGAACATTCTCACATCTGTAGACGAGGTTCTAGAGGTCCACGCAGCACAGACGCCAGCCAGGATCGTCGTCTTACAAGGGCAGCAGTGGCAGATCGAGCACCATAGCACAGGCGTGTCAACACAAACCAGACTTTTTTTTCAGCAGTGAGACTGCGGGCACGCTCATCTCTGGCCTGTCTTCCACCACACCACAGCATCGACGAGCACGGCTCACTTGTGCCGACAGAGGATGCTTGGAACGGCGCGCCTTGGTTTTTAACGATGAAAGCAGATTCTGCCTGTAAACAAGTGATGGTCGTTTGCATGTACGACATAGATCTGGTGAGCGCTGTGTCGTAGAGTGCATTCGTCCGAGACATAGTGGCCCCATCCCAGGCCTTATGACCGAGCGAGGTGGCGCAGTGGTAAGACACTGGAGTCGCATTCGGAAGGACGACGGTTCAATCCCGCGTCCGGCCATCCTGATTTAGGTTTTCCGTGATTTCCCTAAATCACTCCAGGCAAATGCCGGGATGGTTCCTATGAAAGGGCACGGCCGACTTCCTTCCCCATCCTTCCCTAATCCGATGAGACCGATGACCACGATGTCTGGTCTCCTTCCCCAAACCAACCAACCAACCAACCAGGCCTTATGGTCTGGAGTGCGATAAGCTACAACTCTCGACCACCTATGGTGTTTCTGGAGGGGACGCTAAGCAGTGATATGTGTGTGCAGCATGTTGTTAGACCTATTCTGTTGCTGTTCTTGCAACAGTAGGGTGATGTCTTGTTTCACCAGAATAATGTTCTCCCACTTGCAGACCATGAAACTCAACTTGCTCTGCAGGACATGCAGCAACTTCCCAGGCCAGTACAACCTCCGCAACCTCGTATTTGTGTCCAATCGAGCATGTGTTGGGTGTGATGGGAGGGGAAGTGACTCGTGCGACTAGTCAACCAACAATTCTTACAGAACTACGTGAAAAGGTCGATGAGGCGTGGCATGACATATTCCAAGACTGCATTCGCCATTTGTACGATCGACGGGATGCAGATTCAGCGCCAGCATTACCGTAATTTGGGTCTCTTAGCATGGATCGCTGCCCGGTGTCTCAGAATCGCTTGTGCTATTGATCTGTAAACGTAAACATTTCATGTACCGGTACTCTGCATGCACTGTTGCAACAATAAATCCTGAGTGAACTGGAAACCTCTAAAATGATGTACTAATCTTTTTGCAGCAGTATAGAGGTTTCAGAGTTTAAAGGAAAAAAAATTGAATAGGATAGTCAGCGCTAAGATGGAATGAAACCAAAAGGATAATATGTGTCTATAAGAAAATAAACTATTGAATTTGATGAACCTGTGGGCAACTGGCGAAACGAGACGACGGCGGTAAAGTGGGAGGTCAGGAAACAGCTCGACGACATGGCCTCCGGCGTGATACGTGGTGAGCGCTCCGTGGAGGCCAGCGCCCACGCAGAGACAAATAAGATTCGCGCCATTAGTGGCGAGTCGCGGGCATCACTCAGCGCGGACAGGGATCCAGTGCGCAGGCGCCGCTGCCGCCATTAATCACGCCGGCGCCCACGCCAGGTCCCTCGAAAAAGTGCGCCGCAGACGGCAGATTAACTTGTCGCTCGCCTTCTGCCCGTCTGACGCCAATTTGCTACCGTTTCCCGGAAAAAATATCCCTCCTCAGCGATCTTTTCATTAGACGAACGCCAGTTGCAGGTACTGCCATTCACGTCTTCATTGGAAACTCGTCTGCCATCAACGATGGAAGAGATATTCCAGAGGGCACATAGTTATTTACGTAGTACTCCGGTACTGTCAAATTTTACACGGCAGTTATTTATGATGTGGTTTCCGAAAGGCTGTAAATGTTAGCATGAAGCTTGTCGGACAAGTGTTTGTTGGTGGCTACTATGCGTACCATCTACGTGAGTTACAAATCTGTTCCTCTGTATATGTGTGTGTGTTTCTTCCTTGGGAGTGAGGGGAGTGGTGGTACTAGCGGCAGGAGAGGAAACAAGAGGCGGTCAAAAAGATGTAAACTTGCATGTGCTACAGGATAAACTAGAATAATTACTTGCTACTGGGCCTCTACATAGCAGACCATTTAAGTATGAAACATTGGGAATGACATGATATAACGAATTTTTACTTGTTGTGCTTAAGAAGGGTATGACTGCAGGTGCAGGTTCTAGCTCAGATAACGATCTTATCGGATCAGATGTCAGGTTACACTTCTGGTGTCAGATTACCCACTTGCACTGCTTGGTGACCTGCCCCCCCCCCCCTCCCCCCTTGGGGAACTAGTGAAAACTAATAAAGGTTACTCAGGAGACACGCACACAAGCCTTAGGCAATAGTGTACAATAATGACATAACTTGATAGTGACCATTTGATAAAAAATTGGTAGAAAACTCCTCCCAATTCCTCTCAGCCAAAGGGAGAACAATAAAATGCTGGGAAACCCCCCATCCACTAGGACCAATGAGAATCAAGCACTCCTTCCCTCTCCAAATGGTTCTAATGGCTCTGAGCACTATGGGACTTAACATTTGAGGTCATCAGTCCCTCGGAACTTAGAACTACTTAAACCTAACTAACCTAAGGACAACACACACATCCATGCCCGAGGCAGGATTTGAACCTGCGCCTGACAACATGCGTCAGCGCATTGTCAATGCATGTGTGCACATTACGGAAGGCGAACTACTCGATGTTGAGAGGAATGTCGTTACAGGTATTGCCAAATGCATTGAAGTAGACCGACATCATTTTGAGCATTTGTTGCATTAATGTGGTATTAACAGGTAATCACGCTACTTTCTCAGAAATATGTTCACAAAGGTACATGTATCACATTGGAACAACCGAAATAAAATGTTCAAACGTACCTAAGTTCTGTATTTTAATTTAAATAACCTACCTGTTACCAACGGTTCGTCTAAAACAGTGAGCCATATGTTTGTGACTATTACAGCGCCATCTATCAGAAAGCGAAAAAAGTGGTCCAACTAAAACATTCATACACTCCTGGAAATGGAAAAAAGAACACATTGACACCGGTGTGTCAGACCCACCATACTTGCTCCGGACACTGCGAGAGGGCTGTACAAGCAATGATCACACGCACGGCACAGCGGACACACCAGGAACCGCGGTGTTGGCCGTCGAATGGCGCTAGCTGCGCAGCATTTGTGCACCGCCGCCGTCAGTGTGAGCCAGTTTGCCGTGGCATACGGAGCTCCATCGCAGTCTTTAACACTGGTAGCATGCCGCGACAGCGTGGACGTGAACCGTATGTGCGGTTGACGGACTTTGAGCGAGGGCGTATAGTGGGCATGCGGGAGGCCGGGTGGACGTACCGCCGAATTGCTCAACACATGGGGCGTGAGGTCTCCACAGTACATCGATGTTGTCGCCAGTGGTCGGCGGAAGGTGCACGTGCCCGTCGACCTGGGACCGGACCGCAGCGACGCACGGATGCACGCCAAGACCGTAGGATCCTACGCAGTGCCGTAGGGGACCGCACCGCCACTTCCCAGCAAATTAGGGACACTGTTGCTCCTGGGGTATCGGCGAGGACCATTCGCAACCGTCTCCATGAATCTGGGCTACGGTCCCGCACACCGTTAGGCCGTCTTCTGCTCACGCCCCAACATCGTGCAGCCCGCCTCCAGTGGTGTCGCGACAGGCGTGAATGGAGGGACGAATGGAGACGTGTCGTCTTCAGCGATGAGAGTCGCTTCTGCCTTGGTGCCAATGATGGTCGTATGCGTGTTTGGCGCCGTGCAGGTGAGCGCCACAATCAGGACTGCATACGACCGAGGCACACAGGGCCAACACCCGGCATCATGGTGTGGGGAGCGATCTCCTACACTGGGCGTACACCACTGGTGATCGTCGAGGGGACACTGAATAGTGCACGGTACATCCAAACCGTCATCGAACCCATCGTTCTACCATTCCTAGACCGGCAAGGGAACTTGCTGTTCCAACAGGACAATGCACGTCCGCATGTATCCCATGCCACCCAACGTGCTGTAGAAGATGTAAGTCAACTACCCTGGCCAGCAAGATCTCCGGATCTGTCCCCCATTGAGCATGTTTGGGACTGGATGAAGCGTCGTCTCACGCGGTCTGCACGTCCAGCACGAACGCTGGTCCAACTGAGGTGCCAGGTGGAAATGGCATGGCAAGCCGTTCCACAGGACTACATCCAGCATCTCTACGATCGTCTCCATGGGAGAATAGCAGCCTGCATTGCTGCGAAAGGTGGATATACATTGTACTAGTGCCGACATTGTGCATGCTCTGTTGCCTGTGTCTATGTGCCTGTGGTTCTGTCAGTGTGATCATGTGATGTATCTGACCCCAGGAATTTGTCAATAAAGTTTCCCCTTCCTGGGACAATGAATTCACGGTGTTCTTATTTCAATTTCCAGGAGTGTATTTCTTTACGTACTACACGTAAATGTAATAAAAAATGGGGGTTCCTATTTAAAAAACGCAGTTGATATCAGTTTGACCTATGGCAGCGCCATCTAGCGGGCCAACCATAGCGCCATTTGGTTTCCCGCTTCAAGCTAGACGAGTTTCGTACTTTGACGGTTCTTTCGTTTGATGCTTAATTCGTGAGATATTTGGCCCAATCACTATCAATGGACCACCCTATATATATATATATATATATATATATATATATATATATATATATATTTCTCATAGAAATACACACACACACACATATATATATATATATATATATATATATATATGTGTGTGTGTGTGTATTTCTATGAGAACCTATCTGGCGTTAATAATGAATGACAACAGATGTATATGTAAGCTTTAATCTTGGCAGTCCTGGAATCCAACGCATTACTACTAATATTTCACTAGATGATTGAGCTAAATTGCTTTTACAAGATGAAAGTCTCATCTGTATGATTTCACAGTCGCAGTGCTGTTCATCTAGAGAGTGTGGCGGTGGCGGTCGTAGTGGCGCGATCGGGGCAGCGAGGTGTTACCACAGAGCAGTAGTGAGCTGGCACGGATGGTGCTTGGGCAGTGATTTCTTACTCTCTCTGGGTGTCAAAGGGGTCTTGTGGATCGAATTTGTGACGAAGCGTACTGACTTCGGGCACTGGGATCTTTGTATGTGTGTAACGGCTTTCTTAGTATAGAGCTCAGTCACGTCTTCCGGAACTGATTTATTTAGCGTGTGGTAATCCAGCTGCGCATGGTAGCAGATTCGTAGCCACGGAATTAAGTCCCCTTATTGTTCTCCTGTCCGCAGCTCGTAGTCTTGCGGTAGCGTTCTCGCTTCCCAGGCACGGGGTCCCGGGTTCGATTCCCTGCGTGGACAGGGATTGTTCTTGTATCGTCTTCATCATCATCATTCATCCCCATTACGGTCGAAGGAAGGCAATGGCAAACCACTTCCGCTAGGACCTCGCCTAGTCGGCGGTGCAGGTCTCCCGCATCGTTCCCTATGCTCCTGGAGTATGGAACCTCATCATCATCATTGTTATCTTAGTGTGAATTTCGGTTTCACGAAACCCAGTTCTTACTTATAAGGGTAGATCGAACTTCTACAAGTGAGCGCGACTGTTCTGTCCGTGTAAGTGTCTCACTGCCTAGCCTGTGCCGTTCCTGCTGCCTTTGTTAATCAGAGAGGAGCCACCTTGAGTTGCAAATTTCGGACTGTTTAGGTTTCTTAGTCCCTTCTCCCCCCCCCCCCCATGAACCATGGACATTGCCGTTGGTGGGGAGGCTTGCGTGCCTCAACGATACGGATAGCCGTACCGTAGGTGCAACCACAACGGAGGGGTATCTGTTGAGAGGCGAGACAGACGTGCGGTTCCTGAAGAGGGGCAGCAGCCTTTTCAATAGTTGGAGGGGCAACAGTCTGGATGATTGACTGATCTGGCCTTGTAACGCTAACCAAAATGGCCTGAAAGCAAGGGAAACTACAGCCGTAATTTTTCCCGAGGGCATGCAGCTTTACTATGTGATTAAATGATGATGGCGTCCTCTTGGGTAAAATATTCCGGAGGTAAAATAGTCCCCCATTCGGATCTAAGGGCGGGGACTGCTCAAGAGGACGTCGTTATCAGGAGAAATAAAACTGGCGTTCTACGGATCGGAGCGTGGAATGTCAGATCCCTTAATCTGGCAGGTAGGTTAGAAAATTTAAAAAGGGAAATGGATACGTTAAAGTTATATATAGAGGGAATTAGTGAAGTTCGGTGCCAGGAGGAACAAGACTTTTGGTCAGGTGAATACAGGGTTATAAACACAAAGTCAAATAGGGGTAATGCAGGAGTAGGTTTAATAATGAATAGGAAAATAGGAATGCGGGTAAGCTACTACAAACAGCGTAGTGAACGCATTATTGCGGCCAAGATAGATACGAAGCCCACACCTACTACAGTAGTACAAGTTTATATGCCAACTAGCTCTGCAGATGATGAAGAAATTGGTGAAATGTATGATGAGATAAAAGAAATTATTCAGGTAGTGAAGGGAGACGAGTATTTAATAGTCATGGGTGACTGGAATTCGAGAGTAGGAAAAGGGAGAGAAGAAAACATAGTAGGTGAATATGGATTGTGGCTAATAAATGAAAGAGAAAGCTGCTTGGTAGAATTTTGTGCAGAACATAACCTAATCATAGCTAATACTTAGTTCAAGAATCATGAAAGAAGGTTGTATACATGGAAGAACCCTGGAGATACTAGAAGGTATCAGATAGATTATATAATGGTAAGACGGAGATTTAGAAACCAGGTTTTAAATTGTATGACATTTCCAGGGGCAGTTGTGGACTCTGACCACAATCTATTGGTTATGAACTGTAGATTAAAACTGAAGAAACTGCAAAAAGGTGGGAATTTAAGGAGATGGGACCTGGATAAACTGACTAAACCAGAGGTTGTACAGAGTTTCAGGGAGAGCATAAGGCAACAATCGACAGGAATGTGGGAAAGAAATACAGTAGAAGATGAATGGATAGCTTTGCCCTCAAAGGCAGCAGAGGATCAAATAGGTAAAAAGACGAGGGTTAGTAGAAACCCTTGGGTAACAGAAGAAATATTGAAGTTAATTGATGACAGGAGAAAATATAAAAATGCAGTAAATGAAGCAGGCAAAAAGGAATACAAACGTCTCAAAAATGATATCGACAGTAAGTGCAAAATGGCTAAACAGGGATGGCTAGAGGACAAATGTAAGGATGTAGAGGCTTATCTCACTAGGGGTAAGATAGATACTGCCTACAGGAAAATTAAAGAGACCTTTGGAGAAAAGAGAACCACTTGTATGAATATCAAGAGCTCAGATGGAAACCCAGTTCTAAGCAAAGATGGGAAAGCAGAAAGGTGGAAGGAGTGTATAGAGGGTCTATACAAGGGCGATGTACTTGAGGACAATATTATGGAAATGGAAGAGGTTGTAGATGAAGATGAAATGGGAGATATGATACTGCGTGAAGAGTTTGACAGAGCACTGAAAGACCTGAGTCGAAACAAGGCCCCCGGAGAAGACAACATTCCATTAGAACTACTGACGGCCTTGGGAGAGCCAGTCCTGACAAAACTCTACCATCTGGTGAGCAAGATGTATGAGACAGGCGAAATACGCTCAGACTTCAAGAAGAATATAATAATTCCAATCCCAAAGAAAGCAGGTGTTGACAGATGGGAAAATTACCGAACTATCAGTTTAATAAGTCACAGCTGCAAAATACTAACACAAATTATTTGCAGACGAATGGAAAAACTGGCAGAAGCCGACCTCGGGGAAGATCAGTTTGGATTCCGTAGAAATGTTAGAACATGCGAGGCAATACTAACCCTACGACTTATCTTAGAAGAAAGATTAAGGAAAGGCAAACCTACGTTTCTAGCCTTTATAGACTTAGAGAAAGCTTTTGACAATGTTGACTGGAATACTCTCTTTCAGATTCTAAAGGTGGCAGGGGTAAAATACAGGGAGCGATAGGCTATTTACAATTTGTACAGAAACCAGATGGCAGTTATAAGAGTCGAGGGACATGAAAGGGAAGTAGTGGTTGGGAAGGGAGTGAGACAGGGTTGTAGCCTATCCCCAATGTTATTGAATCTGTATATTGAGCAAGCAATAAAGGAAACAAGAGAAAAGTTCGGAGTAGGTATTAAAATCCATGGAGAAGAAATAAAAACTTTGAGGTTCGCTGATGACATTGTAATTCTTTCAGAGACAGCAAGGGACTTGGAAGAGCAGTTGAACGGAATGGACAGTGTCTTGAAAGGATGGTATAAGATGAACATCAACAAAACCAAAACAAGGATAATGGAATGTAGTCGAATTAAGTCGGGTGATGCTGAGGGAATTAGATTAGGAAATGAGACACTTAAAGTAGTAAAGGCGTTTTGCTATTTGGGGAGCAAAATAACTGATGATGTACGAAGTAGAAAGGATATAAAATGTAGACTGACAATGGCAAGGAAAGTGTTTCTGAAGATGAGAAATTTGTTAACATCGAGTATAGAGTTAAGTGTCACGAAGTCGTTTCTGAAAGTATTTGTATGGAGTGTAGCCATGTATGGAAGTGAAACGTGGACGATAAATAGTTTAGACAAGAAGAGAATAGAAGCTTTCGTAATGTGGTGCTACAGAAGAATGCTGAAGATTAGATGGGTAGATCACATAACTAATGAGGAGGTATCGAATAGGATTGGGTAGAAGAGGAGCTTGTGGCACAACTTGACTAGAAGAAGGGATCGGTTGGTAGGACATGTTCTGAGACATCGAGGGATCACCAATTTAGTATTGGAGGGCAGTGTGGGGGGGGGGGGCTAAAAATCGTAGAGGGAGACCAAGAGATGAATACACTAAGCAGATTCAGAAGGATGTAGGCTGCAGTAGGTACTGGGTGATGAAGAAGCTTGCACAGGATAGAGTAGCATGGAGAGCTGCATCAAACCAGTCTTAGGACTGAAGACCACAACAACAACAGTCCCTTCTTGGCAGTACTTCTGGAATTATTTTTTCGGTATACCATCTTCAATGACACCCACAGTACGTGTTTACCGCAACGTTGAGTCAAACGTTCTCATGGAGCGCTATAACAGCAGCAGGGTCGAGCGTGCAATGATGGCATGGACGCAGACGTGGCTCTCGTGTGTTCCAGCTTCATGGACAGTGTGGTATGCCGCCTTATGATACCTTAGTGCCTCCGCAGCTGTGGTTCTACATGCCATGTCACCCTGCACCGTTTTCGCCGAGGAGGTCGCCGCTCCCCTAGTTATGTAATTCTAATCTATTGATCGTTTAATGTAACTGCTATAGTCCTCATTCTAGACCTAGGTGGTCATTCGAGGTCTCCACTAAGTAACTTGCATAATTTTAATCTAGTAAATATTTCATGTAACTGCTGTTTTTCTCATTCTAATGGCCTAAGCGGCCAGTTAGTCTATGCCAGTCTGGTACAGCCTGTTTTAACATAGTAATCAATAGATATTATAAAAATAAGTGTACAATGTGAGTGTCGATCTACCTCAGAAGCGAGTCCCGGTACAATCAAGGGAGTTAGATGGTGTGGCAGCCTTCTGTTCCCCATCCGAGAAGAAGGTTCCCGTTTTCACATGACGGGCGTGCTTTTAAAGATATAAGGGCTGGGAAGTTTCTCCCTCTAGAAATTTCTAGAACGTTCCAGAACATTACAATGTGTTCGAGAACATTTCTGAATATTCGAGTATTCTAGAGTTTTCCGCGACATCCCATACTGTTCCGGAATATTCCATAATGATCCGAGATTTTCTGAAATGCTCGAAAATAGTCTGGAACATTCTTGAAGATTCTGGAATGTTCGGGAACATACTGGAACATCCTAGGTCGTTGTGGAACATTCGAGAACACACGCAAATGTTGTGGAATGTCCCGGAACATTGCCAACTATTCAAAGCCTTTGATATGTTCTGAAATTCGCCACTGGTGGGACCATCGATTGGTAGGGGATACATAAAGCAATACCCGTTACAACTTCGAACGTCAGTTTCTTATCAATAACGAAGGGAGGGTCCGAAAAAGTAGTGCAGTGAGTGAATAAAAACAAACGGTGTAGTATGAGTAGTCAAAGTAACACAGTGACTGAATATAAATCGAAAGTAATGTGTGAAAAGTTTGTAAAGTGTACGTAGTGTATTTGTTAGTGAAAAGTTGTTTTGATTTATATTTTAGGCAATGCCGAAACTTAAAAGAATAGAAGATCCTGCAAGTTCTGAAGCAAAACGCTGAAAACAAAAAGAACAGCCAAAAACCAAACAGGCGAAGAGCGCGAAGCACGTTTAAGTTCCCAACGAACGAGAATGAGCATCATGAGAAGCAAAGAAACCGAAGAACTATGAACGGAATGGATTGAAGAATTAAGAATTGCGACATAATCTTATACTAAAAGATTGCGAACTTAAGCCAGCCATGAAAATATTACCCTACTAGAAGTGCGGACGTGGGCAAGTAAACAGTACAAGCTAACAAATGTAGCATTTCACTACGACCCGACGAAGAATATAACAAACACTAACACATCGTAAGACGAGAAGTGGATAACATTTACCAATTTTGAAAAGCGACAAAAATTCAGTGTAGAAACACCATATTCTGTTGCATTAATAGAAAAATTCGATTACCACCACTGCAAGCACCTCCGCAGGAATCTTTGAATTACATGACCTGGGAAGCCCCAGGATCAAAGCACTTTCTTTAATATATAAAAGCGTACAACGCGTACTTCTAAATGACTGCTTTCGGTGTCACTTTGACCAACAGTAACAGAGGCGAAATCGATTTCATTCTTTTCTTCCATCCAAGGACAAATCTATCACAGCATGGGATCATTCCTACCACTGCCCAACGAAAACCATAAATTTCTGCAAGTATATGTTATCGGATTTGAAGAAACAGACACTGACGAACGATGTACAGATATCAGTGGATTCAGACGATAAGCCGTCCAAGATGTACAGAGGATCATACAAAAATATAATCAACTGATTCACATATTCAGAACATCACTAGTGACTATAACGTTACTGGTGACTATAACGTTACAATTCTAGCCAGCAAAAGACCAGCTGGAGAACACCTCAGGTAGCCGAAATCCTCATCGTAGTTGTGGCCAAAGTAAATACAAGCCGTGAAATAATCGTACAACAAAGAAGAGAAGGACTACAACGCACTGCAGAGATACACCGTTCATATGACGCCTTCCAATACCCATTAATATTTCTGCACGAAGAGGACGGATATCACTTTAATGTGAAACAAACCCAACCTGAAATAGGCGTAGAAACAAACAGAAAAGTCACTTCCAGGGAGTTTTATGCTTATCGCTTATTGATGAGAGACAATGAAAATCAGGTTCTGAATACTCGCTTTTTGTTCCAATAATTCCTAGTAGATATGAATGCAGCAACAGAATCGGAATGGATGCTTTACTTAAGACTGAAACAGAAGACACAACGCACGGAGGAATACATCCATCTTTGAGACGCAATCGTAATTGACGGAAACGTTAACGACATTGGAACAATGGTAATCTTACCCTTATCGTACAGAGGAAGCCTGAGACACATGCACGAATGCACCCAAGATGTCATGACCTACCTAAGAAAATATGGACCATAACATTTAACATTTACATGCAACTCGACGTGTCGTGGCTAGAAATCGAAGAACAACATGATAACGATAAGCCCCCATGCATCGACACGACATAATAGCCCGAGTTTTTCGACAAAAATAAATGCGATTTATTGAAATTATAAAATACCACACCTTTGGAAACATTCGATGCTGGATGTACACCATCGAATGGCAAAAACGAGGACTACCCCAATCAATCCCATACGGCTACGCGACAGAATTCATCACACTCATATCAACGAAATCATCCAAGCCGAATTTGCCAATCTAAGAGAAGATCGAAAACCGAACGACATAGTAGTCAAAAACATGATTGATGGACCATACGGGCATTAAACCCAAATTCACTACGTTTGAGTGACGGAAAATGCCCAAGAAAATACCAAAAACGATACCTGGACGACAAACAAACCGGAGTTGATGGCTCTCACAGATACAGAAAACCATCCCCCTAAAACGGTGACTTCACAACAATACGAATACGAGGCAGCGACGAAAT
Source organism: Schistocerca cancellata (assembly GCF_023864275.1). Lineage (NCBI taxonomy): Eukaryota > Metazoa > Arthropoda > Insecta > Orthoptera > Acrididae > Schistocerca > Schistocerca cancellata. Next base: position 223,169,833 of record NC_064628.1, read on the forward strand.
GGAAATAGGCAATGAATGAGTAGCACCATGTAACACAATACTTTCCCAAAAATTCCAAGCACACATAAACGTAAAATACTGCAACTCAGTGAAATCCATCAAATATGCCTGAAGTATGTGAGCAAAGGCAGTATTTCAAACAGCCAAAGACAGAGAACAACAAAACAGAAACGACGAGATCCTCATGTACCAAAGAGGAAGACACATCAAAAGTAACGAAGCAGTGTGGTGGATTCTCGGTTTTCCCATAAACGTACGCGAACCAACCATGCAACACTTTTTTTCCCTAAGTCATAAGTCTTCTGACTGGTTTGATCTGGGCCACCATGAATTCCTCTTTTGTGTCAACATCTTCAGCTCAAAGTGGCACTTTCAACCTAGCATAGCAGTAGATTTCGGGACTGGACAGAGTGCTTACTTCACAAAAAACACATTAAAGCTCTTCACCAAATATGCCGAACGGATCCATTCACGAAAACATTACTATATGTCGACGTCCCTACCTATTATACTGGTAAATAACAACAAAAACTCTCAACAACGAAATCGAGGATTTCCAATAGGTGATCATCCAGGAATCATGAAAACTAGGCCGAGTAAATACCATACATTTGAAGAACTCCGAATGTTTTATCTCCGGATGTTGCTACACGAAATACGGAGCCAACAAATTTCACATATCTGAAGACTGTTCATGGTTACCTATGCCATACGTACAGAGAAGCATGCCAACGCTTAGGACTGCTGGAAAACGACAAACACTGGGAATTAACAGTACAAGAAGACTCACTCACAGCCTCACCTGAACTAAGGTGACACTTCTACGCTATAATTCTAACAACATGGAACCCATCGAAGCCCATACCTTAGGACAACTAGGGATGCAAGCACCACGAAAAGATGCTACCTATGTGCTGAACTTCGAAATTACAAAAGAAATGGCTACAACATAAACGAACTACATCAACACAATTGCTCACAAAAATCACTCCTCAGTGGCAGTAAAAGGAGATTTACAACGTTTACATGGACCGGATCGACAATATTTATTTTATTTATTTAATGATTTATTTAACATGGCAAGATTAGGGCCATCAGGCCCTCTCTTACACCTAACCAGGCATTCTACTTATTTTACATTCATATGTTTTAGCAGCCATATTAAACTACATCTAGTACAAAAAGTGATATAAACAATTACAAAGGAACACTTGGAAAAGTACATATATATAGAGTTTATATTCGTAGATGATAAGTACTGTTACAATTATACATTATGAAAGAGAGAGATTTTAGATAGGAGTGCTAGCAGCAGGGAGTGTGAGGCAGACTGATGGTGAAGGGAGGAGAAGAATAGAGACATGATGAAACATAATTAAGGAAATATAAAGGAAAAGAAGATTACGTGGCTAATAGAGATAGATGAAGAGGAAGAAGAGAAAGGAGCAAGATAGGAGACACTAGCTTCGCTATTTGACGGAGGGGAGGACTGGCCTTGTACATTAATTTTGTGGAAAACGTTATGAGGATGATAGTAGGAAATGCTTCAACTTCTTCTCAAAAGCAGCAGGGGACTGAATTTTGCGCAAGGTGAGAGGCAGTTTGTTCCATAGGCTGACAGCGACAACTGAGAAGGAGTTTGCAAAAGTTTTCGTTTTGTGAGTGGGCACAGTTAGGATACCAAATAAGAGTGACCTCGTGCTTCGATTATGATGGCATGAAAGGTGTTTAATCTCTAAAGCAAGGTACTGGGGTGCTTGTGAGACGAGGAGTCGGTGAAGTAGACACAGAGTGTGGTAGTCACGCAATTTGTCCTGCCCAGCCACCCTAGCTGGGAGTATGAAGCACTAACATGATCATATTGGCGAATGTTGCAGGTGTAACGCACACAGGCATTCATGGTTCTAACCGTCTTCTTTTTCACTATTCATGCGTTGTTGAGTTACATCAGAATAGTGGAGGTTCGGTAGAACGAGTGCTTGCACGAGCTGGCGTTTCAAGTCCTGTGGAAATACGTTCCGAAACTTTTTGGGAGCATACAGACAAGCGGACGTCTTCCGGCACACTACGACTGTATTCTCCGACCAGTTGAGATGTTCATCCAAAGATACACCCAAGTTCTTAACCTTTTTCTGATATGGTATTGGAATACCGTCGAGCAGAATAAGAGGCAGCCGTTGGCGGAAATGTGAACTTATTAATTTCTGATGGGCTATTAAGACTACTTGTGTCTTTTTTGCATTTAGTTTAAGCCCCAGGTTTTTCGCCCATGTCACTAATGAAGACAGATCATCATTCATCTGAGTGATTGCAGTGTTTACATCTTCAGGTCTGACAGTTAGGTAGAGCTGGAAGTCGTCGGCATAGAAATGATATTTACAGGAAGACAGAAACGACGAAATATCGTTGACATATAAAGAAAACAAAAGTGGTCCTAAGACTGATCCTTGTGGCACTCCCGAGGAGACATGTTTCCAGGAAGATTTTTCATTTACGCAGACAACACATTGCTGTCTGTGTTTTAAGTAGCTTTCAAACCATCTCATGGCACTATCTGAGAAATTAAGCTGTTTCATTTTTCTGAGCAATATGTCAAAGTTAACTGTGTCAAAAGCTTTGATGAAGTCTAGTAACGTCAATATTGTTCCCTTTCGGCTGTCGATGGCATATTTAAGGTCATCAGTTACTTTAATTAGAGCAGTGTTTGTGCTGTGATGTTTACGGAAACCGCATTGAAATTTGTCATATAGGCTGAATTCAAGCAGGTATTCAGTGATTTGATCATGAAAAATATATTCAAGTGCTTTGGAAACAGCAGGCAGTATGCTAATTGCTCGGTAATCACTAGACAGTTGCGGGTTTTTGGTCTTATGGATGGGTCGAATTATGCTTCTTTTCCATGCAGTGGGGTATATTCCGTGCACAAGGAAAAAATTAAATGTCAGTTAAGACAGGTACTAAGATATCGGCAACATTCTTAATCATGGTTGTACTGATACTGTCATTGCCTATCGCATCAGAAGAGGTTCTCATTATTGCTTTTCTTGCCTTATTTATTGTTACGTGTTTTAGATGGAAGGTATCGTTGTTAGTTATCCAGTTAGGGGATTCTTGTGGACGGTGGATTTATTCACTTGGATGCATTGGACGGCACCGGGAAAACGTTTCTAATAAATATATTGCTCGCGGTAATATGTGTTAAGCAACACATCACACTTGCACTGGCATCATCCGGCATTGCAACCTTACTTATGGAAGGAGGACAAACTACCTATTCCGCACTAGAACTAACGTTGAATATAGACGAAGAAGAATTCCCGGTACGTAAAATCTAAAGAGCATCTGGACGGGGTGAACTTCTAAAGCAAGCCAAAATTATCTTCTGGGACGAATTCACAGTGGCACATAAAAAGATTACTCGAAGCCATTGACAGAATACTACGAGACTGGCAAGGAAACACTGAAGTGATGGGAAGATCTCTACTCGTACTCTCAGGCGATTTTCGACAAATACTTCCAGTTATCCCACGTCAACACCAGCAGCCGAAATCAATGTATGCTCAAAAGAATCACGTTCCTGACCAAGCGTACAAGTACTGCGACGAACAAAAAATATGAGTGGAGCTATCGAAAGATGAAAGAGCAACACATTTTGCTCAACAACTTTCATAAATAAGTGAGGGCACATGTCTTACAGACCAGATGACCGGTCTCAATAAACGCAGCAGTGATTTCTGCAACTTAGCCACTGCTGAAAACGAACTCATGAACCAAATTTATCCAAACATTGTTCAGAACTATACCGATCCGGACTGGTTATTTTAAAGGGCAATTTTGGCAACTAAAAATAATATTGTTGACGATAGCAACTTTATTATTCAAAAGAAAATTCTCCTTGGAAAGAGAATACACAAATCGGTCGACGTGGTGGTAAATATGAACTTCCCTACAGAATTTCTAAATCTCTGCAAGTACCAGGAATGCTATTACACTGCCTTCGACTTAAAATTGGATCTGCGATCATACTACACAGAAATCTCAACCCACCAAAACTATGTAATGGAACAAGGATGATCATCAAACAGCTATCGCATAACATCAGCGAAGCCGAAACTATGATTGAAAACTATAAACGACACCCACTAGTTATTCCCCAGAATACCACTGATCTCTAGTGAGCTACCATTAGAATTTAAAAGACTACAATTTTCAATCAGATTAACCTACAGTTTTTCAATTAACGAAGCGCAAGGACAAACTCTAAAATATTGCGGCATCAACTTCAAAGACTCCTGCTTCTCTCACGGTCAGCTAACTATACGTAGCTCTTCAGTAGAAATTTCGAAGAAATGAACAACAAAATGAAAAATTTTGTTTATAAACAAGTATTGTAAATAGTTATAATATGTTTCCAGCACGGAATATGTTTTTAACTCGTACGTTTTAACAAGTATTGTGAATAGTTAGAATACTTTTTTTGATCTCTCGTACTTTAAAGTTTATACTTTCATTCCAATTATATCAGCTACCTGACGAAGCCGGGTAGCCCAGCTATTATGTTTTTCAATCTGGCCAAGCTTTTGTTAATTATTATTGGAAGCTACTCCTGTTGTAAACTGCACATTCCTTTGGCTTAGTAGCCCCCCCCCCCCCCCCCCCCTGTTTTAATGTTGTGGGCTATAATAGCACTCGTTGGGAAACCCGTGCTGTTGCCGTTTTTGGGGATGAACTCAGCCTCATGATGCCAATTGAGGTACTACTCTAGCGAATAGTAGCGGCTCCGATCGGAGAAAACCATTTTAACGATAGGGAGAGCGGTGTGCTTACCACACGCCCCTCCTATCTGCAACCTCAGCTGAGGATGACACGGCAGTCGGATGGTCCCGTTGGGCCACTTGTGGCCTGAAGACGGAATGCTTTTTTTTCTATTTTAAAATTCGGGCCATCGAGCCATAGCTATAATTGCTGAGTCAGCCCAGTGGGGCAGGTTTGTAACATTCTCGTCAAAGGTATGGAAAACTGTACTTAGCTTATTTGCGCTTGTAACTGTTTCCCCAAGCTCAGCCCTTTGTTAAAATATATACAGTCTGTAGTTTGAGTGAGAATAACATTTGGTCACAATTTGATATTAAAGTTTTCCACTTATGAAATGGTTCAAATGGCTCTGAGCACTATGGGACTTAACATGTGAGGTCAGCTGTCCCCTAGAATTTAGAGCTACTTAAACCTAACTAACCTAAGGACATCACACACATCCATGCCCGAGGCAGGATTCGAACATGCGACCGTAGCGGTCACGCGGTTCCAGACTGAAGCGCCAATAACCGCTCGGCCACACAGGCCGGCTTTCCAGTTATGAGCTTGTCTATAAAAAGTTATAATTTGATAAAAGGCCCTGTTTAATTTTAAAACTGTTGTGGGTATTCAAACTATTGTTCCTTTTGTAATTGCTGTTTATTGTAATTGTTGCTGATCTTAGAAATAATTTCTCTTAGTGTAGACAGTGATTTTTTGATGGTAATAAGGTGTGTGAAATGGCCAATGATGTGTACTTGAAACCCTGGCCAAGTCTTTTCACGTGTCGTATTTTATTTAAGGCGCACTCTGGAAGGTGACATTTTGACGATACTTGTACAAAGGAACCCTGCAGTAAAATTATCTTGTGGCGGTGCTAAAAGACTAGTAAATACAATCCTGTTAGCACACTGACTGTGGATAACATCTGTCAGGGCTCCCAGACAGAATAAAGAGACCTAAAACTCGAACAATATTAGTGTGTGATGTTACTACACGACTCGTAAATAGTTGCAGAAATAATCCGAAGTATATATACGTCCCACACACAAACGGGACTGAGCAATGGGTACAGAGCATCGAAAATATACTATTTCTACATACACAGTCATAAAATCGCGCAGGTGACAGTATCTCTCAAACTATGCAATAAAATGCGACATCAGAGAGAGCCGCAGAGTTCGCCCATCATCTGACGATAAGCATATTATCCAAAGACCGTTCAAAAGGCTCTGAGCACTATGCGACTTAACTTCTAAGGTCATCAGTCCCCTAGAACTTAGAACTACTTAAACCTAACTAACGTAAGGACATCACACACATCCATGCCCGAGGCAGGATTCGAACCTGCTTGATAAGTCTTATACACTCCTGGAAATTGAAATAAGAACACCGTGAATTCATTGTCCCAGGAAGGGGAAACTTTATTGACACATTCCTGGGGTCAGATACATCACATGATCACACTGACAGAATCACAGGCACATAGACACAGGCAACAGAGCATGCACAATGTCGGCACTAGTACAGTGTATATCCAGCTTTCGCAGCAATGCAGGCTACTATTCTCCCATGGAGACGATCGTAGAGATGCTGGATGTAGTCCTGTGGAACGGCTTGCCATGCCATTTCCACCTGGCGCCTCAGTTGGACCAGCGTTCGTGCTGGACGTGCAGACCGCGTGAGACGACGCTTCATCCAGTCCCAAACATGCTCAATGGGGGACAGATCCGGAGATCTTGCTGGCCAGGGTAGTTGACTTACACTTTCTAGAGCACGTTGGGTGGCACGGGATACATGCGGATGTGCATTGTCCTGTTGGAACAGCAAGTTCCCTTGCCGGTCTAGGAATGGTAGAACGATGGGTTCGATGACGGTTTGGATGTACCGTGCACTATTCAGTGTCCCCTCGACGATCACCAGTGGTGTACGGCCAGTGTAGGAGATCGCTCCCCACACCATGATGCCGGGTGTTGGCCCTGTGTGCCTCGGTCGTATGCAGTCCTGATTGAGCGCTCACCTGCACGGCGCCAAACACGCATACGACCATCATTGGCACCAAGGCAGAAGCGACTCTCATCGCTGAAGACGACACGTCTCCATTCGTCCCTCCATTCACGCCTGTCGCGACACCACTGGAGGCGGGCTGCACGATGTTGGGGCGTGAGCGGAAGACGGCCTAACGGTGTGCGGGACCGTAGCCCAGCTTCATGGAGACGGTTGCGAATGGTCCTCGCCGATACCCCAGGAGCAACAGTGTCCCTAATTTGCTGGGAAGTGGCGGTGCGGTCCCCTACGGCACTGCGTAGGATCCTACGGTATTGGCGTGCATCCGTGCGTCGCTGCGGTCCGGTCCCAGGTCGACGGGCACGTGCACCTTCCGCCGACCACTGGCGACAACATCGATGTACTGTGGAGACCTCACGCCCCACGTGTTGAGCAATTCGGCGGTACGTCCACCCGGCCTCCCGCATGCCCACTATACGCCCTCGCTCAAAGTCCGTCAACTGCACATACGGTTCACGTCCACGCTGTCGCGGCATGCTACCAGTGTTAAAGACTGCGATGGAGCTCCGTATGCCACGGCAAACTGGCTGACACTGACGGCGGCGGTGCACAAATGCTGCGCAGCTAGCGCCATTCGACGGCCAACACCGCGGTTCCTGGTGTGTCCGCTGTGCCGTGCGTGTGATCATTGCTTGTACAGCCCTCTCGCAGTGTCCGGAGCAAGTATGGTGGGTCTGACACACCGGTGTCAATGTGTTCTTTTTTCCATTTCCAGGAGTGTAGTTTGTCACCTCTATAAAGCGTTCTGCTGACAGAGGAGTGAAAATGATCTAAAATTGCTTTAATACACAGTTCATGTACGTTGTTGGACACGTCTGTGAGCTGCTGGATTTACCCATATAGTCATTATAAAAATCACTTTATTTAGAAGCAAAAACATACTTATGTGTACTCGATATAATAATATCATCAGCTGTAAATTATTGAACTTTAAGATTCTGTCATGAGTCCACCTACCGTTTGGTCGTCACATGTTGTTAGAGCTCCATCAAATATACTTGCGTGCCGGCAAGGGTGGCCGAGCGGTTCTAGGCGCTACAGTCTGAAACCGAGCGACCGCTACGGTCGCAGGTTCGAATCCTGCCTCGGGCATGGATGTGTGTGATGTCCTTAGGTCAGTTAGGTTTAAGTAGTTCTAAGTTCTACGGGACTGGTGACCTTAGAATTTAAGTCCCATAGTGCTCAGAGCCATTTGAACCATTTGAACATCCCGCCGTCATCGTCATTGACGGTGAAGTATAATTCAGCCATTATTGGAATCAAGTTTAGATCCCGAGGAGAGGAGAAAGTTGTAGATAGGCTATTACTAAAGATTTTCTTCTTCGTTCTCCTGGAAGGCAGTAAATGCAACAGCTTGTTTGGAGAAGTGCTAGTAATCCTTGCATACAACGTTTTCCTCTTACTGTTCCATGCTGGGAAACCTGAGTAGAGACCATACGTTTAAAATAGGATGTGCGATAATTATCCCACATATATAAATAAAACCTAGTATGAGTCCCTGATTGACAAGCAAATCCCACAATGTGATTGGGACGTGCGACACTCGCTCAAGATTACTTCAACCCCGTAAAGACAAGGCAATTATTAGAAATTAAACACAATCTCTGGCTTATAATTTCCAACAGATTTTATCTAACAGTACCCAAGAATAATATACATAATTCCACAATAACTGGAAACATTATTAAACAGACAAAATGGCTACTGGCCTCAAAGCCTACCCCAAACAATATATAATTTTAGAATGCTAAATAGAGACTTATTCTGGTACAGAAAGCAACAGGTAGCTCATATATTCAAGGAGCTCAAGAAGAGGACGAGTTCACTATCAACAAAGTAATATGGAAACTGCCACACATCACTGGATCGCATGAGCAGCGTTTGAAGCTTTCAAAAGTTGTGCATGCTGGTGTATTTCTACTATTAACTTGCCATTCATGGGAGCTTTCCAAGTACCCAGTGCTACAGTGTGCAAGGTGACAATCGTGGGCTATTAAAACCTCTGTTCCATTGGAGACTCCCAGATTTATAATACTTGCATTTCACACCAATAGAGGAGGGAACATGGCAAATGAATCTACCAAATTTGACGACTGTAAGTTAACGAATGCCAGAGTGTACCTGAACTCCGAATGGGGGAGTGAAAAGTGACTAACGTCTCGGAATTCACTGAGATGATCCGCGTAATGTTAACAAAGGTATGGTGACGTCGCATCAATTATTCAACCACATGGATACCATCACCTACATTAAAGGCTATTCGAGACCTGGAATTCCGTAGGTGTCCTGCTCTCGATTGACTCAAGAAGAGGGAATACGTGAATATAGTGCTGTGCCCACTTAGTTTTAAGTTGGTTGAAAAAAAAAATGAATTTTTACCTCACAATCTGTGTACTTTCTTTCGCACTTCGTTAGTAGGTTTCCTTAGCCAGATATTATATCTGTGGTTCTCCTCAAGCACAGGAGATATAATTTTACACATGTCTGCTGTATGTCTCTGGAAGCGGACACACTCACATTCTATACTACCATAATGAAACACATGCCACACTATAGGCATAATCCCATGCAACCATTACATATATTTTGTCATTCTATATTTCAAACTTCACCTTCTTATCAGCTCTCGCGTTTAAAATTAATTTCATCTGTGTCTTACACATGCACAATTGGGATTTGTTTTCTGTAAATAAGAACAAAGGCGTATGGTAACTAATTTTTCATTTAATATATTCTCACAGATGCAATTTAGTTCCTGAACTATAATTTGATTCCTGAGGTGATATTTGGTTCTAATAGTTCACTGCAGAGATGCTAATAACAGTGACTCAGTACAGTTTGGTTCTTCAGGTATAATTTGAGTCTTGAGATACAATTTGGTTCTAATATTTCAATGCAGAGATACTAATAATTGTGACTCAGTATAATATGGTTCTAATATTTCCAGTGCAATATTAATATCACTAATAACTATGATCAGATAAATCCTTCCACAGTCCACCTAACAGTAGCACTGGTTGACAATATTTACAGTTTTTAGTGTACTGGTTGAGAATAATTTTTACAGTTTTCCAGGGCGCAGTACTACTGATTGAGACTATTTATACAATTTTCCAGGGCATAGTAGCACAGGATGAGAATATTTTCTAGGTGGAGTGGGGTCTATCAACACTAAAAACTTACTAAATTGGATGGTTGGCAGCAGGTAATACTTAAACAATAGATTATTTGCAGGAACTGCTTGCATTGTACACACACACACACACACATACACACACACACACACACACACACACACACACACACACACTCACACACACACACACGTGGTGAGCGAATATTTACAGATGCACATAGTGACAAGATTGACAAAACCCAGACTTGGTGTAGATATATTTATTTACATGTACACCCAGATATGCGTTTACACCAAAAATGTTTACACTACGATAAATGAGCCATATTATTCCATATACACACACATACAGTCTCTTACTCTCTTTCATTCATGCATCATTCTTGTCAAACGAGTAGTGTGGTACAGGCGATTTTCAATCCTGTCGTCACAAAGTTTATCATCTCAAGCCGACAAACTGGTTCTAGACTGCAGCACAGTGTACATCCCATGCCCTCCAGACTGCATGCTACTTTGCTGCACCATGTGTGACAGCTGCGTGGGAGAACTTTGAAATCATTTGTATAGGCACCACAAACCGTCTTGAGGGCCCTTCGTGTCGAATGATGCACATACTTTGCCTGCCTCTGGGTGGCAACTTCCACTGCGTGATATCCACTCATCTAGAAACCTCGGCCCACAAGCTCCACAGTCGGTGACCCATTCGCCTCATCTGTCATTAGGCTGGTTAGCTTCTTGTTCTGTGGAACAATAGCGTAAGGTTTATTGGCTGTGTATCAAGGCGTGTCGAATTATTCACCACGGTACCTGTTGTAGCGGCCCCTTATTAGTTATAGGGCTCGCACAACAGACAAGGAAAATGTTCTGCCGACCTCCCTTCCAGAGCTCGCCAGTGGACGTAAACAATAACAGACTTTCCAAATAAACAGGGAACTGCTTCGCCAGAAGACATGTGACAGTGTTCCACCAATGGGAACTCATGTGACTCATGTAATTCACTGCCAGCTCGGAGTTATAAGGACTCCTGGACAGTCACACTGTCAGTGTTTTACCTATCGCTAGAACAGCTCCGGCCAGTATTTACCCCAGCTCTAGTATAGTATACACTCGCCGTAGCATACAGTAGAACGTTGTATCTCGTAATTGGGAGAGTAGATTTTGGTCATTATTCCCTTTCATTGTCCTTATTCTTATCCAGTTTTACCACCACAAGAATCGTGTGGTTTTCTTGTTGCTCTTGCGCTTGAAAATTAGTGCATGCCAAGAGGGCGTTTTTTTTTTAATTATAGTAGAGTGTGTTAGAACTTGACTGTCAGTTTTTCCTGCCAACCGCAGGACACTACTGTGATTGGCGATGAAGATAAAACTTTCACTTTCGAACGACACGTCCTCCTCAGAGAAACTTCTTCAGTTCTTGGTGCAAACTCTACAGCAGATTCAGTCAGCGCTCACAAGGTCAGAATTTCGTCCTCACTCCCCAGCGTTGTAAGAGGTAGCTCATAGAGTGGTTTCCATCGCAGGTAAATTGAACACGTTGCACATGGCTCCACTGACGCTTCTGGATTTCGATAGGTCTCTCGAAACATGGTCAAATTATGTCGAACAATTGGAACAACATTTACTAGCACATGGGAACCACGACGAAAATCGAAGTCATGCTTTTTTTTTAGCAACAATCGGTCCACAGGTGTATTGTTTAATTCAACGATTGAACCCTGAGCAGTCCCCTCACAATCTCTTTCACCCATGTTAAGGGCTGCCTTTTTGAGTACTTTGACGCACAAATACACGTCACCTCCGCCTGTCAGACTTTCTTTTCTGGTCGAATGTCGACAGGTCAGACATATTGGGAATCGATTACGACGCTCCAGAGTCTTTCCCGCGATTGCAAATTCCGTTGCGCCAACGTTGCCTGCAAGCAGTCTTATGCCTCTTCATTGATTCACGATATGGTGGTGTTTCACGCACCAGACAAGCGTCTTCGGGCTGATATATTTTGAAGGTAGAGGATCTGTCCCGCAACACCTGTCTGCCGATCATTCATGCGTTTGAACAGTCTCACTGGCTACAACCGCTGCGTCTTGATACGGTTGTTTCCGCGGCTCGCCAGTTGCCGAGCACCGAGCGGGAGTCTCGTCGATCCGTCGGTCCATTCTATGACAGAAAGTCTTTCACCCGGTTTCCACCCTGTCCAGACTGTTTCTGGACTCACCAAAGGTCGGAGTGTCCCCAGTGGCGAGCAAGGTGCATGGCTTGCAGCCGAGCAGGCCATATCGCCTTGGTGTGTCAGCCTTTGCAGAAACTTGGCGTAGATGCCACGCTTCTTGCGGACGAACAGGCTCGTCATGAATTGTCACCTCAGAACATAGAAGCCTCGCATTCCATTGACAGCCAAGTATTCTCCATCATTCCCCAGTCGGGAGGCCGGTTTCTCCTTACCTTGGAGGTCACGCATATTCCGGTGGTCATCTAAATTGACACGCATCATCTGTTTCCATTGTGGCTGGTGCCACATACCAACGCTTGGGCTCGCCGGCTTTATGCCCGTACACTCGCACCTTGTGCAGTTGCAGTAATCACCCTGTATCAGTCGATGGGTTTTTTTCCACACCAATCTCTTACAACGATCGTTCCTTCACCGCTCAGTTTTTGGTGGTCGGCTCCCCTGGCGCTAGTAACCTTCTTGGTGTGGACAGGTTTGGTCGTCTGGGTTTGTCAGTGCAGGACGCAGTACAAGCGGTTTCGATCCCCTCATCAGATACCCTCCCCGCTCCGCTGCTCAGCAAATACGAAACGCTGTTCTCATCCTCCACACCAGGGAAGAAGGGTTACACCGTGCATGTTAGGCTTTTCCCTCTGCTGTTCCTCAAATTTTTAAGGCCTGCCCGGTACCCTTTGCTCTCTGAGACAGATTCGCCGCTTGGAAGACGAAGGCATCCTTTCTGCGGTCGCGCACAATCGCCGGGCGAAGCCTATCGTGATCATCGAGAAGCCAAACGGTGCTTTGTGTATCTGTGGCGATTTTAAGGTCACGGTAAATTCTTAGTCCGTCATCGATGCATACCCTGCCTCATCGGTAGTTGTCCTACTCGACACCTTGCGGGTTCAACCGTTTTCGGCAAAATTGATTTGCACGGTGCTTATTTGCAGCTGCCATTGGACGAGTACTGGCAGTAGATCATAGTCATCAACACTCCATGTGGCCTATTGCGGTACAACCGCCAGCCGTTTGGCATTGCCAGCGCCCCCGCCATTTCCCAACGTTATTTGGGACACCTCACAAGCCAGGTGCCCTGTGCAGCAAATTATTTGCACGATGTCATCGTCGGTGGCTCGTCCATGGTTGACCTCACGTACAAGCGGGACAGTGTGTTTCAGGTATTTTCCGAGGCTAACCGGCGTTGCCGGAAAGAAAAGTGTGACTTTTTTGTTCAGTTTCTTCCTGCCAGCCGCAGGACACTATAGCACCTCATGAATTCATATGGATTGCAGTTCTTCACCCAACAGATGAAGCTGTCTGTATTCATGTAAAGTGACTTAGTATCAGCGAAATGACGAAAATGTGCTCATATTGGCATCTGCATGCTGGGCATCTGCATCAGCAAGTCAGTAGGAGGCAACTCTTCCTACACTTCACTGATAGTTTGCTGTCCTATCCACACATACCATGTGTGTGTGTGTGTGTGTGTGTGTGTGTGTGTGTGTGTAAGGTCAGACTTTGTAGTATATTTTCCTGGTTTATGATCAGATTTTGTGGTATATTTTCGTAATTTATGTTCAGATCTCGTAGTATATTTTCGCTACAAAAAGTTCCTTTGTTGTTGTTACAACATTCATTCACCATTAACAGGAGGTATTAATTGGAGAGCTCGAGTCTGAAAAAGGGTCGTTTCATGGCGATTTGGAGCACCCTCAGATCATGGATTAGCCTCCAGCTGCAATTCCAATAGCACATCATCCATACAAGTACATGTTGTAATCTAGTAGGAAACAACTGCAAGGAACTTGTACACGCACATAGATACATGGTAAGAAACAACAGGTCAGCAAACTACCAGTGAAGTGTAGGAAGAGTATTATCCTACAAATCTACAAGTGAAATATTCACTGAGGAACTTGTATACTTGCACATGTTGAGCAGAGATAGGGCAGCAAACTAGCACTGAAGTACAGGAAAACACAGATACAGAATTTTAACTAAATCTGAAATTTTGGACGAAAAGATGCACTTATGTTTAAATTCTTCTAGAGACAGCAGCTGCCGCAGCACTGCACCAGTGAGCAGTGTTGCGACGGAAGTCGGACGACACAAAGACGTACGGCTGCCAGAAAGATGTCGAGCCAGTCAAGGAAAACTGAAATGAGCCACTCACAGGATGTGATGCTCTGTGAGCTGGTCTCGCAACATCCTTGCCTTTACGATTTGAAGAACCCTAAATATAGAGACACTATGATCAGAGACAGAATTTGGGAAGAAATTGGTGCACAGTTGAAACTGGCAGGTGAGTGAAATATATAATATTTTCCCATTAATGCAAATTTTCAGGCCTGTTATGAAAATCAGTATAATCCATGCAGATGTAGAATTAGAATGATGAAAAAGAACTTGAAGGTCAATTTTCGCATTACTCTTTTTTGTGGCGATAAAAACTGAAAACGGCAAGTACATTATAAAATGAACAATCTGAAGTACAACGAGAGAGTTACATTTTACAATACCTTCACTTTGAAAGTAAACGGTAGCTTGGTGTCTTGATGATACCTTCTAGTTGTGAGAAACCACCACCAGATTGTTGTACAGCTTTCTGTAATCAATAGATGTTCGTTTCTGAGGAAGGCGTTTCTCAACAGATTGTGCAAACAGTATGCTGCAATAAGTAATTTGTCACATTCACTTCAATTCATTGGTAGAAGATGGTGCTCAAAAAACTTGTGCCAAAAGTGCACTACTGTTTTAAAAGGCCCTTCTGGTCTGACACAGTTCACAATTGAAATTCGTCTTTTGTAAATCCTGGAGTCATCTTTTGAGTGCAGCTTGGCAAGATTAAATGCTCATGTCATCCATAACGATGTATGCTGTCAGAATATAAGAATATGGAAGTTCGTTTGGATAGGAATAAAGAGTCAGTCGGCTATGAAAGTTGCCTTAGCTTGTTCCAAAAGTTTCTGCATCGGAGAAACTGACAAGTATAATTTGGGGAAATTTTGTGAACAAGCACAGACATTATTTCTTCCAAATTTCTGCCAGTGTATACTGTAGACGCTCAGAATGAAAATTCTAGAGATGTTTAAGGTGTAACCCTATCTTGTTGTCAAGAACTTGGAACAATGCAATGACGCTATCGTGCGCTTATTGTTAATAAACTTGTCTTTCATTGGAATTTTAGGTGAAATGTACAAAAACAGATGGAGGAATATTCGGGACTCATATCAGAGAAATAAACGAGAAAGAAAGCTTGGAACAGGTTCAGATGCCTCAGCAAAACCAAGAAAATGGGTTCTGCTTGATCACTTGGCTTTAAGAAACCTACATTTCGTGGCATTTTAAATAAAATTGTCAACAGCATATGGAGAAATATTAGTAACTCATACCGGAGAAATATATGACATAAAATGGTTTCATTAGGTCCAAATGTGTCAGCGAAACAAAAGAAATGCATTCTCTATCGTGTGATGGCCACACGATGCTTGTTGCGCGTCGACAGAACTGGCGGCTAGTCGCGACGCTCCCGGAGATATATGAGCCCAAATCTCGGAAACGGAGATCGATATAATTCTGATCTCAACTTTAAAAAAAATTTCGATATGTTAGCTTCTTTTCATCGGCAACGATGTATGACCTAACGTGAACCATACGTAAATTATAGTACATTTTTCACTGTACACAATTCAAATTTTATGCAGTAGGTTACTTGCAAATTAAGTATCGGAATAACTGTGACGAATATCGGAAAAATAGACACCTCATTATCAAGCTGTGATGTGAAACTGTAAGATACGCAAACATCAATTTTGTGTGCCTTTTACTTTCCTCACAATTGATAGAGAAGTAATATACAGTGAAAAAAAACACGCAAAACCGGAAGAGATACTTTTCAATTTTTTAAAGTAAAAGGAGAATCTGTATCGAAAAACTAACTCTGGGAGCCGATGTAACTTTGTTGCATTAACATACAGTATTTTTAGCAGCAAGAAAATCGCTATTCTTATTTTTCTTATGTATTTGAATCCGCCGCCGCCGACCGGAGCTTGGGAAACAGCGACGACACCAGTCGTGTTGCGGCCGTGTCGCCGTCTGCCAGGGTGGGAGAAGAGGAGGGGGCAGCGCCGCAGTCGCAGCCAACTGTCGCGTCTTGCACAACGTAACTTTTAAGTTGTGTGAGGAAGGGGGGAGGAGTGGGAGTGGTGACATCAACAATTTGATGTTGTCACATCTACTCTCCCCCCCCCCCTCCATTGAGACAATGTGGGGGTCCCCCAGAGAACAGAGAAAGCCACCATCTCCAATAAATTTGGCAGCAGTGTAGAGTGGCATCAAATGAACGTTGTTCCTCTACTTTTGACACTAAATAGAAGGAAAACGTGAAATCAACCGCTATTATATTGGCAGAGCAATATCTTTACACCAAAGATATGATTATCATAAGTTCTTTGGCGCTTTGGAATGAATATTCTAGCATATGCAATATTCATGCAAATAAATGAACACAGTTCAAAAGACTGTACCTTATGCCATTCCTCCCTAGCAGTTCAGCACAGACAGTGTCTTTTTCCCACAAGTTCCCATGTGGGGGAGGTTTGAGAAGTGGTGGAGGGGAGGGGGAAGTAGGGTATGGGAGAGGATCTGAGTTAGAAGGGAGGAGTGGGAGTGGTGGACAACAATTTGATGTTGTCACATCTATTCCCCCCCCCCCCCCTCCATGGTCTTTGATGTGGGGATCCCACAGAGAAAGCCACCATCTCCAATAAATTTGGCAACAATGCAGAGTGGCATCAAATGTACATTGTCCCTCTACTTTTGACACTAAGTAAAAGGAAAACGTGAAAACAACCGCTATTATATTAGCAGAGCAATATCTTTACACCAAAGATATGATTATCAGAAGTTCTTTGGCACTTTGGAATTAATATTTTAGCGTTTATCATAGGCTTACCATACTTCAGAGTTAAAAAACTGGGGGAATTCAGATAATGTGATTTATTTCACATATTTTTCACTTCCTTGGACCCTTTTCTGAAAATCTTTTTACAGATAATAAAAAAAAGTGCTGTACCACTTTCAACAGTTCAATGCAATCAACACTGCTACTGATGTATTGGTACCATTTATCAGCAACACTTTTCCCCACCGAAGTTGCAGGGTTCATCATGTAGTATATTATTAAAGCACTTATCTTTCCAATAAACTGCAAACTTGGACTTATAGTTACCACTTACAGTTACCTTTTGTCATCCTGCTCCTGTAACGACATACTGTATATCTTATAACACACTGGTCGGTCCACGCTCCAGAATATGTAGGTCCACTGAAGGACATCACTAGAACCAACCAAACAAAGAAGAGCACTTTTCCGCATTGTGTAGCCAGTAAGGGGACCGCACAGGCTACGCTCGGCAGTCGTAGTTGAATCACCACTGTCAAAGAATTTGAACGTGATAGGTCGATGGTTTTGTTAACATATGCTAAAATGAGTTTTGATGAACACAAAGAGAATGTCGAAAGCCAAAAGCGTACGTATTTATGAAACGGACCCTCGCTACAAGCCGGCCGAAGTGGCCGTGCGGTTACAGGCGCTGCAGTCTGGAACCGCAAGACCGCTACGGTCGCAGGTTCGAATCCTGCCTCGGGCATGGATGTTTGTGATGTCCTTAGGTTAGGTAGGTTTAACTAGTTCTAAGTTCTAGGGGACTAATGACCTCAGCAGTTGAGTCCCATAGTGCTCAGAGCCATTTGAACCATTTGAACCTCACTACTACCAGTAACCCAGCGTGACATATTATGCAGCAACCACGTGGAGATTAAGTAAAAGTGTTTAGCAATGTTAAAAAACATAAACCAAAACTGAACGTCGAGTGAAATTAAGATTTTTTATGTACTGATAAATTAGTGACTGGATGTCGTGGGTTTCGATGTAACTGCTGATTGTTAGTATGGATGTCCTATGTCAAATTACAGCTGAAAATTGACTCTTGAACAGTGCACCTGTTTAATACTGACTTGTAGCAGTTTTTTGATTTCGCTATTCTGAGAACACACACCAGTTACTCTTTTAAGTACTTATTTAATGTATTAGAGAAAGTCAGTATTCAGCTATAGCAAAATAAATAAGATGCAGTCTAGGGGCACATGTGGTGCAGTAATAGTGTGTCACAGCTTCTCTTTGCTGAGTGAAGCCATCTCTTGTACCAGTGCGGCTACTCTTCTGCAGAATAAGAGATAGCTCTAGATTCTAGAAGAAGCTATTTTGCTCTTCCTGTGGCACGGTCTGCGCTGATTAGAGGGAAATGAAAACAGTGAGCTGGGCCACGACTCGGCTTTTGATAGTTGCCCCACAGCATAGCGTGAGTATTTTGGAAATAACTAGGAGGGGAGAGGGGAAATTTCTGGAGCGTTGAAGAATAGAGATCGCCTCAGTGGCTTGTCTGAAACTACTGTAACTCATGTGTACGACCTGTGACAGACGTTAAGGTACGAGATCAGATCCGAGACACATTTTAAGCTTGTGATGCACACAACATTGTTGTTTTATTATAATATTTTGTTAATAACGATACTGGTGGTAATAATAATAACAAATGTGCTATTCGAGTCAATATGCCCCGACATAACAAAATGAAAAAAAAAAACTACACACATATTTTTCGTACAGTTGTAAGCCATCGACATTGTTGTTTTATTATAATATTTTGTTAATAATGATAGTGGTGGTAATAATAATAACAATAATAATAATACACAGAACTTCACTAAAGAAAATTTATTATTTTAGTATGCACGCAAGGTAAATTAGAAACAGCAGACAGTTCCATCAGAAAGTCATTCTCGACACATATACGTACGTTCGTCCTTCAATATCACTTTCTTTCCTTCTTACTCATTGCAGTTTGGCCGCAAGTAGATGACATGTGTTTTATATATATGTTTATTACACGTTACACAGAACATGTTTGTTTTATTGTCATTTCTTGAAGGACAGAACTTACAGAGTGCACGTTTAATAGGTTTTTTTGTTGTTATTGATTTGGTCACACCAGCCACTCCTCCAGGATCTCGGATGCTCCTGACTATTCTCAACGAATCTTCTGTTCCTGGAAAATGCTTCCATGATGCAATGATCTTTGCTGCCAGTGACATTCCAAGTTCCTCCAGAAATATTCTCCTTCTAGTTAATTTTTTTGCATTCCAATTAGGGACAATCGAGGTCTATAAAACAAATGCATTAGAAGCGGTAACATCAAGAACACTGTAGAAACTGTCATGGGCCCTCTATTGTTTCTTCGTTTGCATGTATGTGTACCTGTTAGGTGATCGAGCGTGTCTACAGCCCGTTTGGTTGAATTATAATCTAAAGAACAACATTCTTGTTTCTCTGAGGAATGTAATTGAACACCATAGTGTCATTTGTGAAGTAAAACGAAGAGCTATGAACCTCCTTGTCGGGCACATTTTGTGGAAGTTCTGGCTTATTTTGTTATTTAGGAGAAACCGTATCAAATTGTATGACGTAAAAAAGTTGTCACAAGTTACATTCTGGCCTCTCAAATCAGACGTGAGATCAGCAGGTACTCTCATTCCCTGATTTATTTTCTAGTGTAGCTCCGCTCTCCTTTCCTGTATAAATTCTGGCAATCAGTATACATGAAGATCTGCTATCACACAGAGTCCACGTTTTGATCGTATATTTTGCTGGTTTGCTTGGGCTATACTGCCTGAATGCTATCAACTGCTCGTCGACGGTCACATTTTCTCCTGGATGATACACTTTAGGAAAGACTTTTAACCACTTCTTCCATGCACGTACTGTGAAAAGTTTATCAGTACGCCGTCTTTCCTCTCTTGTGGATTTCTTATCAAACCTGAAGACGTGCGATATTTTAGAGAATGTTTCAAGGGACATAGTCGTTCGCAATATGTTCCGACTAGTATCTTTACCCCATAAACATCTTATAGATTGCCCATCTGATGGATAAAACATCCCCTCTCTCCACCCCCCCTTTCTCTCCGCTCCAAGGAATAAAAGTTCTAAATATGCATGAAAAACAGAAACATCAATGTTTGTTCATTGTTGACCATAAACTTGTTGTTCCCCAGTACTTGAAATCTGCACTATTTCAGTTTGAAGCGCTGTACGAAGTACTATTTCAAATGATATTTTTATATTACTTATTCTGCTGCTTGCATACCTGTAACCCCTGCGATACTCTTGATGAAGTTCGAAGAAGGTAGGCGGCGGCGTTGTGCTGGTAGCTGCAACTGCCATTCCGTGTTCCCGTTTTTAGAAACGGAAGTCTATACACTACTTTGAGCAGGCTGCAGACTGTAGTCACTGTGAACAGAACATTCTCTTTCAGATGCATTACTGACATGAACTTCTAACCCGGAAAATTATCCTTCGTCAGTTGAGATATTTACGGATTCTTCTGCCAGTGATATAATAAAATGGTTCAAATGGCTCTGAGCACTATGGGACTTAACATCTGAGGTCATCAGTCCCCTAGAACTTAGAACTACTTAAACCTAACTAACCTAAGAATATCACACACATCCATGCCCAAGGCAGGATTCGACCTTGCGACCGTAGTGTTCGCGCGGTTCCAGACTGTAGCGCCTAGAACCGCTCGGCCACTCCGGCCGGCCAGTGATATAATAACCATAACGTTGCGATTCAGACTGATCACAAGCGATAGACAGTTCAAACTGAGCAGAAGCAATGGCTAATTCTAACAGTTGACAAGCGCTAATGACAATTGCATTGTGGTAAACGCAGCACCTTTGTTGACTTGTTGAATGTTGAGAATAGGTATGAACAGTGAAAGTCGTTACTACAATAAAACGTAACAGACAGCCAGAAAGTGTTTGACGTTAGTGAAATTAATATCGGGTCACTATAACCCGAACGTTACATACATAACTATTATGGTTTATCACCAAATGACTTAAATATTTTAAAACATTTTTTAAACACATACTGCCATTGCATTTTCAGACAAATTCACCAAATTTCATTAAGTTGTGTTGACATTTAAGTAATAAGAAACGAATTTTGTTGCCACTTTGGGTTAAATGGACCCAAACACAACACCAGGTTTAGATGTGCTTAATGTAAATTGACGTCGATCTATTCGACCGTGAGATAAGTAAAACTGGCCCCATACCACAGGGGTAAAGGGTTAAGTAGTGCGGCCACTGCGGGGCTTGAGAAAGTAAGAGGGAGGAATGTTTTATTGCTTGTCTTCCAGTGCGCGATTCATTCCGATCAGCTTCTTTTGAAATGTAAATAACATGGATTCGTGAATAGGCGTTACAGAAACGATCATGTTCAGATGCGGTATTTATTTGTAGCAACGAACATCACATCAATTAAAGCTGTTGTAATACAATGCAGTCATTGAAATCATTTATCGAACTCTTGCCATGGTGTGTGATATTCAGTAGAGCATTTTAATATAAGTAGGGATACTATTATTAATAAAAGTCATTCTGATACGTAGTGAAACTAAAGATACTTCGCCGCACAACTATGATGCCACAACTAATAGATCACTGAGGTTGGGAGCAGTCAGAAACAGACCGCAGTCAACAGAAAGTATTCCGAATGGTGCCAAGTGTTAACGATCAGTACTTGGGGGCCGGTGGCCAGCGTACCATGTCCTCTGCTAGTCTGTTGGGGGCATTTAATATACCAATATATGTAGGTTACGAATTAACAGAAACGTCTTCATACAGAATTGTGAACATGGGTTCAATAGGCATTGCATCCTCAGACATTTTTCTGAGGTAGGGAGATCAGTCGCGCGGTCACTCAGAGCTCGTGAGTCCAATTGAAGATTTGCTTAAATAAAGAAGCAGCGGGGTCATCAAGGTCTTGTACTGGCGAAAACGGCTGGAGCAATTGCATGGTAGTCGACCGGTCGGAACAGGGCTGAGGTCTAACGCGTGAGTGGTTTCATCAATTAATAATAAGATGGGTAGATATCTCGAACGAGTTGATACCCCACAATGTTGTCACTGGACCTTGAGCAAAAACGTTTGACGACCGCTGGTCTAGTCTGATCAGGATATCTTTTCTGTGTAGAGTACTTGGTCACGAACGACTGTCTAGGTGTAATTATGGCTCTGAATTTATTCAAATATGAAAAGTAAAAGGAAAATGATATAATGACATTTTCAACCCGTTAACAATGAAAATGAACGAAAATTGCAAGTAGCTCAGCAAAATTACTCTGTTACCGATCACTATGCACCTTCACCGGCTGTTACGTGATACATCAGCCAGCCTTCCTCTGAGCGGAACTGCCGTGGAAGTCAGCCTAGTGCGCGCTGGCGAGACGCTCCGGTGGCAACCGGGTGAACGGGCAATTCTGACGTGGAAGCCAGACAGACTGGCAGCTGAGCTGCGGGCTGCCTCCCGATGCAGGCGCATCCGCTACGCCGAGCATGACTTACCGGCAGACGTCAGCGCCAGCTGCAGGAATTACACGCAGCAGCAGCGGCGGCAGCTCACCGTAAGCTGTGGTACAAGTCTACCCTTGTGGTTTCACTGGTTTTGCAGAACTGTGCTAGAATAACCGTCTGATTTTTTACTCTAGCGCTTCTGAATATGTACGATAATGTCCACCATTTGTGTGGGGATCTTATTTTCTTCCGTACGATGTTGTAACGCAACAGTCACTCAATGAATTATTTCAACAAAAATAACAAATATCCCAAATAATATTTCTCCATATTTTGAAGATGGCCGCTCTTCAGCAACGGCTAGAGATCAGTAAATGAATCCACTGGTTGCCATCTGGCTTCATTTACTAATATCCTTTTGCTTTAAAAGTAATTTCAAGTACTAAAATTTAAAATAAAGTTATCAGTCACGGTTTTTAAATATAAATTTTAGTTACCCGGATTGAAATGATTCTTCCCTTCGGAGACATATTTAATGTTGGGTTTTATGAATGAAAATGAATTCTCGTGACAGATTGGGCATGAAGTCTCTTGCAGTATTTATTTTTTGTCGACGCCTAAACTGAGGTTCACGTCTCGAGTATGCGCGGTGTTTTTCTTTTAAAAAAACTTGAAATTACAAAATACCTCAAAAACGACGCATCGTACGAAGAAAATGTTCTAGGTGACACACTCTGTGTGCTACGAGTGCCCATTGCCTAACCACTCCTGTTGCGTGAACGGGGTCAGTTTCGTATTTTCAAATGGAACCCCGTTTTTATTGGATATTCTGATTCTTAGCCAAAAGCGCGTGCAGTTTACTAAGACCATTGTTTCCATTCGTGATAGATGGCGCTGTAATCGATAAATATCCAGTGTGCCTGTTTCTGCAATTAAAAAGAAACGCATTCGATTCTACATTTCATTTACAATGTAAATGTAAACCTTTGTGCTCTACCAGTTGAGATTTATGTTCGAAATTTACTTTTGTGTTGCAAATTTTATTGTAAAGTACATAACGGTTAGCCATTTCCATGTCTGGTTAGAAACTACGTTGAGAGTGATGCAGGAACTGCGACGTGGAGGTAATAGTTTTCTATTTCCATCGCGATGCTTGATTTCTGTGAGTTCCCTTGACTCTCACGTATTGCGGCGCTTGATTTCGGTATCACTATCACTTGATGGACATTTTACCTAATTACAATGGTTATGATCCTTGTTCGCCAGCGCAAGAGTGGCGGCGACTGGAAAGAAACACACACCGAAATGAGTCACCCCGATAGGAGGATTAGGGTGCCCACCAAAACCAAGCTCTCCGATGGTTTGATGACTCACGCACAATCAACCCCATAGGATACAGTATTTGCCACAAATGAGAATGTTTAGCCATATAATGCGCACTTTACAAGCACAGTTGCAACACTCAAGTATCATTTGAATGTTAATGTCAACCGTTAGAACTCAAAGGTTTACATTCACATCGTAAATGAAATGGAGACTCAAATTCGCCGGTTCTTAAATGCAAAGACAAGCACACTTGGTATTTGTGGGTTAAAAGCGCCATCTACCACGAATTGGAAACAATGGTCTGAGTGAAACGTACGTATTTTTTGGCGTAGAATCCGAATATGCAATTAAAGGGGGGAGGGGTTCTCATTTGAAAATACAAATTTAACCTCGCCAACGCAAGAAGGATGGTTACAAGGTGATCAGTTGTAGCACAGGCAGCTGTCACCTTTACTAATATGAATTTCCCCTAGAACATTTTTTTCATACGATGCGTCGTTTTTGAGATATTTAGTTTCAGGTTCAAACAAACACCCTGTGTACTGGTGAGCCTGCTTACTAGCTTGTTGGATCATCTTTGGAGAACAACAAGCAGCGTGTGAGCTTTCCATGGATTCGATTTCTCCATATTTTTCATGTAGCCATTTCGCCATAGCGTCCCAGCACTTTCTATTTATTTCTTTGCTCAGCGACTTGTGTTTCTGTAGTCCTGAATTACCCTGATGATTTCTGTACTTCTTTCTTTCATCGATCAACTGAAGTATTTCTTCTATTACCCATGGTCTCTTCGCAGTTACCTTTTTTGTACCTATGTTTTCCTTTCCAACTTCTGTGACTGCCCTTTTTTTAGAGATGTCCATTCCTCTTCAACTGTAGTGCCTACTGAGCTATTCCTTATAGCTGTATCTATAGCCTTAGAGAACTTCAATGTATTTTGTCATTCCTTAGTACTTCCGTATCCCACTTCTTTGCGAATTGACTCTTCCTGACTAATCTCTTCATCATTGCTACACTGGGATCTGAGTCTGTATCTGCTCTTGGATAAGCCTTGCAATCCACTATCTGATTTCGGAATCTCTACGTGACCATGATGTACTCCAACATAAAAATCTTCACGTATCACCCGGTCTTCTCCAAGTACACCTCCTCCTCTTGTGATTCTTGAATAGAGTATTCGCAATTACTAGATGAAATTTATTACGCAACTCACTTAGTCTCTCCCCCCTCTCATTCCTTGTCTCAAGCCCATATTCTACTATAACATTTTTTCTACTCTTTCCCTTACAGCTGCATTCCAGTCCCCCATGGCTATTAGATTTTGATCTGCACTTACGTACTCTACTGTCGTTTCAAATCCTTATATACTTTCTCTATCTCTTTATCTTCAGATTGCGACGTCGGCGTGTATATCTGTGTCAGTGTTGGTTTTCTGTCGATTCTGATAAGAAGAACCCTATCACTGAACTGCCCGCATCTCGTGGTCGTGCGGTAGCGTTCTCGCTTCCCACGCCCGGGTTCCCGGGTTCGATTCCCGGCGGGGTCAGGGATTTTCTCTGCCTCGTGATGGCTGGGTGTTGTGTGCTGTCCTTAGGTTAGTTAGGTTTAAGTAGTTCTAGGGGACTTATGACCACAGCAGTTGAGTCCCATAGTGCTCAGAGCCATATCACTGAACTGTTGACAGTAACACACTTTCTGACCTCTCTTCCTATTCATAACGAATCCTACTCCCGTTATGCCATTTTCTGCTGCTGTTGATATTACCATACACTCATCTGACTGGAAATTCCTGTCTTATTTCCATTTCACTTTACTGTCCCCTACTGTATCTAGAATGAACCTTTGCATTTCCTTTTTCAGATTTTATAACGGGCCTACCACGTTCAGACGTCTGACATTCCCCGCTCCGATTTGTAGAACGTTGTTCTTTCTTTGGTTATTCAATCTTTTCCTCATTGTCACCCCTCCTCTTGTCAGTCTCCCGCGGAGATCAGAATGGTGTACTATACCGGAATCTTTTGCCAACTGAGAGATTATCATAACATCTTTAGAATTACATGCCCCATGTCGTTTGGGTACCTGATACGTCTCTTTAATCTAATGATTTATATTGACTTCTGCATCCTCGTGACGTTGATCAATGCTGAGTCTTTCGCCTGTAGGAACAGTTTCCCACACCAGGGAGAAGATTGTGCCCTGAACCTCTGTCCGCTCCACCGCCCTCTTTGACATCCCGTTGGCAGAGTCGGGGTAACTTCTGATGTCGGAAATCTTCGGGCATTATTGCTGATTATCAACAAAAATGTAAGCGGTGTCGGGTTTCGAGCCCGGGAGCGACGACGTTTTGATTACTAATCAAAGACGCTACCGTTAACACGTTGGAATATCCGTGTCCTATACCCTTTTTAATCTGAGCAGTTTGTTCTTGGTCTTCCCATCTTATTGCTTCGTCTTGATTCTTGTGCATATTGTAGACTGCTGAGTGTGGAAAGTAAAACATTCAGAAGCAGTGGTCTGCAACACGGCACGATAAGAGGATGCGTAGAACAGTGGAGGCATAATAAGTGATTTAAATGGCAGAGAAATGTCGTGCACATGGCCCCAAAAGCGTATTCTTTTGATTGACAGGAAGGTTCAGTGTTCCGCAACGCTCAATCAATGTCGAGCCGTCATACGAAGTGGTAACGTGTAACCGAGTGCCACTATGTCTTGCCGACATCACAGGGTGGAATATCGACATGTGAGTGTGTTCGAACGGGGCAGTATTGCTGGTGTCCAGGGGGTGGATCTGTCTTTCTGTGACAATGCTGTTCGTAAAGGGCACACTGGTATGCGTGGAACAATTGCAGAGAAGAGGGCCGTACACAGCTCCGACAGGCTACTGGACGACACAGTGAGACCACAGTGCGATATGACCGCCATCTTGCGCGTTAGGTCATAACGGACAGAACAGAGCCGTGTGCGGCTGGCGTTGATGCCGTTCATAGATTGTCATCTTGTAATAGCGATAGTGACGTCTCTTTTTCTTAGTCTGTTCACCGGTGTCACTACGTTTGCTCGCCTTGTGTGTCCGTGAGTGGCACCAGCAGCGCTTATCGATAGCCCGTACTGTGGTACCATCTGTGGAGCGGCCTCTAGTATTTCCGGGTCGTCGTGTGTCGACCTACACTCCTGGAAATTGAAATAAGAACACCGTGAATTCATTGTCCCAGGAAGGGGAAACTTTATTGACACATTCCTGGGGTCAGATACATCACATGATCACACTGACAGAACCACAGGCACATAGACACAGGCAACAGAGCATGCACAATGTCGGCACTAGTACAGTGTATATCCACCTTTCGCAGCAATGCAGGCTGCTATTCTCCCATGGAGACGATCGTAGAGATGCTGGATGTAGTCCTGTGGAACGGCTTGCCATGCCATTTCCACCTGGCGCCACAGTTGGACCAGCGTTCGTGCTGGACGTGCAGACCGCGTGAGACGACGCTTCATCAAGTCCCAAACATGCTCAATGGGGGACAGATCCGGAGATCTTGCTGGCCAGGGTAGTTGACTTACACCTTCTAGAGCACGTTGGGTAGCACGGGATACATGCGGACGTGCATTGTCCTGTTGGAACAGCAAGTTCCCTTGCCGGTCTAGGAATGGTAGAACGATGGGTTCGATGACGGTTTGGATGTACCGTGCACTATTCAGTGTCCCCTCGACGATCACCAGTGGTGTACGGCCAGTGTAGGAGATCGCTCCCCACACCATGATGCCGGGTGTTGGCCCTGTGTGCCTCGGTCGTATGCAGTCCTGATTGTGGCGCTCACCTGCACGGCGCCAAACACGCATACGACCATCATTGGCACCAAGGCAGAAGCGACTTTCATCGCTGAAGACGACACGTCTCCATTCGTCCCTCCATTCACGCCTGTCGCGACACCACTGGAGGCGGGCTGCACGATGTTGGGGCGTGAGCGGAAGACGGCCTAACGGTGTGCGGGACCGTAGCCCAGCTTCATGGAGACGGTTGCGAATGGTCCTCGCCGATACCCCAGGAGCAACAGTGTCCCTAATTTGCTGGGAAGTGGCGGTGCGGTCCCCTACGGCACTGCATAGGATCCTACGGTCTTGGCGTGCATCCGTGCGTCGCTGCGGTCCGGTCCCAGGTCGACGGGCACGTGCACCTTCCGCCGACCACTGGCGACAACATCGATGTACTGTGGAGACCTCACGCCCCACGTGTTGAGCAATTCGGCGGTACGTCCACCCGGCCTCCCGCATGCCCACTATACGCCCTCGCTCAAAGTCCGTCAACTGCACATACGGTTCACATCCACGCTGTCGCGGCATGCTACCAGTGTTAAAGACTGCGATGGAGCTCCGTATGCCACGGCAAACTGGCTGACACTGACGGCGGCGGTGCACAAATGCTGCGCAGCTAGCGCCATTCGACGGCCAACACCGCGGTCCCTGGTGTGTCCGCTGTGCCGTGCGTGTGATCATTGCTTGTACAGCCCTCTCGCAGTGTCCGGAGCAAGTATGGTGGGTCTGACACACCGGTGTCAATGTGTTCTTTTTTCCATTTCCAGGAGTGTATTTGAGTTGGGACGGAGCAGCAGTGAGGTCCGGAGAGTCAGCACTCGCCCGACCGCTGGCGACACACATGCGCTGTCAGACGGAAGGATGTGGTCGCGAGAGTGCACGACCACGTCAAGGACTGGATTCAGCGAGTTTTAGTTGAATGGACCGTGATATTTGAGTAGTGCAGCTTTCAACTGTGTGTGTGTGTGTCCGCCCGTCGAAGTGACCTCATGGCAATAAGTTGTCAATCGACGATTTATACTGGGATCCTTCCGGTGCCTGACTTGAGTGGGGACGACCGTTGGTTGGTCGTTCGGTCGGTCGTTACAGCAGACGACGTGTATTTGGTCTTCCGACCGCTTCTGGCTTCTCTGTGTTTGTGTCGACTTATAATTCGTCCGTGTTGTGTCATAGTGACTGGTTTTAGTACTGTGAATTGTTGGATCCCTGTGTATCTTGCGGTTTTGAATGAGCAGTTATTTTGATGCTGTATGCGTGCTGGATTTAGGGTAGTTGCGAACGGACATCAGGTCGGTTGGGGACGCAGCAGCGAGCAGGTGCGTGCAGCGCGGGGGCAAGCCGGGGCCGCTGGCTGCGTGTTGCAACTGCCGGACTGAGGAGGGGTAGCTGTGAGAGCGACGACTTCGTTGCACGCTGAACCCTGGACGTTTAAGCTGAGTGAAGAGTTGACTGGTAATGCAACTTTGACTGTTCTTAGATCTCGCCTTTGGTCGGCGCGTTGGTGCTCCCAGGGCCACTGAGACTGGCGGCAACGAGTGAAGTGTTTCGAGGCGATGAAATATTGCAGCCGTCTTTCTCTATTTGATATGCATCGTTGAATTTAGTATTATACTTATTAGTGAAGTGCAACCAGCAACCAGCGGTACTTTCTGCCTTGTGGCCGCTAACGCCCCAGTTACCTGCGTACTTTTCCGGCAGTGTACCTTTCCTCATCGTGTTGATGCTTTCCGACACGGCATGTAGTTTGACATCCTCTTGTATTGTACTGTGCGTATTTTTTTGGGAGGTCTACCTTGGGTCTAGTGTTTGCTTCGGCTTTCGGTGTTTTCTGAAAACGTAGTGCTGTCCGTCTCTTCGCACTTGCCTAAAAAATATTCCATCGATGTACCGGTGATCGGACGTTAGGCGGATTGGTTAGTCGGTCGGTCGGGCTTAAGCTTCCCCTAGTTTGAGTTGCCATCCTGTTACGTGAATAAAACTCTCGGCTACCTGTCTCATCTTACCTTATGTTTGAGTTACCTTCCCAGGCCGATCCTTGGAACACTTGCTGAGAACCGCTTGTCCTGATTGCTTAGATTGCGATGTTTGTTTTAAGGATATTTGTAATTTTCTAATTATTGTTGGTGTGGCCTTCAGCCGAGCAATAATTTCACTTCTTTGGTGATGAGGCCTCCAGCCGTGTTACAGTAGGTTTTTTTAAACAATCTTGTTTTAAAAGCAAGGGATTTATTTTAAAAGTGCTGTTTGGAATTGTTTTCCTGACTTCTAATTCAGGCCTTCAGCCGTTTGTTATTTGAAATTGTTTGTGGCCTGCAGCCGAGTAATAATTTCCCTTCTTTTATAATAAGCCCTTCAGCTGTTTGTTTTAAAACGAACTATTTATCTTAATATGTGCTATTTGGAATTGTTCTTCTAACTTCTGATTCAGGCCTTCAGCCGTTTATTGTTTGAGGTTATTTTTGGTGGCCTTCGGCCCTAAAATTGTGAATTTTTTTCTGTGATAAGGCCTTCAGCCGTCATACAGTCAGTTGTGTTTTTTAGAGATTGTTTAAAAATTTTAATTTCTTTAAATAAAGTATTTGTTGTGAACTGAGAGTAACTGATTATGGCCCCACCTCTCATTGCTGCACATGGTGACACTACTCCATACTGAGTTACTATAGTCACAATGCATGTACAGGTCTGTGACGCTACTCATTTGTGGGGTGTCATGTCCCTAATCAGCGGAATAAATTTATTTGCGACCACATCTCTCGATCCTGATGTTTCACTTTTTCCAAACAGTAGTGTATATTATTCCACTTCAGTATAGCTTACTCTTATTATTCTCAGAATTTCGAACATCTTGTCCTTGTGCATAGGGAACGCATTGCTATTATAATTCTCTGCATCAACTTCGTTCTTCTTCTTAGGTTTCTTTCATACAAGATAAAATCACTTGACTACTCGTATGACCTGGAACTTGATGTTTCCAAAGTTCCACTTTAACGTTTTGTTAGCAAGACTGACGACATGCTGGGTATAACAACTGTACTGCGATGAGTAAGCATTGCATTGATGATATCAAATTGACCGAAACCGATAGTAAAAATATTGCCTGTACACATGTGTATGGTACAATGCAGTTCTTTACATTCATAAAAACCGTGCAACGTTGACACAGATATTTCATTCTGAAATCACGGCTCATACAAGATGTAGCTCGTTGTAGTTGCGGTTTTCAGCCCGAAGTCTGGTTTGATCCAGCTCTTCATGTTACTCTATGCTATGCAAGACTCTTTATCTCCGAATAACTACTGCAACCTACATTCTTCTGAAACTACTTACTGTATTCATCTCTTAGTCTCCCTCTACTGTTTTTACTCCCACGCTTCCTTGTACTAATAAATCGGTGATCCCTTATGTCTCAGAACGTGTCCTATCAATAGATCCCTTCTTCTAGTCAGGCTGTACCATAAATTTCTTTTCTCCCAATTCTATTCAGTACCTCCTCACTAGTTATATGGTCTATCCATCTAATCTTCAATATTATTCTGTAGCACCACATTTCAAAGGCTTCTATTCTCTTCTTACCTAAACTGTTTGTCGTCCATGTTTCACTTCCGTAAATGGCTACACTCCATAAAAATACTTTCAGAAAAGACTTCCTAATGCTTAAATCTGTACTCGACATTAACAGAGTTCTTTTCTTCAGAAACGCTTTTATTGTCATTTCCAGCCTATCGTCTTTACTACGGCCATTAACATTGTGTTGCGAAATAGCAAAACTCATCTACTACTTTAAGTGTCTCCTAACCTGATTGTCTCAGCATCACCTGATGTAATTCGACTACATTCCATTATCATTGTTTTGCTTTTGTTGATGTTCAACTCATACCCATCTTTCAAGACTCTGCCCATTGCATTCAACCGACCTTCCAAGTCCTTTGCTGCGCATGATAGAGTTACATCATCGGCAAAACCTGAGAGTAACCGATTATGGCCCCATCCACAATCGTAACGTTATCCTGCCCCATCCTGAGTATCCACCTCTCAAGAACAGCATCGTCCACATTGCTGGCACGGCGTTTAAGCACTGCAACGGGGATGGAGATGTCTTTGTCGATCGTTCGACGCCGTCTTCTGCAGGCTGGACTGGTGACCTGCATGCCGTTGCGGGAGCTTCCATTGATCAGAACCCACCAACGCAGAGGGCTGCAGTTGGCACGTAAACGTCGACACTGGCATGTTGAGCGACAAAATGCAGCGTTTCGGACGAGCCCAGTTTCCACGACCTACGGTGATGGACGCGTAAGCATTTGAATGCAGTCGGGCAGACTGCATTGTTGAATAGGATAGTGGAGAAACACCAGGTGTCAGGGTTTGAGGTTTGGGGCGCCATTGGCTCTAACACATGATCTCGCCTCCTACGTGTTGAGGGCAATCTCAACAGCTACCGCTATATCGGGGAGTTCTTATAGTGTGAGGCACTCTCCTACCTGCAGGACGTTCCACATGCCATATTTCAGCACCATACTTCAGCAGGACTACGCCCAACAACATGTGGTGAGGAATGTGCAAGCCTTCTTCGAAGAACGACGGGTCGCACTGCTTCCTTGGATTGCCCATTAGCTTCACATGCAGCTCATGGAACATTTCTGGGATGATGTGTAGGCAACTTTTTTATTAAGGTCCTCCTTCAGCCACTCTTGATCCTTTTTGGACACACCTACAGACTGCGTGGCCGAGTGTTCCCCAGCTGTATATTCAGGTGATCTTTGATTCCATGTCACAAATTCTAGCATCTCTCATTGCTGCACATGGTGGCACTACTCCATACTGAATTACTATAGTCACAATGCATGTACAGGTCTGTAACGCTAATCATTTGTGTTGTGTCATGTCCCTAATCGGCGGAATAAATTTATTTGTTATCACATCTCTCGATCTAGATGTTTCACTTTTTCCAAACATATTACTCGTCTTCAGTGTGGCTTACTCTTATTTTTCTCAGAATTTCGAACATCTTGCATCATTTCACGTGTCGAGAGCTTTACTAGATAGATATACCCAATCCGCGTCTCGGGATATTTCTTCAGTCTTGTTTCCATTATCAAGCACATTCTCAGTATTGCCTCTCCGGTGCATTTACGTTTCCTAAAGCCAAATTGATAGTCATCGAACAGTTCCTCAGTTTTCTTTTTCATTCTTCTGTATAATATTGTTGTGCAATAGTTTGCACACTTATATGTCTTTGCTATCTGCGGGTGACATGTTTCCGAAAGTCAGATTCTGCGTCCCAAGTCTCACACATTCTACATAGTGATTTGAATAGTCGTTTGGATACCACCTCCCCAAACGATTCTAGAAACTCCAAAGGAAGTTTATCTATGCCTTTTGCTTTATTTGATCCCAAACCTTCCAGAATCTTTTAAAATCCTGACTCTAATACTGAATTCCTGTGTTCCATATAAACTTCAGTTTCT
This sequence comes from Schistocerca cancellata, assembly GCF_023864275.1. NCBI lineage: Eukaryota > Metazoa > Arthropoda > Insecta > Orthoptera > Acrididae > Schistocerca > Schistocerca cancellata. The sequence goes on from NC_064628.1 coordinate 223,203,050, forward strand.
TCTTCTATCAAGAATCGGTCAAATCCCCAGACCCCCACTTCATCCCAGAGAGGCTTTCAGAATCCTTTATTACCTATCCATTGTCTCCACTTTACAATGGAATTACCATTGCACTCTTCAAGTTAGCACCATTGATTTTAAGTTCACCGAAAGTTGTTTTGATTTTTCATTATGCTGAGGCATTTCTTCAGAGGATCATTTCTTTTTCGATTTCTTCACATTTTTCTGCAGCCATTTCGCATTGGTTATCCTGCATTTCCCACATATTTAATTCCGAAGTCATTTATATTGTTGCATTCGTATCTTCCCCTGAAAATTTATAATTTCTCGTTTCACTGATCAGTTCAAGTATTTCTTTTGTTAACCAAAGCATCTTCGCAGTTACCTTCCTTATACCTATGTCAGACCGTCCAGCATGTGTTATTGTCTTTCTTAGATATGTCCACTCCTCTTCAAATGGAGTGCCTGTTGTGATACACCATTTTGCAGTATCCACAGTGAACATCAAGCATGCCTAATCATTCCTCAGTATTTCAGTATCCTACTTCCTTCCACGCTGATTCTGCCAGAGGATTGAGCTTCAGTCTACCCTTGGTCATTACTGAATTCTAATCTGTACCTATTCGTGGGTGCGCTTTACAATCCAATACTTGATTTCGGAATCTCTGTCTAACCGTGAGCATCATCCCGCATTTCTGAGACTTTTCCAAAAACACATTTTCCTCATGAAAATCTTGAACAGAATATTAACTGCTACCATCCGAACTTTGTTGCAGAACCCAATGACTCTTTGTCATCTCTCAAATATAGTGTCAAGCCCAATTGTTTCTTGTGCTCCATCCACTAGAACCGCGTTCAATCCCCCATGATTAATAGATCTTCATTTCCGTTTACACACAAAATTACAAGTTCAGTATCCTCGTATACCTTCTCTGTCTCTTCATGTTCTGTTTGCGACGTTGGCGTGTATATTTAGACTATCGTTGTCGGCGCTGGTTGCCGTCGAATCTGATGAGGACAATGCTATCATTTAACTATCCATACTAAATCACTCTGCGCCCTACTGTCATATTCATAACTACTACTCTTGTTACGCCATTGATATTGCCATATATTCATCTTACCAAGTATCCTTATCTTGTTTCCTTTTCACTTTATTAACCCTCTCCATATCTAAATCGAGTAATCCATTTCCCTTTCAAGATTTTCCAACTTTCCTACTAGTAACATTCCAAACTGCGACTCGTAAAACGTTATCGCGTCATTTGTTGTTTCATCTTTTTCTGATTATTACCTTTCCCCTTATAGTCCCCTCCCGGGGATCCGAATTGGGGACTAATCCGAGGTCTTTTGCCGATGGAGAGCTCGTCATGACACTTTCATTTACAGGGCAAATCTCCTGTGGATACACATTGTGTCATTTTAATGCAGTACAGCAAGAGGTTGACTTCTTATGCTGGAAGTATTTTGCCGCCACTGATCGTGGCTTTTATACTGAATGTGAATAGTAGCTGGGTTTCGACTATTGTTCAAAGACGCTACTGCCAGACCACGGACGACAAAGGCTAGAATAAGGAAAAGAGGACATAGCCGATGTTGGCTACAGCATTTACATAGATATTAACGAAAGACAGGAAAAGATGGAAGAGTGGACGGACACCCCACGGAATGCGAAATTGAACGCCAGATGTCACGAGTAATAGGGAGTATTGTGTTGTCAGTCTGGGAAACAGTAACTGCAGTATGGGTCGGGTAGCAGAGCACGATGAATTCAAGTGTCAACGAATCATTATATGCCATTCGAATAACAAACCCATCAAAGACATCTGAACCCTTCAAAAGCTGTCACCATTGGTGATGTGATAGTGAAGTGGAACCCGAGGGAAAAACCATAGCTAAAACAAGAGCACGCAAAACTCGTGCACTGATTTCTGAGAAGACATCGTCGAGCGTTGCGGACGGTGCTTACAAGTAATCGCATGAAATCTCCAACAGTCCAGCTACCACAATGACTACGCTTAGGAGGTTAATCGAATGGTGTACGACGGTCGAGCAGTTCCTCATGAGCCACACATTTTCGCAGGCGCCGCTTGAGGTGGTGTGAAAAGCGACTCCAATGGATAATGGATGACTGGAAACGGGTGTTTTGAAGGGATCAATCGTGCTACACCACGCATCATTTCGATGAAAGGATCTTGGTTTGGCGAAACCCTGGAGAACGTTACCTTCCACCATTTGAAACGTCAACAGTGAAGGGCAGAGGAGGTGGTGTTGCGGTAAGGGTGTGATTTTCGTGGTTACGGTGTGGTGTGCTTACTGCACACTAAATAAAGATGGACAAGAACACGTTTTACAAAATTTTGTACTGCCTGCAATAAAGGAACTGTTCGAAGACGATGGTTGTATCACAACGAAAATGCAGTCAGTCTTAAACCCCATCCGTAAGGCAGTGGTTTGTGAAAAGAAACAGCCCTGAAAGGGGCTTATCTGCCCAGAGTCCCGATCTGAACAGAATCGAACGCATCTGGGCGGAATCAGAACGTCGACTTCGCTTCAGGAGGCAGCGTCCAAGTTCATCTGCTGAGGAAGAATACTGCCATTCCTTCGCAGACATTCAGATACTTAACTGAAAGTGTCGCCAGCAGAGTTGAAGGTCTCATAAAGGTGAAGTTGGAACACTAATTCGTAGTTTTAGAGTGAAGTAGACTGCGGTGGTAGTCGTAGGTTTTCTTCCCTCCATTTCTCTCCCTCTTTCCCTATCACCCTCCTACCCTCTGTCTCTCTCTTTCATCTTATTCAGCAATTGAAGTACATCGCTACACGCGATTAAACATTTTCACTTACGTTACAACACAGATACTTCACCCACGAATAATGGCAAAAATCATGGACAAATAAAACCGTCATTAAGTGCTGAATTCCTCCTGTCTTTAAATATGTGTGTTATGATACCTGGAATTTGTATATTACAAACATTTTTCACGCGAACGTGATCGTGTTATTTCTCCTTATTCATGTATGTGGACTTATGTACATTTGTGTGAATTCGCATTCGTGTTTGTCTACTTTTATTAACGGAATTTAATATTAACTATTCATTTTAATCACGGATGTTCTGAATTATGAATGTGTAAGCTCTAATAACTGCTATTGCGCACTGTAAACACAACGCACTTCAGTCAGTGTCGAAATAGTCAAATAATCTTAGTACCATTCCCATTCTCTAAGCTTATAAGGGCGGTTCCAGAAGCTCATATCCTTTTATGTACCAATTACTCAGGCCTTTTTCCTTCTTTCTTCTTGGTTTTTGACTGTTGGTGGGTGTGTACGTCGCATGCCACGTTGTCTAACACGTCGTTTCCTACACCAAAATTCCAATGACACCCTTGTTTAGCACTTGAGCTGCTTTATCATTAGCCATTACTACCAATGCCTTGGGAAAACAACATTAGTACTTGGGGAAACTCATTCAAGGACATTTCCATTCTGCCAGTTCACGTTTTCTCAACAGTGCAGGCAAAAAGCATTTAAAAACATGTACAGTATTTGCTTTCAGTGTTCTGTTCCACTACATACAAGGTTTATTACCTGCACTCGAGGTGTCTCTAGATAGTATCGTAAATTTTACGGAAGTATTGGCGTATGGTAACATTCAAGACAGAAAAGTCGAATTGCAACTAGTGCCATGCCTGTCAGGGAGAAAAGATCGCGCGCTGACGCCTCCCCTGCTGTACCAGGTATGGATCCTATCTGTAAGTATCTCCCACAAGGAACTCCCTACTGGCGGTAGTCATTCGTCCCATTTTAATATATTTTTTCGTTCATTCTGTAAGTTTTGTGCGTTAGCTGAGCTCAATAAAATATTTGAAAGCAATTACACAGAGAAAAACTTAATATAACTTACTACATTTTAATACTCTATTTAGTAAGTTACCGATTGTCTCGTTAGAAGCTGAATCTTCTTCATTTTTCTAAAGTCTTTAACATTTATCTCAACTAATTCATAACGGTTTCAAATGGCACATAAAGATGGTGAAAGATACATTTTTCCTCAATTAATCTCTATTACAAGTTTTCAAGTTTTTATTCGCGCTATGCATTTAGGAGCTAAATCCCTGGTACTGGAGCTTTCACTCCAAACTACACTGTGCAAAAGAATTAAAGATTCACGTCGTTAAAATACAACCATTGCGTTGCAGAAGTTTGAAATTTGGGGCAAAGAGCCCTACAACGTTCCACTGTAACGGCACAAAAGCGATTTGTGAAACGCATAGGTTAATGTTAGTCAGGGCCATTCTTTTGTAGGGATTTCTGAAAGTCAGATTGCGTTGCGCTAAAAATATTGTGTGTCAGTTTAAGCACAGTCTTGTACAATTTTTCTAAGGGGACGTTTCATACGGCAACAGCTTGCCTCAGGAATCCGAAATGACAGGACACAATCTTGCAAATACTGTAGATTCAGGTTTTGCGTCCTCACCCTTTTCTCAAATAAGTCAAGACACATTTTCTGCTTTTCAAATTGCGAATATTGCCGGTTCAAATGCATTGCCGAATAGCACTGAGGAACATGTTTCAGACACCAGTGCATTGTTATTACAATTAATGCAACAAATGGGACAAAAGCTTCAAAAGTTAGACAACAATGCAAACTAGCCACAGGCTGAACACAGCACAGCCAGTGATTTTCATACAGAGCGCTACGTAACGTTGCCAATAAGAAAACATAAACAGCCTACTTACAGTATGAATGAATAAAATGGCATAGAGTCCCTCCAAACACCAAGTTCCGCAACACGCTAGGTGACACCTGTGTACTTTTGTTCAGTGCTTTAAAAATGCAGCTGTACAAACGACCCCTTAGACACTCATCGGATGACACATGCCAGGGAGCGGGCGCAAGAACTGCTGTGTAGCACCATTCAGCTGTAGGGTATAAAAGAGGTCGCCTACCCACAGGTGCCTAGTAAACGATCAACGGTTGCCTCTGTAAAAATACAATTTTACATGGTAACAGGTAGCATCCAGGGTGTTACCCCCGTAACCGTTATAGTGACGCATGTGTCACACCCATTCGTGATCAAGCCGAAGGGGGGCGCGAATCGAGACGGATGAAATAGCATTAACATGCTTTGCTGCTTAGGATCACGTTAAATTTAGTTCGAATGGTATGGAGCGGTTGTACGCTGCACATCAGAGCGAAATAGTGGCTCCGTTGGGCTCTAATGCGATCAGATGACGTTCAGGGGCTTGCAGCCCTCTGACGTCCTTACAGAAGAGGTCAATCATCTGGAAGTGCCAGTAGTGTCAGAGGTTGTCAAGAAGGTCGTTCTGATGCACTTCTCACTACAGACTGTCGTTTCCAAATGATATATATATATAAATGAGCTCCCCAATAGAAAGGAGTGGTTTCATTTACATCCTTTATGCCACCTCTGGAAGCCTTTTAGTGTCGATTCCGAGCGGCGGTGTCCGTGAAATGTTTTCCTCCGTCACCAAGAAGAAAACAGCGTTATTGAAATTCTGGGTAGTGGAGTTCTGACCATAACAGAGCCAAACAAGAGAGACAGTGAGATGTGGTTAGAGGGGAGAGTGCTGATGACAGTCCGATTATGTGACACGTCCGCGGTGGCGCTGGACGGAATTGTGGTGACATCTGATGCCGGTGTGACATGAATGACCCAACCCGCACCTCAGAGAAGTTCTGGCCTTTTTCTTCGTGTGTGTCGACACATTACTGTTCGAAGCGTCACCGACCTCGAGGGTGACGTCGCAGGACGCTACACCTTGGCACGATTACAGAGGAAGTCGTTAGACATCTTTGAGCTAAATTTCACACTTGTGCGTCGCAATGGTGGAAAATGACTGGGTTTCAAAAAATTAATTCCTTTGTGAAAATAAAAAAGTGAAAAACTGAAATCCAGGCAGCCAAGAGGCTTTATTTGTAGAAACTATATTTCTTTTCTAATACAAATTAGAATAAACAAAAAAGAAAACTACAATGTAAGCTTTCACGGCCGGTATTGTCTTCACTTAAAACTTCCGGGCTGATAGGCCGTGGTCGAAGTATAAAACTCTCCTGACGTTTCGTCTCCGACTCCGGGAGACATCCTCGGAGGTAAAGCGGCGAGCTGCGAAGAGAACTCGACGAAGCGCTGATTATATAGGCAGTACAGAGGGCGCCACAGTCGATCACGTGGCGTCGGCTATGAGATTGTCTCTGGTAATGCCAACATTCTCGATTGAAAGTAATCGATCGTCACGCTTGCGGTGCAACGCTGACATCCAAATTTTATCCAGTTTAACACCTTCGTCTTTCCTGTTAAAATTATTACGATGTTTATCAATCTCGATAGCCTCTCTATACAAGCGTGCATAATAATGCGAGGTTTTTGATATGACGCTCGTCTCGCTGAATTTTATTTCATGTTCACCTTCCTGGTAAACATGTTCCGCTACGGCCGATTTATCCGTGTGACCCAGGCGGCAATTCCTCTGATGTTCAACAAGACGGGTGTTCACACTTCTCTTTGTGGTACCGATGTAAACCTGTCCACAACTACAAGGAATTTTATATACCCCCGGTGTAGCCAAAGGGTCTCGTGCATCTTTTGCCGACCTTAAAAATTCTTTTATTTTTCTGGTGGGTCTGAAAATAGTTTCCACCCCATGCTTGCCTAAAACTTTCCCAATGCGGTCTGTGACCTTACTAATGAACGGTAGAAAAACTTTGCCCTTGGACGACTGTTGTTCGTCGTTAGTCCTGATTCTCTGCCTAGAGCGAAGTGCTCGATCTATATCCTTGCTAGAATAGCCATTCTTCACGAACGTTGACCGTAGATGTTCAATCTCATCTTTTAAATAAACAGGTTCACAAAGTTTGTACGCCCTGTCTACCAAAGTTTTCATTACACCTCTTTTTTGTCTAGGGTGGTGGTTTGATTCTTTGTGTAGATAACGATCAGTATGTGTAGGCTTTCTATGCACCTTATGGCCCAACGTTACGTCCCGTCGTTTAATCACAGACACATCCAGGAAGTTCAATTGCCCATTCCTTTCCGTCTCCATAGTAAATTGGATTTTCGGATTAACGCTGTTTAAATGTGTCAGGAAGGCATCCAACTCCTCTGCTCCGTGTGTCCATACTACGAACGTGTCATCGACGTAGAGATACCATCTGGCTGGTCTCTTACTGGCAGTCTGCAACGCCCGTTGTTCAAAAGTCTCCATAAATAAGTTAGCCACAGCAGGACTGAGAGGACTGCCCATAGCCACCCCGTCAATCTGTTCATAAAAATCATTATTGTATTGAAAGTAGGTTGTGGTGAAGCAGTGTCGGAATAATGTCACAATATCGGTAGGAAAAATATCCGCTATGCATAAGATAGCTTCGTTTACCGGAATCATGGTAAATAATGACACAACGTCAAAACTAACGAGGATATCATCCGGGCCCACGCTCATTTCCTTTAACTTGTCAATGAAATGAGCTGAATTTTTAATATGACTGTCCGTCCTACCAACATAAGGCTGCAGCATTGAGGCAAGGTGTCTAGCTAACTCGTGTGTTGGTCCGCCTATAGCGCTGACTATTGGCCTCAACGAAATCCCAGGTTTATGAACTTTGAGTAAGCCATAAAGTCTAGGTGGATATGCTTCTGTTTTACAAAACAGCTTCTTATTGTCGGAGCCAAATGAAGACCAAATGAAGAAGTTCAATAACTTACAGAACAACATTTCTGGAGTTCAGTTGAGGACAATTCTCGAACTGTTATTAACCTGTCTGATAAAGATTTGTCAAAAGTTGAAATTTCTGTATTAGCGAAAGGAGGCAATTTTGCTGTGACGCCCCAAAACGTACCCACAGAGGATATTGTAGCAAATATTGAGGCCGGTATCCGTCAGGTGCCACAGCAGTCCGCTGACGTAATTAGGATGGAAACGGCTAGGATTTTACGTACGTGTAAGCCACCTAAAAGTAATTTGTCGCAGGCTCAAAGGAAGGCGCTGAGGGACATAAATGGAGATAAAAACATTATTGTTCTTAATGCAGATAAGGGTAATGCCACCGTCATACTGAACAGTGAGGACTATCATGGAAAAATCAATGACATTTTAGTTCCCTCCAATTACAAAAACTCCAGAAAGATCCGACTATGAAGATTTTAAGAATGACAAATCGACTGGTGAAAGCGTCTTCATTTGGCTCCGACAATAAGGAGCTGTTTTGTAAAACAGAAGCATATCCACCTAGACTTTATGGCTTACCCAAAGTTCATAAACCTGGGATTCCGTTGAGGCCAATAGTCAGCGCTATAGGCGGACCAACACACGAGTTAGCTAGACACCTTGCCTCAATGCTGCAGCCTTATGTTGGTAGGACGGACAGTCATATTAAAAATTCAGCTCATTTCATTGACAAGTTAAAGGAAATGAGCGTGGGCCCGGATGATATCCTCGTCAGTTTTGACGTTGTGTCGTTATTTACCATGATTCCGGTAAACGAAGCTATCTTATGCATAGCGGATATTTTTCCTACCGATATTGTAACATTATTCCGACACTGCCTCACCACAACCTACTTTAAATACAATAATGATTTTTATGAACAGATTGACGGGGTGGCTATGGGCAGTCCTCTCAGTCCTGCTGTGGCTAACTTATTTATGGAGACTTTTGAACAACGGGCGTTGCAGACTGCCAGTAAGAGACCAGCCAGATGGTATCACTACGTCGATGACACGTTCGTAGTATGGACACACGGAGTAGAGGAGTTAATCCGAAAATCCAATTTACTATGGAGACGGAAAGGAATGGGCAATTGAACTTCCTGGATGTGTCTGTGATTAAACGACGGGACGGAACGTTGGGCCATAAGGTGCATAGAAAGCCTACACATACTGATCGTTATCTACACAAAGAATCAAACCACCACCCTAGACAAAAAAGAGGTGTAATGAAAACTTTGGTAGACAGGGCGTACAAACTTTGTGAACCTGTTTATTTAAAAGATGAGATTGAACATCTACGGTCAACGTTCGTGAAGAATGGCTATTCTAGCAAGGATATAGATCGAGCACTTCGCTCTAGGCAGAGAATCAGGAGTAACGACGAACAACAGTCGTCCAAGGGCAAAGTTTTTCTTCCGTTCATTAGTAAGGTCACAGACCGCATTGGGAAAGTTTTAGGCAAGCATGGGGTGGAAACTATTTTCAGACCCACCAGAAAAATAAAAGAATTTTTAAGGTCGGCAAAAGATGCACGAGACCCTTTGGCTACACCGGGGGTATATAAAATTCCTTGTAGTTGTGGACAGGTTTACATCGGTACCACAAAGAGAAGTGTGAACACCCGTCTTGTTGAACATAAGAGGAATTGCCGCCTGGGTCACACAGATAAATCGGCCGTAGCGGAACATGTTTACCAGGAAGGTGATCATGAAATAAAATTCAGCGGGACGAGCGTCATATCAAAAACCTCGCATTATTATGCACGCTTGTATAGAGAGGCTATCGAGATTGATAAACATCGTAATAATTTTAACAGGAAAGACGAAGGTGTTAAACTGGATAAAATTTGGATGTCAGCGTTGCACCGCAAGCGTGACGATCGATTACTTTCAATCGAGAATGTTGGCATTACCAGAGACAATCTCATAGCCGACGCCACGTGATCGACTGTGGCGCCCTCTGTACTGCCTATATAATCAGCGCTTCGTCGAGTTCTCTTCGCAGTTCGCCGCTTTACCTCCGAGGATGTCTCCCGCAGTCGGAGACGAAACGTCAGGAGAGTTTTATACTTCGACCACGGCCTATCAGCCCGGAAGCTTTAAGTGAAGACTCTTTTAATTTTTGATACCAACAAAACCGTCGTTGGACATGTCGAGGGACAGAGATAAGAAACAACGCACGAATCAAAAACAGAAAAATCCTAATGTTGATATATACTAAGATGGTATCTGTTCTTTCGGACATATTCGAAGGAACAGATATCATCTGTGACCATGCAGCTCATTAGAATGAAATTGCAATGAAATGAACACCCTTAGCTGCTTACAGGCGTTGACATAGTTAAGGCTCACCGGCCGCTTGACCATCTTCTTCATCTGTGCGATTTTACAAACAGTGCCCGAACTCTTACGGGAATCGGCAACGCGCCGCGAGTAATGAGTATAACGGGCGGGGCACTACGAATGTAGTGCGGGACAATACGTTGAGAACGTGGATTTCGCGGGAGGCGTGCCAGAGTTAAATCCATGCAGTCGCGCTATCCTCTGTGTCCTCGGTGGCTCAGATGGATAGAGTATCTGCCATGCAAGCAGGAGATCCCGGTTTCGAGTCCCAGTCGGGGCACACATTTTCATCTGTCCCCGCTGACGTATGTCAACGCCTGTAAGCAGCTAACGGTGTTCATTTCATTGTAATTTCATTCTAACGAGCTGCATGGTCACCGATGGTATCTGATCTTTCGAACATGTCCGAAAGAACTGATACCATCTTAGTATATATAAGGCTCACCGGCCACTTGACCATCTTCTTCTTCTGTGCGAATTCACAAACAGTATCCGAACTCTTACAGGAATCGACAACGCTCCGCCAGTAATGAGTATAATGGGCTGGGGCACTACGTTCAGAATGTGGATTTCGCGGGGGGCGTGTCAGAGTTAAATCCCTGCAGTCGCGCTGTCCTCAGTGGCTCAGATGGAAAAGTGTCTGCCATGTAAGCAGGAGAACCGGGGTTCGAATCGGTCGGGACACACATTTTTATCTGTCCCCGTTGACGTATGTCAACGCCTGTAAGCAGCTAAGTGTGTTCATTTCATCCTAATATTGATAGTTGTGGATAAATGTAATTAATTCGCAAATGAAAAAAATCACTGGTGCGTACTGGAAGAGAAGAGAATCTAAGGGTTTCAGGTGTGTTGTTACACGTAAGTTGAAAATTAACTTAACTGATTACATAAGATATAAGATATTTTCGGGAATCGGTGAGGTAAGGATTCTGTGGGAAATACTAACTAGGAGGAGAGACAGGAAACAGGACATTTGTTTAGACAGAGGTAAAAATACATCTGACGTATAATCGGCAACTTTGCATGAAGTGTCTCTTGTTGGCGCACAGCAGAAGTCACGGCGGAGCACATGAAAAGAGACTGAAGCCTGTTAACCCCTTCCCCCCCCCACCACCACCACCCTTCCCGCATCACAACGTGGATGCCGCTTTAGAAGTTGACGAAACACCCGGTAAAACATCATTACGTATCGTGTCGTACGTTTGGTTATAATAAAGTGGACCAACCCTCCAAGGTATACTTGCGGTTTCCCTGGCAGTAGATGCGCTTGTCTACTGCGGGGACGTTGTGATAGACCGATGGACTGCGAAGGCGGAGAGCAGGTGCGCGCTTGGCTGCTGAGGGGCGCCCACGTGGTCTGGGGCACAATGGTGCATCGTGCAGGCCAGCGGCGCGGAATTCTCATAACTCGTCATAACGCGCCACCGCCACGCGCGCCGAATGCGTAATGAGTCGGCGCGAGGTGGCTCTGTGGCGTCCTGTACCACTCACAATGGGACCGTCGAGCATCCAAGTCTTTCACTGAAATTTGTGTGATTTTTCCACCTTTATATCAATTGCATCTTCACATTTTGTAAACGGTTTAACAATTCCAAGCGAATTAAATAAGAGAACTATAGCAAGGACACCAATTTAAATACATTCACGGAATGGCATCTGCACTCTTAACGGCCAACTTTTGCATTTAATTTCACGTAAAGTAATTTTGACTTTTCTGCATAATGAATCTGCCCTTCCGACTCCCGTTCATTTTTCTCATTCTTTATATTTTTCCTGCAGCTCTTTCTGTTTAGCTAGGTAACACTTTCTATTGACTTCATTCCTAAGTGACTTATATTACAGAAATCTTTTCTTTTGTGGAATATTTTTGTATTTTCTTCTTTTGTAGATCAGTTCGTTTCTTGTGTTTACCAAGGGCTCTGCTCAGTTACCTTCCTTGTACATATATTTTTATGTCCAACTACGGTGTCTCATTTTTAGAAATATCCACTTCTTGTAACTAAAATACCAACAGAGAATCCATCATCGCAGTAACTATAGCCATAGAAAATTTCAGAAACAGTTAATCTTTTCTCTATACTTTACTTACTGATTATTTCTGACGACTCTCTTAACCGTCATCTTAACGTTCATTACTAACTGTGATCTCAGTCAACATCTGCTCTCGAATTAAATATAGAAAATGAAATATTCACTATTTCCTCTGAACATTGTAATAATGAACATTTAATCGTTCGCACTGCCCTTTTTATGTATACTCAGTGTAACCCAACTTGATATCATTGCTAGGTACTTGAAGTACACTAGCTGACAAAAAACGTATAGCATCCTGAAGGGGAGGTGGAAACGAAAAGAAAGAAACGACAAGAAATTTCGCAGCCGTCTTGGAAAGGGTGAAAGAATCATCCAACCAGCTGCGTAAGAAAGGTTTATTACAACCCATTACCTAGATTTCGACAACTATAAAATTATCTTCCTCAGAAAGAGATTGTGATGCTTGTTAAATATAGTGCAGAAAAGGCTTTTATTCTAATGTACCTTTCTACGCAATGTGTAACATGGATCACGATCTACTTCTCAAGAAGATAATAATTCTTGATACCCATGTCAAGTGTTCTAATAAATGTACGTTACTCATCTGGTTGGCTCATTCCTTCATGTTTTCAAGATTATCACTTTACAATTCCTCTCAAAAGCCATGTTGAAGATACTGAAATTTTACGCGTAGAGAGCGCATGTGATGTTATTTCAGTAACTAAAAATTCGAGTTACAGTTACAACGAACTTGATAGTATGAGCCTACTTATCGTTGTACCCCCAGGGCTGTATCCAAGCCCTGATCCGGTTGGAATGGAGTGGCATTTATGCCACATTGCGTCTCGCTTTTATTCCTACATTACATTATGGGCTGCAGTGTACGGAGCGAAGGTACATCAGTAGCCAGTAGTCTATAGCTGACGTCACAACAGGCGAATCCAGATGGTCACGTAGTGTGGGAACGTGGAACGTTCGAGAGGCTTCCTATGGTGAAGCAGTGGGGAGTAGACGTTCGGACGGGGAGCCAAGCCGCATAATGCTCACAGTTTTTTTTTTCAGAATACAATTAAATTTTCCTACCAAACCTCATTCTTGCATATAATAAGTTCAACAAATTTAATAATTTTAACAAATTTAATAATTTTATGAGAGACGTTAGAGGTTTTGCTTAAGGTGAACTTTTGTTAGATGTTGAGATGGACCAATCAGACGCCAGCAGAGGAGACAGTCGCGAAACAGTGGTTAAGCGACTGCAGGAGTCGCGATCGGGACTGTAAAGGTGTAAAGACATGTATTGTAAGTTATAGGACAGTGAGTGACACTAAACTGTTTCGTGTGATATTAATGGAAAATAAATAAACTAAATGTTAAAGCATTTTGCATGCAATGAGACTCTGTTCAGAAAGTATTTCAAGTTTCAAAATTTACTTTTACTGTTTGTATGCGTCTAGAGGCTGTTGACGGCAAGGTTTGAGTAAATCTGGAGAGGCATTTGTGACATCCTAAGTCAGTGTCCGTTCCTTTATTTCGGCCGGGTCATAATTTGGAATTTTCTTTTGCACCACTGAGCGTCCTTGCACCATTCAGTACAGGAAAAAAAGGTTCAAATGGCTCTGAGCACAATGGGACTTAACTTCTGAGGTCATCAGTCCCCTAGACTTAGAACTACATAAACCCAACTAACATAAGGACATCGCACACATCCATGCCCGAGGTAGGATTCGAACCTGCGACCATAGCGGTCGTGCGGTTCCAAACTGTAGCGCCTAGAACTGCTCGGCCACTCCGGCCGGCTTCAGTGTAGGAACAACGAACTCTCGATCTGCTGAGAAGAAGAATCTAATGTGGACATGAATATCTACAAACAGCATCCACGAGACATCTATGGAAGACACTGCGTGGCCTAACGCACCTCCAGATAATCTGTGAAGATACAGGGCGCAAATGCAGAACAATTTCATAGCGTTCGTGTTATCTTCGTGTAACCAAAACAGTGAAGTGGTGCAATTCAGTGCCGGCTGGTGTAATGTATGGAAGCAGGAGTCTGCATTCCAATTTTCGGCAGTATCTAGTAGGCACTGAGCATATCGCTTGAAGATTATCGTTTAGGTAATAAAATGGCTTTATAATCTGCAGTGCGCATCACGTTTCACTGCTTATTTTTACTTTGCATCTTTTCGCGGTATTTGTGTTACAATGGGTGCCATAATGCAGTTGTATTCTCTTCTGAGGCAAACTGTACAGCAAATCAACTGATCCTTGATATCCTCAATACATGCATTGGAGTAGAATTTTTATTCGAGTTGGTCCCACACATTTTCTGTCTGGGCTGATATGTGGATGTTTCTGGCCAAGGGAGTACCTCAACATCATTCAAAAAGTTTACATTTACAGTTACCCGCCACTAGAGACGTATAGTTAGATTGGTTTGGTGACTGAACATGCACGAGGTCGCGAGCAGAACACAAGAGCGGGGAGCGCCACCACCAGTTGGCGACAGGCAACCGCTGTGGGGCACAGACAATTGTTATGATTCTTGTGGTGTCACCGCCAGACACCACACTTGCTAGGTGGTATCTTTTAAATCGGCCGCGGTCCGCTAGTATACGACGGACCCGCGTGTCGCCACTGTCCGTGATTGCAGACCGAGCGCCGCCACACGGCAGGTCTAGAGAGACTTCCTGGCACTCGCCCCAGTTGTACAGCCAACTGAGCCAGAGATGGATCACTGACAACTACGCTCTCATTTGCCGAGACGATAGTTAGCATAGCCTTCAACTACGTCATTTGCTACGACCTAGCAAGGCGCCATAGCATTTGATATTGAGATTATAACATGTACCGTCAAGAGCGATGTACACCAATTGTGGATTAAAGTTAAGTATTATATCAACTACGTACTTTATTTGCTACTATTAATTCCCTTAACTGTTCCAGACCTCACGCCAGTCAGCGTGTAATTAAACGCGTGCATTTCGGCCTCCTCTAGCAACACAGTGTTGGCTCTTCTGCCAACACTTCAATTCTCATCGTCAGTTGTTATGAGGACAGGTGGCCAATGCTAAATAGAAACATATATGGCAGGTTTGGCAGTGAAGTTCGTAAGGAGTTGGCTTCACAGTCGGTATCTACTGAAATAATTAGTAGACGTTGGTAAAAAATAATATATATTGTAGACTTGTGTTACAGGCTTCTTCACATGCTACATACATATAAATACAAACTGATATCTAGAGAGGCATCACTTATGCCATACATGGCTACATGCCTTTTTAGAGGTTGCCTCCTATTAGTTGAAGGCTATGCTACCTTCCTAGTTGACGTCCCGAGCAAGAGTGGACGAGACCTCGCTAGATGCTTGTCACAAGCCGCGGAGCGGCGCTAGTCGCAACTCGCAGCTCCAGCGATATCTATTACGGACTGCGGTCGATATCTGCAACCCTTACAAAGTGCGGTATCGAACGTTGATATCACATTCTTACCCCGCAAATCTGCTAACGGCCTTTGAATATGGCTTACGACCGCCGGGTGGAGGACCGCATGCTGACGTCGTTGAGGAGGTGGGGAGCCTAACTACAGGCGAGGCATGCCCAGCCACACCCCGTCATTCGGACCGAGGGGAGACAGGAAACGCCTGGAAACTTGTTCCAGGGTGCACGTCAACATGAGGTGTCTGTAACAACAATGGGAGGAGCCGAAGTGTCGACCTCTATCGGGTCGGGGCACCCGGCCGGCAACAATGACTGGAAACCAGGAAGTGCAGACTGTTCTACGGCGGTGGACGTCGCTGTAACCGGAACAACACTGTGCCCTATCACAGTCGAAAGCGGCCGGCCGCTATGGCCAAGCGGTTCTAGGCACTTCAGTCCGGAACCGCGCGACTGCTACGGCCGCATGTTCGAATCCTGCCTCGGGCATGTATGTGCGTGATGTCCTTAGGTTAGTTAGGTTTAAGTAGTTCTAAGTTCTAGGGAACTAATGACCTTAGATGTTAAGTCCCATAGTGCTCAGAGCCACAGTCGAAAGCTCCTGGTCCCTATGGTCATCCGGTCGCCGCAACGATGCTGACACTTCGGGCGACTCCGCGCGAGACATGGCGTCGGCGCTGGCGCGTCGTCGCGTGGCAGTGGCGAAGCTACGGGCGCTGGCCATTAGGGACGAGGAGTGCAAGGAAGAGGTCCCCGCAGCGGCAGCCCCGTCGGCGCCGACACTGGAAACATAGGGCAAGCGGCAGAGTCCCCACGACTAACGAGGCACATCGGATTCTGATGCCTGAGCACCTCACCAGGTGGACCTGAGACAACAAACATAGCGCGGCCAAGACGGCGAAGAATGCACCCTTTAAGCCACCGGCTATTGCCGCGGAAATGAAGAAAATAGACAGTATCATCTGACAAGAATTTGTGGGTCTGCCGTAGCAAAGAAACGCGGTGCGGAGGGTGCAACAAATTCATCAGAGTTCGGTGAGGACGAACATGCAGCAATTCAGCTGGCGAAGAACCGTCGCGGGTCTGAAATCGGTACGGAGATAAAAACAAGAAAATAGCGTCCCCGCGAGAATGAGAGTCGCGCAGTTTAGACATTTGCAACTTAAACGTCCGAACGAATCTTTCAGCGGCTCCGTTCGATTGAGGAGAGAACAGTGCAGAAGTTAAATGCTGAATACCATTAGATTCACAAAAGGTATCGAACTCTGCAGACACAAATTGAGGTCCATTGTCGGTGACAATGTCTTGTGGCAACCCTTCTATGCAAAAGATAGAAGACAAGGCTTTGATGGTAGCAGACGTTGTAGTTGATGGCATGCGAACAACAAATGCAAAACCGCTAAAAGAATCAACAAGAATTAACCATTGTGCGTCCCAAAAAGAAGCAGTGAAATCTAAATGTAAGCGATTCCATGGCAAAGTTGCCTTAGGTCAAGAGAAAAATTTCTGCGGTGGTGCGGATTGATTTTCGGCACACACAGAACAAGAAGAACAAATCTTGGTGATGTCAGCATCAGTTCCAAACAAGGTACAGTGACGGCGAGCTAACTGTTTTGTCTGTACTATACCGCAATGACCTTGGTGAAGAAGTCGTAGCATAGCTGACTGCAACGAACGTGGAACAATAACAAGAGACTGACCGTTGAGCGAGAGGACACCACATTGTACAAAAAGACGTTGTCTGTGCACAAAACAAAAACGACGAATCAACGGACCTTCAATCCGATTTTTAGACAAAGTCAACTGCGTAGTGACATAACGCAAAACAACACATAAGACTCGGTCGTTAGCTGTTGCTGTGGCTATGAAACAAAAGTCAACAGGGAAACTTTCTACAGCATTATCATTTTGCACATCGATGAACATACAAGCTTGTTCCGAAGAGTCGAACAGCGTGTCTTTAGCTATTGGCAATCGGGATCACGCTTCGTTTTACCGTGCTGGGCAGCAGGCCGATACAAGATGTCGTAACGGTACTGCGACAAAAATAGTGACAAACGAATCAATTTTTGAGCCGTACGTGGAGGCACGGGCTTTGACGGGTGAAACAAAGACGTGATAACTGTAAACTTGCTACCATATAAGAACTCGTGGAATTTTGTAACTCAAAAAATTAAAGCGAGAGCTTCCTTCTACATATACATTCTACATCTACATTTATACTCCGCAAGCCACCCAACGGTGAGTGGCGGAGGGCACTTTACGTGCCACTGTCATTACCTCCCTTTTCTGTTCCAGTCGCGTATGGTTCGCGGGAAGAACGACTGTCTGAAAGCCTCCGTGCGCGCTCGAATCTCTCTAATTTTACATTCGTGATCTCCTCGAGAGGTATAAGTAGGGGGAAGCAATATGTTCGATACCTCATCCAGAAACGCACCCCCTTGAAACCTGGCGAGCAAGCTACACCGCGATGCAGAGCGCCTCTCTTGCAGAGTCTGCCACTTGAGTTTGCTAAACATCTCCGTAACGCTATCACGGTTACCAAGTAACCCTGTGACGAAACGCGCCGCTCTTCTTTGGATCTTCTCTATCCCCTCCGTCAACCCGATCTGGCACGGATCCCACACTGACGAGCAATACTCAAGTATAGGTCGAACAAGTGTTTTGTAAGCCACCTACTTTGTTGATGGACTACATTTTCTAAGGACTCTCCCAATGAATCTCAACCTGGTGCCCACCTTACCAACAATTAATTTTATATGATCATTCCACTTCAAATCGTTCCGCACGCATATTCCCAGATATTTTACAGAAGTAACTGCTACCAGTGTTTGTTCCCCCATCATATAATCATACAATAAAGGATCCTTCTTTCTATTTATTCGCAATACATTACATTTGTCTATGTTAAGGGTCAGTTGCCACTCCCTGCACCAAGTGCCTGTCCGCTGCAGATCTTCCTGCATTTCGCTACAATTCTCTAATGCTGCAACTTCTCTGTGTACTACAGCATCATCCGCGAAAAGCCGCATGGAACTTCCGACACTATCTACTATGTCATTTACATATATTGTGAAAATCAATGGTCCCATAACACTCCCCTGTGGCACGCCAGAGGTTTCTTTAACGTCTGTAGACGTCTCTCCATTGATAACAACATGCTATGTTCTGTTTTCTAAAAACTCTTCAATCCAGCCACACAGCTGGTCTGATATTCCGTAGGCTCTTACTTTGTTTATCAGGCGACAGTGCGGAACTGTATCGAACGCCTTCCGGAAGTTAAGGAAAATAGCATCTAACTGGGAGCCTGTATCTAATATTTTCTGGGTCTCATGAACAAATAAAGCGAGTTGGGTCTCACACGATCACCGTTGCCGGAATCCACGCTGATTCCTACAGAGTAGATTCTGGGTTTCCAAAAACGACATGATACTCGAGCAAAAAACATGTTCTGAAATTCTACAACAGATCGACGTCAGAGATATAGGCCTATAGTTTTGCGCATCTGCTCGACGACCCCTCTTGAAGACTGGGACTACCTGTGCTCTTTTCCAATCATTTGGAACCTTCTGTTCCTCTAGGGACTTGCGGTACACGGCTGTTAGAAGGGGGACAAGTTCTTTCGCGTACTCTGTGTAGAATCGAAATGGTATCCCGTCAGGTCCAGTGGACTTTCCTCTGTTGAGTCATTCTAGTTGCTTTTCTATTCCTTGAACACTTATTTCGATGTCAGCCATTTTTCCGTATGTGTGAGGACTTAGAGAGGAACTGCAGTGAAGTCTTCCTCTGTGAAACAGCTTTGGAAAAAGGTGTTTAGTATTTCAGCTTTACGCGTGTCATCCTCTGTTTCAATGCCATCATAATCCGGAGTGTCTGGATATGCTGTTTCGAGCCACTTACTGATTTAACGTAAGACCAGAACTTCCTAGGATTTTCTGTCAAGTCGGTACATAGAATTTTACTTTCGAATTCACAGAACGCTTCACGCATAGTCCTCCTTACGCAAACTTTGACCTCGTTTAGCTTATGTTTGTCTGAGAGGTTTTGGCTGCGTTTAAACTTGGAGTGAAGCTCTCTTTGGTTTCGCAGTAGTTTCCTAACTGTGTTGTTGAACCACGGTGGGTTTTTCCGGTCCCTCGCAGTTTTACTCGGCACGTACCTGTCTAAAACGCATTTTACGATTGCCTTGAACTTTTTCCACAAACACTCAACATTGTCAGTGTCAGAACAGAAATTTTCGTTTTGATCTGTTAGGTAGTCTGAAATCTGCCTTCTATTACTCTTGCTAAACAGATAAACCTTCCTCCCTTTTTTATATTCCTATTAACTTCCATATTCAGGGATGCTGCAACGACCTTATGATCACTGATTCCCTGTTCTGCACTTACAGAGTCGAAAAGTTCGGGTCTGTTTGTTATCTGTAGGTCCAAGATGTTATCTCCACGAGTCGGTTCTCTGTTTAATTGCTCGAGGTAATTTTCGGATAGTGCAGTCAGTATAATGTCACTTGATGCTCTGTCCCTACCACCCGTCCTAAACATCTGAGTGTCCCAGTCTATATCTGGTAAATTGAAATCTCCACCTAAGACTATAACATGCTGAGAAAATTTATGTGAAATGTATTCCAAATACTACTACTAACAGCGACAAACACGCTACCACCGGTTGCATGCAATCTATCCTTTCTAAACACCGTCTGTGCCTTTGTAAAAATTTCGGCAGAATTTATCTCTGCCTTCAGCCAGCTTTCTGTACCTATAACGATTTCAGCTTCGGTGCTTTCTATCAGCGCTTGAAATTCCGGTACTTTATCAATGCAGCTTCGACAGTTTACAATTACAATACCGGTTGCTGTTTGGTCCCCGCATGTCCTGACTTTGCCCCGCACCCTTTGAGGCTGTTGCCCTTTCTGTACTTGCCCGAGGTTATCTAACCTAAAAAACCGCCCAGTCCACGCCACACAACCCCTGCTACCCGTATAGCCGCTTGCTGCGTGTAGTGGACTCCTGACCTATCCAGCGGAACCCGAAACCCCACCACCCTATGGCGCAAGTCGAGGAATCTGCAGCCCACACGGTCGCAGAACCGTCTCAGCCTCTGATTCAGACCCTCCAATCGGCTGTGTACCAAAGGTCCGCAGTCAGTCCTGTCGACGATGCTGCAGATGGTGAGCTCTGCTTTCATCCCGCTAGCGAGACTGGCAGTCTTCACCAAATCAGATAGCTGCCGGAAGCCAGAGAGCATTTCCTCCGATCCATAGCGACACACATCATTAGTGCCGACATGAGCGACCACCTGCAGATGGGTGCACCCTGTACCCTTCATGGCATCCGGAAGGACCCTTTACACATCTGGAATGACTCCCCTCGGTATGCACACGAAGTGCACATTGGTTTTCTTCCCCTCTCTTGCTCCTTCTCGATCTGCGAGTAGTTACGCTGCGCAGAGGAGAGTAGCTTCGATGCAAATGTGATCGGGCGATAGCACAAACCAAATTTGTGAGCAAGAACAGCTCCGATCCCGAAATCAGAAGCGTCAACCATGAGGACAAGAGGTTTTGCAGGATCGAAGGGCGTAAGACACGTGCTAGATAACAAATGCAAATTTAAGCTGCTGAAAGGCACGATCGCATTCAGGCGACCAAATGAACGGAACGATGTAATAGTGCTGCAAGAGATGATGCCTTAGGCAAAAACTTGTGATAATAGTTGAGCTTGCCTAGAACTGATTGCAATTCTTTAACTGTCTTGGGTGCTGGTAGCTCTATATTGCTCTTAAATAATTTGGACTTGGATGGATGCCTTGAAAGTTTATCACATGTCCCAAGTAGGACAACTGTTCTGAAAAAAAAAAATGTGCTCTTGTGCTTATTGAGTCTAAGTCCATTTTCACGGAGCAGTTCAAACAACTGTCTCAAATTTTACAAATGTTCTTGCTGCGTAGAACCAGAAACTACTATGTTATCTAGGTAATTACACACGGAAGGTATCGACGCACAAAGAGTCTGTAAGTACTGCTGAAACAGTGCCTGTGCAGAGGTAAATCCGAACGGAAGCCTTTTAAATTTGTAGAGACCTTGTAACCTCCTCGTATAAAATAATATAAAAATAATTTTTTGTTAATATCTTAACTCATGAAAACTGATAAATTTTGACGTAAGCAGCGCTACACTATGGCCCTGTGAAATCAGTCTGAATTCTTACCTCGTGATGGTGTCGCCGGATAACGCTGTCTATAAGTCTGCTCGTGAATGGCACAGCTTAGTGCAATGCTGGCCTCTCTACTAGTACTGGACAACATTTGTCTGAGATCTGAATCATTAAAAAAACTGACTTCTTATTGACATAGCTGCACAGCTGGTCATCTGATTACTAAAGAACACATGATTATGATCTGAGAAAATTTCTGAAATATTTAAATTTAAATATATGATTAGATCTGGACTGGTAATGACTTAAGGCAAAATTATTCCTTCCTTTTTTGTAGACTGGTAAAAATTATATTCTGAAAGTCCTTTGCATTATTGATAAAGGGGCGGACACGGCACATAGATATGAAATATTTAGTTTACTAAGGCTACAAAATGAGTTTTGGTAATTAATATACATATGTTATAGAGTATATATGAAATCATTCACAAATTATAAGCACTGTACATGCAAACGTAGTTATGAATATTAAGAATCAGATAAAGTGCACATGCACTGTATAAGTCTTTAGTATCTTTTATAAGAAGGTGAGGAATTGAAAAGATAGCATCATGGTTGTAGCACAGTTGGTTGCACATAGCTGCATTGAAAAGTCTGTATCTTTTCACAGAAGCACAACACCAGTTGTGACATTCTGAATGTCTCTTTTCTGAAGCATTTATCAGTGTAGGTAAGACACTGAAATGTGGTGTTAATATTGTATGTTGCCCTTTTGGTAGTACATTAGGTACACCATGCAGTAGGCCCATAATAACATTTCCGTTGGTCAGTATGGTGGACAGCTTGATATGTCACCACCACATACTTGTAGAATCCATTATCTGTACATCAACGCAGAATTATTGCAAAAAATCCAAATAGAGTGCTCCATGACCATGACAATGGGCAGGATATAGGAAAGTCTCATTAACTGGTGATAATTGAGTCAGAGGTTGAAGGGTATATTTTGTCTTATAACATTATGTGAAAATGACGTTATTGGCATCAATTCAAAGTTACAAAGTTTATGACGAGTTTCGGTCGCATAACGTATGTAAGGTAAGCTCACATGAGCATTCCATTGGCGATTTTACATACTCGTAGATATATACATGATTTGTTATAATAAGTAAATCAAGAAAACCATTTCTGTAAATTATTTATGTGTCTGTTAGGAAGCTTTACCTGACAGTTTTACAAAATGTTGTGGCGTTCAAAGGCCAAACAATAAAACGTTATATAAGTGTAACATAGAAATCATCAGTAGTAATCTTATATATTATTACTTGGAGAAGTATTGGCACTCAGTGGCCTTTCGAAATTTCATTAACTGATAGAGATGATATATAAAACATTATCCAGAAATAGGTGATATTACATGTAGCATTTAGCTGCTATTATATACATATACCATTGTGTAAGTAATATGAGAGATACCTAAAATGTATGACATTTA
Source organism: Schistocerca cancellata (assembly GCF_023864275.1). Taxonomy (NCBI): domain Eukaryota; kingdom Metazoa; phylum Arthropoda; class Insecta; order Orthoptera; family Acrididae; genus Schistocerca; species Schistocerca cancellata. Next base: position 223,226,228 of record NC_064628.1, read on the forward strand.
ACCTAGTGATCAAGGTGCCTAGCCTAATGATACATACAGGTAATGGAATCTATACATAAGACAATAACGGAATTTTGCAATATGTTTTGGACTAGCAATGCATTGTTTTGAGATTAATGGTTAATTGCTTTTGATTTACTCCTGGAAATAAATCGATTAACATCATTTGTCATTCGTCACAAGTCAGCTGCAGCAAGGTTATCAAATATATAAAGTATATTTGATCACATTCATGAATGATAGAAAGAAGTACGTAAAATACAAGTAGTGGAGTAGGCTTAATAACTAAGTGTCTGTAGCACATAACATGAAAAACATATTTCAAAAATGATTCTGATGACATGAAATGTTATTCCTGGACTTCAGTATTCTTCACCATCATTTATTTGTGTCAGCTCAAGGCATGACTTCTCTAGTATCACTTCTTCGTATAACATTATTACCATCATCATTCTCTTTGATATTATTTCATTCTCATCATCATTTCACATATAGAGTTTCTTACATCTAACATACCACATCACTAAAATTAACGTATATAGTTTTACTAGATAGTCTGCCATAATCACATCATACTCCGAAAGAAAAATAATTAGTCAAGATTGCTAGCATATGGTGTGTATAGTATACTGTAGTTAATGGTTGTTGATTCTTGTCCAGTTACTTTTCACCACAAAGCGCTGCATTTTCTCTCTTTCGTTCTGATGGTAAAATGTCTACATCAATTTACAGTAAACACTGTGGGATTATATACACACTAAGAGAAAACTTATTACTAATGGTATGATCAAATATAACATAGACTTTTTTTTTGTTTTATAACATTTGCATATAGCATAGCATAATAGAAAGATGTGGTAGGTACAAATCCATAGACAAGAATATTTTCAAGTGCAGAAATGCATACACAATGACACAATGTAGTGGCATAAAGAAATATGCAATAAACAAGATAGTGAGATATCATAATGCAAAAATTTCAAAGTGAACTGGTGTTTGTTATATCTTAAAAATTACATAGTATATACAGGGAATATTCTACTTTCTATAGGAAAAGCATCATATGTACATTATAAAGTGTAAAATGTGGTAGGTCTGTGATTACAGTAAGTGAACTGACCTACTGAGTTCAGGTTACTGGGAATTTGCCAAGAGAAGTTATGTTATTTATAAAATGTGCACGGTCCGATATTACGACAAGAAAAGCGACCTGCCAAACTCATCTTGCCAGGCATTTGCTAAGAAAAAATATAATCATAATCAGTATGCGGTGACATAAACGTAAATTTAACTGGAAATGGCATTACAGTGTGACAAATCGTTAAACAAGTTCATTCTATAAAGGCTTTGACGTTGGAAATGTGGTGGTTACCTTTTGACTTTCTGGTTCGTAAAGTTTCGATATGTACTACATTGGGGTGAGGAATGCTGCAGATTATGTATGGGCCATCGTATAGAAATTCAAATTTACTGCATCTACTCTTTCCTCTACTGGGTAAATAATGTGAGCGTAGCAATATCTTCTGTTCTATTTGAAATTCACGGAGCTTACAAACCTGTTTGTGCTGTCTTTTGCGGCGCTGTGCGCCACTCTTGATATTGTTAAGCGCTACGTCACTTATTTCATGGTGACTTAGTCGACGTGATGTTGGAAAAGATACCAGTTCATTAACTTTATTGGGTGGTTCGACTTTCTTCAAAACAACAGTAGGAGATAACATAGTGGATTCATTTGGTGTACAATTAATTACATCTTGGAATGAAAAAATGTGTGTGTCCCGATCACTATGTTTCTTATAGCAGTATATTCTACATAATTTCCTCCATCCAACGTGCAGAAGGGTTGGAAGAAGCATGATATTTGGCTATATAAATCGGAGAAATGTTTCTAGGTTGTAACATACGTTTCCATATTGCAGATCGAAATTGTGGTCCATCGTCAGAAATTACTTTCAGTAAATGACATACATGACGCAGAACATGTTTTACGAATGCATTTGAAACAGATTTAGCAGTACCTTTGCGTAGCGGAGTGAAGGTAACAAATTTCGAAGTGAGTTCAACAGCAACAAGGATGTAACAAAAACCTCTATTAGATCTAGGAAGCGGTCCAAAGATGTCTACAGCTGCCATATGCCTTAATTTAATGGGTACAATAGGATATAACGGTGGAATATGTGAAGTAGCGGATGATTTAGCTTTCTTGCTGATTTTACATGACGCTAAAACTCGTCGAATACGTTTTTCTATGTTGGCAAAATAACAATTCTGTCTTACAAGGGGAGGCCGCCAATTGTGAAATTCAGATTCGATTCATACTGCGCATAATAAAAGCTCATGGCCAGAGGTGTAATGTGGCAAAGCATCAAGATGCACTTCTCAGCCGTTGTCGAGAAAATCGAAATTAACTGTCGCTGCGCTGCCGCTGCGGTGAAATACTCTCTACGATTTCTAATTTTCTGCAGCGTCGTGGCGCAGCGGTAAGCGCTGGGGTTCGTAATCCGAAGGTCGTCGGATCGAATCCCGCGCTATGCAAATTTTTTTATTATTTGTTTTTTTGTAATTCAAATGTACACACACACACACACACACACACACACACACACACACACACATTATATATAATTCCCGGCAATCAGTTGCAACAACTAGGCATATAATAAGTTGTTGAAAGGAGACGCAGAGACGATATTCCGAAACGAATACGTATATTGTAAGTCAAACGTTCGAATTAGAATAGAGACCCCACGAACACAAATTTGCTGTGGCAGGTGTGAAATATAAGCTCCGTTACTCGCTCGTTGCACTTGAAGGACAGATGTTGAATGGGCCGAAACGAGCCGCCGCATAACAGCGTAGTTGCCTGCTAACTTCGAAAGAAGGTACATGCGGCCCCCAGCGCAACTTATAACATCGTCGAAAATCAGTGCGTACGTGAGAGCTTTGGTACATCCTGTTAAACAAACGGAAAAATGGAGACGGCACAATTGGAGAGCGATCCGGGCCCTTCGCATGAAAGTGATATGATCGAAGAAGATTCTATACACAGTGAAGTGGCGAAACAACAATTGAAAGATGCGTTGGTGTATTTTGAAAGCCTCCTTCGTAACAGTAATCGCATCGCAGCAGAACTGTCATCATCAATCAACGAAGAAGCCATGGTAATTGGGGAAGAAATGTTGCAGAATACGCTGCAAATGCTCGCCGAAAAAACCCTCGTTCATGATGAGGAACTGATAGACATTGATGAAATCGACGATAATGATGCCTACGAAGCCGTTGAAACGAGTCCCATTGCCAAAGAATCATCAGACGAATACGAGCCGGACGAGAAGAAAAAAAGGGTACGATTATATTTCTCTGGATTACAAAATTAGAGCTGTAAATCTGGCCAAAGAACATCCAGGCTGGAGTCTCAAAACTCTACAAAAAAGGGGTGCTCTCGTTTGACAAATATGGGCTATTTATCCAGGTGGGAAGAGCAAATCAAACGTGGCGGTAGCAAATTTGATAAATATTGTACCATCGATTCATGGGTGCATGATCGCTTCGTAGAAGCTCGACAAAACTTCCAGCAAGTTACTACCAGAAACCTGCAGCAGTGGGCCTTGGGCGCTGCAAGTCAGTTCCCAGATTTCAACTTCAAAGCTTCAAAAACATGGGTCACCGAATTTAAAAAGAAGCATGGTATTCGGCAACGGAAAATCACAAAATTTGTTTCCCGGAAAGAGACGGCTACCCAAGACGAAATTTTGGCCGCAGCGAACACATTTCGGATCCAGACGCGAACGTGGATAACTAACTTCGACAAAGATTTCGTAATTAATACTGATCAAACAGGTACGTAAAGAGCTGTTCACAAATGTCATATGACATGATGATAGAATATGATAATCTGATATATGATTGCCAACACAGATTTCGTATATTTCTTATATAAACGATATTTTTATATTTTGTTTGTCAGGGTGCCAGTACCAGTCCACGTTCAACAGAACTCTCGCCGAAAAAGGGTCAAAGGCTGTCCTGGTAACCCGACACGACATGAACAAGGTGACGCATTCGCATACGGCACAATATTCAATCACGATGTCTGGACGAGTCTTGCCTCTTGTTTTCCTATGCCTCCAAGAGTCCTCAGGTACGTTTGGACCCAGAGTACAGAACACCGTCGACGAGTACGCCAAGAAGTATACCAACGTTGTTATTACATCCTCCAAATCCGGTAAACTAACAACGGGTTTGTTCATGGACTTCTTGCGTAATGATTTGCAACCATGCGTACAAAAGAAAGAGTTTCTCCTTCTGATCGACTCTTGGGGTGGGCAAACGAACTCGGCGTTATACGATGAGATGTTCCAGGACGATAAGAAGTTACCAACGTGCACTATAAAAGTCATTCCTCCAAAGTGCACTCCTCTCGTCCAACCGTGTGACGTGTATTTTTACCGGCAGGTAAAAAACTTGATCAAGCGCCTTCAAAATTGTGCTTTTTTAATCGAGCGAAACCGTGACATCAACTCCAGAGACGATTGTATAAAAATCCAATCCATCGTCCACCACCAATTGTCTTCTCCGATTTTTGCCGATATGATATGATACGCGTGGTATGCATCAAACCTGACGAACGATAGAACAATTTTTCATAATGTCAATCAGGTGTGTTTCCCAACAGGTAATTTAAAAAACAATTGTTCTTGTAAAAACGCATCGTTTATCAGATGTGCTCGATGAAGTGCTGTTTTCTGTTTTCCATGTTTCTATGATAACTATCACTCTGGTTTGTGCGATACTCCAGCTACTTCTGGTCACTAATTGTTCATGATGTGCGAGTGTATACCGAACTTTTCAATAAATTGTATCCACTTGAATATTATTTGTGATATTGTGTTTCATTTCAAGTATTATTTTTCCACGACAAACGACTTTCTACAACTTATTATATGCATAATTGTTGCAACTGATTGCCGGGAATTATATATAATGTGTGTGTGTGTGTATACATTTGAATTACAAAAAAAACGAATAATAAAAAAAACAACTGATTACCGGGAATTATATATAATGTGTGTGTGTGTGTGTGTGTGTGTATACATTTGAATTACAAAAAAACAAATAATAAAAAAAAGTTGCATAGCGCGGGATTCGATCCGGCGACCTTCGGATTACGAACCCGAGCGCTTACCGCTGCGCCACGACGCTCTACAAAATTATTAATCGTAGAGAGTATTTCACCGCAGCGGCAGCGCAGCGACAGTTAATGTCGATTTTCTTGACAACGGCTGCGAAGTGCATCTTGGTGCTTTGCCACATTTCACCTCTGGTCATGAGCTTTTATTATGCGCAGTATGAATCGAATCTGAATTTCACAATTGGCGGCCTCCCCTTGTTAGCATGAGAAAACATTTTCTGGCTCCATAATGTGCGTAACTTAAATGAGTATACCAGATTAATTCGTTAACAAGCTCTTCAGGAATGGAGAGTAACCAATAGTTTCTGTCAGGGCGAGAATGCCGAAACAGAATGTTGTTGCATACAGTATAATTGTTTCTAATGGTAACGTTATTCCTGTCTTGCCAAAGGTATTTAATTTCTTTCCATACATTGCCTTTGTTGTGTTCTTTCGCAATGTCTCGTAACAAGGACGAAATTTTCAAATGCAGCTTGTTGAATATACATGAGACTGAAATTTGTTTGACAGAAGTTGGCTGTGACGTCTTGCTGATTGTTGCTAAGAGAACGGGATAGTTCGTTTGCTACAATATTTTTCGCACCAGAAATACGAAAAAATGTAAAATCAAACTCCTCTAAATAAAGTTTCCATCTACTTAATCTGTCATGTGTGAATTTGGCGGAAAGTAAAAGCTGTATAGCTCTATGGTCTGTGTAAACCGTATTATGTCTTCCACAAGGGAAACGCCTAAATCTGGTAAATGCCCATACAACACGTAATATTTCATGCTCTGTAACTGAATGATTCCGTTCAGCAGGTGATAGACTTCAACTTGCTAATAGGTCGGCCGCGGTGGTCTAGCGGTTCTGGCGCTGCAGTCCGGAACCGCGGGACTGCTACGGTAGCAGGTTCGAATCCTGCCTCGGGCATGGGTGTGTGTGATATCCTTATGTTGGTTAGGTTTAAGTAGTTCTAAGTTCTAGGGGACTTATGACCTAAGATGTTGAGTCCCATAGTGCTCAGAGCCAACTTGCTAATCGATGTTTTTGATTACTGTAGTACCATATTCTTCGATTTGCTAAAAAATGTGTACTCCTAGAGCGGTGTTAGAACTGTCTGTAGCAACTGAAAAATTTTTGATGGAATATGGGTGTGATAAAAGTGGTGCGTTCAAAAAGGCATGTTTCAGATTAATAAATTCAGCGCTACGGTCGCAGGTTTGAATCCTGCCTCAGGCATGGACGTGTGTGATGTCCTTAGGTTAGCTAGGTTTAAGTAGTTCTAAGTTGTAGGGGACTGATGACCTAAGAAGTTAAGTCCCATTGTGCTCAGAGCCATTTGATACAATAAATTCAGATTGTGCTTGGTTAGCCCACGACCAAATAGTGTTTTTGCCTGTGAACTGGCATAATGTATGGGTGTCCAAAGCAGAGTAATGAATAAATTTACGAAAAAGTTAATTAATCCTAGAAAACTACAGAGTTGTTTCTTAGTCGTTGGAACAGTAAAATCACATAAACCTTGAAGTTTTTCAGGGTCAGGTGCAATGCCTTCTGCTAAGGTTACATGTCCAAGAAATTTTATGGAGATTTTGCCAAAGTGAGATTTGCTAAGGTTAACTGTGAGTCCTTGTGCACGAAAAGTTTGTAACAGTGGTTCAAGAATGATATTATGTTGAGACCAGTTAGCTTATGCTATAAGGATGTCGTCTACATACGTTGTGATTCTATCTTTAAGTTCTTTCGGAATTATTGTGTTCATACCACGAATAAATGCTGCTTAAGAAATTGTTGAACCAAACGGTAATTTGCAAAATTGATAACAATCACCCAAACAGAGAAAAGCTGTGTACTTTCTGCAGTTCGGATGGAGCTAAATCTGCCAAAACCCGGATTTTAGATCTAAGGTGGAATAGATAGCAGCAGCATGAAATTTTTGAAGAAGTTCTAGTGTCTGTGGGCGATCTGTTTCATTAATGATAATGTCATTAAAGTGCAAGGCGAAGTGAGAAGTCTTTTTTCTTGACAATGTGAAGAGGATTTATATACGGACTAACTGCCGGTTCGATAATGCCTTGGTCTAGCGTAGCTTGGGAGTTCTTTCATGACTTGTTCTCTATGGATATAAGGAATAGGATAATGTTTGGCTTTAAATGTGTCGTGCTGTTTAACTTGGTTCAAATGGCTCTGAGCACTATGGGATTTAACTTCTGAGGTCATCAGTCCCCTAGAACTTTGAACTACTTAAACCTAACTAACCTAAGGACAACAAACACATCCATGCCCGAGGCAGGATTCGAACCTGCGACCTTAGTGGTCGCGCGTTTCCAGACTGTAGCGTTTAGAACCGCTCGGCCACCCCGGCCGGCTGTTTAACTTGAAATTCATACATAAAACCGGACATAGTACCAGATGTTGTCCAAACTCGGGCTTGCTGTAAAAGAATATCACGTAGTTGACTACGTTCATCATCTGTAATTGCGTTGCTCTGTTTTATTTTCTCAGAAATCGTTTGTACTACGTCGTAATCAAATTCGTTTGCTGTATCATAGTTGTGTACATATGTATCTGTGAATGCCAATCAGTGTTACGTGATGTAGAAATGATTTCTGTTCGATTAATTGCCTGTTCTTCTGCTGATAATGTGTGCTGAAATTTCAATGCAAGTTGTTCTTTTCCATCTTTTAACATCAATTAAGACATTTTGAAATCGATAATTGCGTCGTGTTGTACCAAAAAATTCGTGCCTAAAATAACGTCTGTTGTAAATAAAGGAACAATCCAAAAGTTTGTGTGAAACGTATGACCTGCAATAAAAATGAAAGAGTGTCTGTAGTTTTAAATCTACTCCTTTATCGGGTACTGCACCTCTTACTTTAGGTTTGCCTATAGTACGCGTCATTTACGACAGCGGCCGAGTTTAGGTTCGTTCTGCGCATCTGACGTCTACAAAACTGACAGCCAATGAACAGAGAACGACGCTGCCAGAGCTCGACTGCAGTGCAGAGCACTGACGAGTGTCTTCAGTTTTAGAAACGTTAAGTCAGAAATAAAGTAGTAGAACAAAAGCAATGTCTTGATAGCAGACTTTCTTTTACAGAAAGTTTGGAAAAAGCATTCCTTATACCAATTGCTTCATATTCTATTAATTAATTAAACCAAACAAGCAATAAGCCTCCTCATTCAGGCGACAGCAAGGAAAGGTATTTGTGTCATTCTCAAGAACCGCTTTTTCGCAATAAAGAACAGCGGTAATTGTTTTATTTCCTATTGTACTTCGACGAAACGTGAGTAATTCATAGTCATACCAACAGTGTTTCTCAGTATTTTGCGTGATATTTTACAGTCCTCCAGTATTATTGCAGAACGACGAGCTGCGTCAGTGTAATGATTAAGGTGTTTGGCTGATAATCACAAGGTTCTGGATTCGAACCTCGCTTGGTGCATAATATTTTCTTCATTTAAAACCAATATCGAAGTGACTTACTTCATGAATATTATTCGTTTGAATGTGATTTTTTTAAAATTTCTAGTGCTTTGTCTCTTTATTATAATCGTAATAAGTTTTCGTTTTTTTTTTAAATTTTGTCCTCCAATATTTCTTTTCACAGCAATTAAAAACAATGAAAAGGCACACATACAATATTCATGTTATATGTTTTGTTTGTATATCTTCTCTTCCTCAGTCACTGTTTTACTATTCATATTGAAGCATATTCTTTTGCGAGAGTATTAAAAGTATTATGTAGAGCAGAATTTCGGCTCGTACGTTGCCGAACTACCTGATTGTCTGACGCAATTCTTTGCTTCGCTGCTTTGGCAACATCATATTCAATGTTTTCGTCGACTGATCTATGTTTCGGCAAGTATTTGCTGTCCGTTGTGACAAACACGAATTGTTTGCGCACTGCGCCTCAAGGACGATATACTTTAGTTTCTATGTTTTATTACGTCCACAATTCAGTTTTGTGTACTTCGCCAACTTTGTTCCAATCAGAACGTTTTAGAAAAAAAAAACAAAAAAAAAAACAAAAAACGCGGTATGACTCTGGTATAAATAAAAGTTTTATTACAGTCGCTAAAGATGGAATATTTCCCAATTTATAAACACTGTTTATGTTATAAAGGGTGTTCATTTTAACTGGGGACATTGAAATCTCTTGAAAACGACACACAGAGCCAAAAGAAATCGTAATGAAAATTAGTTCCTCTCGGAAGGGGACGTCCTATTATAACAAATTTGACCACAAATTCGTTGGATTTGGTATCATTGGATGTCCCACAGTTTTGTTTAATGTATTTTGTCTACTTCCTTTTGATTGATTGAAGTGCATTAAAATAATGCCAAACGCGCCCGGTGTAAACAAAACTTTTATTACAGTTTCGAAAGACGGAATATTTCTCAATATTACATACGACACCTATCTGGCACTTAAATTAAATGAGATATTGTTATACAGCAAATTTTATATGAAATTTAGGTATCTTGTTCACATTTGATTCTCAACATTGTGGCAACTAAAATCTACCATACGGAAAGTATACGTTATGGACTTTTACCTCTGCAAACTCTTCAAACTTTCGTGCATTGGTTTACTACATTTAAAGCTGCACAATAACTGCGTTGAACATCGAAACAAAATTAACTCATTTATGGGGGGAAGTTATTAGTCAAGAAGATGTGTAAAAATCAAATTTTTGGGCCAAATAGTTTTTGTGAAATCGAATGATAAGTGTGTCAAAGCAGTCGGAACACCATGTGTCTGCACAGGCGAACAGTGCAGTGATGATAAAATCGCGCACAGCGCGGATTGCGGGAAGCACGTCTCTGTTGCAGCGAAAGGGTTAATGCGGCTGTGGTGGCTTTACTTCATAAACTGCGCGCTCCCCCCTAAACGTAAGTTTGCGAACTATACTATACTATGGCGCTGCTTCTCTTAGCGCGTGCGTCGTTTGCAACTGGCAACGCAGCAATCTCCCGCGTCTGGGCGGGCATGCGCGAGCCGCCAAGATAAAACAATTGAACTATAGTGGTAACGTAGGATGATTGTTTTCGTTGTTACATTTGTTGAAACTGTCTTAATTTATTACCGAAATAGGTGATCGAGGTCGATTACTGATGAAAATGTGAATGCTCCAATTTTTACCTCAATAAGAGGGTGGGAAATAGGTTTTTGGATAACTGGTTTTTCATGTAAAAGCTTGTCTCTGATGTCGTCAAAAGTGATGACATTTTCCTGAACAAAATCTTGTGTATCAAAGGTGTTGCTCACGTTGCTGGAAGATGCAACCTGTACTGTATCTAGTCGAATTCTTTCTGGCACGCTGTTATTTGCGGGAGGATGCTGTGGCATTTCAACTATCTGTACAGTTCTGTTACTTCGTCCTGATGTAATAGGTTGAGGATGATATCGACTGTCTGGTTCATTCTTGATAATCAATGGTTGTGGATGATTCTGCTGCTGACAAAACCTACTGTTATTAAATGCACGTTGAAAACTGTGCTCGTTGCATTTACGTTTGTCATGATAGCTACTATTACGGCGCGATGCGATGAGAGTTGAAATAATGGTTTTTCTGTGCGTATTGGTTGATTTGTTGCTGAGCGTTACTGCTCAGCGGAGCGGATGCTATAGCTGCAGGCGGCGTAACATCAAAGTTTGGCTGACCTTGGAATTTTTACATTGTTGGTTAGGTATGCCAAACGGCTGGTTCTGTTGCTGTTGTGGTAAAAAGCCTTGATTGTTGCCAAAATGTGTGTGCGGTTGCAGATAATTTTGTGCATACTGCTGGTTAAAATTCTGTCTGTTATTAAAGTCGTGCTGATGGTTCTTGTCATTTCCGGAACATCTATCTCCCTTGCTATTAAAATAGCATGGGTGGTGGCCTTGGTTGTGCTGTGGAAGATTTTTATTTATGAATGAATATGACTGCTGGACTTCCGAAAGCTGTAATAAATCTCTAAATGCCGAAATATTTCCTTTCTGTTGTCCAGCTAAGAGCGATACTCTTAACAATCGTGGAAATTTCGAAATACATAGCTGGATTAGTGCTAACTCGCTGTATGGTTCACATAAATATTGGTTTTGCTGTACCATATGTTCAAAGAATTGCGTGATAGGAGAAATTTGAGTTTTCATGATTCGGTAGGCTGATTAACTGATCCTTGATACTGCGCTGTGTCGTTTTCGACAAATACGCTGACAGAAAAGCATTTTGAAATTCTTCTACTGAGTAACATTGTCCTGCGATCGGTCTCATTCGAGTTACCGGTTCGCCTTCTAAAAAGCAGCAAATAAATTCTAGCTTGTGCGTTGCAGGCCAAGTTGGTGGAAATGCAAAAGTAAATTGTTGTATCCAATGCAAGAGGTAAATGTTTGTTCTGTCATTCTTAAAAGTCTTAAATTTCCTAACGGATAAAAGGTGCTTGTAGTCAAAATTAACATCTCTAAATGTTTGAGCAAGATCAGGGTTCTATAAGAATGTGTTTGTCTGCGTCTGTTCGGAATCTAAGTCACATTCTGTAATCTACCTAAGTTTTGTTGGCTGTGGGAGTGTGACAAATTTTCAGAATGTGGCGTATGCTGTGAGATGTTAAACACTGAAACATTTTTCATTTCTGTCACTTCATGCTGTAAAGATGACATTTTTCGATGTAGCATATTACTGGATAACTCACTGATATTTTGAAATTCGGGTGTCTGATTGAAGGAAACTGGTGATGTATCGTCTGATTTAATGTCATTGTTGTTCTCGATAACGACAACTCTACTGGCTAATTCATCAAATTTTTCAGTTAGTGCTTCTACCTGGTTGTCATTTCAGGTGTCTCAAGCATCAATCTGTTTTTGCATTTTACACGTGGTTTTGTTTAATTTCTTAACGTTTGCTTTAATGGCATCAGGATCCTATACTAGTTCCAGTTGTTCAAGTCTGCTAGTAACTATCTGAAAGTCTTCTATGTATTTGTTTTCTAAGGTCTGAGTACTAGTTTCTGTTTTTGTTTCCAGATTGGTAAGGTCATTCTGTAGTTCTGTGTTCGATTGTTTGACCGTGTTAATTTCATCCAATACCGTAGCAATGTTGATGTCAGCGTATGATTTTGCTTTTGCAAACAACTTACGCTTATCTTCCTGTCTCTGTGTTGTAATTGTTCGTGTAAATTGTTTCTTTACTTTGTTCCGTTCTTGTATGAATTTGTGATAATGCGTTTCGCTGTTTTGTTGGTGGTAATTAAAACTTTCGTCAATTTGGGTGTGCTGTTGTTCAAATTTCACGTCAATTTTCGCATGCAAAGCGCGCACAAGTTGTGCTGATATTGCTTTAATCTAGTCGTGTAACTGTGTTGTGTTTTCTGAACATTGTTTAGCAACTGTGTTGATTTCACTCTAGGTAATTTTGTTGTAGCTTCGTGTGCGTTGCGTATCCCTTGTGCAACAGATCTGATTTCTTCACTATTATTCCTGGCACAGGACTTAATTTCCTCACTTAATTGCATTTTACTTTAATTGCGTTGCACGGTAATGGCTTCAATCTATTCAGTAAGTTGTTCAATAGAGGTTTCAGGTTTTTCAATAATCTGTTTTAAATTTTCATTGGTTTGTTCGATCGATCTGTCGTGTTTTTCATCCGACTGTTTGAAATTTTCATTAAGTTGTTTGTTCGATTCATTAAGTTGTAGCAATTGCCATAACTTCATCAACGTCAAAATTAGCGACTCTGTTTTTTTGTGATAGTGTATCTGCATTTGATACTTGTTCTGTAACCATTTGGTCATTGTCTGATTCATGAGAAGGTTTGCTGACTGGTTGTGTACTGTTCGTCACTACATCGGAACCAAATAAATCTGACGTATTTTGAGTAAATTGCTGGTTTTCATTAGCAACATTTAGCTGCACAGCTGATATGTGAAACTGGGCAGCATTCATTGTAGTGGAAAGCGATGAGTCATCAATTATCGTTACATTTACCATGGACATAATTACATCTGTTTGCTCATCGTTTGAATTTGAAAGGTGACTGGTTCTTGACACACACTGATAGTCTAAGGTTGAAGAATTCGAACTGTGAGACTGAATATCTCTAGTATTATCAGTTAAACTACTCAAATAGTCGTTTTCATTCATTGCGCTTAGCGAGATGCTGTTTATAGTTCCTCGCCGCATTTTCGTAAGTCGAAGGTGGACACAAAATCAAACAAAGACAAAGCGGACACAAGGTGGAGCAAGTACAATGACATTAAAGAGCAATAAACTGTCGCTGATCTGTGAAAAAATATGAGAAATTAGCAAACGCGTTGCGCCAAATTCAAACTACATTTAACCCTGGATAAGTAAGAGCAAATATATAGCCGACTATTTCTAAGAAAATTATTAAAATTACGATCCTGGCCAGATATCGCCAAGTGTAACCTCCCTGTATAAAATAATATAAAAATGATAATTTTTTGTTGATATCTTAACTCATGAAAACTGATAAATTTTGACGTAAGCAGCACTACACCATGGCCCTGTGAAATCAATCTGAATAAACTGAATAATTCTAACCTCATGATGGTAACGCCAGATAACGCTGTCTATATATCTGCTCCTGAATGGCACAGCGTAGTGCAATACTGGCCTATCTACTAATGCTGGACAACGTTTGTCAAAGATCTGAATTATTAGAAATACTGACTTTACTTACTGACATGGCTGCTCAGCTGGTCATATGATTCCTAAAGAACACATGTCTATGACCTGAGAAAATTTCTGAAATATATAAATTTAGATAAATGACTAGATCTGGGCTGGTAATGGCTTAAGGCAAAATTATTCCTTCCTTTTTTGTAGACTAGTAAAAATTATTTTCTGAAAATCCTTTACGTTATTGATAAAGATCTGCAGTCCATTACATGAAAAATTGAATATTTAAATTTGGGTCAACTGGTGCTGACGAATCACAAAAAACTGAAACAAATTCATATTAACATTTCAGACAAGTGACAACTATGTGCATGCCAATAAAAATAATAAAATTTACCGTAGAATACATGGCTATGAACTGCATTCTGTTGCAGGCAGCGTGTGAGCAATACATCGAAATTACATTTGCTCCGGTAGGGTGGTGAACCCTGTGGGCTTTCTAATACAAATGAATGAAATGAAATAATGTTGGTCTTCAACTACGTACCCTCCGACGCAGCGTTGAAATATTAGAAGTTTTGGCTGGTTTCGTTGTCTGGGGGCTGGTATACATAGTTGACGTATTACAGGCCAAATACTGCTGAGTCTACAGTATTCGACAAGAATCCACACATGAATCGAATGGTCGAAGATTTCTATCACTCGGCAATTGCGAATTATGAATGTAATATATAAATTTATAAATGAAAGCTTGCAATAAAAAAAAATCTGCAGGTACTGTCGTAACGACTTTAAATGATGAGTACGATAGTAGAAATACTTTTGAGAATGTGGTATATTTCTGCAAAACATTTACTGGTGTCGATAGTCCAGCGTTTAAATAAAATACGAGGTGAATAACAGGGAAACAATAGATTCCTACTTCACGTAATTAGTTACGAACAAGAACGTAGCTCGCAAGATATTCATTTCTGAACGCATACTACGACTTCACTGCAGAAGCCACGGAAATCGCACAAGAGCACAGGTCGGCTCCGCGTGTCCTGTGCCATACTCCAGTACTGCCCTCGAACTGCCTCGTGTCCTCTCCGGAAATGCATGCTCCTCCCCAACCTCTATACGTCTCTCTTAGTATCGAGCGCTGTGATTGGCTGGAGCGCTCTCTCCATGTCTCCAGGCCAACGTCCACTCACAAACATGTTGAAACACTCGAAATACTGGATTTACATCTAAATAACTTGAAATTAAACACGCTCTAACACACATTATTAGATACATAAACAAATTAAATAAACATATCTCAAAGGAATAGAACAAAAGGTAGGTCAGTAACCTAATGTCTCTGTGCTTTCTAAAACACAGTAAATATATAACCAATTTCTTCATGAATTGTATATATCGGATATAAACAAAGACATAGACGAATAAATATATTTACAAGCATGCTGCTACCGTTTTTCGTGTAACTGTGGAGTACTTATGGCCTGACGCGATCGATGGTAATCGGTCACTTTGACCTCCAATAGCTGATTTACTAATTAAGCTACATTCCAGTAATTTATACCAATTACCCTAATAGCTTTCTAAAGACACATCGGTCGACGATATCGGATGAAGCGTTTACGTTTTGGAAACTCGTTGCTGGGTGATATCTGTATAATTTACCATCAGATACTAAACTTTAAACTAATAAAGATATTGAAAATCCGATTACACCATCAGAATCATCGTGCAAATAATAGTAATGTACATGTTTCTTTTTGAGGTATCACCATTTATCTGGCTACTATTAATTTCTATACGAACTGTGAAATATCTGTCATTAAGGTCACAAAGTCCGCCATGTTTGGCCCTCCCTGCATGTTTCGTTCATCTACATAGCGTCACAATGGAACTCCCAGCCACACAGCTGGACCATGCGCTGGGGCTACCCTTCTCGTCCGCCTAACATTCGGCACCACGTGTTTGCTACCAGGCTCCATCTGGCAGAGTAGCCCGTGCAGCTACACCAACTCAGAACTTAGAATATTTTCAGTGCGTCACAACTTGCCAGTTACCTCACACACCTCTACTTATTAACATTCTGGCTTGCCTGAAAGTTCAGAAGTAGCACCCTTCAGTTCATACTAGTATATATAAACAAATTACAAGATTTTTATTGTGGTGTGGGAGCAGAATGAATTCCGAAATAAACTTAAACTAGCACAAATTACGAACGAAATGGCATATCAAATAAGTGCCTGCTTTTTGAACTATCCTAAAACAATCTTATTTGGACAAGAAATTACATTTTTAAATGTACTCTGCCTTACGTGCGATTTTGTAAGCACTTCTTGTGCCACTCACTCAGAGCTAAGGCGCCTTCTTGCTCTAATTTTTCCGTCACACTACACACGTTCACACGGATTTTAGCATGAAGTGTTGATCAACTCACATCAGTCTTTTGACCAAGTGCCTGCAGAAATCGTGTCTGCCCCTGAATTCCGAGCTTAACCGTCTATCGTGACAAATCTGTCTACAACGAAAGCCAAAAGCAGAAACCCGTCAACAAACCATTTCCCAAAACCAACCAGAATCCTCGCTAAATATTCCCTCCAGCGGAAAACAATACTTTAGGAACAAAGCCACCAGGCAAACGACTGAATCACCATAAACTCAAATTCCCACGAGTTCCATTTAATTAACTTCAATCAATCCTTCCTACCTCCATGCATCAATATTGCGTGCACATACAATTACAGTTTTAATACCCTTCAAATTGACCACTAAATTCTTTGTCACACTCTTATACAAAGCATAAATTAAAACACATTTTACTTAAATACACGAGCTCACTGACCTTCACGCACCCTCAGCGCCTAAACGTCCCCCTTTTTGCACACGTACAGTGCCACAATAAACTAACAAATTACTAATGAATCCCCAAGTATACGAATAAGTTATCCCTCGAAAATTACTACTACTAATTACAGATTAGAACAGCTTTTCACTTCTGCCCTTTCTCTGTATACCCTTAGCAATTTTAACCTTCTCTCGTTTCCACATATGTGGCAGCAACGACCGTAACGTTCTACCATACCAACGCCAATCAGTCTCACCAGAATCACGCTCCTCCTTCGTATACCAATTCGTACGAAAATAATTACGCAAACTGTCCCCATCCACACTATTTACTTCAGCCCTCTCTAAATTTTCTGTTAGTTCTTCCACACATTTCCCCGATTCACTACCCACAGCATACACAGTTTTACTGTTTCTTCCCTACAAAATATCGAGACTTGCAGCTTCAATAAAATTACACATCAATTCAATGTTAAACATTTTATCTTCCAGAAATAATACATCGATGCCTAAGACGTCATTACCATAAATATTCATCTCAGCAACCTTATCTGCTAATACACCATTTAAATCACTACAAAAATTCACATGTGAAACCTTACTTCCCTCCGTCGACAAATTAACTTTACGTGAATCGTACACAACTTTATCCTCCGCCACTACAATACACAAATTTCTGCTACCTTGTACAATTTTGGGACTTCCAGACTTGCTACGTCACGCTGTGATCTGACAAAAATCAGCACACACAGACAATTTCTACACGCCTTTCATTCAGATTAACCCCCGATCCTATTTTACATACATTCTCACTTTCATACTCTGACAAGCGTTTTAGATTCACACATTCATCAACAAGTTTCGTTTACCCTTCATTCGTGACTGAAACGGGCAAATTCCTTCCTCCGAAGTATCAATACCTGTAGCTTTTACATTATTACATAAATTACCATTACTCTGTTCCTTTAAACAGAAAACATCTACCTTCTCCGACACATTTTTAACTTCAACTGCTGACGAGACCAATGCTAAGCCTCCCTTAGTAATATCGACTCTTTCCACCGAAACAAAATCACCCTGACTTGCAGCTGGCGAGACCAAAGCTACGCCGCCTTCCCCTAACGACGCTTTTCGCCGATTCACTAATACGTGCTACGACGACACCTTCCTTCCTGCAATTGCTACTATTTGCTAATACCTCTTCAGAACCCTCCACATAATTTGCTTCCACAAAATTCATCTCCTATTTAACTTCTTTTTTAACCACTGAATCTTTCCGTTAATCACCATTTACACACTCATTCATCACACATTCATAACTTCCATCATTCCCCGCAAGTTTATTCCCATTAATTTTACTTAAATCTCTCACAAATATATGCTTCGCCGTTCGCACATGCTTTTTATTGAAAGAGCCACCTATGTAGCCTTCCTCTTTAACATACTCAATATTACATATTTGTTGCCTTCCTCCAAACCTATCAACATTTCTACCATTACCATTATCTCAAGTCTTTTTCATGACCTGTTCAGATCGTTATCCCCAGACCTGAGATGTGGCGAACGTCAGTTTCCCAACCGGTTGTTACGCGATTGCACTTCGCGCGAATTTCTCTGTCAAGTCTGTGTTCTTTACTCTGATCCCGTTCACGGAAGTTATCACACCTATTCTTTGTCCGACCATTCTGCTCATTCCAGCGACCATATCCCTGAGAATTGCTTTGATTTCTCTTACGATTATTATTTTGGTGGTGATTATTTGGATTCCCATTTTGATAACGACTATTCTGTTTGATCTGCGGTTTGAACTTCAAAGCCCTCTCTAATTTTTCTACAAATTCTATGAATTCGTCCACAGAATCACATGGACTATGGACAAGATCCTACTACAAATCTTCGGGTAATCGCCTTTTAAACGTGGTGATTTCCGTTAAAACCGCCAACGGATTTTTCACATGCATAAATTTGCCAAGTTCGCGCTTGCAAAACTCTTTCATCGTCTCATTACCGTACCTTTAACTCGGCCCGTTTAAGAATTCATTTTGGATCCGCATCTGTTTTGTCTCGCTCCAAAATTTGTTCAAAAAACACTTTTCGAACTCTTCGTACGATTCGCACGAACTACATTTAACATTTGCCCAAGACTGTGAGTCTCCCTCCAAATGCCGATCAACGTATGTATTTTCGCTTCGTCCGATATGCCGTGAAAAAAAGCGTCCCTACATGCGGCCAAGAAATTTACTAGGTGATATCTTTCGTCATCTGCGTAACATTTCACAGATCCGGTATTAGCCCGAGGGATATTTATAACTGGCGTGGCATGTTGGGAGGCTAACGAATTTAAATCACTTTTTATCTGTTGGATTTGTTTTTTAAATTATTTTCCTGGACTGTATTTTATTTTCAGTTTTGCTCACTTTTTTCTCCCCCCCCCACCTACACGATTGGCAGTGTCACTAATAGCTAAATTTACATCGCTTTTACGAGCATCTTGCGCTTTTATACAGTCGCTCCTTCTGTATCTTATCCATTTTTCCCCAAGATCTCTTTCCACTGATTCGATTTTAGATTTTACTATTACAACTTCGTCTGTAATTTTCCCCATGTCCACTCTGACACATTTTTAATTTGTCTTCAATTGCTTTTTCAAGGTTACCCATAATTCTTTCGACTTCCTCTTTCACAGCGGAACCTATTTTAGTTCGCATTGGACCCATATCAGTCCGAATTGTATCCGTAACTGTTTGCAATGTGTCCATACCTGTTCGCAATGTACCCGTATTTGTTCGAACTGCACTAATATTATTTGCCATTCCCTGGATCATTTGCATTAGCTGAGACACCGTATTTCCCCCACATTCATTTCCATTGTCTGAATTCCTACTAGTTACACTTTCACGCTCCGATTTCGGACTAACCGGCTCACTTCCGTTTTCAGAATTACACACACTAGGTGACTGTTTTATATTCGCGAGATCTATAAGTGGAGCTTGAACTTCAGAGTCACACATTGTTTCAATATTTGTGCAGGCACTTATCTGATCTAAGATGGTTCCCTCTGCCATGGTGATGCCGTCGGTTGTAGTCGAAGCAGACACTGATGACTGCCCTGGAGTACTCGGAGACACTGCCATCGTACTGCCGCTGGACTGCGTCCGCCACTGGAGAAGTCGCCTGATGTAATTGTAGCTGCCGCTAGTTACCGCGTGTTCCAACCGTCTCTAATATCGCTGTCCGTTAAACACGCTAACCGCTACTGTTCCCTGCACTCAACTTATTTAGACTCTGAGCCCCCACGCAAATAGTATTAAACGTGATAGATTAGGAGCTCTATCGATAGCATGTGTTGGTTGCGAAAATTACTGCGTAACTTCACTATATCCAGAAACCTACTTGCGAAAAAAATCCGATATCACACTGTCAGAGGTTCATTCTACAGAAATCTCTACCTGTTTTGCAATGGTTTTTACACTTCGCATACTATGCTGAATAACAGAGAGCAGTGGAATTACCACTTTGCAGGGCACAAATCCCGGAAGAGCCCACAATTGAGGGCTTTTTAATACAAATGAATGAAATCTAATGATCTTGGGCCTCAACTACGTACTCTCCGACGCAGAGTTGAAGTATCAAAAGTTTTGGCTTGTTTCGTTGTCTAGGAGTTGGGATACGTAGTTGCCGTATTACAGGACAAATACTGCTGAGTCTACAGTATAAGGCAAGAGTACACACATGAATCAAATGGTCGAAGTTTTCTATCACTCGGAAATTACGAATTATGAGTGGAACATATAAATTTATAAATGAAAGATTGCAATGAAATAAAATCTGCAGGTACTATCTTAACGACTTTGAGTACTTTTGAGAATGTGGTATGGTTACTCTGCACTTGACACTTAAGTGCCTGGCAGACGGTTCATCGAACCATTTTCATACTACTTCTCTACCATTCCACTCTCGAACGGCGCGTGGGAAAAAGTAACACCTAAATCTTTCCGTTAGAGCTCTGATTTCTCTTATTTTATTATAATGATCATTTCTCCCTACGTAGGTGGGTGTCAACAAAATATTTTCGAATTCGGAAGAGAAAGTTGGTGATTGAAATTTCGTAAATAGATCTCGCCGCAAAGAAAACCGCCTCTGTTTCAGTGATTGCCACCCCAACTCGCGTATCATATCAGTTCCACTCTCACCCCTATTGCGCGATAACATGAAACGGGCTGCCCTTCTTTGCACTTTTTCGATGTCCTCCGTCAATCATACCTGGTAAGGATCCCACACCGCGCAGCAGTATTCCAGCAGAGGACGGACAAGTGTAATGTAGGCTGTCTCTTTAGTGGGTTTGTCGCATCTTCTAAGTATTCGGCCAACAAAATGCAGTCTTCGTTTCGCCTTCCCCACAACATTATCTATGTGGTCTTTCAAATTTAAGTTGCTCGTAAATGTAATTCTTAGGTATTTAGTCGAATTGACAGCCCTTAGATTTGTACGATTTATCGTATACCCTAAATTTATCGGATTTCTTTTAGTACCCATGTGGATGACCACGCACTTTTCTTTGTTTAGTGCCAACTGCCACTTTTCGCACCATACAGAAATTTTCTCTAGAGCATTTATAAATTGGAATTGATCGTCTGATGATTTTACTAGACGGTAAATTACAGCATCAACTGCAAAAAATCCAAGGGGGCTGCTCAGATTATCACCTAGATCATTTGTCATCAGGAACAGCAGAGGGCCTATGACACTAGCTTGCGGAACGCCAGATATCACTTCTGTTCTACTCGATGGTTTACCGTGTATCACTACGAACTGTGACCTCTCTGAGAGGAAATCACGAATCCAGACACACAACTGAGACGATACTCCATATGCACACAATTTGATTAATAGTCGCTTTTGAGTAACGGTATCAAAAGCCTTCCGGAAATCGAGGAATATGGAATCGATCTGAGATCCCTTGTAGACAGCACTCATTACTTCATGGGAATAAAGAGCTAGCTGTGTTGCACAAGTACATTATTTTCAGAATCCGTGTTGGTTATGTATCAGTAGGTCATTTTCTTCACGGTGATTCATAATGTTCGAGTACAGTATATGCTCCCAAATCCTACTGCAAATTGAGGTCAGTGATATGGGTCTGTAATTCAATGGATTACTCCTATTTCCTTTCTTGAATATTGGTGTGACCTGTGCTACTTTCCAGTCTTTAGGAACAAATCTTTCCTCAAGTGAGCGGTTGTACATGATTGCTAAGAAATGTGCTATTGTGTCTGCATACTCCGAAAGGAACCTGACTGGTATACCATCTGGACCGAAAGACTTGCCTTTCTTAAGTGATTTGAGTTGTTTCGCAACACCTAAGATATCTACTTTTATGTCACTCATGCTAACAGCTGCTCTGGTTTCAAATTCTGGAATATTTACTTCATCTTCTTTCGTGAATGAATTACGGAAAACTGTATTTAGTAGCTCTGCTTTAGAGGCACCATCATCGGTAACATTTCCATCGCTATCGCGCAGTGACGGTATTGACTGCCTTTTTTTCCTCTGGTGTACTTTAGATAGGACCAGAAACTCTTTGGGTTTTCTACCATATTTTGAGACAATGTTTCATTGTGGAAACTATTAAAGGCATCTCGTATTGACGTCAGCACTAAATTTCGAGCTTCCGTGAGACTTAGCCAGTTCTTGGGGATTTTCCGTTCTTCTGAATTTGGCATGTTTTTTTCGTTGCTTCTGCAACAATGTTCTGACGTATTTTGTGTACCATGGTGGATCAGTCCCGTCTTTTATTAACTTATGCGGTATGAACCTATCTATTGCTGTCGATACTGTATCTATGAATTTTAGCCATATAATACACTAAGCAGATTGAGAAGGATGTAGGCTGCAGTAGGTACTGGGAGATGAAGAAGCTTGTACAGGATAGAGTAGCATGGAGAGCTGTATCAAACCAGTCTCAGGACTGAAGACCACAACAACAACAACACATGGTCTACACTTACATAATTAGCTTGGAAGGAATGGAGACGCTCTCTTAGGAAGGCATCAAGTGAATTTTTGTTGTTGTTTTAAATAGATATATTTTGCGTTTAGTTTTAGTGGTTTTGGTTGATATGATTTTGAGCCTCGCTACAATGACCTTGTGTTCACTAATCCCTGTATCCGTCATGACGCTCTCTATTAGATCAGGATTATTTGTGGCTAAGAGGTCAAGTGTGTTTTCACAACCATTTACAATTCGTGTGGGTTCATGAACTAATTGTTCAAAGTAATTCTCAGAGAAAGCATTTAGTACAATTGCGGAAGATATTTTCTGTCTACCACCGGCTTTGAACATGTATTTTCGCCAACAAATCGAGGGTAGATTGAAGTCTCCACCAATTATAGCTGTATGAGAGGGGTACTTATTTATAATGAGATTCAAGTTTTCTTTGAACCGTTTAGCTATTATATTATCTGAGTCGGGGGGTCGGTAGAAGGAGCCAATTATTAATTTGGTACGGCTGTTGAGTATAACCTCTACCCATAGTAATTCGCAGGAACTATTTATTTCAAATTCACTACAAGATAAACTACTACCAACAGACACAAACACAACACCACCTTCTTTATTTACTCTATCCTTTCTGAACACGGTTTGCGCCTCTGTAAAAATTTCGGCAGAATTTATCTCCGGCTTTAGCCAGCTTTCTGTTCCTATAACGATTTCAGCTTCAGTGCTTTCAATCAGCGCTTGAACTCTGGCACTTTTCCTACACAGCTACGACAATTTACAACTACAATACCGAGTGTTGCTTGGTCGGTTCTGCTCGTTTCTTTGTCCTGTACCCTTTGAGACTGGAGCCCTTTTTTATCTTTCCCGAGACTGTCTAACCTAAAAAACTGCCCAGTCCACGCCACACAACCCCTGCTACCCGTGTAGCCGCCTCCTGCGTGTTGTTGACACCTGACCTATTGAGCGGAACCCGAAACCCAACCACCCTACGGCGCAAGTCTGGGAATCTGCAGCTTACACGGTCGTAGAACCGTCTGAGCTTCTGATTCAGACCCTCCACTCGGCTCTGTACCAAAGGTCTGCAATCGGTCCTGTCGATGATGCTGCAAAAAATGTTCAAATGTGTGTGAAATCTTATGGGACTTAACTGCTAAGGTCGTCAGTCCCTAAGCTTACACGCTACTTAACCTAAATTATCCTAAGGACAAACACACACAACCATGCCCGAGGGAGGACTCGAACCTCCGCCGGGACCAGCCGCACAATACATGACTGCAGCGCCCGAGACCGCTCGGCTAATCCCGGGCGGCGATGATGCTGCAGATGGTGAGCTCTGCCTTCATCTCGCTAGAAAGACGCGCAGTCTTCACCAACTAAGAGAACCGCCGAAAACCAGAGAGAATCTCTTCCGATCCATAGCGACACACGTCACTAGTGCCGACATGATCCACCACCTGCAGTTAGCTGCACCCTGTATCCTTCGTGGCATCCGGAAGGGCCCTTTCCACATGTTGGATGACTCCCTCCGGTATGCATACGGAGTGCACATTGGCTTTCTTCCCCTCCTTAGCTGTCATGTCCCTAAGAAGCTCCATCACCCGCCTAATATTGGAGCTCCCAATGACAAGCAATCCCACCCTCTGTGCTTGTTCGTACCTCTCAGGAAGACCGGCCACTGCCGGAACAGGCGAGGCCACCCTTGCTGGCTCAGAAGTACTTTCAGCAGTGGGCAACACCTCAAACCGGTTACGGAGGCGTAAGGGTAAAGCCTTGTGGCCAGCACCAACTTTCGCCTTCTGCCCAGGGATTCGCGACCCCGCCACGGTTCGCCAATCACCGTCAGGCAAGTGTCGACTGGCAGGGACGTCCGAATCCGAGGGCGCAATGGCATCAGAGATCCCAGGCGATGCTACAGGATCCAAAGGCGCCATGCGCTCGCCTCGGGTGTCCCAATGTCACCGCGGCCCTGGGAAACAGCCTGGAGCCTGTAGACCACGGCCAACATAGCTTCCAGCTGTTTACGGACGGTGGCCAATTCCCCCCGAGTCCGTACACAACAGGCGCAGACCCTATCCATCCCTCACAATTTTTTCCTCTGTTTTATCTCACAAGCCGTTCAAAACAAGCAGATGACTGACGACTACGCGAATTTACACTATTCAGGTACTAAAACGCTATGCTACAACTCTCAAATACTATAATACATAGCTCGCGAGATATTCACTTCTGAACGCATACTACGACTTCACTGCAGAAGCCACGGAAATCACACAAGAGCACTCCGAAATATTTCTATCCTCCGCGACCACGCGCGACCTGCTCGACTGTCCAAGTCTTTCCGCAGACTCCGCGTGTCCTGTGCTGTACTCCAGCACTGCCCCCGAACTGCCTCGCGTCCTCTCCGGAAACGCATGCTCCTCCCCAACCTTCATACGTCCCTCTTAGTAACGAGCGATGTGATTGGCTAGAGCGCTCCCTCCATGTCTCCAGGCCAACGTGCACTGACAAACATATTGAAACATTCGAAATACTGGATTTAGATCTAAATAACTTGAAATTAAATAAATATTCCTAAGGCTGGACCATAAACACATTAGATACATAAACAAATTGTTGTTGTTGTTGTGGTCTTCAGTCCTGAGACTGGTTTGATGCAGCTCTCCATGCTACTCTATCCTGTGCAAGCTTCTTCGTCTCCAAGTACTTACTGCAACCTACATACTTCTGAATCTGCTTAGTGTATTCATCTCTTGGTCTCCCTCTACGGTATTTACCCTCCACGCTGCCCTCCAATGCTAAATTTGTGATCCTTTGATGCCTCAGAACATGTCCCACTAACCGGTCCCTTCTTCTTGTCAAGTTGTGCCACAAACTCCTCTTCTCCCCAATTCTATTCAATACCTCCTCATTAGTTATGTGATCTACCATCTAATCTTCAGCATTCTTTTGTAGCACCACGTTTCTAGAGCTTCTATTCTCTTCTTGTCTAAACTATTTATCGTCCATGTTTCACTTCCATGCACGGCAACACTCCATACAAATACTTTCAGAAACGATTTCCTGACACTTAAATCTATACTCCATGTTAACAAGTTTCTCTTCTCCAGAAACGTGTTCCTTGCCATTGCCAGTCTACATTCTATATCGTCTCTGCTTCGACCACCATCAGTTATTTTGCTCCCCAAATAGCAAAACTTCTTCACAACTTTAAGTGTCTCATTTCCTGATCTAATTCCCTCCCATTACCCTCGTTTTGCTTATGTTGATGTTCATCCTATACCCTCCATTCAAGACACTGTCCATTCCGTTCAAATGCTCTTCCAAGTCCTTTGCTGACTCTGCCAGAATTACTATGTCATCAGCGAACCTCAAAGTTTTTATTTCTTCTCCATGGATTTTAATACCTACTTTTTTGTTTCCTTTACTGCTTGCTCAATATACAGATTGAATAACATCGGAGAGAGGCTACAACCCTGTCTCACTCCCTTCCCAACCACTGCTTCCCCTTCATGTCCCTCGACTCTTATAACTGCCATCTGGTTTCTGTACAAATTGTAAATAGCGTTTCGCTCCCTGTATTTTACCCCTGCCACCTTTAGAATTTGAAAGAGAGTATTCCGGTCAACATTGTCAAAAGATTTCTCTAAGTCTACAAATGCTAGAAACGTAGGTTTGCCTTTCCTTGATCTTTCTTCTAAGATAAGTCGTAAGGTCAGTATTGCCTCACGTGTTCCAATATTTCTACGGAATCTAAACTGATCTTCCAAAAGGTCGGCTTCTACTAGTTTTTCCATTCGTCTGTAAAGAATTCGCGTTAGTATTTTGCAGCTGTGGTTTATTAAACCGATAGTTCGGTAATTTTCACATCTGTCAATACCTGCTTTCATTGGGATTGGAATTATTATATTCTTCTTGAAGTCTGAGGGTATTTCACCTGTCTCATACATCTTGCTCACCAGATGGTAGAGTTTTGTCAGGACTGCCTCTCCCAAGGCTGTCAGTAGTTCTAATGGAATGTTGTCTACTCCCGGGGATTTCTTTCGACTCAGGTCTTTCAGTGCTCTGTCAAACTCTTCACGCAGTAATGTATCTTCCATTTCATCTTCATCTACATCCTCTTCCATTCCCATAATATTGTCCTCAAGTACATCACCCTTGTATAGACCCTATATATACTCCTTCCAACTTTCTGCTTTCCCTTATTTGCTTAGGACTGTGTTTCCATCTGAGCTGTTGATATTCATACAAGTGGTTCTATTTTCTCCAAACGTCTCTTTAATTTTCCTGTAGGCAGTATCTATCTTACCCCTAGTGAGATAAGTCTCTACATCCTTACATTTGCTCTCTAGCCATCCCTGCTTAGCCATTTTGCACTTCCTGTCGATCTCATTTTTGAGAAGTTTGTATTCCTTTTTGCCTGCTTCATTTACTGCATTTTTATATTTTCTCGTTTCATCAATTAAATTCAATATTTCTTCTGTACCCAAGGATTTCTACTAGCCCTCGTCTTTTTACCTACTTGCTCCTCTGCTACCTTCACTACTTCATCCCTGAGAGCTACCCGTTCTTCTTCTACTGTATTTCTTTCCCCCATTTGTGACAATTGTTCCCTTATGCTCTCCCTGAAACTCTGTACCACCTCTGGTTTAATCAGTTTGTCCAGGTCCCATCTCCTTAAATTCCCACCTTTCTGCAGTTTCTTCAGTTTTAATCTACAGTTCATAACCAATAGATTGTGGTCAGAGTCCACATCTGCCCCTGGAAATGTCTTACAATTTAATACCCTGGTTCCTAAATCTCTGTCTTACCATTATATAATCTATCTGATACCTTCTAGTATTTCCAGGATTCTTCCATGTGTACAACCTTCTTTTATGATTCTTGAACCAAGTATTAGCTATGATTAAGTTATGATCTGTGCAAAATTCTACCATGCGGCTTCCTCTTTCATTTCTTTCCCTCAATCTGTACTCACCTACTATGTTTCCTCCTCTCCCTTTTCCTACTCTTGAATTCTATTCACCCATGACTATTAAATTTTCGTGTCCCTTCACTAGCTGAATAATTTCTTTTATCTCATCATACATTTCATCAATTTCTTCATCATCTGCAGGGCTAGTTGGCATATAAACTTGTACTACTGTAGTAGGTGTGGGCTTCATGTCTATCTTGGCCACAATAATGCGTTCACTATGCTGTTTGTAGTAGCTTACACGCACCCCTATTTTTTATTCATTATTAAACCTACTCCTGCATTACCCCTGTTTGATTTTGTATTTATAACCCTGTATTCACCTGACCAAAAGTCTTGTTCCTCCTGCCACAGAACATCATTAATTCCTACTATATGTAGCTTTAACCTATCCATTTCCCTTTTTAACTTTTCTAACCTACGTGCCCGATTAAGGTATCTGACATTCCACGCTCCGATCCGCAGAACGCCAGTTTTCTTTCTCCTGATAACGACGTCTTCGTGAGTAGTCCCCACCCGGTGATCCGAATGGGGGACTATTTTACCTCCGGAATATTTTACCCAAAAGATGCCATCATCATTTAACCATACAGTAAAGCTGCACGCCCTCGGGAAAAATTACGGCTGTAGTTTCCCCTTGCTTTCAGCCGCTCGCAGTACCAGCACAGCAAGGCCGTTTTGGTTAGTGTTACAAGGCCAGATCAGTCAATCATCCACACTGTTGCCCCTGCAACTATTGAAAAGGCTGCTGCCCCTCTTCAGGAACCACACGTTTGTCTGGCCTCTCAACAGATACCCCTCCGTTGTGGTTGCACCTACGGTACGGCCATCTGTATCGCTGAGGCAGGCAAGCCTCCCCACCAACGGCAAGGTCCATGGTTCATGGGGGGGGGATAAAGAAATTAAATAAACATATATCAAAGGAATAGAACAAAAGGTAGGCCAGTAACCTAATGTCTCTGTGCTTTCTAAAACAAAGTAAATATTTAACCAATTTCTTCTTGAATTGCATATAATGGATATAAAGAAAGACATAGACGAATAAATATATTTATAAGCATGCTGCTACCGTTTTTTCGTGTAACTGTGGAGTACTTACGGCCTGACGCGACCGATGGTAATCGGCCACTTTGACCTCCAATAGCTGATGTACTAATCAAGTTACATGCCTATAATTTATACCAATTACTCTAATAGCTTTCTAAAGTCACATCGATCGACGAAATCGGATGAAGCGTTTACGTTTTGGAAATTCGTTGCTGGGTGTTATTTGTATAATTTACACAATTTGTCAAACAAGTCTTCTGTACGTGGCAAAAGAAATGTTACAACAACAAGTTGAGTATTGACGGTGGCTTTGAAATCCACGCAAAGTCGCAATTTGCCTGGTGGTTTTCCTTAAAATAACCAACGGTGATGCCCATAGTGATGCTGTCGCCGTTTCAATCACCCATTGATCCTCCAGTTCATGCTGTGTGTTAGCAACTTCGTCTCGAAGCGCGTGAGGCACTGTGCGAGCGCGGAAAAATTTAGGCTGTGCGCAGCCTAAACCTGGCGAAAAAATGTCATCAAACTCTTGACGTAGTTCTGAAACATTGTTTGTGGGAACACTTTTAGTGACGGCTAGTACGTCATCGCGCACATTTAAGGAGAATACATCAAATAAATCAAGACCAAAAATATTTACAGATGATGGTGAACACAGTACATGGAAAGAAACCACCTGAGTTTGTCCACGGTATGTCGCTGGCAAACTACGCGGTCCTAAAACCGGGATACTTTAACCACTGTAGGTAGCTAACGAAACATTTACGTTTCGCAATGGAGGTGAACCAAGCAAGTCGTAATTTTTACGATTCATTAATGAAACAGACACTACAGTGTCCAGATGAAAAGGAATCGTATGATTCTGAATGTGCAAGTCGACAAAAAGTTTGTGCTGCCGTCGGCGAAAAATGTCATTCTGAGAAGCAATGTTCACTGACAAACGTGGACGGGCAGATCGGGCGTGGCGGGTCTTCTTCTGTAGGCGTGCATTGGCATCACGGGCAAAATTGTCACAATCGGGCAAAGTCACAGGTACTGGAGGCGAATATACAACATTTATTTCCATTGCATGTGGCTCGTTGTGATAGGAAGTTGTGTTACGGGAACCGTTCCGGTGGAAGCTACTTTTTCCGGAAACGTGATACTGTTTTTCAGAGTTCTGTCTTTTTAAGCACACTGCCTGGACATGTCCCGCTTTTTTGCAAAAATGACACATGGCCTTGCACAATGGGAAATTCTGGCGCGAGTTCTTGGAATTACACTGTGGGCAAGATCGCAACGCGGGCGGCTGCGGCCGGCGCTTAACAGGTGTCCGTTTCCTGGAAGTGAATTGGGCCGGCGTGCGCCGAGCCGGCACAGCGGCATGGATATGTGATGGGCACGCAGCTGGCCTGCTAACCTGACAGATAGCGGGAGGCGATTCGAAAGAATATGCAGCAAAGTCCAAAGTGTCCTGTCTGTCCAAAACGTCCAACACTTGTTCTAAAGTGGGATTGGATAATTTAAGAATTTGTTCTCTAATGTGTGTGTCTGACACGTTTTGCGCAATAGCGTCCCGTGCCATGATGTCAGAATATGATATGCCACAAGAGCATGAAAAGTCACAGTCGCGAATGACGCCTTGAAAAGTTGCGACGCACTCACGGTAATTATGCTGAGGTGCACGTTTTGTGAGGAAAAATGCGTACCTTTTTGCCACAATGTTTATATTCTCTTTGTAAGAATCAGTCAATGCTTTAACAAGTTCTTCGTAACTATCCTGTTCTGGCGAAGTTCTCGAGAATAGTTTGAGGAGAATGCGGTACGAGGCCACGTCAACACAAGATACACTACTGGTCATTAAGATTACTACACCACGAAGATGACGTGCTACAGGCGCGAAATTTAAGCAACAGGAAGAAGATGCTGTGATATCCAGATGATTAGCTTTTCACAGCATTCACACAAGGTTGGCGCCGGTGGCGACACCTACAACGTGCTGACATGAGGAAAGTTTCCAACCGGTTTCTCATACACAAACAGCAGTTGACCGGCGTTGCCTGGTGAAACGTTGTTGTGATGCCTCGTGTAAGGAGGAGAAATGCGTACCATCACGTTTCCGACTTTGATAAAGGTCGGATTGTAGCCTATCGCGATTGCGGTTTATCGTATCGCGACATTGCTGCTCGCGTTGGTCGAGATCCAATGACTGTTAGCGGAATATGGAATCGGTGGGTTCATGAGGGTAATACGGAACGCCGTGCTGGACCCCAAGGACCTCGTATCACTAGCAGTCGAGATGACAGGCATATTATCCTCATGGCTGTAACGGATCGTGCAGCCACGTCTCGATCCCTGATTCAACAGATGGGGACGTTTGCAAGACAACAACCATCTGCACGAATAGTTCGACGGCGTTTGCAGCGGCGTGGACTATCAGCTCGGAGACCATGGCTGCGGTTGCCCTTGACGCTGCATCACAGACAGGAGCGCCTGCGATGGTGTACTCAACGACGAACCTGGCTGCACGAATGGTAAAACGTCATTTCTCCGGGTGAATCCAGGTTCTGTTTACAGCATCATGATGGTCGCATCCGTGTTTGGCGACATTGCGGTGAACGCACATTGGAAGCGTGTATTCGTCATCGCCATACTGGCGTATCACCCGGCGTGATGGTATGGGGTGCCATTGATTACACGTCTCGGTCATCTCTTGTTCGCATTGACGGATCTTTGAACAGTGGACGTTACATTTCAGATGTGTTACGGCCCGTGGCTCTACCCTTCATTCGATCGCTACGAAACCCTACATTTCAGCAGCACAATGGACGACCTCATGTTGCAGGTCCTGTACGGGCATTTCTGGATACAGAAAATGTTCGACTGCTGCCCTGGCCAGCACGTTCTCCAGATCTCTCACCAATTGAAAACGTCTGGTCAATGGTGGCCGAGCTACTGGCTCGTCACAATACGCCAGTCACTACTCTTGATGATCTGTGGTATGGTGTTGAAGCTGCATGGGCAGCTATGCCTGTAGACGCCATCCAAGCTCTGTTTGAGTCAATGCCCAGGCCTATCAAGGCCGTTATTACGGCCAGAGGTGGTTGTTCTGGGTACTGATTTCTCAGGACCTATGCACCCAAATTGTGTGAAAATATAATCTCATGTCAGTTCTAGTATAATATGTTTGTCCAATGAATAATCCGTTTATCACCTGCATTTCTTCTTGGAGTAGCAATTTTAATGGCCATTAGTGTAAAAGCGCATGCAGCCTCGTGTTACCTTGGACGTTGTCTGCAGCCAGATGGTGTGAAAACTGCGCCTGCCACTCCTGCCAGCTTTCTACGCTGGCGTCGAAGGCGCGAAACGGCGGTGCTGTGGCTCGCTGCACGGTCGGCTCCTGTGCAGCCGGCACGTGTGGCACAGCTTGTTGCTGTCCCTGGACGAGCTGTCCCAGGCCGTGCAGTAGTGGGGTGGACTGCCGATTCTGCAGTCGTAACAGTTCTGCCAGTACATTGTGGTCCTCCGGATTTGCCATCACAAATAAATCAAAGAATCACAATCGGGAGTAGGAAAAAATTTCGTGCACACGTCATTCATACAATTCGGAGAGGATGGGTGGCGCAGCCGGGTAGAGAGTCTATAAACACATATAAAGAAATGTCTCTTCTCCGATGTATTGTTGAATCAGCTCTGCTTTCACTGCTCTGCTGTCCAAAATATCTGTACCTTTAACCTCGTCGCCAGTTGTTATGATTCTCGTCTTCAGTTGTTATGCGGATAGGTGGCCATTGCTAAATAGAAATATATATGGCAGGTCTGGCATAAAGTCGGTAAGGAGTCTGCTGCACAGTCGGTATCTGCAACTACTGAAATATTTAGTAGACGTTGATAAAAGATAATATACCGGGTGATCAAAAGTCAGTATAAATTTGAAAACTTAATAAACCATGGAATAATGTAGATAGAGAGGTAAAAATTGACACACATGCTTGGAAAGAGATGGGGTTTTACTAGAACAGAAAAAAACAAAGTACACAAAATGTCCGACAGATGGCGCCGGACAGCAAAACGTCAGTGACTGCGCATGACAATTGTGTATAAAAGGAGCTGTAATGAGAGAGAGAATCAGCGATCTCCGGCGGTACACCGCAAGGTTACCGCCCTTCGATCGTGCCATTCCAGCACTAATCGAAGTGCTAGGTGTTCCAGGTGCCAGCCAGCCAGCGTTCCAGCCGAGCAGCCGAGCAGTCGAGCAGTCGAGCAGCCGAGCAGCAGCAGCAGCAGCAGTCGTCCCGGCCAGCAGAATCGGTCCCAGCCAGCAGCAGCGGTCCAGCCGACGGCAGCCAGCCAGCTCTCGAGCAGCAGCAGCAGCAGCAGCAGCAGCGGTCCCTGCCAGCAGCGGTCCTCGCCAGCAGTGGTCTACGCCAGCAGCCAGCAGCGTCCCCGCCAGCGCCCCGCAGCGGTCATCGCCTGCGCCGGCCCCAGCCAGCACCCAGCGGCTACCAGCGGTCCCCGCCGCCAGCGGTCGCAGCCACTAGCGGTCGCAGCCAGCGGCCAGCTGTGGTCCTCGCTGCCCCCGCCAGCCGCAGCAGCAGCAGCAGCAGCAGAGGCGTTCCCACCGGCCAGCCAGCCAGCCGGGTCGCCCCCCCCCCCCCCAGCGGCAGCAGAGTGGGGCTTAGGCCCCAGTCTCCTTCGTCCTTCTCAGTCCCTTTCTCCTCTGTGTCTCTCGTCGCCCTGCCCGTCTCTCGTTGGCTCCTTTGTCTAGTACTGTGTTTTTTTCCCCCTTATCATAATGTCAACCCCCACCACCTCTTCTACAGCCACCACCACTGCCATTATATACACCCCCCCTCCACTGCTACCACCACTATCACGTGGTGTGCCGCTTCACTCCCTCCTCAGTCAATCACACCACTCCTCACTCTCTCATCTCCCTCCCTATTTGTTGCTCCGTACCCGGCTCCTCCCTCCCGCGCCTCCTCTGATCCCTTCCCTCCACTCCCTCCCTCTGCTCCTGCCGTTTCTGCGGCCCCCGCCAGGGTGGTCGCCCGGCGGGTTACGGCCCACGCTCCACTCTCCCCTTCACCTTCGTCATCGTCATCGTCCTCGTCATCGTCTTCACTGTCACCTTCGCCATCGCCCTCACCGTCTCCGGCGCCGCCTCCAGCCCCGGGACCTGCCACTCCCCGCCACATTCCAGTTGTTCCCATCCCCCACACCTCCTCCGCCGCCGTCAAGCGCCCCAGTGGCACCCCTGCCTCCTCTGCTCCCAAAAAGGCTCCGCCTCGTCCCCCTTCCCCCACCCATAATGCCATGGATGTCTCCCTGCCCGTCCCTGCCCCCTCATCCTCCTCCTTTACCCCCTCCTTCTACCGCTACCTCCTCTCCCGTCCTGATCCCTCCCTCCTTGAAGCCCGGAACCTCATCCTCTTCCTTCACCAGCATTGTCCTGGTGCCCCCATCTCCCTCCTCGCCGTGATTCGGTGCTCATTTCCTCCCCCAGCCCTACCCTCCACACAGACCTCCTTTCCCGCATCCCTGTCACCCGCTTTGGCCCTCATGCCTCCCTCTCCCTGCTCCTTCACCACCTCTCTCCCGCCAACCCCAACCCCCGCGTCGTCCGCCGACCCTCACCGCCGTGATCACTCGGCTCAGTCTGGCGATCATGGAGGGGGAGGTGTTGGCGGAGCTTCAGGCCCATCCCCATCTGGAGGTGAGTGCGGTTCGTCGCATCCACAACGCTGCTGGCCCCACCCTCCTTATGCGGGTTTTTTCTGAGCATGCCCCCTCCATAGACTGTCTCCTCAAGGAGGGTGCCCTCCTTTTTAACCAACGTTACAAAGTCGACCCCTCCCGTTCCCCTCCTGAATCCCTCCGCTGCCAAAGGTGCTTGCGGTATAATGCGCACCTGACATCTGAGTGCCGCGAGGCCCCCACCTGCCCACACTGTAGGCAAGCCCACTTTTTACGGCAGTGCCCGATCTCCAGTCCCCCCCCCCTCCTGTAATACCAGTAACCTCCCTCATCCCACCTACTCCCAGAAGTGTAAGGCCCGACCCCCTCCTACTACTCCCGAACTCACCATTTTCGTCCGCCCTCTGGACGCCCCCACCCCTCCCGGCAACTCCCTTCACCCACCCCTACCGCTGAGGACATCATCAGATTCCTCACCATCGTCCTTCAGAATGTCCATCCTTTTCAGCGCCCGCACACCCTCCAACAGATCTCCCTCGCCGCCCGTTCCGTTTTCCAGCTCAAACTGTACGCCACCTACTCCAACAACCAGGCCCATTTCACCTTCTCCCGTCTTGACACCCTTGTTTAAATCCCTATCATGGCGCGACAGCACCGTATCCTTTTCAACATACGCTCCCTTCCCGCCAACAAGAACCTCTTCCTGCACACCCTTGCCACCCACCGTGTGGATGCCTTCCTCCTCAATGAAACTTTCCTGCAACCCCACCACACAGTCCACACTTTGCCCTACCTCCTCCACCACTCCGATAATCCCCTCCTGATTGCGCATGGCGGAGTTGCCATTGGGCACCACAGCCAGATCCCCATTCGGCTCCAACCTCTCCTTCGCGACCCCACCGAACACCTGATCCTTAGCCTTTTCTTCCCCGGCCTTACCGTTACCTGCGCCACCATCTATGTCCGCCCCAACGCTCCTATTCTCTTCGACTTCCTCTCCCACATCGACCGTTCCTTCTCCTCCTACATGATCGCCGCCGACCTCAACATCCATAGTCGTTCCGCTGCCCAGTTACGGCGGTGGCATCGGTTCTCTCCACCCTTCAAGGCGACCTCATCCCAATCCCCCAGCACACCCGTCCTGAATCCAACTCCGATCCCGATGTTATTCTCTCCTCCCCCAACCTCCTTGGTCGCATAACAGTGGATGTCCTCGACTCTATTGGTAGTGACCATCTCCCTGTCCTCCTCAACATTTCAGATGGACGTCGCCCCCGACCCGACCCTTGTAATGACCCTCCCCCTAAGTACGTCCATGACTATTCCCATGCCAACTGGACTGCCTACCGGGATACCCTCTCCACCCAGGTCGATAGCCACCCTTTCACCTACCACCACCCCGATGATGTCACCCATGCTGCCTCCTTTCTCCAGCAGACCTTGTCTGAGGCCGTGGAGGCCCACGTCCCTACTGTCGCCATCCACCCTCACCATCCTACCTTACCCCCACAGGCTGTCCTCCTCTTCCGTGAATCCCGCCGTCTCTACCGTGCCTTCCTCCACATGCGTGACCCGGACACACTGCGACGCCACCGGCAACTCTAGCGACACATTCGTAATTTGTCGCGGCTAAGAAACGCCGGGACTGGCGATAGACATGCACCCGTTTAAATACTACCCTACCTATCAACTAGTCCAAGTTCTGGTCAGCCTTCCATCGCCTTACCAGAACTAAACCCTTGCCCTACTATCCTCTTCTCCATGAAGATCACACCTTCCCTGACACCCTCAGTAAGGCCAATCACTTTGCCTCCTACCTCTACGATGTATTTTCCATACCCGATGATCCCCAGTTCGATTACTCCCTCTTCCCGGATGTCCGTGATCGAACTGACACCTCTGTCCCTCCCCTCACTCCTGGTTTCCAGTACTTGGACAACATTGCACACACGGAACTCAATGCCCCTATCACTACAAAGGATCTCATTGCTACATTCCGCACAAAACGCACCACCGCTCCTGGTCACGATCGTGTCACTTACCGTCACCTTTGTGAAGCTCCTGTTTCTTTCCTCTCCACCCTGGCCAGGCTCTACAACGTAGTCCTGTCCACCGGTTACTACCCCGACCTGTTGAAAACCTCCCGTATCCTCATGTTCATAAAACCTGGCAAACCGCCGTCTGCCGTCTCCTCCTACCGTCCCATCAGCCTTACCTCAGTCTTCAGCAAGGTCCTGGAATCTATCCTCACCTGACGCATCCACCAGCATATCCGCCAGCACCGCCTCCTTCCCGTTACCCAGTGTGGTTTTCGGCCATCCTTCTCTTCTGACGACCTTCTCCTTCACCTCACTCATCTCCTTTCCGACCAGCTTAATTCCCGTCGCTCCGCAATCTTCCTCTCCCTGGACCTCGAATGAGCTTATGACCGTGTATGGGATTCCGGTCTCCTCTTCAAGCTCCAAACCTTCGCCCTTCCCATCAACTACATCCGTCTGATCGGCTGCTTTCTCTCCCGCCGTCCTTCCTATGTCACCATCCATAACACAGATTCCTACACCTTTTTCCCCTCTGCCGGTGTGCCCCAAGGGTCCGTCCTCTCCCCCCTTCTGTACCTTTTGTACACGGCGGACATGCCGCAGCCATCACCCCCCGTCCACCTTCTCCAGTTTGCCGATGACACCGCCTTCCTTGCCCTTGCCCCCACCCTGCAGCGCTCCCAACGCCTTCTCCAATCCCATCTTGACCGGTTCACTGCTTGGTGCAACCAGTGGTTGCTCAAGGTCAATCCCTCCAAAACCCAGGCGATCATTGTAGGCAAAACCACCCCTTCCTTCCGCCTCCTTGATTTCTATCTCACCATCTATGGCCGTCTTATCGCCCTCACTCCCATCCTTACGTACCTTGGCGTCACCCTCGACCGTCGCCTCTCCTGGACTCCCCACCTCCGGACAATCCAAGCCAAGGCACGCTCCTGCCTCAGTCTCCTCAAGCTCCTCTCCTGCTGTACGTGGGGTCTGGACCCCTCCACCATCATCCACACCTATAAATCCCTCATCCGCCCTATCCTTTGTTATGCCCATCAGGTTTGGATCTCCGCCCCCCCTACCTTTTACAAATCCCTCCAAATCCTTGAACGCCATGCTCTGCGCCTCACCTATCGCATCCGTCTCCCCTCCCCCACGCGGATCCTCTATGATCTCATCCCCTTCCCCCACCTTCTCCTTTTCCTTGAAAGGATACGGATCCTGTACACCTCCCGTAAACTCGATCCTCCTCACCTGCTCGTCTCCCCGATCCTCTCCCTCCCCCGCCCACTGCCGCGCCTGTATTCCCATGTCCCATCCGGTCTCCATCTCTCCACCCTCCTTACCCTCTCCCGAGGTGGCTTCCGCCTGCTCCCCCTCCCTGATGATGTCCTCCTCCCTTCCATTTACCCCTCCTATCAACTTTGATCCTCCCCCCCACTTCTTGTTTCCTTTCCTTTAGGCATCCTCCCTCCCTTCTCTTTCCTTTTTCCCCCCATCCCCCTTCCTCCGCCCCTCTTCCCCCAGGCTTCCCCTCCCCCTTACTCCCTCCCCCACTCTCCCCTTCTCATGGCATCTCTACTCTCCCCTCTCCCTCTCCCACTCCCCTTCCTCCTCCACCTCTCTTGGCAGGTCCCCGGACTCGCATATGCTCAGTGAACATTCGCGCGCCAGAGATCATCGCCATCAGTGTCTTGTGTGTGTGCTTCGTTTTGTGTTTCGCGTTGTTTCGCAGTTACAACTCCACTGTTCACATGTGCCGTCGCCGTCCTCCATGTTCTGTGCGCCGTGCCAACTAGTGTTAGTGTTTTTATCATCCAGCGTGAACGGCTTCATGTTTATTGTTTTTTCTCTCTACTTTCTTTTGCCCGCCATTTTCATTGTATTGTCTATGTCGCCTCCATGTCATATGATTGTACCACTTAAGGCTGAAGAGCGGCGTACTATTCTGCTGACAGCCCGCCTGTATGAGGTGCTAAAATTACAATAAAGAAAAAAAAAAGAGAGAGAGAGAATTAGATGCGCCAGCAGTCGCAGCATGCTGACGTTAGCTTCTAACACCATAGCTCTTATGCTGTACGGATTTATTTTGCTTTTGTTTCATTTAATGTTACATCATTGAGCTTCTGTAAATGTTTGATTGAATAGATAACACAAAATTGTATACTGCTTTCTGTGTACAAACTTTGATGTCATGATTTGATTCTATGCTGTGTAGTGTATCAGTCATTTAAATTCTTTCAATTGGAGGGAACAAATCCTACTGTATATAATTGTAATTTCTGAATGAATAATTTTTTGTAGAAACGTCAATATGTGCAAATGTTCTGTTTTATTTAATGTATTTGGTTACTGTTATGTAAACTGCTGATCCTCACTTAGGGTTCTTAGTTATTCTGTATGTGAAAGTTGTTGTGAGTCCCCTCGGGAACGGAACTGAGTAGCGCGCGCAAATTGTGCTTGGCCTAGGTGAAGAAGGTGGAACAAGAGTCAGTCGGGGACAAGCTACGAGTCGGGGACAAGCTACGAGTCGGGGACAAGCTACGAGTCGGGGACGAGCTACCAAACTATGCTCTGCCATGTCAAAGATGCATATTGTGCTGGTTCTGAGAGAGGCTTTTTCTGCTACTTTCCAATGCCTCGGATGGATGGATAAATAGCTGGAACTATTCTGGAATTTGTATCTATCATCGCCACCAAGAAATGACAGAGTCCAGCAATTCTACCTGCAATTCCACCTACCAACATGCAGTTACCACCACATTGCGCAATCATTGCATCGGAATACTACAATGATGTATAGTGAAGGATCAGCTTAATGGATGTGTTAGTGTGCTCAAATATAAGGTAATTTATATCTGAATTTATGTACCTACCTTGATTTTTTCCTTGTCATAACACCTCTCAGGTTCCTCTCCGTTTGAACTAAGGTGATTACCGAGTGTCCCTACTGAAAGAACATTAAAAACCAGTGTATTTTTTTTATTAATGCCTCTTGAACATAGTAAAGAGAAAGTTAAAGTTAATGTGGCAATAGAGTGAGTTAAAGTCAATGTTGCTTGCTGAAAATAATTTTCCTAGTAAAACTGCTTATTAATGTGTTGTTGCCAACTTCAAATTAAAAGTTCTTAAGACAGAGGCTTATAAAGTTTTGCTTAGTAAATGATCACATTACTGCCTGTTGTAAATCGCAGAATGCGAGTCAGTATCTTACATATATGTTAAATTTGTGTCTCACTGTAGTAAAAGTAGAAAGCTGCAGTTGTGAAACATTATATACTCATGTTTGCTAAGTGTTTGTCTCTCTTGTCTATTAGAAGTGCATATTAATAGTAATGTTATAAAGACCATTCACTTTGTGTAAGCCCTGAAAGTAATAGTGTGTTTTGGTATCTGTTATAATTTTGCAAATAGTTTGTGCTGCTCTGTTAGTTTCAATCTTACCGTAAACATATGTATGTGTCAGAGTTCACTGCACTCGCGTGTGACAAAGTATAGGTTGTGTTTACCCATTCAAGTTACTAATAACTATTTTCTTGAACGAGAATGTTAATCATTGTCTTGCCTAGTTAGGCTGGCGACCGTTTTCTTTATCCGTTGAACAGTGCAGATAGGCAACATTTTGTTTGTTACTGTTCGAATATTGACGTAATTCTGACTTTCATTTCCGATAAGCCATTCCCGTTAGGTACAACACGGTCAACATAACAAAATTCCTCTCAGACGGTAACACTGATCTGTTGCTTTATACCATTATTACTCTAACAAAATAATTCTGTTTTGCAAATTGCCTCCAGTTTCGAGGTTATGGTAGGTAGGAGTGTTATGCGTGGCGCTGCGTGACATGACGTTGTTCGGTTTGCACCTACAGACGAAAAAAATTATAAGTAGCTAGCATTTTACAAACATAGTGTGAACGTCCAGCGGCACGAACCTGTACAGTATTTGACAGAACGGATAGTGAAAGTTCAGTTTAAATTGAAAATTAAAGGTGTCAATACTTAATAGCAACTAAAATGGACAGGAAACTAGAAATGAAACTAAATACGCGAGAGCAGAATGCAATCGAGAGCAGTTCAGGCAGCGCGCCAACAGATGGCATTACGCGCGAGTTAAATTACGCACGTTATCACGCGGACGTAAACAAACCGATCCAAGCTATGAACACACTTATCAAGGTGAAACAGACGATGCTGCTAAAGACAATGGCTATGCTAACGAATCGAGGGATATGTTAGAATCACCGGAAACAGCAAGGGGTGTTGGATTTGAACACAAAAATGCGGTAGAAACTAAAAGTGAAAAGAATCTAGATGTGACAGAATTGCTAAAAATGTTGTCTGCACAAATCGCAGCACGGGGGCAACAGTTTGCAGCGCACTATGATGATATATCTGCACAAATGGTAGCACAAAGTAAACAAATCGAAATGCAATGCAACAGAATTATCGAAAAAAATGATATGTCATTCAATGATCTTTCAAGATCAGAATCGTGTGAAAAGGTATTATTAAATAATGAAAGTGAGCCCGAAAATGCGAGTGAAAAGGAGGATATTTGTACTGTTAATTATGTGTATGAGGTAAAAGACGTAGATGTGGGGGAGCTTATGATGAATAAAGAGGAAAGGAAGGTAGAATATGCCACGCAAAAGACGTGTGCACAATTAATAATAGGTGAAAGTGATGTAAAGGAGGACGTTAGTGAACATGACATTATAAGCAGTGCAGGTGAAATTATTGTTGATGAAAGGTGTTTTGTGGCTCGAATGCAGAAGGGTCTGGTAGGAATTTCGCACTATTGTCTGAAACTGATAGTAAGGAAGAAAATGAAATGAAGGTTATCGAAGTATATGACGATTATACTAAGTATGAAGTTAAGGCTGAAATCGTTCAAAGTGATACAAGAGAAATGCCTGAGTCTCCAAACGATGTGCAGAGGGTAGAAAATGAGTCGAAAAACGAAGTGACTGAAACATCTAGTGATAATCTGCCTCACTGTTTAAAAGTTGCTTTTCTGCTCGAACCTGATGACGAAAATGAAATCAGTGATAGTTCAGATGATGAAGGGTATATGAATACAGATAAGAATGAATATACCAACTTTCCCTATAGTTCAAAAGTCACGTACTTAAGTGAATCTGGTGGTGAGGAAGAGAGTAGTGATGACTCCAGTGAAGATGAATTCTCAGGTGTAAATGAAAGTGAATATACTTTTACTGAAAGAGGGTATGAGGAAATTAGTGACATTTTTCCAAAGCAAGATACAGAAAGTGAAACTGGGCCAAAACCGGATGAATTATTCTGTAATGTAACACAAGGGCAGAATTTGCAGGAATCTCCAGATGATACTATACTGGGGCAGGCATTAACAAATGTTTTGAAGAAGTGTGAATTACAGGAACAAAAAGAACCACCTGGTAAGATAATAGCAGAACAGGAGATCATGTACCTTGCTAAGGACTTTGAAATTCCAAAACCTAAAAAGCCACCTGATGAAACAAAACGTTGGCAAGATCAGGATAGCTTAGTGAAAAATGTAGAAAGTAGTAGGCCTAAAAATCCACCAGACTTGGTAACTGTTTATGAACCATAAGAGACTGCCTTGTTAATAAAGAGACTGGGGGCAGGCTGCTGTATGTATATATACTGTTAATATAATGCATTACTTTATTATTATTGTTGTATCTGAGTGTTACCTGAAAGTGAATTATTGTTTTGTTGATCTTGAGGATGGGGCAGGTGTTGCTTATTTACTGTACTGTGCTGTACTGTTTGACTTTGCTTAGAAACTGTTTCATTTTCAATTGGATACTTATTGTTGCCAGTCTAATTATGAAGAGAGGGCCATGTAGAGTGAAAAACCTGAAAACGTTATGAATGAATATGCTTATGGTAACTTAATGAAAGTGCAAAGAACTCCTCAAGGTAATAATTAATTTCTAATATACTTAAAGATCAGAAAGGGCTTATGTTTGCACCACGTTGTGTATTTAAAGGTACATGTCCTCAGATGAAGGTTGTTCAAGCCTCGGGGGACATGGATTCTTTGCATTGTCAGGTGCCTGACGAGCACCAGGAACTTGAGTCGTTGTCAGCACTACTGCCATTTCTTTTCGTGCTGCCAACCTTCCTCTTCATCATTGAGAACTTTTACTATCTTCTTTCTTTCTTCTCTATCAGAGTAAACTGAATAGTGTAAAAATAAGGTAAGATACTGTGTATTGTTTGTGGACAAGTTAATGAATAATTTAATTTGGTGCACTAGAAAATGACCAAGAATAATGACTGTATAGTGGGTATTTTGCAGGAAAAATGTAATGGAAAAGTAATTCCAAAGAGAAATATGGATGATAAAAGGTAAGAATACTGAAAAAAGGTAAATGAATACTACAATATGACTGAATGTAAATCTTTTTTCTGAAAATAGGGATAATTATTATGTTGAAAAACTGTGTGTGTCATAAACTGAGGAGATGAACCTGACTTGTGTATAAGATAGATATGAGATGTACATGTCTTGTACCACAAAAAGTTGGCAGAAACCACTTGCACTAGTATATAAAATTATTGTCCTGATCTTGATGTATGTAATGACCTAACAGTGTGTGAAAAAGCAATGACAAACGAGTAGTAAAAATACTTTATCCTAACTTGATCCCGAATATGACATTTA
Source organism: Schistocerca cancellata (assembly GCF_023864275.1). NCBI lineage: Eukaryota > Metazoa > Arthropoda > Insecta > Orthoptera > Acrididae > Schistocerca > Schistocerca cancellata. Next base: position 223,269,263 of record NC_064628.1, read on the forward strand.
AATTTACTCTATTAGCGATGTGTATATTGCCTGATTTGGTCATGGTGTAAAGAAATGATTTTGTTGCCAGTGTCTAATTACTGTTTCAAAGTTACAGGTTTCATGTTTTATACCACTAATGCAACTGGTAACAAAGATATGACATAATGATGAAAAACCTGAAAATGATGGCAATAAATTGCTCAAAAATATGTTGTTGGGCAGCAAAACAAGACAAAAGAATAAAAATGCTGTGGTCCTGAAGTTGATGGCTACCAAATATGCTGTGTGAGCAATAGCCAAAGGACTTGCCATTGTGGGGGCAAGAAGTTGATAAGTGGTCACGAACTGCCAAACCTAGAGGATGGGGGCAGTGTATTAATTTAAAAATGTGTCTTTTAGTGTTCTTAATCTAAATTGTGTTTTTGTGTCTAAATATTTACATACAAAGACTGCCAAACCAATAATGAGCAGAATGTGTAACATGGACTGCTAGTTCTGAGACAAGCAGTGAAGTAATTTAGGTTTATTGGTCAATGTGTTATGAACTGACTATTCTTTTTGAAGTCAATGAAAAGTTATTATAAAATGTATATGAATTCTTATTCAAATGGATGTAGATATTTTGATGCTAGGTTTTTTGGAATAACTTAAAGTTTTGGACTGCCTTGTTTTAAAACACGGCAGTGATATTTAAAGATTGGTTTTGAGTATGTTAGTGTGCTTATGAGTAACAAACATTTCAGACTGCTACTAGCGAAGAGCAGCTTTAAAGTAAATTATTTTGAAAAAACCTTAAAAACTTATTTTTGTACTTAAGGAGTAATTTGGAAAAAGTTCTCATAGCTGTTTTGTGTAGATATTGGTACATATGTGGATGCAAAATGAATTTTTTCAACATTCCATTAATTGCTGAACCTTGTAAAATGTACTATGATCATTAACATGCTTGTGTGTCTGTGAATATTTACATTCTTCAAAAACATTGAAAGACAAATTTCTGCTTTGTTAAGTTAAAATGTTCTGTGCTAATGTATATGTGTTCATTTATTTAAAATTTATTTGGAGGCTGTACCTATTCTACTAATGTGCAGATTATTTTCTGTACTGTTGGTCTGTTTTTTGAACTGTATGTGTATGAAATGAACATGCTTAAAGATATCTTATGTAACAATGCAATATTAGTTTCCTTAAACCAGTCTGAAAATGAAAATTACTGTAAATGTCTTATTTTTGAAAATGTTTTGGGAAGAAATGTATGAAGTTGTTAGATTGTATACTGTATATCTGTAATATGTAATTTTTTTGTCCCAACTGAAGTTGGATGGAATAATTTTTTTTTTTTTTTTTTTTTTTTTTTTTTTTTTTTTTTTTTTGCAGCCAACACCACTTAGGTGTTATGGATGTTTCCTTGAAGTGTCCCTGATGGGAAACTTCAACGAAACATGGGGCATGTGTAACACCATAGCTCTTATGCTGTACAGATTTATTTTGCTTTTGTTTCATTTAATGTTACATCATTGAGCTTCTGTAAATGTTTGATTGAATAGATAACACAAAATTGTATACTGCTTTCTGTGTACAAACTTTGATGTCATGATTTGATTCTATGCTGTGTAGTGTATCTGTCATTTAAATTCTTTGTCTCAATTGGAGGGAACAAATCCTACTGTATATAATTGTAATTTCTGAATGAATAATTTTTTGTAGAAACGTCAATATGTGCAAATGTTCTGTTTTATTTAATGTATTTGGTTACTGTTATGTAAACTGCTGATCCTCACTTAGGGCTCTTAGTTATTCTGTATGTAAAAGTTGTTGTGATTCCCCTCGGGAACGGAACTGAGTAGCGCGCGCAAATTGTGGTTGGCCTAGGTGAAAAAGGTGGAACAAGAGTCAGTCGGGGACAAGCTACGAGTCGGGGAAAAGCTACGAGTCAGGGACAAGCTACGAGTCGGGGACGAGCTACGAGTCGGGGACGAGCTACCAAACTATGCTCTGCCATGTAAAAGATGCATATTGTGCTGGTTCTGAGAGAGGCTTTTTCTGCTACTTTCCAATGCCTCGGATGGATGGATAAATAGCTGGAACTGTTCTGGAATTTGTATCTATCATCGCCACCAAGAAATGACAGAGTCCAGCAATTCTACCTGCAATTCCACCTACCAACATGCAGTTACCACCACATTGCGCAATCATTGCATCGGAATACTACAATGATGTATAGTGAAGGATCAGCTTAATGGATGTGTTAGTGTGCTCAAATATAAGGTAATTTATATCTGAATTTATGTACCTACCTCGATTTTTTCCTTATCATAACACCTCTCAGTTTCCTCTCCGTTTGAACTAAAGTGATTACCGAGTGTCCCTACTGAAAGAACATTAAAAACCAGTGTATTTTTTTATTAATGCCTCTTGAACATAGTAAAGAGAAAGTTGAAGTTAATGTGGCAATAGAGTGAGTTAAAGTCAATGATGCTCGCTGAAAATAATTTTCCTAGTAAAACTGCTTATTAATGTGTTGTTGCCAACTTCAAATTAAAAGTTCTTAAGACAGAGGCTTATAAAGTTTTGCTTAGTAAATGATCACATTACTGCCTGTTGTAAATCGCAGAAGGTGAGTCAGTATCTTACATATATGTTAAATTTGTGTCTCACTGTAGTAAAAGTAGAAATCTGCAGTTGTGAAACATTATATACTCATGTTTGCTAAGTGTTTGTCTCTCTTGTCTATTAGAAGTGCATATTAATAGTAATGTTATAAAGACCATTCACTTTGTGTAAGCCCTGAAAGTAATAGTGTGTTTCGGTATCTGTTATAATTTTGCAAATAGTTTGTGCTGCTCTGTTAGTTTCAATCTTACCGTAAACATATGTATGTGTCAGAGTTCACTGCACTCGCGTGTGACAAAGTATAGGTTGTGTTTACCCATTAAAGTTACTAATAACTATTTTCTTGAACGAGAATGTTAATCATTGTCTTGCCTAGTTAGGCTGGCGACCGTTTTCTTTATCCGTTGAACAGTGCAGATAGGCAACATTTTGTTTGTTACTGTTCGAATATTGACGTAATTCTGACTTTCATTTCCGATAAGCCATTCCCGTTAGGTACAACACGGTCAACATAACAAAATTCCTCTCAGACGGTAACACTGATCTGTTGCTTTATACCATTATTACTCTAACAAAATAATTCTGTTTTGCAAATTGCCTCCAGTTTCGAGGTTATGGTATAGCAGTAGCAGGTAGGAGTGTTATAAGCTGAAAACGCACTTTTAGTGAAGCTGTATTATCAGAATGGGAAATGTAATAGTTCAGTGTTACTATCCTATCGCCATAGAAAGGGGATTCGAACGGGTAAAAGCCCGACGACAAATGCAGCTGTGGCGAGAGTGATTTCGAAGTTCGAAGCCGCGGGTTGTTTAGACGATAGACCCCGTAGTGGCCGACCGAGCACATAGCATAATGCTGCTGAGACAGTTCAGGAAGAAATGGAGACTGTAGCGGGTTCGTCTATGCACGGGGAAGTCAGCGTTCGTGCAGTCGCACGTCGCAGCGGCATTCCATACACTACTGTTTGGTTGGCACTTAGGCGTACCCTCCGATGCTATCCGTACAAAATCCATCGGCATCATGAACTGTTACCTGGCGCTTTAGTGATGCGGAGGGCATTTGCGGTGTGTGCGTTTCAAAAGATGGCGGAAGATGGCGATTGGTTGAGTAACGTGTTGTGGACCGACGAAGCTCATTTCGCGATCTGAGCGTCTGTCAACGCCCACAACTGCAGAATTTGGGCTACCGAAATTCCTAGAACTGTCGTGGAAACTTCATTGCACGACGAGAAAGTCACGCTATGGGTTGGGTTTAGGACATCTACCGTTATCGGGTCTTTTTTCTTCGGGGAAATGCGTGATTCTGGTTTTGTAACTGCTACCGTGACGGGTGAGAGGTATGCCGATATGTTACAGAATCGCATCATCCCCAACCTGGCTGATAAACATCTGCTGGAACGTACGATGTTTATGCAGGATGGCGCTCCACCCCATATTGCTAGACGCGTGAAAGATCTCTTGCGCGCGTCGTTTGGTGATGATCGCCACTTTCGTCATGCTTGGCCTCCCAGGTCGCCAGACCTCAGTCCGTGCGATTATTGGATTTGGGGTTATCTGAAGTCGCAAGTGTACCGTGATCGACCGACATCTCTAGGGATGCTGAAAGGCAACATCCGACGCCAGTGCCTCACCATAACTCCGGACATGCTTTACAGTGCTGTTCACAACATTATTCCTCGACTACAGCTATTGTTGAAAAATGATGGTGGACATATTGAGCATTTCCTGTAAAGAACATCATCTTTGCTTTGTCTTACTGTGTTATGCGAATTATTGCTATTCTGATCAGATGAAGCGCCATCTGTCGAACATTTTATGAACTTTTGTATTATTTTGGTTCTAATAAAACCCCATGTCATTCCAAGCATGTGTGTCAATTTGTACCTCTGTATCTACATTATTCCGTGATTTATTCAGATTTCAAATTTATACTGACTTTTTGATCACCCGGTACATTGTACTTAACTTGTGTTACTGGCTTCTTCATATACTGCATACAGATAAATACAAACTGATATCTAGAGAAGCATCACTTATGCCATACTTGACTAAGCGCCTTGTTAAAGGTTGCTTCCTATTAGCCGAAGGCTGTGCTACATTCCTAGTTGACGTCCCGAGCAAGAGTGGACGAGAGCTCGCTAGACACTTGTCACAAGCCGCGGAGCGGCGCTAGTCGCGACTCGCGGGTCCAGCGATATCTATTACGGACCGCGGTCGATATCTGCAACCCTTAACAAGTGTGGTATCGAACGTTGATACCACAATACTACTGGCAGATTGGAGGGCGAGGACCACCTCCTGTGGGGACGAAGCAAGAAACGTGTGGCGGAGCAGACGGTCAGTCTGGCGGACGGGCGGGTGAGGCTGATAGGCTTTGCTGTCAACGTGGGACATCGTTCCTTCTGGAGCCGTGGACAGAGGTGGTCTTCGTCAATCCGAGGAACGCAGCGTTGCCTGGAGTGACGAGGTGGTCACTGTAGCGGTCATGATAGATAACTGTGTGTTTGCTGTGATAAGTACTGGCTGCAGTGCATACGAGTGGAGCTGGGTTGGCCTACTAGCGCCACCTACTGATTACGCGATGAAACACAACGCGGTTGTAGCTGGGCCTGGTGTATTTAACTGAAAGAGTACCAGCTGAAGGAAGTGTGCGTAGTGAAACTTAAATTTTCGTTGCTGTTTGATTTATTCCCGGCATTCTATACTCAGCAGATTGTGCTGGTAGTTTGATCCACATTTATTGAAATAGGTGACACGTAATTACATGCCCAAAATTATTCAGCTTTATATATTTTATTTTGCTGGTGTCATATCACAGACAGACAGGATGTTTTATCACACCACTTGGCTAGATAAAATAAAATTAAAAACTAGCAAAAAATAAAGTAAGTATTATAATTACTTTGCTGCATGTCAAGCCGGTTGCTACAAGCCACGTTGTTACGTTCACCGCATTAACATCTATGGCATTTTATACGAAAGGAATAACCTTTTCTGTCATTATTATACGTCTTTCCATTGCGAACGTCACATCGAGAACACTGTTGATGGAAACTCGAAGTTCTCTTGGTAGACAGGAATTATACGCTCTTTCCTTCATAAGTGGTTGTGTTAAATGAAGTGAAATTCGTTAAAGGAGTCTTCCACGTTCCCTACTTGTGAGATCATGTGTATGAGAGCGGTTCAATTTTGGAACTACAAACGCATTCACACCAGCAGAATCCAGAACTCCGTAAAAATACCGGAGTGCCCATCTTCGAGTTTTACGTGTGATGCTCTTATCGTGAAAGAGTTGGTCGAAAACGTCCACTCCACATTTTGCCATATTGTAGAATTCGATTTGTTCAGCTTTTCGCGAGTGTGTGTCTATTCCAGGTGAATCATTCACGGATGATAACATTTGTTTATTTCTTTGATGTAAAAGGAGTGGGTCGTAGAAGGGAGCAGAGATAATGAGATGATATAGATGGCACGTTTCCGGAGGTGGTCATTTCCACTGACAGCGGTTTATTTCTGCGTAACATGTCGACTAATGTGAGTTTCAAGTTAGTCAACTTGTCTAATTCGCGTTATGTAAACTAATTGTCCGTCGTGATATTTCTGTTTGTGTATTTTATAAAAGTATAGGAAGTACCTTGTTGGCATGAAGAGGCTTACTGATTCTTTTTTCTTTGATTCCTTCGCAATGTAAGGAATGCCATCCAAAAGATAAAATATTTTGTATCGTATAATCTAACAATTTTCAAACTGCATTTTTTAGGTTTTCTGACCTAAAAATTTTGAACGAGCATTGTCCTCTGAATCTAAGAAACGTTCCACTACAGTCAAGTATTCAGACGGCGTGCACTGGCCTTTACACTGACCTGTACCAAGAGTCCAGAACTCTTGAGGGGCCGCATATTTGTCCTTTTGTTTCCTTTGATCTTCTGTTTCCTTGTCGTTGAATCTAAGGGCATGGATAAGAAATTCAAACTGGCTTTTAGACACTGTAAATCAAAGAATCGAGGGTCTCTCAATTTTTGATAACATTTCCTCGGTATTTAAACTGTTTTTTTTTTCAAGTATCAGCTCCTGTACAGTAACTCACAAAGCAATTTCAAATCAGGTTTGCTTATGTGTGCGGTATACCACTGGACAGAACTGAATCTCCTGGCTATTCGTTCGATTTCCTGATATGTCTGTTTCACCACCACATCAATTACACAATTTAACTCATTTATCGAAGCCTTTAGCAGTACTCTTAGGCGATGGAAGGTGTTTTGAGAAAAATTTTGCAGACGTTTTGGCATATTTAGACTTGAGTTGAGTTGGTACATATTGTTTCTAAATCCTTACCTAGCGTAAGATATCTAGATTCTTCGACGTCTTCGGGTAGCTCTACTTGAAGGAATCCCTGCTGAGGTTCGAATTGTTCGTCGATGACCTCATCATCAGATAATACGCCAGCCTACGCCTCTGAATAAGAATCATTAAAATTATCTTCATCCTGATAAGAATCCATCACCATTTGCTTTTGCAACTTCTCTAAATCCTCTTCTGGGGTGGTGAATAGTTTTGTGCACAATTGTGGTGTACTATGAAATGCAACAAAAAATTAACAATATTAACAAGGTCGGGTGGAGTACCACCAGAGGACCATATGTACAGAGGGTAGTACGTACAAGGGAACAGCGGCCCCTCTAAAACTGTGACCAACGGGTTAGAAAGACACGCTATTTAAGGTTAAGATCCGAGCTACTCCTACACTAACGCAAATAGAGCGGGCGGGTGGTTTTCCACCCACATTATGGGCATAGGACTAGTTAAATAAATTACATTCACTTAAAAAGCTATAGCAGAACCGCTTTCCACACGTATTAATTCCTGCGTCACAATATAGACACGTGACATTTGTGGCCTAGCATCGTCCTGTTGAAAAATTGCATCACTGTACTAACGAATTAGATGTATGAAGAGGCAGGGTATGCACTTGTGCTGCCAGAGCCGCTCAGCCAGTACCAGCCGTGACATGAAGTCACAAGCGACGGCTCCCCACACCATGGGGCCAGGAGTGAAGCAACTACACTCCTGGAAATGGAAAAAAGAACACATTGACACCGGTGTGTCAGACCCACCATACTTGCTCCGGACACTGCGAGAGGGCTGTACAAGCAATGATCACACACACGGCACAGCGGACACACCAGGAACCGCGGTGTTGGCCGTCGAATGGTGCTAGCTGCGCAGCATTTGTGCACCGCCGCCGTCAGTGTCAGCCAGTTTGCCGTGGCATACGGAGCTCCATCGCAGTCTTTAACACTGGTAGCATGCCGCGACAGCGTGGACGTGAACCGTATGTGCAGTTGACGTACTTTGAGCGAGGGCGTATAGTGGGCATGCGGGAGGCCGGGTGGACGTACCGCCGAATTGCTCAACACGTGGGGCGTGAGGTCTCCACAGTACATCGATGTTGTCGCCAGTGGTCGGCGGAAGGTGCACGTGCCCGTCGACCTGGGACCGGACCGCAGCGACGCACGGATGCACGCCAAGACCGTAGGATCCTATGCAGTGCCGTAGGGGACCGCACCGCCACTTCCCAGCAAATTAGGGACACTGTTGCTCCTGGGGTATCGGCGAGGACCATTCGCAACCGTCTCCATGAAGCTGGGCTACGGTCCCGCACACCGTTAGGCCGTCTTCCGCTCACGCCCCAACATCGTGCAGCCCGCCTCCAGTGGTGTCGCGACAGGCGTGAATGGAGGGACGAATGGAGACGTGTCGTCTTCAGCGATGAGAGTCGCTTCTGCCTTGGTGCCAATGATGGTCGTATGCGTGTTTGGCGCCGTGCAGGTGAGCGCCACAATCAGGACTGCATACGACCGAGGCACACAGGGCCAACACCCGGCATCATGGTGTTGGGAGCGATCTCCTACACTGGCCGTTCACCACTGGTGATCGTCGAGGGGACACTGAATAGTGCACGGTACATCCAAACCGTCATCGAACCCATCGTTCTACCATTCCTAGACCGGCAAGGGAACTTGCTGTTCCAACAGGATAATGCACGTCCGCATGTATCTCGTGCCACCCAACGTGCTCTAGAAGGTGAAAGTCAACTACCCTGGCCAGCAAGATCTCCGGATCTGTCCCCCATTGAGCATGTTTGGGACTGGATGAAGCGTCGTCTCACGCGGTCTGCACGTCCAGCACGAACGCTGGTCCAACTGAGGCGCCAGGTGGAAATGGCATGGCAAGCCGTTCCACAGGACTACATCCAGCATCTCTACGATCGTCTCCATGGGAGAATAGCAGCCTGCATTGCTGCGAAAGATGGATATACACTGTACTAGCGCCGACATTGTGCATGCTCTGTTTCCTGTGTCTATGTGCCTGTGGTTCTGTCAGTGTGATCATGTGATGTATCTGACCCCAGGAATGTGTCAATAAAGTTTCCCCTTCCTGGGACAATGAATTCACGGTGTTCTTATTTCAATTTCCAAGAGTGTATGTTCCTCAAGAACAAGAAATGGGACCTTTCCACAGCTCGGCGCCATATTCGCTCATGATGGCTATCTGCGATAGTGCTGAACCACGAATCATCGCAGTCCGTACTTCTGGTCACCGCAACACCCGGAATGCCAACAAGAAACGTGTTCGTTCGCAAATAGGAAGGTCGACTGTGATGCGCACCGCGCTTTGTAGGCCCTGTGTATGAAAGCATGCGTCGCACGTACAGCTTGTGGAGAGTAGCGGCATCGACTAGCTTCCGTGAAGCACGAGTAGGACAGAGCTTATTGTCTCCACTCTGTGTGTACCGTACAGCTCAGAAGACTAAGTAGGGCTGCTAACAAACGCCACTTAGGTGAAACACAGACCAAACATACAAGTTAAGCAAATATTAATGGGCCTTTCTCGAGGAACGGTCAGCATGAAGCCTCTTAATATGCCGCCAAATTTCAGACATTTATCTTTAACCAAATTTACAAAATACCAGGAATGTGCAGTGGTGGCAAACGTAATTTCTTTTGAACTATTTATCTGCATAAAATTTGATAATGGAAAAGTTAATAAATACCAAGAGAATAAGATCTGACGGTACTGTAGTCAAACCACAAGGCAAGGAACCTTGCGTGAACCAAACAGTTAGGTAAGGAAAATGACAAATTTACATCTACCAGGCACTACTAAATACACTCTTGGAAATTGAAATAAGAACACCGTGAATTCATTGTCCCAGGAAGGGGAAACTTTATTGACACATTCCTGGGGTCAGATACATCACATGATCACACTGACAGAACCACCGGCACATAGACACAGCCAACAGAGCATGCACAATGTCGGCACTAGTACAGTGTATATCCATCTTTAGCAGCAATGCAGGCTGCTATTCTCCCATGGAGACGATCGTAGAGATGCTGGATGTAGTCCTGTGGAACGGCTTGCCATGCCATTTCCACCTGGCGCCTCAGTTGGACCAGCGTTCGTGCTGGACGTGCAGACCGCGTGAGACAACGCTTCATCCAGTCCCAAACATGCTCAATGGGGGACAGATCCGGAGATCTTGCTGGCCAGGGTAGTTGACTTACACCTTCTAGAGCACGTTGGGTGGCACGGGATACACGCGGACGTGCATTGTCCTGTTGGAACAGCAAGTTCCCTTGCCGGTCCAGGAATGGTAGAACGATGGGTTCGATGACGGTTTGGATGTACCGTGCACTATTCAGTGTCCCCTCGACGATCACCAGTGGTGTACGGCCAGTGTAGGAGATCGCTCCCCACACCATGATGCCGGGTGTTGGCCCTGTGTGCCTCGGTCGTATGCAGTCCTGATTGTGGCGCTCACCTGCAAGGCGCCAAACACGCATACGACCATCTTTGGCACCAAGGCAGAAGCGACTCTCATCGCTGAAGACGACACGTCTCCATTCGTCCCTCCATTCACGCCTGTCGCGACACCACTGGAGGCGGGCTGCACGATGTTGGGGCGTGAGCGGAAGACGGCCTAACGGTGTGCGGGACCGTAGCCCATCTTCATGGAGACGGTTGCGAATGGTCCTCGCCGATACCCCGGGAGCAACAGTGTCCCTAATTTGCTGGGAAGTGGCGGTGCGGTCCCCTACGGCACTGCGTAGGAACCTACGGTCTTGGCGTGCATCCGTGCGTCGCTGCGGTCCGGTCCCAGGTCGACGGGCACGTGCACCTTCCGCCGACCACTGGCGACAACATCGATGTACTGTGGAGACCTCACGCCCCACGTGTTGAGCAATTCGGCGGTACGTCCACCCGGCCTCCCGCATGCCCACTGTACGCCGTCGCTCAAAGTCCGTCAACTGCACATACGGTTCACGTCCACGCTGTCGCGGCATGCTACCAGTGTTAAAGACTGCGATGGAGCTCCGTATGCCACGGCAAACTGGCTGACACTGACGGCGGCGGTGCACAAATGCTGCGCAGCTAGCGCCATTCGACGGCCAACACTGCGGTTCCTGGTGTGTCCGCTGTGCCGTGCGTGTGATCATTGCTTGTACAGCCCTCTCGCAGTGTCCAGAGCAAGTATGGTGGGTCTGACACACCGGTGTCAATGTGTTCTTTTTCCCATTTCCAGGAGTGTAATTAGATCTTACAAGCAATGCTTCCTTCTGAGGTAATTAGACATGGAAATCTACAACACAATTTTAAGACATATATTAAATATAGGAAATTTCTGTTAAAGTAAAGAAAATATAACATAAAAGATTAAACACAAAAGCCTCGAAAACACCTAAGTTGCCGAAAAACTTTCCCAGAATACTATGGCACGAAAAAGCTAATAGCCATATCAATTGGAAAAACTAACATCAAGGTTGACCACTGAATTTAGTATTTCACACTACATTTTTTTTTGGTCATCAGTCTACTGACTGGTTTGATGCGGCCCGCCACGAATTCCTTTCCTGTGCTAACCTCTTCATCTCAGAGTAGCACTTGCAACCTACGTCCTCAATTATTTGCTTGACGTATTCCAATCTCTGTCTTCCTCTACAGTTTTTGCCCTCTACAGCTCCCTCTAGTACCATGGAAGTCATTCCCTCATGTCTTAGCAGATGTCCTATCATCCTGTCCCTTCTCCTTATCAGTGTTTTCCACATATTCCTTTCCTCTCCGATTCTGCGTAGAAACTCCTCATTCCTTACCTTATTAGTGCACCTAATTTTCAACATTCATCTATAGCACCACATCTCAAATGCTTCGATTCTCTTCTGTTCCGGTTTTCCCACAGTCCATGTTTCACTACCATACAATGCTGTACTCCAGACGTATATCCTCAGAAATTTCTTCCTCAAATTAAAGCCGCTATTTGATATTAGTAGACTTCTCTTGGCCAGAAATGCCTTTTTTGCCATAGCGAGTCTGCTTTTGATGTCCTCCTTGCTCCGTCCGTCATTGGTTATTTTACTGCCTAGGTAGCAGAATTTCTTAACTTCATTGACTTCGTGACCATCAATCCTGATGTTAAGTTTCTCGCTGTTCTCATTTCTACTACTTCTCATTACCTTCGTCTTTGTCCGATATACTCTCAAACGATACTGTGTACTCATTAGACTGTTCATTCCGTTCAGCAGATCATTTAATTCTTCTTCACTTTCACTCAGGATAGCAATGTCATCAGCAAATCGTATCATTCATATCCTTTCACCTTGTATTTTAATTCCGCTCCTGAACCTTTCTTTTATTTCCATCATTGCTTCCTCGATGTACAGATTGAAGAGTAGGGGCGAATGGCTACAGCCTTGTCTTACACCCTTCCTAATACGAGCACTTCGTTCTTGATCGTCCACTCTTATTATTCCCTCTTGGTTGTTGTACGTATTGTATATGACCCGTCTCTCCCTATAGCTTACCCCTACTTTTTTCAGAATCTCGAACAGCTTGCACCATTTTATATAGTCGAACGCTTTTTCCAGGTCGACAAATCCTATGAAAGTGTCTTGATTTTTCTTTAGCCTTGCTTCCATTATTAGCCGTAACGTCAGAATTGCCTCTCTCGTCCCTTTACTTTTCCTAAAGCCAAACTGATCGTCACCTAACGCATTCTCAATTTTCTTTTCCATTCTTCTGTATATTATTCTTGAAGCAGCTTCGATGCATGAGCTGTTAAGCTGATTGTGCGATAATTCTCGCACTTGTCAGCTCTTGCCGTCTTCGGAATTGTGTGGATGATGCTTTTCCGAAAGTCAGATGGTATATCGCCAGACTCATATATTCTACACACCAACGTGAATTGTTGCCACTTCCCCCAATGATTTTAGAAATTCTGATGGAATGTTATCCATCCCTTCTGCCTTATTTAACCGTAAGTCCTCCAAAGCTCTTTTAAATTCCGATTCTAATACTGGATCCCCTATCTCTTCTAAATCGACTCCTGTTTCTTCTTCTATCACATCAGACAAATCTTCACCCTCATAGAGGCTTTCAATGTATTCTTTCCACCTATCTTCTCTCTCCTCTGCATTTAACAGTGGAATTCCCGTTGCACTCTTAATGTTACCACCGTTGCTTTTAATGTCACCAAAGGTTGTTTTTACTTTCCTGTATGCTGAGTCTGTCCTTCCGACAATCATACCTTTTTCGATGTCTTCACATTTTTCCTGCAGCCATTTCGTCTTAGCTTTCCTGCACTTCCTATTTATTTCATTCCTCAGCGACTTGTATTTCTGTATTCCTGATTTTCCTGGAACATGTTTGTACTTCCTCCTTTCATCAATCAACTGAAGTATTTCTTCTGTTACCCATGGTTTCTTCGCAGCTACCTTCTTTGTACCTATGTTTTCCTTCCCAACTTCTGTGATGGCCCTTTTTAGAGATGTCCATTCCTCTTCAACTGTACTGCCTACTGCGCTATTCCTTATTGCTGTATCTATAGCGTTAGAGAACTTCAAACGTATCTCGTCATTCCTTGGTACTTCCGTATCCCACTTCTTTGAGTATTGATTCTTCCTGACTAATGTCTTGAACTTCAGCCTACTCTTCATCACTACTATATTGTGATCTGAGTCTAAATCTGCTCCTGGGTACGCCTTACAACCCAGTATCTGATTTCGGAATCTCTGTCTGACCATGATGTAATCTAATTGAAATCTTCCCGTATTTCCAGGCCTTTTCCAAGTATACCTCCTCCTCTTGTGATTCTTGAACAGGGTATTCGCTATTACTAGCTGAAACTTGTTACAGAACTCAATAAGTCCTTCTCCTCTTTCATTCCTTGTCCCAAGCCCATATTCTCCCTTAACCTTTTCTTCTACTCCTTCCCCTACAACTGCATTCAGTCGCCCATGACTATTAGATTTTCGTCCCCATTTACATACTGCATTACCCTTTCACTATCCTCATACACTTTCTCTATCTGTTCATCTTCAGCTTGCGACGTCGGCATGTATACCTGAACTATCGTTGTCGGTGTTGGTCTGCTGTCGATTCTGATTAGAACAACCCGGTCACTGAACTGTTCACAGTAACACACCCTCTGCCCTACTTTCATATTCATAACGAATCCTACACCTGTTATACCATTTTCTGCTGCTGTTGATATTACCCGATACTCATCTGACCAGAAATCCTTGTCTTCCTTCCACTTCACTACACTGACCGCTACTATATCTAGATTGAGCCTTTGCATTTCCCTTTTCAGATTTTCTAGTTTCCCTACAACGTTCAAGCTTATGACATTCCACGCCTCGACTCGTAGAACGTTATCCTTTCGTTGATTATTCAATATTTTTCTCATGGTAACCTCCCCCTTGGCAGTCCCCTCCCGGAGATCCGAATGGTGGACTATTCCGGAATCTTTTGCCAATGGAGAGATCATCATGACACTTCTTCAAATACAGGCCACATGTCCTGTGGATACACTTACGTGCCTTTAATGCAGTGGTTTCCATTGCCTTCTGCATCCTTATGTCGTTGATCATTGCTGATTCTTCCGCCTTTAGGGGCAATTTCCCACCCCTAGGACAAGAGGGTGCCCTGAACCTCTATCCGCTCCTCCGCCCTCTTTGACAAGGCCGTTGGCAGAATGAGGCTGACTTCTTATGCCGGAAGTCTTCGGCCGCCAATGCTGATTATTTATCAAAATTTATGCAGTGGCAGGGATCGAACCCGGGACCGAAGACGTTTTGATTATAAATCAAAGACGCTACCCCTAGACCACTTACACATAGCCAACACAAATACACTACAATGAAGGTCTCAGTGGTATACAGAAATCCCCAATATAGGCACAATTACATATACCGCCAAATATTCTACTGATCTGAAAAATAATCTGAAGTAACAGATCATTAGCTGAGATAATTATGCTCAAACAAATATTTTAGGAACCCACCAAGTACTGGCTATAGAAGCGGGCGTAGCGTGGTGTGAGAAATGCTGACCATAAACACACGATGTGGCCGACATTTGATAATCCTGGAAATATCCAGTGCTGCTTGCAGCATCCATTTCCTCACAGCAAGGAATATCAAAGCCAGAAAAAGCAGCGAGCGCAGACAGAAGATCGCGGTACTCAGCTCAATGTCGTACCTCCAATTCACCAGTTACACGAGGTCTTGCCATATACAAAGCTAATTGCCGACTGACACACTAAACCCGGAACTCGCCCCATGATGCCTTCCATACTGCTGTCAGTCGCTGCCTCGCTCTTACTGCCCCACCATCACTGCTCAAGGCTTCCACTAGTACACGCTCTGCCAGAAATAATCAGCAACAAAGTGGCAATCTATTCGGGCTGCCAATAGTACCACCAGTCAATAATGCCAGAAATCAAGGTATGCGAGCCCAACCCCCACACAGGTCAACTACAAGAGTACAGGTTAATATAAGCCCGAGATAAGCCACTACAAGTGCGATATACTGGTACATTAATAAAAGACTGCTGAACTGAAGCATGCAACTGAGTACGCATTGGTTTTGCAGGTGCCAGATGTCAGTTTGTGGGATGGAACTTCATACGTCTTGCACTTGATCGATCAGTACAGGGAAGGTTAAAGCTCTTTGTGGATGACGCTGGAGTTATCCTCCGATGATGTCCTATATGTACTCGACTGGAGACAGATCTGATGATCGAGCAGGCAAAGGCGACATGGCGACACTCTGTAAAGCATGCTGCGTTACAACAGCCGTACTTGAGAAAGCGTTATCCTCTTGGAGTACACCCTCTTTAAGGCTGTTCGTGAATGGCAGTACAACAGATCAAATCACTAGACTGACACACACATTTTGCTATCAGGGTGAGTGGGATAAACACGAGATCGTTTCTGCTGTCATACGAAATCGCACCAGAGGACATAGTTCCTGGTGAAGGTCCAATGTGTCTAGCATGCAGACAAGTTAGTTACAGGCCCTCAACTGGCCTCCTTCTGTCCAATTCGCGGCCATCACTGGCACAGAGTCAGAACCAGTTTTCTTCAGAAAACAGAACAGACCTCTACTCTGCTCTGCCCATATAGTAACACTAGTAATAATAGCGGGAACTAAATTAACGACCCATAAATGATGTAGGCCACACAGTTGCGATTTTATCAGAATCATGTTTATTCAGAAAACTAACTAATAGTGGAAGTGGTCGTATTTAGAATTACTATTACACTTGAGCGCATACCCATCTGACACAGTTCCATCATTCACAAGTCCCGCGATACCACACAACGTTACGTTTTCTAAGTCGTTTCACTTCCTAGCAGCCTAAAGACCGACTGTCCGCTTTCGCGTCTCAATCAGAACTATACCTTTGGTGTCTCCAGCCGAACTGTCCTCTTTGTTGTTTAGACCAGACTGTCCCCTGCCTGCCTCCGACCGCTTTTCCCGCGCGCCGAACGTCTTCGCTCAATTGGCTAGCGCAGTTCCCTTTCCTGAAGCCGTCCTTCTAATTGGCAACAGCTTATTCTACATTATTTTACATTTTAACGTATTTTAATAATCAAAGCTTCACCATTTTCACGTACTAAATAAAGTAACAATAATATTTATTAGATAATAAACGTTTGTAGTTTCTACAAAACCAAGAACCATGGACCTTGCCGTTGGTGGGGAGGCTTGCGTGCCTCAACGATACAGATAGCCGTGCCCTAGGTGCAACCACAACGGAGGGATTATCAGGAGAAAGAAAACTGGCGCTCTACGGATCGGAGCGTGGAATGTCAGATCCCTTAATCGAGCAGGTAGGTTAGAAAATTTAAAAAGGGAAATGGATAGGTTAAAGTTAGATATAATAGGAATTAGTGAAGTTCGTTGGCAGGAGGAACAAGACTTTTGGTGAGGCGAATACAGGGTTATAAATACAAAATCAAATAGGGGTAATCCAGGAGTCGGTTTAATAATGAATAAAAAAATTGGAGTGCGTGTAAGCTACTACAAAAAGCATAGTGAACGCATTACTGTGGCCAAGATAGACACGAAGTCCACACCTACTACAGTACTACAAGTTTATATGCCAACTAGCTCTGCAGATGACGAAGAAATTGAAGAAATATATGATGAAATAAAAGAAATTACTCAGGTAGTGAAGGGAGACGAAAATTTAATTTTCATGGGTGACTGGAATTCGGTAGTAGGAAAAGGGAGAGAAGGAAATGTAGTAGATGAATACGGATTGGCGGTAAGAAATGAAAGAGGAAGCCGCTTGGTAGAATTTTGTGCAGAGCATAACTTAATCATAGCTAACACTTGGTTCAAGAATGATGAAAGAAGGTTGTATACATGGAAGAAGCCTGAAGATACTGACAGGTTTCAGATATATTATATAATGGTAAGACAGAGATTTAGGAACCAGGTTTTAAATTGTAAGACATTTCCAGGGGCAGATGTGGACTCTGACCACAATCTATTGGTTATGAACTGTAGGTTAAAACTGAAGAAACTGCAAAAAGTTAGGAATTTAAGGAGATGGGACCTGGACAAACTGATTAAACCAGAGGTGGTCCAGAGTTTCAGGAAGAGCATAAGGCAACAATTATCACAAATGGGGGAAAGAAATACAGTAGAAGAAGAATGGGTAGCTTTGAGAGATGAAGTAATGAAGGCAGCAGAGGATCTAGTAGGTAAAAAGACGAGGGCTACTAGAAATCCATGAGTAACAGAAGAAATATTGAAATTAATTGATGAAAGGAGAAAATAGAAAAATGCAGTAAATGAAGCAGGCAAAAAGGAATACAAACGTCTCAAAAATGAGATCGACAGGAAGTGCAAAATGGCTACGCAGGCATGGCTAAAGGACAAGTGTAAGGATGTAGAGGCTTATCTCACTAGGGGTAAGATAGATACTGCCTACAGGAAAATTAAAGAGACCTTTGGAGAAAAGAGAACCACTTGTATGAATATCAAGAGCTCAGATGGAAACCTAGTTCTAAGAAAAGAAGGGAAAGCAGAAAGGTGGAAGGAGTATATATAGGGTCTATACTAGTGCGATGTACTTGAGAACAATATTATGGGAATGGAAGAGGATGTAGATGAAGATGAAATGAGAGATACGATACTGCGTGAAGAGTTTGACAGAGCACTGAAAGACGTGAGTCGAAACAAGGCCCGGGGAGTAGACAACATTCCATTAGAACTACTGACAGCCTTGGGAGAGGCAGTCCTGACAAAACTCTACCATCTGGTGAGCAAGATGTGTGAGACAGGCGAAATACCCTCAGACTTCGAGAATAATATAATAATTCCAATCACAAGAAAGTAGGTGCCGACTGATGTGAAAATTACCCGAGAATCAGTTTAATAAATCACGGCTGCAAAATACTATCGCGAATTCTTTACAGACGAATGGAAAAACTCGTAGGAGCCGACCTCGGGGAAGATCAGTTTGGATTCCGTAGAAATATTGGAACACGTGAAGCAAAACTGACCCTACGACTTATCTTAGAAGCTAGATTAAGCAAATGCAAACCTACGTTTCTAGCATTTGTAGACTTAGAGAAAGCTTTGACAATGTTGACTGGAATACTCTCTTTCAAATTCTGAAGGTGGCAGGGGTAAAATACAGGGAACGAAAGGCTATTTACAATTTGTACAGAAACCAGATGGCAGTTATAAGAGTCGAGGTGCATGAAAGGGAAGCAATGGTTGGGAAGGGAGTGAGACATGGTTGTAGCCTCTCCCCGATGCTATTCAATCTGTATATTGAGCAAGCAGTAAAGGAAACAAAAGTAAAATTCGGAGTAGGTATTAAAATATATGGAGAAGAAATAAAAATTTTGATGTTCGCCGCTGACATTGTAATTCTGTCAGAGACAGCAAAGGACCTATAGGAGCAGTTGAACGGAATGGACAGTGTCTTGAAAGGAGAAAATAAGATGAACATCAACGAAAGCAAAACGAGGATAATGGAATGTAGTCGAATTAAGTCGGGTGATGCTGAGGGTATTAGATTAGGAAATGAGACACTTAAAGTAGTAAAGGAGTTTTACTATTTGGGGAGCAAAATAACTGATGATGGTCGAAGTAGAGAGGATATGAAATGTAGACTGGTAATGGCAAGTAAAGCGTTTCTGAAGAAGAGAAATTTGTTAACATCGAGTATAGATTTAAGTGTCAGGAAGTCGTTTCTGAAAGTATTTGTATGGAGCGTAGCCATGTATGGAAGTGAAACATGGACGATAAATAGTTTGGACAAGAAGAGAATATGTGGTGCTACAGAAGAATGCTGAAGATTAGATGGGTAGGTCACATAACTAATGAGGAGGTATTGAATAGGATTGGGGAGAAGAAGTGTTTGTGGCACAACGTGACTAGGAGAAGGGATCGGTTGGTGGGACATGTTCTGAGGCATCAAGGGATCACCAATTTAGTATTGGAGGGCAGCGTGGAGGGTAAAAATCGTAGAGGGAGACCAAGAGGTGAATACACTAAACAGATTCAGAAGGATGTAGGTTGCAGTAGGTACTGGGAGATGAAGAAGCTAGCACAGGATAGAGTAGCATGGAGAGCTGCATCAAACCAGTGTCAGGACTGAAGACCGCAACAACAGCAACAATAAACGTTAAATTCTTTTACATAAAACCAATACAATTTCCTTCTTAATTTTGAATGTCACGGCCAGTAGACTGGCACCAATGTGCTTTCTGAGAAATAAATAAAGAACAAAGTAAGTATTATGCACTAAACTTTACAACAAATATTCTGTTACCTAGCGATTCAATAAGGTGTCATGTGTGGAGGAAATGATGATCTGATGCTTAACTGAAAATACTGATAATCGACCAAAGCGTTCAGATTTTAGCATCCAGGTCTTTGTTACAAAACTTGTTAATTTCGCTGTAACAGTAGGTTCTAAACTATTATAGATATGATCAATATTCAAGTTTTATTGGAATCACCATGAAAATTTATGGAGGATGGTAGATTAAAAATACTGTGGCTTCATTCCCTGCACTGCTACAGAATTAAATAATTTTCATAAATGCTTCCCTTTATGGCCCGTATTAGGTACGCCATATTTAACACTGCTACGTCTCCTTGGCCACAAAATCCTTCTACTGGGTTTTCCTATGACGTAGGTTCTCGTCTGTCTCATCGCACACTATAGCGCTTATGCCCCAATAGACAATAAACGCCAGTCAGTTCCATCTCGTGGTGAATCTGCGCCCTTTTTGGCATCCGTTCCTGGACGACAGGGTTCGTTTCACAATTCCTGAATGCTGACTCTTTCTGCTATATATTTACATGAGAGCGAAATTCTCGTTTAGTCACAAGTGGAATGCACGCTATAGGGCTCTTATCTCGGAGCTGTCCTTGAAGTAACAGATTTATAACAGTTAGTTGTGTCACTGTGGTGCCAACGACTGCCCAGATTGCTGCTGCAGTAGCAGTACGATGCGCCAGAGCCATACGCCGAACACGATGATCTTCCCTCACGGTAAATCCACGCGGCTGCCCGGAGTCGCGTCTTTTTGCGGCCGTACATTCTCGTGACAACCACTGCCAGTAGTCACGTTCATTGCGTGTTCTTGTGGCTGTGTAGTATTAAAACACGTAATGGCGGCGAAAACTCTGCCTACGTTTTGAAAAACCGGAGAAAGTGCAGTGTCAAACGACCATAGGTCACGAAATCTGTCTATTCACTTCGCCAACAACATATGAGAAAGCACCACAATATCAAAACCGTAAGTTATACACGTAAAACGTGATACATACTCATTTCCGTTTGTAAATGCATAATAAACAGAAACATAAAAATGACGTTTTGCTATTTGTAGATGAGAAGTTGTAGATTGTGTAGCAGAATAGCTACCAAAATAAATGTCTAATAGTATCATGTAAGGTATGTAAACTAATATCTACATTTACTCTTTTAGTTATAAATAGAACTATGTCATAATGTTATAAACAACACATTAGTGATTCAGGTCGCTATTAAATATCTCGACTGTGAACTATGAACAAATTATGTATAATACTGTACAATAATTATTCATTCAGAATTGTAAATATTATGTACCAAAGTTTCGTTACATTTTAATATGTAACAACAATTTTACTGTTGGAAAATAAAAAATAACCCATTGAAGATAGCACAAAATATGCTGAAACGTCTGGGTAAAACAAAACAGAAAAAAAAATGTGTCTTGCATAGGGCGGAATTCCTCTTCACATTTCGTAGCAAGCAAGGACATAACAAGAAGAACTGCACCACAATGATTATGAAAAGAAGAGACAATCGATGAGTTTAGCAACCCATCACTTTTATTTCATCAGGCCAATGGTTCATGACATTCATGTCTTTACTCATAATTCATACAAAACGGATTATTGAGAGTCTGCACGATTCCGGTCTACAGTAAAAGTTCAGTTTGTGGTAGGTTCAAATGGTTCTGAGCACTATGGGACTTAACATCTATGGTCATCAGTCCCCTAGAACTTAGAACTACTTAAACCTAACTAACCTAAGGACAGCACACAACACCCAGTCATCACGAGGCAGAGAAAATCCCTGACCCCGCCGGGAATCGAACCCGGGAACCCGGGCGTGGAAAGCGAGAACGCTACCGCACGACCACGAGCTGCGGACAGTTTGTGGTAGGTATCGTACCACTTCCCTTCTTCAGAAGAACCAGAATTTCCACAGAAAAGATTCAGCAGAAGCCTGCTTACAGTTAACTATTAACAAAATTTGAAGAAAAGCAAAGGTCTTGCAATAGATTCTCATTTTGCATATCCGGACTGACGTCAGGTGTTTGTGGTCGATGAAAATCTGTTCCGGACCGAAAATGCAACCTAGATTTTCCACTTACCGCGAGCAGTTACGTTAACCACATCGGCTATCTAAGCACACCTGTAGGACCGACCTGTGATTCCCCCACAAAACATTTTATTGTCGTTTTAGCCCATCGAAGCATGGATACATCACAAATGGTTACGCGTCCTTCAGACATGCTTACATATCATTAGGACACTGTATTATGAAAATACAACACTGTATTAAAAAGACACTGAAACCACCAAAAAATGAAGATCCTTAATACGCCTTTCGGCCTCCACCAATTAATCTGCTTACTGTTCGAAATTACAAGTGTTCAAGTGATATTTCAGTACTAAGAAGAGTAATTCAGTCACAATATTCTAAGTTCATTAACTACTTGCGAAACAACATTGAAATTGGTGCATAAAACTAAATCATTTTCGAAACTTCATGTTGCATACAGCAACGCAGTAATCTCAAGTGAAATTTGAGGCAATTTTCACTGTTTTCAACCCACAGTGGAATACTCCGTCGCCAGTCGAATGACATAACAGCAAGACGACGCACTTCCCTATAAGTTTCAAAGAATAAGAATCATTTTTAGACAAGGTCAATAATTTTGCAATAAACAATCTCAAAATCTGACAGATATGTCTATTGTTTTTAATGTCCGAAGAAAGAAAGCTGTCAAATTTGAATGGTCTCAGGAACAGCATAAAGTAGTTCTCACGCTAAGAAAATTTTTCACTTGGCAGTTCCTGGTTTAGCCACGCACATCCCAAAGGAACATTAGATTAGATTAGATTAGATTAGATTTACTTTCATTCCAATTGATCCGTAGTGAGGAGGTCCTCCAGGATGTGGAACATGTCAGAAAAACAACAATACATGACAAATATTTACAACTAAAACAAATAAGCTAATGTACCATTCCACAGGTCCCAAGTGGAATGATCGTCATATTTTAATGAACACTAAGAGTCATTTTACAAATACTAATGCACTGAATTGAAAATAAAAAAGTTTTTTATTTAGGTTTTTATTTAGGTTTCGTGCATTAAAGCACGTCATCAGAGAGGTTCCTTCTCAAAAACAGAGGATAGGTAATAGCACACGCATCAGAAACGTTAAAGACGACATAGCTTACTTTTTCTCAAATAGAAAAGGAGGCTCTGGGCATCATTTATGATAATGAGAACTTCATATTTTCACTGTATGGCAGTAAATATAGATGAGCACGAGATCACAAGCTTATCAGATTTTACATCACTCTTTCATCGGGTGGGATATTTTTATAAAATTAAAACACGAGCTCTCGAAGAAAATCATGTATTGCATCAGGAGTTTAATGTAGGCACGTCCACCTGATTTACATTAACGGAGGTTCGATGGACAGTTGGGTCATTTTGTGTACGGAATACCCAAACGCACAGACCGTTAAATAAGTTGTGTTCCCACAATCCGCCTCAGAAGCATTCTTTCTTAGACACTTTATTACACAGAACTCAGAGAGTTTCACATCATGATAGCCTGGGATCTAAATTAAAGCACCTTAAGATTGTATTGAGAAAAGAATTGCTGCTATATATGTATCTGAAAACTAAATAAACAATTTTCACAAATGTGGTACCGGAGTCAGATACATTCTCTACATTAGACGGCGTAAAATAAAAATTTTATTAAGACGGGTCACATCGCACTAGGTACACGCATTAGCTCTAACTGTGGAAGAAAAATTAGTAGGCTTAAATTCCATGCCGCGATTTTTAATTTTGCGTTAATGGATTCCATCAATTCCGTAGTTTCACCAGCTGGCGTTACTGCGTAGAGAGGGGTAGAAATTTAAAAGCGTAACCTGGTTTGGAATGCTGTAATTAAAATATGTGAGATAAAATTTTACACGTTCCACAGTTCTGATGCTCTAATGGAAGCTTTGATCAACTCAACGATAAAAAAAAGACTGTCTAGAAACTTGAAATTTTCGAAATATCTTTTTGCAGGACTTTAAAGCACCGTGTCTGTTCTCATTTAGAAACAAGGGAACAATAATGGAAATACTGAAGCTAATATATTTATAAAAGAATTGTGGGGCGGTGAGTAGGTTACTTCACTGGTTTAAAGTTTTGATGCCGTCTTTAATCACGTTAGCTTGGCAACTAATTTGGTGGTCAGCCAGAAACCGAAGGGAAACATACTGACCTTAGTTTCCAGTCTGCACGACCACACTCCAGTCCAGCCCACTGAAAAAAAAAAAAAATGTTTATTTCCCATTTCTTTGCGGGATCAGGACTATGACTTCAGAAAAAGTTTAAGGTTCCAATCAAGATTTAATTTAATTAAAGTTTCTCACTAACAACACTTAAAATTGCGTTATGTTCAATTGAAAACAAGTCTTTCTAATCTTACAGCACCTTTAGCAGTTGAGAGGCGACCTCTACGGTAACTTCCTACCAGATTGATTTTCGCCCTGACTAACATCACTCAATTGAAAGTTCGCAATAAATGTTCAAAAATTAATGCTCCCCATAAAAGTGGAAATAATTCACCACTTGCCACGCGGAATTGAATTTCACACTGACGGCACACTAACAGTTATTTTACCGAATTCTAAACGATCCAGGACGGTGTACAGTCCTCGCGAGTTCACTATCCGTTTTCACTGCCAAATACGCGCTTGTCACAGTTC
The DNA here is from genome assembly GCF_023864275.1 of Schistocerca cancellata. Classification (NCBI taxonomy): domain Eukaryota; kingdom Metazoa; phylum Arthropoda; class Insecta; order Orthoptera; family Acrididae; genus Schistocerca; species Schistocerca cancellata. The sequence goes on from NC_064628.1 coordinate 223,293,735, forward strand.
GGCTCGGACGTCATCCGAGGCAGAGCGCGACCAGACGTTTAACTGGCATGGACCTCATAGTGTCTGAGAGCGAAGTGACCTTCCTACTGCTTCTGGGGCTGTATTTATAAGGTGCCGGTGCGTACTGCCGAGCTCTATTATTTGATATATTTGATCATCTGGTTTAATCAAAATCCTCTATCATTAACATTTCAAGTACTTAATCAACAACACTTAGGTACATTTTAGTTACAAAATTAGATTTTATTTAATTACTGAAAAACTATAAGAGGTAGATTAACGTGGACTCTCTGTTATTATTTTTGGTGTGTACTGAAGCATATAACAAATTTTCAAGTCCATTATTTAGCGCCTCTGATTATCCCGAAAAACGTGGATTCTCGCGTTAATTTTTGTTTTATGGTTTTGAAAACCAGCATGACTTATTTATAACTTCTAACTGCACCTTCTGACCAAATTCTGGATTCCTAGCGTCATTATTTAGCGCCTCTGATTTTTCTCTTAAAACGGCATTTTTCCGTAAACTATTAAGTTTAGAACATCAAGATTTGGATCATTATTACACTAAACTATAATTTAACGAAATTTTAAACATGAATTTTGATTTTTAATTTCATACTAAATTGTGGTGCAATACTTGTGCGCTACATGCAGACGCGTTAAGGTGACGTGGCGCTACTAGCAGTGAACTGGGGTAAGTCCCGGCGCACTCGCTCGCCTCTGCATCTCACACATGATGCAGCGATTGGTTTGCTTCAGAGTCAGCCGGCGAAATTATCTCCTGTGACTACTGCTGGTCTTCCAGTTACAGGTGTCTGAGGGTTGTCAAAGGTAATGTAAAGAAACAAAGCGCAGTATTTGTTATGTGGGACTGCTTTAAGTATGCAGCTTAGTAAAGATCCTAAATTGTCATTACTGCTCTAAATATATAACTCGTTCGTTACAATCACGTTACGATGCAGACGGTGGCTCAATTAATGTCACTTACTGGACCAGCTGAATTTGAACGTTTTTAGCTGCGAGGTTGTTTCAAAAATAACAAAACTTCCATTTATGCTACATCTAAATGTCCTAGCTCATTGATGTTGACAGCCTGTAAGCATTATTTGGCTCTGAGCGCTATGGGACTTAACTACTGTGGTCATCAGTCCCCTAGAACTTAGAACTACTTAAACCTAACTAACCTAAGGACATCACACACATCCATGCCCGAGGCAGGATTCGAACCTGCGACCGTAGCAGTCGCGCTTCCGGACTGAGCGCCTAGAACCGCTAGACCACCGCGGCCGGCTAAGCATTATTTGATCGAAAGAATCTGCACCAGAAGTCTTCACACGAAGCGGATAAGACAATATAACAGGAAGAGGGGAGTACAGAATTGGCGGTAGACATGTAGTAATAGCAGAGCTGGTTGCCGAGGAGTGCTTTGTCACTTCGAACGTTGACTAGTCATTTCATGTCACCTAAGGAACAGATCCTTGAATAGCTAACTAAGTTGACCCTTAAGAGAGCGTCTGTAAAGTTTGGAAGGTAGGAGACAAGGTACTGGCAGAAGTAAAGCTGTGAGTACCGGGCGTGAGTCGTGCTTCGGTAACTCAGATGGTAGAGCACTTGTCCGCGAAAGGTAAAGGTCGCAAGTTCGAGTCTCGGTCGGGCACACAGTTTTAATCTGCCAGGAAGTTTCATATCAGCGCACACTCCGCTGCAGAGTGAAAATCTCATTCTGGAAACATCCCCCAGGGTGTGGCTAAGCCATGTCTCCGCAATATACTTTCTTTCAGGAATGCTATTTCTGCTAGGTTCGCAGGAGAGTTTCTGTAAAGTTTGGAAGGTAGGAGACGAGGTACTGGCAGAAGTAAAGCTGTGAGTACCGGGCATGAGTCGTGCTTCGGTAGCTCAGATGGTAGAGCACTTGCCCGCGAAAGGCAAAGGTCCCGAGTTCGAGTCTCGGTCCGGCACACAGTTTTAATCTGCCAGGAAGTTTCATATCAGCGCACACTCCGCTGCAGAGTGAAAATGTCATTCTGGAATTCTAGGACTTGTTGGCTCTTACTATCTTGGGAATTGTGTGGATGATGTTTTACCGAAAGTCTGCTGATATACTGCCTGTCTCATACATTCTGCCCACCCACTTGTATAGACGTTTTGTTGCTACTTCGCAAAATGCTTTTAGAAATTCCGATGGAATATTATGTGTCCCTTCTACCGTATACAAATGCATAATTTCGCGATGATATACAGTATATTGATAAAATGTTCTCGGGCTTCCAACCCCGTCCAGTGGTTTAAAATCCACGAGCTTTCGACCGAGTTCTCCTCGGCCATTGTCGAATGATTGCTGCTGCCGTCCTCACGTAGCCACGCTGTCTTCAGTGACGACACTGGTGCTCGCTCCAGTGCCATATACGGTAATGTTTTCATTGCGCGCATGCCGCGTCCGGTTCAGCTTTCCCGTGGCCGGTTTCCACACTGTACTTAGCTGCAGCCCACCGTCTTTATTGTGTTGTCAGAAATGTTTAACTCGATCGCTTCTTCTATAACACTGTCCCAGAAACTAGTAGACCGAGTACTAACAGACGTCTCGGAAAATGCAATACGATGTCCGTTTTATGTAGCATGTTCCGCCACCGCTAATTTCTCAGGATACCGTAGGCGAAAATATGTGCGTGTTCCACATGGCGCTGTTCAACAGTACGTGCAGTCTGTCCGATATAGAATGTCCACAGCCACACGGTATTTTATATACTCCTGGCGTTGTGACTCACAGGCCTCATTAGCTGTCGAATTTTAGATGGTGCCCTAAGAACCTTATTGATTTTATGCTTCTTTAGAAGCCGGCTAATCTTTCCTGTTATTGAGCCACTGAACGGCAAGCACGCATGCTTCTTCGTGCCCTCCTCGGAGGTCTTCTGCTTATGTTTCTTCGGCAAGATGGCTTGTGAAATATGGTGGTTGTTATAGCCGTTTTCTTTGAAGAATTTCCGTAAGTAGCTCAGTTGCTTTGGGAGGCTCTCAGCGTCTGAAGCAGCTTCCGCTCGATGCACCAATGTACTCAGAACAGAACTTTTCTGCGGAGGGTGGTGTAGCTGGTATCTAGGGGGGATCAATGCAGTGAAATGGAAGGAAGACAAGAATTTATGGTCAGATGAGTGTAGGGCAATATCAACAGCAGCAGAGAATGGTATAACGGCAGTAGGATTCGTTATGAACAGGAACGTAGAGCAGAGTGAGAATTGCAGCGAACAATTCAGTGGTACAGTGTCTCTGATCCGTAGTGAAACATGACTGTGAGAAAACCGGAACGGAAGAGAATCGAAGCACTTGATATGTGGTACTATCGAAAAATGTTAGAAATTAGGTGGACTGATAAGGTAAGGAATGGGATAGTTATCCGCAGTATGGATGAGGAATGGAAATAGTGGAAAACGCGGACAAGAAGAAAAAAATAATAGGACATCTGTTAAGACATCATGAAATAACTTCCACTGTACGAGAGGAAATTTTAGAGGCTAGCAACTGCAGAGAAAGACAGAGATTGGGATGAAGCCAGCGAAAAATTGAGGACATAGGTTCCGAGTGCTACTCTCAGATGAGAAGTTTGGCACAGGAGTGCAATTCGCGGCGGGCCACATCAAAACAAGAAAAATACCATACCGTTCAAGACCCGAAGATGATCAGCTTTCGCCCACTTACTCATCTCAGTACACACTATAAAATCCTTACATGCCTACTGGCGGCGCCCATGCACACGTTAGTGCCCTCAATTCTTTCACCAACTCAGAGGCCACGCGGCCATGCCAGCCAAAAACGTGCCGTGAGTAAATGTCTGAATCTCGTCACCCTCGCCACGTCCTGCCGCCTCCATGTGGCACTGGTATCAATCAACTTCGATAATGCCTCTGATAGGGTGCGACATCAATTCATCCTACCGGTGGCGATGCGTATCGGTTTCCGTCGCCATTAGCCGACACCCTGCGATGGCTATTTATCATTGCCACATCGAGTAGTGCAGTCTACGGACGACAGGCAGGACCGATTCCGATACGGCTTTCCGTCATACACGGCTGTCCCCTGTCCCCTGTACTGTTCACTATCGCCCTCAAACCCCTTATCAGAGACCTAAGACTCCATCTCACAGGACTCACCCCACACAGCCATACCTTCTGTTGCTGAACATACGCGGACGATTTGCTGCTCCTGCGGAAATACATAACGCCATCGCGTGGATCCCACAGTATGGAAGAACAGCGGGAAGGATCCTGAATGTGACCAAATCAGCGATTGTGAACATCGCTCGTAGCGTCCGACGCAAAGCGACACTGGTGTTCCCAGCAGTGGACAAGTTCCACTGCTTGGGTATGATATTTATCGGACATACCCACCGTACGGCGGCATACACCTACCGTCATTTGCCTCATAATATACGATTCCACATCCAACACAACCTCTACCGTAGCCTGAATCTACTCGAACGAGCGGCCTACGTCAACAACTACGTCGTACCAAAGTTGGTACACAGTGCCGAAATATTCTCTCTGCCAATGATCCTAGGACGACAGTTCCAGACGACCTTGTGGTCAGAGACTTCGGATCGTTGAGAACCAACCATAAGACCACTTACGACACCAGGGGTCTAGGGGCAGCGTATTTGAATAATAATTAGTAATCGAAAGTCCTCGGTCCCAGGTCAGAAACCCGCCACCGCTTAAATTTTGATTAATAGTCAGCATTGGCAGCCGAAGGCTTCCGGCTTAAGAAGTCACCCTCATTCTGCCAACGGCTTGTCAATGAGGGAGGAAGAGCCGACAGAGGTTCAGGGCGCTCTCTTGTCCTTCGGGTGAGAAACCGCCCCTTAAGACGGAAGACTCAGTAATGATCAACGACATGAGGATGAAGAAGGCAATGGAAATCACTCTCCATTCACGAAAGATTCCAGAATAGTCTCCCATTCGGATCTGCGGGAGGGTAATGCGAAGGGGGAGGTGACTATGAGAAAAAGATTGAATTATCGAGGAAAAGATAACGTTCTACAAGTCGAAGCGTACAACGTCAGAAGCTTGAACGTGGTAGGGAAGCTAGAAAATCTGAATACAGAAATGGAAAGGCTCAATCTAGATACAGTAGGGGTCAGAGAAGTGAAACGGAAAGAGGACAAGGACGTCTGGTCAGATTAGTATAAGGTAATTTCAAAAGCAGCAGAAAGTGGAATAACGGGTGTAGGACTCGTTATGAATAGGAAGGTAGTGCAGAGAGTGTGTTACTGTGAACAGTTCAGTGATATGGTGTTCTTATCAGAATCGATGCAAACCATAAAGATAGTTCAGGTATACACGCCGAAGTCGGAAGCTGAAAGTGAAGAGATAAAGTATATGAGCATATTGAAAGCGTAGTACATTACGTAAAGGGTGATGAAAATCACTTGGGAGACTGGAATTCAGTTCTAGGGGAAGGAGTGGAAGGAAAGGTTACAGGAGAATATGGGGTTGGTACAAGGAATGAGAGAGGAGAAGGACTAATTGAGTTCTGTAATAAATTTCAGCTAGTAATAGGGAATCCTCTGGTCAAGAATGAAAGAGGAGGAGATGTACTTGGAAAAGGCCAGGTGATTCGGCACATAACCAGCACTCAGGTACATCATGGTCAGATAGAGATTCCATGAGCAGATATAGACTCAGATGACAATGGACTAGTGATGAAGAGTAAGCAGAAGTTTAAGAGATTAGTTAAGAAGAATCAATACACAAATTCTACTTCATTGGCAGCAAAAACAGACTAACACTGACAAAGAGGACATTCCTGGCAAAGAGAAGTTTATTAGTATCAAACGGAGGCTTTAATTTCATAGGCCTTAACTGGAGGAAGAAATTTCTGAGAATGTACTTTGGAGCACTGCATAGTAGTGAAACATGCACTTTGGGAAAACCGGAACAGAAGAAGTGGTGTTACAGACGAACGTTGAAAATTAGGTGGATGGATGTGATAAGGAATGAGGAGTTCTGCGCAGAATGGGAAGGAAAGGAATATGTGGAAAACACTGACAAGGAGAAGGGAATGGATGATAAGACAGGGTAATGACTTCCATGGTACTGGAGGGAGTTGTAGAGGGCAAAAATTGTAAAGGAAGACAGAGATTGGAATACATCCGCCAAATAATTGAGGACGTAGTTTGCAAGAGGTACTCTGAGACAAAGAGGCTGACACAGGAGAGCAATTCGTGGGGTTGGGGAGGGGGGCCGTGCACATCACACCAGTCAGTAGACTAATGGAAAAATAACCACCCTTCCAGTTGCAGCAGGCAGACTCGGTCTTGTTCATGCTGGAGCCAGATCATCCACTATATACTTCTACGACGAGGTTCTGGTGCGGCCTTCCGTATCCCTTACGCCCAGCTTCTGGGAATTGCCGGCAATATGGCCCACATCGCCCCAACACTTTCCGATACATCGGCGCACTTTGTCGAACTCAGCTATGTACTTGATCCCTTTCAGACCACGTGTGCATGACCAGCGAAAGATTTTACGAGCTGTTTTCGCTTCGCACCCATGGAATACGTAGGAGAACCTACTCCAAGATATCCGTTGAACACTGGTGTGGAAGTACATCCATGAGCCACTCCTTACAGCCAACGGACGAGCTCTGTAGTACCGCGTCATCAACAACCTGACACACCAGCCATTTCACTGTACTCGACTGGCAGAATCACCACTATATACTCAACGCCCAAATGAGGATACTGGTTAACAACGTCTCACATGTCCGTTGACGCACGATGTCTGTCAGCTCATACAATGGATAATGGCACATTACCTGCGCTCCCTGCCAACAACAGTCGGCCCACACTGCCTTCTCCTTCTGATGGACACACATTTTCCATACACCAATCACAACACTATCACAGGGTACAACGGGCTGACCATTACCTACAACTTCTGCGATGGAGCACACTTCCAGCTCAACTTTTAGTACTGTGTCTTGGATGCTGTCAATTTTCCAGTTACTTATACTTACACTTCCCCATGAGTTGGGGCGTACCTGACATTCGACATGCCTGACACCTCACGACGCCCGGAATGGTACGGTGTAACAGCCTAGTCCCAGCCAGTGAGCAGGAGATGCGCTCGAAGAAGTGCGCGCCATGCCTCCCATCTTATCTTTCTTTGTTTTCTGATCTAATCCGCCCCCTTTGTTTCTTCTTTCTGGTCATGAGCCGTTAGCAACGTCTCCTCTTCTCGAGACAAGAAAAATAAAACAAAAAGAGATGGATTGTTCTCATTATAGACCGCTTCTATGTGTATCCTGACACATGGGGATGTCGTGGCCAGGCCACAGGCTGCGCCCTGTCCACTTCGTCCCCCCACACTCTGGCAATCGTTGGACCACTTCCATCTTTCTTTTCTTTCTTTTTATTTTTTTAAAGCTTTGCGTCTTTCACTAGCAGTCAAAATGTCTTGGGCTCCATGTTCGGAAAATGGCGCTGCTAAAATTTTGCAAAAATTCATCAGTAATGGCGGCCGAAGATTTCCACCATAACAAATCGCCCTCATTCTGACAACGGCTCTTGTCAAAGATGGCGGAGGAACAGTTGAAGAGGAATGGAAATTTCTAAAAAAGTATAGCCACAGAAGTTGGAAAGGGATCCACAGGTAGAACAAAGGTAACTACAAGGAAGATAACTGCGAACAAACGATGAGTAACGGACGAAATATTTAAATTAAACGAAGAGAGGAGGAAGTAAATTATTCAGGGAAAGACAGGAATGCATCATTGTAAATCACTGAGGAATGAAATAAATAGGGAGTGCAGGGAATCCATGGTGAAATATCTGCAAGAATAGAAGACAATCGAAGCATATGAGACGTGGTGCTACAGAAGAATGCTGATACTTATGTGGACTGATATGGTATGAAATGAGGTTTCCTGCAGTATCGACGAGGTTTAGATATACTGGCAAGAAGAAGGGACGGGATAATAGAACGTCTGATAAGACTTCAGGGGATAATTTCCATCGTACCAAAGGGAGCTGTAGACAGTAAAAGCTTTAAGGAAGACTGTGGTTGGAATATATCCAGGGAATAATGTTAAAAATAAAATTTCACTTGCTCTCCACATCACATGATGAACACTCATTACACAACACTCTTATACCGGAATGATCTTTACAGGTTAACTTTTGACACTCGCCACATTGTCGATTCGCTTTCCTTTCCTTTGACTTTGGGCAGAAATCACACCTTTTTCGTTTAAGATTTGGAATATCTGCATCCTGGTTGTCATGCTGCTTGCCCTTTATAAGAGCCTCGAAAGCTGAGGAAAGTAACTGGGTGATAGAATTGGTCTTTCAATGAGAGGTTTGACTGTTTTTTTTTCAGTTCTGAGGAATTCTCTTCTTGAATTTTTACTCATCACGTCATGCAAGAATTTACAGTACAGGACGTTATCATTAAGAGATACTAAAACAAGTACATCAAAAAATACAGCAAGCGGCCACATTCTTGTTCCACGTTTCACAGAATACAATCTAACCTACTTACTAACCGTTTCAATCCTGACTTTGCTGTACGATATTATTATTTCAGGTTTTTGTGTTCATGTTCAATTACATCAAATGTGTGGTGTAGATTAGAGATCAAAACTGACTTATTTTGTATAGGCGCATAGGAAGCTAAAGCAGTTTTCTGAGTGTACTCAAAAGTGTTTAATAATCGAGCCTTTTGTTTTGATAGCAAAATTCCTTTTGGTATCTCTTTTCGGTTGGTCCGAAGATTCCTACAAGCAAGAAGTTCCTGTCCCAAATCAGAACTTCTAAAACAAATTATCAATTGTCCCCTCAGGTGATCAACTAAATCATGTACCTCTCGTTTCCTTTGATTTATTTCCATTCCTTCAGCAGATTTCCCTTTATACAGTAGTGCATTTATGAGATAATTTGCCCCATAAGCCACACACATCCTGTACTTTAAAAAGTACACCATGAATGGACACCGTCCGCGGAAGATACAGAGGTGCTCATCAAAAGTAACGTAAGGAACAGCGATATAAGACGAAATGCCTGCGTCAATCATCATTTCAAACACAGATCGTACAGGTGCAGCTTTTGATCTAGAAACGGCTTTTCTTTCTTCTCTTGTATGTTGGTCATCGAAAAAGAGTCATATCAAAATATCACGAAATCTTGAAAAGACCATTGTGGCTCGAGAAGTTGTTGAGTCATAATCCTTGTTGTTGTTATGGTCTTCAAATCGGAGACTGGTTTAATGCAGCTGTCCATACTACTCTATCCTATGTAAGACTCTTCATCTCCGAGTAACTAGTGGAATACACATCCTTTCGAACCTGCTTAATGTATTCATCTCTTGGTCTTCCTCTACAGATTTTACCCTCCACACTTCCCTCCAATGTTAAATTGGTGATCATTTGACGTCTCAGAATGTGTCCTATCAACCGAGCTCTTCTTTAATCATATTGTGCCATCACATTCCAAAAAGCTCTATTCTCTTCTTATCTATACTGTTTACACCTTCGTACACGCCTACACTCCAGACAAACATCTTCAGAAAAGACTCTTAAGTGCTTTATATTCTATGTTAGACAAATTTATCTTCTTCAAAAACAATTTTCTTGCGATTGCCAGTCCACATCTTATATCTTCTCTACTGTTTCAATTATCACTTATTTTGCTGCCAGGTAGGGAAACTCGTCTACTATTATGTGTCTCGATTCCTAATCTAATTCCCTCGGCATCACCTGATACAATTCGACTACATTCCATAATCCTTCTTTTGTTTTCGTTTATGTTCATACTATATCCTCCTTTCGAGACGCTACCCATTCCGCGCAATTGCTCTTCCAAGCCCTTTTCTGTCTCTGACAGAACTACAATGTCATCGGCAAACCTTAAAGTTTCTATTCCTACTCTCTGAACTTTAATTCCTATTGCAAATTTTTCTTCTGTTTCTTCTACTCCCTACTCGATGTACAGATCGAATAACATCGAGGTTAGACTATAACCCTGTCTCGCTCCCTTTTCAACCATTGATTCCCTTTCATGCCCCATCATTCTTATAACTGCCGTCTTATTTCAATGCAAGTTGTAAATAGCCTTTCCAACCCCGTATTTTACCCCTGACAACTTCAGAATTACAAAGAAGTGTTCCGGTCAACATTGTAGAAACCATTCTCTAAGTCTTAAATGATGCAAATTTAGGTTTTCCGTTCCTTAACGTATATTCAAAGAGAAGTCGTAGGAGTGAATTGCCTCGCGCATCCCCGTTAGTTTATCTTGACTACAGCTCAGGTTTAAAACTGACGTCAGGTGTTTTTATTTCAAGAAAATGATATAAAAGTCGGTATTAGGCAGGAGTTTTAACAGCGTCGGAACTGGAACTTTTTAAAGGCTACTCACAAGTCTTCCAAAATATTAGAAATTCTCCTCACTCATTCATCCAGCCCTCCCTATTCACCTCCCCACCCCTCCCCCAAGCCGCACGGTCTAGCGCGATATCACGGTTCGCGCGGCTCCCCCCGTCGGAGGTTGGAGTCCTCCCTCGGGCATGGGGGTGTGTGTTGTCCTTAGCGTAGGTTAATTTAAATTCGATTAAGTAATGTGTAAGTTTAGGGACTGATGACCTCAGCAGTTTGGATCTATAAGATCTTACCACAAATTTCCAAATCTCCCCCTCCCCCCCCACCCAACAAAGTATCATACGAGAATGAGATTTTCACTCTGCAGCGGAGTGTGCGCTGATATGAAACTTCCTGGCAGATTAAAACTGTGTGCCCGACCGAGACTCGAACTCGGGACCTTCGCCTTTCGCGGGCAAGTGCTCTACCATCTGAGCTACCGAAGCACGACTCACGCCCGGTACTCACAGCTTTACTTCTGCCAGTATCCTGCGAACCTTGCAGAACTAGCACTCCTGAAAGAAAGGATATAGCTTCTGTAAAGTTTGGAAGGTAGGAGGCGAGATACTGGCAGAAGTAAAGCTGTGAGTACCGGGCGTGAGTCGTGCTTCGGTAGCTCAGATGGTAGAGCACTTGCCCGCGAAAGGCAAAGGTCCCGAGTTCGAGTCTCGGTCGGGCACACAGTTTTAATCTGCCAGGAAGTTTCATATCAGCGCACACTCCGCAGCAGAGTGAAAATCTCATTCTGGAAACATCCCGCAGGCTGTGGCTAAGCCATGTCTCCGCTATATCCTTTCTTTCAGGAGTGCTAGTTCTGCAAGGTTCGCAGGAGAGCTTCTGTAAATTTTGGAAGGTAGGAGGTGAGATACTGGCAGAAGTAAAGCTGTGAGTACCGGGCGTGAGTCGTGCTTCGGTAGCTCAGATGGTAGAGCACTTGCCCGCGAAAGGCAAAGGTCCCGAGTTCGAGTCTCGGTCGGGCACACAGTTTTAATCTGCCAGGAAGTTTCAAGGTATCATACGTTTGGCCTTGTTCTGTTACCTATAAAGCAGAGGTGGTGCCCCGTCACAACTTGGCAACTATAAGCCTTCGCATCCCATTCTCCCTCACCCCCCTCCCATTAACAGTACCTATACTTTGGTTCTTGGATTCTGACAACAGCTGATGCCGTCTGTCCATTGTGTGGCCGAACAAAATTGGCTCTGAGCACTATGGGACTTAATTTCTGAGGTCATCAGTCGCCTAGAACTTAGAACTAATTAAACATAACTAACCTAAGAACATCACACACATCCATGCCCGAGGCAGGATTCGAACCTGCGACCGTAGCGGTCGTTCGGTTCCAGACTGTAGCGCCTAGAACCGCACGGCCTCTCCGGCCGGCTGTGGCCGAACAGCTTTGACTTCACCAAACAGCGCTGTCTTGGTTTCGAGATCCTGGGTTTGGCACAGAGCATCTGCGCGCCTGACCTGCAGTTCAAAGCTGGCACAGTGTAAGGTTTCTGGCTCCCGCGTGACACTTTCGTGGCAACGGAATGACCGCATCGACGGCTGTTTCTCTTCTGCTGAGGTACCAACCAACTGCCAAAACAGACACGGCCTTGGAACTTCAGCTTTGAGCGTACCGATGTCAACGTGCGGCTAAAATCTCAGAAATGATGCGACTTGTGAAAACGCTGTATGCCACCGCAGTGCACTGCAGCAGAAATTGTTGACTGTGTTTGGCTCGCAAATCGCACTGCTTACGAAATGGATGGGCATACAATTCCTACGTTAACTTTATTGAAATACACATTTTCTTCCTTGTCCATATGCTATCTGTAGTCTACATACATATTATAAAAATGAATGTAAGTGTGTGTGTGTGTGTGTGTGTGTGTGTGTGTGTGTGTGTGTGTGTGTGTGTGTGTATGCTCGACATCTCCTCCTAAGCCACTGAGCCGATTTCAACCAAACTAGGTACGCATATTCCTTATTGTCAGGCACCAATCGTTTTCGGTGTAAGAACCGCCTAAGTACCATAATTGCCACTAACTGTATTCCCATTAAATTTTGCAGACAGTATCCACATATGCCGCTAAATGCACCTACAAAATTATATTATCATGGTACCACACGTTACTCAGGAGATATGACATTAAAAACACTGAGATGCGTGAAAATCTGCCGCATTTGGCAGGACGTTTAAACTTATTAGACCTTTGCTGCTGAAGTTCATTGAAAACATATTTTGCAGGCGGTATCCACATACGTCGCTAAATGTACCTACGCAAAAATATCACTGTACGATACATAGTTCAAGAGATACGTTACAGAGAATTTATATTTTGCTTTCTATATTTCTTAATTTGGGTGCTGTACTTATGCATTTGACGTTATGAGTACTTCTTTTTACTGCTGTCTCATTATTTCAGAGGTATTACCACGAATACATGGAAATGAAATATTTTCGATATTACACTACAAACGCAGTAATTTTTTTGTTTTCGTTCCTAACAGAAAATTGTCAAAATGAATACCCGGGCAAGGCTGGATTTGCCAGCTAGTACGTAAGCAAAAATTTTCATATCAATGAACATATTACAAGGTAAAAAATAAAGTAAAATATCCAGTCAGTAAGGATATAGACTTATAAAAGATCCATTACCAATGTTGCGATATAGGTTTTCAATAGTTCTCCACATAAAAAAAAAATTTCATCATTATCACTTGGCGTTAAAAATAATGCGTTACCGATGGATACTCAATGTGCTGTTGCATTGAAGTAGCATATTTCGTAACACACAAATTACTATAGTTCTCTAACCACCAAAATAATGCTTCCAGTCATTTTATTATAACAAATCGTATAGTTAACGACGGGTTTTCGAGGGATTCCCTATTTGCTCAGGCTTAAAATGACATATACAGGTTGTTTCACAATTGATATTACACACTTCTGGAGGCTGTAGAGGCGACTGAGTAGATGCAGTTTTAAATATAAGCCCATGACCAGGAACGTCATTCAACGACGCCACAGAGCGTCAAAGTTACAGGCGTCGGCGTCTATAAACGTATGTACATACAGGGTGCTTACGTGATGATGTTACAGACTTCCCAGGATGATGGAGAAGGATGAATATATGAACCTGATGTAAGGGTCCTTGCAACGTAAACGGACGAGTAGAAAGTGATAAGCAAAAACCGTTGTGATACCTCTGATGGTGGAATGCAGGTGCTGTTACTGTTGCTGCTCAGACTATAGGGTAGGCAACTTTGAGAGGTGGTAGTGCGAATTAAAGCAAGTCAAAATAATTAGTAAACATGGGCTCTAAAATGCATACCTTAATAACTATGAGGACCTGTTCAGTAGAGGAGATGTGTTTCACACTAGCTAAGGTGAACTAGTGCTCATGGCTCCTCGATATTCATTTTAAAGTCCACTTTTACTAGGCATTTTTTCTTGTCCTAGACTATACTACCACCTCTGAAAGTTTCATACCCTTCCTTCTTAGGAACAACGGTACCCATGTGTGTTGGAGGTATCAGAATCGCTTGTAACTTTCGACTCGTTCGTTTCCGAACCAGGGACCCTTATCTCAGATTCATACATTTATCCGTCTCCGTCATCCTTGAAAATTATTAGGGAATCACGCTGTGTAGATACATACATTTACAGGCGACGGCGCCTATAACTTTAACTCTCTGTAGCTGTGTTGGATGACGCATCCGAACTTGGTTTCCTATGCAAAACTTGACGTACTATGTCCCCTCTAAAACATCTAGAAGTGCGTAACACGTATCGTGAAACACCCTGTATACGTAAGGGCTTCAACCAAAAGCCAGTACGGCGTCTCGCCACTCTTTATTGAAGAGATCTGCCTTCATGTGACGTACATAGCGTTCTTCCATCTCATCGGGCTACGGTCAAACGCAAGTTCAGAGTACCTGGCACCATAGAGATTATTCTGCAAGTTGGAAAAGAGTCCACTACATTTTTTCCCAGAAACTCGGAACACTTAACCTTGGCATCTGAATGCACGGTCTGCGAGCCTACGCTGCCATACAGCCAAGCACGCCGGCAAGAGTTCAGCTGAGGTAGCACTCCGCTGCCTCGAGGATCATGCACGCGGAAGCGACGCATACAACAGCCTGAATAAGGGATGTTTAAACTGAATGCTCCAATTCTCAGAACATTTTTACTCTTCCATGGTTTAGATCTGTTCCTAGCCTTGAACGTCATATTTTTAGTCTGGCCTTCCCGAGGCGCAGTACTGGTACTCTGAGCAGTAATAATACACCCACAGTAGGCCGCTGTCCTGGCTGTCGGTAGGTTTGTTTTCAAGATTTTCCTTTAGCTAGGCTGACTGCTTTCACCACAGCTTAAGAACCCACCCTGCTCCACAAGCCTTTATTTTGGCATTCTGGCATCTCCTAACATTTGCCGCTCCCGCAGCAGGCCGTGCAGATTTTTTTTTTCTTCAGGGTTTTCTCCCCTTCGCCTTCGGTAATCCAACATTCTATTTTAGAAGGCAGCAGCTTTGAATGAGTTGAAGAGAGAAAGGGAAAGACTCTCGGGCCTCACAACGAAATGCCACTGGGGGTCAAAAAAAAAAAAAAAAAAAAAAAGAGCTGGCCAAGAGAGGCCGAGAGGAGAGGAAGGGGAAGTATGTTGATCCCAGTAGGTGCAAAAAAATTCAGACTCAGCTCAGTGCCCCACTGTCGCTTAACGTGTACTCCTAGGATGGAAACCCCAGAGTGGAGGAGATAATTGGTACAGTTGAAAATGTTTGTACAGCAGTACGAGCAATTACCATGAACAACGTACTAGAACGCCTTGTCGTTGGGGCTAAGTGTAGGAGTGAGGATGCGTTTGGAGGTCACTTTTGTGCATTTTCTTGTATAACTCGAAAGCTACGACCTATAGCTAAAACGTATCCCAATACAAAATTTAGATATTAAATTTCCTACAATAAGGGCCAGTTCATTTTTTTCTGTAGGACTAGTAGTTCGCGCATAGTGAGTGAAGGAATATTGAAATCTAGCGCATGGTTTATAAAGGCCAGTTGTAACATTTCGGGTTGCATAAAACGTTAGCAGTAGGGCCAGCTGACTCACACTGTACATTGCTGTCGTTCCGTCTATAACTGAAGTAACTGTATGAGATCTGCATACAAAATACGATAAAGTTATTTTATAAAATTTTAGAGGATCGTCACCTTGACACTAGCGGTAGCGTCTTTGACTATGAATCTGAAAGGATATCGCTGGCCCTGACACCATTATCAGCCAGCCTTTAGTAGCAAAGATCAGGGGCTTATAGAAAAATTAAAATACCGTGAAATCTGAATACATAGTATCCAAAAAGAGAAAGATAAGGGACAGAAAGAATATGATTACTATCTATTCATTTGTAGTGGAGTCAAGTAGGGGATAAGAAATAAAGCAGGAGTAGGAATATTTATCTACAAGAAATACAAAGATCTTATTGAGGAATCCCAGCATCTCTGAAAGAATAGTTCTACCTAAACTGAAACTGGCTCATCACAAATTGAACATTATCTCCATGTAGAGGCATAGTACCGAAACGGAGGTCTTCTATGAGCAGTTACAAGAAGTTATCAGTCTGATATCTTCAAACGAACATATTCTCATAATGGGGATTTTAATGCTCGTATTGGAAGTAGTATCAGCAATGGACTTAAACAACGATTTAGTAAAGACTTTCTAAATGATAATGATGAGCTTATAATCACATTATGCTGTAGCAACTAAATGAAAATAAATATCACCTTCTATGATCTCAAACAACAGTAAAGAAACATAAAAGAGGTCGTAAATCTAGATTACATTGTTAAAAACAGGAACATCCATCCTCAGCCATTGCTAGATGTTAGGACTAAACTCTGCCAACATAGGAAGTGATCACAGCTTACTATGGCGAAAGTCAGATTGCGTGTAGGAAGGTACAACACTGCTAACAAACCAACCTGAAAAGAAGAAAATATTAATATAGAGTCATTATGAAAAGAAACTACATAAATTTTATATCAGAAACAATTAGTACAGAAAATAAAAGAGCGGAAGACAACTTAGACTGGGCTTGGGAGAAAGTCAAAGAAAGTACTGAAGCAGCAGCTCAAGAAGCACTAGGTACTCGAGTTATGAAGCAAGAGAGGGAAAGAAACAGAAGTGCATGGCTTTGCAAAGAGGTTTAAGAAATGTGTAAGAAAGAGGTGTGACTGTTTGAAATATAAAACACGGAAAATACTAGGGTCTTATGAAGATTAAAAAAGAGCTCGTAATGACACAAAATTACTAGTGAATCGTTTTAAACAGAAGCAGGCAAATGTTTTCTACAAATTTAGGAAATGACTTCTATGGCTTGCAGAAACAAATCTGGAGAGTAATATCACAGCAAAGGAATGAATTAAATGCAATTTTGAAAGTGAATGGCACAAATGAGGAATCATAGGTTAAATATTTAATAGACTCCTACAAAGATAAAAGCTCACCAGAAAATGAATAGAGATAAGAGATCAATATACAAGTAAATGATGATGTAACTGTTTCATACACAGAGGCAGAAGAAGCTGTAAATCAGTTAAAATAGGAATTATCCAAGGAAAGATAGGATTCCCAATGAATTACTGAAATATGCAGTGTATCCACTAACTGAAAAATTGATCAGTTTGATTGACTATGTTATAACCAGCAATAAAATTCCAAATGAATCGAAAATTAGCATTACATTTCTGATGTACGAAAAGGAGATAAGAAAGCCAATACAACTACAGATGGATAAATCCACTGATATTCAGTTCTTAAACAAAAAAAAAAAAAAACAAAAAATGCGAAACAAACTAAAAATCTTTACAACGTTTCTAGAGGAGTAAAATGGTTTTGTATCCGGTAGGTCAAGCACAGATACAGTATTCATTCTTAGACAGGTTGTAGAGAAGTCCACTGAATATAACAGACCAGCTTATCTCTGTTTTATTGATTTGCAGAAGGCTCTCAATAACGTTCAGTCAACAGATGTTTTAAACCCGCTGTACAATACTGAGATTTCTTCCAACTTAATTGAAACAACTGAAGACATTTATTCCAATAACTACATCCAGCTGAAAACTGGTATCAGGTTAAGTAGCTGCATAGCAGTAAATTTTGATATTGGAGAAGGTGACTTTTGAGCTGGCTACTTTTTTAAACATACAAGGATGAGGTGATAAAGAAGATATTTGCCGGTAGTGATCATAAAAAGGGGGAATAAGAAATAAAAATCATTTATTATGCTAACGGTGCTGTTCTGCCGGCAAACAGTGAAGATAACCTGCAGAAACTTTCACACCCACATATATATAAAACGAGGCACCTAAAAACATAAATATCGTCATATCCACTCAAAAACCCAAATGGATGATGAGGTCTTTGGAACCAATCAGATGCAACCTCGAAGTGGATGCATAAATTATTCAACGGGCAATGACATTTAAATATCTTGGTGTTGAACTTTCAAGCAGTGGAAATGTCGAAAAAGAAGTTAGATAACAATTAGCAAAGCAAACAAAGAGCGGCAGGGTGTTTGAATGATACTAGTTAGAAAAAAAAAAAACATATAGGAAAAGAGACGAAGGCAAGAATGTACAAAAAATAGTGAGACGAAAGCCTTTAGCGGTCAAGTGCTCAAGTGCTCAGCCGATTAAGCTACCGGCTAAGCCATGTCTCCGCAATATCCTTTCTTCCAGGAGTGCTGGACTTGCAAGTTTTGCAGGTGAACTTCTATGAAGTTTGGAAGGTAGGAAACTAGGTACTCGCGAAGTAAAGATGTGAGGACGAGTCGTGAGTCGTGCTTCGGTGGCTAAGTCGGTGGAGCACTTGTCCGCGAAAGGCAAAGGTCTCGAGTTCGAGTCTCGGTCCAACACACAGTTCTAATCTGCCAGGAAGTATCATATCAAAGCACACTCCGCTGAGAGATAAATTTTCATTCTGGAATAGTGAGACCAGCTATAACACACATCGCTGAGACAACAACGAAAACATAAAGCCGCAGAAATGAACATTCTGCGAAGGGTTTCAAGAAATTCACTGAGAGACTAGAGACAGAAGTGAAAGCATTTGAAATGGGTGTAATGTGGACTCTACTAATGCGTCGACATTAAAAGAAAGCACGAGTGGAACAAACACACAGACAGGATGGATGAAAGGAAGATTGTGTGAAAATCGTAAGAAATAAATCACCAGCTGGTAAATGAAATATTGGCAGTCGAAGAAAAATATGGAGCGACAACCTTAGGGTACAATGAGAACTACTGAAGGAAACGGGCTTTAGTCTAGGAAGAAGAAGAAGAAAACCAAAATTATTGCTCACAGTCGACCTTATTTTTATCACCGTTGACTGGTCTCATTACGCCATTGGCTTAGTAGAGCGCTTACAAGTTGTAACATTAAAGTTCGTGTACATTTTACGTAAGGTTTCATGAATTTTAACAACGTAAAAAATTCCATTGTTATATTCCTCAGACCTTCTGCCTACGAAACAACTGTGCTTGTAAGGGCTACGTTTGGGTCATAACGTCGACGCATTTTAAGTTTTAGCATAACGTTTACTGAAGTCGTGTTTCGTTCATTACTCTAACCTGCACATTTAAATTAATAATGTTAACGAAGTAGGCGACTATATTAGTGGCGTAATAGTCCAATCAATAGAGGCCAGAAAAGTCTAATATCGGAAATAGTTCGTGTCATCGGAAATTTTTGTATTGTGGTAGCAGTAGCAGTGTCACGAGTAATATAGTAGAATTCCTGATTGATGAGACATGAGTGTGGGGTGGAGGTGCGTTTGATGTCGCTTTTGTATATTCTTCTTGAACAACAAGAAAACCTTGGCGTCCAGAGAAAACGTATCCCAGTACAGAATTTAAGTATATTAAATTTCTACAAAAAGGTGCTGTTCATTTTTTTGTGGGACTAATAGTTTGCTCGTAGCGAGCGAGAGAACATGAAAATGTCACATGTGGTTCACAAAGACCAAAAATAATACTGCGGGATGCATAAAACGACAGCGGTATGGGCAGTTGAATCACACTGCATATATTCGTAGGGTTTCATGAGCAGAGTCCATTTCCATAACTATCCCTTGAAGTGTAGACCGCACTACGTTTCAAAATTTTGTAGCAACGTTTGCCCACTATGACAAGGATGCTTCATCAGAGTGTGTAATAAAGACCACTTGCAGTATTGGTATACCATTTCCCATCATCATGCGGTCTGTAACCCAGCAATCTGTGGAAATATAAGAATATCTAACTTAAAGGAAACAGACTAAAACCTTTCATCTTTGCCACAACATATCATCCCCCTTTTACCAAACTTATTTTCTGTTAATGTCTTGCACTCGATTAAGTTTGTTGGCAGGTTTGTGTCTACAAAAGTTAAATACAAATTTCATGTACCTGATACGAATATTGGTTACGTTTAATATATCCCAACGTGCTATAACGTCTCAGAAGTTGTTGTTATATTACACAGGCCCTATAATGTAAACTAAAAAATAATCTCAGTTCGTAATATACTCAATCACGACGTTGCTGAGTCTACGCATGGAAACAATCTTGGCTTTGATCTAGATTTAAAAAAAATCGTCTTTTGAAAATTTTACTCATTTGGAAAGACGCCGAATGTTCATTTCTTTGTGTAATAATAATACCTAACAAATGAGTGTCAAAGTTTCTTTTAGTAAGAATGGTGAAAATTATGTAAAAGCAACTGCATATCCCACTAAACTACACTCCTGGAAATGGAAAAAAGAACACACTGACACCGGTGTGTCAGACCCAACATACTTGCTCCGGACACTGCGAGAGGGCTGTACAAGCAATGATCACACGCACGGCACAGCGGACACACCAGGAACCGCGGTGTTGGCCGTCGAATGGCGCTAGCTGCGCAGCATTTGTGCACCGCCGCCGTCAGTGTCAGCCAGTTTGCTGTGGCATACGGAGCTCCATCGCAATCTTTAACACTGGTAGCATGCCGCGACAGCGTGGACGTGAACCGTATGTGCAGTTGACGGACTTTGAGCGAGGGCGTATAGTGGGCATGCGGGAGGCCGGGTGGACGTACCGCCGAATTGCTCAACACGTGGGGTCGTGAGGTCTCCACAGTACATCGATGTTGTCGCCAGTGGTCGGCGGAAGGTGCACGTGCCCGTCGACCTGGGACCGGACCGCAGCGACGCACGGATGCACGCCAAGACCGTAGGATCCTACGCAGTGCCGTAGGGGACCGCACCGCCACTTCCCAGCAAATTAGGGACACTGTTGCTCCTGGGGTATCGGCGAGGACCATTCGCAACCGTCTCCATGAAGCTGGGCTACGGTCCCACACACCGTTAGGCCGTCTTCCGCTCACGCCCCAACATCGTACAGCCCGCCTCCAGTGGTGTCGCGACAGGCGTCAATGGAGGGACGAATGGAGACGTGTCGTCTTCAGCGATGAGAGTCGCTTCTGCCTTGGTGCCAATGATGGTCGTATGCGTGTTTGGCGCCGTGCAGGTGAGCGCCACAATCAGGACTGCATACGACCGAGGCACACAGGGCCAACACCCGGAATCATGGTGTGGGGAGCGATCTCCTACACTGGCCGTACACCACTGGTGATCGTCGAGGGGACACTGAATAGTGTACGGTACATCCAAACCGTCATCGAACCCATCGTTCTACCATTCCTAGACCGGCAAGGGAACTTGCTGTTCCAACAGGACAATGCACGTCCGCATGTATCCCGTGCCACCCAACGTGCTCTAGAAGGTGTAAGTCAACTACCCTGGCCAGCAAGATCTCCGGATCTGTCCCCCATTGAGCATGTTTGGGACTGGATGAAGCGTCGTCTCACGCGGTCTGCACGTCCAGCACGAACGCTGGTCCAACTGAGGCGCCAGGTGGAAATGGCATGGCAAGCCGTTCCACAGGACTACATCCAGCATCTCTACGATCGTCTCCATGGGAGAGTAGCAGCCTGCATTGCTGCGAAAGGTGGATATACACTGTACTAGTGCCGACATTGTGCATGCTCTGTTGCCTGTGTCTATGTGCCTGTGGTTCTGTCAGTGTGATCATGTGATGTATCTGACCCCAGGAATGTGTCAATAAAGTTTCCCCTTCCTGGGACAATGAATTCACGGTGTTCTTATTTCAATTTCCAGGAGTGTAGTTATAAAAAAATCAAAACGAAATAGTTTCAAGTCCTCACGAGGCGGTATGTGCCGAGTGTTAACGGCTATCCGTGTAGCGAAGTTCCTACATCACACGTGCAGAAAACTTCCAAGTTAAAACGAATGTGGCCCTTGTGTGCGCTCCAGTAGCAATGAAACGTTCAAAAGTAAACAAAATGCTTTATGTAGCGCACACTGATACACAGGATGCGTCCTAATGCAAAAAGTTCACAAGCCAACTTCAGCGACTTGCGCAGAGCGTTTACTCTTAGTAGCTACACTAAAAAGCATAGCTTCATTCGCGCCAGTAACGTGAGAACTCGCTTTCAAGTTCTGTGTAATCAGCTAATGAGCTCTGGAGGTGACAGCCGTAATTTCAGTCGTGCTACTCAGTGCTCAAATGATACTAAGTCGATGTGCACTAATTAGCACAATTCAGTTTTTGCCTATGGTCCCCTATCCATGGGAACTCTGTGTTCCTCATATAAAAATTGCTGTTACAAGATTTTTTCAGTCCTAGATGGTACTGAGCTGATATTTGTTGCCATCAATTACAAGAAAAATGCGGCAATTTTCTTGCCAGAATTATAAATGTGCAAAAAGCGACAACAATGTGTATAATCAAGCGATAATGATTACATTCAAATTTATGCTTGTTTTCCGAAAGCAATTTGATCTCCACTGATTTTAGAGAGAGAAAAACATAATTTTTTTTCTTTTCTCAGGCCAAATATCACTTTTTCATTGAGTGGCATACTTTAGTGGTGACTTCCTTCACTGATTTAATCCTGGGCAGAATATAAATTTTCAGATTTCATTTCTGTAACTTTAAATGTTCTGCATAGTGCTACGGTTAGAACTAGTTACAAATGAAATAAACTGAAAGAGTAGAGAGGCGAAAGCGTAACGTTCGGCATTATCAGGGTAATAAGGTAATCATATTTGAATTCTATGAAAGAAGATAAGATACCAAAAAGGGTCATGTACAACATGAATTCGCTTCGGCGATCACATAGCTCTGGAAAGGAGGGATACGGCGGATAAGTCTAATTTTGCCCCTCACCGAGCTGGGAGCGGACATGGAGTTCCATCTATCTCTTCGCATATGGAACTGCTGCATTGAACCAGAAAGGGAGGGTTTATTGACGTATTGGGCAGGGGGGAGGGGACGAGATCTTTTGCCCTCGTGGATCCTGTGCCATCTACCTGCTTAATGAGCAGATATTAATGAAGAATACCCGCCTTTGGTACCTGCCTGAGGACCACCAAGTCAAAAAGAAAATGGGTCTCTACCCATAAGGGACATGTCCAAAAACACAGTTGAACTTCCCTTATACGACAGACCTACCATTTACTGTACGAGTGCGCCGTTTGCATTTATTTAAGTTACTGTTTTTTTTTCCAAATAATAGTTTCCTTGTATTCATTATTGCTTTAACGTCAACTAGCATGATAACCAATATAGCTCCTATGTTATATCTGGCTTCATGGTCTCCATTTAACTTCTTAAAAGATAACATGATGTTATACCACCAGTAAGGTGCAGCACTATAGAAGACAAAAAAAACCTTAGTTGTTATTGTTATTGATTTGTGCATTATCCTACCACGACAATCTTCTTCTAAAAATAAAAAAAAAATAGAGAAAATTAGAATTAAAATTTCCCCGAGACATTATCGTAGAGAAAACTAAGGTTTGTAATGGCTCTTTTTGTACAGTTCAATGACGAGACAGCAGACCCAGTTCCTGACAAAATATGAAGTACTTCTTTGTGAATTATTTAGATTACGAAGGAGTATTCTCATATAGCTTTGAGCAATACCTTTACAGCTACGTAAATTTGAAAGAGTGCTATTGGAAATTTATGCAGAACTTTAGGTTTTTAACACAAATGTAATCGCAGAGAGAGCGCCTCATGCCTTTTGCGATACTATTTCATGTATTTTTATATCACAACGAATTTTTCGTTTTTTATTTACTATGTCTCTTAATACCTTTTGACAAACATCAATAAAACATGTTGCAAAACTTTCGTAAATCGATTTTTAATCCATTAGTCTTTTACAAAGTCTGATATGGTTTTGTTGTAATGTAATCCCGTAGGGAACTCCTCACGTCTTTTATGACTTTATTTACATTTAAATTGTGTTGTACGATTTTTATGCATTTATAACTGTATATTTAATAGGATCACCATATATGCTCGATGTCAGCACGCAAATGGTATTTGTTTTCCATATATCAGAAGAGAGGGACATGGTAATGTCTTATGGAGTTCTCTACCGGGTGACGTTAGAAAAGTTTTTATAGTTCGTAAAAAATGGTTCAAATGGCTCTGAGCACTATGGGACTCAACTGCTGAGGTCATTAGTCCCCTAGAACTTAGAACTAGTTAAACCTAACTAACCTAAGGACATCACAAACATCCATGCCCGAGGCAGGATTCGAACCTGCGACCGTAGCGGTCTTGCGGTTCCAGACTGCAGCGCCTTTAACCGCACGGCCACTTCGGCCGGCTATAGTTCGTAGATTGTCTCTGTTGGATGGTACAAAATAACGCGAAGGGAGAAAATGCTTGAGTCACAGACGTGAATGCACCCTGAGAGACACAGATCTTCTTGAACTGCAGTGCCTGTATGTAATCTGGAAAAGCACCGCAATGCAGTAGCAAAATCTTCGTCCTTCTTCCAGTTCCCTTATCCTCCCCCTTCCTAACTGTCCCAATAAGAAACACCACTGTATGTGCTCTAATCTCTTTTCTACTTCCTTGTTTTGCAGGAGAAAGCTTAGTTTGGCTCTGGCGTTACAAATTGTGGAGCAGTGGCGAACTGTGGCAGTAGTGGAGCTGCGACAACACGTTCCCGTCTCCACCGAGTGGTCAAAACATGGTCATATTGCATTAACTATGCTCACCTCGTTTCTCCGTGGGATGCAGAAGCTAGATGTAGTGATCTCCAAGTTCCGCTCAATTCCGACTTAAACTGGAACGATCACATGTACAAAGCTGCTGGAAGGGCGGCGCAGAGACTGACGAACAGTTACAAGTTGCAGAGAGACCGTCTAAAACCGCTCTGGAGTTTTGCTGTATGTGATCATCAGGAGTCAGATTCCGAAAAGGTGGCCTGTTTCCATATATGAGAGTGCCACGAATACGGTTCAGCTGCGGCTGTAATCATTAAAAGACATCTCCGTAGGATGCAATGCATGTGTGTGGTTTGAATTGAGAGACTTGATTCCAAATCGCTGACAGCATTTCTACCAGAAAGAGTAACACTATAGACCCGAAAAGTCACTGAATTGGACATAGGGTTCTGTGCATTTCTTACGACTTCAATCTAACCTCGCACTTGTAAGCCATTCCTCACATTGCGTACCGTCTACTGTATGCGGCTGTTCTCAATCAACCATCATCCTCTCTCGCCTGTAATCCCTTGTATATATCGCAGAACCTCTGTTACACTGTCTACATGGCATTGACATAGAATCCGTTACAAATACCGTTTGTAAACGTGAGAAACATCCAGCAGCGGCATGAGGGAGTTACAAATATCG
This sequence comes from Schistocerca cancellata, assembly GCF_023864275.1. NCBI lineage: Eukaryota > Metazoa > Arthropoda > Insecta > Orthoptera > Acrididae > Schistocerca > Schistocerca cancellata. The sequence continues at coordinate 223,318,880 of NC_064628.1, forward strand.
GCTTAGTAGACATTCCTTAGTCGAATCACTTTATAAATTCGGTGAGAAGAGAGATTTGCAAAGAAAATGACTATGCCTGCTCATTCGGATGGTGTGGATTTGACGTTGGAAATTGCGATACCTGCTCACCTATAGCCAGCCATAAGGGGAATGAAGGAGTGTACATTGAAAATTATGTAAACTCAAAAAAAAGGATATAGATTCTGGTATTTCCATCCATCGGGAGGAGTTATGTCTGGTACTTCGCTCAATGTACCAGATTGGGCTGCAATCATAATACTTAATTGTAATTACAGTGATAAATATGTTTCTGGTTTACTAGGATGATACCATTTGTCATGCAGGGTGCATGGCGAAGATTGCCAGTGATCCTAATGAATTGACGTTTCCAGCTTAAAGCAGTTGCGAGCGGTGGGTACAAAAAAAAAAAAAAAAAGTTCTGGCATGCTGGATAGTCAGTTCTTGCCCGCAGCCTTGGGGATAAGACCCGGCAGCGGCGCCCTCTGGATAGCTGCATAATGTACTAATACTCAGTATGCGTTGGGCTGTCTCTACGATCGAGTGTGTTGCATGTATTCTCCGTGGAAACTTGAGTGATTCAATATCTATCACAGCCTAGTGTTGGAACTGGACGTATTGATAACACCCGAATTTGTACCACTCAAATGATATACAGATGCCCTCCATGGACGGGGTAGTGCAGTCTGACAGATACTTATATCCATGACTGCAGTTGCAGTCACAGCGGCAATTTTCTCTGGCCTCTGTGTGTTGGTATTGGTGGTGCACAAGGGGATGGATGCACTTCACGTGTATATGTGGGAGGTGAGTGGGCTGTATGTATGAATCTTTTCAACACTCTCAGGCATCTAGCCATGACAACTTGAAAGGAGTATACTGGGGCATACTTCTATGTGGCACCAAAATAAGATAAGAATATTAATAAATTAAAATGAAACTAGTATATTATAAACGATGAATGTCTCTGATAGGCTCGATAATGTGGATCGCTGACTGTGCGCGATAGCAGAGCCAAAGACAGTACACTGCTTTTTTGGAGTAAGGGAGCGCTTGGAGCTCAGTGTAGGTAGCTGTCTGTCAGGGAAAGACGATGGAGTAGGCAGTTTGTGTGGTGTGCCACCAGGAGTTAGATTAATGTAGGTATGTCAATATTGTTGAACATGGAAGCATAAGTCTTCAGGCAAATAAAGTAAATATTTAAATAATTATGATTTCTGTTTTGTGCCAGCGCCTTAGTATAGATGAGTTGGCTAATAATTTATAATTTTTGAGGAACCGCAGAATGTACTTAAGCTCTTTTGAGAAAAAGACTAGTTATATATTTCATTTTTGTAATGCTTTTAAGATTTGGTAACAGAGCTATGTGTGATATGACATTTTGCAAAAAAAAAAAAAAATGGCCCTGAGCACTATGGGACATAACATCTATGGTCATCAGTGCCCTAGAACTCAGAACTACTTAAACCTAACTAACCTAGGCACATCACTCAACACCCAGTCATCACGAAGCAGAGAAAATCCCTGACCCCGCCGTGAATCGAACCCGGGGACCCGGGTGTGGGAAGCGAGAACGCTACCGCACAACCACGAGCTGCGGACTGACATTTTGCATTTATGTTGGATTAAGGAAATTAGATAATTCTTTCTGTTTAAACCTAATTGTTTGTGAATCAATTGTGTGTCATGTAGCTTCAATTGTCAGATGTTTTTGAAAAACCAAACTTCACTTCCATTATAATTTTTCTAAAAAAACTGAGAGTTAGTAATGCACCGTGATCAGTACCACCTCCCAGTCCAGGTCATATATTTTTCAAAGAAGTTGGATTTTCTTAATTGTTCTCGTTTATCAGCCAAATGAATTCCATGTGCATTTCAAGTATTATGGCCAGCATTGCACACTGCTGAGCCTGTATCTAGCATTCACATTTTTTATGGGAAACCAGAATATATTGCGTTACTCCATTGCTGTTTTAGAGGTAAGACAATTCAATTTATTTGTTATGTGAACAGGGACCAACGTTATCAGTTTTGAACAGGGCCAGATGATTTAGTGCCTGAGGGGCTGAATGTGTTTTGCAGTATCTGTGTTTCGTTGTTGGTATTGGAAGTTGCAATGCCCAATCGATTCGTGTAAAGTCTTGCTAACAATAACACAGAGCAAGCACACCACTTGCAGTTAAAACAAGCAAAACGACAATTAGAGTTCTGTATCCTTTCTACAGTTCAAACATTCATTTAACGTAATCGTAAAGTTATATCCTTTTTAAACAGAACGTTACAAACTGCAAGGATCATGGTTTAGTGCTTATCCATGTATTCCAGTATACACAGTCTTGTAGTGGTATTTGTTGCTATCTTATCACCTGGCAGACCCCTTTCCTCCTGGTGTAGCTCAGAGAAGAGACTTAATAATTCTATAGAGCTTTGTAAAATACACTTCGAAGAGCTGTAGTGGTCGGGGATTCCACAACCATGACGGTATAAATTCACTCCGAATTTTGAAATTCCAACTATAATTCTATACAGCAATCCTTCCAGTCAAAGACGTCAAATTCCTGATTTATCAAATTATTTTCAAATGGTGGTTTGCGAGCACACACTTCCATCCAACTCCTCCACAAATATTTTAAAGACGTAGCACGCATTAAGCTGAAATACGAAATTCTCAGCTACCTTCATCATACTGGACTTCCTACCAAATGATGTAACTGTGCCAGTAACTACCAATAGAAGGCAAGGGAAAAATGATATCCAGATGGGTTTGGAAATCAGCATTTCAGGATCGAATCCCGCCAAATATACCACTCGTAGAATTCACCAATAAGATGCAAGGAGAAACTGTCCTGCACAAAGGGTGTCGATTTAATTAATTAGTCAATCAATCTTATGTGAGGGAATATTTCCAAGACCACTGCTGGTGGATTACATGGTATCCACTACTTTGTTTTGGACAAAAGAGTGGTTAATGTGGCATACAACAGATTCTCATTGGCCAGGAAGAACCCACTTGAGAGAGAGAGAGAGACAGAGGGCGAGAGAGAGAGAGAGAGAGAGGGCGAGAGAGAGAGAGAGAGAGAGAGAGAGAGAGAGAGAGAGAGAGAGAATCATGTATTTAGACAGGAATTCCTCAGGCATCAATATCAAAGAGTTGCCGCCACCTGGTCCTTTCTTCGTGGTCGCAAGATTAAAGGAGGCTGACATCCAGTCAGTGGTGTGTGGTATTTAGTATTGCGATCTTTAATTAGGAGCTAGGGCCGTTTTTGACCTCCATGGTGGCGCCCAGATGGCAGTCACGCTCGCGGGAGACCCTAAATGGCAGCTACTATACCACACTTTATTCCATTCCTCATAGCTTTCAGTTGCTATGTCATGGGAAGTAGGGATGGGGGCGCAGATGTGAGCTCTACCCAAGTGGAGTAGTCCTGTCTCCCAAAACATGATTATATATTATTGACATAGATTTGAATTTCGTGTCGTGAGACTTTTTCTCTCTAGCACAGAGTGAGCCTTTTCTTGACTTTTTTTTCAGAGGGTGGGGAGGGAGAGGTGAGGGGTGGATAATGGGATATCCTCTGGTGGTGGCATTGTGCAGTTGCTCAGTTGGTATCAAATTTCAAAGGAAGCAGACATTCAGTATCATGTACTCCTCCGTGGGCGACCTGCCCCTCCTATTCCAGTGCAGAGGGCTCAAATTGTTGCCGGCACTCCAGTGCGTGTGGTGCAGTGTTGCACATGGGGGAATACACAAAGTATCCGACGTGCCTGCCCTGCAGTCGGCGTGAAGACGGGATCGGAAGATTTTTAACTGTGTAATTATGTGTGGTCAGTTATGTTAATATAGATTTTGAGACAGTATTCCTCATCCAATTCTTAAAAAAAGCAACCGATTTAATTACTTCTTTTCTATATATTTTACAAGACTGACGTCTTCCAATATAGCAGAGAATGAAGAGCTTTCCCACCAAATAAAGGAATTCTATAAATAAACAGTATATCCTTTGCTATGTAATTGACATTGATTTGAATTTCCTTTCATAAGAGCCTTCCTCTCCAGCACAGACTTAGTCCTTTTGCTGTCATTTTCCAGGTTGTGGAGGGGAGGGGGTGGGCGCTTTGTCAGAGAGGAAGTGGTTAGATAATTTATTGATTTAATTAATCAGTGAATCAAATTTATAGAATGGGAGGGGATACTCGAAAAATTTAGGCCTGAATGTGTGGGGAGGGGGGACGCCTAAATGACGAGGGTGAGGGGGAGGGTTGGAGGTTTCCAGGAGGATGGGGGATGTGGAGGGGGAGGGGGTTTCTCAGAAGGACTGCTTACCCACAGGGGGTCATAAATTAGTCAACAGAACAACAGGTCAAGTGGAGGTGGAAGGTTTAGATGAAAATCCATTTAGCAGCGGTTAAGATGATAAATCCATGTGCTGTCACAGTTTAATTAATTTGCAAATTAATTTGAGATCAAAAGTGGTGTAGAAAACCTGTTGCCCTACTACTACGATGCCGCCTATATGTTGGTGGCTACGTAACACAACATACTAGTATTTGGTTGAAGAGATTACTCTTAATCCACTGTGGAGCGTGAGACTGTATACCTTCCGGTACTGTTAACTGTGGCTACAATAGCACACACTGTTCGATGTGGGTTCCTTCTTGCCTGCTACAGAATGTAGTTGTTATCTGCTGCTGTGGTGGATGTGGTCGACTACCTCCTCCCTTTCAAGCAACAATACCCGTGGTTCGGAACGCTTCCCATGCACGTGAAACAATGCTGTGAACGATACCAAACTCCTGGCCTACACTCGCGACTCTTCGTCCAGTTTCCCGATAATCCTCCCTGATGCAAGGTCGTCCAGATCTTGCCTCCTTGTCATGTTGTAACGAACACCATCACAGCAGACTGTAACTGTCCGCTGATTGATCCTTCATACTGTCTTTTCACGTTTCTTCGAATGCCTCGTATTGTGGGGCCAGATCCATTTGGAGCTGTAGTGACGCTGACATGTCATGTGACGTTCAGCTTTCTGTGCGCGACTGGCAGACCTCTGGCAACATTTCCTGCCACTCTCATTTGTATGTTATGGTACTCTATGTATGTAGATGTTAGATTTTGCATAGCAATATACATTTCACGTAAGGCACCTAAACGAATTGAGGACGAAACACATGTTAGTGCAATTTGTGTTTAGCGTTTGTGGTTCATACTGTCACGTTCACCAGACTACACTGCAAATAACTGGAAATCCGTAAGTTTGTAATAAATAATGTAATGGAAATGTGAGTTACAAGGACATACTTAAGGAATCTGATCTGCGAAAACTAAGTTACCTCAGTGAGGCAGTCTCTTACTTACGCAATTTGTACTGCACAAAAAGGGGCGAGAGCTAAGGAGTTGCCTAACATTGATTTCCTGTAACAATAACGTCTTTCAATTTTCCTTCAAAACAAAGGAGTCTACAGACTGACTTCCTTTGTGAACAAAGGAGAGATCTCACTCTGCTAAGAGCAATTTAACTTCTTAATGAATATTGTTTCCTCAACATCCTATTAAGACGTTGATTACCAGGTGTGCGAAGCAAAGATATCGGGTGGACTGGAAGCCTCGGGAAAGCAAGCAGCAGCTTGAGACGTTGGGAAGTTGGAAGCTCTGCGTTGTCTCATTATTTCGCTACGGCTAGAGCTTCTCGTACGACAACTGATCATTAGGCAAGAGCAAAGTTGATGCTACGGCACACGTGAGAAGAAAAGCCGGAATAATTAAGTCCAGTCTATGCTTTTGTAGTAATATCACTTACAGAAAGGATAAAATATATTTTATTAACTCTAGCGATGAATAAGAAAGGTTACTTGAGCAATATACTCGTACTATTAGTCGGTTAGCGAACGAGAAGAGATATTTTGAAAACTAAACAGTTTTTAAGAAGACCTGCTTTCTGAAAAGGAAACTTCTTTGGGTGGTTGAGAATGGTTATTTATCCGATCTCGCTGATTCAGTTCTGTTACAGCTAGATGTGTCTGACCTCCTTTCGTCAGCAACATTAATAGAACTATTACTGCATAACATCGTCAGTGAAAGCAGGAGACAGTCTTCTATATTTGAGAGTCTACTGTCCTTTTAGAGCCGGCTGCTGTGGCCGAGCGGTTCTAGACGCTTCAGTCCGGAACCGCACTCCTGCTACGGTCGCAGGTTCGAATCCTGTCTCGGGCATGGATGTGTGTGATATTCTTAGGTTAGTTAGGTTTAAGTAGTTCTGAGTCTAGGGGACAGATGACCTCAGATGTTAAGTCCCCTAGTGCTTAGAGCCATTTGAATCATTTATCCTTTTAGAACATTTTATCGCGTAGATCGTAATTTTGTTACGTAGATAACCAGTTTGAACCAGTTCAATGGCTATCTTCAGATCAGTAAGGGTTTAAAACGAAATACAAGTCATTACATCATATACAAACAAAATATGTTGCAGTACCATTACGTAGAATATTTAAGCTGTTCGGTAACGTCAATATCGCCGGTACAGAAAGGTAACCTGAAGGTTTTACCTTTTACCTGTTCTGGTTGTGTATTATAATACTGAACATATGAATAATATCTATTGCCTTATTGAAGTAGTGTATTCCGCCATATGGCTGGTAGAGACAGGTATTTTAGAAATATATTTCCAGGTTCGTAATGCGTCTCAAGTACCTGTTCTTTTCGTGAATTCAACGTAGTAGTTTTTAAAAGTTTCTGTCCATTTGTACTGGATGTCAGGTTGTTTGTATGAACTTACTGCACTGGTACGGATCTGTCTCTTGGTGTTTCCATGTAACAAATTTGATAAAACTAGGGTGACCTCATAACGTCAAGATAAGCAGCTTACATATTTCAAGTATTTCAACATGTTATTAGATGTCTGGTTATTTTTATACATTTTTGACACTTGTACTAATCCATCCCGTGGCGTTTGCACATAACAAATTTTGATTAACGAACTTGAATGTCGTGCCTTAAATATATGTGCAACTTACATTTTAAGTCCTTAAACGTATATAACAATTTCTATTAGGTTCTGTTATGTATTGTTACGGCTGATATACAGTCGAATTGGTACGAATAGATTTTAGTTAATGGTGTATTTAATTTAATTTATGATGGAATATGCAGTGAGGTAACTTTACATGTTAGATGTACCATAGTGTACTTCCACATGGTGGCAATAGCTACGACTAAAGTTCTAAATGATCTGCGGCAGTTAGTTTGCCTATTTCCGTCAGCGGGACAACTTCAACTGATTGCCAAGTCATGCAGGATGTCGTATGATATTGCTTATGGTTATTTTCTTCAATAAGTGTAAGATAATCATAGAAATGGGATTCTGTGCCGTTTTTTGCACTATGTGAAAGTGCTCAGCACTCTATAAATCTCTAATATGATGCAAGTTCTGTGATTATGTGTAGGTAATTTACATGAAGAATAATGTTGTAATGTTAATAACGACTTCAGATCAGTTCCGTAAATTATTAACTTTTGTTTATTTGTTGTACGCAAACATACGATTAGTTACTTAACAGCATAGATATTACCATTTAGGATATATACTCTAGTTACTAGTATTACAACATTTTTGTTTTGGATAAGACGTATTAACCTATATTTCGTTGTAAACATTTACGTGTATGAAGATGGTCATTGAAGTGGCTGAAACTGGTTATCTAGGCAACAAAACTTGCGATCTAGGCGATGAAGTGTTCTAAAAGAGTGTTACACGCTCATTGATAGAATTCATCTGAACAAGTGAGTTATTGAGACGTGGAAGTATATACTTAGGGAAGGACTTTGTATCTTCTATATTCATTTCATGCATTGGTTCCTTCTTGTATTGTTTATTGACTTCGGTCCACTTTTTGTGTCTGATACACTTATTATTCAGTTTCTGTCAACTAAACTAATAAAAGATCACTACATTGCTATTTAAATTAATTACGTTTTTGCGTCATCAGTGTTCTGGCTGGTTTGATACGATCCGCACATATTCCTCTCTTCTGCCAACCTCTTCATACCGTAGCAGCACTTACACTCTACTTCTTCGTTTGTTTATTGCATGTATTCTAATTTGTCTTCCCATGCAGATTTTTAATCCTTATACCTCCCTCTAATACCATGGATGTTATTTCCTGATATCACAACACATTTCCTAATATTCTTTCCCGTATTCTTTCCAGTGTTTCTACATGTTCCATTCCTTGCCGATTCTGTGGAGAAGCTTCTCATTCTCTGTATTATCAACACATAACTTTCGGCGTCCTTTTGTAGCACCATACCTCATATGCTTTGATACTGTTCCTTTCGGTGTTCTCACATTTCACTCTTCACTACGATACAATGCTGTTCTCCAGACGTACATTCTCAACCACTTCTCCCTGAAATTGAGGCCTATTTTTGACCCTACTGGACTTCTTTTGGTCTGAAGTCCCTGTGTCTCTTCTATACATCAACTTAAATAGTCGTTTGGTTTCCTAGTGGTATTCGAAATTCCTAAGAAAAAGTACCTACCCCCTTCTGACATAATTGACCGCAAGTCTCCCAAAGCTCTCTTGAATCCTCAAACACTGACAGTATGCTGCATACCGAATGTGTTTCATATCAACTCCCAATTCCTATATCACGGTATCGGACAATTCCTCCACTCCACGGAAGACATCAGCGTACTCTCTCCACCTAACTGCACTCTCTTCTGAAAATCTGACTGTACTTTTAATGTTGACACTCTGTTGTATTCTGATTCATTCTTTCGAAGAACGTTTCTTTTTCAGTTTCATCAGTTTTTGCAGTGACTTCCTTGCACTTCGAATTTGTTTTACTCCTAATTGACTTATATCGCTGTATTCCTGTCTTTTCCTGAAAATTTTTCTACTCGCTACTTTCGTCAGTCAGTCGAAAAAATACTTCTGCAGCCCAAGATTTCTTTACTGTTAACTTCCTTGTAACTATGTTTGTGTCTCCATCTTCTGAGACTGTGTTTTGTAGAGATGTCCACTACTCATTAACGGCAATGCGTACTATAGTATTCATTATCACAGTATCTGCAGCCGTATAGAACTTCAAACACATCTGATCATTCATCAATGTTTCAATGTTCCATGCCTTTCAACACTGATTTTTCCGGGATATTCTGTTAAATATCAGTCTACCCTTCATCATTGCTAAACTGTGATCTGACTATGAGTGGCCTTGGATATGGCCTGCAATCCAATATATGATATCACAAACTCTATCTGAACATGGTGTAATTCAGCTGGACATTTAACACGCACACAGGCATTTTCCAAGTCTGCCTCTCTTTCTTGCGAGTTTTCAGTTGTTTTCACCGTTACTAACTGAAATTCATTGCAGAGCTCTATTAGTCTTTCTTCTTTTCTCATAATTAATAACACGCCTATATTTTCCCATAATTTTGCCTTCTATTCCTTCCCATATTAAGCAATTATGTCATAAGACAAGAAAAAACTGATTTTAGAATTGGTTGATATGCGGTGAGCTGGCAGTTCCTAAAACAGATGCGAAACTAGAAAAGGGGGTAGGCGGAGTTAGCTAAACTTTTTCGTAAATTTCAGCTTAATTTTTTTCAAACTCGGCTAACCAGTTTAACCCAGGAATTGCTTGGATTTGGTTTTGTTCCTGAAAAATAATGTAACATATATGATAATTAACAGTGATATTTATTGGGTTTTCAGCTTCATCAGTTATCACAGGAGCGAGAAATAATAATAGATACAATTTGGGGTACTAACCATAACCATTGTCAGTATGATCAACACTTGGCTTTGTTGTTCGAAGAAACCCAACGTTTAGTATATGCAATAGTCCATAGTCCTTACAGCAGCATCACGTTTGCTGAAGAGCTGAACACTGGATGCTCAGACCAGCCTACCGCTCGGAACTGGATAACGCAACGAAGGTAGAGCACGGTGGTGTCAGTGAAGTTATGGTTGGAACCAAGTTCACTGTACTCCTACACTACACGGGGGCGCCATCTGGCAGAGTTCTGCGCTTAAATTAGCATGAGCTCTCGTATACATCTTCTTACCTGTAGTTTTTGACACAGTGTTCGATTGTTAGTTGAGTTACAGATTTCTCTGTTTCAGGATTGACTGATCTTGTACAGTAATGACATTCCTGTGTTTTGGACTCTGCTTCTCGGCAGCAGTTCACTACGTGAATTTAGTCAACACCGACCACACGGAACAGCTATTTGTTGCATTGGCCGCCACATTGCTGTGTACATTGAACTTTTGATACCTCCGTCGAGGAGGATATGCGCCGTCTCCGATGTCCCGAGGAACTGCGGCTGCTTGCTAGACGGTATCTCAAACTACATATCGACAGTGCGGCTTGGCGGGTGATCCGAATCACTGTCGGATTCAAGAAAGCAGAGAGATTTGCTCTCCATACATGGAGCCATAATTCTTTCTTGAATGGTACTTGTCACACATTAGAGGAATGTAGGCTACTCGGAAGGTAAGGAGCGAAACGGAAACCACAGTGAAAATTCGATGAATCTTTGCACAGATGTGACACGTAGTGTCTCTAGTATGCCCGCAGATGGCGTAACGTCGCTCTTCTCAGTTCTAAACACACAGTGAGCACTTAAAGATGTCTACAAAATAGTGTCTCCCGGTAAGTATGGGTGCCTGCCGAGAGATAGCGCCCGATTTCATGCCACCCCACACAATGTAACTATCACGCTTTCCTTTTTCGTGACAGTTCTCGGTCGCGCACTACATGACCAACGGGACGCTCGCAGCGTTTTCGATGGGAAGTGTTGGAACATCCACCATACAGCCCGGACCTGGCTTCGTTTGATTTTTATTTCTGCTAAAATGGATTGTTGGCTATGAAGACAACCTATTTTCAGGAGAACAAGCTGCAGTCCAGCGCAGAAAATCGTCGGAAAACACAGGAGGCGGTCTTCAATGACGAGGGTACCGGTAATTTGTTACAATGCTACGGCAATTGTCTAAATGGTAGCGGCGACTGTGTAAAACAATAGTTGGAAATTGTAGCTAACTTTTGCAAATAAAACATTTTTGATTCTATTTCGCGACCGATCGTTCCTTACTTTGCGAAGAGCCGTCGTATATTCAGAGGAACGTCGCGGAAGGAGATGCCGTTAATTGCGAGGTACTTGAGTGGGAAGCCATTATGTTGTCAACGTACGGAGTATTTATGTTCTACTTGGTTGTTGGTGGAGATTATGATGACGCTGAGATGAAAAGAGATCAGGTAAGTTTACTGCAACAAGACTTGTGACATTTCAGAGCAGTAGTAGTTCCAGGTTTCCGCTTCACGGCCGACTATACTTGTGTCGCTCTGATGGATGCATTACTCGACGGGGAAGATTTCCACCACTAGGACTAGCTAATTTTATCTCTAGATTTGAATCCTATAGAGAATATCTGGTATGAGACAAACTTTTATTTCAAAAGACGGCACGACAGACCACAAGAAAATGACGTCTGGCAAAAGACGTCCTGAAATACTTACTGGTAAACGTACCATGTCATTCACAAATATGAGTTGTGGAAACGGTTTCCTAGTTTTGTTACACCTTCTTCAAATTACGAATTCTCTGTCTCTGATGTTTTATAATTACATATGTTATTAATTTTCTATTCCAAATATCTTGTGACTGAGATTTACAGTATTCTGTCTTCCATTCTTCTAGATAGGGAGTACGATAATATTTTGTTTGACGCTCGGTTTGACGCGCCATGTCCCACGCCGGAGGTTCGAGTCCTCCCTCTGCGAGTGGGTGTGCGTGTTGTTGTTAGTATAAGTGTGTAAGTCTAGGACCGATGACCTCCGCAGTTTGGTCGCTTAGGAATTCACATACATCTGAACATTTGAATATTTTGTTAACTATGCACAATGTTCAAAAACTAGTGCATAAATCCTTCGCCTCGACTATTAGGCGCTTGCTGACTACTCTGTCTCTTCTCGTAAAAAATGTTTATGTGACGCTACATAGGATAGTTGATATTGTAGACTGACTCAGCTGTTTTTTCAGTAAAAGAGATATTCAGATATCTAATTTTGGTATAAGAAAGACGTTTGTGAAACTATACGTGTGCAAAACAGCACCATATGGATCCGAAGCGTGAACCACGGGATACCCACAGTAAAGGAACTGGAAGAGTCTGATATACGATTCTATGGAAAAACGTTGAGGAAGCAGATAAAGTGCGAAATGGAAGAGTGCTAAAAGAGTAACAGAGGAAAGAAATATGAGGAATACTCTTACCAGAAAATAGGACAAGTTAAAAGAACAGATACGGCATCCAAGAATGAACTTGCCGCAGGAAGATGTAGTAGTCGAGGAGAAAGGGGGAAAGGGGAGGAGGGTTGAAGGCGGATATGGTGGGAAGTGTAGAGTGGGAAGGGAGAGGGTTAGTATGGGCTGAGGAAAACTAGGATATATAGCAGGGTATATAGAATTCTGGGTTTATAGTTACGTATAAAAATGTATAGCACAAGGTATGGAAATATGGGGGTGGGGGGAGCGATTAGTATAAAATCAGTTGGGAGGAGTAATGAAAAAGAAAGAAATGGCAAGTGACCAATAACGAGTGAGATGGCGTGGTGATTAAGGCATTAGGCTGACATTCTGGAGCATCAAGATTCAAATATACATTCAGACATTCAATTTAAAGTTTTTATGCTTCCTCAACATAATTTAAACCAATTAGTTATTTTGAAAAGGACACGGACAAACTTCTTTCGCATCCTCGCCCCAGACAGATTGCACTCTGTCTCGATGTGACGTTAAGCCGTAATATTGCTTCCGAGCAGTGGAAGCGGAAAATTTCTCACGAAATTGTCGACTGAATTTAACACCGTTATGATTTTAAAGTATTCTGTGTTCTATCTAACGTACGGCTACGAGCTTACGTTAACGATTGAGCAGCTTAATCTGCAGTTCTTGTTCCTTACCGTTCACGTGCTACTTATTTGTTATAAAATGAGTGTTCCGTTGTGCAGGCCAGGGCACACGACTGCTACATTTGTGGCTACATTAAAACGCCTACAAGAACATGGTGCGCAGTCGTTACGGACGAATGGGCATGTAATTTACAGCATTGCATTCGCAACATTGCAGCCGGTCAAGACCAGCCAAGAGTCTATGTTGTTATGTGGTGTAAATAGGAAAAAAAGTTAGTTCAAAATATACGTTCTCTGTGAACGTTTAGCTATAAAGTTCTATTTGCAAGCTCACACTACTTAATGTTCGCCACTCGTAAGTTGCAAATAGAAATGGTATTGGCTACTTGTTAGCTGCGATGTATACAGCCCAGACACTAATGTGACCACCTGTCAAAAGCTCGAATACCCTCATTTCGCAGCGTGGACCCCTGTGGGACGTGCAGGAAGAAGATCAATGAGGTACTGGAAGGAACTGACAGGGATTTGGAGCCATGCCGACTCCACTGCCGTGGCCAGCTGCGCTAGGTTTATCGGTTGAGGAGCCATGGCACGAACAGCCCAATCAAGTTCATCAGCTTCTCGATTGGGCTTAAATCCGGGTAGTTAGTTGGCTAGGGGAGAATGGTAAAGTCATCCTGGTGCTCTTCGAACCATACACGTATACTGCGAGCTGTGTGACACGTCGCACTGTCCTGGTAGAAGATGCCATTATACCGAGGAGAAAAAAAACTGCATTTAGGGCTGGAAATAGTCCCAAAAGATAAATGCATACTTGTGTTTATCCATTGTGCATTCGAGGATGACGAGTCACCCAAAGAATACTACGAAAAGATTCCCCACATCATAATCTTCTTGCATGTTGTTCCTTTGCAGACGTTTCACGCCGTACACGCCAACGGCCATCTAACCGATAGAGCATAAAGCGCGATTCAACTGAAAAGGCCACCTGTCGTCACTCGTTGGAGTCCATTTCGGTAAAGGCATGCTGATTCCTGTGTTCGCCGCCGATAACAGTAACTACCTTGGGTGCATGAAGCAGATGCCTGCTGCGGAGGCCCATTTGCAACAATGTTGACTGAACGGTAGTTGAAGAGACTCAGCTGGTGGAGCACTTGCCCGTGAAAGGCAAAGGTCCCGAGTTCGAGTCTCGGTCTGGCACACAGTTTTAATCTGCCAGGAAGTTTCACTATTGGTAGCTCCTTGGTTCGTCTGGGCGGTCAGTTGCTCATCAGTTGCCCGCACACACCTCCGCAGACGTCGTTCATGCCGGTCATCTGTGGCCCGTGGTGCACCGAAGTTGCCGCTCATCAGTTTTGGATGGTGCCATTTTGCCATGCACGATGTACTTTAAGAACGACGGCACACGAATAGTTTATAAACTTAGGTGTTCCGGAAACGCTTCCACCCTTGATCTGAAAGCCAATGTTGAAGCCCATTTGGTTGTCAGTTACGATAGCTACTTCACTGGTTTTTCGGTTCTCTCCCACCCCTCTCGACACGGTTTATAAACTCTCCACAGCTAGTGCTGCCAACTGCCGTCTGTGAGTGCTTACTGCAGTGTTAACTGCAAGTGGACGTCGAACACAGGCGGTAGACACATTAATATGACTGGACTGAGTGTATTTAATCTGCTTATACGAACATTCCTGTCCTAAGGAATGATGAATAAATGTTTTGATTACATACTCGTTCAAAATATGAGGAGCGTTCCCCAATTAGATGCCACACTTTAGCTACGAAAAGGAGACGACCTTTTTCCCAATCAGCTGAGTTCCTAGTCTTCAGATTTTGATGTTTGTCCTTAAAATAGGAAACGACAGGGTTAGGGAGTTGTTAATGTCCGTATATCCAAATGGAGTGTTCCTAGTTTCAGTTCCATGCGTAGGTTAAATGTGGCAATAGAAAAAAAGAAAAGAAAAATGGGAAGTACTATCCTGTTAAGAACTGAAAACTTTTATACGACCTGTATCATTTTATGATCATATTTTATTTGACATAGCAAGGAGAACAATCCAGTTCACACTCTTAAGTTCGGGTTTCCAGTTTACTCCTAAAGGTACAGAACCACAGACGATGGCTTGAAATGGGAACCACAAATTTTTGAATATAAATTGAGACCATTTTGTAACGTAGTTCGTGAGGAGTACCAACGTTCCCCAAAAGCTTTCGCTGCAACAGGAACGAAGCATAATTAAGGTTTAACGTCCCATAGTCATCAAGATCATTACAGCGCGGTACTGTCTCCAGAAAGTTTTCTGTATCCTTTAGCCACGACAGTAGATGATGATAGCTTCATTCTCGAGACGTACAGCTGTGTGCTAACATTGTATTATTTTATGTAGCATAGCGATTGGCCTGTAATACACTAACTAGGGTCCAAAAGGTTGAAAGTGTTAGAATAACACCGTCCTCTCTTGCACATTATTACATGCTTTAACGTATACAGTAGTTTTAATTTGCATATTTTGTCAGTGGTGGTGAAGTATAATGTTCTAGTGGCTATATTTCCGTATGTTACGTCTTGTCACGATATTCCGACACCGAAGTAGCCTTCAGATGCCCCCTTTGCGTACTGTAGAGCGATCCTTCTATACGTCTCGATTACCTCCCCTTCCGTCGCCTTCCTTACCGTGTCCGAACGCTACATTTCAGTCGAGGCGTTCAGAGCGTGTTTTGTTTCACCAGACCGTGACTGTTGTCAGTGGCTGTAACCTGAGAAGAGCTTACTGGCGCTTTCTAGAGCTCTTTTATTCATATTAAGGCAGGATTCCACAAGTTGTTCGGATTATAGGCGGCTTCTCTGGAGATAACCGTTGTCAGCGAGGTCGCCGGATCCATTCCCAATTGAGAAGGTTTGGAGCGTTATGGGCAGGGCCCTCCAACCAGCACGGGATTTTAACCATCTAACCAGCCAGTTGGAGAGAATCCGGCGCGATATCCCTCAGGAGGATGACAACTGTCAGTCAATGCCAAGCCGAATAACTGTATAAGGGCCGGAGGTGGATCAACGTGTTATTCTCTTGCTCAATTTGTGATTTGTGATTTGTGATAAGCAGGGATGGCTAGAGGACAAATGTAAGGATGTAGAGGCTTGTCTCACTAGGGGTAAGATAGATACTGCCTACAGGAAAATTAGAGAGACCTTTGGAGAGAAGAGAACCACTTGTATGAATATCAAGAGCTCGGATGGCAACCCAGTTCTAAGCAAAGAAGGGAAAGCAGAAAGGTGGAAGGAGTATATAGCGGGTTTATACAAGGGCGATGTACTTGAGGACAATATTATGGAAATGGAAGAGGATGTAGATGAAGACGAAATGGGAGATAAGATACTGCGTGAAGAGTTTGATAGAGCACTGAAAGACCTGAGTCGAAACAAGGCCCCGGGAGTAGACAACATTCCATTTGAACTCCTGATGGCCTCGGGAGAGCCAGTCATGACAAAACTCTACCACCTGGTGAGCACGATGTATGAGACAGGCGAAATACCCTCAGACTTCAAGAAGAATATAATAATTCCAATCCCAAAGAAAGCAGGTGTTGACAGATGTGAAAATTACCGAACTATCAGTTTAATAAGTCACAGCTGCAAAATACTAACGCGAATTCTTTACAGACGAATGGAAAAACTGGTAGAAGCCGACCTCGGGGAAGATCAGTTTGGATTCCGTAGAAATGTTGGAACACGTGAGGCAATACTGACCTTACGACTTATCTTAGAAGAAAGATTAAGAAAAGGCAAACCTACGTTTCTAGCATTTGTAGACTTAGAGAAATCTTTTGACAATGTTAACTGGAATACTCTCTTTCAAATTCTGAAGGTGGCAGGGGTAAAATACAGGGAGCGAAAGGCTATTTACAGTTTGTACAGAAACCAGATGGCAGTTATAAGAGTCGAGGGGCATGAAAGGGAAGCAGTGGTTGGGAAAGGAGTAAGACAGGGTTGTAGCCTCTCCCCGATGTTATTCAATCTGTATATTGAGCAAGCAGTAAAGGAAACAAAAGAAAAATTCGGAGTAGGTATTAAAATTCATGGAGAAGAAGTAAAAACTTTGAGGTTCGCCGATGACATTGTAATTCTGTCAGAGACAGCAAAGGACTTGGAAGAGCAGTTGAACGGAATGGACAGTGTCTTGAAAGGAGGATATACGATGAACATCAACAAAAGCAAAACGAAGATAATGGAATGTAGTCAAATTAAGTCGGGTGATGCTGAGGGAATTAGATTAGGAAATGAGACACTTAAAGTAGTAAAGGAGTTTTGCTATTTAGGGAGTAAAATAACCGATGATGGTCGAAGTAGAGAGGATATAAAATGTAGACTGGCAGTGGCAAGGAAAGCGTTTCTCAAGAAGAGGAATTTGTTAACATCGAGTATAGATTTAAGTGTCAGAAAGTCATTTCTGAAAGTATTTGTGTGGAATGTAGCCATGTATGGAAGTGAAACATGGACGATAACTAGTTTGGACAAGAAGAGAATAGAAGCTTTCGAAATGTGGTGCTACAGAAGAATGCTGAAGATAAGGTGGGTAGATCACGTAACTAATGAGGAGGTATTGAATAGGATTGGGGAGAAGAGAAGTTTGTGGCACAACTTGACTAGAAGAAGGGATCGGTTGGTAGGACATGTTTTGAGGCATCAAGGGATCACAAATTTAGCATTGGAGGGCAGTGTGGAGGGTAAAAATCGTAGAGGGAGACCAAGAGATGAATACACTAAGCAGATTCAGAAGGATGTAGGTTGCAGTAGATACTGGGAGATGAAGAAGCTTGCACAGGATAGAGTAGCATGGAGAGCTGCATCAAACCAGTCTCAGGACTGAAGACCACAACAACAACAACAACAACAATTTGTGAAGCTCTTCCTCTTGAATAAATCATCCAGTTTTACTGAAGCTCTAATCATTTGTTTGTCTGCACATGCACAGCACATCTACTGATTTCCGTCCCATTCGGATAATTCCTTCGTGGTGCGTGATCTTTTTATGTTTTAGGGTCTACGAAAGTTTTATGAAGGAGCTAGGGGAATGAAGAGAGGATTCCAACCAAGAGCATTCTTCTGTAAGCATAAAGACAGACATCCAACAGAAACAAGGAGTGAGGAAGAGGAGGAACTAGATTTGGAATTAGGAAGTGGAGCAGAAGGAAGTAGAACCAGTAGACTTACAGGGAGTGAAGAATGAAATTAAAAACTTGAAAGAGTAATAAAGAAACAGAAAACGGCATAGAGGCTGATTTATTAAAATCTGGTGGAAAGAAGATAGAGATGGCTGTTAATGACCTAATAAGGGAAATACGGATAGAGGAAGAAATGACTAAGGATTGGAGCGTGGGAATAATGTGCTCATTAGATAAGAATGGTGATAAGGCAGTGTGCAGAAATTACCTTGGTATTACTCTCCGAGATACAGCGTGTAATGTGTTTAGCGCGATTTTAGCGTCTCGGCTTGAATGCCCGGCGGAAAGGTTGTTATTAGGCTGGATTTCGGAGATATAGATCCACAATGGACAACATATTTTTATTGAGACAGGTGTTAGAAAAAATTTATAAATATGACCAGGAAGTGCATTGGTGTACGATGATTTTAAACAAGCATGCGACAGCCTAGACAGGAATAAGATTCTCCAGAGTATGAAAGAGTTTAGGATCTCGCTAAAATTTGTGAGGTTGGTGGAAATGACAATCAAAGCAACAGTTTGCAAGTTCAGAACAGAGCAGGAATTGTCGGGCGAGTTGCATGTAGGGAGGTGGCTGCGGTAGGAAGATGTGACCTCCGCGCTACTCTTTAACTGAGCACTAGAGTAAGTAATTCGGCAAGCGCTAACAGTGCTATGGAGAACCATATTTAATCGGCAAGTCCAGGTAGTGGCATATGCTGATGATATAGGATTAACTGCAAGGAATGTCAGAGCTTTGGAGAACAGTTATGCTGCACTGGAAGGACCAACGCGGAAGTTAGGACTGAAAGTGATTATAGGTAAAGCGAAATATATGATTATGAGAGATACTGATGCAGATAGCCGAGAGACTTCAATAAAAAGTCAGTGAGTAAAAAAAAAAAAAGAGTGTAAAAGTTTAAATATTTGGGTTCGATAATAACGGAAGACTAAAGGACAGCACCGGAAATTCAAGAAACGGTAGTAAGTGGCAACCAGTGCTATTATAACTTATAGAATACCATTATGGCTATAAATGTAAGCAAGAATACAAAAAATCAAAACGTATTTGACTGTAATGAGACCTCCAGCAATGAATGAATCTGAGGGTTGGATGATGAGTACAACGGAAGAAGACTGGTTGCTGAAATGGGAAGGGGAGTTTTGAGAAAGGTATTTGGAACAGTGAGAGAGGAAGGAAACTGCAGGATAACGACAAACGCAGAACTACAGACACTTTTTGGACAGATGAATATTGTAATCAAAATCAAGCAAGGAAGTATATAATGGTCTGGCAGTGTACAGAGAATGTCAGAAACACCAAATTTAAGAAAGTGTTTATAGGAAAGCCCGACGGGAGAAGATGAAGAAGGTGGCTTGAAGATATGAAGGAGGCATCAAAGCGACGAGAGTCAGGAATTGGAGAGGGAAAGCGCTGTACAGAGATCAATGGAGGGAGGGGACAAAGGAGGCCAAGGGTCTACAAGGTCTATAGCGCCGACCAGTAAGTAAACAAGGTAATATGTACGTCGAGCTCAGTAAATAGTATGCAGAGATGACACCACCAAATATACTTAAAAGCAAATAAATAAAGATGAATAATAGCATTTCCGTGTCAGCGTTCATAATTTTACTTAGTCAAACCGCACAAAGTTTACGATAACTCCCTCGTCGTTTCGTTACTGATGCCACTAAAAGCGAAGGAATATTGTGTAGCCTTGTAAGTGTGGCAAAAAAATAGGGAGTACTTTTGTTCTTACTGCCTCCCGAAACTGCTGGTGGCAGTGATCGGTAGCCAGCGTAAAGCTGATCGACCGTGCGTCGCCCCATCCGGTACTGGAAAGCTTTGCAAACATAGGGCTGTCTCGATCACACCGATGGCAGGCGCCCTCCCAGGGCGGATATAACGGGTGGGACGTCACATCAACAGCGTCAGCGCACATAAAACTGTCTCTCGGGGCGTAAAAGCCAATAAAACACCGCCTGTCTGAGAACATTGGGCTACACGTGAAAAATAGCTAGGTTGTCACTAAAAAACTATCTGAGGAAATGACTAGGTTGCACGCTATAATATGATGGATTATTTATATCCGAATAATCGTGGGAA
Organism: Schistocerca cancellata; assembly: GCF_023864275.1. Taxonomy (NCBI): domain Eukaryota; kingdom Metazoa; phylum Arthropoda; class Insecta; order Orthoptera; family Acrididae; genus Schistocerca; species Schistocerca cancellata. The sequence goes on from NC_064628.1 coordinate 223,339,123, forward strand.
GAGATCTTACAATATGCAGGCTAGCTGATCACAGTATAAATGAAGATTACAGAGCATGTCTCATGACTTACGCCAAGCACCGTGTACTGGCGAATTTTAACTGTGGTCGAAATAGGAACGGGGTGGGGGGGGGGGGGGGGTAGCACCTGGAAACAGGACAGAAGTAAAGTGAAATATTTATGAATGTGGCATCACGCTAACCATCCTGCCAAGACTCGTTTGCAGGTTTCAGAAGAAGAGAGTTATGTGTGAGAATCTAAATCTGCATTTAAACTTCACAAGTTACTGTGCAGTGCATGGACGAGGGTGAATAGTATCAATATTGCTGATTTTATATGGTATTTCATTTGCTTATTTAGTGAGGGTAAATTGATTAGGTACGTGTCTCCGTGCGTGCCCTTTATGTTATCCTCATGATATCTATGCGAGATACACGACAGTGGCAGTATAATGGGCGCTCACTGTTCCTTGAATAAAGGTTCACCAAAATTATGTTATCGGATTTCACGATGACTACTCATTTTATTCCAGTGATTTCCATTTAAGCCGATGGAGCATTTTATGCAGATGCGACTCTGTATCCGTTCGATGTCTGTTGTCACGCGTACTGGAAAAGGACTCCAATACACGGGGACAAGATTCCAGAATTGGTCACGGTAGCGTCTTGTGTGCTATTACCGTTCCATGTGTTCCGCACTTTCGCAGAACCCATCCAGCAAATTAACTCTTCCATTCATCATTAATCACAGACTGAAAAAGTTGCAACACCAAAAACTAATTAATACAGAGAAACTAAATTTCGGTAATCCTTTTTTCTACATAATATATTTAAGTGGTTAACAATGCAAAATCTCGGGTTAATGCAAGCGCGAGAAAAGCCACTGCAAATGTTAAATGCTTCTACTTTAATAATAGGTGCAACTGCCAGAATGTTGAATACAAGCATACAAACGCGCATGCATTGTGTTCTACAGGTGCCTGATGTCGGTTTGCGGGATGGTGTTCCAAGGCTGTGGCACTTGGTGTCAATACAGGGACGGTTAATGTTGGTTGTGCATGACACTGGACTTGTTCTCCGATGACGCCCCATCTGTGCTAGACTGGAGTGAGATATGGTGATCGAACTGGCCAAGGTAACATGTCGGCACTTTGTAGAACATGTTGTGTTGCAACTACGGTATGCTGTTCATGAATGGCAGGACGACAGGTCGAATCATGAGACTGACGTACGTATGTGCAGTCAGGATGCGTGCAAAACCACGTGAGTGCTCCTGGTGTCATACGAAACCGCACTCCAGATCTTAACTCGAGGTGCGGGTCCAGTGTGTCTAGCATCCGGACAAGTTGGTTCTAGGCCCTCAACAGGCCTCCTTCGACTAACACAGGGGCATCACTTGGCACAAAGGCGGGACCAGCTTCCATCCGAGAACACAACGGACCTCCAACGTAAACAGCCATCAGCTCTCGTTTGACACCATAGAAGTTGCAAATGGTGGTGGTTAGGGAGCAGTGGAATGCACGCTACAGTGTGTCTGAGTCGGAGCTGTCTTTGAAGTAATCGATCTGTAACGTTTTGAAGACAAACCCCTTCTCACCTGCAAGTACTCTATTTATCAGCATGACTGGTTTCGCAACATTTTAGCTGCATCATCAGGTGTAATAAAATAGTCTTGTTCTAATCAGAAAAGAGAATGGGAAGATCCGGGAACAACATAGAACACTTCCGTGATACGCTCCCGTGATACCTTAGCTACAAGAATCGTTGTGTTGTAACCTCCCCACAAAAATAAAAATAATGAAATAAATATTATGGATAAGATTCTAATTTTAGTGTAACCTCAAAACAAATTTCTTTCTGATTTGACCTACCACACAAATTTCCTTCTGATTTAATCTAAGCTCAAAATTCATTCACACAATGTAACTAACCTCTCAATTAAATTGTCGCTCACTTATGACTTTTCAATAATTCACTGTGAATTTAACCTGGTAAATTTTGGACGACAGTAGTGCTGCGTCATGGCCCTGTAAGATAATTCTGAATAAAAAAAGGAAAAATTCTTACCTCAATAAAATTGCCGAATATATCTGCTCTTACAATAAATTTTCCGGCACAGCTCTGTGCAATGCTGGCCGATAGATTGGTCATTTATGAAAGGAAGCAACTGATTTTTCTTTTGCAACAATCGGAATGATCATGGATTGGAGAAATTAGTAAATTCTTTAAATTGAAATGAATGCTTGTTAGAAATTACTTTATATGACAAAGATGATTATTAGGACATTTTTAAAACATTTACATGGGAGTTCAGATAACATTACTAGATATGCGCGAGGCTGCTTTTTTACCTTATCCAATAATACTCAGGCTCCGGCATCGCTGCACTGCGACCGGCCCAGCCAACACGATACACTATTTCAGACCAGAGCAGACTGCACTCTAGCAACAACTTACTGCTACAGCTACACAGTTCGTACTGCAGTCAACACTGCTCTCTGGTCAGCGATTCTCTTATACCTAAACTATTTATCGTCCACGCTTCACTTCCATACATGGCTACACACCATGCAAATACTTTCTGAAAAGACTTCCTGACACTTAAATCTATGCTCGATGTTAACAAATTTCTCTTTTTTGGAAACGCTTTCCTTGCCATTGCCTGTCTCCATGTTATATCCTCTCCACTTCGACCATCATCAGTTATTTTGCTCTCCAAATAGCAAAACACATTTACTTCTTTAAGCGTCTCATTTCCTAATGTAATACCCTCAGCATCACACGATTTAACTCGACTACATTCCATTATCCTCGTTTTGCTTTCGTTGATGTTCATCATATATCTTCCTTTCAAGACACTGTCCATTCCGTTCAGCTGCTCTTCCAGGTCCTTTGCTATCTCTGAAAGAATTACAATGTTATCGGCAAACCTCAAAGTTTTTATTTCTTCTCCATGGATTTTAATTCCTACTCCGGATTTTTGTTTTGTTTCCTTTACTGGTTGCTGAATATACAGATTGAATAACATCGGGGAGAGACTACAACCCTGTCTCACTCCCTTCCCAACCACTGCTTCCCTTTCACGCCCCTCGACTCTTATAACTGCCATCTGGTTTCTGTACAAATTGTAAATAGCCTTTCGCTCCCTGTATTTTACCCCTGCCACCTTCGGTTTTGTAAGAGAGTATTCTTAGTATTACACCTATAATTGGTGTGAAAAACGTAAGGACGGAAATAACTTCCGCTATTGCTAAATAAAATAGCTCGGTGAAACTTTGGATATGCTTAGTGAGCTGTGCTCACTCTCAACTATGCATTTTCTTGAACTTGGCTATCTATCTGCGTTTCGTTTCCCGCCCTTGTTGTGGTTACGCTGCGGTTCTTCTCCCTTCTTCGTGTGGCAGCAGCGATGTGTATCGATATTTGCACCGTGTACCATCTTTGGTCCTGAGCATATACACTCCTGGAAATTGAAATAAGAACACCGTGAATTCATTGTCCCAGGAAGGGGAAACTTTATTGACACATTCATGGGGTCAGATACATCACATGATCACACTGACAGAACCACAGGCACATAGACACAGGCAACAGAGCATGCACAATGTCGGCACTAGTACAGTGTATATCCACCTTTCGCAGCAATGCACGCTGCTATTCTCCCATGGAGACGATCGTAGAGATGCTGGATGTAGTCCTGTGGAACGGCTTGCCATGCCATTTCCACCTGGCGCCTCAGTTGGACCAGCGTTCGTGCTGGACGTGCAGACCGCGTGAGACGACGCTTCATCCAGTCCCAAACATGCTCAATGGGGGACAGATCCGGAGATCTTGCTGGCCAGGGTAGTTGACTTACACCTTCTAGAGCACGTTGAGTGGCACGGGATACATGCGGACGTGCATTGTCCTGTTGGAACAGCAAGTTCCCTTGCCGGTCTAGGAATGGTAGAACGATGGGTTCGATGACGGTTTGGATGTACCGTGCACTATTCAGTGTCCCCTCGACGATCACCAGTGGTGTACGGCCAGTGTAGGAGATCGCTCCCCACACCATGATGCCGGGTGTTGGCCCTGTGTGCCTCGGTCGTATGCAGTCCTGATTGTGGCGCTCACCTGCACGGCGCCAAACACGCATACGACCATCATTGGCACCAAGGCAGAAGCGACTCTCATCGCTGAAGACGACACGTCTCCATTCGTCCCTCCATTCACGCCTGTCGCGACACCACTGGAGGCGGGCTGCACGATGTTGGGGCGTGAGCGGAAGACGGCCTAACGGTGTGCGGGACCGTAGCCCAGCTTCATGGAGACGGTTGCGAATGGTCCTCGCCGATACCCCAGGAGCAACAGTGTCCCTAATTTGGTGGGAAGTGGCGGTGCGGTCCCCTACGGCACTGCGTAGGATCCTACGGTCTTGGCGTGCATCCGTGCGTCGCTGCGGTCCGGTCCTAGGTCGACGGGCACGTGCACCTTCCGCCGACCACTGGCGACAACATCGATGTACTGTGGAGACCTCACGCCCCACGTGTTGAGCAATTCGGCGGTACGTCCACCCGGCCTCCCGCATGCCCTCTATACGCCCTCGCTCAAAGTCCGTCAACTGCACATTCGGTTCACGTCCACGCTGTCGCGGCATGCTACCAGTGTTAAAGACTGCGATGGAGCTCCGTATGCCACGGCAAACTGGCTGACACTGACGGCGGCGGTGCACAAATGCTGCGCAGCTAGCGCCATTCGACGGCCAACACCGCGGTTCCTGGTGTGTCCGCTGTGCCGTGCGTGTGATCATTGCTTGTACAGCCCTCTCGCAGTGTCCGGAGCAAGTATGGTGGGTCTGACACACCGGTGTCAATGTGTTCTTTTTTCCATTTCCAGGAGTGTAGTTTCTGGCTAGGGGGCTTGCGGGCAGTCGATCGGTTGGTGCGTACCAGGTAGGATATCTCTGCGCGGTGCAGTCAGTTGGGCCCTGGCTGTCCCTGCGCAGTGTTGGAGCGTGTGTGGAGCTATCTGATCGCTATGAGCTTCGTGGCTCACCGACCTAGGACGTCAAAGTTTGGTGGTGTTTTAAGTACCCAAGCCAGGTCCATTCATGTTCTATGGTTCGTTTCGGTGGTTTCCTGTTGGGGAGGTTTTCCTGTGAGCAACACCGAGTGTTTGTATTGCTGAAATTTAGCTGCTATGCTGTGGAATTAACAATATTGATTGAGTACTATTCAAGTGCACCAGCAGAATTTTCTGTCTTTTGGCTGTTAGTGTTCTGGTTACCTGCCCTGGCCACTAGCGTAATTTCAGGCAGTGTCCTTTCCTCACCTGTTGTCACTGTCCAACACGGTGTGTAGTTTTGACAGCTTAATTCATATACATATTTGATTGTGGATGATTACGTCCATAACATTTTGTGTTTGATTTCTCATGTACCGATTGGCGGCAAGCAAGTTGTTTTGTCGGTCGGTCCGTGACTGTCCCTTGGTTGGGTTCCGATGGATCCAGTGTAGTTGGGCTCACCACCTGTCTCACCAAGTGAACGCGGGCAGCCCAACCCCCTGGAGGCTTCTGAGTGCCGTTGTCTTTACTGTCTTTCTCACAAGTATTTAATTGTATGTTTATAGTCTATCATAGCCAATGATTAAAAACATTCTTGGTTTTACTGTGTTTTATGTAAATTAAAGGTCTTCAACTGTGTGTAACTAAGTTTGCATTCCAGCAAGTGGATATTTGCTGAAAGGCTATTGCCGTTGTGTTCTCTTTTGTTTCAGTGCGGTTTCAGCTACTTAAAACTTAAGGCTTAGGGTTATATTTTTTTAAAATTTTGGAAAATTAATTGTGGGCCTTCAGTCACTTGGAACCTTATTCTTAAAATTACCTTTCAAGTTTGAACATTGCTGCTTGGAACCTTATTCTTAAAATTACCTTTCAAGTTTAAACACTGCGGCCTTCTGTCCTTAAAGGTTTATGGTATTTTTTGAATTTTGGAAAATCAATTGTGGGCCTTCAGCTGCTTAAAACCTTATTCTTAAAATTACCCTTTAAGCAAAAATACTGCGGCCTTCTGCCTCTGAAACGTTATGGTAATTTATTTTAAAATCTTGAAAATTTTATTGTGCGCCTTGGTATTTCATCTTGTTTATGTTTGACTATCCACTTCTGCCTTGAGGTTTCAGCCTAGCTGTATTTATATATACAGGGTGTTACAAAAAGGTACGGCCAAACTTTCAGGAAACATTCCTCACTCACAAATAAAGAAAAGATGTTATGTGGACATGTTTCCGGAAACGCTTAATTTCCATGTTAGAGCTCATTTTAGTTTCGTCAGTATGTACTGTACTTCCTCGATTCACCGCCAGTTGGCCCAAATGAAGAAAGGTAATGTTGACTTCGGTGCTTGTGTTGACATGCGACTCATTGCTCAACAGTACTGGTATCAAGCACATCAGTACGTAGCATCAACAGGTTAGTGTTCATCACAAACGTGATTTTGCAGTCAGTGCAATGTTTACAAATGCGGAGTTGGCAGATGCCCATTTGATGTATGGATTAGCACGGGGCAATAGCCGTGGCGCGGTACGTTTGTATCGAGACAGATTTCCAGAACGAAGGTGTCCCGACGGGAAGACATTCGAAGCAATTCATCGGCGTCTTAGGGAGCACGGAACATTCCAGTCTATGACTCGCGACTGGGGAAGACCTAGAACGACGAGGACACCTGCAATGGACGAGGCAATTCTTCGTGCAGTTGACGATAACCCTAATGTCAGCGTCAGAGAAGTTGCTGCTGTACACGTCAGTCTATGGAGAGTGCTACGGGAGAAGCAGTTGTTTCCGTACCGTGTACAGCGTGTGCAGGCACTATCAGCAGCTGATTGGCCTTCACGGGTACACTTCTGCGAATGGTTCATCCAACAATGTGTCAATCCTCATTTCAGTGCAAATCTACATCTACATCTACATCCATACTCCGCAAGCCACCTGATGGTGTGTGGCGGAGGGTACCTTGAGTACCTCTATCGGTTCTCCCTTCTATTCCAGTCTCGTATTGTTCGTGGAAAGAAGGAGTGTCGGTATGCCTCTGTGTGGGCTCTAATCTCTCTGATTTTATCCTCATGGTCTCTTCGCGAGATATACGTAGGAGGGAGCAATATACTGCTTGACTCTTCGGTGAAGGTATGTTCTCGAAACTTTGACAGAAGCCCGTACCGAGCTACTGAGCGTCTCTCCTGCAGAGTCTTCCACTGGAGTTTATCTATCATCTCCGTAACGCTTTCGCGATTACTAAATGATCCTGTAACGAAGCGCGCTGCTCTCCGTTGGATCTTCTCTATATCTTCTATCAACCCTATCTGGTACGGATCCCACACTGCTGAGCAGTATTCAAGCAGTGGGCGAACAAGCGTACTGTAACCTACTTCCTTTGTTTTCGGATTGCATTTCCTTAGGATTCTTCCAATGAATCTCAGTCTGGCATCTGCTTTACCGACGATCAACTTTATATGATCATTCCATTTTAAATCACTCCTAATGCGTACTCCCAGATAATTTATGGTATTAACTGCTTCCAGTTGCTGACCTGCTATTTTGTAGCTAAATTATAAAGGATCTATCTTTCTGTGTATTCGCAGCACATTACACTTGTCTACATTGAGATTCAATTGCCATTCCCTGCACCATGCGTCAATTCGCTGCAGATCCTTCTGCATTTCAGTACAATTTTCCATTGTTACAACCTCTCGATACACCACAGCATCATCTGCAAAAAGCCTCAGTGAACTTCCGATGTCATCCACCAGGTCATTTATGTATATTGTGAATAGCAACGGTCCTATGACACTTCCCTGTGGCACACCTGAAATCACTCTTACTTCGGAAGACTTCTCTCCATTGAGAATGATATGCTGCGTCCTGTTATCTAGGAACTCCTCAATCCAATCACACAATTGATCTGATAGTCCATATGCTCTTACTTTGTTCATTAAACGACTGTGGGGAACTGTATCGAACGCCTTGCGGAAGTCAAGAAACACGGCATCTACCTGTGAACCCGTGTCTATGGCCCTCTGAGTCTCGTGGACGAATAGCGCGAGCTGGGTTTCACATGACCGTCTTTTTCGAAACCCATGCTGATTCTTACAGAGTACATTTCTAGTCTCCAGAAAAGTCATTATACTCGAACACAATACGTGTTCCAAAATTCTACAACTGATCGACGTTAGAGATATAGGTCTATAGTTCTGCACATCTGTTCGACGTCCCTTCTTGAAAACGTGGATGACCTGTGCCCTTTTCCTATCCTTTGGAACGCTACGCTCTTCTAGAGACCTACGGTACACCGCTGCAAGAAGGGTTCTTTACGGATGAGGCTTCATTCCAACGTGATCAAATTGTAAATTTTCACAATCAAAATGTGTGGGCTGACGAGAATCCGCACGCAATTGTGCAATCACGTCATCAACACAGATTTTCTGTGAACCTTTGAACAGGCATTGTTGGTGATGTCTTGATTGGGCCCCATGTTCTTCCACCTACGCTCAATGGAGCACGTTATCATGATTTCATACGGGATACTCTACCTGTGCTGTTAGAACAAGTTGGCCTCTGTGGCGCTGTGACTCAGTGTAGCCACCTTTCAATGTGCCTTTACAAGTACGACACAACGTGCGGTTCATGCACGATGGAGTTCCTGCACATTTCAGTCGAAGTGTTTGTACGCTTTCCAACAACAGATTAGGTGACCGATGGATTGGTAGAGGCTGACCAATTCCATGGCCTCCACACTCTCCTGACCTCAGCCCTCTTGACTTTCATTTATAGGGCATTTGAAAGCTCTTGTCTACGCAACCCCGGTACCAAATGTACAGTACAGACTCTTCGTGCTCGCATTGTGGACGGCTGTGATACAATACGCCATTCTCCAGGGCTGCATCACCGCATCAAGGATTCCATGCGACGGAGGGTGGATGCATGTATCCTCGCTAACGGAGGACATTTTGAACATTTCCTGTAACAAAGTGTTTGAAGTCACGCTGGTACGTTCTGTTACTGTGTGTTTCCATTCCATGATTAATGTGATTTGAAGAGGAGTAATAAAATGAGCTCTAACATGGAAAGTAAGCGTTTCCGGACACATGTCCACATAACATACACTCCTGGAAATGGAAAAAAGAACACATTGACACCGGTGTGTCAGACCCACCATACTTGCTCCGGACACTGCGAGAGGGCTGTACAAGCAATGATCACACGCACGGCACAGCGGACACACCAGGAACCGCGGTGTTGGCCGTCGAATGGCGCTAGCTGCGCAGCATTTGTGCACCGCCGCCGTCAGTGTCAGCCAGTTTGCCGTGGTATACGGAGCTCCATCGCAGTCTTTAACACTGGTAGCATGCCGCGACAGCGTGGAGGTGAACCGTATGTGCAGTTGACGGACTTTGAGCGAGGGCATATAGTGGGCATGCGGGAGGTCGGGTGGACGTACCGCCGAATTGCTCAACACGTGGGGCGTGAGGTCTCCACAGTACATCGATGTTGTCGCCAGTGGTCGGCGGAAGGTGCACGTGCCCGTCGACCTGGGACCGGACCGCAGCGACGCACGGATGCACGCCAAGACCGTAGGATCCTACGCAGTGCCGTAGGGGACCGCACCGCCACTTCCCAGCAAATTAGGGACACTGTTGCTCCTGGGGTATCGGCGAGGACCATTCGCAACCGTCTCCATGAAGCTGGGCTACAGTCCCGTACACGGTTAGGCCGTCTTCCGCTCACGCCCCAACATCGTGCAGCCCGCCTCCAGTGGTGTCGCGACAGGCGTGAATGGAGGGACGAATGGAGACGTGTCGTCTTCAGCGATGAGAGTCGCTTCTGCCTTGGTGCCAATGATGGTCGTATGCGTGTTTGGCGCCGTGCAGGTGAGCGCCACAATCAGGACTGCATACGACCGAGGCACACAGGGCCAACACCCGGCATCATGGTGTGGGGAGCGATCTCCTACACTGGCCGTACACCACTGGTGATCGTCGAGGGGACACTGAATAGTGCACGGTACATCCAAACCGTCATCGAACCCATTGTTCTACCATTCCTATACCGGCAAGGGAACTTGCTGTTCCAACAGGACAATGCACGTCCGCATGTATCCCGTGCCACCCAACGTGCTCTAGAAGGTGTAAGTCAACTACCCTGGCCAGCAAGATCTCCGGATCTGTCCCCCATTGAGCATGTTTGGGACTGGATGAAGCGTCGTCTCACGTCTGGACGTCCAGCACGAACGCTGGTCCAACTGAGGCGCCAGGTGGAAATGGCATGGCAAGCCGTTCCACAGGACTACATCCAGCATCTCTACGATCGTCTCCATGGGAGAATAGCAGCCTGCATTGTTGCGAAAGGTGGATATACACTGTACTAGTGCCGACATTGTGCATGCTCTGTTGCCGGTGTCTATGTGCCTGTGGTTCTGTCAGTGTGATCATGTGATGTATCTGACCCCAGGAATGTGTCAATAAAGTTTCTCCTTCCTGGGACAATGAATTCACGGTGTTCTTATTTCAATTTCCAGGAGTGTATTTTGTTTCTTTGTCTGTGAGGAATGTTTCCTGAATGTTTGGCCGTACCTTTTTGTAACACACTATATATATATATAAATATATAAATTATTTTATTTGTAATTGTAACTGCGTGTCCTCTGTCAATTGAAATTTAGCTTGTTGATTTTTAAGATTTCTTGTTTGTATGCCTTCAGCCGCGTAAGATTTCGAGTTTGAAACTCACAGTTGTAAAAGTTCAGCTATATGCCGCTTTGGTTGTAAATGTGTTTTTAAATTACAATAAATTACAATTTTGAGGTGAAACTGATCGACACGTTACTTGGACCTTTCCACAGTCCTAATCACTTGTGCTGTCCAGCGGGTTTAGCGGGCGTTTCATTTAGAAATAAATGCTACAGTACAGTACAGAAGTGATGAAAGAAATACGCAGTAAGACGAATAGCAATGACTCTTTTGTTCAAAGGCAATTATTACACTGATGTAACAACTATTTATGATGTTGTCCTGGACATCACAAGGCAGGACATGGTTAAAAACAGAACAAGTGATCACCACTCATCGCAGTGCACTCCTTGAAACGTGCCTCCATACTGGACACAAGGCCGGTAAGGAGTTCTCATGTTAGGTGATCTATTCTTCCACTAGTGCTGTTTCCAACTATTGGATCGTCGTTGATGCATCAGGACATCCTGCTGTACGTCTCCCCATCGGATCCCACACGTGCTCCATATAGGACATAAGTTGGGGGAACGAGTGCGCAAGTCCATTCGCGTGTATTCTCTCGTTTCAGCCCTTCCTTCACCTGCACGTTTCGATACGATCGCGTATTGTAACGCATAAAGCTGCAGTCAGGGCCGAATGCACATCTGAAATGAGGTGCAGGGGAAGGAAGACAGAGTCACAATAATTATGACCAGCGTGAGCATCGTCTTCTAAGCTTTGGAAGTCAGTATGACCATGCAACAATATGTCTCCCCACATCATAACATCTGGACCATCCAAACGATCTTGTTCGTCAATGCTGAACGTACCCTTACATGATGGGAGGTGGGAACACTCAATGCACCCAGCAACATTGTAGAATTTCATCATTTCGGTGGTCAAAGTGTTATGGTGTGGGGAGGGTTATCGTTGCATGACCATCCTGATCTCCAGCTCTTTGAACAAGGCACACTCACTGGTCAACGTTTTGTGACACTCCTCTCCTGTGCCATGTGCGTCTTCTTTGTGGGGAGCACTTTTGGGATGTGTTGAGAAGACCTATTGCAGCACGTTCTTGTAGACCAACGACCATCCAGCATCGGTTAACCGTGATGATGGAGGTATGGCACGCACTACCACAATAACTCTTTACCAATCTTGTGTCCAGCACGGGAGCACGTTGCAGAGCATGCATTGCCGTCCGCATTGGTTATACACCCTATTAAGAACCATGTCCCACCTTTTGCAATGTCCAGGGGACCATCATAAATAGCGGTGGCGTCGGTGTAATTATTGTCTGTGAGTGAATGTGTTATTTCTGTTCGTCTCATTGCGTATTTCATTCGCTTACGTTTTGTACGATACTAAAGCATTTCTTTCTATGTGTGGCTAAAGCTTCACCGAGTTTTATTACTTGGAAGTTATATGAGGGTGTAGTCCGCAGCTGTGAAACATCTTAAGCAGATTGAAGGAGGAAGGAGGAGAAAGGAAACGAAAGAAAAGGGATTATTGATATCAGCTGCTCAGGATTTTGTGGGCATTAGCGGCGACGAGTGGTGTGCCGCACCGGAATTCTAACCAAGGATCTCTTGCTTAATAGGCAGTTGCGTTAACCACTGCGTGGACTATCTTGGCACGCCTCTCGACCAACCCACACTCCCACACAGCGTCATCTATCCGTAGTCCCAGTCCATGTCCTCCATGCTCGTTACTGAAGAGTTTGGCTCTGAGCACTATGGGACTCAACTGCTGCGGTCATTAGTCCCCTAGAACTTAGAACCAGTTAAACCTAACTAACCTAAGGACATCACAAACATCCATGCCCGAGGCAGGATTCGAACCTGCGACCGTAGCGGCCTTGCGGTTCCACACTGCAGCGCCTTTAACCGCACGGCCACTTCGGCCGGCTACTGAAGAGTTTCCCGCAGGAGGTCGGACGTAACTTTGCGTCCACACTGAATATGGTGGATTCAAAGCCAACTACTAATGTAAACAACAACAATTGTAATATAAACATGAATAGCCGTCTAAAGTTGAAGTAGCCAGTGCTAAACCGGTAACGACGCTATTTGTGTTGATAAACAGCATTTTTAACAGTGGATAGTGGTCGCTATCGCCTTTGCGAGAATCACCTTGTAAAAACTTGTAACGTTACATTCTTTATAAAATAAAAACGATTTACGATTAATTTGAATGAATGCCTGAACTGTGTAATGAGTACTATACTCGTGTTATCGTGTAGCGTGTTGTAACTGCAAGTGGTGTACTTACTCTGTTTCATTGTTAGCAAAAGCTTTATACGAACTGTTTGGGCAATACAACTCCCAATACCAGTAAAGAAATACAGTCACTGCAAAATTCATTGAGCCCCTTAAGCACTGAATCCTCTAGCCCTGTTCAAAACTGAAAACTTTGGTCCCTATGCATACAACAAATAAATGAAATTTTCTTACCTATTAATTATATTGCTAATTAAATTTGCCTTTTCAAAACATCTGCAAACTGAAACTGCATTGCGTTGAAAATTACATAATTTTTTACTAACTGATTCAGGAACAATAAGATTTATACAGCAAGTATTATCTAACCTCACTAAAAAGACATAAATACAAATCATCAAATTACATATAGCCCTGTTAACGAATCCTATAAACATTACAAAAGTGAAGTATCTAACTAGTCTTTGTATCAATCAGTTTACGTACAACAATTACAAATTGTCAGCCAACTCATCTATACTATCGCGCTTGCAAAACGAAAATCATAATTACTTAAAATCTTTACCTTGCTTCCATGAAGACTTCTGCTTCCATGTTCTCGTAATTCCTACATTGATCCAACACTTGATGGCTTCACAGAACACACCGCAAAAACTGCATACTCCATTCTCTTTCACTCACAGACAGCTGCTTACTTCTGAGCGCCAAGCGCTCTCTTATTCCAACACTACATCTCGGACCAGAAGCAGTACCTTTGGCTCTGCGGTCGTGCGCAGTCAGCGACCCGCTTTATAAAGCCTATCAGAGACATAAATCATTTATAATACAATAGTTTCATTTTAGTTTACATTAATATTATCATATTCGGGTGCCACATACAAGTGTACCCCAATAGACTCCTTTCATCGCTGTCTGTGTTAACAAACAACATTATTAACGGTGGCTATTTGCCGTCATCGAATTTGCGAGAATCGGCTTGTAAAAACTTTGTTATTGTCAGCTAGAACCACTCACTCTTCTGGTATGACGTTTAATAAAGAGTTTATTTTTTAATTTGGCTCATTATTATTTGAGATAACTTGGTGAGCAGTGTAGTTCTGTGGCATCAGAATAATTTCTAATTTTTTTCTTTTCTTGGATGCATATCAGGTATGTTTCTTTTCCGCTCCTCACTAATGCCAGATTTGCTACTTACATAGATTGCGTTTCTGCTCCTCATATTGTCTGCATTTACATCGACATAAACAATGTAACAGAAACGCATGGCACGAATTGCAGGACACATTCCTCACACGTAGACGAAGAAATTATGTTGTGTGAACATGGGTCTGGAAACGTTTTGTTTACATGATGCAACTCATTCTCTCCAACTCGTTTATCATGGGAAACACTCAGAACAGGACGCACCAGCAAACCACACGCAACTCTTTCTTACAGAAGACCAGAAGAAGGTACTTCGGCGACACTCGCCAGACAGTCATGTGGTCAGTATTCAGTGTTGCAGCTACAAGTCTTGTACCGACACCAGGGTCTTCGTTTACTGCATGAAAAATTCCCATCTTCCGTTGCTGTGTCCTCGTCCTTGTAGGCCTCCCCCCATCGCGATTATCAGGCTTAAATGCCCCATGTTCCCTAAGTCGATGACCAACGGCTTCAAACGTTTTCTTCCAGGAGTACCTTCGCCCTGGAAATCTCTCCCTGTACAATCGTTGAGCGCAAAGTGTGTTGCCTTCGACATATCGACACAGAAATGGGCATCTGCCATCTCTGCATTTGTGTACACTGCCATTCCACTATCCAGGTCTGTGATTAACTCTACGTGGTAACCCGTGCGCTTGTAACGGTCGTATTGATCCCTCGAACAGTTGATGTTGCCTGTAAACAAGCAATGAAATGCGTCACATGGCAACAGGAGCACATGAAACAAAACACTGGTGGTGCACAACGTAACCAAACGTCACCAAGATTGCATGTACCCCATGATTCTAACGCTCTATTCTTGTGTGTTTTGCATGATTAATGAGTTGGTGAAAATGAGTTGTAACACAGAAACAAAGCGTTTCCAGATCCATGTTCATATAACATAATTTCTTTGTCTCCAAGTGAAGAATGTGCCCTGAAATTTTTGCCGTACATTTTTCTTATACCCTGTATACTCAGGCCAAGGTATTGCGCACTGCGCGGTGAAGGATAAGTCGTACAAAAATGAACGCTTTTCTGGTCCTTACCATTCTCCAAACGAGAGAGGGGAAAACGGGAGCACCTGATTTTTCATAAATTTTAGCTTGAAATATACCATATTGTGTATAAAATTATATGAAATTTTTCAGAAAAACAGTTGAGATCATATTGGCCTGTCCTAAATTCGAAAAATATTGCTGGTATCGACCACAACTGTTGAGGAAAAGTAATGCTAGAGGAGGATGTCCCTTTACAAGGCGAATACAGTAAGCAGGTTGTAAAGGGTGTAGGTTGCACTAGTTATTCGTAGATGAGTCGTGCATCAAACGTGTCTGCAGACTGAAGACAACGGAAACAACAGCAACAACAGAGGTGAGATAATGGGTTATGCAGAAAGGGAAGATAATAATAAGAACGGGTCAGATCATGTGGTAAAAATACACACATGTTGGCTAGGCTCTCCCCAAATTCACAGTAGTGGCGGTGGTGGAGATCGGCTCATTAACCTACTGGCTTACACGGCTCACGGTCGACCGCAAGTTTCAAATTGTTCAAATGGCTCTGAGCACTATGGGACTTAACATCTATGGTCATCAGTCCCCTAGAACTTAGAACTACTTAAACCTAACTAACCTAAGGACAGCACACAACACCCAGCCATCACGAGGCAGAGGAAATCCCTGACCCCGCCGGGAATCGAACCCGGGAACCCGGGCGTGGGAAGCGAGAACGCTACCGCACGACCACGAGATGCGGGCGCAAGTTTCAAGTCCGTTATTATACTGTCGGCTTATTCTTAGTTTTATTCTTCTCTACTAATAGATGGCATGACATGGTATGTACCACTGGAAAACTGAGAAATCGGTCTATTTAGTGGTATATAACATACCCAATTTCTTTCGTTGTTTTACGAGTTATACATAACCGTTCTGGGGTTTTTCTAGGTTTATCCCCCCCCTCACTCCCCACCAGTCCCTTCCCACCCAATTCCATCAAGAAAACACTCTCCAGAAATTGTGTAGTGTGCAAAGCAAGGAAGAAAAAAAGGGACACACTTTATGTGAGTGAGAAATGTCTAGTGGTGTTGGAAATGCCTGTACTTCTGTATTTTTTCTTGTCTATCATGCCAACAAAAACTCGTGAAATAGTATCGTCTTCATTCTTCATCACTTCAGTAAATATGAAGGGTTGATTTATAAGGAAATTATACAATTCTGAGAAAAGTGAGACAAAATATGCTGATTTTCGTAAATTTAAATAGTAAATATACGGGGAAAATGTTAGTAAGTCAGTTGCTTAACTGATATTTCAACAACGAGGCGATGGCGTCTTCATAGCTTCGCCGCTGAAATTTGTCGGTTGGGAGGCTTTCCCACCACCTGGCTCACGGTACCACGCCCAACTCGCAAAAGACAAGGGGAGGCATATCCCATAGCCAGAAAGTCACTGCCACGCAGTTCTCATAGGGCGCGCTTTATGTCCTGTACCTGTAGCGCTGTGCTCTCCAAAAACTTGGTATTCCTTCACCTAACAGCCACAATTGGCGCCGTTTTCCCTTCAATCATAAGTTCGTAGTTGTTGTCCTGCACATTTTTGCAACAGAATTGTTGAATAAAATAAATGTTCCAACAATGTCACACTTAATGGGACGAAAGCAAATATGGTGAACAGTTCAGTGAGGTGAGTAGCTGATCTTGAAATTTACAATCATCGCACTTCATTTACTTATTTCAGTTGAAAATATTTCTTATAAGCGACCCATTCATTTCTCCACTTGGCAGTACCCTACTAGTTCGTGTATTTACGTTGGGTTTTTTTTCCGAGAGACGAGGGTCGCTGCGGTATCTAGTAGTATATGTTGTAGAATTTTAGAACATGTTTTTTGCTCGCGTATCATGTCGTTTTTGGAAACCCAGAATCTGCTCTGTAGGAATCAACATGGATTCCGGAAACAGCGATCGTGTGAGACCCAACTCGCTTTATTTGTTCATGAGACCCAGAAAATATTAGATACAGGCTCCCAGGTAGATGCTATTTTCCTTGACTTCCGGAAGGCGTTCGATACAGTTCCGCACTGTCGCCTGAAAAACAAAGTAAGAGCCTACGGAATATCAGACCAGCTGTGTGGCTGGATTGAAGAGTTTTTAGCAAACATAACACAGCATGTTGTTATCAATGGAGAGACGTCTACAGACGTTAAGGTAACCTCTGGCGTGCCACAGGGGAGTGTTATGGGACCATTGCTTTTCACAATATACATAAATGACCTAGTAGATAGTGTCGGAAGTTCCATGCGGCTTTTCGCGGAAGATGCTGTAGTATACAGAGAAGTTGCAGCATTAGAGAATTGTAGCGAAATGCAGGAAGATCTGCGGCGGATAGGCACTTGGTGCAGGGAGTGGCAACTGACCCTTAGCATAGATAAATGTTATGTATTGCGAATACATAGAAAGAAGGATCCTTTATTGTATGATTACATGATAGCGGAACGAACACTGGTAGCAGTTACTTCTGTAAAATATCTGGGAGTATGCGTGCGGAACGATTTGAAGTGGAATGATCACATAAAATTAATTGTTCAAATGGTTCAAATGGCTCTGAGCATTATGCAACTTAACTTCTGAGGTCATCAGTCGCCTAGAACTTAAAACTAATTAAACCTAACTAACCTAAGGACATCACACACATCCATGCCCGAGGCAGGATTCGAACCTGCGACCATAGCGGTCATGCGGTTCGAGACTGAAGCGCCTTTAACCGCACGGCCACACCGGCCGGCAAAATTAATTGTTGGTAAGGCGGGTACCTTGTTGAGATTCATTGGGTGAGTCTGAAACGTCCCCTTAGAAAAATTATACAAGACTATGCTTAAACTGACACACAATATTTTTAGCGCAACGCAATCTGACTATCAAAGATCCCTGCAAAAGAATGGCCCTGACTAACATTAACCTAGTTAATGTGAAAAGTTATATGGCAAAGACAAAGTTAAAAGGCAGATTATCTTTCAATAAATGGTTTTACACGTGAAATGTGGTGTAATCTTTTACCCTTTATAGTGCGCAGAGTTTCGACTTCAAAGCATTTATCATGTTTTATACGTCGGTAAGGAATGCTAAAATTTTTTTCAAGGTTAGCGTGTATGCTATTTTTCCCTGAGCCAGCCGGCGCACGCGGCAGCCTGCGGTGCGAGTCATTGTCTGTTCCTTTGTTGGCGCGCGTCGTTATTGGGATTTGGAGACCTAATTTCTACAAATTCACCGTGACGAGAGGGCTCTGCTCTGTTAGAAACCCGCCAGTTTTGATGGAATTCACGTCTGTCGTTTTGTCGGTAGTTTCCATACTTTCTTTCTTGTCAGTCACGTGGTGGAGAATTTCTCCCTGAGTCGTAACTGCGCACTGGACCGTTGCGTCTAAAGTTATTCTGTCTCCCTTGATAATAATTGTTTTGGTTCCTATATTGTCTGTTTCTCTGATTGTCTCTGTGATAGTCATTACCGCGGAGAGGTGATCTTTCCCTGTAATTATTACTACTCTGCCAACGGTTGTCATACGGGTGGTGTCTGTTTCGGTCACGATTTACATTGAAAGAATAGCCTTGTTGTATATTATTTCTGTCATCGCGGATTTGCGACGGATGTGACCTGTAGTTGTTGTGTTCCTGTTTTCGCGTTACGCGATTGTCAGTGTCAATTTCTAGTTCTTGTAACAGTCCCTGAAAAGCTTCAATGTCGTCTTTGCAACGTCCTGCTAAAATAATATGCCGTAAATGTTCAGGTAATTTGATCAAGCAAATGCGGATGAGTTCTGAGGGGCTGTATGGGTTTGTCAGGTACTGATTCTTGTGCAACATGTGTTCAAAATATTTGACAAGACTGGAAAATTCAGATTGTTCGAAATGTTTCATCATTATGATGCCATGTTTTACTCGGTCTTGTGTGGCTTGAGACCAATATGCTGAGAGGAAGGCATGGTAAAATTCTCCTTCACTGTGGCAATCGTGAGTGACCGATCGCATTCTTACAGCTGGTTCATTCTCTAAGTAGCCACACATAAATTCTAACCTGTGTTCCAATGACCAGTTAGGAGGGAAACAATGAGAGAACTGATGGAGCCACGCTTGTTGATGAATGTCGTTGGCAGAATTCTTAAACGTTTTGAATTTACGTGTAGTAATGAACAGCTTATAGTCAAAATCATCATGTCGGCGAGTCGCATATCGGTCATTGTTAGGTCGTGTCGGCCGTTCCATCTCAAAATTCGGTGCACATTGCCAATTTCTTTCATAATTACCGAAATGCCCTGTGCTATTATTTTGTGGCTTTTCCGTATTTCTAAGTTCCTCTTCCCATGTTGGAGTGCGAGTGTCCTCTGAAATATGTAATTCTTGTATTACCTGCGTCAACTGATCTTGTACTTCCCGGATTTCTCTTTTGTACTGTGTATTGATTTGATTTTGATTTTGTTTGAATTTTCTTATTTGTTCATACTCTTCTGTGTCAGTGAAGGCTACGGGTCTTGTGTCATTCAGATCATCATCTACCTTTGTAGATAAGTTAGTGACCTGATCCGAAAGTTCGGCTACTTTCTCCGATAGTGTACTTATTTCCTCCTTGTGTCTTTCTGAACCAATTTTCAGGGTATCTACTGTGTCCTTTAAGTTTTCCTGAGTTTTTGCAAGTTGCATAACCGAATCGGTAGATGCAACTGATGCAATTTTAGCTTGCAAGGTCTCATGATTTTCACGAACAATAGTTTGCAGTTTTTTTATGGCTGCTTCGTGATTCTGTAATGCATTTTCATGACGCGAAAAAATAGGTTGGAAATGCTCAGAAATTTGTGTTTTTACGTCATTACAGACCTTTTGACATTTCGATTCGATGTTATGTAACTCAGTGGTTAAATCTTCACGTGTTTGTTCAAGTGTGGTGTCTAACTTTTGAAGATTTTGTTCCATTGTGTCTAACTTTTGAAGAATTTGTTCCATTGTGTCTAACTTTTGCTGTGTTTGTCTCTGATTTTGTTCCATTTGTTGCATTAATTGTAATAACAATGCATTAGTGTCTGGAATCTGTTCCTCTACGCTTTTCGGCAGTGCATTTGCACCAGCAACATGCACATTTTGACAAGCAGAAAATGTATCTTGACTTATTTGAGAAAACGGTGAGGACGCAAAACCTGAATCTACAGTATTTGCAAAATTGTGTCCTATCATTTCGGATTCCTGAGGGGAGCTGTTGCCGACCGATCGATCGATAATGCTTCCTTGTTCACTACCTGTTTCACTGCCTACACCATTATTTGCCGCCCGCTCCATTTCCCTATGCACAATTACCAAATTACTACTTCGAATGTCTGTTAATTCACTACACAGTGGTGCTGATAAGCTACGCTCGTCGTCACTATTATTTCTCAGTTTACTTTGGAGCCTAGTGTTACGTTTTTCACACGCCATTATTGTCACAATATTTCACACGATAACACAGAAAAACACAATTTGAATAGCGAAAATAGGGGAACACATTAACATAGTACTGAAAATAATATCTAGTTAATTGCAAGCGCAGCTGCGAAATACTTGGTGCAAATCTACATGCATGCCACAACTGTTTTACTGTACAACAATGAAAGACTGCAACTACAAAGGAGATTCTCTCTACAATTACGCAATAGCAATAAACAAAATCTACACTAATTACACAAACTACAAGAAAAAATCAGAAGATTACAGTGAGGTATCCTAGGCTAAGGGTCGACATATGAAACGTCCCCTTAGAAAAATTATGCAAGACTATGCTTAAACTGACACACAATATTTTTAGTGCAACGCAATCTGACTATCAAAATCCCTGCAAAAGAATGGCCCTGACTAACATTAACCTATACCTTTCACAGATCACTTACCTCACAAAAATCTTCATTACTCGAACTACTGCAATACAGCGAGCGCCACTACTGCCAGCTAAATAAAAGATTCAAACTACGGAAGGCACTAACTACTGATAGGGATAGTTAGCAAATGAAAGATTTTAATAGAGAACAAACACTGTATTTACCTTAATAGTCATAATATATATAGCAGTTCATGACAAATTACAAAACTCCGCCATCTCTCTCCCCACATCCACCACTGCTGGCGGCTCACCTCCAACTGCGCAACGCTACGCGCTGTTCACATCCAGCTGCCGCTGCCCAACACTACAATGGCAGACAACAATGCAAACTAGCCACAGACTGCACACAGCACAGCCAGTGATTTTCATATAGAGCGCTACGTAACGTTGCCAATAAGAAAACATAAACAGCCTACTTACAAGTCCTTAGAAAATGTAGTCCATCAACAAAGAAGGTGGCTTACAAAACACTCGTTCGACCTATACTTGAGTATTGCTCATCAATGTGGGATCCGTACCAGATCGGGTTGACGGAGGACATAGAGAAGATCCAAAGAAGAGCGACGCGTTTCGTCACAGGGTTATTGGGTAACTGTGATAGCGTACAGAGATGTTTAGCAAACTCAAGTGGTAGACTCTGCAAGAGAGGCGCACTGCATCGGGATGTAGCTTGCTCGCCAGGTTTCGAGAGGGTGCTTTTCTGGGTGAGGTATCGAATATATTGCTTCCCCCTACTTATACCTCCCGAGGAGATCACGAATGTAAAATTAGAGAGATTCGAGCGCGCACGGAGGCTTTCAGACAGTCGTTCTTCCCGCGA
Source organism: Schistocerca cancellata (assembly GCF_023864275.1). Lineage (NCBI taxonomy): Eukaryota > Metazoa > Arthropoda > Insecta > Orthoptera > Acrididae > Schistocerca > Schistocerca cancellata. The sequence goes on from NC_064628.1 coordinate 223,360,974, forward strand.
ACCATACGCGACTGGAACAGAAAAGGGAGGTGATGACAGTGGCACGCAAAGTGCCCTCCTCCACACACCGTTGGGTGGCTTGCGGAGTATAAATGTAGATGTAGATGTAGTATCTATTTTGGAAAGGAGATGCTTCGAGCTGAGGTATCTGAAGTCCTTTATTGACTAATATAATGCTATTGCGCAATCCATTCAGCCGTTTTATTGATTGTACTCAATTCACGTGGTCGATTTCGAAGTTATACAGTTTCATCTTCAGACGTGCTGAAAGTAAAAAGTAGAACAGTAATGAAAATAAACTCATTAGAATGAAGCACGAAACCTAATTTCATTCGAAATATATGTAAGGAAAAATCAGTATGAAATATTAGTTATTTGAATAATAGGAAAATGAGCGAACTAAAAGATCATAAGAGACGATAGCATCAAGGCAACGCACGCACGTGCATTTGTGGACTAAACTTACACGAGGAGTCACTAATTGTACGGTATTACCACCTTCCCCTCCCCCCCCCCTTCCCCTAGTATCTGGATCAACAAGGAATAGACTGAACTAAAGCTGCGTTTGGTTGTCAACGGTAACAAAGTCTAAACATAAGTCGCTCATTATAAAATATTGAAACTGATGTTATGATAGTCCCATGCCCGAGGGAGGACTTGAACCTCTGCCGGGACCAGCCGCACAGTCCATGACAGCAGCGCCCCAGACCGCTCGGCTAATCCCGCGCGGCTACTGCCCATGCTGTGTTACAATAGTTCAACTTGTGACGATCGGAGACGGGAAAGGGATGCAAACAGAAAGAACAGGTCATTTTGCGAATACTACACTTCCTCACATTTAGGTGAAAAACGTTACTTTGACGTCGTAAACAACACAATTCATAACCTTTCGCGGACCAAACCATGCTCATATTAACAATTTAATTCTCTCTTCTTTCAGACAAGAGTTCACCGCTACTGTACTGCATTTCCAAATGAACCCCCCTCCCCAGTTGATGCTACTGTAAATGAAAATACTATTGTTTTCAATGATTTCGTTGGTAATTAGTTGAACACTCCACGTATAAACCGAATAGTTAGTTACTGTTGCCGAACCAAAGCATGAAAAATTCCAAATTTATTTTCCATCACACCAGAAAACTTCAAAGAAATTGGGGTGCGACTCAACTGCACGCGGCCGTCCCGTGCGAAACCAGAACTACACTTCTCATTCCCCGTGCGTGACCGGTAGCGCTTAAGACACTGCTGTATGAAATCAGGACAGAACCCGTCCTGAAAACGCGTACACAGTTCCAAGAGTTGCAGACGACTTGCAATGCGTAAGAGGCACGATGTTCTACGTCATACATACAAACTACTCGTGTAAAGATGTCGGCTAAATAATGCGGAGATGACGAGTCCAGCATGCGAGCAAAACAGATTCCTCATCACGATTAGTTAATTCATAAACAGGACAACAACACGGGAAATATTGCACCATCATCACAAAATAATTTCCAGCGTAATGTTAGGGTGAATTACAAAAATACCAGTGAACATTGTATACGAAGTGCTGAAGCATGTATCGGTAACAGAAAAGTACACTCTAAAAAAGAAAGAAAAAACGACACACCACCAAGGAATTATTTGGAGTAAACGGAAGTCGGTAGTTGTGAAGTACATGTACAGACAAAACAAAAATGATTTGCAATTTCAGAGAAATTTTGTGATTTATTCAAGAGGAAGAACTTCACAAGTTGAGCAAATCAATAACGCTTGGTCCGCCTGCAGCCCTTATGCCAGCAGGCACTCTGCTAGTCATCGGCTGATAGAATTGCTGGATGTCCTACTAAGCAACAGCGTGCAAATTCTGTTCAAATGGGTCGTTAGATCATCAAAGTTCCTGAATGGTTGTAGGACCCTGCCAACAATGCTCGAAACGATCTCTGTTTGCGAGAGATTCGGTGACCGTACTGGCCAAGGTATGGTTTCGGAAGCACGAAGACAAGCCACAGAATCTCTCGGCGTGTGTGGGAGGGCAGTATCTTGTTGAAACGTAATCCCAGGATGACTTGCCATCAAGGGCAACAAAACGAGGCAAAGATTATCGTCGACGAAATCTGTGCTATAAGACTGCCGCGTATGACAACCAAAAGTCTCCTTCTACGAACAAAACGGCACCCAAGACCATCTCCCCAGATCTCATTCAGTGAATTCTCTCCAGTGATGACCAGCGAAGCTGTGTCTGGAGGCGTCCCTGACAGTGATGGGATACCAACCTGACTGCCGCCCTCCATACAGCCCGACAGCCAGGAGAGACGTTCCGGGGTGCCTCTTCTGTTCATAGAAGGACCCCCTCGGTTGTCATCCGCTGCAGCCTTACAATGTACAATGCAGCGGTATGTCGACGACAGTCTGCAACCCGTTTTCTTGCCTTTCATGGCAAGCCATCCCGGGCTTACATTTGACCAAGGTAATGCCCGCCCGCACGCGGCGGGAGTTTCTACTACTTGTCTTCGTACTTGCCAAAGCCAACCTCGATCAGAAAGGATGCCTGATGTATCTACAATTCAGAACGTTTGGAACATGATGGTCAGGAATCTCCATTTAGCTAGGGATTTGTGACGTTCTGAGGCCCCAGTTGGACACAATATGAAACGATATCTCTCAGGAGGACGTCCAAGAACTCTGTCAATGAATACCAAGCCGAATAACTTCTTGCATAAGGGACGGAGGTGGCGCAATGCAGTATCCACTTCCTCAATCTTCGAAACTCTTTCTCATGAATAAATCTTCAAATCTTTTCTGAAACTGTAATCATATGCTCGTCTGGAGATGAACATCACGTTTGCCCACTTCCGTGCCGTTCGGGTAATTCTTTCATGGTGGGTCGTTTTTCTTTTTGGTTTTAGAATGAAAAGCAATTGCGTCTTGTACAAGGTGAAAATTTGCCACTATAAGAGTCTAGGTGGATGTCACGGATGAACGTCACATTGTAGAATTACAAATTTCATTGAATAGTTTCCTTAACATTTGTTTTCAGTGTGGTAGTGTACAAAGGATTCGTTCTTATATTTTCTGCTTTTTTTTCTAAGTTTAATAAATAAATTTGAATTGTAAACGATCTTTGGATTTGGAAACTGTTGCGAAAGAACTCATTTGGCTGGAATGGTCAAATTCTGCACCGACATTCTTCAAAATTATTTAGATCAACTGAACCATGAGCGTGATAATTTCAGCTTCAAGAATCAGATCCCTAGACAAGAATAACTGGAGCCAGAAATGATAAGTAAACTAAAAAGTTTATTGTAAGCATACTCCTGTCAAATCTTCAGAAAAACTTTGCACATTGGTGAATAACAGCACCAACCAAAAAGGAGGGGTAGATTACAGCCTCTTGCTCTCCCTCTGCAATTTTTACCCCCCACACTTCCCTCCAATACTAAATTAGTGATCTCTTGATGTCTCAGAACGTTTTCTATCAACCGCCCTCTTCTTTTCGTCAGGCTGTGTCAAAAATTTCTTGTTTCCGAAAGTTAATCAATACTTCTTCATTGGTCACATGATCTACCCAACTTACCTTCAGCGTTCTTCTGTAAAATTGCACTTCAAAGGCTTCTGTTCTCTTCTTGTCTGAACTCTTTATCGTTCATGTTCCAATTCCTTAGAAGTCTGGATTCCAAATATCTTCAGAAAACTCTTCGCAACACTTAAATCTGTATTAGACGTTAACAAGTTTCTCTTCTTCAAAAAATGCTTTTCCTGCCACAGCCACTCTAAGTTTTGTACTCTTTCTACTTTGGCATCATCAGTTATTTTAGTGCCCAAATAGCAAGATCGTTCTACTACATTTTGTGTCTCGTTTCCGAATCGAATTCCCTACGCATCACTTGATTTTATTCGACCACCTTCCTTACATTTCTTTTGCTTTTTTTGATGTTCATCTTATACTGTCCATTCAATACACTATTTCGTGCAGCTACTTTTCCAAGTTCTGCACTATATCTTACACAATCACTGTGGTATCCTGCCCACTCGTGTAATATAGGGTCCTAGGAAACTGCTCTCTCGGGTAGCTAGACAACATACAAGCAATTCATATGAATGGAGTTAATTACAGTAAGTGAATTGACATTACTTAACTTGGATATGAACAAGGTGGTGTCGCAAGCAACTGGCGACATGTAAATAATCAGGGCCCTTCGAAATATACATTTCCCATGCAAGTAATTAATATGGATCACAAGTCACGGCTCTTCTAGTGCGGCTCTCCTAGTGCGGGTCTACTAGTGCCTGTCTTCTAGTGCCGCCAAGGCTAGGCGGCTCGTCACTTTTATTCTCTTTGCGTAGAGGCCAATCCTGTTGTGGAGACGTTCTAGTCAGGGTGCTAATGGCTGACGTCTCACAGCCCCCTTTGCTGTATCGTTCTTGATCTTCGTGTCAACGGATAGCTATCAATCATAGTTTGTGGGTTGACTGTAGTCAACACAGAGCCAATGCGACATGAAGATTTGGGGAGCAAAACCATTGGACTTGCCTAATGACTAGCTTGTATGAGCGCAATAGCTCCGCTATCTTGCAATTCTTTAAGTGCAGCAGCGAATTTGCCTCTTAATGCAATAGGAACAGTTCCGGCCAGACAAAATTTCGGATGAGCCTTGTCTTTCACTGTAATATGTGCAACAAAATTGGTAGCCTTGCCTAAACCTTCAGAAAAGAGTCCCGGGACTTCTTTTAGCAAGCTTGCTACATTGTCTGGAATGCAGACACTGACAGTACATTGACCTGAATGTTAAAGCCAAACAAATCAAATGAATCAAGACCAAATATGTTTGCACAATCGCATGACTGTAGCACCGTAAAAGTTAAGCAAAGTACATATGAGAACATGAATGTCTTGTCCATTATAAGCCATCAGTTGCGAAATAGTTTTAGACAGACGTGGGGAGCCTAAGAGTTTATATGTGTGACGATTTAGCAATATAACAGAGGCACCCGTGTCCATCAGAAATTGCACACGTTTCCCACAAAGAAGTAAATGAACAAAAAGTTTCCTAGACTGGCGTATCACTGAATAAACTGTGCACGTGCTAGTTTTGTGAATGCCTTTTGCATATGTTGTATACACTGCATTAATGACATGGGCCTTGTGACTAGATATTTGTGGATGGGCTGAATTCTTACGTTTGATCCGCTGCAAACATAGGGATTGTACATGTCCTTTCCTACCACAAGTGTAACACTGAGCTTGTCGGGAGGAGCAGCGTTGGTGTTTGTGCCGTGAATAGCTCCGAGGGCAAGACTTAATTCTGTTCGGCTGTGTAGCTGCCTGTTTGCGTCGCAAACAAGGGACTCAACCCGACAGATAGCTGGCTGCTCAAATTTATCGACTGACAGGGCACCTGAATCGTACTTATCTAGTATTTGCACTACCTGCTGAAATGATGGATCAGAATGTTTCAAAATCTTTTCTCTGAGTGTGTTACCACAGTCACTTGTTGGTCATAATAGTTAGAGAGCGAATCTACCGCCTGTTCATACAAAAGTTCACTCAGTGTGGCGTTGGGAAACAACTTATGAGTTAATAGCAATTCTGCACTTCCTACTGTGGATAATAGATACGGAAGTTTCACTGTACCTGGTACATGGTGAGCAAGTATGTGTGCTTCGATCTGTCACAACCACTTCAGCCGTTCCTCTCCTTATTCACGAAATGAGCGAAAAGGCGATAGAGTAGGTATAGTAGGTGGCGCTTGTTCCATTGGGTGTGCAGCTTGGGCCAGTAGCTGCTGCACCATGTTGAGCAGGGTAGAGATTTGCTGCATCTGGAACTGAAACATCTGCATTACTTGTGTTGCATCTAACACTGGCGGCTGTGGCGCCTGAGCAGTTGGTGGAATAGGTGGGGGGTGGGCATTTTGGAAGAGACAAATGCAAGAAACAGACAAGGCAAGGAAGAAAAATAAGTACAAAATTTCATCATCGCCCAACTGAAAACTCTGATCAGCAAAATCTAAGAGACTGTTAAAACAAGTAAACGCCCCTTCAGGGTATAGAATAGACACAATTAAAGCGCTGGCAAAACAAACGAAAATTACGTGGCCGTGAGGCGCAGGGTAGTTTTGTGAATCCTCGAGGCCAATGTGGTATTCTGGCCACTAGTGTAATACAGGGTGCCTACAAGCAGTTCATATTAATGGAGTCTATTACAGTAAATGAACTGACAGTACTTAACTAGCGCATATACAAGATGGTGTCGCAAGCAACTGGTGGCACGCAAATAATCAGGACCATCCGAAGTAGACAATTCCCTAGCAAGCAATTGATATGGATCAAAGTCATCGCTCTTCTAGTGCGGCTCTCCTTCTAGTGCGGGTCTACTAGTGCCTCTCTTCTAGTGCGGCCGTGGCTAGGCGGCGCATCGCTTCCATTCTCTTACTGTAGAGGCGGCTCCTGTCGCGGTGACGTCCTAGGCAGCGTGCTATTGGCTGACGTCGTCTCACAGCCCCCTCTGCTGTATTGTTCTTGATCTTCTTGTCGGCGCCTGCCGGAACAATCACAATGTCGTCGGCAAGCTTCAAAGTTTTTACTTCATTTCCTGAACTTAAATTCCTTCTCCAAATTTTTGCCGGCCTGAGTCACCGAGCGGTTCTAGACGTTTCAGTCCGGAACCGCGCGACCGCCACGGTCGCAGGTTCGAATCCTGCATCGTGCGTGGATGTGTGTGATGTCCGTAGGTTAGTTAGGTTTAAGTAGTTCTAAGTTCTAGGGGACTGATGACCTCAGACGTTAAGTCCCATAGTGCTCAGAGCCATTTGAACCATTTTGAACCATCCAGATTTTTCTTAGGTTTCATTTACTGCTTGCTCAATGTACACATTTATTAACTTTGGGGATAGGCTACAATCCCGTCTCACTCCATTCTCAACCACTGCTTCCTTTTAATGCCCATCGACTCTTCGAACTGCCATCTGGTTTCTGTAATAGGTATACATTTGCTCCATACTTTTTTATCCCTGCTACCTTCAAAATTTCAAAGATTGTTTGATTTTAAAGCACCCTTTTCGCACAGCTTGTTGCCGTTTGTAATATAGTGACCACGCTTTCTAAAGACCAGTTTCAACCGTCTTCACTGTAAAAGGATGAATAAACTCCTTTAATTCCTTATTTGTGATGCTCTTATAAGTGTTATGCTGAGTAATTTTGGAATAAAGGAGGAAAATGATCCTTTGCAAGTCATGGAAAATAGTAAATCCACTTTCAACAAAATTACAGGACACGACGTTGTGCGGGGGACTCCTAACGTTCTTTGGGAGTTTCGGAGCTCAGCGCGTCTTTTCCCGGGAGCTACATTGTCTTGTTGTTACCATTCAACAATGCCCAAGCTCTACTGCTCACGTGCCAGAATAAGATAAAGAGTAGTTGTTCAGGTTTCCATGCGGAATGGTCCCGTTTATTCGAAACGTTTGGTAAAGTGATGAAACACATGTTTGGATGTATTTACATCGCTTGGTGGGGTAACAGTGAGTCATGATTTGATTTATTCCCAGAAGGTGCCTGAAATTACCTATGACATCAGTGGACGAAACCTTGTCGTCATTCTTAGACAGTAGCTTCCGATGGTGCAACATACTGTTATTTTAACAGTAATAAAAATACTACCATGGACGGTTATAGTGTGAAAGATTAGTTCGGAAGACAGCAAGATCTAGTGTCTTTTTTTCGAGACTTTTCCACATCTGACTGTAAGTTATTCATTTATTTTACACAATCACGGTATCACCTTTATAGTCATTCTCAGGTGCAAGCTGAAATATTAAAATACATCTGATCTGCCTGTGATATATCATCGCTGAAAAAATACATTTTATATGTCTTTTAAAATGTTTTTCAGACGATGACATGTCACAGACAGGTGTGATGTATTTTATCTTTTCAACAGGAGCACTTGATTGTGGCTACCAAGCTGAAATCATGACAGTATTATAAACGAACAATTTACAGTCAAAGGGCGAAAATGTCTTTCAAATTCTTCTGCATGACGGTGGGACCCCTGTAAATGAAAAAAAAAGAAAAACAAATCATTAAGCTCCAGTGTGAAAGTGGATTCATTTGGCTTTTAATGTGAGCACAGTCGCGTGTAGGCATTTACACTCACGAGCCAAAGAAACTGCTATACGAATACACAGTCAAATACAGAGATATGTAAACAGGCAGAATACGACGCTGCAGTCGGTAACTCCTATGTAAGACAACAAGAGTGTGGCGCCGTTGTTATGTCGGTTGCTGCTGCTACAAAGGCAGGTTATCAAGATTTAAATGCCTTTGAACGTGTTGTTATAGTCGGCGAACGAGCGATGGGACACAGCATCTCCGAGACAGCGATGAAATGGGGATTATCCCTTCCGATCATTTCACGAGTGTACCGTGAATACAAGGAATCTGATAAAACATCAAATCTCTGACATCGCTGCGGCCGGAAAATGATCCTGCAAGAACGGGGCCAACGACAACTGAAGAGAATCGTCCAGTGTGACATAAGTGCAACCCTTCCGTAAATTGCCACAGATTTCAATGATGGGACATCAACAAGAGCCGGCGTACGAACCATTCAACAAAACATCATCGATATGAGCTTTCGGAGCTGAAGACCCACTCGTGTACCCTTTATGACTGCACGATACAAAGCTTTACGCGTCGCCTGGACCTGTCAACAACGACATTGGACTGTTGATGACTGGAAACATGCTGTCTGGTCGGACGAGTCTCGTTTCAAATTGTATCTAGCGGATCGACCTGTACGGGTATGGAGACAACCTCATGAATCCATGGACCCTGCATGTCAGCATGGGACTGTTCAAGCCAGTGGACGCTCTGTAATGGTGTGGACGTGTGCAGTTGAAGTGATATGGAACCTCTGATACGTCTACATAAGACTCTGACAGGTGGTACGTACGAAAGCATCCTATCTGATCACCTGCATCCCTTCATATCGATTGTAAATTCCGACAGACTTCGAAATTCCAGCAGGACAATGCGACACTGCACCCGTTCAGAACTGCTGCAGAGTTTCCAGTTTAAAAACTTCCGCTCGCCATCAAATTCCCCAGACATGAACATTATTGAGCATAAACGGGATGCCTTCAATGTGCTGTTCAGAAGAGATACCCACCCCGTCGTACTCTTACGGATTTATGGACAGCCCTACAGTATTCATGGTCTCAATTACCTCCAGTACTTTTTCAGACATCAGTCCAGACATTAGTCGAGTCCATGCCACGCCGCGTTGCGGCACTTCTGAGTGCTCACGCGGACCGTACACGATATTAGCCAGGTGTACCAGATTCTTTGGCTCTTCAATGTATGTGACTAAGGGAACATCCCGGGGCATGGTGCGGGGACCCATTTGCATCTAACAGCTTCTGGTGCCAACAAAAGTTTGATTTTCAATATTTTATTTAAAAGGTGCCGAATTTCAATATTTAAAATGCTGATGTAATCTACTGACTGACAGATATAATCTTACGTGAAAGGTTCTACAATTAAGACAAGCATTACTATAAAAACTGTGCAAACTCTTATAGCTCAAGGCAACATAACTATCTGCACGCAACTACCGTGAAGATATTCATTCATAATTTGACAATGACAGCACTTAATGACCTGCAACAAAATAAAAACATAATTTGACACCTTTGCGAGACTGCTTCTCGCTGACATCATTCACAAAATTCTGATAAGGAAAGAAGTTTTTGGGTGACTATATTTTCGCTGTTCATACAATAAAACTCCAGTATTTATTACTGCTTTACTACTAACTGTACTTGCAACACATTTTGCAGACAGTGTTCTCTTATAGCGGTGAATGTAGCTGCAGATTTCTATTACTGGAAAAGTACACTACTGGCCATTGAAATTGCTACACCGAGAAGAAATGCAGATGATAAACGGCTATTTATTGGACAGATATATTATACTAGGACTGACATGTGATTACATTTTCACGCAGTTTGGTTGCATAGATCCTGAGAAATCAGTACCCAGAACAACCACCTCTGGCCTAACGGCCTTGATACGCTTGGGCATTGAGTCTAACAGAGCTTGGATGGTGTGTACAGGTACAGCTGCCCATGCAGCTTCAACACGGTACCACAGTTCATCAAGAGTAGTGACTGGCGTATTGTGACGAGCCAGTTGCTCGGCCACCATTGACCAGACGTTTTCAATTGGTGAGAAATCTGGAGAATGTGCTGGCCAGGGCAGCAATCGAACATTTTCTTTATCCAGAAAAGCCCGTACAGGACCTGCAACATGCGGTCGTGCATTATCTTGCTGAAATGTAGGGTTTCGCAGGGATCGAATGAAGGGTAGAGCCATGGGTCGTAACACATCTGAAATGTAACGTCCACTGTTCAAAGTGCCGTCAATGCGAACAAGAGGTGACCGAGACGTGTAACCAATGGCACACCATACCATCACGCCGGGTGATACGCCAGTATGGCGATGACGAATACACGCTTCCAATGTGCGTTCACCGCGGTGTCGCCAAACACGGATGTGACCATCATGATGCTGTAAACAGAAAGTGGATTCCTCCGAAAAAAATGACGTTTTGCCATACGTGCACCCAGGTTCGTGGTTGAGTAGACCACCGCAGGCGCTCCTGTCTGTGATGCAGCGTCAAGGGTAACCGCAGCCATGGTCTCCGAGCTGATAGTCCATGCTGCTGCAAACGTCGTCGAACTGTTCGTGCAGATGGTTGTTGTCCTGCAAACGTCCACATCTGTTGACTCAAGGATCGAGATGTTGCTGCACGATCCGTTACAGTCATGCGGATAAGATGCCTGTCATCTCGACTGCTAGTGATACTAGGCCGTTGGGATCGAGCACTGCGTTCCGTATTACCCCCCTGAATCCACCGATTCCATGTTCTGCTAACAGTCATTGGATCTCGACCAACGCGAGCAGCAATGTCGTGATACGATAAACCGCAATCGCGATAGGCTACAATCCGACCTTTGTGAAAGTTGGAAACGTGATGGTGCGCATTTTGCCTCCTTACACGAGCCATCACAACAACGTTTCACCAGGCAACGCCGGTTCAAATGGTTCAAATGGCTCTGAGCACTATGGGACTCAACTGCTGAGGTCATTAGTCCTCTAGAACTGAGAACTAGTTAAACCTAACTAACCTAAGGACATCACAAACATCCATGCCCGAGGCAGGATTTGAACCTGCGACCGTAGCGGTCTTGCCGTTCCAGACTGCAGCGCCTTTAACCGCACGGCTACTTCGGCCGGGCAACGCCGGTCAACTGCTGTTTGTGTATGAGAAATCGGTTGGAAACTTTCCTCATGTCAGCACGTTGTAGGTTTCGCCAACGGCGCCAACCTAGTGTGAATACTCTGGAAAGCTAATCATTTGCACATCACAGCATCTTCTTTCTGTCGGTAAAAATTTGCGTCTGTTGCACGTCGTCTTCGTGGTGTAGCAATTTTAATGGCCAGTAGTGTAGTTGTTGCTTAAAACGGAGCGCAACCTACCCAGGATATACTCATTCAGTGTTTGGCAATACGAGCACCTGGCGACTTTCAACAAACTTTAGACCTAATTTCAAATTGTTGCTAAACTTTTTTCGCTTGCGTGCTTAACGTCAATTATTTAAAACATTAACAAATTTGTAAAGTAATAAGTCTGAAGCAGTTTTATACACGGGTGCTCGATTCTTGAAAGCATACAGAGTTTACTGGTTGTTTAAGAAGCCTGTTGCCGGCCGGAGTGGCCGAGTCGTTCTAGGCGCTACAGTCTGGAACCGCTGACCGTTACGGTCGCCGGTTCGAATCCTGCCTCAGGCATGGATGTGTGTGATATCCTTAGGTTAGTTAGGCTTAAGTAGTTCTAAGTTCTAGGGGACTGATGACCTCAGAAGTTAAGTCCCATGGTGCCCAGAGCCATTTGAACCATTTTTAAGAAGCCTGTTGCTTGCACAAAGTGAATAAAGTAAGATGAAGTACGCTGTTGCTCTTTCAAAGCGAGATTTTACCACTAACATTTTTGAGTGGCTTCAGTATTCATAAAGTAACAGACATGGTTTCGTAGTGGGCAATACCGTCAGATTTATTTTGTTATGAAGTGTTTTGCCTATGTTAATATCAAAGGTATTAAGAACGAGGTTACAAGTGCTCCTACTAGTAGGTAAAGAAGTCCGAAGGCAACGGCCAAATGAAATTCACAGCACAGCAACGCCTCAGCAGAAGGCTCTGCCTCCACCTTCTTCCAACTTCTCCTCCCCTGCTGTCTCCCTACGTTACGGCGATACGGGTAGTGGAAGGACTAGAAAGAACAAGGGGAGGGACTTTTCGAGATCGACTTTCCGCCTCTTGCGTCCAAAGCGTTTCGTTGTTACCCCTTCGATTGTCTCTCCAGCCTCGTTCAACAGCATTTCTCGCTGCCACTTTCTCCCGGAGCGGCTGTATCGTGAAGTAGTCGCCACGGTGGAGACGGCTGTCCAGAGTGCTGTACTCGCAGTTTACTGCGGCCGCGCCGCCTGTTTCGCGCCGCTGCCGGCCGTTCGATGCTGGTCTTTATGGGAGACCGCGCGTGCAGAATGCGGCAGCAGTCGCCTTACCGATTCAGCACTGGCGCCGCAGGCCCCAGCTAGCCCAGAAGAAAGGCGCCGCAACAGGGCCCTCTGCTTCCTTCCGCCCCGGAGGGAAGCCGGCAGGCGCACGGGAGCGCCGCTCGGACGCCCCCGCACAAAGAGGCCGCGCCGAGCTACTGCCAGCCTCCTTTTGTCTTACCTCTCTCTGTTCCAAACAACCTTATCTCGGTGCACTCCAACTGAATGTTGTGATCCACTTCGAATCCGCCTACTGCTTTGTTTTGTTATGGACTTAATGGTTCTGTATGGGAACCTGTGGTATGGATTCTCAAGTACTGCGGCGAACTTTGGGTTAAGAGCGATTACTGAATGGGACAGGCTCTGCTGCTTCATGAATTCCAGTACGTCGACAGTAGCAACAGTGGTTCTGGTTGTGACTAGTAGGCAGCGAGTTAAGTGTTTTGATGCGAGCCGACAGTCGCTATGTTGTGAGGAGCCAAAATTCATATCCTCTTTGCTAATGATAAATGAGTCGAAGGTGGCCGAAGGAATCTGTCGCCGGAGGAATCTGGACAGGCAAGCACAAGATTAGTTGACACAAGTGCAATTTAAATATGTATATTATAAGCAACTTGTGCGTGAAAAAATGCTTCACCGTCGACAACTTGTGGGAGACGCGGCTAGCTAGAAGCAGAATGACGGCAGGGGCATGCGTCTAAGTATACTGAATGTTTGCCGGTATAGGTAACTATCAAAAATTCGGGGTAACATGCAGCACCAACTAGCGACGCGGAAGTAATCTCGACTAGCAGAGTGGTACCGAGGCACTAGACTAATTCAGATTCCACTTAGCATAATCTAGAAAGCAACGGACTGTCGCCCTCAAACTAAGAACAAATATCCAGATATACATCGACTTACAGGAAGATTGTGAAACGGCCATAAGCCACCCACAATTTTTAAAAGGCAACTTTCTAATCAATGTTTGTCAAGAATTTAGCACATGGTATTAAGCCACACATAATCACTTCCTAGCTCACACGCAGCGCTCTGTGGGCTCAACATTTAACGTACAAAAACACAACTCCTTAAACTAACCTAAACCAGTTACAAGAAAATGACAACAAGTAAACATCCATGAATACCGCGCGGCCAGACTGACCCCTTGTCTGACATTTAATCGCACAAGCTAAGCAATCCATCAAATACGGTATATGGCCTTACGTTTATTCAGATTCGTATGCCACACGTACACGCAGAAATCCCACGAACTGCGCAGTTCCTATTCCATTCCTCGTTACAACACACAGTCTCCTTTAAACCGGCCAATTGGCCGTTAATACTGACCAAAAGCACGGCGAAGATTCCACCACAGCGCCCACGCCCATGCCATAAACACATCCTTGGTAGTCAAAACTGAAGACCAGCAGACATCTTCCTGTTTCCACGGTGTTACGCCGTCGGCCACCGCAAGGCCCTCGTTGAGCGGTGGAGGCGCGAACTTGTGCAGAAAAGGCGCTATGCTGTGCAGTTTCCCATCGCGGCGGGAAATTTAAGTGGTGACTTTAATAATGACACACACACATTTCCCCACAATACTAAACATGTGATACCTTGGTGTCTCAGAATGTTTTTGGATAAATGATCCGTTCTTCTATTCAAGTTTGGCCACAAATTTCTTGTGTTCCCAATTCTACGCAGTACCTCCTCATTAGTTACGTAATGTACCCATCTAATCTTCGGCATTCTTCTGTAGTACCATATTTCAAAAGCTTCTATTTTATTCCTATCCAAACTGTTTATTGTCCATGTTTCACTTCCATACATGGCTACACTTCAGAATAATACCCTAAGAAAAGACTTCCTAACACTTAGGTCTATATTTAATGTTAATAAATTTCTCTGCTTTAGAAACGGTTTCCTTACCATCTACATTTTACATCCTCTCTACTAAGGCCATCATCAGTTATTTTGCTGCCAAAATAGCAAAACCTATATACTATTTTAAGTGTCTCGTTTCCCAATCTAATTCCGTCAGTATCACCTGATTTAATTCAACTATGTTCCATTATTCTTGTCTCGTTGTCGTTGATGTTCATCTTATATCCTCCTTTCAAGTCGCGGTTCATATAGTTCAACTGCTCTTCCAAATCATTTGCTGTCTTTGACAGAATTACAATGTTATTGGCAAACATCATAATTTTTATTTATTCCCCTGATCTTTAGTTCCTACTCCAAATTTATTTTGTTTTCTTTACTGCTTGCTAAATGTACAGATTCAATAATATAGGGGAAAGGCTACAACCCTGTGTGATGCCCTTCTCAATCAATGCTTACCTCCCAAGCCGTTCGAGTTTTATAAACTCCTTTCTGGTTTCTATAAAAATTGTCAATAGCCTATCGCTCCCTGTATTTTTCCTGTGCTACCTTCAGAAATTCAAAGAGAGCATTCCAGTCAACATTGTCAAAAGATTTTTCTAAGTATACAGATACTGTAAATGTAGGATTGACTTTCCTTAACCTATTTCTAACTTTGGTTTTAGGATCACTATTGCCTCATGTGTTCCTACATTCGTCAAAACTCCAAACTGATCTGCGACAGCACTAACAAATTGTATCTATTCTTCTTTCGTAATTTTTATTTATCCTCTGGTAACATTTCCCTTATAATCTCCTGGTATTCTTCCTTCACTTGCTTGTCCTGCAGTTTCGAAATTCTAATTGCCCTTTCTTGGTTCTCTGTCTTCTTTCGTACTTTCATTGTTCTCATGTTAATCATCAGTATCCGGTTCTCACTGTCCAAAGCTTCAGATGCTAGTACCTTTATATACACTGGGTCTCCTCATGGAGCAAAGAAAGGATCTATAATTGTACTGAAAAGTGTAACGTCATCCAGTACAAGGAATGCCACTTAGGCTGGTAGCTAAAAGGAAATTAAAAATTAAACTGTCCACGACGAGCTAGGACAATCCTCTTACAGAGGACAATTCATACAAACACGTCTCTATATGTCTGTCTTATAATTCGCCAAAATGGGTAGTTGTTGTGGTGTCACCGCCAGACACCACACTTGCTAGGTGGTAGCCTTTAAATCGGACGCGGTCCGTTAGTATACGTCGGACCCGCGTGTCGCCACTATCAGTGATTGCAGACCGAGCGCCGCCACACGGCAGGTCTAGAGAGACTTCCTAGCACTCGCCCCAGTTGTACAACCGACATTGCTAGCGATGGTTCACTGACAAAATACGCTCTCATTTGCCGAGACGATAGTTAGCATAGCCTTCAGCTACGTCATTTGCTACGACCTAGCAAGGCGCCATTACCACTTACTATTGATACTGTAAAACATGTACCGTCAAGAGCGACGCTCATCATTAATGGATTAAAGTTAAGTATTCCACCAGCTTCGTCCGTTTTTCTAAAGTCTAATTTCCTTGTCCTGTTCCAGACCTCACGTCAGCCTGCGTGAGCTAAAACGCGTGCCTTTCGGCTTCCTCTAGTAAACCGGTGTTGGCTCTCCAGCCAACCCACAACAGTAGTATCCATTGATACCAGGAAGAGAAAGACTGCAAATATAATTAACATTCACTGCAGAGTGCATTATTGTCCACGATAGTGTACATCAATGTTACATGGTAACACATCACGTTATTTGAAGAAAAATATTTGATAACATATAGCAAAGTTAGGAAATCACAGGAAATAAATTATTCCAATATATTCATTGCGTAAATATATGAACTAATACAGACTACTCATTAAGAGAAATAAGGCATAAACTAATCTAGCGCTCAATAACATTTTTTGCAAAAAATATGTGGAAGGTACCAAAGGATAAAAATCTTGTTAATACTTATCAACTGACATACAATACAAAGCAGGGTAGCAAACAAACAACCCTGATATAAGAAGTATAGGAACCATTACTGATAATAAGGAATATTATGAAGCTGGTTGTTGTTGTGGCCTTCAGTCCTGAGACTGGTTTGATGCAGCTACTCTATCTTGTGCAAGCTTCTTCATCTCCCAGTACTTACTGCAACCTACATCCTTCTGAATCTGCTTAGTGTATTCATCTCTTGGTCTCCCTCTACGATTTTTAACCTCCACGCTGCCCCCCAATACTAAATTTGTGATCCCTTGATGCCTCAGAATATGTCCTACCAACCCACCCCTTCTTATAGTCAAGTTGTGCCACAAATTTCTCTTCTTCCAATTCTATTCAATACCTCCTCATTAGTTATGTGATCTACCCATCTAATCTTCAGCATTCCTCTGCAGCACCACGTTTCGAAATCTTCTATTCTCTTTTTGTCTAAACTGTTTATCGTCTACGTTTCACTTCCATACAAGGCTACACTCCATACAAATACTTTCAGAAAAGACTTTCTGACACTTAAATCTACACTCGATGTTAACAAATTTCTCTTCTTCAGAAACGCTTTCCTTGCCATTGCCAGCCTACATTTTATATCCTCTCTACTTCGACCATCTTCAGTTATTTTGTTCCCCAAATAGCAAAACTCCTTTACTACTTGAAGTGTCTCATTTCCTAATCTGATTGCCTCAGCATCACCCGACTTAATTCGACTACATTCCATTATCGTCGTTTTGCTTTTGTTGATGTTCATCTTATATCGTCCTTTCAAGACACTATCCATTCCGTTCAACTACTCTACCAGGTCCTTTGGTGTCTCTGACAGAATTACAATGTCATCGGCGAACCTCAAAGTTTTTATTTCTTCTCCATGGATTTAAATCCTACTCCAAATTTTTCTTTTGTTTCCTTTACTGCTTGCTCAGTATACAGATTGAATAACATCGGATAGAAGCTACAACCCTGTCTCACTCCCTTCCCAACCACTGCTTCCCTTTCATGCCCCTCGACTCTTACAAATGCCATCTTGTTTCTGTACAAATTGTAAATAGCCTTTCGCTTTCTGTATTTTACCCCTGCCACCTTTAGAATTTGAAAGAGAGAGCTGGTATCTGTACAGATATCATTCGTAATCTTGCATCTTTCGAAGAATGAAGTTATAATGAAATAAACGTCTGTAAGCAGCGAAAGGTTTAGATTTCTTTATAACTTCATAAGGAATATTGTTTTATTCTAACATAAAATAAACTAAGGAACTAAAACGATTTAGGAATCAGTTTAATATAAATCCAAAGTACCGACGAAACATGGCACTTGAAAAATGAAAATGACTGTCTTGGAGCAAGAAGGGTTGTAACACACAGTATGTGGCCACATAAAAGTAACAAGAACATCGAAATACAAATATACTAAAAGTAAAATAATTTTTTGAAATGAGTTAGTTGCAAATATTCACTGCAGCATACATTATTGGATACATAAAGGTGCAAAAACATTCTCAAAATCACGTGTACGCGTCTTACATTAAGCAAAATTCGTGGATGCACATCATAGTATTTAAAGGAAAAGTTACGGTAACTAAGTAGCAAAGTTAGGAGACCATAGGTAAAATAATTCTATGTTGCAAATCTAGTATTAGGCCATACAAATTACCTATTACGAGCGAACAAGGTGTGAATTAAAGTAACATTCAATAGCTTTTTCAGAAACAGAAGGTAACAAAAATGTATATGCATATTACATGGTAACACAGCACACCACTTGAAGAAAAATGTGTGGTAACTATGAGGCAAAGTTAGGAAAGCGTAGGTGAAAATTATTCCATGATGCAAATCGAATAAAGCTATGAGCTAATACAAACTATATATTAAGAGAAATCAAAGTAACGAAAAAAAGTAGCACGCAATAAGTATTTTGCTTAAATAGGAGCAACCAAAAACTAAAAAGAAACTCATGTCTATCACTAAATATAAAATGCAAGGCAGGGCAGCAAACAGACAGCACCTGTGATAAAGAAGCGTAGGAGCCAATGCTGGGTACACCGCGCATTACACGAGATGAAGTATATTCTGTATCATATAATAAAAAAAAAAATAAAAAACCGTAGGTTTCAGGTCGGTGTACATCCAAAACCCCACAGACAGATGAAGGTGAAAACTGAAAATTTGTGAAACAGAAAGGCTTCGAACAAGGAGTATGAGTCCATACGAAAATAAGGACTCGAAAAGAAAATACACAAATCTAACGTAATGTTGTTGTTGTTCTAGTCTTCAGTCCAGAGATTGGTTTGATGCAGCTCTCCATGCTAGTCTATCCTGGCAAGTTTCTTTATCTCCCAGTACCTACTGCAACCTACATTCTTCTGAATCTGCTTAGTGTATTCAGCTCTTGGTCTCCCTCTACGATTTTTACCCTCCACGCTGCCCTCCAATACTAAATTGGTGATCCCTTGATGCCTCAGAACATGTCCTACCAACCGATCACTTCTTCCAGTCAAGTTGTGCTACAATCTTCTCTTCTCCCCAGTTCTATTTAATACCTCCTCAATACTTACGTGATCAATCCAACTAATCTTCAGCATTCTTGTACAGCACCACATTTCGAAAATTTCAATTCTCTCATTGTCCAAACTATTTACCGTCCATGTTTTACTTCCACACATAGCTAAACTCCATACAAATAGTTTCAGAAACGACTTCCTGACATTTAAATCTATACTCGATGTTAACAAATTTTTCTTCTTCAGAAATTCTTTCCTTGCCATTGCCAGTCTACATTTTATATCCTCTCTACTTCCACCATCATCAGTTATTTTGCTCCCCAAATAGCAAAACTCCTTTACTACTTTCAGTGTCTCATTTCCTAATCTAATTCCCGGAGCATCACCCGACTTAATTCGACTACAGTCCATTATCTTCGTTTTGCTTTTGTTGATGTTCACCTTATATCCTTATTTAAAGACACTGTCCATTCCGTTCAACTACTCTACCAGGTCCTTTGCTGTCATCGGCGAACCTCAAAGTTTTTATTTCTTCTCCATGGATTTTAATTCCTACTCCAAATTTTTCTTTTGTTTTCTTTACTGCTTGCTCAATATATAGATTGAATAACATCGGGAAGAAACTACAACCCTGTCTCACTCCCTTCCCAACCACTGCTTCCCTTTCATACCCCTCGTCTCTTATAACTGCTATCTGCTTTCTGTACAAATTGTAAATAGCTTTTCGCTACCTCTATTTTACCCCTGCCACCTTCAGGATTTGAAAGAGAATATTCCAGTCAACATTGCCAAAAGCTTTCACTAAGTCTACAAATGCTAGAAACGTAGGTTTGCCTTTCCTTAATCTTTCTTCTAAGATAAGTCGTAGGGTCAGTATTGCCTCACGTGTTCCAACATTTCTTCGGAATCCAAACTGATCTTCCCCAAGGTCGGCTTCTATCAGTTTTTCCATTCGTCTGTAAAGAATTCGCGTTAGTACTTTGCAGCTGTCACTTATTAAACTGATCATTCGGTAATTTTCACATCTGTCAACACCAGATGATTTCTTTGCGATTGGAATAATTATATTCTTCTTGAAGTCAGAGGGTATTTCGCTTGTCTCTTACATCTTGCTAACCAGATGGTAGAGTTTTGTCAGGACTGGCTCTCCCAAGGCTGCCAGTAGTTCTAATGGAATGTTGTCTGCTCTGGGGTCCTTGTTTCGACTTAGTACTTTCAGTGCTCTGTCAAACTCTTCACGCAGTATCATATCTCCCATTTCATCTTCATCTACATCCTCTTCCATTTCCATAATATTGTCCTCAAGTACATCGCCCTTGTATAGACCCACTATATACTCCTTGCACCTTTTTGCTTTCCCTTCTTTCCTTAGAACTGGGTTTCCATCTGAGCTCTTGATATTCATACGTAATACCTCATCAAAATTCTGCGGAAATAGTTTTTTCAAACTTTGGATTTGTGTTAAAAGGTGCATAAATTTTCTTCTCTTCGTGAATGCTTATTAATCTAACCTTAATAGTGATATGTACAACTTCTAGGGCATGAAGGGCATTTGCAAATGTATACTAGCGTGTAAGTGTTTGCTAAGCAACAATGTATCATTACTACTAATACTCTGGTGGTCCCTCAACCTAGTTACAATGTTAATCCCCGTCTGTCCCACATAATACTTTTGAACTGTCACAACTGACTTTGTAGATAATGGATTGTTTCAGTACTTCTGCCTTGTAGGTGCTTGGTAGATAATAGATTGTTTCAGTACTTCTGCCTTGTGGATGTTAAGACAAAGATGCCTGTATATTTGATTTTGCATATGCAAGTTTGTCTGTACCTTCACATTACGGTATGCTCTAGCTATCCCACTAGAAATACGACATAGTGCGACAGCATAGCATACCTCACATTTCCAATGGTTTCCACTATGGGCACATTAGCGTGAACCTGAAGAGTATCAAAAGAAAGTATTTTTCCCCACCCTGGTACCTGTGTGTGCTTAACATGTTCTGCAAGCTTGGCAGAATTCTTTATATTATGCTTAGCCTCAGATGTGTAATATTCTCTAATAAGGGAATCTTATTTCCTGGTTAAGTTGTAGGACAGGAAGTCAATAAAATTTACAACTGGCTGAATGTTATGTTGCTTTGTGTGAGCTTTAAGTCTTGGAGCGTTGAGATTTAAAACAATGTTTTCTCTCTTTTCTTTATCTGACAGTACTAAAATGCATCATTTAACCACCCTTTTAATCAGAGCATCGAATTTATTAGTGTGATTCTTATAGAGTTTCGTGATGTTATCTTTACTAAAAAAATTCCTCGTTGTTGTTGTTGTGGTCTTCAGTCCTGAGACTGGTTTGATGCAGCTCTCCATGCTACTATATCTTGTGCAAGCTTCTTCATCTCCCAGTACTTACTGCAACCTACATCCTTCTGAATCTGCTTAGTGTATTCATCTCTTGGTCTCCCTCTACGATTTTTAACCTCCACGCTGCCCCCCAATACTAAATTTGTGATCCCTTGATGCCTCAGAATATGTCCTACCAACCCACCTCTTCTTATAGTCAAGTTGTGCCACAAATTTCTCTTCTCCCAATTCTATTCAATACCTCCTCATTAGTTATGTGATCTACCCATCTAATCTTCAGCATTCCTCTGCAGCACCACGTTTCGAAATCTTCTATTCTCTTTTTGTCTAAACTGTTTATCGTCTACGTTTCACTTCCACACAAGGCTACACTCCATACAAATACTTTCAGAAAAGACTTTCTGACACTTAAATCTACACTCGATGTTAACAAATTTCGCTTCTTCAGAAACGCTTTCCTTGCCATTGCCAGCCTACATTTTATATCCTCTCTACTTCGACCAACATCAGTTATTTTGCTCCCCAAATTCCTCAACTATCGTGTGATAATCTCCCTTGTTCCAAACTACCGAAGTATCTTCCTTACCCATCTTAACTTTTAGTTTATTGTTGATTCCATACACAGTGCGCTCATGCATTATAAAACCTGTCTTTTTGTCAGACATAATCTTTTGTTTTTTTTAATACGTGAGGTTATTTTTCAGGTGTATTTCCATGTCCGTCTTAGTTTGATGTGGCCTCATACTCCTCGTTCCGAGCCTTTCGGTTTCACAGATACTAATCTCATTTTTCAACGTCATCGGTCCTTGGTATTTTGGATCCATACTGAATTGACCTCTAAAGTTGTTTTAGTTTTTACCTGTTACCAGTGGATGCACTCGTACATCAGTAGTCATTGTATGTGCAACTGTGATAGATACCTTCACAGCTCTGCTTGTTCACGTTCCGGGTAAGCTTAGCTCGTGTTGTGCGCTGTCCTCCTGCCCCACAAGTATGAATTGTACCACTGAAGTAGCTGTACATTATACAATGTGTGCATTATACAAAAAATTTTCTAACATGGTTCACATTCACTGATGTAGAAAAAGATGTTTTCTCTTAATATGTAGTTTGTATTGTATCATACTTTTACTCCATTTGAATCATGGAATAATTTTCATCTGTGATTTCCTAAGTTCGCTACTTACCTACCATATATTTTTCCTCAAGTAATGTGATACATTACTACTGTATATATTTGGTTAATGTAAGATGCATATACTTGATTTTGAAAGGAATGTTTCAGCATATTTATATTTGTCGAATAACGTACCCTGCAATGATCTTGACTAAGCATTTTTGCAGACTTTTTCTTTTTAAAAGTATCACTTTAGTTTTTAAATAGTTCATATTTCGATGTTCTCGTCGGTTTCATGCGGCGTCATACTGTTTGTTCCGTCCTTTCTGGTTCTCAGATATTCATTTTCATGTTTCAACTTCATCTTCCGTTGGTACTTCGGATTTATGTTAATCTGACTCCTAAAGGGTCTTAGTATTTTAGTTTTCTGGTATTATGATAACACAATTCACGAATTACGTCGTGTAGCCAATATTGTTTCTTACATTTCTTAGCACAGATACCGTTTCTTTGCTGCCCTATCTCGTATGTTATATTAGCTGATACATTGGTTAATAAGATTTTTAACTTTGGAGATCTTCTATACGCACCATAAGACAAAAAAGAAAAGACACACCATGAAGGATAATACGAAAGGGAATGAAACCACTATGTACAAACAAACAAGTGATTATATTGTCAGAAAAATGATACCATTTATTCAGAAGAAAGAGCTTCACAAACTGAGCAAGTCATTAAAGCGTTGGTCCACCACTGGATGTTACGCAACAGTTGTTTGGCTTGGCATTGATTGATAGAATTTTTGTGTGCCCTCCTGAGAGCATCGTGTCAATTTCTGTCCAGTTGGCGCATAACGACGTCAAACACTGAGCTGGTTGGAGGGCCCTGCCCATAATGTTCCAGCGTTCTCAACTGAGTAGAGATACTGCCACCTTGCTGGCCAAGGTAGAGTTTAGCAAGAACGGAGACAACGGCAGAAACTCTAGCCGTGCGCTCGGGCATTATCTTGCAGAAATGTAATCCCAAGATAGCTTTCCATGGAGGGCAACAAAACCGGGCGTAGAATATCGGCTTGTAATGTGATGACAACGAAAGAGGTCCTGCTATGAAAAGAAATGGCACCCCTGGTTGTCGGGCAGCATGCCGGGCGACAGTAAGGTTGGAAACCCACCGCTGTGCTGGGTATCTCCAGATACCTCTTCGGACTGGGATCTCATTGACTGTAGCAGCAGTGTCTTCAGTGTTGAGCCTCGCCTTGAACTGAGCTCCGACGGCCAGCCCCCATGTCCACCTACAGTTCTTAGAGTACAGTCATCAATATCTGACACGTGATGTCGTAAAGTAATTGATGTGGATTTGGTCCTAATGTAATTATTGAATATAGCATCTGGTTTTGTGCGTGTAAGCTAACAGAATCTGATGATTTAATTAATGCGTGGGATCTTTCATGTAAGTAGAATTTTTCCAATGTAATGCGGTTATATTAATACGTGCAGTGTAATGTGCTGTTTATAGATGACGATGGTTGCAAGGGATGCGAAGTTCTTCCACGATGATTTATTTCAGGTGTTTGAAAATGGATGATGGTCGAAATTAGCAAATAGTACGATATAATAACGAACGTTAACATTATAGCTTATACTGGACCAAGCTTCCTTTCATGAAATTCCTAGAAGTGTCAATCAATATCCGCGATAACACAATGAAAGTAAAATTGAAGGAATTAGATCTTATACGGAAGCTTATCAGCAGTCGTTCTTCCGGCGAACTACTTCGTAAGTGGAACGGAACAGGAAAAGGGGAAAGTGACGGTGTTGCAGAAAGCGCCCTCCTTTAACTGTAAGGTGGCTTGCGGAGATGTAAATGTAGACTGGCACTTGACCCTGGACTTGAGCAAATATAAAGTGTTTTGTTAGAAAGGCGAATAGGGTTCATTACACTTGTATCATGTGTACAGGTAAATAATAAAGACGCCAACAGAATAACATAAACCAATGGATGATCCCTTCGAGCAACCCGCCCTGCGCTATAAGAGGAGGGATTGAAAAGTTTAGCGAAAAGTAAATAAAAAATAAATCGCTGAACACCGTAACAACCTTAAAATACCTAAGAGTAACCATACGAAGCCACCTAAGATGGAATCACTAGTTAGAACAATTATTGGAGAAACATATACCAAGCTGAGATTAAACAGGAGGGTATTAAACAAATGAATTCAAGGAAGAAGTGAATTTGCACTACTAGAAGAAATAAGCAGTAGTTAATCTCTATTGCCTAGTGCAATAGCTCAGATCAGTGATCCATTCTTATCCGAACCTTCCTTCATCCGGAATCAGCTAACAACAAGCAGTGAGCGGATGCGGTGGACTGGTCAAGAACAGTACACAAAAAACAAGACCAGGTAATTGAACTCTCATAGCATAACAGAACTACATGAAATGTATTCGCAGTTGCGAATATGGAAACCATCAGCAATTTAATGGAATGACGACAGTGAACATTTGTGCCAGACCGGGAATGGAACCCAGGTATCCCGCTTATATCGAGCGGCTGCCTTACCATTGGCTATCCGAGCACACTTCAAGGTCATACTGAAAGTTCCGTATGTCGTCAACCACGACTCGACAAAATGCGCTCGTAAAGCCACTATGTATATTGTCATACAGGGGAGATATTTTAATTGAAAGTAGCTTGCCCGGTGTCTGCAATACGACATTGCAGTGGCCTCTTGTTCAAACGTACGACGCACAGTTCCTTCAGACATGCATGCTTGTGAGAAGGAACATTCCATCGTACTTATGAACGACACAGGAGCTGCAGTATCGTATATAACAGAACTGTGACTAACTAAACTTGTTAAATCGCAGAGTGAACCTCCTGAACACAACAGCAGCAAGCCGGTCGAAACGTCGGTGATGTAGCTCTTTTAGTAGTCACAGTGACGCGGCCCAATACCCAAAATTATTTTACCCAAAATGATTCCGGCCATGGAAGCCGACAAACTTAAATAAATTGGGCAGGCTACAGCACTTTATATTTGCTACGATCAACGTCAAGCGTAACCCCATAACCTCCGCTTTTCAAGACATTATCAGTCTCAGTAATAGTAGCCGAGCGAGACGATTTGCACCGCTCAAAAATAACAAGAGGAAGAAGAGTAGGTCAGAAAAAACGAATGCTCGTCCGTGGTGCGTTAATTCCGATCTGAGCAAAGATTTTAACATCACTGTTCCCTTTCCAACGAGATCATAATACGAAAGTTTTCACTATTGTCAAATCACTCAGCCTATTAATAAAATGTATTACTTCATTTATTTGGTTTTTCAGACTCAATGAAAACTAACTGCAGTTTCATTTTTCCTTGCTCTTTGATAAGATCACCTCGAACAACGAAATGGCAACACAGTAATCATTTGACGACGTAACATCATGTTCTCATACCGTTCTTATAAAAACGTTCATTTCTGTCTGCATTATGCTCCGTAATTTGAAGAATATGAATTCAATACGACACCTAAAAATCCCGAAACCGAAAAATATTTCTTGAGACCCATTGAAAACGGAGGAAGTAGAAAGTTTAAGACTACAGAATTATTTAACATTGTATGGAACAGCTACAATATAAGAAATTAGTCCATAAGCATTAACACTGAAAACGAATGCTAAGAAGAACATTCCTACACATTAGCGTGTTGTGAATCGAGTGATGTTATACAACACTGAGTCAACATTTCGGCCATTATTACAAATAACTTTCAGCTGGGTACGTAGTACAGTTGGGGAAATGCAAGCTTTATATTATATCCTCAGTCCAACTCCCAGTACACATTTTTCTTTCTTACGAAAAGGTGGTGGGTGACCAGGTTCCTGATGGGTACGATGAGGCCTGCCAACACTTTGTCAACTGTGACAACCATAAACCATTGCTACTGGATGTCAGGGTACAGGAAACCAGTTACAGTCTTCTCCCCAAAGAAAAACTGACTTTCAATTTTTGAGGAGGATATAGCTCTGGATACATTAACTTTAGAATAATCATGAATATGTTCCACAACTTTGCGTGGATATAGTGTGCTCTAAACACGTTCTTATGGTGATTTACCTTTTCAGATATATCAAACGTGACTTCGTCACCAAAAATGAACGTCTGTGAATAATCGTTATCTTCCAATGGCCGCTGCAAGTAACTGCAAAGTCAGAATGAAGGTCCTGGTTCAGAACCGTCAGCGCATGTTGCAACTGCAGTTGTCATGATTTTACACGTAGACGTTTGCATAGAATACGCCTGACGTTTCATTGCACAATCTTTCGTACTCTGCTTACACGTGTCGTCGATATTTTTTCGTGCTCCTGACTGATTATTACGGCACACGTTCCAGCTTTTCTGCTCATGATTCCAGCTGACCTGCTTTCTTCGCACCACATAAGCAGCTTGTCTCTCGGATTGCTTTCCACCATTCGTGGATTGTTTTGGCTGTTGTACCCCTTACCTGATATTTGGTACGAAATTATCGCTGATAAGTCACTCTTTACACACATTCAGCGAATTCAAGGACTTCGCTCCATTATACGCCAAGATTCGATATGTCAGCCTTCTAGTGGTGTAATATGCAACTACCCCACAGCACGTATTACCAGTTCAACTTGAAAGAGATTCTCTGTTCACTGATTTGTCATTTCTATATAGGTCCTTTGATTTTCACGCAGTCGTATTATGAATAACTCCATACTTCCTTTAATCTCCGTCCACCTGCCGTGTCATCCTCTTTCGACAGGCGTCTCTGGATGCTGGTACGGAGGAGCATATGGTCAGCACACCGCTCACCCGACCGCTGTCAGTTTTCTCAGTTAAGTAGCTCCTCAATTCGCCCCACAAGGGCTAAGTGCTCCCTGCTTGCAAACAGCAGTCAGCAAATCCTGACGGTGACCCATCCAAGTCCTACCGAAACCCAACCCCGCTTAACTTCGGTGATTTGACGTGAACCGGTGTTAACATTGTGCTAAGGCCGTTAAGACTCCCTTTACTGCTTCTTCGATGATGATGTTGCACAGTACAGAAGAAATTCTGTATCCTTGCCTTTTCAATTCGAGAACTATTCTCTTAGTATTCCACTGTTATTTTTTCCTTTCAGTTCTCATAAATCTTCCATATTACCCATTTAAACTTACAGCTAATACCTATTTCTCTGAGGATTCGGGACGTTATATCCAAGTTCAAAATGGCGACGCTCTTTCTATTTCGACAAATCCTATAAAAGTGTTTTAACTTTTTTCATGTCTTTCTTCCATTATCAAGTGGAACATCGGATCTCCTTCAGTGGCACCTTTATCTTTCCCAAAGCGGAGCTGATCATAGTCTAAAGAATCTGTAATTTTTTCCCGTTCTCGTTAGCAACTTCTGTGGATGCATGCTATTTCCAGATTACTGTGAACGATTCCTCGTATTTATCTGCTCTTGCTATTACAGGATTGTGTGAATGATATTACTTCGATAGCCTAATAGATTGTCTCCAGTTCCATAGGTACTATACAGCAACGTATGTAATGAATTGGTAGTTATTGCTCCTAATAAGTTTAGAGCTTCCCCTGATGCAGTTGTTTCTTCCGCCTTGCTTGATCACAACTGTTCCAGATATCTGTCAAAATCTGACTTCCGTGGAATTCCTTGGTCCTCCAAAAGGACAACCACATCATATTCTGTTATGATACTCCAAATTTTGTCAGAAGCTCTCAGTGGACTCTTCACATCATCTGCTCTCTGTTTTGTGTTTTAAAACAGAATTCCTCTCGCACTCTTCGTGTTGATGTCTTTGGTTTTAAATTCCTCGAATGTTGTTTATAATTTTCTACGTATTGAATCTATTCTTGGGAAGCAGCATCCTTCACCATTCCATCACATTTTCTTTTCTAGCATTACATTTTAGTTTTCTTGTACCTCCCACTGATTTAATTCCTAAGTGGCTTATAGGGTGTGGAGAAAACTAAGGGAACAGCAAAAACACGTTACCATACCTAATACGGTGTACAGAATCGTTGACATTCAAAGACTCTTCCAGCCACCTCGGAAAGGATAAACACAGATCCCATATGGTTTCCAAATGAATCTTGCACCATATTTTCTGCTAGTGACAAGTTCAGACAATGATGATGAGGTGGATAGTGATCATGCACCCTCGTGACCAAAGCAGACCACAAAGGCTCAATAATATTTTGATCTGGTAACAGCGGTAGCCAGTAGAGATGGGACAATTTATCCTCGTGCTCACAAAACCAGTCCTGCTGACGATGCGAGCTGTGCGAACAGAGGCTCTGTCATCTTGCAACACGGCATATCCATTGGGGAACAAAAATTGTACCATGTGATGGGCCAATCAGCCATAATGGTCACAGTCATTGGCAGTAATGCGACACTGGAAGGTATTCTTGGGGTCCTTGGAATGCCACGGTAGGACTGTCGAGATCCTCACCGAACTCCCACTATGTTTTGTTCTTAGGATGCGAACCCGACCAAAAGTTGGAATCACTGTGACACAGAACTCATCTGACCAAAGGACATTCCTGCACTGCCCCACAGTCCAGGTTTTACGGCTCCGGTACCACCTTTTCATGTAACGGGCATTTGGGTTACTTATGGGTAGTTTTGAAATTCCAGCTTGAAAGACGTATAAATTGCCGGCTATGGGCGAGGCATGACAGAATCTCTGACCAGAGAGTAGTTTATCGTTAGCTGTTGCTAGTCTGCGCTTGACCGCGTGAGTCGACAGTAGTAGTCCGTCCGTGCTAGTCCGTGCTAGTCGGCGGGAGTCGGCATGCGTCGGCTGTGTGCTCTGCTCGCGACTCTGGTCAGGACTCTGGAGGATGAGTATTGTTGTAGAAGGTAAAGAAGCAGCCTTACACATATTTAATAATGTATGTTAATTGTAATTTAATTTGTTCAAAGAAATGCCCCAATAATAATTTTTATAATATAAAGCAACTCTTTTAAAGAAAAGCATTCATTTCAATTTAAAGAATATTTCAAATGCGTGATCATTCCTTCCAATAATCAAAAATATACGCTAGCATTGCACGAAGCTGTGTCGAAAAATTTCAACTTAACAGCAGATATAATTGCGGTTTTTATTGAGGTAAGAATTTTTGCTTCTTTATTCAGAATACAGGGCCAAAGGGCAGCGCTGCTGTCCTCATAAAATTTATCAGGTTACTAAACTTTTTATAATTTTTGGTGTTTAGGAATTTTTCTATTCCGAACTTGACATTAAATGAGAAAAGAATTTTGTGGGAATATTAAGTGTGAATGCATTCTTTGCACAGAGACTATAAATGGGAGCCAATTTTGTTCAGAGGTTACATTAAAATTAATTTTGTTCAGAGGTTACAATCTTAGAAAAATTCATTTAATTATTATTTTGTGGGGAGTTTACGCATGGTTCATATTTTAAATATAAACAATTCTTTTGGAGGTTACACTTGGCTCACATTTTCATTCATTTACATTCTCTGCGGGGAGGTTACAAGCTCTTCGGCAACTGTCAGATTAGGTAGCTCCCTTTGTGGTGTTTTGGTGCTGACAGGGTTCTTGAATGTGAAAATCAGTTCTGCATGACTTTTCTAGTTTTCGTCCTCTTATTTTTCGTCATAAACCTGTACACTGACATCCGTCACGATGACTCAACGTATCTTTTCGTCAGCGTTGTGACATAGTGGATGAAGGATTTCCTCTTTCCCTGTATGCGATATAAATCTTCGGTACGGTATCTGTTGAAACACCAAACACCTCGGCTCACCTGGTTACGGAATCACCCACCGTAGGAGGACCACCAATTTGCCGACGTACGACTTCACTTAGCTCCGTCATAATGCGCTCACAGAGTACTGTTCTGACGACGACTGAGAGTTTCAACATATCGAAAGCGCTGCACAGGTAGTTCGTGGTCAAATACAACAGCGCAACCGGCAGGCTTCGCTAGCATCGGTATTTACGTTAAGGCATGTATTGCTTGTGGTGTTTCCTTATTTTTGTCTAACCCCTGTAAATAATAAAAAAAATGGTGCAAATGGCTCTGAGCACTATGGGACTCAACATCTTAGGTCATAAGTCCCCTAGAACTTAGAACTACTTAAACCTAACTAACCTAAGGACATCACACACACCCATGCCCGAGGCAGGATTCGAACCTGCGACCGTAGCAGTCCCGCGGTTCCGGACTGCAGCGCCAGAACCGCTAGACTACCGCGGCCGGCCCCTGTAAATCACTGTAATTCTTTCTTTTCCTGAACGTATTTAAACTTCACTTTTTCGTGAACCAATCAAAGTGCCTTTTATATTACCTACCATTTTTTTGGGAGTTACCAGTCTGATGCTTTATTCTTCGTAAAAATTTTGTGAATGCCTTTTTAGACATCAAAACTATATCTTCTGATATTCAGTATCGTGATCTCTACACCCTGAGAGACCTTACAACGCACATTATCTTCGAAGGTACATTATCACATCATCCTTCTTCCATGCGGTTCTCTTAAGCCTCAATCTACATTAGGGTGAGAGAAAAGACGGTGTACAGGGTGATCAGAAAGAATCTTGTAAAGCTGTTGCAGGGTAGGTTATGCTGAGAAATAGCTGTTAACAAAAAATTCGATACTTTGCGCCGTCTCAGAGTTAACTGGCATTGAAGTCAGCCAATCAGGCCGTAGCGTGCGCCAATTCAAACAGCCCGTCAGATAAAATTAATGTCAGTTGTTCTCATAGTGTAGGTGACAAGGCACAAGACTGCACAGCAAGTTACTTGGGCTCGATCCTTACTACCGTCCCAGGTCAAATTCCTGTACTACCCTCTTGTTCGGTTGCACGAAACCAAACGAAGCTCACCTTTGGGAACTCCTTCTCTGGCGGACCGCTTAACTTTTCTCGCTTAACGACCTGATGTTAACTACAATGCGAATTAACTCGGAAACGGCGCAGCGTGCCGAAGTTTTTTCTTGACAGTTATTTCTCAGCACAACCTACCCTGCAACAGCCTTACAAGCTTTTCAGACTGTTTCTGACCACGCCGTATAAAAATTGTTTTCCATCGCAAGAACTGCGAATGCTGACTAATCTGAGCAGAGGCGCTCCTAAAGCTTACAGACTGATGTGGGGATTCATTCAACAGCAGTGACAGAACTAAATAGATTTTTTAGTCCCTACCTTACCATTGTACGCATCTGACAGAGCAGTCTATCGTCGTGAAACAATTAACAAGCAGTTGGCGTATGTACTAAATGTGGAACACCATTTATACCAGATAACTAAGAACCAAAAATCATTTGCTCTTTTTCCGTTTATGTGTCGCTTTCTTTTCTTCTGTTAGGAAGTAAAAACATGAAATTCCTTGATGAAATGTTTCCTTTGTTAGTGATGACCCCTTTCCTCATAAAGTATTTTTCCATGGATTTCAACTTTTCTTTTTATTCATAAGCAACACAGATTTCATAACTAGCAACATACACTCCAAATTCACTTTTCGTAATGAATATGGTCTAGCTTGTTAGCCTACCTCCATAGTATCAGGTGTTTTAATTGTGTAGCTTTCGTCGTAGGTAGGTAATTTTAGTGATAACGGGGTAATTATTCCGATGGTACCAGAAAAATCGGTATAGCAGATTTTCGTAAAAAATTATAGCTACCTGACATTGTCCGTAGGAGAGTGATCAGATAATTAAACATCAGTAAAGTTTCTTATGTGGAGTGTTTCTCTTTACCGTGTGCATGTACAATGGATTACTTGTTTGGACAGGACTAAGCTGCTATCTTCAACCACAGAGGTTATGAAATCATGTTATGGGGTAAGCCACACGTTTGTATTCGTACGTTTTGATGCTACGAATACAAACGTGCAGTTTATCGCACAGCCTGATTTCATAACTTATAACGAGTGGATCTGCAGCCGGCAGCTTCTTCCTGTCGAAACTAGTACATACACGCGTTCAAGGAAGTAAAAAGAAATTTATGTAAGAAGCTTCTCTTATACTCCGTAAAGAAACTGTGGAGCGTTTTAGTTCCGTGGCACATTCGATAATGAGGTCTTCACTTATTCACAGACATAATGACCCATAGTAGTTTAGTTAATCCTACTCTCTGTTCTCTGACGAAGTGCTGGTATTGTTTTCAACTATCCATTAGTGGAAGTAGCGTTCCAAGACGAAAAATGTAAAATACCTGCGCGAGAGATAAATAGCCTGTGAAATTTAAGCTTCTCCGTGTGAACTCGATAACAAAGATATACAGACTGTATTTGGCTACGGCAAAGAAATAATTATTCCATGTTGGACACTGGAAGAGAGATTTTCTATGTCGGATTGAGAGGAGATTGGTTCAAATGGCTCTGAGCACTATGGGACTTAACTGCTGTGGTCATCAGTCCCCTAGAACTTAGAACTACTTAAACCTAACTAACCTAACTAACCTAAGGACATCACACACATCCATGCCCGAGGCAGGATTCGAACCTGCGACCGTAGCGGTCACGCGGTTCCAGACTGTAGCGCCGAGAACCGCACGGCCACTTCGGCCGGCTGAGAGGAAATTGTTGGAAGCCGCCATTAAGGCAGTAATCTATGTTTTATCGTATTTAAGAAAATAAATACCTATAAAAGCACAAAAGGAGTGTCAGGTGTGTAGAATTCATAACCCTTAATCATCTCGAAAAAAAATTGAATGATTATAAAGACGCAAGTCGTTCGGAAGTATTGTGTGGTTTGCTGGTGCGAACCTGCAGTTTTACACGGTTTTTAGATTCATCGAGAATTTTTCTCCGAAGACCTAAATAAATTCACGAACTGAAGTTGGACTCCATATTCCATACACATGACATAGCATAGCACTTGGCTGTACCGATCGATTTCCGTAGAGCAATAAATTACCTTTAGCGATTTCAGGTGGAGAAGTTCCAGCAAGGAGACTCAACGAGATCAGCTGCTGCGAAACGCATATGGTATTACCGTATTCTTTAACTGACGGAGAACAGTAAGCAATGTAGACTTCATAACCACAGCAAACACAATTAAAAGGAGTCAGCTTAAATAAAAGGAGCAAACAGTAAAAAGAAATCGCTAAACCAAACCATAAATAAAAGATCAATTAATAATAATACGCAATCACAATAATAAAACGCTCTTTAAATAACAGAGAGAATAAGAATCAGAACTTTAAATTGGCGTCGAGTACAGGACGGCCAACAATTAAGAACTGTTGTGTTTGTACCAATCGTTTCATTGTGTGTGTTCCATGTACGCTGAGCTATGGTGGAGTTTGGTAGGGTGCGCAGAGCAGTCACGATCCCCACCGCGTAACTTCACACCGCTGCATGCTGAATAAGGCAGGCACACACAAAAATTAAACAACTTTTACTCAGTCTGGTCTATATGTAGAAAGAAATTAACATTCTCAGTCTGTAGAGGAAGAGGTAGTTACATTTTCCACT
The DNA here is from genome assembly GCF_023864275.1 of Schistocerca cancellata. Taxonomy (NCBI): domain Eukaryota; kingdom Metazoa; phylum Arthropoda; class Insecta; order Orthoptera; family Acrididae; genus Schistocerca; species Schistocerca cancellata. Next base: position 223,394,872 of record NC_064628.1, read on the forward strand.
TCTTTTCAGTACTGCAGAAGTAGATATAGAGAAATATATGTTCATTCTTGTCAGGTGTAGTTTCAAATTACAGTGTATTTAAGTGTGAAACCGTTTAGGTACTTTGTGTATTTTTTGATTTGTTATGGTAAAAACTAGAGCCCAAGTAAAGATGGATCAGGAAAAAATTCCAGACGTTCATGAAATGAGTGATAATTCTGCTGTAGAGGAAATAGCAGCTTCTTCTCAGCAAGATAAAAACTCCATGGCTCAGATTTTAGAGCAAATAAAACTTTTGTCTATAGTGGTGCTTGCTGTATCCCAGAAGCAGGAGGATATGTCACAAAAGCAAACTGACATGTCAACTATAGTGCAAACTATGTTACAAAAGCAGACAGACATGGCACAACAGCAGGTTGACTTATATCAGAAGCAGACAGATATGTCGGTAGTTATTCAATCGTCAGTGACGCAACAACAACAGATCTCATATGAGGTAACAGAGTTGTGCGAAGCCCAAAACCAATTTTCTTTAGAGTTACAAAAGGTGACACAGTAAATGCATACTATGAAGTCAAAACCGGAGGAAGTGGAGAATTGACAGAAACGGTAACAAATGTAGCTTCTGATTGTGATAAACTCTTACGCGAAAATTTCAACGAACAACAACAGGAATTTTCCAATAAGTTAACGAATGGGCATCTGCGAAAGAGACTCAAGTGGTGCTATGTATGGATGCTAGTATCCAAGAAGTGGTAAGCAAATTGCCGATCGAAAATTTACCCATTGCTGAGAGTATTAGAGAAGACTTAAAGGACATTAAAGATCAATTAGGAACGAACTTTAAGCAATGAAAGACGAAATAGTTCATTCTGTGGAAAACATTTCCAAAGATGTCGAACAAATGCAAGGGGTGGTAAAGGAGTGCCGGAGTGAACAGCGTGAGGTTGAACCTACTCAGAATTCAACACTAGAATCTTCTTGCGGGAGTGGACATGATTCGCATCCTATGAAATTGAGTTATAACGGAATGCAAGCAGCGCCGCCCAACAACAATGTTTACGCTACTATGTTGATGGAAGAGAAAATGCTTAAGCACAGACAATTTCAACCGTTCTCTCCCGACAGGAAGTCAATGAACCCTGTAGTGTTTATACGTGGATTTTGAGGTATATTACACAGGGCATGGACGGAAGCACAGAAAATAAGTTATGTGTCAGGATACATTTAGGGTGACGCTGCACTGTTGGCTACAGACATAATGGACACATGTGAGACCTACGAAGAGTTTGAAAAGGCATTTTTGGCAAAGTATGGGTCGCGAGGCGTACAGGAACGTTTACATAAGGAAGTATTTAATCCTGAACCGTTCTGTATAAAGACAGGCAGCCCATGCAGATACTTCGAGAAGTATCTAAATAAAGCCAAATATAGGGCGAGCACATCACACACAAAGCTATCTTACGCATTATGAAGGCAAAACTTCCCACAGAAACTAGTGAAAAATTAATTCTTGCTCCAGAACAGAATCTTGAAGAATTTACGTCGGTATAAATTCAATAGATCTAATCCAAGAGGATATGAAGTTGATTGGTGAGACAAATGCCAGTTGCGCTTTGACACAGAATAACAACTACATCCAGAATAGAAATACACGCAACAGCATCGGAAATAACTTTCGGTACGGCCGTAACCGACAAAACAGACAAGATAGTTGATAGAATCCAGGGAACAATGTAAATGCAAATTCTTCGAATTGGCATAATGCAAGTAATAGTAGTAACTATCAATAATTTTTTCATAATGCGGGGAAACAGTCATAATATAATTCTTTAAAGTCAGTACCATTATACTGTTGCTTATTTACAGTGTTACATTTACACTTACACAATCATGATTTCGGCTTCAAAGTGACATTATCAAGTGTTTTCTGAAAGCAGATTAGAAAATAATACTAGGATATATGAATCCACACAGAGAATATACTGATACACACTTAAGCCATCCATTCACTTTAGACGCATCATTCCTACACAATGCCCTTACATATGCTATGTTTGGTCCTAGCTTTAACATTCAAAAGTGGCCATTTACCATAGGTATATCTTTTTTTTTCTTTAAAAAAAAAGGTCATTCACATCATATTTTATTCTTATTCCTTCATTAGTTTCCCTTTTGTCCCCCGTACTATAATACCTTCTACTTTATTTCATTAGTCATTTTATAATCCCCCCACCCACATACACCCTTCTACCCCCCTCCTTACACTTACACTTCATAGCCTACAGTCTTCAATGAATGATTCATAGTATTCTTGACCTTGTGTTTCTTCTCAATTGTTTATTACCTCTCTAAGAAGTGACTATAATCAGTAATGTTACAGTTATCTTTGTTGTTAAGGAATAGGAATTAACCCACTTGGGGCTTTCATATGTGGTAGTTGATTAAGTTGTTAACATTACTATGTCATCTTTACATCATATAAGTAAGATGTCACTACTATAACATGTTAATAACATCTATAGCACCAAGATTGCCGCCATATGTATCAATACCACTGTGCACTCATCTTTGTAATTGTATCTTATCAACCATAAACAAATAAGAGGATATCCCTACTCTTTATATTGTGTTGTTTAACATGAAATAGTTGGATTATTTTATTTGCTTAAATGCTTTTATGTACAAGACATCTTTCACATACCGGTGTTATTTGCACTTATTCCGAAGTAATTTTCTACTACATATAACAGGATTTACATGCCTGATGATACGTACATAATAAATATCGCTTCAAACCTCACTCGTTAATTAATGAGTGAATAGAATAAGTAATTGCACTGTATCCTATTAATTCTGAATTGAGGCAAAATTACACAACTTAGTGTTGGCCATGTGTTAATTTCACGTACAAAGCTGTATATTTACCTACGAAAATGTACTTTAAACAACGCCAATGATTAGCTGGACTGTTATATTTATGGATTCATCGAATATTATCGAGAGGTTTGTTACTGTTTATGTTTATGAGCAGGCAACTAAGATAAACAGGTACTGCAACTAAGATAAAAAGGTACCAAAGAAAATAAATTGCTCCTAACCTTTCCTATCCTACTGGACACTGAGTCCAAAGATGAAAAGAAAAAGTCACCTGCTTGTAACACGAATTTCATTGACCAAGACAATTTGACACTTAACCAATTGTCAACAGTCAAGATGGTATACTCAGTGATGAAACGAAGCAGTAGGCTCTGCCAGAAATATCGACTCTTAGGCAATGTGTCTAATAGTGTATTTTTATACGACAGTATGTCATCTTGGGCACCCTGAAGGTTTAGAAGAAGGTATAGTTGCTGATGAGAATGAAGACGAATTCCCAGTACTATTGATGAGAGACAAAGTTAACAGGAGATATTATTTGGAATTATGTGGTGACATGGCGAAACTTCAGCAAGATTATCCACGATGGAGATGGATTAGACAAAGATTGGAAGATCAGCAAGAAGAGAAGGTAACCCAGTATTACAAAGTAGTAAATGATGTTTTATTTCATTAGCGGAATGATCAAAGTCAGAATTGGTGCGTTTGTATACCAGAGGAATTTGAAGAAAGATTTATATGACTTACTCACAATATTTGGGAACATTTTGGTGAGCAAAATGTGCAAATGAACTTAGAATGTATTATCTTTTTCTGGATTTAAGAAGGAGATTGTGGAGAGTTTTACGAAAATGTTTAATCTGTCAGAAAACAAAACCAGATAACAGAGGCAGTAAAGGCCTGTTTCGCATTATTTTACCGGAAAAGCCGCTATTTCTTTTATCAGTAGATGTATGTGGACCACTACTCAGAGCTAGGGGAGGATGTAAATACACTGTTGCTTTTCTGGATGTATTTACCAAGTATGTGAAGTCCTATCCAATGAAAACTGCTACAGCAGCGCCAATCCTTAACTGTTTGTTTAATGATTATATTCCACGCGTTGGAAGGCCAGCCGTGGTACTATCTGACAATGCTACGAACTTTACTGGACTTAAATGCAGAAAAGCATTAGCTCGAGCTATCATCAAGCAGATATTAACATCCAGATATAATCCGAGCGCTAACGCGATCGCGAGAACGTTTCGCGAACTTAATCTATTTATGCGAACATATTGCCATAACAAGCAAACAAAATGGATTGAATACTTGGATACGTTTGAGGAAATAATGAATAATTTGCCTCACATGTCAAACAAATTCACACCAGCTGAACTGATGTTTGAAAGAAGAGAGAAGAATGAGTGGATAAATAAGATACCCAAGTTATCAGAGGGCGAACTGCAATGGTAAGACAAAATAAGAACAGCTCTCATAAATCTGACAGAGAATGCTAGGAGGAGAAAACTAAATTTGGACAAGCATATTCTACATAAATACTCTTATGTAGTTGGAGATAAAGTAATCCTAAGCACACATCCGCGTGCTTCTTTGTTAAATAAAACAAATCAGAAACGACAACTAATGTATCAGGGGCCATATGAAGTCATGAGAACATCAAATCCAGGAGCGTATGTATTGGGTCATCCTGAGAGCAGGAATGTAGAGGGGTTATACCCACATCATGACTTGAAAAGGTTTCATTCGTGAGAATGTTGGACTATGAGAAAAGGAGATAATGTTGTAAATAGTAGTTTAAGTTATATTTTCTTAATTTCAGATAAGGTGATGATGGATCGAGAGAGATTAATGAAAAATGAGTTACCATGTTGTATATAATAAGATAAATATGTGTGTTTTCTTTCAGCAAGGAAAATGAATTACGATGGCTACGAAGTCTTTCGCGACGTATTTCCTGAATAAAAACCTCTCGGTGTACATGCCGCGTCAATTCAGGATAAAACTCAAAGCTTTCGACCACTACCTCAATGGTCATCGTCAGGGCTAAAACTGACTGTCGTGAACTAGCGGGGCTCCCACTTTTATATGCGAAGGACGGCTTCTGATTGGCTGGAATACGTCATAGCAATGGCGCGTAGTGAAGTGATGCCCTCTACTTCCATAGATTTAGTTTCTATCCCGCATTGCTTGCAGCGCCATCCCTTGAATCAGGAGGTAAACTGCGGGAAGTTTTTCTCTGCGATTTTTCTTTATCCAGTGCATCTTCCAAGTGTTGCTAAGTGCACAGCCGTTGTCTGTTAAAGTTATTATCGCTAAGTCAAATTTCGACTGCTTCCCGGATCACAGAGTCCCAGTAACTCGATGCGTGGGCTATTACTCGGGTTTCTTCAAATAAAATCTTGTGCTTGTTAAGCAGGCTATGTTCAACCACGGCAGATTTTTCCAAATACCTGTATTTCAGGTGGCGCTGGTGCTCGATGCAGCGGTCGGCAACGGTTCTTACAGACTGGCCCACGTAATTCTTGCCGCATTCGCAAGGAATAGTATAAATTCCCGGCACTCTTAAGCCGAGACTATCTTTAACTGGTCTCAACATTTCCTTAATTTTCCTAGGTGGTCGGAAAATTGGTTTTATTCCTTGCATCTTTAGGACTCTGACTATCTTGCTTGTTGTAGCAGCGCAAAAAGGAAGCCGCGCTATGTGTTGGTCCTCTTCTTGTATATGGCCGGCATCGTGTCTTACTTTCTTGGACAATACTGATTTAATTCCTCTTGAAAACAGACGTCAAATGGTTAATCTCAGGACCGCGGTGGTCCTTGTCGGAAACAGTCCTGGCTCTGTGTACTGAAGTATTCAGCATAGCTCTCTTCTGAGACGCATGATGGAAGCTGTGGCTATGCAGATATAAGTCTGTATGGGTTGGCTTCCTGTACACAGAATGGCCTAGTCGTCCATCCGGCTTTCGCTCCACCAACACATCTAAAAAAGGTAACTTCCCTTCCTTCTCTACCTCCAATGTAAATTTTATGTTTGGAAGTACACCATTTAAATGTTCGACGAACTGCTGCAGCGTGTCACTGCCGTGTGGCCAGATTACCTCCTGATTCATGTGATGGCGCTGAAAGCAATGCGGGATAGAAACTACATCTATGGAAGTAGAGGGCACCACTTCACTACGCGCCATATCGCTGTTGCTATGACGTATTCCAGCCAATCAGAAGCCGTCCTTCGCATATAAAAGTGGGAGCCCCGCTAGTTCACGACAGTCAGTTTTAGCCCTGACGACGACCATGGAGGTAGTGGTCGAAAGCTTGGAGTTTTATCCTGAATTGACGCGGCATGTACACCGAGAGGTTTTTATTCAATGAATTATGATGTTTTCAATTTCAGTAAAGATTTAAATATAAGGGAAATTTATTTCAATTTTCATTATATTATTAATTTTAGGAGAAAGAGAATATTCATCCTAAAGACATGGAAAAGTAGCTACGCGAAGTAAGGACACAGTGATATTTCTGACTAAAGATTCTAACGATTAAGGTGATTCCACTTGGTGGAGGTCTTGAAGTATTTAAGACAGATTATTCGTAAGATGATTTGGAAGGTTAATACCGGACCAGATTGGGAGACGATTGTGCGGTCTTTGATGGTAAAATATAATAATATGCGTTATGTGGAAGGATGAAAGGAAAACTGACTTGCCTGAATTTGTGTAGATTCGGGGGTGGTAGAAAATTTTTAAAGACATTCTGAGAAATGGTGAAAACTATTTTGAAGACTGAACGGAGTGTGAGATGCTGTGAACAGCAACGAACTTCCAGTGAAGTGTTGTGTATTTTCAGGTATCTATGAAATTATGAACACGTGCCAGGGCAGTGTCATAAGCTAGTTTAGTGAGGTGACACACGAGTGACTATCTAGGTGCTGAGAAGCAGAGATATACTCACGTGCGTCATGTTTGAACTATTGTTGTGAGTATTCAAAGAAACAGGGAAATCTTAAGTGCGAATAATCACAACAGTTTACCAAAGACAATTAAGGAAGATCTGGTACACTGACAGTGCTGGACAATTTTGCAAAAGTAGGAAGATAGAGGATTGTAATGAGAGACTACCCGACTACGAAGTGATAAAAGTGTATGTTTCCTCTCCCGAATCACGAAATTCCGACCAAGAACGTGAGATTGACAAATATTTTGTACTAATCCGTTCTCTCACAGCCCTTTTCCGTCAGTGATTATGACTACTGATATGTGTTATAATTATGTTTCATGTTCAAACCATCCGTATATATGGCGTTACGAGGGTCTGATTCAGCCGGGATACTGCCTGAGGATCATCCCTCTTCCTGTCCACCCACACCACCTAACACGAGGTCATCCCACATCTCAAACCACACCTGTCCTGCAACCTCCACCAGACGGCGTGCGGACGCCGCTACCAAGATTCCTCACAATTACCCGACTCCACCAGTGCAAGAACAACCCTTGATAAAGACAATTTTCAGATTGTTTGTTCAAACCTTTAATCCAATTTTGTACATTACTGTGTGGAAACATAAGCTTAAATGAGCCTTTTTCTTGGTTTTTCTTAGGAACCCTCACGCTAATGGGAAGGCTTTGATGATCGAAAGTCCATCGCAATATTAGCCGCTAACAGTTACTCAAACGGCTAATGTCAAAAATTTAACCTCATGGCAAGTAGCGAGTGATTATGAAAGTTACAATGTTAATAAGCGGCAAATGTTTTCAGCAGCCAGTGCATTCCGTTCAGTAATTTGAAAGGCACGGGTAGAGTCATGTTGTGAATATTATGGCCGCGTATTGTCTTACACAGAAAATCCCCGCCCACTTAGGAGCTTTAGAAATGTTATGTGATACAAAATTTCCTATAAATAAAGCGCGACGGACTATTAGTACGACGATAAAAGTAAAATGCCTGCACGAGAGATAAGTACTCTGTGGAATTTAATTTGCATCACGCAGGTTCCCAGAACTCCTGAAGACAGATGTGCACACATCAAAAAAGGTTTCGCATCACCTCGGTTTCCAGAACTTCTGAAGATAGACATAGACTGTGGGTATTGTATCACAGACACAGTCCCTTTGACTGTTCGAAGATGTCACTAAACCCGCCCAAAGATGTAAACAACCATGCATGATTAGCGCCTATTAGACGGAGGAGGTCCGACAGCCGACAGTTCCAGTCATTCTACCAGGAAGGAGATACACGGCTCATGTTGTCGGTAGTTCAACTATGCGTAGACGGTCAGTACTGCGGATAGGTCGCGTCAGCGTTTTCAGCGTTGCTACTTTGTGTCAGGAAGGGCACTCAGCAAGGGAAGTGGCCAGGCGTCTCGGAGTGAACAAAAGCGATTTAGTTCGGACATGGAGGAGATACAGAGAGACAGGAACTGTCGATGACACTCCTCGCTCAGGTCGCACAAGTGTTACCACTGCAGTGCATGACCGCTACCGCTACCTACGGTTATGGCTCGGAGGTACCCTGACAGCAACGCTACCATCTTGAATAATGCTTTTCGTGCTGCCACAGGACGTCGCGTTACGACTCAAACTGTGCGCAGTAGGCTGCATGATGCGCAACTTCACTTCCGACGTCCATGGGGAGGTCCATCTTTGCAACCACGAACCCATGCAGCGCGGTACAGATGGGCCCACCAACATGCCGAATGGACCGTTCAGAATTGGCATCACGTTCTCTTCACCGATGAGTGTCGCATATGCCTTCACCCAAACAGACGTCGCATACGTGATTGCGGGCAACCCGGTCAGGCTGAACGCCTTAGACACATTGTCCAGCGAGTGCAGCAAGGTGGAGGTTCCCTGCTGATTTGGTGTGGCATTATGTGGGGCCGTCTTACGCCGCTGGTGGTCATGGAAGGCGCCATAACGGCTGTACGATACGTGAATGGCATGCTCCGACCGATAGTGCTACCATATCGGCAACATCTTGGCGAGGCATTCATCTTCATGGACGGCAGTTCGCGTCCCCATCGTGCGCATCTTGTGAATGACTGGAGTGGCCAGCATGTTTGCCAGACATGAACCCTATGGAACATGCCTGAGATAGATTGAAAAGGGCTGTTTATGAACGACGTGATCCACCAACCACTCTGAGGGATCTACGTCGAATCGCCGTTGACGAGTGGGGCAATTTGGATCAACAGTGCCTTGATGAACTTGTGGATAGTATGCTACGACGAATAAAGGCATGCATCAATGCAAGAGGACGTGCTACCGGGTATAAGAGGTACCAGTGTGTACAGCAGTTTGGACCACCACCTCTCAAGGTCTCGCTATATTGTGGTACAACATGCAACGTGTGGTTTTCATGAGCAGTAAAAAGGGCGGAAATGATATTTAGGTTGATTTCTATTCCAATTTTCTGTACAGGTTTCGGAACCCTCGGAAATGAGGTGATGCAAAACATATTTTGATATGTGTATTGTTTTAGCTCATAGCAAGTTTTCTTAAACTTAAGGCAGCCGACACGTTGCTTGGAGAAGAATTTAATTTAAAAAAATGACAAAAATGGTTGTCTGATGACGAAAATGAGATTAGGAAGCCGATAACTCTCCATTTTGTTTCTAAAAAAAGAGAGTAATTGATATTGGATCGTCGCTGTATTTTTTTTTTATTTTCTGAAAATTAATCTGAAAGTTACTTATTCTGTGTGATTGGATAGCCTAGAACCGCTAGGCCACACCGGCCGGCTACACTTCCTGTTTCTGTGTGGTAGAGTAAATAGAGCCCGCTACATTGCACGGGTTGGTATCCTCATGCTAGTGCCATTTCTTTCAGGAAAGTGTTTACTCATGGTTTTCACCAGATCTCTCTCTAATTGAAGAAATATGAGACGTGGTGAAACGGGAAATTACCCATTTTCCAGAGTAAATCTGGTGAGCGGCCCTTTCTGAACTGTACTCGCCCACGAACACATAGGTCCAACCTCACGCTTCATTGTGTGGGGGCCATCATTTACAACTCGCGGTCACATCTGATGTTTTTGCGTGGTAGAGTAAACAGAGCCCGCTACATGTCACAGGCTGTTATCCACGTGTTAGTGCCAGGAAAGTGATGTAGTCTTCAGCATGTCGCTCTCTAATAGAATAGGTATGAGTGACAGTGAAGCGGAAATTTACTCGTCCTCCAAAGCCTGCAAGAACCATAGCCCAATTGGAAGGTGCTTGCCATTCGACAACTGTAAGATAGTTTCGATACGAGAATATTCGCTTGCACTGCCGCCAGAGGGCAGGGGTATTCCACTGTGCATTGATCAGACTGTCTGGAAAACCTTTACTACGACATGTGTGTTTTAATTGGCCTGGATCTATCATATACTCCTACAATGAGCGACTACCTGCCACATCAATCGCCAGTAGAATTGTCTTGTCCTTGAAAGTGTTGCTTTTTTTTCGTCGGTCAGAATGTGTAGCAGTGGTTATAATAAAATTGCAACTGCTCGCAGAGGGCTAGTGTGGGCTGTAATTATCGCATGGTAGTGAAATTTGGTAGGTACTGTAATAGGTCCCTGTGGAACTGATTTACGCTGGAAAAAAATTAGTTCCAGTTTTGTCCATCAAGTAGAAATGTGACGTCGTAAATGCAAGAAAGGGGTATACGAATGTTTCTGTGTGTAATGGATTGGGAACTGGATGGACAGAAGAAGTCATACAAGCGAGAAAGACGTAATATTGATTTTATAACTAACCGCCAATGACACAATGTCTACAGTAAGAGCACCGGAGAATTTGTCGGGATGCTGTACAGTGCCAGATTTGAGCCTGATATTTAAAGATGAAACTAACTTTCTCTAGAATGAATCGGTTCCGCATTAACGCATTACCATACCTACGAAATTTCGCTGCCATACGATACTTATAACTTACACTGGGCCTCTGTGAGTAACAGTATTTTAATTATAACCTCCGGTACATTATTTACCAATCTTTTTCTAAATAAAGCAGCTGCATTAAATAAAAATTTAGTTCCTACAGGGAATTACAGAACTCTCTTATAAAACAGCTTTCAATTAGTGCCATCCGTAATACACTAGCTTAATATTGTCCAGGGGAGACTGAGTCAATAAATTATTTAATCATTGATGGCTAAGGATTCTGATGGACAGGTCAGGTAGAAATTCTTACCTGCAATGTGTGTCTCATGCCTGCTGCAACCTTATGGCATCTTGCATTTATAGAGATCAATATGTGAACGTTTTTCATTTGATGGGTTACACTGTTTTCACTAGTACTAAAATCTCAAGTTTCCTGGCCACATAAATGTAAAAGTTATTTTGCTTCTTTCTTCGTCGTTGGTTACTGCACTATACTTAACGTTTCAAGGATCATCTAATTTTTAACATTTTACTTCATTTTTCTAGACGTTTGTTTTTAGCGTCCGTTTATTGCTCAACAATACATCCATTTAATGTCAGCAAGAACGAACAACACAAATACCTTTAGAAAAAAACTGAACATTGTTGCTTAATTATGTATTCCCATATGTTGCAAGTGAATGGAAGGTACGCCTGCATATTATCGCTGTCGTGCCACTAGGTGTTGTCAACTTGTACCATCTCTGGGTACTGAAAGAAACATGTCGTTATTTGGTGTCGATATTGTGCCAAAGATAATGTCCGCTTGTGAAATATCGAATTTTGTGTTTGGATTCCTTAGATACGCTTCAGAAAATATGAAAGTGCACGTTTGAGTTGTTGTAATAGATTTTCTAACTACAAACGTGTAGCCTGACAACAGCCATTCCTTCGCTTTCGAAAATCTCTGAAGCTTACAGTAACATTGCAATAGTTGTAAAATTATTATACAATAAGTTTCATACATCTTCAAAGAATGAGATTTCTTGACTAACACAAAGGGCTTTTCATTTAATCATCCTTTATGTTACTTCATTTACATTTACCACAAGCTAAAAAGACTTTCATTACTCTAGTTGAGTTTGTAAACAACTTCACATACGCGTTACATCCTTCGTATGTCATTTTTATCGATATTTGCAAGTAATTTTAGTGATAATTTATCAGGTTATATGTGTTACATATTAATCCTGGCCTTGCAGGTTACAGTCTTTTTCGTGTTCGTAAACTAAATAAATTCTCATCTGGGGAAACTGCTGAGTGTTATTAAAATAAAGACTTGAGAAACTAAACAGCCCTTACAGTGTCATAAATTGACGTTGTTCGATCCACTGACTTAGAATGTTTCCATCTTGTCAAGTTTAGCTACTTAGTACATAGCACTTTAGTAGTCTGAGGTGTTGCGAGACGTTAGCCTCTTTGCTCGTAAAAGGTTTCGCTAGCGGGCGGTTTGCAGCCACCCTTCCGGAAGGGCGGGCACCGGGATATCGGAAGACCTTCGCGCCTCTCTTCCGCCAGCCGTGTGTTTACCGTCGCGCCGCACATACGTTCGGTCCGCTTTCTTTACGACCGTGTTCAAAAGTTTCCTTTGCTGCTCGTCACGCATCGATTTTCCGCAGAAGCCTGCTTTTGTTTCGCAATGTCGTTTCCGAGGGGAGCTCTACGGGAAAAATCTTTCGCAGTATCCCGTCCGGCTAAGCAATGGCCGCGGGCAACTTTCTACGTCCTACTGATTCTCAGAAGCAGCGTTTCTCGAGGTTTCTCATCTGGAAACTTTTCTTCCTTCATTCGCAGAAGTCACCGCTATTTGCTTTTTGTTCCTGACAATAAGTAAACGGGAAAAAGGTAGATTAATTGGGGAAGTTGTTAGCCAACGTACTGAATAATATCATTTGCAAGGTCAAACAAAGATTTCACATCGATTAGTTCTCGTCTGACAAGACGTTGTTGTGGCATCCAATTCGAAGATTGATTTGATGCAGCTGTCTAAGCTACTTTATCCTGCGCGGTTCTCTTCATAACATATGCAACCTGCATCCATTTCAACGTGTTTACCTCAGTCTACAATATCTGCCTCCACATCTCCTAGATTAAACAAAATTGATAAGTAAACATAAGTTTTTAATAAATCACGTTCTTAAATCAAACGAAAAATTACAGAATAATTTTTCCTCTGTCCATATAGGTTACTAACCGCGTACAGAGCCGCGCTGAGTGCCCGCGCGGTTAGAGCGCCGTGTCACGGATTGCGCGGCCCCTCTCACCGGAGGTTCGAGTCCTCCCTCGGGCTTGGGTGTGTGTGTTGTATATAGATAGCGTAATTAAGTTACGCTATAAACAACACACACACCCATGCCCGAGGGAGGACAGTATGTAAGTCTAGGGACCGATGACCTCAACAGTTTTGTTTCTTAAGAATTCACACAAATTTGAACATTCCGCATACACATGGGGAATATTTGTGACTATGAAATTTTAAACCTCGCAATTGCAAGGGGAAGAGGGTACTTTTTACCTAACTTCTGAAATTATTGCAATCTACTTAGTTACTTTGAAATATAAAATTTTGGAAAACTATTTGTTTTTAACAAATTCGTTTACCAGATCCATATACATTTTAAATTTTTTAGTTAAACCAAAAATTTAGGTCCCATAGTGAATGTCACATTGCCCAACGAATGTGTTATTCAGTAGCCCTAGTTGAGGGCTTTACTTACACTCAGTATCTCTTTAAAGAGTGTGTTGAGAGTAAAAGTCAACAACAATGAACTAAATTTCCATTTGTTCTTTTGTGGTGGTCATAAAGTCGGTAGTACACGTTATTGAAAAGGCGTTCATATTCTAAGAGCGTACTAAAGGCAATGTTCAGATTCTGGACCCTGCTAGCACATCACTAACTATTAAAGAAGTATATCGAACACATAACTCAACGACAATTAAAGAGTTTTGTTTTTATTTAATATTTTTTTTGGAGGGGGGGCGGCATAAAATCCCACCGTCCTTCTTTTACAAAATGCACATAGTGGAATATGGATTGGTATTGCTACCGTTAATGGCTATTAAAATATTTATAAGATTTATAACTAAAAATAAGGGTCCATACACTAGATAATGTTAAGGAAATGAACTATTCATGCATCACCTATATATAGCATGTATCCCATGTGTTTCATTTCAAATCTTACAAATATTTTCATAGCTGTTAAAAATTCACAATCACAAGTTTTCAGGGCTATCTGTTTGTGTTTAGGGTTATTTATGGTACTGTTGTGGTTTTGTTCTTGTTGTTGTGGTCTTCAGTCCAGAGACTGGTTTGATGCAGCTCTCCGTGCTACTCTATCCTGTGCAAGGTTCTTCATCTCCCAATCCTTCTGAATCTGTTTAGTGTATTCATCTCTTGGTCTCCCTCTACGGTTTTTACCCTCCACGCTGTCTTCCAATACTTAATTGGTGATCCCTTGAAGCCTCAGAACATGTCCTACCAACCGATCCCTTCTCCTAGTCAAGTTGTGCCACAAATTTCTCTTCTCTCCAATTCTATTCAACACCTCTCATTAGTTATGTGATCTACCCATCTAATCTTCAGCATTCTTCTGTAGCAACACATTTCGAAAGCTTCTATTCTCTCCTTGTCTAAACTATTTATAGTCCACGTTTCACTTCCATACATGGCTACACTCCATACAAATACTTTCAGAATAGACTTCCTGATACTTAAATTTATACTCGATGCTAAGAAATTTCTCTTCTTCAGAAACGCTTTTCTTGCCATTGCCAGTCTACATTTTAAATCCCCCCCCCCCCCCCCTACATCGACCATCATCAGTTGTTTTGCTCCCCAAATAGCAAAACTCATTTACTACTTAAAGTTTCTCATTTCCTAATCTGATTCCCTCAGCATCACATGATTTAGTTTGACTACATTCCATTATGCTCGTTTTGCTTTTGTTGATGTTCATCTTATAGCCTCTTTTCAAGACACTGTCCAATCCGTTCAACTGCTCTTCCAGCTCCTTTGCTGTCTCTGACAGAATTACAATGTCATCGGCGAACCTCAAAGTTTTTGTTTCTTCAAAAAAATGGCTCTGAGCACTATGGGACTCAACTGCTGAGGTCATTAGTCCCCTAGAACTTAGAACTAGTTAAACCTAACTAACCTAAGGACATCACAAACATCCATGCCCGAGGCAGGATTCGAACCTGCGACCGTAGCGGTCTTGCGGTTCCAGACTGCAGCGCCTTTAACCGCACGGCCACTTCGGCCGGCTTTTTGTTTCTTCTCCATGGATTTTAATTCCTACTCCGTTTCCTTCACCGCTTGCTCATTGTATAGATTGAATAACATTGGGGATAGGGTACAACCCTTCCCATCCACTACTTCCCTTTCATGCCTCTCGACTGTTATGACTGCCATCTGGTTTCTGTACAAACTATAAATAGCCCTTCGTTCCCTGTATTTACCCCTTGCCAACTTCACAGTTTCAAAGAGAGTACTCCAGTTAACACTGTCAAAAGCTTTCTCTAAGTCTACAAATGCTAGGTTAGCCTTTCATTAATCTATCTTCTAAGATAAGACATAGGGTCAGTATTGCCTCACGTGTTCCAACATTTCTACTGAATCCAAACTGATCTTCCCCAAGGTCGGCTTCTACCAGTTTTCCCATTCGTCTGTAAAGCTTTCGCGTTAGTATTTTGTAGCCGTGACTTATTACACTGATAATTCAGTAATTCCACACCAGTCGACACCTGCTTCATTTGGGATTGGAATTGTTATTCTTCTTGAAGTCTGAGAGTATTTCGCCTATCTCACACATCGTTCTCACCAGACGGTAGAGTTTTGTCAGGGCTGGTGTGTGTGTGTGTTTGAAGTTTACGGGCGCTAAACAGCGTGGTCATCAGCGCCGAAACGCATAAAAACAGGAACACATGCAGTGAAGGGACTAAGACAAACAGCGAACAAGGAGAACGGCTAAAAGACACAGACCTGACGCAGTTCCAAATCCTCACACACAGAGGCAAAACAAGAGGAGAAGGGACACACTAAAAAGGAAAGGAAACACAAGGAAAAGAGAACAGGAACCGAAGGGAAACAAGGAGGTAATCGTGACTGGCTGACCTCTTACCTAAAACCTGGGTGCAGGGCTGGCCGTCACGAGGCTGTCAGTAGTTGTAATGAAATGTTGGCTACTTTTAGGGCCTTGTTTCGATTTAGATCTTCCAGTGCTCTGTCAAATTCTTCACGCAGTATCATATTTCCCATTTCATCTTTAGCTACGTCCTTTTCCATTTCCATAATATTGCCCGCAGCTACATCGTCCTTGTATAGACCCTTTATATACTCCTACCTCCTTTCTGCTTTCCCTTCTTTGCTCAGAACTGCGTTTCCATCTGAGCTCTTGATATTCATACCAGTGGTTCTCTTTTCTCCAAATGTCTCTTTAATTTTCCTGTAGGCAGTGTCTATCTTACCCCTACTGATATATGCCTCTACATCCTTACATTTGTCCTCTAGCCGTCCTTGCTTAACAATTTTGCACGTCCTGTCAATCTCATTTTTGAGACGTTTGTATTCCTTTTCGCCTGCTTCATTTTCTGCGTTTTTATGTTTTTCCTTTCATCAATTAAATTCAATATCTATTCTGTTACCCATGGATTTCTCTTAGCTCCCGTCTTTTTACCTGTTTGATCCTCTGCTGCCGTAACTATTTCATCTCTCAAAGCTAACCATTCTTCTTCTACTGTATTTCTTTCCCACATTCCTGTCAGTTGTTCCCTTATGCTCTCCCTGAAACTCTGTACAACCTCTGGTTCTTTCAATTTATCCAGGTCCCATCTCCTTAAATACCCAACTTTTTGCAGTTTCTTCAGTTTTAATCTACAGTTCATAACCAATAAATTGTGGTCAGAGTCAACATCTGCCCCTGGAAGTGTCTTACAATTTAAAAACTGGTTCCTAAATCTTACCATTATATAATCTATCTGAAACCTTCCAGTATCTCCAGGCTTCGTCCATGTATACAACCTTCATTATTGATTCTTGAACCAAGTGTTAGCTATGATTAAGTTAAGCTCTGTGCAAAATTCTACCAGGCGGCTTCCTCTTTCATTCCTTACCCCCATTCCATATTCACCTACTACGTTTCCTTCTCTTCCTTTTGCTACTATCGAATTCCAGTCCCCAATGACTATTAAATTTTCATCTCCCTTCACTATCTGAATAAATTCTTTTATCTCATCATACATTTCATCGATCTCTTCGTCATCTGCGGAGCTAGTTGGCATATGAACATGTAGTACTGAGGTAGGCGTGGGTTTCGTGTCTATCTTGGCCACAATAATGCGTTCACTATGCTGTTTGTAGTAGCTTACCCACAATCCTATTGTTTTATTCATTGTTAAACCTACTCTTGCATTACCCTAATTTGATTTTGTACTTATAACCCTGTATTCACTTGCCCAGAAGTCTTGTTCCTCCTGCCACCGAACTTCACTAACTCCCACTATATCTACCTTTGACCTATCCATTTCCCTTTTTAAATTTCCTAACCTACCTGCCCGATTAAGCAATCTGAGATTCCACACTTCGATCGGGAGAACGTCAGTTTTCTTTCTCCTGATAACGACGTCCACCTGCTATGGGCTTTCGGAGACGAAGACCCACTCGTGTACCCATGTTGACTGCACGACACTAAGCTTTACGCATCGATTTGGGCCGTCAACGTCGACATTGGACCGTTGACGACTGAAACATGTTGCCTGGTCGGACGAGTCTCATTTCAAATTGTATCGAGTGGATGGACGTGTACGGGTGTGGAGACGACCTCATGAATCCATTGATCCTGCATGTCAGCAGGGGACTGTTGAAGCCAGTGGAGGCTCTGTAATGGTGTGAAGCGTGTGCAGTTGGAGTGATATGGGACCCCTGATACGACTCTGACAGGTGACACATCCTATCTGATCACTTCCATCCATTCATGTCCATTATGCATTTCGATGGACTTGGGCAATTCCAGCGGGACCATTCGTCACCCCACACGTCAAAAATTGCTACATAGTGGCTTCAGGAACACTCTTCTGAGTTTAAACACTTTCGCTGGTCACCAAACTCCCCAGACTGAGCATATCTGGGATGCTTTGCAACGTGCTGGTCAGAAGCGATCTCCACCACCTCCTACTCTTAGGATTTATGGACAGCCCTGCAGGATTCATGGTGTCAGTTCCCTCCAGCACTTCTTCAGACATTAGTCAAATCTACGCCATGTCGTGTTGCGGCACTTCTGCGTGATCGCGGGGGCCTTGCACGTTATTAGGTACCAGTTTCTTTGGATCTTCATTGTAATTCGACTGCAGTCCATTCCACTCGGCTGCTTTCCCATGCAAACTATAGAGTTTTTATTTACTTCTCTCTGCACTGTAACTCCCTTTACAAATTCCCTTTGGTTTTGTTTACTGCTTGCTCAATCTTCTGTTTGCATAACATCGGGATGTTATGCATAACATCCTATCCAACTTCCTTGCTACTTACGTACTAGAATATTTCTCTATTCGATTCGGCAATTTACTAGTCAAGCTTTGTAGTAAAATGTGTTCTTAAGTATTACGTCTACGTCTAGAGTTAAAATTTGTTTTTACCTGCGTTTGTAATTTGAAGAAAACCCTCAAATATCTCATGGGATTCACTGGAATACGTCTCTAAATGACCAAATCAGATCAAAGTTCTACGATAGTCTCTTCAACAGATAAATGAAAATGCCTTTATGTCGCAGAACTATGTGTCTAAGCCAGACCTGAACTCAGGTCACTGGTTTTCGCTGACATTATGATTTGGTTGTGCCGTTCAAGATATCCCCTACATTGAATGATAGTAGCCATTTGTCGCGTCCGCTCTCCCCTTTGTGACAAGCTGAAGGTCAGCCAATAAGGTGTGCTCGACGGCATAATCGACTGCACAAAGCAGAAGCCAAGTATCAGGGTACGAATCCCGCTGTGACGCACGGTCTTGACCCGTCAAATACAGGTACCGGAAAAAATTTTATGTTTCGATCAAAATATTTAATTACGGGTATTAAATCTGACCTGGACGTTGAAACGGAGTAGAATGCTGTGCAATTGTTTTGTTATAGTAGGAAGTAATTTCACGTAATTATCAGTCCTGGATACAAAGAGCACTGTGTAAAACCACCATAGTATTTATTTACATAACAAAATCATGTCTTCAGTTAGTACGAAATTAACGATGACAACACACAAATGAAAGAAATCTTTCCAAAAAACGAAATGACGCCCTCATAACTAAGAGTATTGGGATAAAATACTGCAATGAGCATAACTCTGAGCCGTGTGGGGCTCGTGTTTGTGCCATCTCTTATTTAACACCCTGTTTTTACCGTACTGCCGCCTCCTTATGTTACTTTTCAATTACTGGGCCGGCCGAAGTGGCCGAGGGGTTCTAGGCGTTAGTCTGGAACCGCGCGACCGCTACGGTCGCAGGTACGAATCCTGCCTCGGGCATGGATGTGTGTGATGTCCTTAGGTTAGTTAGGTTTAAGTAGTTCTAAGTGCTAGGGGACTGATGACCTCAGCAGTTAAGTCTCATAGTGCTCAGAGCCATTTGAACCATTTCAGTTACTGATGTCACTGAGTTGCTGCCTTGCCTGCCCGTGAGCGGCAGCAGCAGCGCTTATCGATATAGGCCCTGCCGGATTGTCTTTGCTGGACTGCTATCACTTGCTGGTCGTCGTGTGTCGACTGAGGGTTGGAACGCGCCAGCAGGGCAGTTGGGACCGTGCAATTAAGTCGGTTGGAACGCGCCAGCGGTGGAGTTCGAACCTGGCAGCCGGACAGTTAGGACGCGGCAGAAGTTCGGTCGGGTTAGAGCGGCAGTGAGGTTCGGATAGTCATGACACGCCCGACCGTTGCCGGCACACATGGCTTCAGTGGGGACGGTCTTGGTTGATCGTCGGTCGGCCGTCTTGTCGGACGACGTATATTTGGCCGGCTATTGCTTATGGGTTGGCTGTGTGTGCCAACTCGTGATTTGTCCTTGTTTTGCTCAGTCACTGCCGTTAGCACTGCCTAGTTCTTCATGCAAGTGTTCGTGAAACTGTGTGTAGTTTATGTCGTTTGACTGACAAGTTATTTAAAGGTTGTCGGCGTACTGGTTCTGAATTGGTCGGTTGTCGTGGAGTAGCGAGGAAGGACAGAATAGCCATCACTCGCCCGATGATTGCCGACACTCACGGTGAGTGGCAACGACCTTGCTTGGCCGTTTGGTCGGTCGTCTGGTTAGACGACGTGTATTTGGGCAGTCCACCGCTTATGGGTTGTCTGTGATCCGTTCTGGTTGTCGTTCCAGTCTCCGCAGTTAGAATCGTTTGAAATTTGGTGCAAGTGAGGAGCGGAACTGCTCTTGATCTGTTGACTGTCTGTCGGTTGGGTTCCCAGCGGATTGAAAATGGTTGGGCCGACTGCCTGTCTCACCTAAGCGAGCGATAGTGTTTGAATTCCAGGCCGACCTTCGAACATCTGAGCGCCCTTTGGCGTACTACCCTGTTTTTTTTAAAATTCGTTTTTGTTGTTTGTACTTGTAAGGCTTCTAGCCGATTTTGTTTTAAATTAGAGTTGTTTTGCTCTTAAGGCCTTCAGCCTAGTTTAAAGTACTGTTTCATGTAAGCCCTTGGCATTTTAAAATTTTTAATGTTGTTGAATTTTAAGTCTTGGGCCTTCAGCCGATTTTGAGTTTGTTTGCTCTTAAGGCCTTAAGCCTAAATTAAAGCACTGTTTCACGTAAGGCATATGGGATTAAAAAAAATAATGTTATGGATTTTTAAGGGTTAAGCCTTCAGCCGATTTGAATTTAACTTGTTTACTTCAGCCTAAATAAAGAACTGTTTTAAGATAAGGCTTGCCTTTTAAATTTCTGATTGTGCTTGTGTTTTAAGTTATTGGTCTTCAGCTGTTTATAAATTAAAGTGGCTTTCAGCCGGTAATTAAATCCCAAAGATTAACGCTGTGTGTTTAAAAAATTTCTTTGGGCTCTTGTAATGTTTGATCAAATAATAAAGTTGTATTTTCGAGTGTAACTGACAGCCCCTTATTTTGGCTCCTTTCCACAATTTAAGTTACTATCTGTCCTGTCCTACGGGATTAGCACGGCGTTTGAAACTCATTCAATGATAACGTGATTTTTTGACTCAAACATTTGCTTCATCAACGTCTCAGTTCTCTTAATTTCAGGTTCGATGTGCTGCATTTCTGATTTATCACGGAATCTTTTTTCAAAGTTACCTGTTTCGTACTTTCTTGCAGTGCGGTTGCAATGGAGGATAGTGAAATAATATTTCCCCCATGTTCGAGTATTCTGAACTCTTCATATTTAGCAGTGTAAAGAAGTGGTTGTTCCATCCTTTTTGAAAGAATTTTCTCTAAAATTTCAAATCTGCAGTACTTTTCAATGAAGCAGCTCCAATTTACACTATCCGTAGGGTTTGTTACAGTTTTTTAAAGTTCAGGAGTGGCTGAGCAGTTACTCGGAGTAAATGGAGAGCACATGAAAGACTGAACACAAGAGGAGGGGCACTGCTGAGTCCTCGATTGCCTGCAATGTTGTTAACAATGTTTGAACTTTTATACTTCGAAAATTAGCGTCCAAACTGCCAACCTTCGCCTTCGACAAAAAAGTTTCTGTTGCAAGATGTCGAATCAGCCAGTGGAGTCGGATATGCAGTTTAAATCGGGAGTTCCAACCCTTCTGAATCGGAGACGAAGTTCCGTTACATATGTAGTCTGTAACTACCCAAAGGGTCGCAGAAGCATTGTTTCGGAAACTGAAAAATCTGATAGAAATTCATTGGTTTACCACTGTTAAATAAGAGAGCTAGTTCATCGCCAATAGGTTATTCGAGAAAGATGATCACACATCGATCAAACATCCACGAGCTTCCGGCTGAGTTCTCCTCAGCCATTGTTAGCTGGTGCCTATCTTGTTACTGCTGCAGCCGCCTCTATGTAGCTGTGCTACTGCGCGTGACGTCAATTGTGGCCGTTTCAGTACCGTATAAGACAATGCCTTCGTCACGTGGCTGTCCCGCTTCATTCAATCATCGATGGCAATTTCCCATGCTGTGCTTAGCTGACGTCCTCATTGCCTCAGTTAGCGCATATTTTTATGTCGGTTATTTATTTTACAGAGTTATCCCAGAAACCATTCACCCTTGAAGAATACATGTGTCATCGCGTATCATATGACGTCCGTTTTTCACGGGATGTTCTGCTGCCGACGATTTGTCAGGATTCTGTAGGCGGAAACACCTTCGCGTTCTATACGATGCTGTGTAATAGTGCGCATAATCTATCCGACGTAGTGATTGTCTTCAACCATACCATACTTTGTATTTACTTAGAGTTCTGGGGCCTACCATAACTTTTCACAAGTCTCATAAGTTGTCAAATTTTACACTACTTCACCCCCAAGAACATTATGAAAGTCAACAAAATTTAATGTTTGCACCCTGCCAAATTTAGTTCCTTTCTTTTACTCGTTTTACTGAAGTTTTCTCGCGAGGAAAAGAATGTTATAACAAATAACATGATGCGCACGTTTATTTTAAGCAGTTACTATTCTGACGAACTGATAAATTTAAATCACCACTAGCCTACTAAAAAATTTTGGCAATGAATACTGTGGCTTCTACAGTCCAAAAACTAACACTGGACACACACAAATAACGCTGAACACACTGATAAGCAAAAACTTAATTGACTCAAGATGTGGTATAGTCTGGTAGACCGTTCACTCAGATTCCTTTAAAGAGCTTGTACCGAGCGATTTGTATTTTATAGTGTCATTATCAACACATGTTTCTTCAATAGTTAATTCGCAAATGGACAACTGGAAAAAGTCACTTGATGGGAAAGATAATTAGAGTACTATAACGACCGTATACACCTCTACTCTATTGTAAATTCAGTGCACTTTTATACGAGTGGATGTTCGCGCCTTCTAAACGGCGTCACCTTGGTACAACCTATGATGGCTTTTGTAGCGTCCAGCTATGGATTCGCAAAGCATAATAAAATTTACTCTTTGATAACGTTTTTAGACGTAAACTGAACACTCTTACAATTGTTAACCAATTCTAAAACCTTTTGAATATTACTTAGGTTATCGTACTTATTACAGAGCTTTTAGTGAAAAATTAGGGAGTCTTTCTGCACTTCATTTCACTACTCAGCTTTAATTATCTTTTTACCACTGTGCCAGGAACCAATACCAACACACCATGATACCTTTGCTTCTTAAAATAAAATAATCTTCTAATACTGGTCACCAGTCCTGAAGCGAAGAATTTTGAAGACGCTTATGTTGATCAAATTTTAAACAGTTAATTAGTTTATCTTCGAATAAATATAGCTTTAGCTTTTTGTATCAGAATGAAAGTCATGAGATCCTTAAGTATTTCTTGGTTCAACCATCACTTTACGAAAGTTTTCGAACAAAAATGAAGTTAGTAGAATTTTCTTTAGTCTCGAGAAACTAAGTAAAAGAATATAATAATGTACTGTTACAACGCAATCATCAAGTTGTGATGCTACATTTTCTTACGTAACTGAATCACACAGACATAGAATTAAATTCAATTACCTTTCCACTTCACGAATAATGATTTCAGAGATAGCATGTAAGCAAAGTAAGTATGAGGGACTTTAAATAAGAACGTAAAACTCTGGGGAATTTTGTATTACTGTATTAATCTAAAGCATAATCTCCACAATTTCTGTTAACAACAATCTGACTTTCTGTTATATTAAAAGTTAGGAGACAAACTGACAGTAACGTGCCTTGTCAGAAGCAGTGCAGATGAAAATGAGTTGCAAAATTGCTTCCACAGTATCTTCACGTCCCTTGCTGTTTAGAGAGACTAAACACACCCTATTGTCTGCTTTTTGGAACCCTTCTTGAAAGAAGATGGTGCAGTTATTGCAGCGCTGTGATTTTGTCTGGACATGTCTTACATCCGTTGATACAGTTTAGATAAGACAACTTATTACTACAAAAGTACTAATTATTGCAGTGCTCCATACGTTGCTCCAATGTTGGCACAAAATAAGGTCGCAATATTAGATGGCCTCAGCGATCTCTAACTGGCTGGCTGTTTCCCACTTCAGTCAGTCTGCCGTACTCTCGCTTCAAAGAAACGACGCTCCAGAACGCGAACGACAAGGCCACCTGCTAATCCCATACCGATGATGTCTTCTGGGTCAGTGTTGTGCGTACTTTTCCCGTAGAGGAGGCGTTCCAGATATGGAATGGACCAGGAAAAGACCTTATCAGTTCACACGCCTAATGGCTTCCCAGCTTTATTATCTGAATACCATTCATTTCAAAATAATACGTTATTGATTCTTCAGTAAGGGACCATATTTTACAAATGGGAGTGTTTTAAAGGTATTAGTTTATAAGAGTAATTAAGGTATTCTGCTGCTGATCACAGTATACTTTTGCGATCATCTTATAACATGTGTCTCTTTATATTCACACATAAATAATAATTAACAAGCTACATTTGATGCTGACAGCACGCTAGGGAAATGTGAACGTAATGCAGATCTATTAAAAACCACAAATTTCAAAATTTCACTTGCTGTCAACTAGTCTCAATGATGAAGTTCGTGGAACCTGGAAATTATCAGTTGAACATGAGCATGTAATTTCTATTGATTCGCAGCTTTAGCGTGTGAAGCGGAATACGGTTACATTTCTACCTCCCTTGTGCCATCTTGTTTATCTATAGTGTGTGCCGGCCGCGGTGGCCGTGCGGTTCTAGGCGCTCCAGTCCGGAGCCGCGCTGCTTCTTCGGTCGCAGGTTAGAATCCTGCCTCGGGCATGGATGTGTGTGATGTCCTTAGGTTAGTTAGGTTTAAGTAGTTCTAAGTTCTAGGGGACTGATGACCACAGCAGTTGAGTCCCATAGTGCTCAGAGCCATTTTTATAGTTTGTGATGAAGTGTCTGTCAATAGGTGTAGTGCGTCGTTTGGTAAGACTTTACTTTCACAATCTTCTGTTTGAGGTTACTTTCTCTGGATCACATAGACACTCAGTGTTTGCTACAAGCCATTGTGTGGTGTAATAATATCATTACATTACTCTCTTGTATTCTTGTCTACGCGGAAGTCTTCAATTCTCTCATTCAGGCGTGGGCCTTTCAGAGACCTGCAGCTACAGCTCTTACATAGGTCCCAAGGATCATAGAAATCACAGAAAGAAAGAGATACCATAACAGCTTTAAACATAACGCCTCACATATTTTTTCAACCTAATTTAATTCATTTAGAATGTACACAATGTTTATAGTGATTTCAATTTCAAAGCACTTATCATCTCCTTTAGCCACTCACTAGGCGGTGCACTTAACCTTCTGCTAATTACTAATACGATAAGGCTAACAGAAACTCTTCGGCGTCATTCAAGACTGACAGTACTTTGGAGGGAGAAAGAAAGTGTCCTCGTTTCCTTCTGGGTATAAAATGTTACCAGTCGTCTAGCCTGCTGCAGCATCCTTATAATATAAGTTCGTTGGAAAACTTTAAGGCACCAGGTACGGTGTTGGTGGCAGGACGGTGTTCGTGACAAGTAGAAGGGAGGGGTCGGGGCAAACTCTACTAGTATCTAGGTGACTGTGATAGAACAGCTCAGTGGGTATACAGATAAATGTATCAGAGAGGTCATGTTTATATGTAACTGACCGCAGGAATAACAAATTCGACTTTAGGAATAACAAAATCGTTTTATCTGAAAGTTTTAGTGTCTGGAAAATGTCAATAAATGTGAAACATCAGGAAAAGTAAAATAAGGGTAATGAAATATAATCTGCTTCGATCCGTTGATGCTGAGGTAATTAGGATAGGAAATGAGACACTGAAACCAATAGATGAGTTATTCTACATGGGTCGTAAGATAAATGATGGCGCAGAAAGTAGCGAGGTTATAAAATGCAGATTGAAAATAGAACGAAAAGCATCTGTAAAGCAGAAATTTCTTGCACAAAATATTTATTTGAATGCTAGAAAGTAATTTCTGAAGATATTAGGATTGTAGCCTTGTACGAAAATTAAACGGGGATGATAAACTGTTCAGGTAAAGAGAAAATATAATCTTTTGAAAAGTTGTCCTTTAGGAGTATGCAACCATGGTTTAGGTATAGCGTCGTTGAATTGTGGTCAAAACATTCTTGGCCCCGGTTCGAAAGACGCCATTGCTTAAATTTTGAAGAAAAGTCTTCAGCAATAGCGACCGACGGCTTCCGGCTTAAGACATCATCCTCACTCAGCCGAAGATCTTGTCAAAGAGGGCAGAGGAGTTCACAGACGTCCAGGGCACGTCTCTCGCTCTTGGGTTGGGAAACCGCCCTAAAGACGGTTGACTCAACAATGATCAACGGCATGAGGATGCAGAAGACAATGAAAACCACTTCATTAAAGACACGTAAATTGTACCCACATGACATGAGGCCTGTAATTGAAAAAAGTGTCGCGATGATCTCTCCGCTGGCAAAAGATTCCGGAGTAGTTCCCATTCGGATATCCGGGAAGGGACTCCCAAGGTGGAGGTGACAATCAGAAATTGATTGAATAACCAACGAAAGGATAACGTTCTACGAGTCTGGGCGTGGAATGTCAGACGTTTGAACGTGGTAGGGAAGCTAGAAAATCTGAAAAGGGAAATGCTAAGGCTCGGTCTAGATACAGTGAGGGTCAGTGAAGTGAAATGGATGGAAGACAAGGATTTCTGGTGAGATGAGTATGATATAACGCGAGTAGGATTCGTTATGATTAGGAAGGTAGGGCAGAGAGTGAGTTACTGTGAACGGTTTAGTGATATGTTTGCTCTCATCAGAATCGACAGCGAGACAGTATCGACTACGGTACCCCAGGAATACATGCCAACGTTGCAAGCCGAAGATGAAGAAACAGAGAAAGTCACTAGGCTGTTGAATGGACAGTTCAGTATGTAAAGGAAGATGAATATTTAATAGTAGACGGAAACCCAGTAGTCGTGGGGATTGGAAAGTGAATGTAGGGGAAGGAGCGAAATAAGAGTTATGGTAGAATATAGGTTTGGTGCTAGGAATAAGAGAGGGGAAAAACTACATAAGTTCTGCAATAAATTTAAGCTAGTAATAGCTAATAGTCTGTTCAAAAATCACAAGACAATGAGTTATATTTGGGAAAGACTGGGAGACACGGGAAGATCTGAGTTAGCTTACATCATGGTAAGGCAGAGATTCCGAAATCAGGTACTGGATTGCAAGGTGGACCCAGGAGCGGATATAGACTAAAATCACAATTTAATAGTGATGAAGAGCAGGCTAAAGTATAAGAAACTAGTCAAGAACAACACTGCGCAAGGAAGTGGGTTACAGAAGTACTAAGAAATGAAGTTCTCTGTAACTATGCACATTGCGATAAGCAGTCACAGGAGATGGAAAGAGAAACATACGTATAAAGAATGTAACTGCTAATAGACCATGGGTAACAGAAGAAATACTTCAGTTGATCGAAGAAACAATGAAGTAATAAAATGTTCATGGAAATTCAGGAATACAGAACTGAGTCACTTAGAATGAAATAAACAGGTAGTGCAGGGAAGCTAAGGCGAGATGGCTCCATGAGAAACGTGAAGATATGGAAGAAGAGATGACTGTCGGAAGGACCAATTCACTATACAGAAAAGTCGAAGCAACGTTCGGTGAAATTAAAAGCAAAGGTAGCAGCATTAAAAATGCAATGGGAATTCCATTGTCAAATACAAAAGAGAGAGAGGTTAGTTCTAAAGAATACACTTATGCCCTCTCTGTGAGGGAAAGACTTACCAGATCAAGTGACGCAAGAAAACGGGAGTGGCTATAGAAGAGATAGGGGAGCCGCTGCTAGAATTAGAATTCAGTTTTAAGTATGAATAAGGCAGAAAGGAACGATAACATTCCATCAGAATCCATCAGAATATCTTAAATATTAGGGGAAATAGCAAAAAAAAAAAAAAAAAAGAAAAAAAACTGACTATTCACGTTGGTGTGTAGAATGTATGAGGATGGCAGGATATCATCTGACTTTTGCAGGAGCCGACAAGTGTGACCAGTATCGCACAGTCAGCTTAAGAGCTTAGGCACCTAAGTTGCTGGAAAGAATAATATACAGTAGAATGGAAAAGAAAATTGATGCTCCGTTACATGACATCGGTTTGGCTTCAGGAAAAGTAAAGGCATCAGAAAGACAGTTCTGATGTTGATAATAGAAGCAAGACTAAAGAAAAATCAAGACACGTTCATAGGATTTGTCGACCTGGAGTAAGCGCTCGACAATGTCTAATGGTGCAAGATATTCGATATTCTGCTTTAGGGAAAAACGGATGAAACAAAATATGTACGAGAGTCAAGAGGGAACAATAAGAGTGGAAGACCAAGAAGGAGTGCTCGCATTAAAACGAGTGTAACCGAAGGATGTAGGTTTTTGCCCCTTCTGTTCAGTCTATACATTGAAGAAGCAATGACGGAAATAAAAGAAAGATTCAACAATAGAATAAAAATTCAAGGTGAAAGAATATCAGTAATTATGTTTGCTGATGACACTGTTATGTTCAGAGAAAGTGAAAAAGAATTACAGGGTCTGCCGAATGGAATGAACACTCTAATGAGTACGGAAAATGGATTGCGAGTAAATCGAAGGAAGACGAAAGTAATCAGAAGTAGCAGAAATGAGAACAGCGAGAAACTTAACATAAGGACTTGTGAAACGAAGTAGATGAAGTTAAGGAATTCTGTTACGCTGGCAGCAAAATAGCACATGACGAACGGAGCAAGATCGACATAAAAAGCAGACTAGAACTGCAAAAAGGGCATTCCGACCTAGAGAAGTCTACTACGTAGTGTGAAACATAGGTCTCAATGCAAGGAAGAAATTTCTGAGAATGAAAGTTTTGAGCACAGCATGGTGTGGTAGTGAAACATGGACTGTGGGAAAACCGGAACAGAAGAGATTCGAAGCATTTGAGATATGGTGCTACAGAAGAATGTTGAAAACTAGGTGGACTGATAAGGTAAGGAATGGAGTAAGGAATGAGAAGGTTCTCCGAAAAATCTGAGAGGAAAGGAAGATAGGGAAAACACTGACAAGACTAAGGGATAGTATAGTATGACATCTGTTGAGACATCACGGAATAACTTCCATGGTACTAGAGGGAATTGCAGAGGAGAATGCTTAATGTTTGATGCGTAGACCACATAGCTAATGAGGAGATATTGAACCTAAAAGTAAAAAAGTAATTTGTGGCATATCTTGACTAAAAGTTAGGATCTGTTACCAAGACACATCCTGAGGCATCAAGTAATCGGCTACTTGGTGTGAAAGGAAGTGTGTGTGTGTGTGGGGCGGGGGAGGGGGAGGGTAGGGGGTCATAATTGTTGAGAAAGACGAATGCTTGACTACAGTAACTACGTCGAAGTGAATGTAGCTCGCAATACTTAGAGACGAAGATATTTGCTCATTACTAACTAGTTCGGAGGTCTGCACCAAACCAGTCTTCGGACAGAAGAACACTACATAATTGTACAACATTACTATATGGTAAAAATTCACTGTGCTAGCACATGTGATACTCTTTTGTGTACATACGATGTCTGGAAATTGTTCCCTCGGTGAAGTTTCATCTGTTTAAGTGCGTTCAAGATCATGCACAAGTATTTTCTTTCTACCGTGCATTGATCATTTAGGCGAAATATGTAGGAGCAACCCGGGTAGAGGACTGAGTAGCAAAACCAGCCCTCATCTCAATAAGAGCTATTAATTTATACGGCATTAAAATTATGAAGCCAGTGGAACTCTTTATTACTGAATAATGTGAAACCGAAAATATTTACTGTTATGTTAAGAGTAATCTTTTCTAGAGATTGCGCCAACACAGCTAGGTGTCATAACTGCACATTAAAAAGGCTATGTAGTAGGAATCTGCAAAGTATTTACTCTGAAGCACCGGAGTCGACATATCGTTCGAGGAAACAATGGTGGAGCTTCAGCAGGTGTTTCACCAAGTGGGACCTATGATCCCTACAGTAATTTCCCATATCAAGAAATAAAAATTTGTCTTTGCGCCAACTGACAACACAGATTTGACTTCATTTGGCAGTTTAAGATTTTGTAGCATAGTGCATCTCATCATCCAGCAATGTATCCTGTTTGCGTCGCTGTGTTAAGCAGGCCTTACTCTGCTGATTGGAGGGATAAACGACAAAGACCTCTAATTACAGGGAAAGAGCCGCACGGTGACGGAGAGACCGCTACATCAAAGGAAGATACACCTGTTGAAAGCGATTACCTGTAACCTGCAGGCCGCACGCATACATTCGGACATTCTGAGAAGAAACAAAAAAATAACTTTTGAGCGTATTATCTTTGGATAATAGTAAATCGTGTGAGGAAACGAACATAGTTTAAAACTGCGTCGCTAAAGCAACACTTTCTGAAATAACTTTCATATAATGTTATTGGTTTAAAGAAACTTTTCAAACTATCAGACTGCCTCTTATAGTTGTTGTTCTCCCTCATATAACTACTATTAAGGATATAGTAGGTTCTTTCTCTATTTCATGCAGATTAGGAGACAATAATTAAATATTTGTAAGTATAAATGTTTGGAGATATTTCTAACATTTCTTTGATACAGAACTTCTTACCACATATTAATTTAAACCTGGAGGTAATTGCAGTAATTGCTTGTCAAATATAACTACAAAGCCGGCCGGAGTGGCCGAGCGGTTCTGGGCGCTACAGTCTGGAACCGTGCGACCGCTACGGTCGCAGGTTCGAATCCTGCCTCGGGCATGGATGTGTGTAATGTCCTTAGGTTAGTTTGGTTTAAGTAGTTCTAAGTTCTAGGGGACTGATGACCTTAGAAGTTAAGTCCCATTGTGCTCAGAGCCATTTGAACCATTTTTTTATAACTACAAAGATGCTGAAAACATAATAATCAGTCAATAATTTTATGAATGAAAACAAACACGACACTGATGTAATATACGACAATATTTATTTCATAAACCGGTTTTGGGCTGTTAAACCATCTCCAGGTACAAAGATTAATACTTCGATGTGGTGCAGTGAAATATCTGGAGGATCAAAAATTTGAACTAGTGCATCTACATAGTACATCCATTTCCAAAACTGAAAATTGTTAATGTTGGATTTAGGAATAAAAAGACAAGAATTATTTCAGTGAAATTACGATGTAATATAATTTGACTAAGATAAACTATGTGACATATATTTAATGAACTATACAACAAGTAACAATTGTTCTTCGAAGAAAATAAATTGAACAATAAACTTTGTTACGTGTTCCAAGGAAGCGACTAAATAAAATAATCCCCGTTTTAATAGGTCCTGAATTACAGACAGATAAGGTATACTACAGATATGCAGCAGGTAAGTGAATCAGCTGTGATTATACAAAGCAAATTTTTTAACAGGACAGGAGAAATTATAGTAACTAAAATAAAGAAAAAATGGGGCATGTGAGTGAGAAGGATAGTTTCAAACACGGTCTGTATGGGACCAGTAGCATTAACTGAAATGACCAGTATGGGACTCATAGTAGCAACAAAAGTTAGAGGTGACGATTAAGGAAACCGTGTCCGGCCAGTCAGTGCTAAGCTTGGACAGAGGGTCACATGTTAATTAATTTCATTTTATGGATGTGATATAATACTTCCTCTTGCACATTCGAACTACGGCCTTCTTTCAGCAGGTTGTCAGCAAAATTAGAGTCTCTTTTCTAACTTGACAGCTTCAATAGTGTTCCGTCAAGTGGGTGCATATAGCCCTGCCAGATTGATCTACATAGAATTTAGCACAATTACAAGTGGTTTTGAGTACTCCACTCTTTTATGAAGCTAAAGTTCAGTATTTACCATTGTGCAAAAGGTTCCCAACACTGTTGTGCACGTAAAAGGATGGTATTAAAGTTCCTGGGTTTAAGCTTTCTGGCTACATTCATTGAGACTTTTCCATTTATTGCGTTCTTGAGGTGGTAGGATAAGAACAGTATAAAGAAGAGATCACACCTATTGTTTCTGCTTTTTGTGCATATGTTCACCAAATTAAGAGGGTAACCATTGTTTGATACTACTTATGTGACTGTATTTAATTCAATTTGGAAGTACTTCGCTCGTGTGGATGATATTAGGCGATGTTTCATATAATAAAAGGCAGCATATTGTAAGACGTCGTGGTCTCCTGACCTTCACTGATTACATATTCCGCCCTCACAATCATATTCCGCACATCAAGACGCTTCAATCGAACCCAAACTCGATAAGATAAAGTCAATGTTGTATGAATTCAAGTAAACGATATGGAAGCACCTAATAAATCGCAAGTGCGCAGCGTGGTTGAAATACTCGACGCCGGTGTACACATATACATTCCAGACATGGCGGTCACAGGATCTTTTAGTTTGAGAGAGGCAACCGCACACCAAGAGGCCAGTCCTTACCCATCTACGTCGGCCGGTGGCCGCCCGTGGAGCGGACAGCGTTCGCCCGAGGGAAAGGAGGAACGACCCCGAGTTCGGCTTAAAAGCAAATTCCGCTACATTGTGTGGGAGCGATCAGCCTACGCATTCTTTAGACATAGCACGCAGTTTCAGAGATTTTCACAGGGAGACAGCAAACACCAAACGGCGGTACTACAGATTTCCGGACTGGTCGCCTTAAACGAAACGTCATTCTCCCGTTTTTCAGGCATTTCTCCTTAGAACGTTAGGAGCGTCTGTCTGACCTCTGTAATAGTGTAGGGGTGGAAATTGCATCCTGCAGGAGCCGCAGGGTAAAGGGTACATCTCAGATTAATCCGTTGCGCAGAATAACAGAATCACAGATCAACCCCACACCACAGAATATGTATGAGTCACTCAGTGTTGAGACTTGGCAGGTATTACAATATCTGTGATGCTAGGTTCACCATAAATCTTGAAAGCATGAGTTTACTCACTTATGTCTATGTTTAGATCTAAATAAATTATGCAGTCACCTCCAAACTCCATTGTGAATTTTATATTGTTGTGTTAAGAATTTAGCTTCTTGAGGTAATTTTGAAGTTGTCTGGTAGTACTTGTCCAGGATCACAACACAGCGCCAACGTACCTAAACCCGTATCCAAGCCTCGGAGATAGCGGTTTATTTACCAAAAACTGTTTTTCAGAATTGTCTATGAAGATTTGAGCAAAGACTGCGCTGAAGGGGGGGGGGGGGGGGGGAGCCTATAGCTGGACCATCCAACCGGTTTTATATCCTACCATTGAAGCAGAAATTATTCTGTGTTTGGTAAGTTTGTGTAGCTAATCTGATGTCATTTGTGACTGCGGAATTAGCTCCTGATTTATTTAGTTTCTCTGTGAGGACGTACAGGCAATCCTGTACTAATTTATTAGTGAATAAGCTGCTAACATCAAATGAAACTAGCTTGGCACTAGAGGGAATTTGCATTCCTCTTAATTTGATACTAAGTCAGCTGGCTAAAATGGCTCTGAGCACTATGGGACTTAACATCTATGGTCATCAGTCCCCTAGAACTTAGAGCTACTTAAACCTAACTAACCTAAGGACAGCACACAACACCCAGCCATCACGAGGCAGAGAAAATCCCTGACCCCGCCGGGAATCGAACCCGGGAACCCGTGAGTGGGAAGCGAGAACGCTACCGCACGACCACGAGATGCGGGCACTAAGTCAGCTGAATTAAGAATATCATGACTACGTTTGTAATGTAATTTATTTTAATTTCTATGTCCTTTGATAGCTTTTAATAAAGTGACGTCAAAACAAAAGGGAAATAACTCTAATAATATAATTTCATTTAGCCCAACGCGGATCAGCAGTCAGCAAACTAGCTCAGTACTCAGGGTGGTCACGGGATTATAAATAATTAATTGTCTCTCTGTTGAATCAGCACAGATATTCCTCAACGTATATCAAAAGTATGGTTAAAACTCATGAGGTTATAGCACCACTTCGTAGGTCAGTTCAATGTGAAGTAATAAAACCCGTAACTTCAGATCGTAGTTTCGTCTCGAATACCAATATAAAGTAATAAACATAATCCTTTGCAGATAAATCTTATACTAAAACTAGAATCCTGTGACCAGGACTTTGTGCCTGGGATGTAATCTCGCAACCTTGAGAAAATATGAAGTGAAATATATTAAGTTATTCGTAGCGGCTGCATAACTCATGGAATCTGAAAGAAAGTTTAGTGTCCTAACCAGTGGTACGTCTCAAAGATGATCTGAAAGAAAATTAGTAATTATTTTCTAGTATGGCGCCTAACAATTATCAATGTTCCGTTAAGGCCACGTCTACTCAGCACAAGCAAGGTTTACAAATTATTGCGTACCGTACACAAATTTCAAGTCATGAACAACTATATTTTAGTTTCGTTTACAACTAACATATACTGTTACAGCAAGATGAACCTCAGACAAACGTTATTTTCACTTCCAGTCCAAGAACAGAAGAACACAAAAAAAGTTCAGCCACAGAATCTATAATGTGCATGGAATATATTTCGAGCAGTTAGTTCATGAGCCCAGGCGAATAGTAACCGGTTGTGAAAACACACTTGACCTCGTAGCAGCAGATAATCCTGAGTTAATAACGACCATCAAAACCGATACAGGGATCAGTGAACACAGTGTTGTCGTAGCGAGATTGAATATTGTAATCCCCAAATCCTCCAAAAATAAGCGAAAAATATACCTATTCAAAAAAGCAGATAAAAATTCACTTGACTCCTTCCTGAGAGACAATCTCCACTCATTCCAAATTAATAATATAAGTGTAGACCAGATGTGGCTTAAATTCAAAGAAATAGTATCGTAGCAATTGAGAGATTTATACCAAATAAATTAACAAAC
This sequence comes from Schistocerca cancellata, assembly GCF_023864275.1. Taxonomy (NCBI): domain Eukaryota; kingdom Metazoa; phylum Arthropoda; class Insecta; order Orthoptera; family Acrididae; genus Schistocerca; species Schistocerca cancellata. Next base: position 223,429,589 of record NC_064628.1, read on the forward strand.
GACGGAGCTGATCCTCCTTGGTACACAAAACTGGTTAAAACACTGTTGCAGAAACAGCGAATCAAACATGCCAAATTTAAACAGACGTAAAATCCCCAAGATTGGCAATCTTTTACATAAGCTCGAAATTTAGCAAGGACTTCAATGCCAGATGTTTATAGCAGTTTCCACAACGAAACTTTGTCTCGAAACCTGGCCGAATATTCAAAGAGATTCTGGTCGTATGTGAAGTACGTTAGCGGCAGGAAAAAATCAATGCCTTCTTTGCGCGATAGCAATGGAGATACTATCGAAGACCGTGCTGCCAAAGCAGAGATACTAAACAAAGCCTTCCGAAATACCTTGACAAAAGAAGACGAAGTAAATATTCCAGAATACGAATCGAGAACAGCTACCAACATGAGTAACGTAGAAGTAAATATCCTCGGAGTAGCGAAGCAACTTAAATCACTTAATAAAGGCAGGTCTTCTGATCCAGATTGTATACTAGTTAGCTTCCTTTCGGAGTATGCTGATGCATTAGCTCATTACTTAACAATCATATACAACCGTTCGCTCGACGGAAGATCTGTTCCCAAAGACTGGAAAGTTGCACATGTCACACCAATATTCAAGAAAGGTAGCAGGAGTAATCCACTAAATTACAGGCTCAAATCGTTAACGTCGATATGCAGCAGGATTTTAGAACATATATTGTGTTCAAACATTACGAATTACCTCGAAGAAAACTGTCTATTGACACACATTCAACATGGGTTTAGAAAACATCGTTCCTGTAAAACACAACTAGTTCTTTATTCACATGAAGCGTTGAGTGCTATTGACAAGGGATTTCAGATCGATTCCATGTTTCTGGATTTCTGGAAGACTTTTGACACTGTACCACACAAGCGGCTTGTGAAATTGCGTGCTTATGGATTACCGTCTCAGTTATGTGACTGGATTTGTGATTTCCTGTCAGAGAGGTCACAGTTCGTAGTAACTGACGGAAAGTCGTCGAGTAAAACAGAAGGGATTTCTGGCTTTCCTCAAGGTACTGTTATAGGTCCTTTGCTGTTTCTTATCTATATAAACGTTTTGGGGGACAATCTGAGCAACCGTCTTCGGTTGTTTGCAGATGACGCTGTCGTTTATCGACTAATAAAGTCATCAGAAGATAAAAACAAACTGCAAAACGATTTAGAAAATGTATCTGATTGGTGCGAAAATTGGCAGTTGACCCTAAATAACAAAAAGTGTGAGGTCATCCTCATGAGTGCTAAAAGGAATTCGTTAAACTTCGGTAACACGATAAATCAGTCTAATCTAAAAGCCGTAAATTCACCTAAATACCTAGGTATTACAATTATGAAAATCTTAAACTGGAAGAGGAGGAGGAGGAGATTAGTGTTTAACGTCCCGTCGACAACGAGGTCATTAGGGACGGAGCGCAAGCTCGGGTGAGGGATAGATGGGGAAGGAAATCGGCCGTGCCCTTTCAAAGGAACCATCCCGGCATTTGCCTGAAGCGATTTAGGGAAATCACGGAAAACCTAAATCAGGATGGCCGGAGACGGGATTTTAACCGTCGTCCTCCCGAATGCGTAAACTGGAAGAAACACACAGAAAATGTTACAGGGAAGGCTAACCAAAGACTGAGTGTTATTGGCAGGACACATAGAAAATGTAACAGACCTACTAAGGAGACTTCCTACACTGTGCATGTCCGTCCTCTTTTAGAATACTGCTGCGCGGTGTGGGATCCTTACCAGATAGAACTGACGGAGTACATCGAAAAAGTTCAAAGAAGGGCAGCACGTTTTGTATTACCGCGAAATATGGGACAGAGTGTCACAGAAATGATACAGGATTTGGGCTGGACATCATTAAAAGAAAGGCATTTTTCGTTGCGACGGAATATTCTCACGAAATTCCAATCACCAACTTTCTCCTCCGAATGCGAAAATATCTTTTTGACACCGACCTACATAGGAAGAAACGATCACAACGATAAAATAAGGGAAATCAGAGCTTGTACGGAAAGATATAGGTGATCGCTCTTTCTGCGCGCTATACGAGATTGGAATAATAGGGAATTGTGAAGGTGGTTCGATGAACCCTCTGCTACGCACTTAAAACGTGATTTGCAGATTTCCATGTAGATGTATATATAGATGCATCGTAATACATTTGTTTAATCTTTGGAATAATCGCCAGCTATTCATACAATAATTATCACTACATGGAATTTATAAATTTCAAATTCATGACCAACCCAGGAGATACAGTACACGTTTAATTTTGATTTTTATCTTGATCAGGTCATTTAACTCTCTTGCTAGTTTGTAACATGGGGCTTAGAATGAAGACACAACAAGACAGATTGCAATGTTATCTTTAATGGATTTCACGGACGCCATGCAATCTCGGAGCTACAGGATTCATTCTGGTGAGAAAGTAGGCGCTAGAGACTAATATAATACTTTTGCACAGTTGAGTAACTCATTATGGGATTGTGTGGGGTCCTTCTGCCTCTGCTGGAAGTTAGTGGAGGTTACCAAATGTTCCACTTTGTAAACACAGTCACCTACGTTCGTTAAGACAGCAGTATTTAATTTTTCTTATCTGGTTACTGTAACATTATTTTCACTCGTTATCTTCTTGAAATTGTTTAAAACTTGTAGCTCTTGTAGCTGGTGGGACACTAGAAGCGAGTTTTGATATATACAGTTTGTGGTCTACGGGATGTGTAGTGCACATTTTAGATCTGTTTTTACGATTAACAGTTGTACTGTAAATAATACTGTTACTGAAATAGTTCGATTAAGCTGCAGTTTAATTCAAAATAGGATAGGTTGGATGTGTCACTGCATCGTGATGAGACGGAGGACTATAGAATCAAGCTGAGCTACGAATAAATGTTTCACACAAACAGTTTATTTTGACATTGAACTGATTTCCGATGTGTTACACGTTTGTTCGTATCGCTAAATACAAGCTGGTTTCGTGCTAACCATCTTTAAGGAAACCTTATCTATCACAAAACATTGAAACTAACTTCATACCATATTCTTGTCGCTACAAAAAGGCACTTATGAAGGGGACCACATTGATATCCGTGGAGTACTTGGTAACTCGAAAACTTTTACATATTGCTGACAGGCTATGTGACGTACATTCAACGTAAATATTATCGTTTGCATGACATCTATTATACAAATTAACTACTGTTTGTATGCAATGTAGCAGTAGTGGGGATGATAACATTTTATTGTAAGTTCTTAACTGTCCTATGACCAGTGTTTGCCAATTTAATTATCCATGTAACTTACACATGATGGAATTCACTCAGTTTGAGTTTCAGATCTGTTCGCGGTCCAAGTATTTTAAGTTAATTCGTTTTTGATCCAATGTGAATATGTCTAACTTAAATAAATTTCGTCTCCAACTGAAGGTACGTGAAAATACACAAATGACTGTTGTAAGATCGTATGTAATCTCTGATTTTGAGAATCCATTACGTTCGGAAGCTACTTTAGTGCCGCAAACACCATCTCTAAAGTCGTGCACAGAAACAAACAGGTCTTCCGTAAATTCCTGGGGAATCTCTCTACACATTCTCTGTTGGCTTGCCCACAAAGTTTTAAAGGTGGTTGCTGGAGGATCATTAGAATCACACAATGGAGCAAACATATGCCACACGTGTTCCCATATTGACCCAACGACTTCGAGGGTTATTGTTGTAGTTGGCACAGTATAAGCGAAATCGGACCGTAAATCGCCTGGTCGGATGAAACGTTTCTCATTACGTGAGGTCGATATTTGCACGCATGAGTTCCTCATGAGAAACATGAACCGCGTCACGAACGTACACGCGTTGGGACACTGTAATGGTTTGGAGAACATTCACCTAGACATTTGTGGAACTTGTCACAATAATTTGAGGCAGCGTGACAGCCGGTAAATTATTGCACACCATCTGCATCCATTCATACTTTATGTCTGCCCCAACAGCAATCGCGTCTTCGAACAGGATAACTTTGTGGCAATGGCAGGGTCGAGATACGATGGTTAGAGGAGGAAGATAGTGAACTCATGGTGATCTCTCAGGCACAAAATTTGCTGGTATGAACCCAGTAGAACACATCTAGGACAATATCGAGAACGAATTCCGCATCCAAAAACCACTTGCCCGAAATTCACGGGAAGTGCGAGAACTGTGCGTAGGCATCTCTTGCCGCATACTCAGGAAACCTATCAAAAACTTGTTGAATCGATGCCACGCCGAACTGCTCCTGAACGCTTTCCAAAGTGGACGAACAGTCTATTAAGTCATAATTTTTAGTCATCAGTGTGGAAGAATGGAGGTCGTATTCTTCACTGCATGACAAAAGAAGTGAAGCACCAGATGATATGGTTGGAAGTCAACGTAGCTTTGTAGACATACACACCATGGGTGTGTTTGAATGATCAGAGTTTCTATTCTCTGTACTGGTGTTGTTAATATCTGGTGTTGCTACCAGGTCTGGTAAAGTACATAAAAGTAGTTAACAGAGCCAGACGATGAGTAGTCCCTGTGAAAAACATGGAGATACCACGTCACGCGTACAAGACAGCGTTATCAGGAGCTAACAATATTTCGAGGGGTCTTATTGACAGACTCCGTTTGGCCAGCTGGTCGAGGAGTGAAATATCAAGATCTGTTGGACATTCGCATGCGACAATGTACCATTGTTGGATTACATGGAAACGTGAAGGCGGGTTAGTTCATCGTCAGCGTCTCTGTCAACAACGTCTAACAACCACAAATGAGGACTGCCATATTGCACATGAAACAGATCGTAACCCCTTAACGCCTATGACTGCCATCTGAGAAAATTATGACTTAATAGACTGTTCGCCCACTTTGGAAAGCGTTCAGGAGCAGTTCGGCGTGGCATGGATTCAACAAGTTTTTGGTAGGTTTCCTGAGTATGCGGCAAGAGATGCCTACGCACAGTTCTCGCACTTCCCGGCAGCATTTATCTGTCATCCCTTACTATTGATCGAAGACTAGCACAAACGACTAGGGAATTACTGACCCATGCTTAGGCTGCCATTAACACCATAACACAAACGGTAGTCCTGAGGAGGTGCAGTGGCCAGCAAGAGTAGATGCTGACTGTGGTCGCAGACTCCCTGCGTCCTTATGGGTTACCTCTCATGCAGTAGTATCATGGCGGCGTTTTTCAGCAGTCTTTGTCGCTGTAAAGAATTGTAGACTACTTTCATATATAGTGAGAAATAAGCCCCGATGCTATGAACGTATGCAGAGTATATATTCTGGTGCCATAGAGAAAAAACTTAGTAACATGATATGACTTGAAAATAAGTAGAAAATACTCACACAACACTCACTCTCATAAACTGAGCGCAACTAAAAGGAATGAGACTTGCATATGTTATATGTATTAAGCACCACATGTCTGAACAGGTTCGTGATGGCGATAGATTACTCTGAACATGCGTTAGCTCTTTGCTTACAGTATATTGTCCACCTATGCAATGGGGCTTTCTATCCTTTTGTGTAAACATAAATCTAGAACGCGGGAAATGGTTCGTTAGCAGAGTCATAAACTGACATCCTAATTTCCTTGGTACCTTACATAGTATTGGATAAGTGAGGTGGCACAACCTGATGTCTGCTACCAGCAGACCTTATTAGCATGCAGAGATTACGATTTATAATTCTCAGTGCCAGCTCGTCAGGTTGAGAGTGACTGTCATAGTCAACTTTCACAAGGGAACATAATGGTGATCCACTCGCTTGGCAGTTTCTAGTAGATTAAAGAAAAAGAGTGCTATGTTTTTCAGTAAAATAAATTCATAAGATGTGAGCAATAAATTGATATTAAAGGCAAGAGAAAAAAAATTACAACCCCCTTAAGGATATCCCAACCTACAATTCCAGGATTCAAGTTTACAAACCAAATTAGCACGATCTCGAAAACGTGATTCTAATTCTTTGATCAAGTAATCTTACACTTCAGGAGAGGTTACCATTTTTGAATTCCTAATAATAGCACAGAGTGAAATAAAGCACTATGTAATGCAACAAACAGCGTCCAAACAAATCATTATAGCAACATTTTAGCACCTATTACACTGTGTGGAAACACTTGATCAGATAATTATGCATAGAGTAATACAAGCGAACATTCCCAGAGTAACCTAATCACAAAAACTAGCTTTCATCACAGTAAATACAGTTGGCCTCACTTGATTTCTTACGCATGGTACTGCATGCTTAATGGTGTGGGCCTTACCCAGGCAGAAGAAATTTTCTACTCAACACAAGAATACAACACAAGGTGCCTCTTTGATATTACCATTGTTGGACCAAACAAGAAATGGCCAAGAGTAAAAAAAAGGTTCAAATGGCTCTGGGCACTATGAGACTTAACATCTGAGGTCATCAGTCCACTATAACTTGGAACTACTCAAACCTAACTAATCTAAGGACTTCACACACATCCATTACCGAGCAGGATTCGAACCTGCGACCGTAGCGGTCGCGCGGTTCCAGACTGAAGCGCCTAGAACGCTCTGCCACTCCGGCAGGCTGACCAAGAGTAATGGCAAACTACTTTAAACAAGGAGGGACACATGTTCCGCTCCTAGGAATGAACAGAATCGGTTAAGAGCAAACTGACTCACTGTAGAGTTTTTCACAGTGATCAAACCAAAAGATTGCTAAAGAGGTTGTATCGGTATATCGAAACTGGTTAGAGCAAACTCTCATAGATTATATTAAAAATAGGCACTATCATACGTAAAAAGGCAAAATATACTCCTTAAAAGGCGAGACATATTTTGGAAGTTCAAAAATGGTTCAAATGGCTCTGAGCATTATGGGACTTAACATCTGAAGCGCCTAGAAGCGCTCGGCAACTCGGGCCTGCAGAATATTAATCCCACAGACCCTAAACTTAGCTATACATAGTCCACAAATTTCCACATCTACTAACAGGAATCCAGTAAGAAATAGAAACCATATAATGTAATGCAATCCTTCACTCGTCAGTACAATGTCGCAACAGAAAAAAACAGACTGAAGAAACAACACTGGCTGTATCCACTATTCACTGCACCCCATCAGCGAAATATGTAGAAATGTCATGTCTTGTTATGTCTGATAAATTAACTAGGTTAATCAGAATCACAGATCTAAAAATCAACTTGATCACTACCATCAACCTAAGCTTATTCATATATAAAACTGCCAGATACAGATCCTGGCGCATCTGGAATTTGCAAAATTAGCCGGCAGCGAATGCAACGAATGTTATAAAGGAAAAACAGTCAAAAATTTCAGAACTCGATTTAAAGAAAATATAGGCTGTTACAAACTGGAGAACTGTAGCAAATCAGAAGCAGCAAGACACATTAATGACAAACGCCACCCTTTTAAAACTGAAGAAGCCCTTGAAACTATGCACAAAATCGAAAAAAAGGTTGAAGATCTGATATCACGAAAGAAATGCAAATTATCACTCATAATGCAGGAAACAGGTAATATTAATGAGATAACTGATTCAAAAACTCAAAATCCTACAATAGCATTCAACCAGTACTAATGAAACAGGTTTTCCCGCGAAAGGCAAAGCTCCAGATTTTGATTCTCGGTCTGGCACACAGTTTTAATCTGCCAGGAAGTTTCGTAACAGCGCAAATTCCGCTGTAGAGCGAAAATTTCATTCTGGAAACATCCCTAGACTGTGACTTAGTCATGTCTCCGCAATATCCATGAGTACCAATCCTGTAAGTCTCGCAGAAGAACTGTGAAGTTTGGAGGGTAGGAGATGAGGTTCTGGCGGAAGTAAAGCTGTGATGACGGGCAGGGAGCCGTGCGTGGGTAGCTCAGTCGCTAGAGCACTTGCCCGCAATAGGCAAAGGTCCCGAGGTCGAGTCTCGGTACAGCATGCTGTTTCCATCTGACGGGAAGTTTCATACCAGCGCACACTCCACTGCAGCGTAAAAATTTCATGCTGAAAAGAATTATGATTACAGCCTAATGTAACAACGTTCTTCTAGCTCTCTGCTCTGTATCTCTTTATATGCCAGTATAACATCAGTCCGTAATCACAAATTGCCGGCATTCTCTTTTCATACCGAACATGAAAATCAAATATGGCTCACTGAACATAACCCGTACAGTGTATTCAGTCACACTAAATGCCTTCCCAAAGTATAACTGCCTCATCACGTGTAATACTATAGTGACAGAAATCTGATTACAACACTGACAAGTGTCGTAATGAAATGAAGTCATGTGTTTAATGAAGCTATCTGGACCCAGAAGAAAGAGAAATTCGGTAAGCTCCTAAACTGTAGCTGACAACATATAAAATGTACTGATGTAAGACATTTTCGTTTAAAGTATTCAGAAATAACAAAATTCTTAATGCAAGAACGGTTGAGAAAAATGAGTAGTTTTCTTCGACACGTACCAAAAAACATTGAATTCAATTGTGAGTAGTAGTAAATCAGATGGTTCACATGCAAGAAATACGCTGCAAGTGTACGTCAAAATGAAATGCGTGTGTGCGTATAAAGGAATATAGACTACTCTAGCAGGTTCTAACGATTCACATGTAATGAACGTCAGTGCGTTATTTTAATCCTTCTACAAAGCGAGAAGATACTTTACAATAGTGCGTAGTGGACGGACATATTCACTCGAAGAGTATATATTTCATACTAATTTGTTGTGAAACTACTCTTGAAAGAGAATTTCTAATGACCATGTGCAGTAGTTAGAGGCTCTGGGGGAGATAATAGTACCCGGTGGGGAAATCCACGTTTGGTAACAGCAGGGCGACGTAAACCGAGAGCCATGGAGCTTCGGGATGCAGCTGCTGCTGAAGAATAAATTACACTAACGTGATAGAAGTCATGTGATAGCGATACGCACATATACAGAAGGTGGTTCTATGTCGTACACAAGATGTAAAAGGGCAGTGCACTAACGCAGCTGCCATCTGTACTCAGGTGATTCATATGAAAAGGTCTCCGACGTGATTATTGCTGCACGACAGGAATTAACTGACATTGAACGTGGAATGGTAGTTACAACTAGAGGCTTGGGACACTCCATTTCGGAAATCGTCAGGGTGTTCAATATTCCGAGAGTCACAGTGTCAAGGGTGTGCCCAGAACACCAAATTTGAGGCATTACCTCTCACGACGAACAACACAGTGGCCGACGGCCTTCACTTAACGACCGAGAAAGGCAGCTTTTGCGTAGAGTTGACAGTGCTAGCAGACAAGCAACACTATGTGAAATAATCACAGAAATCGATGTTGGACGTACGACGGACGTATCCGTTAGGATAGCCTGGCGGAGTTTGGTGTTACTGGGCTGTGGCAGCAGACGACCGACGCAGGTTCCTTTCCTAACACTACGACACTGCCTCTCCTGGGCTCGTGATAATATCAGTTGGACAGTGGAGGACTGAAAAGCGGTGGCCTGACCAGATGAATCCCGATTTCATTTGGTAAGAGCTGATGTTAGGGTTCAAGTGTGGAGCAGATTCCAGGAAGCCATGGACCCAGGTTATCAAAAAGGGACTATGAAAGCTGGTAGTGGCTCCGTAAAGGTGTGAGATGTGTTTATATGAAACTGACTCTGTTCTCTGGTCCAACTGAACCGATCATTGAGTGGAAATGGTTACGTTCAGCTACTTGGACACCGTTTACAGCCATTCAAGGACTTCATGTTCCCAAAAAAAGATGGAATTTTTATGGATGACAGTGCGCTATGTCACCGGGCTACAATTGCTCGCGATTGGTTTGAAGAACATTCTGGACAATTTGAGCTAATTATTTGGCCACCCAGATCGCTCTACATGAATCCAGTCGATTTTATGGTACATAATCGAGAAATCAGTTGGTGCACGAAACCCTGTACCGACGACACTTTCGTAATTATCGACGACTGTAGGGGCAGAGTCGGCCGAAGTGGCCGTGCGATTCTAGGAGCTACAGTCTGGAACCGAGCGACCGCTACGGTCGCAGGTTCGAATCCTGCCTCGGGCATGGATGTGTGTGATGTCTTTAGGTTAGTTAGGTTTAATTAGTTCTAAGTTCTAGGCGGCTGATGACCTCAGAAGTTAAGCCGCATAGTGTTCAGAGACATTTGAACAATTTTTTTGTAGGGGCAGAATGGCTCAGTATTTGTGCATGGGACTTCCAAAGACGTTTTGAGTTCATGCCACGTCTGGATGCGGCACTACGCCGGATAAAAGTACGTGCGCCACGATATTAGGTGGTATATGACTTTTGTCACCCAGTTCATGTACCGTCAGCAATTCGTTTGTATTACACATCGATGGGCGTGAATTATGTATATGTTTATCCAGGCGCAGCTTATATTACAATTAATGTCGAATTTACTATAAATAGAAGCACTCAACACATACAGGTAAAAATAGGGTGCCCTGTTTTTAATGTTTTCTCGAAGAACATACGGAAATTACGTAAGAGCATTTATCCTCTTTTTGCTTCAATGAGCTTAATAGTTTGATACTAAAGAACTAAGGTTATTGACTGAAATTTAACAACAGTGCAAGATTTGTGTTTAATGTGGGAAAATATTTATGAAAAGAGAGAGCTATTTTGTCTTTGTAAGTTATAAATATTCGGAGAGAACTAAAACTTTTATATTTCGTGCAGGGAAGTCATTGCTTGTTTGAAGTTTAGCATTGAACAGTTTCATTTCATTGTGGGGAAAAATAATTACGATGTGTTCGTAATATACACTCTTCGGAAAGGCCAGAGAATTTCCGACAGTATTGAAATTCTGGATGTCACTCGGAATGCCGAACTTTAACAACAACGCGATCAGATCAATTATTTAGGTCCATCAATCTAATAAGCATGGCACATGATTCTGGAGATTTAGTATTAGTCAGATGATCTCAGCTAAATCGGAATTCTATATTCTTTGATTGTCCAGGATTGGGAGTATGTGTGTCAACTAACAGTTTTAAATTACATTATACTCACCTTACGATGCTTAGAACGCAACAAAGGCTTCTCCACATAGCTCTCGATGGGAGAAGCGTCGCAAGGGACTTTTAAATAAGCTCTGATAATTCGAAGATATGCAGAAGACATTTTTATGTCTAGAGAAGAAATTTAGTAGCGCGACCTGACCAGTAAATAAGTAGAAAGTCATGGCACAGCACACACTTTCATAAATTCACCGCAACGAAAATTACAGAGTCCCATATGCCTGCGAGTGCGTACTGTATAGCAATGCTTTCGAGTTTTTTATTCTGTTCTCAATATCGTATGAGATATTACATGTCATGTATATTACTCGGTCGACTTTCCTTCTTCGCTGACGCAAGCTGCAGCCTCTTGCCGCTATTGGCCTCCGAACTGTGGCATGTGACATGGCGGTGTGTAATGCAATTATGTCCGTGTGTGAGAAACAGCGTATTGCAGTCCCTCGGAAAACTGGATCCACAAATTCGAAGTGTTCGTCCACACAAGGAGCACGCTCTCCTCCACCATGCCAATGCACGATACGACGTCTGCGACAATGCAACAGTCAGACGCCTTAGGTTCACGGTCGTCCATCATCTCCCATACAGACGCCTTAGGTTCACGGTCGTCCATCATCTCCCATACAGCCCCATTCGATTTTCATCTGTTTCTTATAGAACACCTTCAAGGAAATCAGCCTGATAGTGATGTAGTGGTGCAAGCAGAAGTGAGGTTGTGGCTCCGTCAACGTAGGCAAACGGTCTACAGTGGTGGTATCAACAAACTGGTATCTGGTTGGGAGCAATATGTTAGTCGTCAGGATGACTATGTTGAGAAATAAATATGAAGACATGAAGAATAAAGATGAAGAATGTTAAAAACGTTAGATTCATTTTAAAGAGTTTTAAGAGTTTTCACATGAAAAATTTGCATGCATTACTTTTCTGCACATTCTCGTGATATGTGTATGTGGCACATACATGAATAGGTTCGCAAACGCTATAAATTACTCTGAACACGTCTTCGTCTTCTGCTTTTAGCGTCCGGCTGTGCGTTGGGGATGTCTACCCTTTTGTGAACACATAAATCCAGAATACAGAAAATAGTTAATTATCAGATATATCGACTGACATTATAAGACATTATAATTGTCTTTGTGCCTAACACAGTAACAGATAAACTATGAAACGTCCCCTTAGAACAATTTATACACGACTGTGCTTAACCTGACACACAATATTATTTAGCGCAACGCAATCTGACTATCAAAGATCCCTGCAAAAGAGTGGCCCTGAGAAACATTAAACTATACCTTTCACAAATAACTTACCTCACAAAAACCTTCATTACTCGAACTACTGCAATACGGCGAGCGCCACTACTGCCAGCTAAATAAAAGATTCAAACTACTGAAGGCACTAACTACTGATAGGGATAGTTAGCAAATGAAAGATTTTAATAGAGAACAAACACTGTATTTACCTTAATATCATCAAAAGTCATAATATATGTAATTTCAAAACTCCACCATCTCTCTCCTCACATCCACCACTGCTGGCGGCTCACCTCTAACTGTGCAACGCTACGCGCTGTTGACATCCAGCTGCCGCTGCCCAACACTACAATGGCAGACAACAATGCAAACTAGTCACAGACTGCACACAGCACAGCCAGTGATTTTCATACAGAGCGCTACATGGCATTACCAATATAAAAATCTAAACAGCCTACTTACATAGCCCCCATGCTCCCCACAAAAAATTTTACAAATTTTTTTGGCCAGTGGCCAATAATGATTTGATAAAATTTTTTATAATTACAATAACAAAGATATCAAATGCACACACTTATTAACACTATGTTGGTCAAAAGCTAAAATTTTCTCACAGTCCATAAAGATAGTCCTGATCATTCATCATAATAGTAATTACAGTTTTTTTTTCACAAAGTCTCATTAGTAAAAGAAATTGCACACAGAAGTAGTGGATTTCCGTGCAGTCTTGAAGAAGTAGTGTTGTCCTTCCAACAGAACGACAGTGCTGACACTTGTCATGCTGACAGGTAATGGGCCACAACAGAGCAAACCCACAGCAGAGTCATTCGACATTTTGAAGAAGATTGGTAGGTAGGTCATCACAGAGCAGACCCACTGTAGTCCTGGTAGAGATTGTGGTATTGGTTGGTCATCAGAGATGCAGACCCACTGTAGTCCTTGTAGAGACGGCCAGCAGCCATCTGTTGTGACTGTGCGGGTGCACAATCACCATTGAAGAGTCTTGCAGTTAATAGAGCAAGTCCATAACCACTACTTGTGCAGTCACAAAGTTTTTGGAATTGTCCTTAGAACCAGCAATGCTGTTATCCAGTCCCTTGCTGAATTATCAACACACATGTAAACACTAAGAGCCCCAACTTCTCACATATTGTCCATATACTATGACCAACAGAAATGTGCGCAGTGAAATGAATGCTTACAAGTTACTTAATTTGATTAACTGGCATCAATTACAATATTATAACATGAGAATACAATAACAAAGGTACAAAATACATCATTAAAAACATAACAATACAGATAACATTTGTAGTAATATGGGCTTTACAAAAGAATCTAAATAACATATATATCAGTGTTACAGGAATTATGACATAAGTAGATACATAAAAGATCAGAATAACTTTTGAAACATCAACTTTACACATGAGCATTAAAACAAAACAGAATACATAATGTCTAAACATCTTTACAAAGAAAATACCATATTTTTAATGCAACGTATATTTGAGGATAACAGTATTCCTCATCATAGTGAATGTAGCTGAGTATTAGAAAAATTCTACAACGTAAGTCTTATCAGATAAACATATAAAGACAGGAAGAACATAATTACACATGGGTACCCAAACACATAGTGGGATAACACAAAAGGAAAGGACAAGGTTTGTTTCATTGCAGTATTTTGCAAACAAAACTTTCTTTGCTTCTTGGAGATCTCCCTTCATTCATCATTATTCCCAAAAAGTCCTATCTATACCGGCTTTCTGTATTCTGTCCACATCCTCTGTCAAAAATAGTTTTTCTCCACTGTGCACTACTTTTTTTGGCCAAACTATTTTCTTATAGCTTCTTAATGCATTTCTTCCAATTCATCATAGTTAGTTTCTTATATAGTCTACTCCTCTTAAGCTAACTTAAATCTACTGAGCTCAGATATATATACCAAGGGACGAGGCAATGCAGCATCACATAAAACAATTAATATAAACAGCAATGACAAATAAATGGAAAATCGCAAAGCAAGCTACAGTAAATCTAAATTACCAAGCAATGTAACATTACAAATAATATGAGCCAATGTGCAGCAACAATAAAAATAAATCAATAGTAAAACTAGCTTAACAGAGTAATTCAAAGTGAAATTTAGTAGCACTATGCCTGGCAAACAGCAGCAGAAATAACTTATATCTAAACATGACATAGCTCAAGCAGAAGAAAACGTTACACTAAAGACAACAATGCAGATAAGGGAAATGTATATTCACATCTTAATGTCTATGTAATTAAAGTGGTGCACCACAAAAACTTATTGTAAAAAAAATATTACCATGTACTTGAAAAGAAAATTATGTGTTACTGTTACTAGTTCCTTCTTATTGTTCTTTCCTTTCCAAGTGCTCCTTTTTTAAAGAATGTGGATCATAAAATAATTATTTAATAGATCTGTTGACAGAAAGTGTTCACATTAGCAAATGCATCGAAGTTTATTTTATAATACTACCGCTGCAACACAGCTGGAAACCAGATATTAAATGAAATGTGTAAATAAATACATAAAGCAAGCAATATGGCATTTTTCTCAACTAGCAAGACAATAGCCGTGAAATGTTTCTCATTGTTTCATTAGGCATTTCAGTAAATATCATAAATTACGAGCTCCACAGTATGCTTTCAACAAGGAAATGTCAATAGCGAGGACAATGGCCTCCCCTTTCTTTTTTTCTACCTGTGCTTCTGACGAGGCACTCACTAATGACTTGTTCTCCCGGCGTCTGACACAGCCGCGTGCCCACGACGCATTACGTGCAGGTGGTCACTTAACTTTCTTACGGAAATATTTACGACAGCAGTTTCCGCTACAGTGACAGTCTCATATAAAAATTTCACAGGTCGAGAATTTACGTTGCAATGTGTAGAAACAAAATCCTATGAATATAACAGTGTCCAAAAAAAATTTCGCCAGCTTTGTGATACATTCTCGAATTTACACACATTTCATAACTCTTAAAGTACGATTCTTGGTTTCCAACATCCTTTTTCACAAGTCAAGAGTCCCTAACTTCTATTCATTATTCATATACATATAAACACGTAATCACATTCCTCATATATGGTAGCATCATCTTATTGACATAAACATACCTCAACAGCATAATACACATTGTCGTCGTAAAAATAACATCATAACACCTCAGTCAAATCTCAAAATCGTCGTTGCTTCCTCCAATAATTTCAAAACCTAAAGAAAATTCTCTGCTCATTTCAGTAGTGTCATCTACCTCAAACGTACTTTAAAAATCATGATCTCATACAAAATACATCATTCAAAGCTCTCATAGTATCACAATGGGTCCAAAATAATATGAACAGTTCACACAGTACAGACAAAATACAATTTCGTAAGTGTGAAGTTATCCAACGGTGTAATTAAGTAAACATGTGTCACTGACGTAGTAAAAAAAATGTTTATCTCTCAGTTAAATGATCAGATAGCTGTGTAATTTATGTTTTAGAGAAATATGGTACCGATGTGTAAAGTTGTATAAGCAAATACCATATTAGCTAGGGTTCCTTGTGCTTGCCAAACACATGGTACACAAAGTAAGCATGTACCCCCCTGAGGATTATTGTAAATATACCCTCAAGTGTTACAAATTACAGCAATGGAATGAAATGTATCACGGAAAACTTTCTTTGTAATTCAAAAATCTTTAAAAATAAATGGTTTAAGTACAAAATTAATCACTCAAATACATGTCCTGTAGCGCTAAACGTGCGTCTTGCTGTAAGATCATCTCTGTGGAAGTCTCGTAGTTATTGTCCTCCGAAAGCTAAGTTGTGCAGAAGTCAATGTACTTACCTCAAGATAAACAAAAGTGAAATGCTTTGGGTATAGATTTCTTAGTTATTACGCTTATTGTTGTGATGAAGAAATTACTGTGCTGTAACGTATTGTTGTGCTATGGAAAAGGCTGTCTCCTTGTAGCTATACCACAAAAGTTACTGATAAAACATGTTTTGCTTTCCAGAAGAATTCAGAAAAACTGTGCAGATATGAAACAGAAACACCGCAAAAGCAATAATATAAATTGTGTCACTCATTAGTAGGATCGTGGTATAATCGTGTAGCCT
This sequence comes from Schistocerca cancellata, assembly GCF_023864275.1. Classification (NCBI taxonomy): domain Eukaryota; kingdom Metazoa; phylum Arthropoda; class Insecta; order Orthoptera; family Acrididae; genus Schistocerca; species Schistocerca cancellata. The sequence goes on from NC_064628.1 coordinate 223,446,009, forward strand.
GTCAAACAAACCAAATACTAAGTCATCTTTAATCTCACAGAAAGTACTTCAAATAAAGAATGTCTTTTCAAGTAAACCAAAATGTTCCATTAAAATCTCATTAGCAGTACCAGATATGTTCTAAGTATGTGAGCCTTATAGTCATTACGTAATCGTGCAACTAACAAGCAAGAATGTACACACACAATAACACTGTGTCGTCTGTTTGCAATAACAATGCAGTCGTAATTTCTGTTTAAATAAGTTCTCTTGGTTCTTGAGTGGATATTGAACTTCAAAACATTGTTGCATGTTAACAGTTTCTCAGTGTGACAAATTGTACAAGTAGCGTGAAGTGAAAATTGCAAAGACTAAGATAAAAAGCAGATTATCTGTCAATACACGGTTTTACATGTGAGATGTGGTGTAACCCTTTGCTCTTCTCAGTACACAGAGTTTCAACTTGAATGCAACTATCATGCGGTATTCGTCCATAAAGAATACTGGAATTTTGCTCAAGGTTAGCGTCAATGTTATTTTTCCCTGAGCCAGCGGGCGCAGGTGGCTGCCTGCAGTGCGAGTCATTGTCTGTTTCTTTGTTGGCGCGCGCCGTTACTGGGATTAGGAGGCCTAACTTCCACAAATTCGCCTTGCCGAGAGGGCCCAGCTCTGTTTAAAGCTCGCCAGTTCTGATGGAATTCAGGTCTGTCGTTTTGTTGGTAGTTTACACAGTTTCTTTCGTGTCGGTCACGTGGTGGAGAATTTCTCCTGAGTCATAACTGCGTGCTGAACTGTTGCGTCTGAAATTATTCTGTCTCCCTTGATAATAATAGTTCTGATTACCATATTGTCTGTTTCTCTGATTGTCTCTGTGATAGTCATTACCGCGGAAAGGCGATCTTTCCCTGTAACTATTACTCTGCCAGTGGTTGTCATATGGGTGGTGTCTGTTTTGGTCACGATTTACGTTGTAAGAATAGCCTTGTCGTGTCCAGTTATTATTTCTTTCATCACGGAATTGCGACGGATGTGACCTGTAATGATTGTTTTCCTGTTTTCGCATCCCGGGACTGTCTGTGTTAATTTCTAATTCTTGTAAGAGTCCCTGAAAAGCTTCAATGTCGTCTTTGCAACGTCCTGCCATAATAATATGCCGTAAATGTTCAGGCAGTTTGATTAAGCAAATGTGGATGAGTTCTGAGGGGCTGTATGGGTTTGAAAGATACTGATTCTTATGCAACATGTCTTCAAAATATTTCATAAGACTGGAAAATTCAGATTGTTCGAAACGTTTCATCATTATGATGCTATGTTTTACTCGGTCTTGTGTAGCTTGAGACCAATATGCTGAGAGGAATGCATGGTAAAATTCTCCTTCACTGTGACAATCGTGAATGACCGATCGCATTCTTACAGCTGGTTCATTCTCCAAGTAGCCACACACAAATTCTAATCTGTGTTCTAATGACCAGTTGGGAGGAAAACAATGAGAGAATTGATGGAGCCACGCTTGTGGATGAATGTTGTTGGCAGAATTCTTAAACGTTTTGAATTTACGTGTAGTAATGAACAGCTTATAGTCAAAATCATCATGTCAGCGAGTAGCATATCGGTCATTGTTATGTCGTGTCGGCGGTTCCATCTCAAAATTCGGTGTACCTTGCCAATTTCTTTCATAATTTCCGAAGTGCCCTGATTTATTATTTTGTGGCTGTTCTGTATTTCTATGTCCCTCTTCCCGTGTTGGAGCGCGAGTGTCCTCTGAAATATGTAATTCTTGTATTACCTGCGTCAACTGATCTTGTACTTCCCGGATTTCTCTTTTGTACTGTGTATTGATTTGATTTTGATTTTGTTTGAATTTTCTTATTTGTTCATACTCTTCTGTGTCAGTGAAGGCTACGGGTCTTGTGTCATTCAGATCATCATCTACCTTTGTAGATAAGTTAGTGACCTGATCCGAAAGTTCGGCTACTTTCTCCGATAGTGAACACATTTCCTCAGTGTGTTTTTCTGAACCAAGTTTCAGAGTGTCCATTTGTGTTGAAATCGTATCTACTGTGTCCTTTAAGTTTTCTTGAGTTTTTGCAAGTTGCGTAACCGAATCGGTAGATGCAACTGAGTCAATTTTAGCTTGCAATGTGTCGTGATTTTCATGAACAATAGTTTGTAGTTCTTTTATGGCTGCTTCATGATTCTGTAATGCATTTTCATGACGCGAAAAAATAGGTTGGAAATGCTCACAAATTGGTGTTTTTACGTCATTACAGACTTTCTGACATTTCGATTCAATGTTATGTAACTCAGCAGTTAAATCTTCACGTGTTTGTTCGAGAGTTTGTTCCAATGAGTCTAACTTCTGAAGCTGTTGCTGTGTTTGTCTCTGATTTTGTTCCATTGTGTCTAACTTTTGAAGCTTTTGCTGTGTTTGTCTCTGATTTTGTTCCATTTGTTGCATTAGTTGTAATAACAATGCATTAGTGTCTGGAATCTGTTCCTCTACGCTTTTCGGTAGTGCATTTGCACCGGCAACATTCACATTTTGACAAGCTGAAAATGTGTCTTGACTTATTTGAGAAAACGGTGAGGACGCAAAACCTGAATCTACAGTATTTGTAAAATTGTGTCCTGTCATTTCGGATTCCTGAGGCGAGCTGTTGCCGACCGGTCGATCGATAATGCTTCCCTGTTCACAACCTGTTTCACTGTCTACACCATTATTTGCCGCCCGCTCCATTTCCCTATGCACAATTACCAAATTACTACTTGGAACGTCTGTTAATTCACTACACAGTGGTGCTGATAAGCTACGCTCGTCGTCACTATTATTTCTCAGTTTACTTTGGAGCCTAGTGTTACGTTTTTCACACGTCATTATTGTGACAATATTTCGCACGATAACACAGAGAAACACAATTTGAAGAGCAAATATAAGAGAACAGATTAACATAGCACTGAAAATAATATTTAGTTAATTGCAGCTGCGAAATACTTGGTGCAATTCTACATGCATGCCACAACTGCTTTACTGTGCAACAATGAAAAACCACAGCTACCAAGGAAATTCCCTCTATAATTACGTGCTAGCAATAAACAAAAGCTACACTAAATACACAAACTACAAGAAAAAATCAGAAGATTCCAGTGAGGTATCCTAGGCTAAGGGTCGACATATGAAACGTCCCCTTAGAACAATTTATACACGACTGTGCTTAACCTGACACACAATATTATTTAGCGCAACGCAATCTGACTATCAAAGATCCCTGCAAAAGAGTGGCCCTGAGTAACATTAAACTATACCTTTCACAAATAACTTACCTCACAAAAATCTTCATTACTCGAACTACTGCAATACGGCGAGCGCCGCTACTGCCAGCTAAATAAAAGATTCAAACTACTGAAGGCACTAACTACTGATAGGGATAGTTAGCAAATGAAAGATTTTAATAGAGAACAAACACTGTATTTACCTTAATATCATCAAAAGTCATAATATATGTAATTTCAAAACTCCGCCATCTCTCTCCTCACATCCACCACTGCTGGCGGCTCACCTCTAACTGTGCAACGCTACGCGCTGTTGACATCCAGCTGCCGCTGCCCAACACTACAATGGCAGACAACAATGCAAACTAGCCACAGACTGCACACAGCACAGCCAGTGATTTTCATACAGAGCGCTACGTGGCATTAGCAATATAAAAATCTAAACAGCCTACTTACAAAGCGACGTCTGACAGCAGCAGTCAGCTCTCCCGCACGCGAAGGCCTGCCTCGTATCGTTACTCGAAACCTGATTAGCATGGAGAGGAATCCTGGTTATTAGGATTTACAATTCAACTGAAACTTCTGTAGACAAATGTCTATTCATCAGAGTGAGTGTAACTAGCATAGTTCGCTTTCGTAAGACAACAAGTTAGCGGCCCGCCAGTGTGGCAGTTTCAAGCAGATTAGATAAAAAGAGGGATATGTTTCTCGGTGAAATGAGTTCATGAGTTGTTAGCGTTTAGCTGACTTTAAAGACACGACAAAAACTTCACAAAAGTGTATGGATATTGCAACACACATTTTCAAGATTTATCTTCAGCAACATTGTTATGACCCCTTGACAAATTTATGTTACACTTCAGGAAAGATTAACAGTTTCGAATTCATAAAACAACACGTAATGGTGTAAAGCAATATGTGATGCAATAATCGGCATCCAAACAGTTTATGACAGAAAAATTTTAGCGTATATTACAATGTGCAGAAACACGTCTTCGTAAAACTACGAGTGGAGTAATACAAGGGAACATTCTCAAACTAAGCTCGCCACGCCAGACAAACTGCAGTTTCTGAAACTGTAATACCAGAATAGAAGACAAAGTCCCTCTTTGACTTTATCACTGCAAGTCGGAACCAAAAGTGACCAAGAGTGATAGCGAACTACTTCAGACGAGAAGCCCCACACATCCCACTCTTGCGAATGAGTACTACTCATCGAGAGCAGATTGAGCAGCCGAAGACTTAAGTTTGTCGCAGCGATAAAGCTAACTTATTACTAAAGAGATTGTGTTAAGAGATCGAAACTGGTTAGAGAAAGAATTCAAAGACTATACCGGTACCAAATGTAAACATAATATACACAAAAGGCGAAATGATCTATGAGAAAATGGCAGTGCTGAGTAACAGGCACCTTCCAACTTGTGCCTGTGAACTGTCTGCGTCATATCGAGGTACTCCAGTGGCCACCGACGTCCCCAGATAAGTCAGCAGCAGAACATATGTTGACCAGCTCTGAAATCAACTTCGTCCTAGTACCACTGTCCAGGATACCAAAAGCTATTTTCAACAATTGTGAGCCACCTTGCCTCACGTGAGCATACAACGGCTTTACGACACGCTTCACAATCGATTTACTGTACGCGTCCAGGCCTGAGGAGGTGCGACGTCATCACTGAAAGAAAGTTACATTCACCGCGAGCCCGTGAAGTTTCATTTCGTTACCTTCTGCCCGGGGGTTGCTTCTTTTTTGTGTTGGGTTGTGTACATATATCCAGTGACGCCGTGGGAGTACATAGGATGTAGCCAGATGAACCTCAAATGGTTCAAATGGCTCTGAGCACTATGGAACTTAACATCTGAGGTCATCAGTCCCCTAGAACTTAGAACAAACCTAACATCACACACATCCATGCTCGAGGCAGGATTCGAACCTGCGACCGTAGCGATCTCGCGGTTCCAGACTGAAGCGCCTAGAACCGCTCGGCGACATCGGCCGGCTTGAGCCTCAAAAACCTCCATTGATTTTAGACGTAACTTGAAGAAGAAATTTTGGATCGGTGCCCATGTTTAGAAACTTTAATCTGTGACGCTATGGGGTGTCTGTGGTGTCGGTGCCAGCGCCTGAAACTAGGGATCTCCTTTGGCATTACACGTTGGTTAAGACTTTGACGGAATGCAAACGCTGCTATTCGCAATGAGGCTGGCAACATCATGAATTCTGTACGGGGGCGGCTGGATTCCCGCCTGTCTCAACAGTATTGTAGAGCACAGAAACCTTCATTTAATGCCGAGGAAGGGCTTATTGACTGGTGTTGTTTTCCCTATTACTCAGACCTGTGCCCTGTACCGTCGTTGGATGATATTTCCGGCAGTGGTTTACTATCCGTTGTTTGTTTCTCAAACAGCTTCTATAATCTCTAGAAATTTATCCGTACCCTTTGGTTACATCCTATATTTCTTCCCGATTATATTGTCGGTACACTAAGGACTTTGGTTTAGTTTTCTAATAGTACAAGGAGTGAAGGCAGTGTAAGCAAGACTTTCGATCCAGTTTCATTAACATAACATAGAAACTTATTTCTGCTGCATTTTGATGAATCAATGTCACCCCCACTGCTTCAAAGTAATTCAGCAAAATTAATGAATAACTATTATTAAAGTGTCCATGGTTGCTGTAACAGCCTGTGTAAAGTGGGAATGCATGTGTGTATGAACGTGACGCCACAAAGAAGAGACAAAGAAAGATTGTGTAAGGAATCAGGTTGTCCAGTAATGACTTTTTATCCGTTTTTTAATTTGTTCGGGACAATATACAGAGTTAATAATATTTCACCCATGACTAAGAATATACTTATGTGCAACAATTCTATACGAACTTTAATTTTGATCGTCATGATCATTTTACTTCTTTCGGATGCAGATGTGGAGACTATTATTTTTTGATAAATATCCTCTTTAATGCTTCTTAGTGTACCTTATTCTTCTGAACATCTTGAACCAATTTTCCCACTTTCTTGAAAAGTGTAATTTTTAAAAATATCTGGTACTCCCGAACTGACTTTCGTAAGTATTCCATTGTCTGTAGTAGTAATAGTGGCTTCTTCTATGGCTACTCTCCATGTCTCTCTTATACCGATATTAGATGCCTATCTGCTTTCATTCTCTTATCAGCCAGTTTCTCAAAAGATACAAATGCACGTATATTTTTAAGCTCATTATTGTGTTACAGTCCTGCTCACGTGATTCATTTGTGATCCTTACGTTTTCTGGCTGTTCTGTAGATTTTCTTCTTGTTTCGTTCTGTTACCTGTTGTGACGCTAGGTTTCTTTGAACGGCTCTTTGAAAGCCTCTTAATGAGCTCGCATCGGCTGCGGTCTGTAGATCTTATCTCTGATTCGTATTCCCTCTCATCTCCGGATGGCGCTTTTGCGCCGCGTCTGTCAGTTTGAAATGTTTATGGGGCGGGCGAGTGTGGAACGGAAAGTCACCGGGGGTTGAGGAGGAAGGAAGACGGTTGGACGAAACGCTTGTTGTCACGCGCCGGTGGTCGGTGTCTCGACAGGAACCGTTGTAGTGGGGACGACTTTGATTATGGTTAGCTGATTTCGGTGCTCTGAAAGGCCGTCTCTTTTCTGTTGTCGGGCCATGCTGCATAATCTAGTTTGGCGGCTTTAGCGGGCCCTGTTGTTACTGCCTTGCCCTGTGTGATTCTTCCCTGATTTGTGCCTTTGTGCTTTCCAGACAGTTTGGATCCGCTATCGTATGGTCTGTATCACTTATAGAAACTGTTTGAGCCTGCCCACCTTGCGTTTACTGAGCGCCCTGTGTTGCTTCTTAGTTGTGATCTCCGGGCGTGACGTATGTGATGATATTATTTTATTGTGTGGTTTTAATAGTGTTTCTCCTTGCCAAGTGATGCGTAACATTATTTCTGTCACCGTCCGTGCAAGAGGTGGGAATGTGACGGCGGTCTCAGGTGCTACTGGTGCTGTCATGGCTGTTTATGATTAATGTGCTGTTTTAATTAAGTTCTAGATTATGATCTGGCCAGATGTATTATTATAACGGGTGCACTGCCGGATAGCCGTGAAAATATCTGTGTTGGCGTCCTTCGATGTTTGTTTTCAGGCGAGATTCATTACCTGACTCTCGGAGCCTTGTCTTGTACTGGTATCTGACCGTTATATTACTAATAGACCCAGGATTTCAAGGGAAGTTCAAGTTTGTCATTTTAAATCTACTTAAATTATGTATATAGCTTGCGTATGTTAATATATTTAGTCTTAGTTCTTGCCAGTACTGATATTGTACTATTCTTGAAATTCTTAGCTAAATCTGTTAATCGCCTTTTGCCGAGTATTGTATCTTATTCTGAATTGCTTGTTCGGGCAGCTATTTTCTGAAAGAGTGTTATCGTACTAATAAACCAATTGGTGTTTCGAGGCATTGTCTTGTCGCATGACGCTTGTCTTACGATTCGGCGCTGCCGTTACCTTGTGTGTAGCAGGTGTATAGAGCGGTGAGTGCTGTTTGACTTTTCTCTTCTCTAGTTAGCGTGGGCCTAAATCTGTTCAGAGATCATGTATTTTGTCTTTCGTCTTTGATCACTTTTGGTGCCATCCCATTCCTGTGTCTAGTTTACCCTAGTCAACTGGATAATTTGCTGGCCCTCGTATCGCTTAAAATTGGCAGCTTTCCCAAAAAACGTGTTCAGTTTTGATATTTAATCTAAAACCATTCAGTTAGCTTCAACATTTAAAGTTGCTTAAACATATTACCCATAGCCAAATTTGTATTAGTTGTTGTTACATTTGACTTCTAAAAATCTTGCTTTAAATTTGTCAGCTGTTTTATTAAAGTACAGTGTAAAATTTAGGTCTCTAATTTAAAACCATTCTTTTAGTTTGAACGTTTAAATCTGTTTAAACATTTTTCACCTTTTATTAAATTTGTGCTTGTCATTGTCACATTTGGCCTTCAAAAATTTTGCTTTAAATTTGTTAGGTATCTTAAAGTATCTTGTCAAATCTAAAGTATGTTAGTCAAGACCATTATTTTAGCCTGGTATCATTCTGCTGTCGTTGCTGAATTGCTTAAGCCTTGCTTATCTTTTGAATTCAAATTATTCCACTCATTGTTATGAAACTGCTGGTTTCGAAAGGATTATTTCATTGTTTTACTATTGTTGTTCTCTTGAAAAAAAATTTTTTAATAAATGTGAATGATACCTGGGGCCTAGGCCTTCCATGAATTTCTGTTAAAATGGTTTGCTGGAGCTAATTTAGTATTGCATTTAACTATTTATTCATAAAACTGTTTTCAAAAATTGTTTGTTGATTTGCAGTATATTAAATTAAGAGCTGTTATTGGGCTCACTGGAAAGTTCATTCCAGCCAACATTTCTAAATTTTTACTTAAAATCATCCATTGTTTTGTCATTAATCACCCACTATGATGTACCTTTCGCATATCTTGCTTTTTCTTCGTTTTCTTCAAAGACATAGAGAAAAAGTGAAGCGGTAGGACAGAGTAGAGCCTGAACCTCCCGTCATGTATTTTTGTTTTTAAGGTGCTAAAAAACAAAAGATGTTCATCCTGTTCCTCGGTAAGAGGAAGGACCCGCTCCCTGTTAATGAACGAAGGTAGACGCACGTTATTTTAGAGAGTAAACGGCTATTTTGGTTGTGAGAATTAGCAAAAATTCTGTATTTTTATGTACACCGAAGGACGAATACAATATTATTTTACTAATTTCCCGAGGGTATGGAGCTTTACTGTATGATTAAATGATGATGGCATCCTCTTGGGTAAAATATTCCGGAGGTAAAATAGCCCCCCATTCAGATCTCCGGGCGGGGACTACTCAAGAGGATGTCGTTATCACCAGAAAGAAAACTTGCGTTCTACGGATCGGAGCGTGGAATGTCAGATCCCTTAATCGGGCAGGTAGGTTAGAAAATTTAAAAAGGGAAATGGATAGGTTAAAGTTCGATATAGTGGAAATTAGTGAAGTTCGGTGGCAGGAGGAACAAGACTTTTGGTCAGGTGAATACAGGGTTATAAATACAAAATCAAATAGTGGTAATGCAGGAGTAGGTTTAATAATGAATGAAAAAATAGGAGTGCGGGTAAGCTACTACAAACAGCATAGTGAACGCATTATTGTGGCAATGATTGACACGAAGCCCACGCCTACTACAGTAGCACAAGTTTATATGCCAACTAGTTCTGCAAATGATGAAGAAATTGATGAAATGTATGATGAGATAAAAGAAATTATTCAGGTAGTGAAAGGAGAAGAAAATTTAATCGTAATGGGTGACTGGAATTCGACAGTAGGAAGAGGAAGAGAAGGAAACGTAGTAGGTGAATATGGATTGGGGCTAAGAAATGAAAGAGAAAGCCGCCTGGTAGAATTTTGCACAGAGCATAACTTAATCATAGCTAACACTTGGTTCAAGAATCATGAAAGAAGGTTGTATACATGGAAGAACCCTGGAAATACTAAAAGGTTTCAGATAGATTATATATTGGTAAGACAGAGACTTAGGAACCAGATTTTAAATTGTAAGATATTTCCAGGGGCAGATGTCGACTCTGACCACAATCTATTGGTTATGAACTGTAGATTAAAACTGAAGAAACTGCAAAAAGGTGGGAATTTAAGGAGATGGGACCTGGATAAACTGAAAGAACCAGAGGTTTTACAGAGTTTCAGGGAGAGCATAAGGGAACAATTGACAGGAATGGGGGAAAGAAATACGGTATAAGAAGAATGGGTAGCTTTGAGGAATGAAATAGTGAAGGCAGCAGAGGATCAAGTAGGTAAAAAGACGAGGGCTAGTATAAATCCATGGGTAACAGAAGAAATATTGAATTTAATTGATGAAAAGAGAAAATACGAAAGTGGAATAAATGAAGTAGGCAAAAAGGAATACAAACGTCTCAAAAATGAAATTGACAGGAAGTGCAAAATGGCTAAGCAGGGATGGCTAGCGGACAATTGTAAAGATGTAGAGGCTTATCTCATGAGGGGTAAGATAGATACTGCCTACAGGAAAATTAACGAGACCTTTGGAAAAAAGAGAACCACTTGCATGAATATCAAGAGCTCAGATAGAAACCCAGTTCTAAGCAAAGAAGAGAAACCAGAAAGGTGGAAGGAGTATATAGAGGGCCTATACAGGGGAGATGTTCTTGAGGACAATATTATGGAAATGGAAGAGCAGGTAGATGAAGATGAAATGGTAGATATGATACTGCGTGAAGAGTTTGACAGAGCACTGAAGACCTATGTCGAAACAAGGCCCCGGGAGTAGACAACATTCCATTAGAACTACTGACAGCCTTGGGAGAGCCAAGCCTAACAAAACTCTACCATCTGGTGAGCAAGATGCATGAGGCAGGCGAAATTCCCTCAGACTTCAAGAAGAATATAGTAATTCCAGTGTTGACACATGTGAAAATTACCGAACTATCAGTTTAATAAGTCACAGCTGCAAAATACTAACGTGAATTCTTTACAGACGAATGGAGAAACTGGTAGAAGCTGACCTCGAAGAAGATCAGTTTGGATTCCGTAGAAATGTTGGAACACATGAGGCAATACTGACCTTACGACTTATCTTAGAAGAAAGATTAAGGAAAGGCAAACCTACGTTTCTAGCATTTGTAGACTTAGAGAAAGCTTTTGACAATGTTGACTGGAATAATCTCTTTCAAATTCTGAAGGTGTCAGGCGTAAAATACAGGGAGCGAAAGTCTATTTACAATTTGTACAGAAAACAGATGGCAGTCATACGAGTCGAGGGGTATGAAAGGGAAGCAGTGGTTGGGAAGGGAGTGAGACAGGGTTGTAGCCTCTCCCCAGTGCTATTAAATCTGTATATTGAGCAAGCAGTAAAGGAAACAAAAGGAAAGTTCGGAGTAGGTATTAAAATCCGTGGAGAAGAAATAAAAACTTTGAGGTTCGCCGATGACATTGTAATTCTGTCAGAGACAGAAAAGAACTTGGAAGAGCAGTTGAACGGAATGGACAGTGTCTTGAAAGGAGGGTATAAGATGAACATCAACAAAAGCAAAACGAGGGTAATGGAATGTAGTCGAATTAAGTCGGGTGATGCTGAGGGAATTAGATTAGGAAATGAAACCCTTAAAGTAGTAAAGGAGTATTGCTATTTGGGGAGCAAAATAACTGATGATGGTCGAAGTAGAGAGGATATAAAATGTAGACTGGCAATGGCAAGGAAAGCATTTCAGAAGAAGAGAAACTTGTTAACATGGAGTATAGATTTAAGTGTCAGGAAGTCGTTTCTGAAAGTATTTGTATGGAGTGTAGCCATGTATGGAAGTGAAACTTGGACGATAAATAGTTTAGACAAGAAGAGAATAGAAGCTTTCGAAATGTGGTGCTACAGAAGAATAATGAAGATTAGATGGATAGATCACATAACTAATGAGGAGGTACTGAATAGAATTGGGGAGAAGAGTAGCTTGTGGCACAACTTGACTAGAAGAAGGGATCGGTTGGTAGGACATGTTCTGAGGCATCAAGGGATCACCAATTTGGTACTGGAGGGCAGTGTGGAGGGTAAAAATCGTAGAGGGAGACCAAGAGATGAATACACTAAGCAGATTCAGAAGGATGTAGGCTGCAGTAGGTACTGGGAGATGATGAAGCTTGCAAAGGATAGAGTAGCACGGAGAGCTGCATCAAACCAGTCTCAGGACTGAAGACCACAACAACAACAACAATTGGAACAGTACATGAGACCAGGAGTCTGCAGGGAAGGGGTTGAGACACATTGTAGCCACATGTGTCAGTTGAAGTTCCAAGTGATACTGTACTATATAAAAATCCAAGAAGCCCACCTGTGTACTTCAGAGTTATAATGAAGATCCTATTACAATATGATGGACACGGTCAAGATTTTGTAGGTGGATACGGCAATCGGACGTAGTATTATTAATTGGTAAGCATATATATACAGTAAGAGAAAAACTATTTCGTTCATGCAGAACTGGTATGAACTAATATGAACCCATTTACAGGCATATCCCAGTTTGTTGTGCTTGTCTGAGCGCCGAAAAATTAATCTCATTATTTCCATATATCTAAACATTTATTATTGTTTTATACTTTTTATTATATTATAAAGTGTCGAAAAGTGAAAGGCACTAAACGTAATGGGCAAAACCGTGACTACTAGTATTGTTAAGACAATGAATATCCCTCGAGTGGTCGCGTGGAAGGCAATAGTTATCCACTCCTATTTGAATTGCCACCGTTAATTTGTTTTGGCAACAATGAGGACCAGCCACGAGGAGTCTGCAGGGGAAGGGTTGAGACACATTGTAGCCACATGGGTCGGTTGAAATTTGTCCTTCGCTAAGAGCAGTTGCACTTTCTTTTGCCTGGAAGACATATGCCATCCACGCGACCTTCCGTGTTAGTATTTTCGACACTTTTTAGCGCACATTACATCATATTAAATATTTTAATCTTATTTCTATCTCTTTTTAAGTTATTTTCTTGTTTTATTTCAGTAAAACATGAAGTTTACATTATGGCAGAAAGAAGTTTAGACACTAGCATTTGGATAAAGTGACTGGAGGAATGTGATTCAGAAGAAGATCCTCTAGACCGCGAGAGTGACATCAGTGACTGTGATAGCGATTTTGTAGCATCAGAGAATCATAGCACTGAGACAGAACAGGAAGCAACTGACTTTGAAGGGGGTGGTGAGGATTGTAATTTAGAGGAATTTGTAGGTATTGATGGAAACAGTAAGTGGAGCAAAAAAGTGCCCTGGAAAAATGTGAAAATTCGATCACATAATATAATAGGGCGCTTACCGGGACCAAAAGACAGAGCTAAGATGTTAAAACAGAAATAGATGTATTGTGACTATTTGTTGATGTTAGAATAATCAGTATCACTACAAAATATACAAATCTGTATATTCAAAAAATTAAGAATAATTTCCCCAGAGCCAGGGATGCTCGTCTCACAGATGAAATTGAAATTAGTATTCTGATTGGAATTATTTTCCTTACTGGTTCTCGCCGTTGTAGCAGAACAAGTACTAAAAAAGTGGGATAACTCCAAAGGATGTGGAATAGAAGCTTGCTATTTATTAATGATGCGCTGCCTCCGCTTTGATGAATGCAGCACGAGAGCAGACAGAAGAAAATCAGTCAAGCTAGAGCCAATTCGTAACCTTATGGAATGATTTATAAAGAATTTTCAGCGTTATTTCACACCAGGAGAATACCTCATGGTTGATGAACAACTACTTCCTTTTAGGTGGAAGTGTTTCTTCCGGCAGTTCATTCCAAGCAAAAAAAAATGGTGTAAATCGCTCTGAGCACTATGTGACTTAACATCTGAGGTCATCAGTCCCCTAGAACTTAGAACTACTTAAACCTAACTAACCTAAGGAAAACACACACATCCATGCCCGAGGCAGGTTTCGAACCTGCGGCCGTAGCAGTCGCGTGGTTCCAGACTGAAGCGCCTAGAACCGCTTGGCCACCAAGGCCGGCTTTATTCCAAGCAAATCTACCGAATATGCAATAAAGGTATTCGCGCTTGCAGATTGTAGAATGATGTACGCGATGAATTTCAAAGTTTACTGTGGAGAACAGGAACCAGGGCCTTATTTAGTCAGCAATGCTGGAAAAGATGTTGTCCTCCGCCTTGCCAAACCAGTTATAGCTCTATTAGGAATATTACTGGTGATAATTGGTTTTCCAGTATTCCTCTGGTGGAAGCATTACTTGAAAAAATCATTACATATGTTGGGACGTTGAAAAAAAAGGGGGCTGCCAAATGAGTTCCTACCAAATAAAAAGCAACTGAATATTTCTATTTTTGGTTTAAAAAAAAAGAAATAAGACTGTTGTTTCGTACACCCAGAGAAAAAACAAAACCACGATTCTGGTTTCTTCATTGCACGATGATGATTCAGTAGATGTATCTACTGGATCCTAAAGAAAACCCGACACAGTCCCTTTTTACAATAAGACAAGAGTTGGTGTTGATGTAGTGGATCAGCTCTGTGCAAACTATTCAGTGGCTGGAACATGAGGCCTCCCGTTATTTTCTTCGATTTTCTGAAATTGTCTGGGTAAACGCATAGTGCCTCTATTCAGTGAATAATGGCTATAAAGCAGTCAAACGAGATGATTTTATAGCATCATTTTGCTGGGAGCTGATTTCATCCTAAATACAACGACGCGTCGAAAATTCTCAGGTGCCAGTCGATATTAGGAAAAAGAGTGCTCTTTTACTCAAGACAGAAGTACCAAAATTCAGTCAAAATGAACACCGGCTTGCAGGTGCAGGGGGAAGATGCCAGATCTGTGGTCGAGCGAAAAATAAAACTACGAGAAGATTGTGCTCAAAGTGTCTAAATTGGGTATGCTGAGATAATTATTCCGACATGTATAACGACTGTTTTGAATGATTTTATTTTCGTTTATTAACTTTCTCAAATGAAACTGAAATATGGTCAAAATTACATTTGTAAAGTATGTTGCAAAAGTTTACGAAGTTTGTGTATTTAATGTTTTGTATTTGTACTTATATTTGTAGAAACTAAGATTCATAATTAACAATAAACCATTTTAACGTATATTTCGGTTTTTTGAACTCATATTATGGCAGTAATACAAACTAATAGAAATAAAAATACATTATATAATCGCTTAAAACACACGACCTATTGTGTAACTTTTTTAGGCGCGACCAATGGAGGGATATATATGCTAATAATTTCTTTATGTTCCATGTACTCTGATGACATGACAGAGACGATAATGTAATACTGGAAAAATACTAACTGAGGATAAATAATAATAAATAAATTAGAAGCAAGAAGATAACAATACCAATAGTGGACAACTAAAAGTACAATAGAGGGAGTACCAGTTACAAGACAACAATAAGGTAGGTCCGCGCAATGCATGTAGAGAATGCGTTCCTAGTAGACCTATTAGAAAATCCAAGCACCTGTTTCCTAAAAGCCAGAACCTAAAGGTTCAGAGGTTAATGCAATTAAAATGAAGTAGAGAGAATGAGATTTCTTTATCAGTAGGGAAAGCATATTGAGTGAGCAACTATTGAGATTACAATTACACGTAGCTGTATACGCATTCTGCTGCGCGAGAAATAGCGCGGAAGTAAAATCCAGACAGAGAAAATATTGATTTTGGTAACTGCAGAGGCGTGAAGATTTCTGTAATGGATGGACAAAACAATAAGGAAATGTCATTTCAAAATCGAAATGCAATTGTAGTAGACTTGCATTTGCAAAATAGAGTGTTTTGAAACCGTCAAGCGGTGATTGTTTGGATGCTGGGAGCGACATGCCATTGTTGCATTCGACGCCCTTGAACACGGAACATTTTATAACAAGCAATACGTTGATTACAGTAGATGAAATTAGTGACACCTCAAGGCAAAGGAATGTTTTAAATGAAAGTAGTACGCTTAGTACAGACGCAGATGCTGACAGGCGTAGGCCAGATGTGACTAGGGACGATTTGTATGCCTTATTTCGAGCCTTAACAGAAACTATACTAACAGACATTAATGCAATGAAAACAGACATAAATTCAAAAATATCCGGTTTAGAGACCAACTTGGACACAGTAAATTCAAAAACGTCGAGTTTAGAAACAATAAAAGTCGGCATGAACACAATCAGTTGAAAGATGTCAAGTTTAGACACAATACAAACAGACATGACCAATATGAATGCCGGCCGTGGTGGTCTCGCGGTTCTAGGCGCTCAGTCCAGAACCGTGCGACTGCTACGGTCGCAGGTTCGAATCCTGCCTCGGGCATGGATGTGTGTGATGTCCTTAGGTTAGTTAGGTTTAAGTAGTTCTACGTTCTAGGGGACTGATGACCACAGATGTTAAGTCCCATAGTGGTCAGAGCCATTTGAACCAATTTGAAAGCAGACATGACCACAGTAAAGTCCGAGATCAGGAATGTAAATACAAACATGACACACATTTCAGGCGAGGTAAAAACTTTGCGCACAGAACTCAATAATCTGGATACAAAGTTCACACAGCAGATTTCGCAGATCTCCACGGAGGTGGATAGGAAAATTAACGAACATGTACAAACTTCAGTTCACGATATGACTTAGAAGTTAAAATCCACACTGGAAGAAAAATTTGAAACACTCTCAAGCATGTATGGACAGGAGCTATCCCGAATCAGAGAAACTCTGAACAATTTACAGGTAATGCAAAAGAATAAGCAGGTTAACATCAGAAGTAGCGAAGCTGCATTCGTTCTGTGACGACCTCCAGAAAATGTACCGAAAATCTAAGTGGAGATAGGATTACCTAAGCTAGTACGTAAGAGAATCGACTCAGACATTGTGCAACTTTACGAAACAGTAAAGGATAATACAAAAGATAAAAACACAACGTTCGCAGAAAAACGCGTACGCGAACAGCGTACTCCTGTGGAAGCGGTAAAGTAAGTAATGGGGGACAAGGAAGAGGAAATGTTAAAACGAGTAGAACATGATATCAAGCAGGTAGAACAAAGATTAGCGGACGAAAGAGCTAACAAAGTACGATAGTATCATCGCCGGGGGCGGTAAGCGGAGCTATAAACAGCAGGCAAGAGAAATCAGTGGCGCGGACAACAATGCCCAACCCACGCCGCGCGAGCGCATGCTGACGCGCGACGCGAGCATAGGGCAAAACTTGAGACAGATATGTCATCACCGCATGTATGCTGTTCCGACCTGCTGGAAAGCGTTGTTAATGGACGAGAGTTTAATAAAGCACCGATAATCTCCTGTATTTTCAAATGAAACAAAGCGAAAGCGCCCAGTAGTTTTCGTCCGAGACTTTAGGAATGTACTGCCTAGGACTTGGACAGAAGCTCTAAAGATCAAATATGGGGTAGGACACAGAAGACGATGCCCTATTGTAGGCTACAGAGATGTCGTAACTCTGCGAGACATATGATCAATTTGAGAATGCATTTTAGATAAGTATTGATCAACAGTTATCCAGATGAGATTAAGACGAGAGGTGTTCAATCCATTATCATGTCATCCAAAATTGCGCGGGTTAAGAAACTATTTTGAAACATGTCTAAACAAGATACGCTACTGGAATAATCCGATATCTCATGTCGATGTATTGAAAATCTTAAAGAACAAGTAGCCTGCAAATGTTAGGGAAAAATTGGTAACCACTCCCGAATATGATCTCGACTATTTTCTCTCAGTGCTCGATTCAATAGATCTAATTCATAAGGATGGGCAAGCCATGCCTAGTTACCGTAACGATTATGAACGCAACCCAAAAACAAATACGGTAACGGCAATGGCTTTGGAAACTATAATGGTCGTGTGCGTATGAATGAATGGCACCTTCTGCACCACCGCGACACAACGGAAATCCGTACAATCAGTTTACCTACCAGCTACATGGTGACGGAACGTACGAAAATAAATATCAGCCCCATTGGTACGCAATGGCCTAGATAGGAGAAATTCGAGAGAAAAATTTGATACTAAGCGACAAGGAAATGCAAATTACCAGAATCGGAATGTGGAACACAGGAACACAGCCCGTACAGTCAAACCTAAACAACCGGGTCACGAACTATCGGGCAGTGAGCCACCGTAATAATACTAGCAACTTAAACACTAACATGAACAGAAATAGGAAAGAGGAAGTAGACACTGAAACAAACTTACACGTTCAGCATATCTGTAACCTGTTTTTAAGGTATAAGGAAGCAGAAATGAAAGAAGATTTGTTCACTGAAGAGAAAGAAACAACACATAAGGTAAGTGAAATTATTCAAGCAACAATAAAGGTAAAGGTGTGAAACACAAATATACCAGTTTTTTGGATACTGGCGCGCCAGATGTCAACTAGCCTGTTTAAAGAGATAGCGCAAGAAGTAAATGTAGCTTCGCTAACAGTAGAGAACTGTAAGATCGTAACGGCGATGGGAAGTAAATCTAAAGTTATAAAATTACAGGCGAGCATACCCATTAGCATATGTGGTGTAATTTTGCAGTGTAGTTTCTTGTTGGTAGACAAACTTATAGTGAACTGTTTATTATTATTTTACTGTATACTTGCTATGAAGGTGTTCAGAAGGTAGGAGGTTCGTCGCCCTTTGACGAATAAACCGACTGGCGCTCGGTTTCTCTCCAGCTAGGGCGTACAGTCTTTATATTTCCGGTTTCCTCTCCCTCTCCTACTATCCTGTTTAGCCAATAAGGAATGTTCAATTTTCTTCTACTATCTAACATGTAAAGAATGACATGCAACTTAGCGAATAAAAATTTTCCTTGTATTTTGATATTGTACTTTCCTAAGGCTTAAATATCTATAGACGCAAAGGAAACCTTTTGATATTCCTTAAGGAAACACGGAATATACAACAAGAGCTAAAACAACTATACATAATGCTGAACGAATGAAAACCATTAAATGAGGTAGTTGTACTAAAACATCAGGCACAAAAAAATTGAATAAGAGTGATGGAAAAGGAAAGAGTTCACAGCGCATAAAATTTAAGCAAAAGTCACAAGTGGTGAAATGTATTGAGACGCTCAGCCGCGCTTAAAGCTGAGTTAACATTAACAACTATACACGAAGTGGCTAACAGCTGATCGTAGGGGCAGAGTATGCAAAATGCAAAGTCAACTTCAGTGTCACCTTTGAGCACAGCAGGCTACAGCCGAGATGCGCAAAGACACACTGCGCACCGCGACGAAAACTACACTTCTGGAAATTGAAATAAGAACACCGTGAATTCATCGTCCCAGGAAGGGGACACTTTATTGACACATCCCTGGGGTCAGATACATCACATGATCACACTGACAGAACCACAGGCACATAGACACAGGCAACAGAGCACGCACAAAGTCGGCACTAGTACAGTGTATATCCACCTTTCACAGCAATGCAGGCTGCTATTCTCCCATGGAGACGATCGTAGAGATGCTGTATGTAGTCCTTTGGAACGGCTTGCCATGCCATTTCCACCTGGCGCCTCAGTTGGACCAGCGTTCGTGCTGGACGTGCAGACCGCGTGAGACGACGCTTCATCCAGTCCCAAACATGCTCAATGGGGGACAGATGCGGAGATCTTGCTGGCCGGGGTAGTTGACTTACACCTTCTAGAGCACGTTGGGTGGCACGGGATACATGCGGACGTGCATTGTCCTGTTGGAACAGCAAGTTCCCTTGCCGGTCTAGGAATGGTAGAACGATGGGTTCGATGACGGTTTGGATGTACCGTGCACTATTCAGTGTCCCCTCGACGATCACCAGTGGAGTACGGCCAGTGTAGGAGATCGCTCCCCACACCATGATGCCGGGTGTTGGCCCTGTGTGCCTCGGTCGTATGCAGTCCTGATTGTGGCGCTCACCTGCACGGCGCCAAACACGCATTCGACCATCATTGGCACCATGGCAGAAGCGACTCTCATCGCTGAAGACGACACGTCTCCATTCGTCCCTCCATTCACGCCTGTCGCGACACCACTGGAGGCGGGCTGCACGATGTTGGGGCGTGAGCGGAAGACGGCCTAACGGTGTGCGGGACCGTAGCCCAGCTTCATGGAGACGGTTGCGAATGGTCCTCGCCGATACCCCAGGAGCAACAGTGTCCCTAATTTGCTGGGAAGTGGCGGTGCGGTCCCCTACGGCACTGCGTAGGATCCTACGGTCTTGGCGTGCATCCGTGCGTCGCTGCGGTCCGGTCCCAGGTCGACGGGCACGTGCACCTTCCGCCGACCACTGGCGACAACATCGATGTACTGTGGAGACCTCACGCCCCACGTGTTGAGCAATTCGGCGGTACGTCCACCCGGCCTCCCGCATGCCCACTATACGCCCTCGCTCAAAGTCCGTCAACTGCACATACGGTTCACGTCCACGCTGTCGCGGCATGCTACCAGTGTTAAAGACTGCGATGGAGCTCCGTATGCCACGGCAAACTTGCTGATACTGACGGCGGCGGTGCACAAATGCTGCGCAGCTAGCGCCATTCGACGGCCAACACCGCGGTTCCTGGTGTGTCCGCTGTGCCGTGCGTGTGATCTTTGCTTGTACAGCCCTCTCGCAGTGTCCGGAGCAAGTATGGTGGGTCTGACACACCGGTGTCAATGTGTTCTTTTTTCCATTTCCAGGAGTGTACTTTGGAATTTAAGCGATTGGGGATCCATGGCGCGCAGCCAACTCGACAAAACAGAAGAGATACGAAATGGAGTACCTATCAGTTACACAAACAAAACGAATAGATACATTTATTCCCAAGTTTGAGACTATACTGTAAAGAGCTCTAATTTTAAGAGTATATCATTAGGTTGAGCATACGTAGTTTTAAGAAAAGGTGCGCATCGACGTGAGTAAACTTTAACGAGCGTAGAATACGCTACATTTGTGAACCTAACATAGGCTATTGAATGTACATAGTTAGAAATAAATAAAAGAATTAAAAGTAGAAGAGAATTTACACAGGAACTGAACTATCCGACTATATACAACAGGATTAAGACGAGTCTGAAGGAGAAGTAATAACATGTACACTAAAAAGAATGCGATTAGCACAGAGCTTAAGAACTACATACAGCACGCAAGTAAGCGACGATGAGAAAGATAGAATGAAATATACACACAGAAAAATACGTGTGATTAAGACGTAAACTACGGAATAACATATCGTACAAGATTTAGCAAAAGGAGCAGTTGTGCACTTATAGAACTACACTTTTTTACAGACAACATTACAAGTAGCGAGCTTAGTGTACAGAGAGAATACATACCTACAAATCTGCTATTACAGAACTCACTTATTTTAGTTGCTATTAATTATCTGGTACCTTATAGGAAAAGCATAAGCAGCAAAATAAAACTGTGAACATGAATCGTACAACACGCAGGAGATAAGGTAAGTAAATATGAAGACCAACCAATACCCACACAATGTAATTATATGAACTTAAACAAAACAACTGAGGTAAGTACTGTATCTTTAAAAGGCAATACGGAGAAATAAATGAATTTCACTGCTGAATAGTAGTAGGAAGTGGAGGGAGTGTGAAAGATTTTACATTCAATTGGAGGTATTAATTAGTTAATCTACGTTTGTGGTGACATATCGTACATGGAGTGAAACTAGGAAGAGAATGAAAGTGTATTACAGTAATATGAGTTTGTTTATATTTGTGGGAAGAAATAAATAGAGCGGTGGTGCCAGTGTGGGAACCCTACAGGTAGTATACGGCTATGAATGGAGATATATGTGGTAGATTTTTAATCAATAATTATATGAGTATACGGCGAAGAATATGAAGATAAATATTACAGGGGTACCTACACTCGGCGGCCCGCTTGTGCTCTTTGACAAGAGTAGGCCATGTGCTTGCATCGGGTTTCACTCTCTCCAGTCTCTCATTATCTCCAACACGAACAAACACTACACACACACACACTCAATACAGTCACTTACACTCAACACATACAGTTACAGAAACAGTTCATACTTCTAAGAGAAAAGTGCCTGCGGTAGTGAAGGTCTCCCAGCCATTCATGCCATAAGATTTTACTTTGCTTCCATACAATCTTACGTGTGCAGAAATACCTGCGTGCTGTAAAAAAGCTACAGTCCTTATATACTTCTAACAGCATCAGCGTGGGGGCGATATGTAGTATTACGACAGTCAATAAGTTTTCAACTGCCAAGATCGCTACAATCACCAATTCATATAGATGAGCGGTTTCGGCAATTATCTGTTATGTTCGGATATATGTTCACATCATTGCACAATATTCTCCTTCAGTACAGCAAGTGGTGTTATACAGCGTATCAGTCCCTTATTAACTCACAAGAACATATTTTTATACACCCCGCCCCTCCTACACAGAATCTATTTCATTCTGTAATTCTGAATTTATATTCATTTTTATTAATATCGCAACTCTTTCTTTATCCATATCGGCTGTACAGTTGACAAAACAAAAGTGTTTCCATGTCTTGATAAGCTCAGGTTTTTCAGTTGTGTACAGCTCACACCGATTAAAGAGCAACACACACTGGCAACGGCGGCAGCGACACATGCAGCACATGTACCACATTTGTAGCACATTTGTAGCAATGTATTTGTTCCCTTCTTATTCTCACGATTTTACTTTTCAATTTTCTTGACTTTCGTATAATTAACGCGCATTGTTTTATATATACATTACAACACTTTTATCTGTTATTGAGTTGATTCTGTCTGGTAGCTGGGTGGCAGCGTTTGAGGTTCTAGATTTGCAGTGAAGTAAATACAGTTTGTGTCACATTGATACCATACATTTTTACATAGGATTGCTTGTTGATCTGTTGCAAGCATAATACGTATGTAGCCGAGGTATGCCGAAAATATTAACACACTGCGCCACAGCTGTTTATAAGACAAACAGTCATTTACTGCCAGTATGTCTCAGCATCCGCAGGCCACGAGAGATAGTGTTCTGGCTCTTGTCCAGTACGATGGTTTCAGTGCACGTAGACCTGCAGCCAGGTGTAGCGTTCAACCGCGCTGTGCACAGAAGTGGCCAAAGCGGTGACGAGAGACACGGCATCGATGGTCGGGCTCGGGAAAGGGATTGACACATCTGCAAGACAACATGTTAACTGACACCTTTATGTAACGTCCATTCTAACCGCCCTCCAACTCAAGAATTAGGCCAGTTTCCATGGATCTCGCAAACATTCAAATAACTTCCGGGAATTCAGCCAGGTAACACTTTCAGCGACCGCCGATATTTTGGCTGAGCCGGACGGTGACAACTATTAGCCTGTAAATACGAGTCGGTGTGAGTACATTTCCTTGGCCTCATGGTAGGGAGAATTCGAATGTCTTTCTAGAACATCTGAACTCGATCCACCCGAACATTCGTTTTACGATGGAGGTGGAAGAGGATGGTTGCCTTCCCTTTCTTGACGTGTTGGTTAGGAGGAAGGATGATGGATCATTGGGACATGCAGTCTACAGGAAACGTACTCACACCGACTTGTACTTACAGGCTAATAGTTGTCACCATCGGGCTCAGCGTGAAGGGGTACTTCGTACCTTGGTACACAGGGCCCATGTCGTTTCTGACGCTGAGACTTTGCCAGCTGAGCTGTCCCATCTTGAGGTTACATTTTGTCAAAATGGTTATAGTGATAGACAGATTGAACGTGCGTTGCGCTATCGACCAACTGTACATCGGGTGATTGATGATAATTCTGATTCAACACCTAAGTCTGCCTGCCTTTTTGCCTTACGTAGGAAACACGTCCAACAAGATCGGTCGTATTTTACGGAAATACGATGTGAAATGTGTTTTCCGACCTCCATCTAAAATTGGAGCACTTTTTGAGTTCCGTTAAGTATAATCTTTGACTGCGTAAGGCGGGTGTATATCGCATTCCTTGTAGCTGCGGCATGGCATATATTGGTCAACTTATCAGGACCGTGGAGGACCGATGTACTGAGCATAAACGGCACACACGATTACAGCAGCCAAATAGATCTGCTATTGCCGAACATTGCTTGGATACTGGTCACTCCATGTTATATAAAAATACCGAGATACTTGCATGCACATCCAGCTATTGGGACAGTGTTATTAAGGAGGCAGTTGAGATTAAATTAGCGAGCAACCTCGTTAACAGGGATGGAGGTTTCTGTTTAAACTCTGTTTAAACTCTTTACCTGTAATCTTGCTCTCTCCCTTGTCAAAAAACAAAGGGACACATTCAATGTTACCTCACCTGCTAGTTCGAAGTCTTTCACTATCGATACCTGTGACTTAGGTCAATTTTGGTGGCACAGGTGTTCAGTGTGTTTGTGTGTGTGTGTTTTATCTTTCCTGAATTACTCCAAGAACCGTCGTTTTAAATTTGCTTGTACGTCGCCTGCCCGCTGCAGTTTGTGCCTTGGAATTGGCGGGGTGTACTCCCGCCGGAATATCGGCGGTCGCTGTGCATATTACCTGGGTCAATTTCCGTAAGTTGTTTGTAATGCCCTGAGTGTCAGCTTTTGGGAAGTAGGGATTCACGTGCCGGCCCGCTAAGAGGAAAAAGGAAAAAAAAATTACGTGCGCTCCTGCATCGATCGACAGTAATGAGTTTACGTGTGCTGCAGTGTTTGTTAATACGCTAAGTCTGCCCATTACTCTTTTCGTCAACCGTCTCTTATGATATCGATATCGACATGAAATTAAATCCTAAACTTCCTTTTTCCTATTAAAATAGAAAAATCGGAATCGAAACTGCTAAGGGACAGAGATGAGACTTAATTATTTACAACTTGTGAAACAATGTTCTCACAGAAATACGAAAGTGAAAATTTCAAAATGGACCGTTTTGTGCATTAGTCAACTCAGACATAGAAGCATCTATAATTGTAATTCTGTTTTTTGGCCTCTGCCGTTTTTCACCTCAAACTAGAAAGCCATTAAGCAGAATTTCGCAAGATTTTAATACAGTCCATTCACGGCAGAATCTCAGTTTTATTTATTCTTATACTTCCAAATACGAAATGTACATTCAACTAATTGTAGGGTGCTGGCAAAAAATAACATCCTTTTATAATGTCAAGTAAGACCAATTGAAAACCCGTCACATGTCCATCTCTAAATGACGCACTGTAACGCCGGAAATGCATATCCTCCTATTTCCATCTATTGTACTATAGATTTTTCCTTATTTTGTTACATGAAGATATAACATGTCTGTGTCTTTGTATATTGTAATTGTTTTTCTATTTGTATATATATATGCATTTATGTCGATGTATAATTGGTTTGTTATGTGAATATTATTTGTATTTATGCGCTGGGTCTGGCCTAGGGAAAACTATGCTATCGAACGAATACATCGATAGGTCGTGTGGAGAACCAAAGTGTTTAGGATCTTTGGTAGTGTTAACTCTGTCGCGTGGAGCGCGGGCAGAGGGAGAGTCTGGCTGGAGTAGTGCGGTTGAAGAGTTGTGTTGTGTGACGCTCCCGCGAGTTGCCGCGCTTTCGGGGTTGGGCAGCATGTAATTGCGCTCGACTTACTATTATAGTTTCTGACACGGTGTCGCGGACGGTAAGCATTAGCTGGAGCACATCAAGAGCCCGTTTCGCCTGGTGACCGTGTCGAGAAGAAGGCGCGCCAACATCCAGCTTCTGCAACAGCGACGGCCGACAATGAGTAACTGTCGCCACCTCCTCGATCGACGGCTTCAAACCTTCAGTCAACCAACAAGGAAGACTGGAAGCACGTAAAGTTTTAGAACTGTATGGCAGACCTCAGCTTTTAAAATTGTTCCATTTGTCTCGCAAAATTACAGCAACTTAGCATAAACGTTTGTTGCTCATTGTCCCAATTGCATTACCAAGCAGGGTCCCTTCCGTTTCCGAAATGAACTCGAGTGTCGTTGAAATTCAGACGCCAGTATTAAAGTACAAATTCAATTAGTGAAAAAAGAGGATCATAAGAAGGTGGAAACTTTAAAGGCTTTGGTATCCGAAGTAGATACTAAAGTGAGGAAGCAGACTAATACCTGCGAAGAGAAAAAGAGGGAAGTGGAAACGCTTGCGACAACCACTTGCTAAGTAATTACGAGAGTGTCGGAATTAGAAAAGAAAGTTGACGAAAAACAGAGCTATGTGCCAATCTGTGCACATAGTTCGCAATTGTTGACGAAAGAGGAGCGGTTCGACCCCTTGAAAAAAGGCGGTATACACGCGACGGATTTCATTAAAAATTGTGAAAGAGTTTTACCCAGATCATGGACTAATGAGAGAAAAATTAATGCGGTTATTGATGTGTTGGCTGGTGATGCCAAGCGTTGGGGCTTAAACCTCAACATTACGAACCTGACTTTTGACGAGTTTAAAAATTTGTTTCTGGCTGAATACTGGTCAGAGCGAAAACAACAAAGTGTCTGGCGCGAATTTGTCGTATCGAGGACTTTCGATGCGAATTCGCCCGGCTCGATGAAGGAGCTTTGTGAGGGCTGGATCCGCAAGTTGGAATATTTGCGTGATCGCCGTACGGAATCTGAAATAATCTGGGAACTCTACAAGAAGCTTCCAGATGATACAAAACGCTACGTAGGAAGCAACTACAGGACAGTCAATGATTTCCTGGAAAGAGCTGAGGACGAGGACAATTGGCGCAATAATCGCGACAGTGGTAGAGGTCGTGGTAACAACAACGGCTACCACACCAACCACAACAACGATAACTATGGGATTAATGCATACAGCAATCTTGGCAGCAATAACAATAGTGGTTCGAGCCGTAATGACATTCGGTACAATGCAAATAATAACAGAAATGACGGAAACCAGTATCATACTAGCGTGATACGGGCTTCGCAGAATAGTAATAACGCCAGAGGGTGTGATCAGCCGCCTCAGCAGCATCCGGGGAGCGTATCTGCTGGGACGAGACAGGGAAACCATTAGCCGCGCCGGTGAGGGGCCGACCGGGCGTGGAGAAATCTTGGAGGCCCAATAACAGGAGAAAACCCAGGTGTCGTCGTTACAAAAATTTCGTATGGAATATTCAACGGTGGGAGAGTGTGCCAGTGTTAAGAGAAAGGAGTGCGCCCACAAGTAGTAGATCAGCTGTAGACACGGCAGTAGAAAATACATTCACTGTCAGTGAGAACAGTTTAAGACGTGTTCCGGAAAACGATTATAAAGTGGCAGCTGTAACACCCACAGCGGAAATGGAGATTGAGATTAAGAATGATTCGCAATTGTTAGGAGAAGATCAGATGTCGGATAACACGTCCGTCATCGAGCGAGGGGATGCAGAGAGGGATGAGGCCTGGTTAAGGCAGTTTGGTCGCTTATACGACGAACTAAGAGATTATAGGTATCTGTACGGGAGAAGTGTTTATGGGGAGCGCAGGCAGGATTTGCCGCGTCTCGTCCCGCAGGAAGATAGTGTTTGTGAAGTGATAGAAAGTTCTGGCCCTAACCGGCAGACTTTACCAGAAATGGTTGAGCACGAGCAAGATTCGTCGTGTTTCGTCCCGCAGGAGTTGGATGTTGAAGTAGTAACGTAAAGTTCTGGCCCTAACCGGCAGACTTTACCGAAAGTTATAGTGGTAGAAGTAGCCGACTCATCCGACGCAGACCTCCAGTTTAACCATTGCGAGAGTATTAAGGAGAAAGATTACGAAAATTTTAGTGATAGCCGGACACGATTGGTAGAAAAGCACATAGATTACAGCGTCTATGAGGTTAGAGCGGCCATTATACGGTCAGACGATAGCAGTGTGGGTTGCGCAGATCTAGAGGAAGTAATTGCAGATACTACTGGGCACATTCCTTCAGGTAGATTGGCAGATGAGATCAGTCTGACCAAAGAGGAATCAACGAAGGTGACAATTAATGAATTGATAGCAAAGCAACACTTACTAGTTGACGAGTTACAGGAAAAGGTTTCGGTATTGGAGGCGAAGCTACAGACTAAGCTTCAGGACAAACGTGTTGAAATGAAAACTATGTGAACAGAGGCTGAAAAAGCTGCCAGATAAGCCGGATTTACGATCAAAGCCGGATGGTTTTTTCTGGAATGACCTGGATATAGACGAGGATTTATTGTGGGAAAATAAAGAAACAATCGAAGATAAGTGTAGACAGATAGTAGTGTCTGTTAATATGCACGGCCTACAACTAAACGTGTTGATTGACACCGGTGCAGAATTGAGTGCTGTATCTGGAAAAATATTTCAGTTACTGAAAGACAGACCTGGCATCGTAGTTATGCCAGTAACAGGAGTGAAAATTATCGGTGCTACTGGGAAGGCCAGCAAACTGGTCACAAAACAGATTTTTGTCAACCACGAGATATGTGGGGCACGATTTGAACAAGAGTTTGTCGTCGTGCCAGACTTAACTACGGAAGTAATCATCGGGTTAGATTGGCTATTAAAGTACCGTGCAGTGATTAATTGCGAAAGCAAAACTTTGACATCTGCGTCACAAGATAAAACAATAGTAGTTAGTTTCAACAAGGCAGGAGACGGTGTGCATAGGCAATACCAGCCTATACACATTGTTAACTGTTCGGATGCTATTGACGTAGGTATGAATTTGAACTACTGTAATGTGAGGAATCTCGGCATTGACAATAGTGTAGAAAGTGAATTGGAAAGTATTGTAGACGGTGTGTCAAACGTAACACACGA
This sequence comes from Schistocerca cancellata, assembly GCF_023864275.1. NCBI lineage: Eukaryota > Metazoa > Arthropoda > Insecta > Orthoptera > Acrididae > Schistocerca > Schistocerca cancellata. Next base: position 223,474,497 of record NC_064628.1, read on the forward strand.
ACAAAGACGAGGCCTGTATGAAGTAATAATGAGGAATAAGAGTGTGTTTCCAGACAAACCGAGTATTGGTGTGAAAAAAGATCGTTTGCCAGAAATAATGAAGCTAAAAACCGATGGTCGCATACGTCGTCATGACGCTAAAGCGCGTTTTGCTAAGTTTGCAATCGGACACTTAGTACTTGTAAAAGGTCATGAGGAATCGAGCGAGATAGACAATGAAATCTCTAAATTTAAGTTTGTTTATAATGGACCATATAAAATCATTGATATACCTCACACAAATGCTTATTGCTTAGAGTATGCAAGCTCTGGAAAACTATTAGGTATACGGAACATTGTAGACTTGAAATTGTACCAACCTAGGATTGATTACTACCACAGAATGGGTAATTGGTACAGTATGTAAATATAGAGTGTAAGATTTAAGGTTTGCCAGATTGCCATGCTTTTGCCTGACCAAGAGGACATTAAAGAAGTTATAATTAATAAGTAATTATTTTTGACTAAATGATTTAAGAGGAATTGATTAATAATCAGTTGAAAAATCCAAGCTGCTATTTTAAGTTTTCAGCTGAGTCACAGTAGATTAAGGAACGGAAATATGATTTTGTAACTAGCTGTAAGATTTCATGAATATGTGTTTTACTAGTCATTGCCGATGTACTTAGACGATGTTTTAAGTTTCAGGCTTGTACATGTGTGATGATGGACAGTGTTGAGTCATCCACTGTGATAGCGTTAGTGGACTCCTTGAGATTACTCGGGAGTGAGTTTTTCCGAAAGAATTCAGTGAAACGGACGTTCTGGAAATGCCGTTTCACAGGCAAGTGAGATCAAGCGTGCTGCACAGGTGGGCCCAACAATACTGGCGAGGCGGAGCCGCTGTCGACTCTTGTGCCGCTGTCGGCTCTTGTGCCGCTGTCAGCGTTCTTTGTACTTGCGGATACGGAAGGTGGAGTTGTTTTTCTTCCAGGACAGCTGGTGTGAAAGAATTCTGCTGTCAATATTTATGTTTTTTTTTTCGATCTGCTGTGTATTATTTTCTTGTATAGCGTTAAGTGGACTCTCATGACGAGAATATTATTTATAAAAAGGTTATATAAAATGAGTATTCTATGTAATTAATTATTAATTTGCGTATTTTGATATACCTGTTTTTTATGACCTTGTACTCTGGTTAATTTTGTAAACAGAATTCCATTTCTTGATACTGTTATGAATTTTTCTGAGTTTTGAATAGCTAAACCACTTTCTATTTTTTCTATGAATTTTAATATATTGTCAACCTGTTTTCTTTTGTGTAAGATGACAGACTGGAATAAGGTTAGGAGTGACTCCACGCAATTATTATGGTCTAAAAATGGATTTATGTTTAATTAGACGAATGCTAAATTTTGTTGATGTTTTGAGCATATGCATTTCCGCTGTTTCCTTTTTGGGACATTTTCTGAGTCTGTTTAGGTTACACGAACATCCTCAGACAATGTGGGGCACGTGTAACGCCGGAAATGCATATCCTCCTATTTCCATCTATTTACTGTAGATTTTTCCTTATTTTGTTACCTGAAGATATAACATTTCTGTGTCTTTGTATATTGTAATTGTTTTACTATTTGTATATATATGCATTTATGTCGATGTATAATTGGTTTGTTTTGTGAATATTATTTGTATTTATATGCTGGGTCTGGCCTAGGGAAAACTATGCTATCGAACGAATACATCTATAGGTCGTGTGGAGAACCAAAGTGTTTAGGATCTTTGGTAGTGTTAACTCTGTCGCGTGGAGCGCGGGCAGAGGGAGAATCTGGTTGGAGTAGTGCGGTTGAAGAGGTGTGTTGTGTGACGCTCCCACGAGTTGCCTCGCTTTCGGGGTTGGGCAGCATGTAATTGCGCTCGACTTGCAAATTTAGTTTCTGACACGGTGTCGCGGACGGTAAGCATTAGCTGGAGCACATCAAGAGCCCGTTTCGCCTGGTGACCGTGTCGAGAAGAAGGCGCGCCAACATCCAGCTTCTGCAACAGCGACGGCCGACAATGAGTGACTGTCACCACCTCTTCGATTGACGGCTTCAAACCTTCAGTCAACCAACAAGGAAGACTGGAAGCACGTAAAGTTTTAGAACTGTGTGGCAGACCTCAGCTTTTAAAATTGTTCCATTTGCCTCTCAAAATTACAGCAACTTAGCATGAACGTTTGTTGCTCATTCTCCCAATTGCATTACCGAGCAGGGTCCCTTCCTTTTTCTAAATGAACTTGAGTGTCGTTGAAATTCAGACGCCAGCATTAAAGTACAATCATTCCATTTCACTACTTTAATTTCAAAGTTCAGTTGAAGTATTCATAGCTGGCTACAATACTTAGATTACACAAGCACAAATGAAGAGTGCCAGTTTTGTTACCATATTTTAGCTTACCTGTGACTGCAGCTCAGCTTGGTCCATACTAAATTTTACTATTGTTAATTGTTCAGAATCATTTAATTCAAGTTCAAAGTTAAATCTCTTATTTCTAAATTGCGTAGGTTCAAGTAGCTTTTGAAATGATTGTTGAGGTAGTCCAAGACTAACCGTATTTTACTGAATTTGGATGTGCTTCAGAAAGAAAGCTCACTATTAACTTCAGTCACTAAATTAACTTTCGATTTTCCGGTTTTATTAATTCTTTTGCTAAATTAAGTCAGAGTGTAGCGAAATTTATTACTTCTGACAAACTTTCAGTTTTCACACTACACGTGTCGACCTTCAGTTGCCACGCTTCTAGTGCTAATTATATGGGTAATAACCTTTCTTTTTCAGCTACTATAGTAATTGTCCTTAGGACTGGCGACCGTAATTTCCCCCAAATCTCAAATATGTAATTACCGCTAGTTAATTGTTAACGTAACGGCCGCACATTTACTTTCTTTATTAACTTTACCCCTTTTCAAAATTAATTTCCACCAGTTTCATTTGCATTTTTCCTTTCATTTAGATGTAACCCTTTCCTACCTCTTTACCAACAGTTTAACTTCGGTGACGATTGCTTTTCCCAAATTTTCATTAGGTACACGCGGTTTAATTTTTCACTGTCATTAAGGTCGATAAGTGAGGGGGGATTACAACACCCTCTATGTGTTCACTGTAGTGGGGAAGACACATGACCACCGATTGTGATGTCAGGTTCGCAGGAAAGCTTCTGTAAAGTTTGGAAGGTAGGAGACGAGGTACTGGCTGAAGTAAAGCTGTGAGGATGGGGCGTGATTCGTGCTTGGGTAGCTCAGTAGGTAGAGCACTTGCCCGCGAAAGGCAAAGGTCCCGAGCTCGAGTCTCGGTCCGGCACACAGTTTTAATCTGCCAGGAAAAATTTCGATTGTCATTTGGTCCGTCGTCTGACGTCTGGAGGCTCGCGTAGTGTATCTTGGGTTTCCTTTCCCGGCAGAAACCCTTTCAGATCACGCTTTTAGTCCCGGATTTGATTCATTACCCTTCAAGAATACTAACTCCGTCATACGGTCCGCTACCTTTCTGGCTGCCACGAGAAGTCGGAACTGGGTTATTGGATGTACAGTACCTTAATGATCGACACTGTGCACTTGGTCGCAACCCTCGATACAAGCAGATCTTGTCCAATTTTCTTTGGAGTGCTTTCATGGCTCCCCTTCTAGCTGTGACAGCCTAGTCATGAGATGCTGATGCTCCTTGTGCCGACATGACGCTCTGAACAAACTAAGAATGGAATCTCCTTTAAACTTTCGAGATGGCACGTTTGAATGCTCCACCATGCAAATTCTGGTACATAAAATGGATAGTTAAAAAAATTATAGGTACGTTATCATCGCAACGGATTACTAAGTGAAGGGGCGCGAGTTCGATTTCCAATCGGGTGGGAGATTTTTTTGCACTTGGGGGCTGGGTATTCTTATGTTATTACGTTCGAGCCGTCGTAACAGAATGAAACAAACTGGTTACACATCTATCATTCAAAGTATTTTCCATCACTGGCCACTACCTTCTCCCAGCCTCCGGGCAGTGTACGAATCCTGCGTGGAAAAAATTGTTCATCTTTTGCAGCGATCCACGAATCGATCCAATTTGTGACTTCTTCATGAGATCGGAAGTGTTGGTCAGCTAGGCCACGCGCCAGGTGATAGTCAGAGGGAGTAATGTCTGGATAATACGGCGGGTGGGGTGGGAATTCCCATTTTAACGTTTCCAAGTACGATTAGACCTCTTTTGCAACGTGGGGTCGAGCGTTATCGTGCTGCAAAATCACTTTATCGTGCCTCACGCTGTATTGCGGCCGTTTATCTTTTAATGCTCTGCTCAAACGTATTAACTGCCTTTCATAATGAGCACCTGTTATCGTTTCACTTGGTTTTAACACCTCGTAGTACACGATGTCGAGCTGGTCCCACCAAAGCAGAGCATGATCTTGGAGCCATGAATATTCGGCTTGTCCGTCTACGTGGAAGCATGGCCGGGATATCCCCATGATTTTTTGCGTTTAGTGTTATCCTAATGAACCCATTTTTCGTCCCCGGTTACAATGCGATGTAGAAATCCCTTCCGTTTTTGCCTCTGAAGCAACTGTTCACAAACACACAGACGCCGTTGCTCACGCGGGACTCAAGTTCCTTCTTTCTGAATCATGCCCATAGCCTTGAGACGTTTTGAAATGGCTTGCTGTGTCACTCCCATTAATCGTGCCAATTCTTCTTGAGTCAGTCAGCAATGTCTCAAATTCTGCAACTTCGGAAACGTTCTCTCTTCCACCACTATGCCGGTCTACGACGTTAAAATTACCGTTCTTGTAGCGTTGAAACCACTGACGACACGTTCTTTCACTAATAGCGTCCTTACCATACATACTTGAGAGCATTCGATGAGACTCAGCCGCAATTTTCTTCATACTGAAACAAAACAGTAACACCTCCCGCATATGACGAGAATTAGGCTCGTAAACTAACGTTTTCAATCAAGAACAACTTTATGATGCAGACACAAATCGACTAATGTTTGAATGAGTTTATGTTGACCGAGGTCCAAGCTAACTGCCCGATGTCTGCGATCTGTTTCTTTCGACGACTACTTGCCATAGTCGCCACCTATCGACAAACGGCGGAAGCAAAGTTGTACATCTTGTATTTTCATTTTTTATTTTTATTTCCCTATTTTTTAAATTTTTTTAGTGTGATCGGTTGCCCAGGAGGGAAAAATTCGTTTACATTTGTTTTCTGGACTACATCATTAAAATAAGGTACCGACACTGGGCCTGCACTGATCGGCTATGTGGCCACACAAACAAACATATTATGGACGCCTTGCCAGGCATTTCGAAGTGGCCTCTACATGAAGTTTGGAAGGACCTGCATAAAACTACCCAACATATAAAGTTTAACAATACTTGCAGATCAAATAATGTTATACCTAAATATATTAATGTACAGGTTAAAAACAGTTCCGCCAGTGCAGAAAGAACGAAACCAATAGCTCAAAAAATATGGCTGAACAACGAAATAAAGTATCTTTATGCCAAAAAACAAACCCCAAAATGAGAACTATATGAAGCACATCTTAATCTTACAAGGGTTCTGAATAATACCACTGTTTTCTCCCATCTTGTTAGCAAGGTTGAAAATCGTCCATACGCAGTGATAGAACAAATGAAAAAAAAAAAATCACAGAAGAAAGATTGCAAATTTAAAAGCTGAAAAACAGCGAGCATAGCCAGTCTAACAAAAAACACTAGTTTGATCCAAGACTGGTCAATCTCACTGACACTATTTTGCATACAGAAGAAATAAAACTACTCGAGAAAGGTCTGAAACACAATGTCACCACACAAATAGACGAAAAATACATAGAAAAACTCATAGTTGAATTAGAAAGCATTCTTACACAGGAAACATAAATGAAACAAGTGAGGTAAACATTGGTCTCATGAGGGAGCTAGTCAGTGATAAAATCACAAACATAATAAGGAAACGTAAGAAACCGAAACAATACAGATTCTATAACACTGACAAAACTTAGAAAGAAACTACAGGAAAACAACACCATCATCACAAAGGTAGATAGCCGGCTGCTGTGGTCGAGCGGTAATAGGCACTTCAGTCCGGAACCACGCGGCTGCTACGGTCGCAGGTTCGAATCCTGCCTTGGGTTTGGATGTGTGTGATGTCTTTTGGTTAGTTAGGTGTACGTAGTTCGAAGTCTAGGGGACTGATGACCTCAGATGTCAAGTCCCATAGTGCTTAGAGCCATTTTTGAACGAAGGCAGATAAAGGAAACACAGTGGTTGTCATGAATAAAGAGCAATACATCAGTAAGACGTAAGAGTTCATCACAAAAAAATTATAAAATTTAAATCAGATCCAACAAACAGATTGAAAAACGATGCTGAGTAACACTCTGAAAGACATTGAACGTACAACATTGCACCTTCCCTCCAATGCCAACCAAAGCTACACAAGAAAGATCTCATCAGAGCTATTGTGAATTATAGAAACGCTCCCAATTAGCCACTCCCAAGATAAATGTTGAAAACCTTATCAGAAATCTACAAGAAGAGAGGACTATAAGAAACACCACACAATTGACTCAGTACATAAAAGACATACAAGTTCCAGACACAGCCACGCTCCTGTTATTTGATGTAGAGAATATGTATTCCAATATATTACTAACTAAACAATAAACATTATAGAACAAAATCTTAAGACACACAGTACACTTCCACATGAATACATCCAAGAAACAGTCAGGCTTCTAGAGGTAATAACGGAACAGAATTATTTTCAGTTCAACAATCAATTCTATTTACAAAGTGAAGGATTGTCAGTGGGATATCCAGTGTCTGAAACCATAGCAAACATATTTATGAACCATGTAGAAGAGATCATATTTAACAAAGTAGTGCCAAATAGGTATATAGATGATAACTTGTGCCTGATAGATAAACCAAACAATAAAATTGACCAGTTACACAGGCATAAACTCTGTTCGTGGTAAGATACATTTCACAATAGAGAAAGAGCAAAACAGACAATTAAATTTCTTGGACATCACTATAAAGATTCAAAACAACCAACACACATATGCCATATACCCAAAAACCGACAACAACGGACACAATTATACGTGAGACATCACAACACCCCAATCCTCGAAAGCAGGCAGCACTTAGGTACATGCTCCACAGACTAAACAGAGTACCATTAGATACAGAAAATTACAAAAAAGAAATGAGTGCTATAATACAAATAGCCACAAACAATGGATACAAAGAGAACTTAGTAACCAAGCTGAACAAAGAGATCAAGAATCAGAAAAGAACATGCACCCAACTGTCACCAACACAAGGACAAAATCACACACAAACAAAATACAAGAATAGAAACAACATAAAGTGTGAAAGAAACAGAAAGTAAAAGATGGTACACAATGACATACAACCACAAATACACACACAGAGTATCCGATATTTTAAAAAAAACAAGGCATAAAAATAACACACCAAACCAACAACTCAATTCGAAATACTTCTCAAAAACAATAGGAAAACAATCTGATTCTAATACTTTATCTCCTATCACTTCTAAATCGACTCCTGTTTCTTCTCCTATCACATTAAACTAATCTTCCCCTTCATAGAGGCTTTCAATGTATTCTTTCTACATATCCGCTCTCTCCTCTACATGTAAGAGCAGATTTCCCGTTGCAATCTTAATGTTATCACCTTCCTTTTAATGTCACCGAAGTTTGTTTTGACTTCCCTGTATGCTGTGTCTGTCCTTCTGACAATCATTTCCTTTTTGATGTCTTCACGTTTTTCCAACATCCATTTTGTCTTAGCTACCCTGCACTTACTATTTATTTCATTCCTCAGCGACGTGTATTTCTCTATACCTGAGTTTCCCAGAACATTTTTGCACTTTCTCCTTTCATCGATCATTTGCAATATTTCTTTTGTTACCTATGGTTTCTTCGCAGTTACCTTTTCTCTAGCTATGTTTTTCCTTCCCAACTTCTGTGATGGCTCTTTTTAGAGAGCTCCATTCCTCTTCAACTGTATTACCTACTGAGCTATTCCTTATTGCTGTATCTATAGCCTTAGAGAACTTCAACTGCATCTCGTCATTTCTTAGTACTTCCATATCCCACTTCTTCGCGTATTGATTCATCCTGACTAAAGTCTTAAACTTCAGCCTACTCTTCATCACTAGTATATTGTGATCTGAGTCTATGTCTGCTGCTGGGTACGTCCTACAATATAATTTCGGAATCTCTGTCTGACCTTGATGTAATCTAACTGAAATCGTCCCGTATCACCCTGCCTTTGAGTATACCTCCTCGTCTTGTGACTCTTGTACAGAGTATTCGCTATTACTAGCTGAAACTTGTTTCAGAACTCAGTTAGCCTTTCTCCTCTCTTATTCCTTGTCCCAAGCCCATATTCTCCTGTAACCTTTTCTTCTACTCCTTCCCCTACAACTGCATTCCAGTCTCCCATGACTACGAGGTTTTCATGTCCCTTGACATACTGTATTATCCTTCCAATATCCTCATACACTTTCTCTTCCTCTTCAACTTGTGACGTCGGGATGTATACCTGAACTATCGTTGTTGGTGTTGGTTTGCTGTCGATTCTGATAAGGACAACCCTATCGCTGAACTGTTCAAAGTAACACACTCTCTGCCCTACCTTCCTATTCATAATGAATCCTACTCCCGTTATACCATTTTCTGCTGCTGATGGTATTACCCTATACTCATCTGACTAGAAATCCTTGTCTTCTTTCCACTACACTTCACTGACCTCTGGACTGAGCCTTCACATTTCCCTATCCAGATTTTCTAGTTTCTCTACCACGTTCAAGTTCCTGACATTCCACGCCCTGACTCGTAGAACGCTATCCTTCCGTTGATTATTAAGTGTTTTTCTCATGGTAACCTCCCCCTTGGCAGTCCCCTCCCAGAGATCCGAATGGGGAACTCTTCGGGAATACTTTGCCATTGGACAGATAATCATGACACTTCTTCAATTACAGGCCACATGTCCTGTGGATACACGTTATGTGTCTTTAATGCTGTGGTTTCCATTGCCTTCTGTGTGCACTTATTAGAAGTGTACTCACTCGGCAGAACCACAAGATCCAGTTAAAAAGTTAAAAATACACCAATAGTAACTCGGTCTTTCAAAGACAGGAACGCACAGATTAGGCGGTCGGGTAGACAATGACAACAATCACCACGAGGATTACAGAGTGTTACTTTCCTTTATCAGCAAGCAGCTCCATGGATCCACAGTGCGTCGCGGAGATTACTGAGTGGTGCTGATGGCAGTCAGGTAGAAGAGGGCAGCCAGGCCACGAGCACTCGTCCGACACAAATGTTGCCAACCAACCCACGGAATGTCGGCCTGCTGCTTGTAATCGACGCTGACCCCAGTGAAGGACTCCAGTATCGTTACTATGCGCAGGACCTCCTTGTGTAGCTCAAGGCTTCGGCCACACAGACCTCGTGACCGCCTCTAGTCGCGACACTACCACCAATCCCCAAACCTGGTGCCTCCTCACTAGGGCCAGCTAACCCGTATATATACCGGCAAGCAAAGAGCTTCTGAGGACGCAAACACAGATACCAACTCTTCCTCATAGATATTGGCAAGAAGGATAGTCGATACTGTCCTTGAGCTAGTGGTGCCAGAGAGAACAGTCTACTAACTTAATGGCAACACGTTTCAGTACGTTACGCTACGCCCAATCGACCTGTTCACGTAGTTCTGTACGAGTAGTTGTTTGACGTGTCGTACGAGTCGCTTCTCGTCCTATCTTAAGCCATACGTGCTCGATTGGAGGCAAGTCCAGAGATCACGTAGGCCAGAAAAGTTGCTGAACGTCTTGTGGAGCACGTTGAGTTTCACGGGCTGTATGTGGGTGAGCATAGTCCTGTTGGAACAACACATCGCCTTCCTGCTGCAAGAACGGCAAGAGAACTGGTTTAACGATCTTGTGCACGTACTGAGCCTGCTTAGCGTCGCCTCCGGAAACACCAAAGGCGAACGAGAGTTGTAGCTTATCGCACATCAGGCCATAAGGCCTGGGGTGGGGTCAGTGTGTCTTGGGCGAACACACTCCACGAGACAGCGCTCACCAGGACTACGCCGTATGCGCAAACGACCTTCACCTGTGTGCTGGCAGAAACTGCTTTCATTGCTAAAGACCACAGCGCGCCGTTGCATATTCCAAGTGATCGTCTGTCGGCACCGGTCGTGCCGTGCACGTCGATGTTGTGGTGTTAAGTGGAAGACAGGATAGAGGTGTGCGTGCCAGTAGTCCCATTGCTAGTAACTGGGTCGCAACAGTTCTTGGTGACACATCTGGGGTTGTTAGCCGCGTGGGATTAGCCAAGCGGTCTATGGAGCTCCATTCATGGAGTATAGAGCTGGTCCCGGCGGAGGTTCGAGTCCTCCCTCGGGCATGGGTGTGTGTGTTTGTCCTTAGGATAATTTAGGTTAAGTAGTGTGTAAGCCTAGGGACCTTAGCAGTTGAGTCCCATTAGATTTCACACAAATTTGAATTTTTTGTTTGCTTATTAGCCCTCTTATTCGTATGATCTGACACTGCTGTCCTTCCTATAGGACTATCCTGGCACGTATTTAGTACTGTGACGTCCAGAACCTTGCATACAGGTGTGATAATTTTTACGTGACCAGTAATACCCGCATCGGACTCAGGAAATGACCTGGGGGGGGGGGGGGGGTCTCTGCAGACATCTCCAACTTCCTACCTACACGTGGTGCCCCTGTTAAGCCAAGCAACTCAGCGGAAGGTTTGTAACTCTACCGCCCTGTCGGACGTGCGTTAGCTCTATAAAGCCTGTACTGTAATAAGTTCACGGGCTTCACCTTATTAACAAGGATTTTAGTACATAAGTTGACCGCGTGTACCTAATAGAAGCAATTCGGACTTATATTCAGTCAGTAACTACAGTGATGCGTCAAGCTAATGTGATGTATAAATACGCGTTCGCATGGACAAGGAGTACACACAGTAGATCCTACCAATGATTAATAATACGGTCGCCAGCCTAATTAGGCACTGATTGAGTTTTTTCCTGTACAAGTGGGTGCATGTACAAGCATAATGACACGTAGCAACGTTGCGTTTTATGGCAAAATTTAGAACCAGAAAGAATCTACTGAACTAAGGTTTTCTTCTTTTGTACTAATTTGTACGAGCCAGAATTACACAACACCACACAGCAATGATTACTACGAACTGTATTTTGTATATTGATCAGACTGAAATCGGGCATAGATTACCCTAGAATTAGCAATTTTGAAAGCATACATACAATGTCACTATTAAAATTGGAAAAAACACTAACACACCTAGGTTAAATATAGAACTTAACTTTGCTGTTCAAATCTGATCAGTACACTTCAAAATGTGCAAGAATGGGCAAGAGAAGGGGGGGGGGGCCCTGAAACTGTTATGGTCGTTATACTGAAACTAGTAAGTCCTGAAGGTAAATTAACACTCAAATTTATCAATCTGTGGATAACTACTCTTTTCTATTATTTCTGAATTAATTAGTTATCATTCTTTCTGTCTCAAATTAATTAAATAACATCGCTAGCTCAATTCAAAATTTATCTTTCAATTTAATCACACTGTTGTTCTTTACTAACATTTACTTTACCATACCTACATTTAAACTGCTTTATAGCATAGCTTTGTCTACTGATAATTCTCGTTAATACTATCTTTCAACTTTCAGTTCGGGATACTCGGGTTGCACAATATGTGGTAAGGACCCTATCTAGGTCAGTGATAAGGATAAGTAACGGCTAAGGCAATTCTGATAAAAATCACGTTATTATTGAACAGTCAAAACAGTTTCGACACTGGTCCACACAGATACACTTCTAAAGATGAAATAAATGTTTGACCTGTGCACGTCGGTGCGGCGGATGGCGGGCAGCGAGATAGCGGGCAGCACAGCACACATACAAGCACGGCTCAGGCTCTCACTGCATCGGCACTTTCCTTCTTCTTAGCGTCGTAATCTTTCCAATTTTGTGCCTGAGAATATAGCCATGCCAAGTAGTCGTCGGAATCGGCTCATCCGAGGCTCAATGGAGTCCACTTTTCCTAGATAGCCTCCTCGGTACAGTACATGTTCCTCTGACCGATGCCCAACTCCGACTGTCATACTGAGCCCGTTGTGCCGAACCGCGCCAGTGTGCGTTTTCCCGCACTCGCCTGCATCCACCTTTTTCCGCTCCCCTACAGGTAGGGAATTCACCACAGGTTTTCTACTACACATATTCTAATGCATTACCTACGTATGGATCAAGTGTATAAATTACAATTTTCACATCATACAATAGTTTTAACATTAAATACATTTCCCTTTGGTTCTCAAATTGCTTGAAATCTAACATAAATAATAACATTCATTTTTAAAAGTTGCCTACAGTTTCTTTAACATGACACGAAAAGAAAAAGAAATTCAAAACATTACTTATATTACTTTACATAAATTCAGAAAGAAAAATTTATCTAACTTCACAAAGAAAAAAAAATCATTATAGGTACATTATTGTTACACATGCCCCTGTTTCCAGAAAATTTTCTTAAGTCTAAATTTTATGGGAACACTAAATTTAACAATTATACACTGGTTCTGAATCTTTACGTAAATGTCCAAGAAGATTTACACTACATATTTCCTTTTCACTCACTGTATACAGGTTCATATTTTAACATTCCGAGACCAATATCTCGTTATTTACTTAAGTGCCTTTTTGCACAGTCCAACTTCCCATCCTAACATTACTAAAATAGCAATTTAATCATTTTTTCTAAATTTCTCAAAGAAATAATTTAAAATTCTGGAATACACACATTTAACTACAGAAGCAAATGCATATTTTGTATATACTATAAGATAATTTGTCGCTGCTTGCTTTGAATAGCAGTCCATTTCTTAACTTACTAAACAAAACACACACACAAAATTTTCAGAGAATTAACTACACATATTTGCTGCCTATTATGCGGATTTGGGCAGTCCTTTTCACTTCATATTGTCACATCTCCTGGATCAAATTTACAATTTTCCATCGACTATTTATCTGCCCTTATTGGTATTTGGCAGTCCTTCATATTATGGTTCATACACTGCCCATTTTCAGTTTTGACAGTTCCATCTTTTATTTGTCTGAAAGCATTTATCCTTTCTTTTCAGTCCTTTCCTCCATACATTTTTACAGTTACAGTACAATTGGTAATCTGAAACTCACATAACTACATTAGCACACTTTCAATGGTATACAGACATTTACAAAGATTAGCTACGTATGAAATAACTTGGTTTCAGCATAAGATACAGCACAATTACTCGTTCCTGGGAACACACAGTTTCAGGTCCACAATATTTCTTACACCTAAAGGTCTTTTGGATTTTGGGTAGATTAGGTAGTAAGCATTATCGTGTGGAATATTCTGTATTATATATGGTCCATTATAGATATATTTAAATTTTGAAATTTCATGGTTTAGTTCACTAGATTTTTCGTGGGTTTTTAAAAGAACATAATCTCCAATTTTAAATTTTGAAACTTTTAGATTTTTATCGTGTCTTCTAGATCTAGATTCGGCTTTTTGCTTTGCCCTTTTTATTACCAATTCTTTCTTTTGATTCAATCCCAAACTTGTACAAGGTGGAAACTCTAATTTTTCTTCAATTAAACTTTTACTACTTCTACCTAACAAAATTTCTTCCGGTGGGAATCCTGTAGTTTCATGATGTAATGTGTTCATGACATTCTCAAAATCCGATATGAATCTGCCCCAGGCTCTAATTCAACAAAACAATAATTCAATTTCAGATAACACTGAGTTACAGTAACAATAAAGTTATGCATAATATTAATAATATATACAAATACAGCATCCTGCCCCTGCTCGTCTCTTTATTAACAAGGCAGTCCTTTCTGGTTCATAAAACAGTCACTTAAGTCTGGTGGCTTCTTAGGCCTGTGGAGTTCAAACTCTTTGCTTACTTGAACTCTTCGCAAAATAAACACTGAGTCGTCAGCCGGCTCTTTCTTTCTTTGTTCAGTCTCAACGTCTGGATTTTGTTTTGATACTTCGTCATCGTTAGGTACAATATCGTACTTAACTGCATCCCCTTTATTTTCACTGATTTTCTGATATCCTCTTTCAGTAAAAGTATATTCACTTTCTTTTACACCTAAAAATACATCTTCACTAGAGTCATCACTACTCTCTTCCTCAGCACCAGATTCATTTAAGTACGCTACTTTTGCACAATAGGGAAAGTTAGTATATTCAATTTTGTCTGGATTTGCGTACCATTCATCATCTGAACTATCGTCGGAATCCGACCATTCCGGATCGCTATCAGGTTCTAACATAAATGCTTTTCTGAGACAGGCACTAAGTTCTTCCTCGGTATTGTCGTCAGGCTTAGATTTTAATTCAATCTCCTCTTTTGGCAAAACGGCTTCATCATCAGCTTTATTTACATCTACTGTGACTTCATATTCAGTGTAATCCTCGTGGACTTTAATTACTTTCGGGTAATCATCTGCCCCTTCTCCACGGTGCCTCTCGGTAGCAGCTTGCACTATTGGCGGATTGTTAGCAGAAGTTATTTCTTCGTCAATGCTGAGGATTTCATCCTCCAAATCCTTCCTATCATTAATCTGCGTCCTATTAGCAGCACGCGTACTTTGCGCGGCGCTATTTATTCTCCCCTCTTCAAATTTGGGCCACGTCACATTATGGACGTCCCTACTATTTCTCTTTCCACCATCTAATTTCGTCGCCTCATACTCCTTCTTAAAATCCTCCCACTCACATTGCTTTAGGCCCTTGTACAGATCGTCGATCTGCACACGCCAATCAGTTACTTCTGCTAATTCATTATCGCCCTTTACCTCATTGCAAACATTGCTAACCGCACCTCTCTGTGGACTCACAGTCTCATTTATTGTTTCCTTTGCCACGGTATTATCACTCGTAAAATTTCCATTATCTCTTACGGCTACGTTCGCACTTACTGCGGCCGTATTGCTAGCGGCTTCTCTCTGAACAGATGTTCCGCTAGGCTGGGCCGTTGCCCTCTGATGCTCCACTCGCCTGTTAACCTGTAGTATTCTGTGCGGCATAGATGACTCATGCTGGCTCGCACCTGACGCTTGTCTCGCCACAACACGTAGCGTCTTTTCACGCTTGTCTCTAACCTGTCCCATTACATTCCGGTCGGTCCGGTATCTTTTCTTAAATCGGGGCCGGTATGTATTGTCCGCTTCCGTTTGGCCCGCAACGTTCGCGGAAATTAGTTTCCCGCGTCGTTATTATTTTGCGCGGTATACCCTCTACCGCGACCCGGATAATTTCCTCTGCCTCTTCCTCTGCCTCTTCCTCTCTGTATCATATTGACGCGAAATCCATCGCCGTCATTTCTTTCGTCAGTGTTTCGGTTATTACGGTTGCCAAAATTTTGATAATTGGCACGACTTTCGCGCCAATGGTCTTCGTCTTCGACCCTTTCTAGAAATGCTTGGAAGCTACGATGGTTGCTTCCTACATACCTCTTCGAATCTTCTGGAAGCTTTTTATATAGCTCCCAGATAATTTCTGAATCCGATCTTCTACCTTTTAAGTGTGTCAATTTTCGGTACCAACACTCGCAGAAATCTTTCAAAGAATTTCTGCCCCTGTTATCATGCTGTTTGGCCATGATAAACTCGCGCCATAAATGGTCCTGCTTTTGTTCAGACCAATATTCTTCTGTAAATCTTTGCCTAAATTCTTCGAACGTCATTCGTTCGGTATTTAAATTGATTCCCCAGCGCTTAGCGTCACCTGCTAAGGCGCTAATTACTACGTTTATCTTTTCCTGATCAGACAAGTGCTCAGGAAATACTCTCTCGCAATTTTTGATAAAATCTAACGGATGCCACCCGTTATGTTTCTTGGCTGGATCAAAGCGTTCCTCGCCTTCTAACAGCTTCGTAATCGGTGCGCCATTACAGACCACACCAGGCCTATCTTTAATTTTGCTCTCCAGATCGAAAATTTTGCCTTGAATTTTCGTACAATTTTGAACACATCCGGTTACTTTTTCACCCAAATCTCTTTCAGTGTCTACAACTACCTTTTTCAACTGTGATATTCCGTGTTGACATTCGTTTACGATCTCAGTTTTAAGACCGAAAACTTTTTCGTCTACCTTAGTTACAACCAGAGGTTCTACTTTCTCTTGGATGTTGAGAATTTCAACATCGAATCTACTTTTAATGTTACCAATTTCCTCCTGCATAGTATCCATATTTTTGTTAATGGTGTCAATTTCAAATTTCATATTATTTACCACAGAACTTAAATTTCCCACTTTTTGTTCTACCTGCTCTATTTGTTTACTAATTCTAATTCCTTGATCTTCAACTTGTGCTTTAAGCTGCTCGTTTTGTGTTTTGATCTGATGGCTCTGTGTTTTGAGCTGCGCATCAACGTGCGTTTTAAGCTGCTCATTCTGTGTTTTGAGCTGATGGCTCTGTGTTTTAAGTTGCTCGTCAACGTGTGTTTTTAGCTGCTCATTCTGTGTTTTGAGCTGCTCGTCGACGTGTGTTTTGAGCTGATTAACCTGATTGCCGACTTGTTTTTGAAGTTGCTCATTCTGTGTTTTGAGCTGATGGCCCTGTATTTTCAGCTGCTCAGTCTGTCCTGCAATTTGTTTGGTTAATTGTTCAAATAAATCGTTGATGCTTAAAATCTTTACACTGTTTTGATCTATGGAATCTGTGTTTTCCGATCCTACTTCAAAAGTTTCTTTCGGTTCTTTCTTTATCTGTGGTGAATCAAACATGTCAGTGGATTCGTTCACGTACCCACTATCATCTACAAAGTCACCCTCTACTTCCTGTTTTGTCCCTTGCTGTGTTCGAGGCGATCGCGACATTTCAATCTGTTCGTTTACGTGTTCATGGTATTGTATGTACGCCAATTGTCTTCCGCTAACGCCATCTGTTATCTGGCCGCGTAAACTCTTGCTACTGCCAGCCGCATTCTCCATTTCGCTTGGCACATCTACCCCGTCTACGTTTCTGTCCATACTAAATGCCAACTATACCACACTACTATACTTGACTCACACTGCAGTTTATTTTACTGAACTTTATTGCTATTCGAGCCACTGAACATCCACTGTTCGGTCTTTACGTTAGTTTATAACCGACAATAACTGGATGTCCTGTCACCGGGAAGCCACTTGTAACTCTACCGCCCTGTCGGACGTGCGTTAGCTCTATAAAGCCTGTACTGTAATAAGTTCACGGGCTTCACCTTATTAACAAGGATTTTAGTACATAAGTTGACCGCGTGTACCTAATAGAAGCAATTCGGACTTATATTCAGTCAGTAACTACAGTGATGCGTCAAGCTAATGTGATGTATAAATACGCGTTCGCATGGACAAGGAGTACACACAGTAGATCCTACCAATGATTAATAATACGGTCGCCAGCCTAATTAGGCATTGATTGAGTTTTTCCCTGTACAAGTGGGTGCATGTACAAGCATAATGACACGTAGTAACGTTGCGTTTTATGGCAAAATTTAGAACCAGAAAGGATCTACTGAACTAAGGTTTTCTTCTTTTGTACTAATTTGTACGAGCCAGAATTACACAACACCACACAGCAATGATTACTACGAACTGTATTTTGTATATTGATCAGACTGAAATCGGGCATAGATTACCCTAGAATTAGCAATTTTGAAAGCATTCATACAATGTCACTATTAAAATAGGAAAAAACACTAACACACCTAGGTTAAATATAGAACTTAACTTTGCTGTTCAAATCTGATCAGTACACTTCACAATGTGCAAGAATGGGCAAGAGAAGGGGGGGGGGGCTGAAACTGTTATGGTCGTTATACTGAAACTAGTAAGTCCTGAAGGTAAATTAACACTCAAATTTATCAATCTGTGGATAACTACTCTTTTCTATTATTTCTGAATTAATTAGTTAACATTCTTTCTGTCTCAAATTAATTAAATAACATCGCTAGCTCAATTCAAAATTTATCTTTCAATTTAATCACACTGTTGTTCTTTACTAACATTTACTTTACCATACCTACATTTAAACTGCTTTATAGCATAGCTTTGTCTACTGATAATTCTCGTTAATACTATCTTTCAACTTTCAGTTCGGGATACTCGGGTTGCACAATATGTGGTAAGGACCCTATCTAGGTCAGTGATAAGGATAAGTAACGGCTAAGGCAATTCTAATAAAAGTCACGTTATTATTGAACAGTCAAAACAGTTTCGACACTGGTCCACACAGATACACTTCTAAAGATGAAATAAATGTTTGACCTGTGCACGTCGGTGCGGCGGATGGCGGGCAGCGAGATAGCGGGCAGCACAGCACACATACAAGCACGGCTCAGGCTCTCACTGCATCGGCACTTTCCTTCTTCTTAGCGTCGTAATCTTTCCAATTTTGTGCCTGAGAATATAGCCATGCCAAGTAGTCGTCGGAATCGGCTCATCCGAGGCTCAATGGAGTCCACTTTTCCTAGATAGCCTCCTCGGTACAGTACATGTTCCTCTGACCGATGCCCAACTCCGACTGTCATACTGAGCCCGTTGTGCTGAACCGCGCCAGTGTGCGTTTTCCCGCACTCGCCTGCATCCACCTTTTTCCGCTCCCCTACAGGTAGGGAATTCACCACAGGTTTTCTACTACACATATTCTAATGCATTACCTACGTATGGACCAAGTGTATAAATTACAATTTTCACATCATACAATAGTTTTAACATTAAATACATTTCCCTTTGGTTCTCAAATTGCTTGAAATCTAACATAAATAGTAACATTCATTTTTAAAAGTTGCTTACAGTTTCTTTAACAAGACACGAAAAGAAAAAGAAATTCAAAACATTACTTATATTACTTTACATAAATTCAGAAAGAAAAATTTATGTAACTTCACAAAGAAAAAAAAATATTATAGGTACATTATTGTTACAGGTTGGGTAACCAACCCCAGTGGGAAACTTAGTCGGTGAGCAGATAGGAGTTGGAGGACAGTGGAACGCAATGGGAAACCACCACTGAACTATCCCAAGAAAACCCCATGGCTTCGCTCAGCTCAAAATGTTCCGGAGTTTCAAGTTCGCTGATCGGATCTCCGGGGGGAACCAGATTGAGAGGAGCTTCATGAAGAGTAAGATGGTGCAAAGAGAACCACTGCATAGGAACATGGAATGTAAGATCCATGTATCAAGGAAAACTAGACATAGTGAAAAGACATATGGAGAAAATGAACATCGACATATTGGGAATAAGTGAATTGAGGTGGACTGCCATGGGAGAATTTGCTTTGGATGGCCATATGGTGTATTATTCTGGGCACGATAACAACAGAAGTAATGGAGTAGCCTTCATAGTTAGTGATAAAGTGTGAAAAGCTGTAATGGGATGCAAATATAAAAATGATAGAATGATGTCCATCAGACTTCAAGGTCAGTCCCTCAACATCACAGTAATTCAAGTTTATGCACCAACAGCTGATGCTGAAAAGGAAATTATTGACCAGTTCTATGGAGATTTTCAAGAATTACTACTGTCAACGCCAAAAAAGGATATCGTCTTCATAGTTGGAGATTGGAATGCAAAAGTGGGAAATCAAGCTGTAGAAGGTATAACAGGGAAATATGGTCTTGGTACAACAAATTAAGCTGGACAGAGACTCCTAGAATTCTGCCAAGAAAATTCATTGATAATTACTAATACACTGTTTCAACTACCAAAACGACGCCTATATACCTGGACTTTGCCAGATGGCCAACACCGGAACCAAATTGATTACATACTTTGTAATCAGAGGTGGAAGAGCGCGGTTCAGTCAGCTACAACAAGACCTGGGGCTGACTGCGGATCAGATCATGAGCTCCTGATTGCAAAATTTCGGCTGAAACTTCAGAATGTAGCAAAAAGTATCCCAACTTGCAGATACGACCTTAACTCTATACCCTCCGACTATGGTGTAGAGGTACAAAACAGATTTAATGTATTACAGCTGGAGAACAAAAGCTCGCAAGAGATGTGGACAGAAGTAGCTAATACTGTCAAGGAGGCCGCAGAGAAACACATTCCCAAGAAAAGGAACAGTAAGAAGGCTAGATGGCTATCAGTTGAGGCACTGCAAGTTGCAGAAGAACGAAGGAAAGCAAAAATCAAGGGAGATAGATCAGCTATGTTTGAATTAAATAAAAATATTCAGGAATTAGCTAGAAGAGATAAAAATATATTCTTTAATGAACAGTGCAAGGAAGTTGAAGATAGTAATGGAATGGGGAAGACAAGAGATCTTTATAAGAAAATTAGAGAAATTAAAGGAAAATTCCAGGCAAAAATTGGAATGATAAAAGATAGAAAAGGGAAAGATCTGAGTGAAGCAGAGGATGTTAAGGAAAGATGGGCAGAATATGTAGATGACCTATACAAGAAAGAACTGCATAATGACAGGACTCCTACTGCTGATGTTAATGTTAATTTAGAACTAGAGCCAGATATTTTGGAGAGCGAAATCCAGTGGGCCCTTGAAAATATTGCTGATAACAAAACTAGTGGACATGACAAAATACCAGCAGAATTGTTTAAAGTCACTGGAAAGGATGCAGTGAAAGTGCTGCACTCAATATGTCAAGAAATATGGATCACGCAGCAGTGGCCAGAAGACTGGAAAAGATCAGTATTCATCCCCATTCCAAAGAAGAGAAGTTCTAAAGAATGCTCAGATTACCGAACAATCGCACTTATTTCACATGCTAGCAAAGTTATGTTGAAAATCTTACAAAATAGACTTCGCCAATATCTAGATCGAGAGCTACCAGAAGAACAAGCTGGATTTAGGAAAGGATGAGGAACTAGAGATCAAATTGCTAACATTCGGTGGATTATGGAAAAAGCGAGAGAATTCCAGAAAGATGTGTACCTCTGTTTTATTGACTACGCCAAAGCCTTTGACTGCGTCGATCACAACAAATTATGGAACGTACTGAAAAACATGGGTGTACCAGATCACCTCATTCATCTGATACGGAGTTTATACCTTGACCAAGAAGCCACGGTGAGAACTATGTATGGAACAACGAAATGGATAAATATTCAGAAAGGGGTCCGGCAAGGCTGCATACTGTCACCGTACTTATTCATTCTGTATGCAGAACATGTTATGAGGAAAGCAAGGCTAGATGAAGAAGAAACAGAAATTGAAATAGCTGGAATAAATGTAAACAACCTCAGGTACGCGGATGATACGATCCTGTTGGCAGAAAGTGAAGAAGAATTGAGAACACTCTTACTGAAGATGAACGACGAAAGTGAAAAGGCCGGTCTTATGTTGAATGTGAAGAAAACGAAAATTATGGCAACTACACCTACCAATTCGTGGGATATAGCAGGAGAAACCATGGAGGTAGTGACCACATTCAGTTATCTAGGTTCCCAGATCTCTGCTGATGGCGACTGCAGCCATGAAATCCGGAGACGCCTGTTGCTCGGTAGACAGGCGATGTCAAACCTTGACAAGGTTATAAGGTCCAGAGATACAACACTAGCAACAAAGATCCGTATTGTGAGGGCTATGGTCTTTCCAGTTGTGATGTATGGATGTGAGACCTGGACCATTAGAAAGGCTGAACGGCGAAAAATTGACTCCTTCGATTTATGGTGTTGGAGGAAACTTCTTAGAGTTCCATGGACTGAAAAGAGAACCAACAGATCAATATTGGAGCAAATAAAACGAGACTTCTCCCTGGAAGGTCTAATGTTAAAACAAAAGCTGACCTACTTTGGACGCACAATGCGAAGGCATGCCTCGCTGGAAAAAACATTAATGCTGGGGAAGATTGAAGGAACTAGAAGAAGAGGACGTCAGAGGATGAGATGGATCGATGGCATCACAGAAGCAATGTGTTCCAACCTGGAAGGTCTACAGGAGAAAGTGCAAGACAGGAAAAAGTGGCGTGATTTGGTTCATGGGGTTACGAAGAGTCGGAACCGACTAAACGAATAGAGAGAGAGAATACCCGCATCGTTGCGCAACTGACGCAGCTCGTATAACTTGTCTGGTAATTCTCCGAAAGGACCATATCGCCACTCAGAAGGCGATGATTCGATCCCAGTGAGCATTTTCTATTTAAGGAAAGATACAGATGGCGCTCTGGTAACGATGTCTCTATGCTGTCTGTTGGTAGAAGCCGTTGAAGCCATTATTAGTACATTCATTGTCCTCGAGGTGGCACATGCTGTCATTTGACCAAAATCGACTTATTTTTTCCATGTGTATCATTTTCTTTTCCGTATTGTACATCAGCACCTATTTAAAATGTACATTCTTGATAAAACTTAACAACAGTTAACATTTTTGTGGTGCGTGTAAAGTATCTGAAACCTGGTGGTGGAGGGAAGACAGGATTCGACTACGATTGTGGACGGGCCCATAATCAGTTACTGTTGGTTGCCCTTTACAGTTACACACATTTATTTTAAATCAGTAATTCCAGACTGAACAATATATAAAAAAACACATGTTGTTAATGAAGGAATAAACAACTGTGAACATAATAGTGATTTCAGTGCATTACAATTTAGCAAATCACCATGAAATACAGATACAGATAATGCTTTAAAGTAACAAGCCACTGTGATCACGGCTGAAGGCCTTACACTCCAAGAATGACAAATTAAGAATGTTTAAGAAATCGCTTCAAATACAACTTACAGGTATTGAAATATTAAAAGGTAAGTGGCCTCAAACACAGCCGAAGCTATCAGATGCCAGGAATGGCCGTGAATAAGGTTTTAAGGCTTACTGCTAAAATACAAAAATCGAATTTTGTTTCAAATCAAATGACCACAATCACGGCCGAAGGCCTTACACGCCAGAAACGGCAGTCATATAAAAATGTAGAAACCTGCTGTAAAACAGCAAATACAAGCAAAGTTTAATTAAAAGAAACAAGCACTGACCACCGAACGAGTGAAACAAGTTGATGGTAACCTTGTAACACAACGCTTACACTGCTAGATTTATTTCAGAAGGCGACCGGAACTATTAACTAGACATACATAACCTTTAATGTTGGCATTATAAGGTAAGATAATAAATAATACAATAATAAAACAGAAGGACCAGTCACAGGAGGTGCTCCAGGAACCGACCTCTGAGACGGTCCAGCAACAAGCACTTTCGCGAGCGATGAGGTAGGCAGCCAAGAGTTGCATTCACTTCATAAGATGGTATCTCAGACTTTTTTTAGTGGCAGTCTAACGAATGACTAATGATTATCTTGCTGAAGGTACCTGACGTCCAATAAACCAAATGCAAGAATGGAACAACACGACAAAGCCAGAACCGGCGGACTGCACTACGCCCCCAGAATAATGTGCTTAGAGCGCCCAGAACGAGAAAGGAATCACTACCACCAAAGCAGAAGAATCACAAACGACCTAGAATCAAGAAAGCTGTCAAACT
The DNA here is from genome assembly GCF_023864275.1 of Schistocerca cancellata. NCBI lineage: Eukaryota > Metazoa > Arthropoda > Insecta > Orthoptera > Acrididae > Schistocerca > Schistocerca cancellata. Next base: position 223,498,082 of record NC_064628.1, read on the forward strand.
ATACGCCTTACCGGACATCAGCGACAAGACGAGGAAACGTACACTGCCTTTACATACACTAACCCCCAGGGAAAGGGAACCGGAGTGTTAGCGGCCATCAGGCCGGAAAAATACCGCTGGCTGAACTTAAAAAACTGTAACAAGCTGAACGCAGTAACGTAAATAGTAATAAGAAGTCGACGAAAGCTAGTCAGATCCGCTATCCCCAAGCACTCCACTCGCTGCTCTTCGCCTCGGCGACACTACAAGCAGCAACACGAACCCAAGTCACTGGAGAATCGCGAGATTGAACTGAAATGCACTCATCTTAAAGCCTGCAGAATCTGGTTTACGACGAGGTCGTGCACCCTCGTGACCATAGCACTTCCATCCGGCGCACCGCCAGTTGTCCCAGCGTGTTCTGGCACTGAGCAGGCCTGGCTCCTCCTGAGTCCCCAATCGAACTGCCACACTCACACGACACCGAAAAACAACCATGTCGGCCCAAAGATAGGGCTACAGTTACTATATATCGATAACCGCCGCTGTTACCACTAGTGGACAGGCAACGCTTTCGAAAGAAGTGGCGCAAGTCAACACGAGAAGAAGACAAACAACCGCAACCATGCCAACTAAACGATACTTCTGGCCTGCAACAGAGGCCGCAGACCTACAAACAGCACCAACGCGATCCGCAGCATGGCTCAACCTCCCGCTCTCGAGGCCTGGGGGTGCGTTAGGAGACCCAACTAGCAGCCTAACTAAACTTAATTTGCTTAAAGTAGACCGGGTATTGCTTACCAGTACGGTTGTACTTAACCATAAGATTGACTGGGCCTAAAATACATATAATCTACACGGACCCAGGAAACGTGGAGTAAACTTACCAAGGTTGCCAACACCCATCTCCCTCCCGGGAAAATTACGGACATACATCTGATCTCCCGGCTTACCCCTGAAGGCTTGTCGATTACGGTTATAACGACCATCTAGTCTGTTCTGGGCCCTGAGAATGTTGCACCTCACTCGATTCCAGTTTTCTGTGACGAACTGAGGGTTGATGTCCACATGACTTTGATCTTGAATCCCCCATAAGTTCGAAAGGGGGGAATTTACAGGATAAGCAAACATCAAGGAAGCCGGAGTAGCTTTCAAAGCCTCATGGCTGGCGGTATTGAAGGCAAAGTTAAGCCAAGGCAGCAGAATCCCACTTACGGTGAGACATCTGATGAATGATAATCAGTGCGGATTTAAGGTTACGATTGACCCTTTCCGCAAATGACCCCTGCAGATAATATGGAGTGGTAGTTACATGCTTAACACCGCTCTGAAAACAGAAAGTCTTGAAGGGAGGCGAAAGAAAGATCGGCGCATTATCACTAACGACTTGCTCAGGAGGTCCGAAAACACTAAATACGTTAGTTAAATGCGCAATGGTGGTGGCTGCAGTCACATTACGACTCGGAAGAAGCCAGGTAAACCTCGGAAACGCGTCAGTAATAACTGATGCATACCGATGGCCTCTTTTGATGCGAAGTAAGGGCCCAACATAATCGATACAGAGTTTGTCCATGGGGCAAGATTCACGCTCAGAACTAAGGAAACCCTGATGAAGAGCGTTATTCGGTTTGGCCACACGACATAACTGACACCGAGAAACCATTTCTCTAACGTCTCAGTCAATAGACGGCCAAGACAGATGCTCCTTAATACTCAATAAGGTCTTATAGGTTCCTAAATGCCCGGTAATCAACAAGTTGTGAAAATAATGGAAAATGGGTCGTACTTGGGTGCCTGGTAGACAGAACATAATCTCTTTAGTACGTCCCACCCTTTTAGAGAAAATGCCTTTCGTGATAAAGTATTCCGTTTCTTAATGGGTTCCCAAATCGGGTCCTGATCCTGATGGTCGACAATGTCACTAAACAAATGAGGAATACCGCCTAACACGACACAACTAAGATTGCCTTCCGAAGGTTCTTGGGCAGCCTCACTAGATGGTTGTTCAGTAAACACACGGTTGAGGACGTCCATAAGCACATTCTAATTGCCTCTATTGTGCTTAACATCGAACTGCAACGCCGAAATGAGTACCGCCCACGTCGCGATTCGGCCAGTTTTATGCGGCCTGGCTAGGACCCAGCTTAAGGTTTGATTGTCAGTCTCTAGCTGAATGTTCGACATAAAACAGGTACTTATCTAGGGCGAACAAGACGGCCAATGCCTCACATTCGTAAACAGAATATTTAAGCTCGGCGCTCGTTAATCGAAGAGACGGATATGCTAATGGCTGCCTTTGATCCTCAAACTCCTGAAGGAGGAGTGCCGAAATTCCCGCATTAGATGCGTCGGTTTGGACAATAAATTTCTTATTAAAATCAGGCACTCCGAGAACCGGAGGACTGGCTATAGCCGCCTTTATGTGCACAAACGCGGCCTCTTGAGCAGGTCCCCACTCAAAACGCACCCCTTTTCCGTGCAGTTATTTAAGGAGCCGCCAACTGAGCAAAATTAGGGACAAAACGCTTAAAATAATTCGCCATCCCTATGAACTTAGCAATCCCTCGCTTATCAGTGGGTGGCGGAAGGGATCTCAAGACCTTAGTCCACTCCTGATAAATGCGAATACTCTCGCCTGATACTAGGTGACCTAAGAAGGATACCTGTTGCCTGGCTAATGTCACCTTACTGGGCTTAACAGGCAAACCGGCGCCCTGCAACCTAGCAAAAACTTGCTGGATATGTTCCAAATGCTCTTGAAACGAACGACTATAAATTACCAAATCGTCCAGGTAACTGTAAATACAGAGTAATCTCAAGTCTTCAAGAATATTATCCAGCAAACGAGTAAGGACGGCTGCGCCAGTAGCCAAGCCAAAGGGGTCCCTATTAAACTCAAATAGATTCCAATCAGTACAAAATTCTGTAACGTGTTTACATTCTTCGGCTAAGGGAATCTGATAATAGGCTTGATTCAGGTCGAGCACAGTAAACAAACCAAGTAAAAGACTTACGAAGATCAGTAAAGGAACCGACTCCAGGGCCACCTTCTTATTTAGGCGACGGTAGTCAACAACAGGCCGAAGGTACCGCCTCTGAACCTTAGGGACGAGGAATACAATAGGGGAGGCATAAGCGGATGTAGAAGGCCTAATAACTCCCTGCTCAAGCATGCTGGAGATCTTTCTCCTTAGCATCTTCATCGTAGGCGGTGAGAGACGATACGGGGGCTGCCTGACGGGAATATGGTCAGACGAATATGGTAGTCAGGAACATTAACAACCCCCAGTCTATTACAGAGAAGCTCTGGGAAACTTTCCAACATCCCCCTAGTTCAGAGGCCTGCTGGGAAGAAAGATGAGAGATCAAACTCACTAACCTTAACAACAATAGGCAGCATTCCTGCATCTTGATGCATCTTACTTTTAGTACACTCACAGAACCCAAATTTCTGACCAGAAGCGAAGAAAAAGGTGTACCCCAAATAATCCAAGACCTGTTTTACCGATAATTCACATCCCAAAATCAAATCGACTGGCAGCTCCTTAACCAAGGCCAAAGACAAGGGCCACGAGAAATCCCCAACCGAGATACTCCCTCGGACCCAACCATGCAGAGGCAACACCTGCCCACTGGCAACCCGACATCTCTGCACCGAAGAAGTAACCGGCCTAAAACTCGCAAGATGGCCAAATTCAAGAAACCATTCCACGCTGGGTGTCCGCAGCTGAACGCAAGTACGAACTAAATGCTCTGTTCGACCGTACCTGAAACAACGCCCCGATTCCCCATTAGGAGACTCAGCCGATGTTGGTAATCCGGAGTTCCCCTTGGTGACGCACACGGGCTGAATTTTAACTTCACGGTGTCTATCGTCCGAGAGCGGCAACGAAGACATCGCTACAACGGCGGCACGATGTTCTTCCCAAGTGGAGGAACGACCATGAAAAACAAAATGTGACTCATCCACCACTCGCGTTCCCCTCAGGACAATTGAAACTATCTCCCGTTCCAGCAAGTCGACTATAGAGGCCCAACAGGCCGTCTTAACTCTTTCCACGTATTGATGCAACTCCTCCTTATCTTGCTGCATCTGCCAAATATAGTGACACAAGTGCTGTTTACGAACTCCCACGGTCAATCTTTCGATGATCACAAGCTCCCTCAACTGCTGCAATGAAAACCCTTCTGCCATGGCCATGGATACCAGAGTCCTCAGTTCGCCTCTAGCTAAAGGATACGATAGAGACGAAATTACTTGAAGCTAAACACCAAATGCATCAGTGTGTTGCTCAAAGTGAACCAACAACCATAACCTTTCAGTTGATCGAGTCGGTCTATGGCTAATTCTGTGATGTCTAGAAACAGATGAACCAGGGGATTAGGCAATTCAGCAAACCCCTCAGAGGACGTAAGGGCATTAATCCCAGGCACGCTAGTACAACCCCTGGAAGTAACAAATCCTGCTCCCCCATCCTCTTCCCATCAAGCTCTAAACATGTAACCTTAAACTGCAATTTATTAACTAATGACCCCGATTCAGTAGTTGATTCCTTATCACGATCATCTAACTTTAATGCCCTTAAATCAGATATCTGGTTGGTTAAATGTATCAACTGTGCCCGCACCCTGTCTAACTGACTGCCACTAGGGTGAATGGCCTCTAAAATGGCCATGTTGTCCTCAAGACTCCTAACAGCTATAAACAAAAACTCAATGGCTGCTTTTGTCTCACCCACAACATCCAGCGTGGCACCAAACAGCTGAAGAATGGTCGCACGCAAGTGGGCTGCTATGTCCAGAACACTACTCTTAATAGGCTGGCATCTTATCGCCAGCTCATAAGTGAAGTTCTCCTTCCTCAATAGGCCGATCCCGAGGCACTGCCTGACCGCCATTACAGTGTTGATCACCTAAAACAGAACACAATATCAAAGGCAGAAATCATACAACACTAACAGATTTTAACAAATCAAACCAACAGTAACTGAAATGTCAATATTGCAATCGTAGCTACGCTGTGCTACCAGTTGAAACCTGGTGGTCAAGGGAAGGCAGGATTTGGTTAGGATTGTGGACATGGCCGTAATCAGTTACTATTGGTTGGCCTTTACAGTTACACACATCTATTTTTAAACCTGTAATTCCAGACTGAACAACTTAGCAAATCACCAAAAATACAGATGCAGATAATTTGTTAAAAAAACAAGCCACTGTGATCACGGCTGAAGGCCTTACACACCAAGAATGGCAATAAATTAAGACTGTTTAAGAACTCACTGCAATTACAAATTACAGGTATTGAAGTATTAAAAAAGGTAAGTGGCCACAAACACAGCCGAAGGTATCAGACGCCAGGAATGGCAGTGAATAAGGTTTTAAAACTTACTGCTAAACTACAAAAAATTATTTTTTTTTTCAAAGCAAATGACCACAATCACGGCTGAAGGTCATACACACCAGGAATGGCAGTTATATAAAAAATTTAGAAACCTGCTGTAAAACAGCAAATATAAGCAAAGGTTAATTAAAAGATACAAGCAACTGACCACTGAACGCATGAATTAAGATGATGGTAACCTTGTAACACAACGCTTACACTGCTAGATTTATTCCAGAAGGCGACCGGAACTACACTCCTGGAAATTGAAATAAGAACACCGTGAATTCATTGTCCCAGGAAGGGGAAACTTTATTGACACATTCCTGGGGTCAGATACATCACATGATCACACTGACAGAACCACAGGCACATAGACACAGGCAACAGAGCATGCACAATGTCGGCACTAGTACTAGTGCAGGCTGCTATTCTCCCATGGAGACGATCGTAGAGATGCTGGATGTAGTCCTGTGGAACGGCTTGCCACGCCATTTCCACCTGGCGCCTCAGTTGGACCAGCGTTCGTGCTGGACGTGCAGACCGCGTGAGACGACGCTTCATCCAGTCCCAAACATGCTCAATGGGGGACAGATCCGGAGATCTTGCTGGCCAGGGTAGTTGACTTACACCTTCTAGAGCACGTTGGGTGGCACGGGATACATGCGGACGTGCATTGTCCTGTTGGAACAGCAAGTTCCCTTGCCGGTCTAGGAATGGTAGAACGATGGGTTCGATGACGGTTTGGATGTACCGTGAACTATTCAGTGTCCCCTCGACGATCACCAGTGGTGTACGGCCAGTGTAGGAGATCGCTCCCCACACCATGATGCCGGGTGTTGGCCCTGTGTGCCTCGGTCGTATGCAGTCCTGATTGTGGCGCTCACCTGCACGGCGCCAAACACGCATACGACCATCATTGACACCAAGGCAGAAGCGACTCTCATCGCTGAAGACGACACGTCTCCATTCGTCCCTCCATTCACGCCTGTCGCGACACCACTGGAGGCGGGCTGCACGATGTTGGGGCGTGAGCGGAAGACGGCCTAACGGTGTGCGGGACCGTAGCCCAGCTTCATGGAGCGAATGGTCCTCGCCGATACCCCAGGAGCAACAGTGTCCCTAATTTGCTGGGAAGTGGCGGTGCGGTCCATTACGGCACTGCGTAGGATCCTACGGTCTTGGCGTGCATCTGTGCGTCGTTGCGGTCCGGTCCCAGGTCGACGGGCACGTGCACCTTCCGCCGACCACTGGCGACAACATCGATGTACTGTGGAGACCTCACGCCCCACGTGTTGAGCAATTCGGCGGTACGTCCACCCGGCCTCCCGCATGCCCACTGTACGCCCTCGCTCAAAGTCCGTCAACTGCACATACGGTTCACGTCCATGCTGTCGCGGCATGCTACCAGTGTTAAAGACTGCGATGGAGCTCCGTATGCCACGGCAAACTGGCTGACACTGACGGCGGCGGTGCACAAATGCTGCGCAGCTAGCGCCATTCGACGGCCAACACCGCGATTCCTGGTGTGTCCGCTGTGCCGTGCGTGTGATAATTGCTTGTACAGCCCTCTCGCAGTGTCCGGAGCAAGTATGGTGGGTCTGACACACCGGTGTCGATGTGTTCTTTTTCCCACTTCCAGGTGTGTATTAAATAGACATGCATAAACTTTAATGTAGGCATTACAAAGTATAGTAATAAATTATACAATAATAAAACACAAGGACCAGTCACAGATGGTGCTCCAGGAACCGACCTCTGTGAAGGTCCGCCAACAAACACTTTCGCGAGCGATGAGACAGCCAGCCAAGAGTTGTATTCACTTCACTAGATGGTAGCTCAGACTAGTGGCTATCTAACGAATTACTAATGATTATCTTGGTGACGTTACCTGACGTCCAATAAACCAAATGCAAGAATGGAACAACAAGACAAAGTCGGAACTGGCGGACAGCATTACGCCCCCAGAATACTGTGCTTAGAGCACCCAGAACATGAAAGGAATCACTTCCACCAAAGTTGAAGAATCACAAACGGCCTACAATCAAGAAAGCTGTCAAACTACATGCCTTACCGGATAGCAGCGGCAAGGTGACGGAACGTACACTGCTGTTACATACACTAACCCCCAGGGAAGGGAACTGGGGCGTAAGCGGCCATCAGGCTGGAGAAATACGGCTGATTGAACTTAACATATTGTAACGAGCTGAACGCAGTAAACAGTAATAAGATCCGCTTTCCCCAATCATTCCACTCGCTGCTCTTCGTCTTGGCGACACTACAAGCAGCAACACGAACTCAAGTCACTGGAGATGGCGAGATGTCACAATGGTGGAGGTTTCTCTACTTGAAGTGAAATGCACTCACGTTAAAGCCTGCAGGATCTGGTTTAAGAAGAAGTCGTACACCCTTGTGACCAGTGCCCTTCCATACGGCAGTCCATGCGCGCCGCCAGCGGTCCCGGCGTGTTCCCATACTGCATGGACGTGGCTCCTCCTGAGTTCCCAACCGGACTGCTACGCTCACCCCAAAGATAGGGCAACAGTTACGGCAAATCGATAACCGCCGCTGCTGGCACTAGCGGACAGGCAATGCTTGCAAAAGGAGTGGCGCCAGATAACACAAGAAGAAGACAAACAACCGCAACCAGGCCAATTAAACGATACGTCTGGCCTGCAACAGAGGGTGGAAACCTACAAACAGCTCCAACGCGAGCTGCAGCACGGCTCAGTATCTTTGCCCTCCTTGGTAGTCTACGTTATGAGAAATTGGTAGTTTTTCTAAGGTTAATATTGATTTGAAGTCGGTCTAATACACTCCTGGAAATTGAAATAAGAACACCGTGAATTCATTGTCCCAGGAAGGGGAAACTTTATTGACACATTCCTGGGGTCAGATACATCACATGATCACACTGACAGAACCACAGGCACATAGACACAGGCAACAGAGCATGCACAATGTCGGCACTAGTACAGTGTATATCCACCTTTCGCAGCAATGCAGGCTGCTATTCTCCCATGGAGACGATCGTAGAGATGCTGGATGTAGTCCTGTGGAACGGCTTGCCATGCCATTTCCACCTGGCGCCTCAGTTGGACCAGCGTTCGTGCTGGACGTGCAGACCGCGTGAGACGACGCTTCATCCAGTCCCAAACATGCTCAATGGGGGACAGATCCGGAGATCTTGCTGGCCAGGGTAGTTGACTTACACCTTCTAGAGCACGTTGGGTGGCACGGGATACATGCGGACGTGCATTGTCCTGTTGGAACAGCAAGTTCCCTTGCCGGTCTAGGAATGGTAGAACGATGGGTTCGATGACGGTTTGGATGTACCGTGCACTATTCAGTGTCCCCTCGACGATCACCAGTGGTGTACGGCCAGTGTAGGAGATCGCTCCCCACACCATGATGCCGGGTGTTGGCCCTGTGTGCCTCGGTCGTATGCAGTCCTGATTGTGGCGCTCACCTGCACGGCGCCAAACACGCATACGACCATCATTGGCACCAAGGCAGAAGCGACTCTCATCGCTGAAGACGACACGTCTCCATTCGTCCCTCCATTCACGCCTGTCGCGACACCACTGGAGGCGGGCTGCACGATGTTGGGGCGTGAGCGGAAGACGGCCTAACGGTGTGCGGGACCGTAGCCCAGCTTCATGGAGACGGTTGCGAATGGTCCTCGCCGATACCCCAGGAGCAACAGTGTCCCTAATTTGCTGGGAAGTGGCGGTGCGGTCCCCTACGGCACTGCGTAGGATCCTACGGTCTTGGCGTGCATCCGTGCGTCGCTGCGGTCCGGTCCCAGGTCGACGGGCACGTGCACCTTCCGCCGACCACTGGCGACAACATCGATGTACTGTGGAGACCTCACGCCCCACGTGTTGAGCAATTCGGCGGTACGTCCACCCGGCCTCCCGCATGCCCACTATACGCCCTCGCTCAAAGTCCGTCAACTGCACATACGGTTCACGTCCACGCTGTCGCGGCATGCTACTAGTGTTAAAGACTGCGATGGAGCTCCGTATGCCACGGCAAACTGGCTGACACTGACGGCGGCGGTGCACAAATGCTGCGCAGCTAGCGCCATTCGACGGCCAACACCGCGGTTCCTGGTGTGTCCGCTGTGCCGTGCGTGTGATCATTGCTTGTACAGCCCTCTCGCAGTGTCCGGAGCAAGTATGGTGGGTCTGACACACCGGTGTCAATGTGTTCTTTTTTCCATTTCCAGGAGTGTATATTGCCTATGGTAACTGGGCATGTAAGTTTATATTCGTCGCACAGTATTTTTACTCAGTAACTTGCAGTAGGCTAACGTCCGAAAACATAAGCACAAAGTACTAGGTTTCCTTCCACAGACCAAATCTCATCTCGTCTTTTTTATATATGAAACGTGTTTTTATCTTAATATTTTCGTCTCACAAAGTAATTTTATTTTCCTTGTGATTTTCCTTTTTCGTTCATCTAAAAATAAATTCACAGTTGGAATTGTCCAGTAATGGTATAAGTAAATACTGTTTTCCAGGAATACATCTATGTGGCAATAGCAGACAATAATGCAATGCCGAATTATCAGGAGCTATAAATTGCGAAATTATTCTGCCTCTCTTGTTTGTGCCAGCACATTCTAATACGCATAGATTAATGTAATGCTTAATATTTCTAACCAATGCACTGCTAGAAATAAAAAAGTTAGTTGTTGCTTATTACATGCATTGGCATGGCTCTTTTTCATTTCATTTCACAGAACCTAATAACTTCATAAATAAGTAAATCTGAAATTCCCTAATTATACTGTTATTATTGGTTGCTTTTTTTGCGTTAACAGATGTACGAAACGATAGGAGCACTTTTCCTTGCTTTAATCGCTAATTACGGAAAATATAACAACAGTGACAGATATTACAAAATATTTCCCAAACTGTTTAGTACGCATAACCTTTTGTGACCCTCTGCATTTATCTCTGTATTTTCATTTAAATACAGGCACTGTATAAACTAATTTGTCGCTCAACTGTATCTATATACAGCGCTGACAATTATTCATAACATGTCCGAAAGTGCACTTTAAGGGAAAGTGCTCAGATACGTATATCGTGCACCAATTAAAGGAACACCCGGTACAGCTGCGTTTATGAGAACCGTAGCGTAGGTACGTCTACTGAGAAGTCTGGTGTCACGTTTCACCACAAATGTTGGTGAGCCATACCACGTGCGAAATGAGCTCCTTTAAACTGTATTAAGTTGTAAGCGTAGGCTTCCGCGGCCGTTGTCATCTTCAATAAAATTCTTCAGGGTATCAGACCGCATCGTCATAATTTAAAATGCGCCAACATTTCGGCGACGAAGAACATCTGAAGACAGAACTTGAGCGCCTCAGGTCCATCTTCGAAACTAATGGCTATGGGAAGCAGACGATAGACAGCACCATGTCGACAAGGGAGAAGACTAATAGGGAAGAGGAGAAGGAGGCACAGAGCATTGCTGTGTTACCAAATGTACAAGGAGTCACCGAACGTATTGGCAAAATTCTACGAAAAGCCGACATCAAACCAATTTTCCGAAGCAGAAACAAAATATCAGACATGCTCGGTTCTACCAAGGATGCAGTTGACAAACTACACACAGCTGGCGTGTATGAAATTGGTTGTGCGTGTGGATTAGTCTACATAGGTGAGACGGGACGTCCGATTAGCACAAGGCTCTCGGAACATGAAAGATATATCCGCCTGAAACAACACACTAAGTCAGCAGTGGCGGAACACCGAGACGAGTGCGGGAAACCAATATTTTTTCAAGAAGCCCGCGTCCTGGCGAAACAGCCTCTCACTTTCAAAAGAAAGATTAGAGAGGCGATAGAAATAGCCAAAAGACCCGCCACCATGAATAGAGAGGACGGGTACAAGCTTCCGAGGTCTTGGCTGCCTGCAATAGCAGGGCTACGGAGCGGCGGCAGAGCCGTGGCGGCCCATGCAGACACGCGGAGAGCCGCAGTAGTGGTTGCGAGCACACAAAGCAATGGCACGCCGCAGCCGGCTTCTGGACAGCATGTAAACAGTGTGACGTCACAGCCATCACCTGTTCGCTATTCGTCCGTCTCCTCCAATGGGGTGGATTAATATAAAGACCAATAGAAAACAGCTATTTCAGCCAATGACAGATAATAAAGGAAACACCAATAAAGCATACCTTTCACCCCTCCTCCTCCTCCTCCTTTTACAGCCAATCAAGTAACGACACGGTTTTCTCGTGCAGCTATTTAAGGAACCAAGTGTGTTTCATTTAGCAGTTTAACGTAAGGCCCTGATGAAGGCTAGCTGCAACGCTGGCCGAAACGTTGGCGCATTTTAAATTATGACGATACGGTCTGATACCCTGAAGAATTTTATTGAAGATGTATTAAGTTGTTCTATTGATACCAGAGTATTTATGAATATCAGGTCTGTAATATATCCGACATTCTGTCAATTCGTAAACTTTCTAGGTTTTCAATATTTATTTGGTTGGTGACTAGGTATGTGACAATACATCTACATCTACATCTACATCTACATCTACATCTGCATCCATACTCCGCAAGCCACCTGACGGTGTGTGGCGGAGGGTACCTTGAGTACCTCTATCGGTTCTCCCTTCTATTCCAGTCTCGTATTGTTCGTGGAAAGAAGGTTTGTCGGTATGCCTCTGTGTGGGCTCTAATCTCTCTGATTTTATCCTCATGGTCTCTTCGCGATATACACGTAGGAGGGAGCAATATACTGCTTGACTCTTCGGTGAAGAGTATGTTCTCGAAACTTTAACAAAAGCCCGTACCGAGCTACTGAGCGTCTCTCCTGCAGAGTCTTCCACTGGAGTTTATCTATCATCTCCGTAACTCTTTCGCGATTACTAAATGATCCTGTAACGAAGCGCGCTGCTCTCCGTTGGATCTTCTCTATATCTTCTATCAACCCTATCTGGTACGGATACCACACTGCTGAGCAGTATTCAAGCAGTGGGCGAACAAGCGTACTGTAACCTACTTCCTTTGTTTTCGGATTGCATTTCCTTAGGATTCTTCCAATGAATCTCAGTCTGGCATCTGCTTTACCGACGATCAACTTTATATGATCATTCCATTTTAAATCACTCCTAATGCGTACTCCCAGATAATTTATGGTATTAACTGCTTCCAGTTGCTGATCTGCTATTTTGTAGCTAAATGATAAAGGATCTATCTTTCTGTGTATTCGCAGCACATTACACTTGTCTACATTGAGATTTAATTGCCATTCCCTGCACCATGCGTCAATTCGCTGCAGATCCTCCTGCATTTCAGTACAATTTTCCATTGTTACAACCTCTCAATATACCACAGCATCATCCGCAAAAAGCCTCAGTGAACTTCCGATGTCATCCAACAGGTCATTTATGTATATTGTGAATAGCAACGGTCCTATGACACTCCCCTGCGGCACACCTGAAATCACTCTTACTTCGGAAGACTTCTCTCCATTGAGAATGACATGCTACGTCCTGTTATCTAGGAACTCCTCAATCCAATCACACAATTGGTCTGGTAGTTCATATGCTCTTACTTTGTTCATTAAACGACTGTGGGGAACTGTATCGAACGCCTTGCGGAAGTCAAGAAACACGGCATCTACCTGTGAACCCGTGTCTATGGCCCTCTGAGTCTCGTGGACGAATAGCGCGAGCTGGGTTTCACATGACCGTCCTTTTCGAAACCCATGCTGTTTCCTACAGAGTAGATTTCTAGTCTCCAGAAATTTCATTATACTCGAACACAATACGTGTTCCAAAATTCTACAACTGATCGACGTTAGAGATATAGGTCTGTAGTTCTGCACATCTGTTCGACGTTCCTTCTTGAAAACGGGGATGACCTGTGCCCTTTTCCAATCCTTTGGAACGCTACGCTCTTCTAGAGACCTACGGTATACCGCTGCAAGAAGGGGGGCAAGTTCCTTCGCGTACTTTGTGTAAAATCGATCTGGTATCCCAACAGACGGGATGCAACAGACGGGAAATGTTGCTAATGCTGATGCAGAGAAAGTGTTTCAGGAGATCAAACACCTAAGGTAATCAGACTCCTATTAACCGCCGCCCATCTGCCCCCCCCCCCCCCCACGCTACCCCGACCCCCCACTCCAAGTCAGTAGCAATGTGCCCAATCAGACTGCGTAGAGCGTGCAAGTGTGCTAATTGTTGTGTATCGTGTATATGAGGAGAAACATGGGAACCAGCCTATTATGCAACTGGTGTAACGTGGGAAACAGTATAAAAACTTCGTCGTCGATTCGCCGGGCGGAATCGTTGCAGATCCCATACGATCAAATTTTCTACTGCACTGTGTAACCGTCATTCAGATACCTATGCCTTCGTATCATGATCCTCTGATGTATCAGATTTTGGTAGCTGTCGAGAATCGTCATTGTTTGAAGCCTCTTTGATCCAGAAAATGCTATGCTGATTTCTACGTATAAAGTGGTAATAAATATCAATTAGGACTTCATAAAAATAGGTCTGAAGGTTCAACTTGTGAAGAATACAGTGCTTAATCGACGCGTAATAAGAAATCAATCTTTCTGCCTTCGGAGAATGTTCGCCCATTTTCCTGATACATCTAAGTTAAACATATGAGATCAGTAAATAAAGGTAATATGGTAATAACAAAGGTATCTACAATAACTGAAGACACGAGTAATTGTCGATATAAAGATTATCATTGGATAAATCAGGTATGACACAGAGCATGTATCTCCTAATACGTCGTCACCTGGAACACAAGCGAATAGCCAGAAGAGGAATTTTGCTTTTTAAAAGGTCGTTTGCTTTTCAAAATCAATAAAGGTTAAGTTATGTAATAGTTTCTCACAGGTTGACGGTATCTTCATCGTAAAAGCAATAAAAACTTCTTTATATAAAATTAGTTTCAGTTTGTTGAAGAGACAGTGTGCTGGAAATCAAGACATGAGATTTAGAACAGTTTCTAATGTAGGTTATTAGATATTATGGACATCTTATTAGAAGAAAAAAGTATGTAATCGAAAAACAAAACTGTTCATTTGCATTTTGTGTCGATGAGATACAGAATAATTTGGAGTACCCTGTCGGTTATTAAGACTGCAACAACGTGAAGTCGTCAAACGACAAGTGTCAGTTTGTCATGATATATACGAAGTACTTGGATACGTGAGTTACCAGCGCAGAAATGCTCCTATCGGAGCACAAAAAAGGTGGCCACGCTCCTCTTTGGGAATATTTTAAATGTGCTGAGAGGAAGATAGAATGAAGCAGTTTTTCAGTCAGAGAACAGGAATATATTCGCCTTTTTTGTGCTCCGATATGAGCATTTTTCCGCTGGTTCCCTTCTCTTTCTTGACACAGCAGGACATGTCATCTATATCTAAAGAACATTATGGGTCAGTAATATTTTGGTAGTTTATTTATGTGAAACTGAAATAACGTAAAACTAATTTTACGCCTCAGAATGGATTATATCTGTATAAAAGTTCTGTATGAGTTTCAGTACTACAACATGGGGTTCCCAGAACGCTTCTGTTGTTAACTGGGATATATTACTACATATTTGTCTATGCTGCGTCACTTTACAGGCTACGTTTATGCCTCACACGCGGTTTACGTACGTATTTTACGGGTACATGTGTAGGTAGGCTGTTTAGGTTTTTATGTTGGTAACGTCACATAGCGCTCTGTATGAAAATCACTGGCTTTGCTGTGTGCAGTCTGTGGCTGGTTGGCATTGTTGTAATATTCGCTATTGTAGTGTTGGGCAGTTGGAGGTGTGCCGCCAGCAGTGGTGGATGTGGGGAGAGAGATGGCGGAGTTTTGAGAGCGGATGATTTGGACGTGTGTCCATCAGAGACAGAAAATTTGTAAGACGTATATAATGACTTCTGAACACTATTAAGGTAACTACATTGTTTGTTCTCTATCAGAATCTTTCATTTGCTAAGTACGCCTATCAGTAGTTACTGACTTCAGTAGTTAGAATCTTTTATTTAGCTGGCAGTATGGGCGCTCGCTGTATTGCAGTAGTTCGAGTAACGAAGATTTTTGTGAGGTAAGTGCTCTTAAAATAATGTTTTCTGGCACAGCCCTGTGCAATGCTGGCTGATAGATTTGTCATTAATGAAAGGAAGCAACTGATTTTTCTTCTGCAACAATCGGGATGATCATGGATGGGAGAAATTAGTAAATTCTTTAAATTGAAATGAATGGTTGTTAAAAGTTACTTTTTATGAGAAAGATTATTATTACGAGATTTTAAAAACATTTACGTGGGACTTGAGATGACATTACTACATATGCGCAAGGCTGCTTTTTACCTTATACAATAATACTCAGGCTCCGACATAACTGCACCGCGACCGGCCCAGCCAACACGATACATGAGACCAGACTAGAGCAGACTGCAGACTAGCCACAACTTACTGCTACAGCTACACAGTTCCTACTGCAGTCAACACTGCTCTTTGGTCAGAGATTCTCTTATACCTTGCATACTGTAGGCAGCGCATGAGCAATACATGGAAATTACATCTGCTTGGACCTCTTACATAACCCTCCATTGGGGGGGCAAAAATTTGGCAGTGATGGTGAGTCAATTGGACTTGCCATGAGCAACAAATTTTTCTATAATCTACTTAATTAACTAAGTCTACAGCCACAGAGTATATATATATATATATATATATATATATATATATATATATATATAATTGCAGAACATGAAATGAAATAGAGTGCACATGCACTGAGTACAGAACATATCAAGCAATGACAAAATGTATATGCAATGAGCACAAAACGTATTAACAAATGACATAAAGTGCACACGCACTGTATATATTTTTTTTTACCATTTTACAAGAACTAGGATACGCAATGAGTACAAAACATATTAATAAATGGCATAAAGTGCACACACACTGTATATGTCTCTACCATTTTACAAGAACTAGGAAAGGAAAGGGAAGGATTGTATCATGTTTGTGGCACAGTAGGTTGCACGTAGCTGCACTGAAAGTCCATATCTTTCTACAGAAGCACAACACCAAGTGAGACAATCTGAAGTTCTCTTCCCTGAAGTATGAATCAGTGTAGCCAAGACACTGAAATGTTGTATTAATATCAATGTTATCATTTTGGTAGTACATTAGGTACACCAAACAGTGGGGCCATAATAACATCTCCATCGTTCAAGGTGGTGGACAGCATGATGTCTCAACACCACACTCCTGCAGAATTGATACTTTTTCACCAACGTAGAATTAGTGCAAAATCCAAATATAGTGCTCCATGATCATGAGGATGGACAGGACAAAAGGATATTGCAGTAATTTCTGGTAATTAGGTCAGAAGGTGAAGGACATTAAGTCTTATGCTAGTCATCACTGAGAATTACATTAGTCTATCAACCGATTTGAGTAATTGTTGGCACCCATTGCCTAGTTACTAAATATTTCTGTACTATGTATGGAGTATTACAGAACATTATTAATAAGTCATCTGATTACACTAAATATTGGCATTCATTGGACAGTCACAAACAATATTTATGCATTGTTCAGAAGTCATTATTCAAAACAAGAGTTAATTAATGGCATAGCATTAACATAATTTATATAGTTATAGTAATCATTGGCACTCATTGGCCAGTTACAAACCATTTTTATGCATTATTCAGAAGTGATCATTCAAAGCAAGAGTCAATTAATGGCATAGCATTAACATAATTCATCTAGTTATAGTTATCATTGGCACTCATTGACCAGTTACAAACCATTTTATGCATTATTCAGAAGTGATCATTCAAAGCAAGAGTTAATTAATGGCATAGCATTAACATAATTCATCTAGTTATAGTAATCATTGGCACTCATTGGCCAGTTACAAACCATTTTTATGCATTGTTCAGAAGTCATCATTCAAAACAAGAGTTAATGAGTGTAGCATCAAGCTACTGGTATTCATATATAATAGCATGTAAGTGACATAAGACAAATACAAAATATAAGAAACAGTGGCAAAGTATTCATATAGTTTTATAAAACATTATTCAGTATTATTCAGAAGTCATCATTCAAAATGAGAGTTAATTATTGGCATAGCATTTGTAGAGGATAACAAAAATATTATTTACAGAAATTATTGGCATAGTATTTATGCATTGTTACAAAACATCATTCAGTATTACTCAGAACTCATCATTCAAGTGACATAGGACATATTTAAAATGTAACACACTATAACTATTACTCAAGGTCTGTGGCTGGAAAACATCATTCAGTATTACTCAGAACTCATCATTCAAGTGACATAGAACACATTTAAAATGTAACACACTGTAACTATTAATCAAGGTCTGTGGTTCAATAATACATAGATATAATGGATTCAGTACATCTGACAAATCTGTATTATATTTAGTACTATAAATATCTCTTAAACTAGTAGCATTATTTGTGAATGGTAATACATTTTTTTTGTGTGCTAGCAATGCATTGCGTTGGGATCGATAACTAATTGCTGGGGCATGAAAATATTTGCTTTTGACTTATTGCTGCAAATAAGGATTAGTAACGTCATTCGTCATGAGTCAGCTGTAGCAAGGTTATGAAACAAGCAGAGTATATGTGATCACATTCATGAATGACACACACAAATGGGTAAAAAAAAACGCAAGTACTATAACAGGTTTAATAACTAACTGCTTATAGCACATTAATTTCATGAATAGCTTCTCATGGAAAAAATACAAAATGGATTATTAAGCTGAAAGAAGGAACGCATATTATGCTGAAAAGTAGTGAACTTCGAATTAACAGGTAATGAAACGTGTACTCAATATGTACGTACTCTAGCTGTCCTTTCCAAAACATTCAGTCATTATACCATGCGACATAAGACATACTGTAAAAACGAACTGCAACAAATACTTAAATAACTACATAGCATTTCTTAACTAACAGTAAATATATAAACTTCATCATTATCCTCATCTGCAAAGTAAAACTTCATTATTCATGTTACCATAACTTCATCACTATCATCAGCTGCAAAGAAAAACCTCATTATTCGTATTAGCATATTCTTCATATAACTATTCATCGTCATTCATTGTCATATGCAAAAAAGACACTTCATTATTCATATTACCATTTACTTCACACAACTATTCATAGTATAGAGTTTCTTATTTCTAGCATATTTCATCACTAAAACTAAGATGTGTAGTTCCGTCGGGCAGCCTGCAGCAATCGCCTCGTATTGTGAAAGAAAAATAATTAATTAAGACTGCTATCATACGATGTGTATAGTGTATTCTTGCTAATGCTTGTTAATTCTGATCCATTTACTCTTCATCACAAGGTATTCCATTTTCTTTCGTTCATTCCGAGGGTCAAATTCCCATTTCATAGTAATCCACTGTGTTTTGTTTAAGTTATTTCTTTTACACGTTATTGCTTTCTGAAAATGATGAAAAAGGATTAACATCGTGCATTTAAATCTTATACCCATTAAATAAAAACACACAGTCTCATAATGTAGTAGCAAAAAAAAAAAAAAAATGTAAAATAGTCACAATGTTGAGATATCATAAGGCAAAATGTCAAAGTCAACTGGTGTTTGTTCTATCTTAAAGATTTCGTAGTGCATACAAACAAAACAGAAAAACAAACATACATACACGGAAAATGGAAAATGTGCACGGTCTGATATATAACGACAAGAAATGACTTTCTTTGCGTTCAGCTTGTATGTTGTGTAGTTGATAGAGGCG
Organism: Schistocerca cancellata; assembly: GCF_023864275.1. Taxonomy (NCBI): domain Eukaryota; kingdom Metazoa; phylum Arthropoda; class Insecta; order Orthoptera; family Acrididae; genus Schistocerca; species Schistocerca cancellata. The sequence continues at coordinate 223,517,251 of NC_064628.1, forward strand.
AGATTTGAATACTTTAATGTGGAAAGAATTTGATAAAATTAATATGTCACTAGATAGAACTGCATAATTTGTCATAAAATATGTAAGTTCATCTGGAAAAATGTGCAAGGTCTGATGTGTAACGACAAGAAAAGCGACCTGCTAACCTTACCTTGCCGGGCACTTGCCAAGAAAAAATATGATAATCATCAGTAAGTAGTCACATAACTATAATTGCTTAAGTGGTCATAAAATATGTAAGTTTATCTGGAAAAATGTGCGCGGTCTGATGTTAACGACAAGAAAAGCGACCTGCTAACCTTACCTTGCCGGACACTTGCCAAGAAAAAATATGATAATCATCAGTAAGTAGTCACATAAATACACTCCTGGAAATGGAAAAAAGAACACATTGACACCGGTGTGTCAGACCCACCATACTTGCTCCGGACACTGCGAGAGGGCTGTACAAGCAATGATCACACGCACGGCACAGTGGACACACCAGGAACCGCGGTGTTGGCCGTCGAATGGCGCTAGCTGCGCACCATTTGTGCACCGCCGCCGTCAGTGTCAGCCAGTTTGCCGTGGCATACGGAGCTCCATCGCAGTCTTTAACACTGGTAGCATGCCGCGACAGCGTGGACGTGAACCGTATGTGCAGTTGACGGACTTTGAGCGAGGGCGTATAGTGGCATGCGGGAGGCCGGGTGGACGTACCGCCGAATTGCTCAACACGTGGGGCGTGAGGTCTCCACAGTACATCGATGTTGTCAACAGTGGTCGGCGGAAGGTGCACGTGCCCGTCGACCTGGGACCGGACCGGAGCGACGCACGGATGCACGCCAAGACCGTAGGATCCTACGCAGTGCCGTAGGGGACCGCACCGCCACTTCCCAGCAAATTAGGGACACTGTTGCTCCTGGGGTATCGGCGAGGACCATTCGCAACCGTCTCCATGAAGCTGGGCTACGGTCCCGCACACCGTTAGGCCGTCTCCCGCTCACGCCCCAACATCGTGCAGCCCGCCTCCAGTGGTGTCGCGACAGGCGTGAATGGAGGGACGAATGGAGACGTGTCGTCTTCAGCGATGAGAGTCGCTTCTGCCTTGGTGCCAATGATGGTCGTATGCGTATTTGGCGCCGTGCAGGTGAGCGCCACAATCAGGACTGCATACGACCGAGACACACAGGGCCAACACCCGGCATCATGGTGTGGGGAGCGATCTCCTACACTGGCCGTACACCACTGGTGATCGTCGAGGGGACACTGAATAGTGCACGGTACATCCAAACCGTCATCGAACCCATCGTTCTACCATTCCTAGACCGGCAAGGGAACGTGCTGTTCCAACAGGACAATGCACGTCCGCATGTATCCCGTGCCACCCAACGTGCTCTAGAAGGTGTAAGTCAACTACCCTGGCCAGCAAGATCTCCGGATCTGTCCCCCATTGAGCATGTTTGGGACTGGATGAAGCGTCGTCTCACACGGTCTGCACGTCCAGCACGAACGCTGGTCCAACTGAGGCGCCAGGTGGAAATGGCATGGCAAGCCGTTCCACAGGACTACATCCTGCATCTCTACGATCGTCTCCATGGGAGAATAGCAGCCTGCATTGCTGCGAAAGGTGGATATACACTGTACTAGTGCTGACATTGTGCATGCTCTGTTGCCTGTGTCTATGTGCCTGTGGTTCTGTCAGTGTGATCATGTGATGTATCTGACCCCAGGAATGTGTCAACAAAGTTTCCCCTTCCTGGGACAATGAATTCACGGTGTTCTTATTGTAATTTCCAGGAGTGTATAATTGCATCATTGGTCATATAAAAATCAGAAAATGGCATTACAGTGTGATAAATCAGAAAGTATGTTCATTCAATACTGGGTTTAATATTGGAGACATGGTGATTGCCTTTACTTTTTCTAGTTCTCAGAGTTTCGACGTGTAATACAATGGGGTGAGGAATGCTGCGAATTCTGTATGGACCTGTATATAGAAGCTCAAATTTACTGTATCTACTCTTTCCCCTGTTGGATAAATAATGTGTGCATACTAATATCTTCTGTCCAGCGTGAAAGTCACGGCGTGTACAAACCTGTTTTTGCTTTCTTCTCTGGCGCTCTGCGGCACGTTTGATGTTGTTGAGTGCAATGTCAATTATTTCATGGTGACGTAGTCGACGAGGTGCAGGAAAGGATACTAATTCTTTAATTTTGTTAGGTGGTTCAACATTTTTCAGTGTAACAGTCGGAGATAGCATAGTAGATTCATTTGGTATGGAGTTAATTACATCCTGGAATGAGAGTATGTGTGTGTCCCAATCAATACGTTTTTTATGGCAGTATATTCTACATAGTTTCTTTCATTAGTCGTTCACAAGGGTTCGAAGAAGCGTGATACTTGGATATATAAATCGGAGAACTGTTTCTTGTTCGTAACAAACGTGTCCATATAGCAGATAGAAACTGTGATCCATTGTCGGAAATTACTTTCGATACATGCCCTACATGAAAAAGAAAATGTTTTACCAATGCTTTCGAAACAGATTTAGCAGTAGCTTTGCGTAACGGAGTGGAGGTAACAAATTTCGAAGTGAGTTCAACAGCGACTAAGATGTAACAAAAACCTCCATTAGTTTTTGGGAATCCGACCAAAAATGATTACAGCGGCCATGTGTCTCAATTTAACGGGTACAATGGGATGTAACGGAGGAATATGTGAAGTCGAGTCTGACTTAGCTTTCTGGCAGATTTTACATGACGCTAAAACTCGTCGAATACGTTTCTCCATGTTGGCAAAATAACAGTTCTGTCTCAGTATAAGAAAACATTTTCTGGCTCCGTAATGTGCGTAACTTAAATGAGTATACCAAATTAATTTGTTAACAAGTTCGTCAGGAATGCATAGTAACCAGTTGTTGCTGTCAGGGTGAGAGCGGCGAAACAGAATGTTATTGCGTACAGTATAATGGTTTCTGATGGTAACATTATTCCTGTCTTGCCAAAGGTGTTTAATTTCTTTCCATACGTTGTCTTTACTCTGCTCTTGTGCTATATCTCGTAATGACGACGAAATGAAATTTTCAAATGCAACTTGTTGAATATACATGACGCTAAAATTTCCTTGGCAGAAGTTGGTTGCGATGTCTTGCTGATTGTTGCTGAGAGAACGGGATAGTGCGTCTGCTACAACATTCTGTGTACCGGGAATGTGAACAATTGTAAAATTAAATTCCTGTAAAAAAGTTTCCATCTGCTTAACCTGTCGTGTGTAAATTTTGCGGAAAGTAAAAACTGTATAGCTCTATGATCTGTGTAAACGGTCGTATGTCTTCCATAAAGAAAATGCCTAAATCTCGTAAATGCCCATACAACACATAATGTTTCAAGTTCTGTAACAGAATAATTTCGTTCAGCAGGTGACAGAATGCGACTCGCAAAGGCGATATTTTTAATTACTGTATTACCGTCTTCTTCAATTTCCTGAAAAATATGTACGCCTAAAGCTGTGTTAGAACTGTCGGTGGCAATGGAAAAATTTCTAGTAACATCTGGATGTGATAAAAGTGGTGCATTCAACAAAACTTGTTTCAGATTGACAAATCAGACTGGTTAGGCTATCCCACGACCAAATAGTGTTTTTACCTGTCAATTGACATAATCTAGGGGCGTCTAAAGCAGAGTAATGAATAAATTTACGGAAAAAGTTAATTAATCCCAGAAAGCTGCGTAATTGTTTCTTCGTCGTAGGAACAGTAATGTCACGTAAAGCTTGAAGTTTTTCCGGGTCAGGCGCAATGCCTTCTGCTGAAATTACATGTCCAAGATATTTTATAGAAGTTTTGCCAAAGTGTGATTTGCTAAGATTAACTGTGAGTCCTTGTGCACGAAAAGTTTGTAACAGTTGTTCAAGAATCAGATTGTGTTCAGACCAGTTAGCTTCTGCAATAAGAATGTCGTCTACATACGTTGTGATTCTGTCTTTCATGCAAAAGTGTGTATCGGATGCCGTCAAAACTAATAACATTTTCGTGAACAAGATTCTGTGTGTCAAAAGTATTGCTTACGTTGCTGGAAGATGCAAACTGTACTATACCTATTTAAGTTCTTTCTGACGTGCTATTATTTGCGGGAGGATGCTGTGGCATCTCGACTATTTGTACTGTTCTGTTATTTCGTCCTGACGTATTACGTTCGGGATGATGCCGACTGTTTCGTTCATTCATGATAATCTCTTGTTGCGGATGATTCTGTTGCTGGTAAGACCGACTGTTACGCTGAAAATTGTGCTCATTACTTTTACGTCTGTCATGCATTGCGATATGAGTTGAAATGGTGTGTTTTCTATACGTAGTGATTTCCTTGCTGCTGTGCGTTACTATTTGGCGGAGCCAACGCTATACGTGTAGGCGGAAAAACTTTAAAGCTTGGTTGACCTTGCACATTACATAGTTGGTTAGGTATGCTAACCGGCTGGTTTTGTTGCTGTTGTTGGGAAAAACCTCTATTGTTACCAAAATGTGTTTGCGATTGCTGAAAATTTTGTACATACTGATGATTAAAATTTTGTTTGTTATTAAAATTATGCTGGTAGTACTTGAGTGTCTAATGATTATTGTCACTTTCGGTAAAACTTGTCATATCAGGTTTTCTTTACACATCCTTAATCCTAGATAGGTCGATAGTTGAAGAGCTGGTTTGATAGATATAAAGGACAGTAAAAGAGAAGGCAGTAGTGCAGAAAACTAAAGATGAAATAGCACTACTACGGCTCGGGGCCTTGTGCACGCTATGGCACATATTCATCGAAGTGTAATGAATCCCCTGAGGCCTCTTACGCACTGCAAATAAATTTTGGTTTCTGTGTTACAGGCAATGCCGGTGAAAATTCAAAAGCAAGTTGTTGTATCCAGTCCAATTCTAGTTTCTGCGTTACAGGCCAAGCTGATGAAAATACAAAAGCAAATTGTCGTATCCAGTCCAAAGCGTGAATCTGTCTTCTGTCATTATTAAGCACTTTAAATTTCCTAACAGATAGAAAGTGTTTGTAATAAAAATTATCGTCCCTGTATGACTGAGCAGGTTCAGGATTGAATGATAATCTGTTTGTCTGTGACTGTTCGGAATCTAACTCACGTACTATCTGTAAATTACCTAAATTACACTGGCTGTGTGAGTCTGAAAAATGTTCGGAAAGGGGCGTATGCTGTGATGTGTTAAAGGCTGAAATATTTTTCATCTCCGTCACTTCTTGCTGTAAAGATGACAATTTTCTACGTAATGTATTACTGGACGAACCTATCTCACTGATCGTCTGCTGTAAATTTTGGAATTCGGGTGTTTGATTAAACGAAACAGGTGACGTATCGTCTGATTTAGTGTCATTATTACTTTCGATAACGTCAATACGACTGGCCAATTCATCATATTTTTCAATCAGTGCTTTTACCTGATCATCGTTTTTAGTATCACAAGCATTAATTTGTTTTCGTAATTTACGTGTGTTTTTGTTCAATTTTTTAACGTCTGCTTTGATGGCATCGGTTTCCTGTATTAGTTCCAACTTTTCAAATCTGTTGGTCATTGTCTGAAAGTCTAATGTGTGTGTGTCTGTTTTTGTTTGAAGATCGGAGATTTCATCACGCAATTCGGTGTTCAACTGTTTGATTTCGTCTGATACTGTAGCAATATTGTTGTCTACGTATGTTTTTGCTTTCGTAAATAATTCACGCTTATCTTCCTGTCTTTGTGCAGTAATTGTTTCCATGACTTGTTGCTTTACTTTATTCTGTTCCTGTATAGATCTACCGTAACGCATTTCACTGTTTTGTAGGTGGTGATTAAAACGTTCGTCAATTTCGCTGTTCTGTTGGTCAAATTTCGCGTCTACTTTTGCACCCAGTGTGCGTGAAGTTCTGCTGACATTCATTTAAACTAGTTGTGTAACTGTGTTGCGTTTTCAGAACATTGTTTAGCAACTGCACTAATTTCATCTCTAAGTAATTTAGTTGTGGCTGCATGTGTATTACTTAATTCTTGAGCCACAGATCTAATTTCTTCACTATTGCTCCTAGCGCAAGCTTTAATTTCCTCACGTAATTGTTCTTTAGTATCATGACATTGCACGCAACGGCTGTAATCTGTTCACTAAGTTGTTTGTTCGTTTCATTAAGGTTGTCATATTTTTCATTCAACTGTTTGAAATTTTCATTAAGGTTGTCTTGTTTTTCATTAAGTTGTTTGTTCGATTGATTAATTTGTAGCAATAATGCCATAACTTGATCCATGCCAACATTACCTACTCTATTCTCAGTGCTGTGTGATTACGTATCTGCATTTGTCACGTTTTCTGTAACCATTTGGTCATTCTGTAATTCCTGAAAAGGTTTGCCAATTGAATGTGCACTGTTGGTCACTACACCGGAATCAAATAAACTTGACGTGTTTCGTGAATATTGTTCACATTCGTTAGAAACAATTATCTGTTCACTACGTAAATTTTGCAAATTAGGTGTGTCAAACTGGACAGCGTTCATTGTAACAGAACGTGCCGCGTCATCAATTGTTACATTTACTCTGGACATAATTGCATTTGTTTGCTCACCATTGGGATCAAAATCAATATTAGTGATCGGTACGCACTGATTGTCTGTAAATGGAGGATTCTCATTAGTACACTGAGTGTCGCAAGTATTACCGGTCAAATTATTCGAGTCGACTATTTCACTCATTGCACATCGCGATGTACTGTTAACAGTTTTTCGCGGCATTTTTCACAAATCAAAATTAAGCACAAAAATGTAACAAAGACGAAATAAAAAATGGAACAAACACAATTACAACAAAGAGCAATAAATTGCCGATGATCTGTGAAAGAAAGAGTGACAAACTAGTAAATGCGTTGCGCCAGATGCAAACTACATTTAAGTAAATAAGAGTAGATATATGACTACTTCTCAGAGATTCACAGAGAAATACGATCCTGGCCGGTTGTCGCCAAGTGTAACCTCCCCACAAAATAAAAAAAAAATAAATAATATGAATATGATTCTAATTTAGTGTAACCTCAAAACAAAATTCTTTCACAGTGTAGCCTCCCCACAAAATTCGTTCCCATTTATAACCTCCCTACAGAAATTCATTCACATTTAACCTCCACACAAAATTCTTTCTGATTTAATCTAAGCTCAAAATTCATTCACATTTAGCGTAACCTCACAACAGAAAAATTCCTAAACCTCTAAACAGTAAAAATTATAATTATGTCGTTCACATTCAGTGTAACGTCCCAATAAAAAAATAAATTCAGTAACCTGGTAATAAAACAATGTAACTAACCTCTCCATTAAATTGTCGCTCAGTTATAATTTCTCAATAATTCACTGTCAATTTAACCTGGTAAATTTTGGACGACAGCAGTGCTGCGTCATGGCCCTGAAAGATCATTCTGAATAAAAAAAGGAAAATTTCTTACCTCAATGAAGCCGCCAGATATATCTGCTCTTACAATAAATTTTTCCGGCACAGCTCTATGCAATGCTGGCCAACCTATCTGTCATTTATGAAAGAAAGCAACTGATTTTTCTATTGCAATATTCGGGATGATCATGGATGGGAGAAATTAGTAAATTCTTTAAATTGAAATGAATGGTTGTTAAAAGTTACTTTTTATGAGGAAGATTATTATTACGAGAGTTTTAAAACATTTACATGCGACTTGAGATAACATTACTACATATGCGCGTGGCTGCTTTTTACCTTGTACAATAATACTCAGGCTCCGGCATCGCTGCACCGCGACCAGGCCAGCCAACACGATACACCAGACCAGACCAGAGCAGACTCCAGACTAGCAACAACTTACTGCTACAGCTACACAGTTTCTACTGTAGTCAACACTGCTCTCTGGTCAGAGACCTTGCATATCACAGGCAGCGCATGAGCAACATCGAAATTACATCTGTTCGGACCTCTTACAAATTATAAATAAAGGTAACTACCCTCACTCGGGGTATCAAAGTTGAGTGACCGGATGTAATTATAAGCTATATTTGAACGAGTGTAATATTGTACAATAGTGATTAAAAGTGAATGACAATAACGAAATCTGTATTTTTTTAAAATATTTTGTGGTGGTCATAAAGAACTCTCCCTTCTGTGTACCCATTATGAAAATACGTTAGTATTACTGAGACCACGCTGAAATATATTTTCAATTTCTGGACACTACTTATAGATCACTTTCTATTTGAAATGGATATTATTAGTAAGTTAAAGGTAGTTTACGGAACCTGTATTTATTATTTTCTTGTGCGGGACATAAATTACCTGCCCCCTCCCGTTGGTAGTACGCTTTATGGGAAATGCTTGCTATTCCTAATGTTAAATATCGCATCCAGGATACCACAAGCCATATATAAATTTCTTCTTCTTCTTTATCTTCTTCTGCACTCCATGGAATTAGGCAATATTGCTTCTTTCGGGTTTGTATGATACCCGACTGTCGTCTCCTTCTCAACTGGTTGACATCACTGCAGCTGAGAAGAGTGCTCCACCTACCACCTTCGAAGGATGCCATGAGTCTGATGATGGTCATGTGATAAGACCGAAACCCACCACCTATGTTCTTGTTACATATGTGGTGTGATCAAGACAGAATTTTAAAAAGAAAAATTTTAAAAATTTTTGGTCACTGTTTCAAAAATGTTTATTAAAGTTGTAGAAAATCGTCAAACTCATTATTTTATTTGTATAATGACAGTTTTCTCAATGTAGTTTTCAATTAGGATCTCAGGCGAGATTTATGTTAGTGGTTAAATGCTTTCATGCAGTTATCTGTGTTCACATGCACTACTGATTAGCCCAGGAAGGTCTCTTAATACCTAGTAGACGATTAACAGTTGCCTGCACATTTGCTGTGGTTTACCTGTCACGCAAATCTACTGTGTCAATCTTACATATTCTACAATCCCACCATGTTACCCATCTTCTTTTCATTGATACTTTTCCTCCAGTAAGCTACATTGCCCGTACATCCATCACCTTCCATCTTATGAATTCACTTTACTTCTTAATACTGTGAGTTCTCTAAATGGTGGCGATCGATAATCTGAATCATAAACGCAAGCTTAATTTGATTCTCGACACATACATGAAAATTATAACAAAAGGCAGAGGTGCAAAAAGTAGTTTATTAAAAATATGTAAATTCAAAATGCAAATACTTGGGTATGTATTCTATTTCTGCTGTAAATACGGAAAGGTTTTATTTAAAAATATTTAGATACAAAATGCAAAATATGTATTTTAAAACATCTTTATTACAATAAAGTACCTCTAGTTAGTAAATATTCTACATACCATTTGTTTCACTGATTTCAACACCAATAACTGTTAAAATATATCATCTCCATGTACCGCTCTTGTGGCCTCATTATCATTCCACAAAGGAAAATAGTTGTTCAACAGCAACAATTCTTGTAGTTGGATATTTCTTCAAGTTATCTAAACTATTGTCATTATCTTTCAAATACTGTAGTGTTTTAAGATGTATCGTAGTGTTGGCACTGTCACTGGCTACGAAAGAATCAGATTTTTCAACAAACAAATAAGATTCAGCTTTTTCTTTTTTTGTCAGAATGTTGCGAATTCTGCCCATCTTCTCCTTCTTGTTTCATCTTCCGCACTTCTGAAATAAAAAGTTCTTTAATGTATTCTCTGCTAGCCTGTGTAAGCCATTCCATTTTGAAAAAAGGGTAAAATATGGCAACATTTGCATCTGACTCATCGATTTTATAAAACCTTTGAAATTCCTTTTAGGTCTTTCTTTAATAACTTCCATCAGCACACCATAGGATGTAAGTCTCACTGCTTAGTATCCTCTGTGTACTCATCAGTTCTGGCAGAAGACAACCGTAGTAGGTATATTCCTCTTCATCTAAACTTCTGATGCCATGAGCGATAGGTTTTGAACAGCTTATGTATTCATTAAGAAACTGTATCTCAGTTTCTTTGAAAGCTGGTAATTAATGTTTCTTTAAATTTTTGTGTCTGTAGATCTTGAATAGACTTACAATATGAATTTCATCATGTTGGACATGGATAACTGGGAAGTATATGTTTCACTATCTTTATAAGACACTGAACACAGATTCCAAAGTGCCTGAAGTTTCAACATGTCTGCTGCATTAGGTTCTGTATATGAATTACTCTGACATCTAGTCTTATCAATAACTCTTGAATTTTTTTTAATGTAATGTTTGTGTGGTGCATCTCTCAAGATTAGGCAGTTGCACCTCTCCATAACTTAAGATGTCTCTGGAAATTCGCTTATGATTATCACAACATCACTGTCACCATCATCAACATTATCATGCAGAACTTCAATATTTTGAATATGGGCTGAATCTTGCTCACTTGTCCCTGTATCTGAATTTTTACTGTGTATTTTAAATGCTTTGAGGGTATTTGATCCACTATCGGTAATAGTCTTCACCATTTTTGTCAGCTTTAAATCAAATTCAAAGTGAATGTTCACAGTCCATTCAGTTACTTGTCGTAACTGTGAGTTTTCTTAAACCTGCTACAAGTCAAAAACAGGTATGAAAGTTAACACCTGCCCAACCCCCTCGCCCTCGAATGACAGATTTTTTGAGATAACAGTTGTTGCAGGTACTATGCTCAGTTACTTCATTTAGGTCAATACCGATTTCAGTGGCAAATTTTGTGGCAATCGAATGACTGCCTTCGATAGACATACTTACCCACATTGTTTCAGCTATATATATTAGACGATAAAACGTAATATTGTTAAATTAAGCAATATACAATACACAGTATCTATTACATAAAGCAGAAACAACATGGGTATATAAGTTGCCTGGGTAATTACCTCTACATGTAACGAGTGCCACAAAATTAGGCATTAAAATCGGTACTGATCTGTAGCAGGTCACACACAGCATCTATGGAAGTCAGGAACTTTATGGGCCTTCGAACTTTAACACAAGAAATCATTTATTTGTTAATTTTTTTTTTGGGGGGGGGGGGTGTACTCTTGGATCAATTTTTGCGCTTCCTAAATAACAGCTTCCTTATGGAAGTCGGTACTTTGTCAAGAGTGTCTTAAGAAGTGTCAGGAATGCATATGGTACATTATGAAGTCCGTAAGAGTATTTGTTAATCAATAAAATATTTCGGAAATGGTACATTTTCATAGGGGCTCCCCAAAGCATGTCATTTTGCCTTATGCTTTAAACAAATGTTTTGTGCACTCACCTGTATTATACTTTGTGAAGGCACTTTCAATACAGAATTTTGAAGGCATGTACTGTGAATTCGAGTGGGTTCTGTTCCGCATTTAATGAATTCATCTTAAGCAATGTATTTTAACTTTGATACCTTTTCCTGTGGTGCTTTTCTTCGCTTCAGGTACGATCAAGTATTAACACCTCCCACAAAAAAAAGATATTACAATGTGTCCAGTCCAAAGTGAACTTTAGACATTGGAACTTAAAGGAAAAGGGGGAAGAACATGATGACGTCCACGGGCGGACTTGTGACGGGCGGAAAAGCAGCTCATGCTTCACTGTAAACTTATTTTTCGCGCTGAACATCTGCTGTCACACAGAAGAAGGACAAGATTCCATGAAAGCAAATTTCAAACACGCTCTCGTTCAAATGTGGTACAATATGGCAGCAACAACATCAATACTCACACCTCACATGTGATACTTTGTACCATTAAATGAAATGGTTGCAGAGAGAGATGGCAGGAAGTACAGCAACTTCTACCAAGTGGAACTCCGTGTTGGAATACATTGATGGATTTGACAAACAGTACTTAATCTGTCGATTGCTACTGCTTAGTCTCGTGTCATCTAACTATTAGCTACACACGGAACCTGTTAACTGTTTGTCCGAAATAACATTTGTTTGTGTGTGTTTTGGTGGGGTGGGGGGTGTGATGGAGGGAAGCATCTTCAGACCAGGTGGCATGTGAAATGGACCTGAGGGTAACTTGTTGTGCAGTAGTCAGCTTAGTTTTCGTGCAACACGGCTCATGTACTGTGTTTCGTACAAACAACGTTGATTACAAGGTTTGGCGGCACTGAGAAGACACGAAATACAATGACAACTTCCGATGGAACTTCTGCACTTAAGCTCAATGTGGATTGCAGTTGGTACACGAGGAGAAGTCCCCTCAGACTGATAGGCTGTCATGGGGCGAAGGGGCATGTGTGGACGGATGTCTACTTATCTACTCCCAACTTACGAGTGCGCGCCTCTCTTACTAGTGATCAACAGCTGTGACACACACTGAAGCGCCAAAGAAACTGATAGAGACATGCTTATTCAAATAGAGAGAATGTGAACAGGGAGAATACGGCGCTGCGATCGGCGACGCCTATACAGGGTGATACATAATGTGAGCAAATAATGTCTCACGTGTATTGACTTTGTCCTCATAAACTATGTCTTTCATCCATCCCCATGTACAAAAATCCATTGGTATTCAATCGGACTATCTGGGTGGCCACAGATGTGTAGCAACACGACCAATCCATTTCTGGGCTGATTGCTCATTTAAATGTGTAGTAACGGCGTTGTTGAAATGTGGAGGCGCACCGTCATGTTGAAAGTACTTTTGCAATCACTTAGCAAGTGGAACATCTTCGAGTAAGCGGGATATTTCTTCTTGAAGGAATTGTAGGTAAGTCTCGACTGTTAGACGTCCTGGGAAGATGGTTCCATGAAGTGTGTGTTGATTATACCACACCATACATTTATTCTAAATCGCTGCTGGAAATTGCATCGCACTGTTGCAAGTGGGTTTGATTCAGACCATACGTGCTCGTTATGTAAATTCTTTGTACCATCTCGAGTAAACTGTGCCTCATCAGTAAATAAAATGTATTTGTGTAACTGCCGATTAGTATTTAACCAGTTGCACAACTTCAAGCGAAGGGCAGGAACTCCCGGATGTAAATGATGCACCTTTTGTTTATGGTAAGGATACAGATTGTACTTCAGTGTACGCCATACCCTAGATTGTGAAATGCCTAATCGTTGAGAGATACGTCGTGTACTGGTACCCGGGCTACGTGGAATGGCATCCATAACATCCTCATCATTGTCTTCACATACCGAGCGCTCGTACTGATTATGAACGCAAGGTGGAGAACCTGTCTCCCGTAACATTCGAAATACTCCACTAATGGTTCGTGCATTCGGAATCCTCCGATCTGGATACGCGATATTCGTTAACTATAATAGTAGCATTATCATCACATTGGCCATAAACAAACACCATATCGGCCTATTCCTCTGTCGTAAATTTGAAAGGCATCCCTATTTCATAAATAATCTACAAACTACAACAGTTACAACGTGATTTCACTTAAATACACTGTTGTTATAATGTTCCTTCACTAAACAATTCAGGAAACTACTGCCTTTCAAGGTTAGGAAACGACTGAAACAACTCACTAACGGTTGCCAACAATGACATAAATGTTTCTACATTCTTAAACGAAAGTAAACTAATTTACTTTTATAATAATCATTCTTTCTCTGGATGTTCTGGAAAACTACTACAGACACACGTCAGGGACATGTTTTGTTAAATTCACCAGACCTATAACAACAAAATAAATGAAAATCGTGCTTTAATTTAACCTAGTACAGTTTTCCGAAGGCTTCATACTAGCGAAGTTGCTAAATTTCAGACAAAATGTCTTGTTAGCCGTAACTCCGTAACTAAACATTTACGGACCTATGTTTTGTGAACTTATTTCTTTAGTTTTATTTGTATAAAAACATTAAAATATTTGCGTATCTTCGTCAATAACCAAGTTTCTGGCTCAGTTGTTAGATGGTTTACTGCTGCTACAACGCCAGGTTATCAAGATTTAAGAGATCTTGAACGTGGTGTTACAGGCGGCGCACGACCGATGCGACACAGAATCTCCGAAATAGCGATGCAGTGGGGATTTTCCCGTACGACCATTTCACGAGTGTACCGTGAATATCAGGAATCCGGTGAAACATCAAATCTCCGACATCGCTGGGCCGAAAAAGATCCTACAAGAATAGGACCAATGACGACTCAAAGGAATCGTTCGACGTGACACAAGCGCAAACCTTCCGCAAAATGCTACAGATTTCAATGCTGGGCCATCAACAAGCGTCAGCGTGTGAACCATTTAACGAAACATCATCGATATAGGCTTGCGGAGCCTTAATGACTGCATGACACAAAGCTTTACGCCTCGCCTGGGCCCGCCAAGACAGATATTGGAGTTACGTTTATTTTTTTTTTTTTTGTTACAGTCCGGCTTTAGTAAAACACAGTTTTGTTTTTTTAACCCAGCCATGGTTCACTGCAGTTGCAACATCTTCAGTGGGCTTTTATAATTGTGACTGTTAATGATAAAGAATGTTCTTTACTGTTTGTATACATGTAAATTTAGTTTTGAAATCGTAATTACAAGTATTTGAAAATACATTAAATTATGAATGCATTCCTTTTTACCGCATAATGTGGTTTTCCTCATGTATTATGTTTCTACAGTGACTGTATTGCTTCACAGTTTGTTATCTGCAACCACTTAAGCCTTAAAGTAGACAAATTATTTAAGCCAAAATTACGATTTGAAAATTGTTATGGCTATGCCAGGAACTAATTAATTCTGTGTGTGTGTGTGTATTTACTTTATGTTTCACTTACGTTTTCTTTTTCCTCATCTTCATCACTGTCAGACAGTATATAATGAGTTGTCACTGTCACCATTTCACTGTTTACCAGCTGCAAAAACAAACATGGCGGACAGTGGAACAGTTTAAGGTGTAAAAAAAAGATTGCTGACGGTGGAACAGTTGTGGTGTTCCTGGCAGTTGTTCTGAATCTTTCTGAGGCGTCTGTGAATTTTGTGTGTGTGTGTGTGTGTGTGTGTGTGTGTGTGTGTGTGAGGGAGAGAGAGAGAGAGAGAGAGAGAGAGAGAGAGAGAGAGAGAGAGAGAAAATCATGGAACAAAACTATTGCTCATTTGACAATCAGTTCTACTCATGAGAAGACGGGCTTCCAATGGGGTCAACAGCCAATGGACTCCTAGCCAACAATTTTCGCATATCATCTAGGAAATGAAATATTTGAAACAATAGTAAGAGCCAAACAATACCAGATAATATATTGGTATCGCTATGTAGATGACATCATATGCCTTCTAGATGAAACACCAAGTCGCATCCAACAACTACACAGTGATATAAACAAAGTACACCCAAAAATAAAATTCACCATAGAAAAAGAACACGAAGAAAGGTTAAACTTCCTTGACCTCACAATATACAGACACAACAACCAACACCAAATCCTCCATATTCAGGAAAGTTACCATCACCAGCACAGCCACTCACAAAGATTCTAATCATCCAGTTGCGCACAAACTAGCCGGCTTCCAATATGTGCTATGCAGACTGAGCAAAACCCCACTCACTGAAAATAACTACAAGAATGAACTACAGGCAATCAGACAAATAGGTGTAGAGAATGGATATGACACAAACACTATAGATAAATTGAACCACAAAATTTAAAAAAATGAAAAAGGACACCTAACACACAAAAACAAAAGCCTCCTCATCAACTTACAAACACACAGAACACACATATGAGCACACGTGAACAAGAAACAACCACAACGACAAAAATGGGGGTCACTCTCACCCACAACAACAAATAAGTCCACAGAATAACAAAAAACCCAAAAAAGGGCTAAATGTAGCGTACAGGACACACAACTCAACACAGAGAAAACTAAGGACAACCAACACAAACACAGTTAAACACAACACATCTGGTATTTACCAACTAACATGTCAGGACTGCAAATCAGTTTATATAGGACAGACAACCGGAAACTTTAATACTAGATACACAGAACACAAAAGAGCATTAAAAAGTAACAACTGCCATTGCACATTTGCTGAACACCTTATGGGCAAGAAACATAACCCAACAAACATCAATACTGATTTGAAAATTCTCAAATGCAGAAACAGCTCCACACAAAAATTAATAACTGAAGAAAATTAGCAGATACAAAAATCCATAGTGGAAGGAAACTATGTGATAAATGAATACACAGCTCTCTGCAATGGAACTCTGTTTTCTGCCCTCAAAGAAGTATTAGACAAGACCAACCTACAGAGGTCACCCCCCCCCCCCGCACCCTCACCCCACACACAAAAAGAAATCCTCAAACCTACTGTCACACATACTCTCTCTCTCTCTGTCTCTCTATGCCCCTTCCTCTCACCCACCCACACACACACACACACACACACACACACACACACACAAACACACACACAGAATTAATTAATTTCTGGCATAGCCATAACAATTTTCAAATCGTAATTTTGGCTTAAATAATTTGCCTACTTTAGCGTGTAAGTGGTTGCAGATGACAAACTGTGAAACAATACAGTCACTGTAGAAACATAATACAAGAGGAAAACCACACCATGTGGTGAAAACGTATGAATTCATAATTTTATGTGTTTTTCAAATACCTGTAATTACGATTTAAAAACTAATATTTACATGTATACAAACAGTAAAGAACATTCTTTATGTTTAACAGCAATATAAATAAAAGCCCACTGAAGATAGTGCAAGTGCAGCTAAACATGTTAGGGATACAAAACAAGATTATGTTTTGCTAATGGTGGACCCTACCCAAAAAAATATGTATTGTTAAAGGAAACACAGTAAAAAAAAGTTTCGACCGCAAGAAGACATTGGACTGTTGATGATTGCAAACATGTTGTCTGGTCAGACGAGTCTCGCTTCAAATTGTATCGAGCGGATATACGTGTATGGTCATCCATTTTGACGGACTTTGGGCCATTAGAATTGCTGCAATGTGGCTACAGGAACACTTCTGAATTTAAACGGTTCAGCTGGCACCAGTCTTCCTAGACATCAGCATTATTGAGCGTATCTGGAATGCCTTGCAACTCCCCTACTCTTATAGATTTATGGACACCCCGCAGGATTCATGGTGTCAATTCCCTCCAGGACTACTTCAGATATTAGTCGAGTGGGCATGCCACGTCTTGTTGCGGCACTTCTGCGAGCTCGCTGTGGCCCTGCATTATGTTAGGCAGGTGTACTAGAGTCTTTGGCTCTTCAGTGTACCTTACACACTTTAGTAAAATGTGTCATGGAAGAGCTTTACAGGACTGGTATCTTCAAAAGCGATACTTATTTGCAATACAAACTGTAAAATTAGGCTAAGATTGTTGTAACGCAATACAATGCACAGAAGAAAAGTCTTTTTTATTTCTTGTGGGCCTGCAGCGTTGTATATGTCTTGTAAAGACATTATGTATTAAAAAATGTTCGAGCTATAATATTGTTATTGAGATGTTCTGATTGTTAGCAGCTCATTTCGAACCTCAAAGTTATTTCCAAACTATCTGAAAAATAATTCAGTCTTGAAACAAATGTTTTTGTACATTTTCGTTATTACTTAAATACTTAGTACATCGTTACTGCCTTTGCTGTCAACATGTTAATATAGGTGAAGCTGTATTAACCTTCAGTTTATGGAAGTATTCCACACTATTTTTGAGATGGTCGATTATCTTTGTATCTGACAGCTTCTTTTGACTGTTTTTAACGATGTGCCGTGATTACATCCTTGGATTGTTATTTTATGAGTTGTGAGATTTTATAATCTTTCTTTTGTTTACTGGAATTATTGTTATTACTCTGATTTATTTTATGGGTTTGTGAGTAGATATAATCTTTATTCTGTTTATTGTTACTATGTTTACTTCTTGTTTATTAATCTGTGCATTTGTAGGATTTTGTTACCTTTCTTTCCGTTACTGGTGTTGTTACCTGTGATTGTTTTACTCACCCATGATCTATTTCGATGATTTCAATAATGTCGATGTAATTTTTTTGTTTTAATTCAGTTTGTTCATTCAAGATTTTGTTTTATATTTGCTTGTATGGGTGTGAATTTCTATTTCTTCGAGAAGATTTTGTTTCAAACCCTCAGTGCTATGTGCAAGATTTCTATAGCGTGTTCTAACTGAATCGTGTGGTGATTTTCTGTTTCGATGCGATTATAAAACGTGGACTGGCTTGTCTCACTCTGTCTTATGTGTTCTTAAAATCATATTTTGAAATTTATGCGCATTTGGCCCCTACAGAATTTGTCACAATAGATTTTTTTATACACCTGTGTGTGTTTATGTGAGGGGGGGGGGGTGATTTTGTTTTTGCAGACCGGATTTGTGATTTGTTGTTGTGTGCAAAGTGAAATGCAAATCGTACTGTGTTTGACTCTAATATTTCGATTATATTGTCAGATATGTCTCCCATATACGTCTGTCGTATATAGGTGAATTTTTTCGTGGTGTTTGTTTCTTTTGTCAGTATTATGTCATTATGTACTATGTTGTGAACTGACTTTGTGCGTTTTTTATATAGTTGGCCTACAATAGCGGGTTTATCGCTGCTTGTGAGTGTTATGTATTTTAGAGTTGCTAATTCTTTCTATATTGCAGGATTTTGTAGTGGAAGGTTTACTAAACTTTTTGTAATGGTGCAGGAATAGGCACATTCATGTATTGTGGGATGACAAGAATATGCTTCTGTGATGTTGTCTGATGTGGTATGTTTCCTTAAATTTCCAAATCATGCTTGTTGTGTATAATTTTTATCATTATATCAAGGAAATTAATTGATCTGGTATTCACTGGTTCTACAGAGAGTTTCATATTTGGGTGAAGTTTGTTTTATGTATTGTCAATGTGTTGTATGTCTGTGTCAGTTCTATCTATTAGAAGAAGCAGTGTGTCATCTACACAGCGAAAGTAGCATGATTTTATTAGCGACCTTGCTTGCAGAGCTGAATATCTTTGTGCAGGGGTATTGGGAAAAATGTCAGTGATGGTATCTATTCTACTGCATCCCATTGCGACTCTGTCGTTTTTCGTTGTATCATTTGTTATTCAATGCAAAATATTTCTGATTGAGTGCTAATTTCAGAAGTTTTATTATTTCCAGTATTGCTGAGACTGGCAATTTTCGATACTGTAGTAGGTTGTGTTCTATGATATAAATTGTTGTATTTATTGGAATTCTGTTATATAGTTTCATGATATCGATAGATGCAAGTTTTTCCTTCTGTGGTATTTTCATGTCTTTGATTTGGTTAGTCAGGTTTCTGGCTTTTTTATTGTGTAGCGTTTCTGGTAAGTGTAATATTTGTTTAAAAGACTGTTTAATTTTCTGCTAATTTGGTAGGTTGGACTATCTATGCAGTTCACTACAGGCCACACTGGAATTTTGGGTTTATGGATCTTAGGTTGTGCATGAAGTGTGGCTGTTGTTGGGTTCAAACAGATATATTGCTTTTTTCCCAGTCCGTGAAGATTGTGTTGCTACCTTTTATTACTGTCTTGGTGTTGGCAGCATATTTGTCACTTGTTTTTGTGTCTATCTCTGTAATATTGTCTGCAAAAAATTCTAGTACTTTCCTTATGCAATCATTTTGTTTCGTTATTACAAGGCTACTCGATTTAATTGGTTTGATTGCTGTTGTTTCATGTGTGAGTAAATTTTGGTTAATGTTCCTGATTATTTTATGACCCTGTTGATGTTGCTTGTTTGTTTGACAGGCTTCAGTGAACGATTTTCTATGATTTCTGATGTTTGCACTGTGGTTTCATTTTGTTGTATATATGTAGCTTGGCTCTGTCTATTGGTACTTTAGTAGATGCTATAATAGATTTAACTATTGTTGTGTTTGGTTTTGGTTGTAGGTACTACATTTCTACCTTTATTGAACAGCTGCTCTTCCTTTACTCTAAAGTTAAAAGAGTGGTTCGAGCATGGAATGGTAATGTGTAAGCATGTCGAGATTGATGTAATGGCCAATGTGTATGTAGTAGATACTGGAATTTCTTCTGTTGCATCATTCTCACTTGTTTGATTACATAATATACATATCTGTCTATACATTTTGATAGATTATCAAATATTAGTGGAGTAGTACTTCCACTAAGACGTAAATGTGCTACATACATATCTTGATCTACAGTGTTTTTCTCTGCCAATTTGTTCTTGATGTGCTCTGTGATCAGTATCTGGGCACCGAGATGTTTTATTTTTGATTGAAATTTTCGTGCTTTTACTGTGATGGGGATGTTAGTTGGAACCAAGTTGTTTTCTACACACAGTTTATTAAATTTCACACTTTTGATAAGCTACTTTATCTTCAGACAAAGTCGTATATACTGCAGGAAATTCTCCATGTTATGATGTGGCAGAAGTGCAAGTATTTTTATTTCTGTTCAGCCTGCAACACTGTATATGTCTTCTAACTATATTATACATTACAAGAAAAGTTGATACTAAATAATGTCACAACAGTCAGATCGTTTACTGATTTGATCCATAAATGGTTTTTGAAAGCCTGTGACTGTGAAAACAACAGGTTTGTTTATAAATAAATCTTCTGCTACCAGTCAAGATTTTTCTTTATTTCCTTTTTTCACCACTTGTAAGAAGATCTTTGCAACTGTTTTGTTTATATAAGATATTTTCAATGTGTGTAGTGTACATCAAGTTGTGTGTGATGTTTAGTGTGTGTGTGTGTGACTCTGAATAAATGGAACACTAGAAAACTTAAAAGTCTACAAAATGAAAACAGACCCTCACACATTGATAACATCAACAGAAATGGCTTAATACACACAAAAAACGCACTTGAAAATGGGAATCATTTCCCAAATCGCGTCATGCGAAGAGTAAATAAAGAAAAATCGTGATTGGTACCAGAAGATTTATTTATAAACAAAGCTACAGATCGTTTACTTCAGAATCACTTCACAACAAATGACAATCAACATGAAATACTACAAATTGTGCTGATGTGACACACAAAGGATTAGGAGTATGGCGATTTCTTGTCTTGTAAACTGCTACAACACTGAACTTCAGAAACTGTTATGGAAAATTATGAAGTCCATTAAAAAGACTCTTTATCGATGCCAGGTACTCCAGCTAGCCTAAGTTAAACATTTTGAATAGAGTTTTACATATTACCACGCAAAGAATAAGTGTGGAATTTTATTTCAGGTTAGATTACTAGTAATAACTACTCAAAATGGTTCAAATGGCTCTAAGCACTATAGGACTTAACATCTGAGGTCAACAGTCCCCGAGACTTAGAACTACTTAAACCTAACTAACGTAAGGACATCACACACATCCATGCCTGAGGCAGGATTCAAACCTGCGACCATAGCAGCTGCATGGTTCCAGACTGAAGCGCCTAGAACCTCTCGGCCACCGCGGCCAGCTTAAAATAACTATTCATTTATTATAATGTTCAACTAGTTTATGTTTAGCTAAAAGCAATTAAAAATAATGTTTTACTTAAATTTCCTTTATTTAGTTCCAGAAAATAAAGAAAACTGAACAAAATCACTCACCAAATTAAAAAAATTACCATAGTCAAATTGTTGTTTGCACTTACTATGCAGTGTTGGATAAAGATCTTTAATACAACAATAGAATCAAAATTATTGATGAGCAATAAAAACTATTGAGACTTATCTTACCGACGAGAAGTAGAAGCTGTTTTTCAAGTACTTCATGGATGTATATGCTGTCTACAAAGGTCTAACTGTCACTGTCATATTGAATGGACATTCTTAGTATTAGCCATGAGAAAAATTATGATCTCACAAAACTGCAATATTGACATTCCTTCCTCCTTCCTTCACTTCCTTTTGAGATGACTAGGCATTATCAGACAATTCTGATACATTTTACGTTAAACAAATAATAATGTACACATATAATGTTTATTCAAGTCTTACTGCTGTTTGTAACAATTAGGGTAATGGTCATATTCTATTGACAGGTATACCTTTGGCGCTAATTGCGCCATCTGTATCCATTGTGGAACTATTTATGTTTAAACAAATGGCTCATTAAATGAATGAAGACTGTGAATTAGGAGATAAAAAAATTCATAATAAGCATTTTGCATTCCTCAAATAGAAAAACGTATATTTTAGGTGTGTCGAATAAAACAAAAATTCTTTCTGAAAAAAGTATTTAAAATGGAAATAGGTATTCTGCATTTTGAATCTGCATTCCAGGTAAATGTATTTTATATAATTCACGTCTCTTATGGTAAGACAGGTGATATACAATACGTACAAGAACCAAGTGTGACCAATAAGAGTAACATTGACACTGCTATCCTCAATGAAAATGAAGAAGAACTATGGGCAAAATCAACAGCATAATGAACACTCTAGTGAGTTCAGAATATGGATTGAGAGCCAACTGAAGAAGAAGTAATGAGGATTGACAGTAATGAGGGTAAAGATAAACTTCACATAAAAACTGGTGAACACGAAATTCTGCTACGCTGCAATGAATATAACACATGGCAGTGAATGTAAGTGCTTGAGATGTGTTGTTACAGAAGAATGTCGATGATTAGGTGGGCTGATATAAGGATTGGAGAGGTTCTCCGCAGAATCGGCAAGAAAATGAACACTTACACTACAAATAGAATGGAACGGAAGACAGGACACGTGTCATAACGTAAGAGAATAGCTTCCATAGTACTAGAGGGAGCTGCATAGGGAAAGAAACTGAAATACAGCCAACAAATAATTAAGGACATCGGGTGCAATTGCTATTCTGAAATGAAGAGGTTGGTCTAAGGGGAAATCCGTGATGGGCCACATCTAAATAGATGACGGATGTCTGTGCCTCCTCTGCCACCCCCCTCCCCCGCAAAGAAATGGAACATGTGATGGCTTCCAAATATGAAACTAGCCATCTGCCAAAAGAATGAGCGGTACAATGCGAGGGGAAAGTTTAACGTTGAACAGCTCTCATCATGCCTAGCAACCTTTTTGACATTGAGTGACTTTTTCACTTTCAATTCCACAACTGTTGTTTGTATCAATATTTGTCACTTCATCGTTCTCGTGACGATCGAAAATAACTGTGGAAGTATGGTCTCATTTAATATAATTATTACAGAGGGTACTCAGAATTTCACCATTCACTCTATCCCCAAGAGAGGTGGTGCAATGGTTAGCACAACAGACTCACATTGCGGAGAATGACAGTTCAAATCCAAATCCAGACGTCGAGATTTATGTTTCCGATATTTCCATAAATCGCTCCAGGCAAATGCTGGAATAGTACCTTTGAAAGGCCAAGGCCGAATTCCTTCCAAGCCGTTGAATCAATCTGGCGTTATTTTCCGTATCTGATGACCTCGTTATCGACGGGGCATTATATCTTAATCGCCCATCTTTTTATTTTTTCTATACCGTCCACCGTTTATGCCGATAGGTGAGTATTCAATGGATACACGATCTATATGATTCAATGGAAACATGACCTGTGTGATGTTGCAACTAGTTTGTAACTACTAAAAATCAGAAATGGGGAAGGAAAGTCAGGTTTTAACGTTCCGTGGACACCGAGGTCATTAGAGACGGAGCAAAAGCTCTGATTGATACAAGAATGAGGAAGAAAATCAGCCGTCCTCTTTCAAAAGAACTATTACAGCTTTTGCCTGGGGCGATTTTTGAAAATCACTGAAAACGTAGATCAGGATGGCCGGATGTGGATTTGAACTGTCATCCACCTCTATACTTAAAAGTTAAATTAAAAAAAAAATTATTAAAAAAAAGTGTAAATGTATTTAAATTAGAAAAACGATCAGACTTTCTAAAGCTAGTTCGTAAGACAAACCCCATCGTCAGTAGCACACTAGAAGTGAATAGTAAGTTGCTATGAACACTAGAGGTTCAAATGGTTCAAATGGCTCTGAGCACTATGGGACTTAACATCTATGGCCATCAGTCCCCTAGAACTTAGAACTACTTAAACCTAACTAACCTAAGGACAGCACATAACACCCAGTCATCACGAGGCAGAGGAACACTAGAGGTAAACTACACTGTCGCAGAGAACGCGGGTGGACAACTGGCTGCATATTTCCGCTGTGCCGGACGTTTACCAGGAAATGGAACTCTGAGTTCCTCTTGTTCCAGAGTTGCTGCTGTTCGCTCGAGCAATTACAGCCTGCAGCGTGACACCAAGGGCTGTGCCACCGGTTGCATATCTGCCGAGCCAGAGGGGCGCTCATGTGCAGGCCGATCTCTGTTTCAGTACGAGCGTGCATTTGCTAATTCCTGTCTTCCACCCAACCTATACCTTCCTACCACAGACTACTGGGAGGAAGGAAAATTTCAGGCTAACGAGAACGTGTAATGGAAAGCGGTGCGCCACAGTAGAATTCAATTAACTAAGGAGGTCTTGCAGAAAATGTCTCCCATTCATTGTGACTAATTTAGTTTGCATCTACAACAAGTGGCATGAAGAAGACGTGATATAATTAAATTACCTGCGATTTATTTATTTTTTCCATTTACGATGGGTCAGGACTACTATATCCGCTGCACGCGGTCTAACGGTATCAGCGGTTGCACAAATGTGGAACTTGGTAGAACCGTTGGTCTTGACGTGAAAGGCTTCGACAAAAAAAGTAGTTTTCACTGTGGGGAAACATATTTGTTACTTTAGTACTGTAAATTGCTATGAAATTAAGTGTATTTTATTCAAATAATTTATCATCTGAATTTCATCTTTCGGATGTAAGTGTGAAATGTGTAGGGATCGTTAGTACGTTGGGAAACTGAGCTCCTACGTCCGTTATGTGTGAAGAGAGTGCTACAGGAGTGACTGTGATTCTTGGAACATGCTGTAACTGATCTGATATCATGTGGAAAGTAATGAACTTTCATCATGCTAACATTCTGTTAATTTACTGGAAGTGTACAAGGGCAGTTTATGAGAGGGAGACAAAAGCTGTCGCTATTTGAGGCGAATGATTGCTAACTGTGGTCGACCTCTTATGACTTACCAAGGATATCGGTGCAGGGTGGATGCACAGGCGTGACAGAATGGTAGCAACGATGTATCGTGTTTGTACTGCCCAGCAATACAATGTAAATGAAGTTGCCTGATGTGCTCATGTATCAACTGAGATTGTACAAAGTCTTTAAAAGAAATGGAGTACTCCTCTCAGCGATGCAACACGAAATAAGGGCATGGCGTATTATTTCATAATAAACATTGTACGAACAATTGACGACATATATTCAATTTGAGCTGTTCTAAGGATGAATAAATGTAAAAATTAATCATAATTAGTTAATCAAAATAAATTAATCACGCAGAAGAACAGGACGGAACGAAACGAATTTAATCTCCATGGCCGTTTTGTTCAGATGGAGTACCGCAGCCGTGTATCTGTTAAAATACAATTTAACCTGTCTATTTTCTTTAAAATAGCACGTACTGTGGAGCATAATGACCCATTGGACGAAACTCTAGATGTAAATCTGTACTCATTCATGATCAGTGTCATTGTGCATAAAATGATTTTCGATACTACGCCGCGTCATTGTAAGATACCAAAACAACTAAACTGCTGACGTTTAGACGCACTTGCTGCAGTCCTTTTCAGGGCTGTTCGCTGCGCTCCGTTTCAGAAGTGAGCCATAGTTTCAGCAGTGACCCATCCTGAAGAAGACCGCAGGAAGTCGGTGGAAACATCGGCAGTTTAGTTGTTTGAGTAGTTGTAGTGACGCAGCTCAGTAACCAAAATTATTTTATAAAAAAAAAATTCTAGCAGATTGCCTTAAGGAAATATCATTACATGAAATTAAATACAATTTAATTCTTGTCTGATCCAGGTGAAATATTATTGTCAATGTAATATTGGTGTTGATCACAATTAAAGCAAAAAGAAGTAGATATCTCTCTTTGAAACATAAGAAATATCTCCTAAAAATGTAAGCAAATGTCAGTATATTCTTTTCTTTTTAGCATGGTCCAAAATACAATATAATAATAATGGAAACATTTATTTTCAACGAATAATATCAAAATTTAAATAAATGACAATATATTTACTTCTTCTGATCGTAAAACATTGATGAAAATGGAAAAAAGTAACAATGGGCAAGCTTCTTTTGAACACCAAAGATTAACAAAATACAAGAAAGTGATAATGGGCAGGTTACTTTTTACCACAGAATATTGTTAAGAATACAAACAACATGTGTTTCTGTGTGTGTATCTTTTTGTACATCTAGCATATAATGTGTTTGTTCAGTACAGTTCGTTGATCAAAGTACAAGTAAATAATGGTACACATGCCAGTTTTAGACACAGAACACCATTTTAGACACAGAACACAAATAATCCATTACTTCTTACAGTTTTGGGAGTAATATGGAACATGACCTTTACAATCAGAACACATGAAGTCTTATGTCATAACCAGAAGAAAAAAAATTGCACCTGGCACATTTGTAGCTTTGCTTCGAGTTGCAACAGCTTGGTATAGAGTTTGATATTTACTGGCCTGTGTTTGTATCTTTCTCAGAATAGCAATAGATTCTGTATTTCGTAGCAACCGTTTTCTGGCTTCGGTGTACGGCAAACAACACATCTTCCTAGTTCCTCGAGGAATGTTCTTCTTTTGTGACCAGTATTTCCTTTCCACTTCAAACTGATTTCTTTCCACAGTAAAAAAGCGTTGAAGCTAGTAGTGTGAAGCAGTTTGCAAAGTCCAGTTACAGGCTAACAACTGGTATTTCTCTTGCACGTGTGTGTGCAATAAGATGGTCGGCTATGTCAACTGAACCTTTCATTGCACTGGAAGTGTTACATCATTTTTGGCTTTTTATGTTCTCTGTTGCTCATTTGGTTACCATTATGCATTGTGCTCATCAGTAAAACGTTTTTTCTTTGGAATGGAGGGTACTACTGTGGTATCTTTCGTGAAATACAATTCTGAATTGTCGACGTCTTCGCATAATAGCTTAGGCAGTTCTGTCTTGTTTTCTCTAACTGTACCCAAAAGCATAAACTTTCTTTCGAGAAGTACTTGACCCAAGATATAACATGTAAAAAATTCTCACATGTAATATTCTGACCTCTTTGCTCGTATATCAGAGCAAAGACAGCACGCCAACCCTGATTTTTCTCAGCTGCTACACTAGGTGGTTTTCCTGTACAGATTTGTGTTGTCAGAACAAGCGAACTAGCACTGTCGCACGGTGTCCATATCTTTATCCTATATATTGTTTGAGTGGATAGCGACCTCTAAAACCCACAGCTGCTCATCAACACGATCATCCAGAAGTATATAATTTTGCAACTATTTCCAGCCACTGTTCCAATTAGTTCCTTAGAGGTGCTAGTTTTTTATGGTTTGATCTCCCACCCATAGATACTTACCATCAAAATATAACACTAGAGAGATGCGAAATAGCATCTTTAGTGACAATGTAGCAGGAAAATTGTTCTACCAAATTCTGGATCCCATAAGAAGCTTGTTGGTTCACCATACGATTGGTAAACACCAGCAAGCAATAATACAATAGTATATGTTTCTAATTTAATTTTTTCTGTATATTCTCATTTATCACCACTTATCTTCCTTCAACAGTCAATCGGATGTAGCTGATTTCTCATCCTCCAGCACTTATATCTTCAACAAGATAGTGTGCACTGTTGCAAAAGTAAGCAGTGGCATCCATTGGTGTGTACACTGATACGTACCTGGACTTAGGTATAGTGGAATGTGAAACTAGACGATCAAAGAATAGAAATTATTAAAAACAATCAGGTCACTATGATCCAAGGAATGTGATTGTGGAAGTTTCAACTATATAAGGCAGTATAACGTTTTTTCAACAATTCAAGTTTTTATGAGAAGTAGTTATGAATTTATAAGCACCAAAAATGAGATTTAAATTAGCAATAGGCAGAAAACTTTTTTGTCAGGTCACACTGATCCAAGGACAGCAGCAGGGTTAAAGGTTTTCAGCTCAGCTGTTACTGACAAGTACATAATAAAGTGAATACTTGTCCACAGTAGCCGAGGTGGACACCTTTAAAATGTAATGAAACTCCACGGTTTGTGAGGGTTTGTGATTGCAAAGTCGAGTGAAATTTACAAAGAACTATGTTGTATGATCCCACTAATGTATACGATGTTTCAATCCATCTGGCCTGGATGCACGCACTGATCCACTTGGGATGGATCCCACAAGGCCGTTGTACCCTCTCCTGACTGAATCTGGTAAACAACAGCAGTAACTGATTCTTGATATCCTGTATACTGGCGCTAATATGGAATTGACATCCATGTTGGTCCCACACCTGGTCATTCGAGACACATCTGGGGATACTGTTGACCACGGAGTATCTCAACATCACGCAGGCAGTTGATTGAGATCGAACATCGCCCTGTTGAAAAACAGTGCCGCGATACTGTCGCATGAGAGCTGCAAGATGTCTGTGACATACCGTTGTGCCTACAAAGCTCACTAAGTTATTATTAACAGTGAACAGTGAAACGTATGTAAAGTCATATCCAAAACTCCGACAACACGATACAAACAGTAACACCACTGTGGTTCTCCAAAATGGTGGAAGGAAGAGGCATCCGCCCACGTTCCTAACATACTAGCCAACGATGGACTATTGGAGGAGCACAAACCCGTGATTCGTGGCTGAAAACAAAGCGGCGCTATTCATATGCAATAAATGGTTCCAAATCACAGCACCACACCAAACGCAGTCTTTTGTGTTGGGTCGTTGGCAGCTTAGGCTTGGGATGGTATTTCCCCGGCCTGAGAGCTGCTAGTCTTCAACCAACGATGCGAGATGACAAAGAACATTCCACGGAAACCGCTACTTGCTCGTGGATGGAAGGAGCAGACGTGAAGGGGTGGTTAATGCACAAAAGCCGTCCTGTCTCATGGTGATCAGACGTTGGTATGTGGAACCTTGACGAAGAATACGTTTTCCCTCACGGTCTCAAGCAATGCGGCGTCGGTTAACTGTCTTGTCCGAAAGCCGCACTAAACCCGACGTTGCGCCATTTGAGCAGCCAGTCAAGTGTAGACTCTTTCAAACTGTTACTGATAACGCTATCTTACACAAATACACGGCATCTGCGTGTCCTTCGCTCTTTTTTGGCATCATTCTTCTGATCAGATTGATATGGCCCATCACGAATTCCCCTCCTTCGCTAACCTTTTCATTCCAGAGTTGCACTTGCATCCTACTTCCTCAATTATTTGTTGGATGTATTCAAATTTCTGTCTTCCGTTGAAGTTTTTGCTCTCTACAGTTCCATCTAGTAACATGGATTTTATTTCGTGAACCCTTCACACTTGTCCTACCATCCAGTACCTTTTTCTTGTTAGAGTTTTCCATGTGTTCCTCCCTTCGCATCCACCGATTCTGTGGAGAAACTCCTCATTACAAATCTTAGCAGTCCACCTTATTTTCATCTGTCTTCTGTACCACCATATCTCAAACCCTTCAATTCTCTTACGTTCCAGTTTTTTCACAGTCCATGTTTCACTAACATACGGTGCTCAGCATGTAACGTAAATTCTTAAAAAATTTCTTCCTCAAGTTAAAGTTTATATTTAATATCAGCATACATTTCTTGGCCAGCAATGCCCTTTTTGTTTGTGCTGGTCTGCTTTTTATATTCACCTTGCTCCATCCCGTACGGGTTATACTGCGTCCAAAGTAGCAGAATTTCTTAATTTCGTCTACTTCATTATCATCAGTTATGATGTTATTTTTCTCGCTATTCTCATTCCTTTTACATCTCACTACCTTTGCCTTTTTCTGGTTTACTCTCAACCCGTAATCCATTCTCATTAGATGTTCATTCCATTTAACTGGTCCTGTCACCATTTTTCTGATTCACTTAGGATGTCATCAGCGAATCTTATCATTGATATCTCTTCATCCTGAATTTTATTCCTACTCTTGAATCTTTCTTTTAGTTCTGTCATTGCTTCTTCATGTGTAGATTGAAAAATAGGGGTGAAAGACTGTATCACTGTCTTACAACCTTTATAATCAAAGCAATCTGATCTTGATTTTCTAATCCTAGTGTTCCCTCTTTTTCTTGTACATTTTGTGTGTAACCCATCCTCTGCTATTTTTCTCAGAATTTCGAACATCTTACACCATTTCACACAGTCAAATGCTTTTTCTAGTTCGATGCATCCAATGAAACTTGCTTCCAACACAAGTCGTAACGTAACTTTATCTTAACGTAACTCGTGACTCTATCTTCCCTAAAGTCTAACTCAGCCTCAGTTTTATTTTCCATTTTTCTGTATATTATTGTTGTCAGCAACATGGATGCATTAGCACTTAAGCACTTATCTCCACTTTTTATCCTCTGAATTGGGTGGATGACTTTTTCAAAAATGGTTCAAATGGCTCTGAGCACTATTGGACTCAACATCTTAGGTCATAAGTCCCCTAGAACTTAGAACTACTTAAACCTAACTAACCTAAGGACACCACACACACCCATGCCCGAGGCAGGATTCGAACCTGCGACCGCAGCAGTCCCGCGGTTCCGGACTGCAGCGCCAGAACCGCTAGACCACCGCGGCCGGCGATGACTTTTTCCCTAAATCTGATTGAACGTCGTCAGTCTCATAGACTCTACACACCAGTTTCCATAGCAGTTCGGTTGCCATTTCTCCCTATGATTTAAGAAATTCCAATGGAACATAGTTATCCATTCAGCCTTATCTGATCTCAAGTCTTCCAGAACTCTTTTAAATTGTGACTGTAAGACTGAATCACATATATGATTCCTATTGACTCAAATTTCTTGTTCTAACAGGACATCAGGTAAGTTCTCCTCCTCATAAAGGCCTTCAATGTACTTTTTCCATTTATCTGCTGTCTCTTCTGCGTTGGAGTTCCTATTCCACTTTTGCCTTGCCTGTCCAGCATTTTCTATTTATTTCATTCCTAAGGAATTTATATTGTGGTATTCCTGTCTTATCCTGAACATTTTTTATCTCCTTCTTTCGTCGATCAGTTGAGGTATTTTATCTGTTACTCAAGGCTTCTTCGCAGTTACTTTCTTGTACCTATGTTTGTTTGTTCAACATCTGTGACTGTCGTTTTTAGAGGTGAATAATCTTTGCTGGTGCTCCCTATAGCAATGTCCATATTCTTAACGAACTTCAGATGCGTTTCTCATTCCTTAGAATTTCAGTACCCACTTCCTTTGACAATGATTCTTTCCAATGATGTTTAGTCTACTCTTCATTATCACTAAACTGCGATCTGAGTCTATAGCTGCACCTGGATACGCCATACAATCGAATATCTGATTTCGACTTCTCTGTCTGACAGTGATATAATCCACTTCTACCCTTCCAGTGTCTCCCGGTCTTTTGAAAGTATACCACCTCCTCTTGTTACTCTTGAACAGAGAATTCCCTATTTCCACCTGAAATTTATTGAAAAACTCAATTATTCTTTCTCCTCTCTCATTGTTACCGCCGAGCCCATATTCTCCCATAACCTTGTCTTCCATTACTTTCCCCGTTACCGCGTTCCAATTTCCCTTTACATGCAGAATTATCTCTTTAGTATCGTCATTTACTTTTCTGTCCCTTTCAGCTACTGGGGGTGTAGGCTTATATACCTTAACTATCATCACTCAAAATCTAACATGTTAATATCCCTTTAATGACCTAGGACCCCTAGCAACAATACTGAACATAACACGCCAATGCAGTCTGGTGGCCATTCAACCTGTCACAGAGAAAAGCAACACCATTCATACAGACACCCGCCGATGACCTGTACATGTATGAAGCTAAACTGGCATCCGACCATAATTTCTATTAGCTACCCTTATTCTTTAGCCATTACCATTTTGAATTTCAAACATTTTGAGGAAAGTTTTGACTGAATTAAGAAAAACCTTAACAAGTTCAAGAGATAAGAAACTGACGAGACATAAATAAACAGAAGAAGGATATATCATCAACGCTACAGTTTCCAATAGATTGCATCAGGACGCTTGGAAAATCAGAATCGAAGGACCTGTGAGACAAACATTCACAGTATCGCCAGAAATTTTGTATCATCTGTAAGCAGAAGTTGACATTTCAGTTGTAGGGTTAAGAAGTATGGTGTTAATGAAATTTAGTACGATGGGGAGATCCGAAATGGATTACTAGAGAAAATGGGTAAAAAGAGGATCAGGGAACTGATGGGACTGGAGGGCGTATTTATGATTGTAATGAAAATGAAGATAAACACTAGTCCATAAGATGATGAAATCGTTTACAGAAGCAGATAGACAAACAATACAAATAATCAGTGACAAGCAAAAATTATAAAGGTATTTAAAGAAAAAGAGAGAGGAGTAACTGCTACAATTATCGAGGAATTAGATTGCCGGATGCAGCATACAAGGCTTACGCTAGGGTCATGAACTGTAGATTCAAAGTATTATCAGAGTGTTTATTAAGTGAAGAACAAATAGGTTTCTGCACAGGAAGACTGATAACAGATCCAGTATTTGCAATGAAACAGATAATTGAAAAGCATACAGAGTTGAACATAGCGATTTGTTGGTATGTAGAAGGCGTTTCATGAAATTAATAGAGAAAAACTATGGAGGGAAATGAAAGAAAGAGGGCACAGTTTTAGAAGCCTATACAAAAATACAACAATCACTTTAGATATAAATGGAGAAGTGGCAGCAATTTTCATCAGTAATGGGTAACATCAGGTTGTAGCATTTCGCCCATTCCTTTTAATATATGGGTGTTAGGGGTACAAGTACAGATGCTGTGATGATTTGTATTTAATATGTATCCTCTCCAGTGTGTTAATTGTTTCTTTTCTGCGCCTGACAGTCCTCCATCATATAATTTACTACGCGATATTTTTTGCACGGTTTCAACTGCCCTGGGAAGTGGACTACTCCTGTGAGAACAGTCTATTCGTTTTGCGTCTAAGTGCACACACTTTAGTAGCTGGTTTGCTGCCCAGGGAGAAGAAGGTTAATTTCGTGCTTGTGCCAAGTGTACTTCGAGGCACTAACCAACCTAAAAACATGCTACTCGAAGTAGTTATAATTATTAATCTAAAAATGAAGTACATACTGATGTACTATTGTTGAATACACAGTCCTCAGCCACCACTTACACCCCTAACTCGCTGTATGTCTATAGTTAACTGTGTGAATGGAAAGCTGAGTATTATAACAGACAAAGAGACTACTCCAAATTAGGTTTTATGTGCGTGTTGTATCACAGTTTTAACGGAGAAAGAGAGTGGCCTACAAAAAGAATTTACCTTCTAAGTAAACTAATCGCAAATTAGAACGTGCCTGCATCCACAAAAAAAACTGAAACAATGGATTCTATAGAAACAATAAGAACAAAAATAATTGTGAATAATGTTGTAATGGAACAGATTATTTATTTCAGTTATCTAAAACAATTCTCAAACTAAGAACCGAAATAATTATGAACAATACAGTAACTGAACAGGTCAGTCTTTTCAATTACTTATAAAATTACCAATTACTCGTATCTCCTGTGTCAATTGCACATTTTTTTGGCATATGAGATGTTGCGATCACATATCGTCAGATAAAAGCAAAGTAAAACTATGTAAGTACTCTCTGTTATTTTACAATAATTATAAAAGAGCTGTGCAAAAAATGTAATAGTTATCTGTGTAGTTGTGTCAGCAACCCATCGTGTCTGTGTCAGGACCTCACATCAAAATACTGTGTTTTAGAACTGTAGTTAGTGTTTTAAATTGCTATCTGTTGGGGGTAGGGAAAGAGTTGGGGGGAAGAAAGAAAATGGGGATTGGGAAAATGGAGCGATTGGAAGAGAGCAAAAATGGCAGAAACGAGCCTGACAGGCATTTCATGAGGTTAACAACAGAGGGTTTTACACGAAAATAATAAAAAAAACTATTGGGTAAAGATTCTCGTAAAACTATTGAAACTGTAGAAAATTGTATGTGAAACCTTTAAATGGCATAAAATAGTAAAATCGTAAAATGGAAAGAGGTTAATTGGGAGAAGGGGAGGGAGGAAGTGAAAAGGGGTGTTTGGAGTGGTAGGGTTTTCGTGAGCTTAACAAGAGGGGCCCATGTACTACAACTGCAATAAATAGCATTATCTAAAGATTTTTATTAAAATACTAAAACTGTAGACCAACTGATGTGTAATCATATCAATTTAGAACAAAGCAGTACTGTGATGTGAGTTCGTGGCCCAGATACACCAGATTTAT
This sequence comes from Schistocerca cancellata, assembly GCF_023864275.1. Taxonomy (NCBI): domain Eukaryota; kingdom Metazoa; phylum Arthropoda; class Insecta; order Orthoptera; family Acrididae; genus Schistocerca; species Schistocerca cancellata. The sequence continues at coordinate 223,551,487 of NC_064628.1, forward strand.
GTATTTTATAATTATTGTAACACAACAAACGATAAATATTTAGCTTCATTTTGGTTTGGGTCATAATATGATTAAGAAACAGTGAAACATGTCATGTTTAAAAAAATATGTAACTCAAATTCAATAATAAATTCGAATTTTTTAATTTATCTAAGCTGCTTCTGTCCCCTCACGGCGAATAAGAGGATGAATATGTGGGATATAACATTTCAATTGTCGGCATGTGACAATATATTCGGGCATAACCAAGATATAGACAAGGAAGCATCAAAATTTGGAAAGGTATTTGGATCAATAAACTGGTTACTTTAGGAAAAATAGACAACAATTCACACAAGTGTAGTTTTACAAAGTAATGACCGTTACCATATTAGTCTACGGAAGTGAGTAGTGGGTCATTTACAAATGACAAGGAAGTAAGATCCAGGTAGCTGGAATAAGATTTCTTAGGGCTGTGAAAGACTATAGCGGAGTACTCAATTAAGAAACAGTAGCACTGGAAAAGAAAAAAAATGTAATGTATGAAACAAAACTGAAGACAACAGAGGAAAATGGAGTGGACATCTCGAGAGAGTGGACAGTGGCACACTACCTTCCTAACTCAGGAATTTTAGTCTGGTAGACCAAAGGAGTGTGGAATGCGAACGGAGGCGACGAGCACAGTAGCAGGCAAACGCCTAATGTTTAAAGTTAAAAATAGGAATAAGAAGAAGAAGAACAAAGTGAATATGAAAAGGAAATAACTGTGTAATGCAGCAACGTAGTGGAAGAGGATACCAAGAGATATGATAGGACCGAAGTGACGACGGAACTCAAGGTGGGGAGATTACATTAAAATTACTTGGGAGAGAAGTAGGCAGGAGTGGATGTGAGATGACTCGTGATGATGATTATTGTTATGACTTTGATGAATCAGAGAGAGAGTCAGGTAAACAATAGGTAAACATGATGCAAATATGAATTTGGAATACAAGTAGATTAGATTTAATGTCAACTCGAAAAAAGTAAGATGAGAATCAGGGTATATATTATGGCGAAATAGAGTTCATCTAATGAAATTGATGACATTGTTAGACATAAAGTTTTTCATCAAAAGTTAGTTACTGCTGACACGCCATATAGAAAATAGGCTTGTTCTAACCAAGGCAACAGCTGCTCAAACTACCTCACTTGGCGATAAGCCACACAATAGATAAATATTCAAAGTGAAATTTGACGGCTGTATCCATGCATTTAACAACTTTCTTAGTGTTCATTACCTTCTGCAGTAACTAAAACAACCCCACTCGACATGGTGCAATAACTTCAGAAGATTTCTGGTGAAACGATGAAAAATAAAAACTAATGAGTAGTTTTTTTGCTCATGGTGAACTGGATTTAAGTGACTGATTTAGATTGAAAAACTTTGTTGAGAAACAAATGCCAACATAAGTAATTAGTGTTTAAAAACAAACCTAAATGAATATATTCCTCGTTATTTGATATTTTTAATTCATATATCAGTCTGATGCAATGCAGTATTCGTTAGAGATACTTGACCATTGAGTTCAGAGTCCTATGTTGTTGTAGTGGTTTTCAGGCCGAAGGCTGGTCTCATGCAGCACCCCACCTGTCTAGCCTCTTGGTTAGTATCAGCTTTCAATCTGAGCTCTTGATATTCATACAGGTGTTTCATTTTTTTCCGAAGGTCTCTTTAATTTTCATATATCTTCCCCCTAGTTATGAATACTTCTACAAACTTGTACCTGTGCTCCAGCATTTTTGAACGTCTGCATTCCTTTCCGCCCGTTTCATTTGCTATAGTTTTACGTATACGTCTTCTTTCTCCAGTTAAATTCACTGTATCTTATGTTATCTAATAGTACCTACGGGATCTTGGTTTTTTATCTGTTTTATCGTCGGCTGCTTTTACTATTTCATCTTTCAAGACTAATTATTCGTCTTGTATTGCATTCCTTTTCTCTGTTTCAACCTATCGGCGCCTAGTGCTCTTTCTAAATTTCCAGAAACCCCTCATGTTTTCAGTTGATGTAGGTTATGATCTTATCAATCAACAAAGTCGTACTATTAACATTGGTGCCTCTTCTTGCTGGAACAATAAGTCTCAGTAGTATACATCGTCGTGTATATTTTAAGCTACTGGAACATCATGTCTGTGTTTGTGTGCTTCTTATCCCACCAGTAGGATGAAACAGCTTCTAATTTTTAAGAACTTATGATCCTGCTACAACTTCTGTACAACCACAGAACTAATGCGTGAATTTTAGTGCGATAGCGCTGTGAAAATGCGTGAGGTAATGAAATATCGTAGAGGTTGGGCCCTTCTAGCCCTCTCTATGCGCTTATTCCATTTCGGTTCCTGCTTTGTCTGCCAGTCGGAAACACTAGGAGATTACTGAGTGATAAATGTTCTCATAATTCTGAGGTTAGGGGAACAGCAAAGGCCACTAAAGCCCCAGGGGAATCCTAAGTGGCATGAATTTGGTTTCCCGACTCTTGTAAGCATCCCGGGCTTTTAGCGGCCAAGTATCTCTTCTCCGAGAGCGCCTAATTCTAGTCAGCACGGAGGTAATTCACCGTAGTTTTATCACTGGAATTTCCGAAAACGGACGCATATTAGATCAGACCCAGTAACGTGCCATAGTGATTAGTCTACTCATGTTGAGGTCGAAGGGGTGATCTATAGTGATTACTCAGAAGAAGAACGACTTCATAGCCGAGATCGCTGTAAAAAACTTTATTCTAGATAGCCGGTTTAGGTAAAACAAAATTAACATTTTCAGATCTTCATAGATCTGGCATAGATGTTTGTAATAAGCTTAATGAAGATCTGAAGATGGTAACTTAGTTTTACCGAAACAGGTTATCTACAATAAAGTTTTTATAGTGATCTCGGCAAAGAAGTTGTTGATTTCCTAAGTGTTGTAGTGGCTCTAAAATCTGAAAGCATGAGTCCGATTTGCAATTGTTTCCCTGCAGAATAGTGAACAGCATAAATGAAAAAGTATGAACAGTGATAACAACCGTACAGCCTCGTATATATAGAAAAACAGACGAGACGCGACAGTTATAATACCAGCGACATTCTAGAAATGTATCATACCTTGACAATGAAATAGGCTCATTAAATCTCAGGTGGACTTCACAAGGGTTCCCGACGTGACCATTTCCTCTGACATTTCATATGTCATAGTTTTTTATTAGCAAACGTTTCTTTAATTTTAAGTATGAACGTTAATCCCTGAACTAATAGCTGAACTCAGCTACTCTATGATTTATTCTATGTTTATAGAAGGACTGTGAAAAAGATATCGTCCAGGAAAATATTGCATTCGTCAGTCTATGACGTGAGAAACTCGTGTTGACCTTGAGTGGTGTTCACGGGATCAGAGAGTGACATTAGGGAGAGGGGGGGGGGAGCGGGAACACGGAGCTAAATAACTGAATCCAATGAGGCACTTCCAAAGCTCGCAGTCTGGAGGAATGGAAGGTGGCGACGGTCACAGAGGGGTGGGTGAGATACAGGCTTTTGGTCACAGTCTGGAGCGTGGGTGCAACAAAGGCGCAAATATTATGAATAAATACAAGCAAAGCACTGTATTCAATTCGAAGTGTTTAATGTGACTGACAAAGATGGTACAACTAGTTCTACTACTGTTAAATAACAATACAGTATCTGACTGTTTTATTGAAATCGTCTTAAACGGTGAATTATGTTATTATATGCTTACAACATGCTTGTTTTTCTCAATGATTTCGGAACAAAAAATAAAAATAAAAAACAACGGAAATGAATTGCATATAATTTGAAAGCCCGCTCTAAACGCTCCATTTGAGTCAGGTGATGCTTGAGATGTAACTAGATAGCACGCTGCTCCTACTGTCGTAAACCGCATTCACAGCGTTATCTTGTTTTGGAATTTACGTTTTGTAAAATGGGTGGCGTGTAGGGCCAGATTTTACAAATATACCTACACAAACTCCTGAAAAATTGTTACTGAGTGTTTCGAAGAATGAGAATGTATGTAAATTGTAACGTACGCCTCTCATAGAGATCGAAATGCGATAGTGGTCATTACGTGTTTTTATTTCAGTGATGATCATATTGCCCTTACGACCACATTTTCGCCTATAGCTTTACAGGCAGCGTACTGTACCTCTAATGCAATGTCTGAAAGACCGATCCTCATTCATAGAAATTTTTTTCCTGTTCTCTTCATTTAATAGTATTGTTTTCTTAAGTTCACTTTATTCCTCAAACAGCTATGTAAGAACTTAAATTGTGTATAATATTACAGTTAAATATCTATTTTTGTTTATTCGCTTTATTTTACACCTAGCCAGTCTGAGATGAATCTCAAGGATAGTCCTATGAAACTGTATTTAATGCCTCATGTGGCTCTTATTCTGAAGAATCTGAGAAACTATTAACAATCTCCGACCACATTACTCATGCAAATTAAGTCGTTTAAGACAATAATTTGCCACTTCCATCTGTCTCCATTGAGCCTGTTGTAAAGCTTAGAAATACGAAAGCTGAACATTGCTTGGAACCTGTGAGGAAATGTAGTAAGACTGGGGCCCTACAATGAAATGAAATTGTTCATACTTAACCACTTTCAAATCTTAGTGCTTCAGTAGCACATATGTATACAGTAGAGCCGCAGATATTTTAAGTTTCTGCTGGGTTACCTGCATATTTTATAGCTATAAGTATTCAGAAGTTTACATTAGTTACCTGTAGAACAGAAAAACTGCATTGTCGAAAGGTGTTGAAGGCAAACGTTAATGGTATTCTGCAGTTCACCACAAGTGTTATTACGCTGTCTGAAAAATCTGAAAATTGAGAAAAGAGGTACCAAGAAATAATTAGTAGTTCTGGTAACAACCACAGAAATTAATAATTAGAATTAACTTATGAATGAAACAGTGCCCACTGCGTTTTATGTGCAGGTTTTCATAAGTTACCGTGAAAACATTTTCAGTACGGTCTGAGTATATAATCCATTTCCAGACTCCTTCAGTTTTAAGATAATTCTTCGAATTATTGCTTTGTCACAGTATTTCCATACCATTCACCATATAATGCAGTTTTAACGTTTATTATTCCCGGAACATAAAGACCTAGGTGGTTTTGAAGGACTAAGAGACCACAAAGCATCAACTTTCAGAACGTTACCGCTATCAGCATTCAAAAAATGTCTTTCCATTGCTACTTAAAAGCTGTAAACTTGTTTTTCCATTTACACAAAACTGAACTGTTTGCAGAAAAGGCACGCAGGAACAGTAGTAACTTCGGCTAACACTCCTACAATACATAGATAGTTTCATCTTACTCCTAGCCTGTAATGTCGTCAATGATTCATCGAATAATAGAACATTTTCGAACGCGTGACCAAATCTTGAAATTTAATGATTTATAGACTTTAATTACATACAAATAATAAAAAACTTGTAGGAATATTGACCGGAAATGCTATCTCAATAATAATTCAATAATAAGAACTGTCCCAACCACGTTTGTAACTCAGTGCAGTGAACTTTTCGGTATATTAAATGGAAATGTCAGATCCATTCTACAGATATAATATCAAGCAGTAGTGCAGTTAATTTATGCTTCGCTCTGTGTGCCGAATAAATCCAACAAATTAATTTCATTGCTATTTATTATTGTGGTCTACAGTATCCTACTTCTTCAGCCATTAATAAATTCCTAATATACATTATTCACGTGAGAATTCCATGCACGGGATCGTTCATCAAAGTTTAGAAAAGTGAATAACCACATACCTTCAAAATGAATTCATTGTCACTTATCCAAGGCTCTGTATTTTGTAAATGGCAGTAGTTGATGAAACTGGAATTCTACGGAACGAATGGCTTTTGTGATACTTACGTTTGCTGTGTAATTTGACGCATTCCCACACACGAAAATAGACCATTTCTAAATAAGTTCTTTTTATATAATATGATCAGTGAGTCGTTATTGCCTCTGAAGCAACACCCATGTGACTCCTTGTACCTCAGCATTAGTAACCGAAACATTTCGCTCACTTATATATGCATGGATGTTCTGAAGTTCAGCAGTGTTTGGGGTTGCACTGTACAATATACTCGAAATATGGTTTCCACCTCTACTGAAAGAAGTTCCTATGTTCATTAATCATGTATCGAAATTTCAATGTCAATTTGAAAGCCATTAGATCATAAACTGATCCTAAATACAGATTAAATGAGAGATTTTATTTCTTAATAATTAAATAAAACTGAGAAAACATTCTTCTGATTTCAAATGATTGATAACTATACAAAATACAGAATCTTTGCTCGCATTACAAGTTGTATAGCAATACCTGAACAGATTACAAGTTTTTGCATTGCCACATTAACAAGAATATATCTACAGTGAACAAATTCTCATTGAACTGATGAATTTTAATGAAACTTTTATAGCACAAGATGTAATATTTACAAGGTTATGGTATTTCGTTTTGCGGGATGTCTACCATTCCAGTTATTGTTACGATACCTTCACAGTTAGTTACTTTTGCAGTTTTCGAGACGTGGGATTTCAGTTTGATCATTTATATTTTCTAGAAGCAAGAGCAGTAGAAGTAACTCGTTTGTGTACGTGCAGGTGGTTCTGTTACGTTCCAAATGGCTATGACATCATTTATGTGTTTTGATCAGCTTGTTACTTTGTACTTCAAATATTTTGCTGGAACACTTGTAATGTTATATCGAAAATTAACCAATAGATTATGTAAATTATATGTGTTAAACATAAATGTTTAACAAGAGTCCTTTTATAGCTTTGAAATACACATCTATGGTTTTCACGCAAAATGAGGCAGACTTGAGACCTTTCTCAGTGCAGTACAATTGTGTAGTAGGAGCCAGGTAGAAGGTAGAATCGTCGCTGGAAGAAATGTATTGTGAAGAGCAACAATAAATGATTTACTTGGACAGAATATAACCAGAAACAATACCCTTTATATTTAAATCATATACATTTCCTTAACTTCAAACTGTGGGCATCAGAAAGAACCCAGGATGCTTTTGAGAAGTCTACTGCAGCTGGCTAAAGTGAACTATCGCCAGCATCGGGATAAGCTACATATGTGACAACTCAGGTGTACTCCTTCTCCTCAATAGTTTTTTTATTGTATCCAACATCCATTTATTCTATTAAATTGCACTCAGCTGTTAGGTTTTCGTGGATTGCTGATAACTGTTAAGGTAGGAAAGTACGAACATTAAGTTCAATAAACAGTCATATACTAATACGCCACAGTGAATAGTTCCTTAAGAATGCCAGTAGTCCTATATCATTTCTGTTGAGATATGATAAAGATAATAGGACAGATGTTTCACTAGGATTTCAGAATATCTAAATTGGTTCATTATTTATGGTAACGTGACAAAATCATGGGATAACGATACGCACATATACAGTTGGCCGTAGCATAGCGTACACAAGATATAAAAGATCAGTGCATTGGCTTGTACGTCCTCTTTTAGAATACTGCTGAACGGTGTGGGAACCTTACCAGATAGGACTGACGGCGTACATCGAAAAAGTTCAAAGAGAGACAGCACGTTTTGTATTATCGCGAAATATGGGAGAGAGTGTCACAGAAATGATACAAGATTTGGGCTGGAAAGGCGTTTTTCGTTGCGACGGGATCTTCTCACGATATTCCAATCACCAACTTTTTCCCCTGAATGCGAAAATATTTTTTTGATACCGACCTACATAGCGCGGAACGATCACCACGATAAAATAAGGGAAATCAGAGCTAGTACGGAAATATGTAGGTGTTCAATCCTTCCGCGCGCTATACGAGATTGGAATAATAGAGAATTGTGAAGGTGGTTCAATGAATCCTCTGCCAGGCACTTAAATGTGATTTGCGGAGTATCCATGTAGATGTAGATGTTGATGTCCCAACTGTCATTTATACTCACGTAATTCAAGTGAAAAGTTTTCCTACTTGATTATGGCTTACGACGGGAATTGACAAACGCTGAACGCGGAGTGGTATTTGGACAAGACACACAGACACATGGGGGAACACATTTCGGAAATGGTTGGGAAATTCAGTATTCTGAGATCCACAGTGTCAAGAGTATGCCGAGAATACCGAATTTCATGCATATCCTCTCACCACGGATAACACAGTGGCAGACAGCCTTCACTTAAATCCGTTTACTTAGAGCTTTTTTGAGTGGTAACAGACGAGCAAAAGTGCGTGAAACAACCGCAGTAATCAATGTGGAATGTACGAAGAACGTATCCGTTTGGACAATGCGGCGAAATTTGGCGTTAATCTCGTACTGTAACAGACGACCGACGCGAGTGCCTTTGCTAACAGCACGACATCGTCTGCAGCGTTTTTCCTAGGGTCATTACAATATTGATTAGGCCCTAGACGTCGGAGAAAACGTGGTCTCGTCAGACGAGTCGCTATTTCAGTTGGTAAGAGCTGATGGTTCGAATGTGGAGCAGACCTCACGAAGCTATGGACCCAAGTTGTCAACAAGGCACATTGTTGCAAGCTGGTTGTGGCTCCTTAATGGTATGAGCTGTCTTTGCATGGAAAGGATTGTGTGTTCTGGTCAACCTTAACCGATAGTGGACTAGAAATGGTTGTGATCGGCTACCAGGACACCATTTTCAGCCTTTCATGGTCTTGCTATACACAAACAATGATGGATTTTTATGGATCACAGAGCGCTATGTCACTGGGCTAAGATTGTTCGTGGTTACTTTAAAGAACGTTTTGGACAGTTCGAGTGAATGACTTCGCCTTCCAGTTCTCACGAAATGAATTCCATCAAACATTTGTGGGGCATAATCTAGAGGTCAGTTAGTGTACAAAATCCTGCGCCGACAACACTGCCGCAATCGTGGACGGCTATAGGGGTAACACGTCTCAGTACTTGTACGGAGGGACTTCCAACAACTTGTTGAGTCCATACCGCTTCGAGCTGCTGCGCTACAGTGGGAAAAAGGAGATTCGATAAGATATTAGGATGTATCCCATGAGTTTTGTCTCCTGAGTGTATTTCCCACGGTTACATTTGAGTTCTCACCTATGTTTAAGTAGTAGACGCACCAGTGAAACATTCGCCATAGAAGTTCTTAGGATTTCATCTTCATACCATGTAAAAACACTCACTTCAAATGGCCTGTAATCATAGCTGGACATACGGTGCATATTTCGCTTCATGGACATCGACACGTTACGGTTCCTATCCGGGAGCAAGATTCCTGTAGAAGACAAAATACTTTTGCCCACAGAAAAAACAAAATTATAATCATTCGACTGCGGCATACGGTTAGGGGTGCTACGTTTAATAGAATAAATTTACTAAGATTTATTCCTCAGGAAATAAACTATTTCATTTTCGGCTTCCCTCTACCAGACCCTGCCTTCATCGCTTGTTCAAACTGTACATAACGCGGTTCAGATCTCTCCTTATGTAGTGGTTCAAATAGTTAATGCTAAAGTGTGAGCCCTAATTGTTGATTTTATAGGTAAGCATATTTTACAGTTCCGAAAAGTATTTGTTTTGTCGATCTGAATACAAAAATAACGTGATCGCTTCAATGCGGGCACGCATTATTTTCATCAGTTTTAGGGTTACAATCCTATTCCATGATTTAGTATCCACAGTCAGTCCACTAAGAAAAAGTAGTACTTACTGTGAGCTCAGTAAGACAACAAAATAACAGTCAAAAGGTACTTACTCTCCCTCGCGCTCGATTGTTTGCATTGATGGCGCGTACCCCAATGTAGCTACACACCTACATGACCAGAAATTGGCAGAACATGATATCCGCGAGAGTCGTGACTTTATTCTTGTAACAAATAGTAGGTACGTAATTAACGACTTACGGACTCAAAGAAAGTTAACTGAAGAGTCCGTTAATGATATTTAAAATTAACTTAGAAGTTATTTCGCTAGTCGGGGAGCTAAGTTCGTTAACCAACAACTAACGGATTAACGGTTGTATAGGTACATGAGGAAAAGCCCCAACACGCTACGATAAAAGTTGTTACCAATGACCATAAACACTAGCGCGGCCACTGTAAGCGTCGGCAAAGAGATATTTTCTACGCCGGAAGGCCAAAGACAAATTATGGAAACTTTTTTCAATTGTTTTTGACAGTTGTTAGAGAGACTCTGTCGTTAGTTCTCGTGGCGAGAAGACGTATTTCTTGTGATACAGTATGTTGTCTGAACAATAATTTTATGAAAATATGAAGTGTAAGAGTTCGTTTTTGTGCAAAACCACGAAAGTTTTCTTTCCTTCTGCGATTTATCCCAATGTCATGTCACTGTAGCTGCCTGCATCAGAAGAGGAAATCCGATTAAGAATCAATATTGTACAAAAAAATTGCTCTGAACACTATGGGACTTAACACTTGAGGTCATCAGTCCCCTATAACTTAGAACTACTTAAACCTAACTAACCTAAGGACATCACACACATTCATGCCCGAGGCAGGATTCGAACCTGCGACAGTAGCGGTCGCGCGGTTCCAGACAAAGCACCTAGAACCGCTCGGCCTCACCGGCCGGCTCAATATTGTACACACGGTCAAGAATGAGAACTAATTATGGCGGAAGGAGAACCATTTAAACAACTTGTGTAAATCTCAACAGGAAAGCGAATACAGGAAACGATGTAAGTTAAAAGTGAAAGACATTAGCACTCGCTTAAAAATCTATAAGGAATCAAAATGATAAAAGTGGGATGAAATCAATTTGTTTAATTAATTATATTATATTTTCAATATAAATTTGCACAACTAGTGACCTGGTGACATGACACTGTGAAAGCCATGAAACCAGTTGTGTAAATTATTTATGACATTGTATGAAATTCTTTTTCATGTACTACTTATTTTCAAATTTTCATGTGCAACATCACGATTGGGAGCAAAATAATCAGAACCAGAAATTATTGTGGATAAAGTAACCAATTCAGAAGGGAATCAAAAGTGAAACCGAAATTAACGGAAAATTTTGGAAATACGCTGTTTGTTACATCGCAGTTTGGTAGGACCGCTACGCAACCGCTGGCTTACCTATGTTTGTAACGTCTCCTGCGTAGTAATTAGACATCCTTTTCAGTAATTCACCTTCCTAAATGTATTGTAGCGAATTTTTCAAGAATTTTACGTAATGATTAGCGAGAGAAAAGTTTGAAGTTTTTGTGTCATAACATTTCATGCGTCATAAAAGTAGCCAATTAACACTTGACAACACGTAAATCGTATGTTTAAATTTAGAAAAATAATATATTTCAATTTTCTGTTTTCCAAAATTTTTAATTTTTAACATTCCATCGTAATTTTACAAAAATCAGTTTCCATTATTGTTGACAATGGCAAAAACGAAATGAGCCGAGATAGCGTAGAAATGCCAGACAGAACATCTGAAATACCAGCGCCATGTCTTCCACACTTAGACGTTTTAAGTAATTCAGAGATGAACATAACCGAAGAGACAAGTGCTAATGAGGTTTCACAGGGCTCTAACTCTGGTGATACTTTAATGACAATAGATGAAACTACATGAAGTATCTCAGCGAGCAACATTCTGCTCGCACAGGAAAACACAGAAAGCGCACATAAGATTTTTGACGACACTTTCCGTCACCCATCACACGAAATCCAAGTGTTGATTTACAAAGTACAGTTGTTAACAACCAAAGAACATTAGGTACCAACCAAAACAGCACACTTACCGCAATACTTCAAAAACTTGATAGCCTGAGCACCGAATAAAAAAATACAAACACCAAGTTGCGTGCAGACATAAATACAAAATTTTACAGTCGGTCAGAGAACCCTACTATAGTCACATAAAACATAAACAACATAAAACAAGAGCAAGAACAAGTTTTAAAATATTTTAAGGATATAGTCTATAAAATAAATAAATATATAAATAAAATATTAATTATTGTGTATGTATGATAGTGATTGGTTGTAATTAATATTTTGCTTATCTGGAACGTGGACGTTTAATTATTTGGTATCAGACGCTTGACAATGGCTTTTTCGTAAATGCAATGTTATTCGTAGTTGACCGTGAAATAAGACTCAAATAATCGGACTTCGTATTTAAATCGTTTCCAAAGACTGCTGCGGTAGGTGCGGACTCAAAATCTCAATATTAGAATAATTTGCCAGCCATGTCAATACGTCGTACAGAGGTGACTGTCTACTAAACATAAAAAAGTTTACACAGTTAGTTAAATCAGATATATTCAACGAATAAGCCTACAGTTAAATAATTCAGCTTACTTTCATAAATATAGAATCTTTACAGCTTCGAGTGCCTAGTGAGATTGCAACTCGCAGTGTTCTTATCTAACACCACATATGGCGGTGTGCCAGTTGATAAAATATACGTGCTTCCCGCACCAGCTATTCTCCAGACCTATTTCTGCTTAATGAAACATAAAAGTGTCCTAATTGTATTTTGTTTTATCAGCGGCATAGCGCTGCTGTTCTGTGCCATAGGCTTTATTTATTTGTCAGAGATTAATTATTTAATTAAGATTTCGCGTTTCCGAGGAAACTCACGCATAGCATGCAAATGTGCCTTTATATTGCCCCCTGAATTGCGAGGCGAAAGGACACACATGCAGGCGAGCAATTCACCTAAAGGCACAAGAAAATCTAAGTTATCTACAACTATTTACATGACGTACATTATACAGTATATTATATACAAAATTTGAATGACGCGCGTCCGCCGTAAAAGTTCTTATGTTGGCAAAATAGAGTGGGTGCACGCGCAGAAGCTACTATGTGACTCCGGCACTGCCGTTATATCCTAAATTTAGATCACGCGGCACAGTATTGCAGTTCATATTGTTCGTATGCGCGCGCGTTTCTTAGTCGTTGCATAAAGAAAATATTCCACCAAGATTACATATGAAGGGTACATTCTATGACAGGTAACTTAATTTTAAAATTACAATATTTGTTATAATACAATACTACTTTAGATTGTTGAATGTTCTTAGTTACATAGTATTGCATTGAAATGCTTCAAAGAAAAATGTCTTTTTGTTTCAGGTGCGTTGACCTATACACATCGTGTCGTTATTACAGTTTATATTCATCTGCCGCACGGTAATGTTTCACAGGTTAGTGTCGTCGTGGTAAAGTTTTTCGATCACAGTAACATCGCTGTACAACAACGTAATTGATACATAAGCAAGTCCATTTCCTATTTCTGTTATAGTCGTTGTGACGCAGTTCGTTGTGCCAAAAAGCATTGTTTATTACAGATCGGACGTGACCCGTCGAGTAATTGGTCCATAAGCAGCTCGTTTTCAATATTCCGTGGAAGCTTGGTCGCAGAACCTCGGACGGCACATAGCTGGCGTCGATTCTTTTGTAGTCCAGGTAAGTGTGTCCGTCACATTTCGAGAACATTCCATTCCGTGAAGTTCCAATCAAAATTCTTCCACTCGTCGTGTTGTTTTCTGGACAGTCACGTTGTGACCATTTAATCCAGTTAACATCTTGAAGTTAGGTACTGTAGTAATGTCACTAGACGATGCACCAATTATGCACTTCACATTTTCAGTTTTTCTTTTAAAATATAGCTCACCTAAATGTTCGTAGTTACTTATCAAAGAAATCGTTCATCGCGTTTACAAAGGTACGATACATGATGAATATTATTAACAGTTTCTTTCACATACGTTTCTGCGTAGTTGCAGACTTATTAATGTACGTTAATGTCCGTGAACAGTCGTTCACTATGCATTCTTTTTAAGTTTTTCACATTTTGGAACTCCTTATCGTTCAAATTTTCACATAGTAACAGTTACATTATACATCATTTTTTAAAAAAACATAAGTAATCTTACATATACATGTCAAATATTTTCTTAGCATAAACATAATACAGTTACACATAAACATTTTTACATCATCATTACATAGCTATAAATTATTACATGATGTCACATTTGATTACATGAATTGCAGATATTTATGTTCTCTTTAACGGTTTTGCTGGGATTTTATCGATTTTTTTTGTGATGTCATCTGAAATTAAGATAAGTTAGACACAACATTCATTACATCAGTAAGCAAGACCAGACGTTTTCACTACTCAATAAATATTGAAAATAATAAGAGACTGAAAACTGTTAGATTCCTCGCGTTTTGTGCGTGTGTGTATAGTGTCTGTATGGCCTTGGCTACTGCTAGATGCTTTTCTTGCTGAGAGATGTGCGTCTAGTCTATTTCTCGAAGTAAAAGGTCCCTTGACAGATGACGTCTGTCGGTTCGTCAGGTGTCATACCAAGTCAGTGGTACCTACAGTCACAAATGTTCCGTGAAAAATTAATATATCATTCACTGCTACGTAATCATAAATTTTACCTTAATATTCAGTCTTCTTGGTAGTGCCGCGACGTTGAAAGAAAAGTTCTTCTGTCTTCAACTGCGTCATTGGTACAGCTGAAATGAAAATTTATATACTACTTATTATCTATGTTGTAGCAAACAGAATTTTGCGAGTTGCTTAGCAATGTTTTCATGGATATGAGTTTGACATTATTTAGCACGAAATACTCTAAGATCTCGGTGTGCGTATAGCCCAATAATTTTGATAGTTCTAGGATGTTGTAACAGATACACACCAGGATTCGGTATGTTAACAATAATATAAGGTCCTTCATATAGCAGACGCCACTTAGCATTGCGTCGTTTGAGTGCTACTGATTTATGATGAGTACGAAGTTGTACAAGCATTCCTGCCTTTAATTTTTGTTTTCTTTTTATTATGTTTGTGTGATGTTTGTTTCGTATCTGTGCGTGATGTGTCAGTGTAGTCAATACTTCTTTTATTTTCTGTTCAGGTGTGATTTCCTTGTCTGACAACTTAGGTAATGGTTCTATCCATTGATCGTTCTGTTTGCAATTGAGCATGATCTCGTTAGGTGTGTAATTTGTATTGTAAATATTTAAGTTATTGTGTACGTCTTCGAAAAGACTTAGGTAGGACACCCAATTAGTATGTTTTGATGAAATATAGGTCCTCATGAATCGGTTTAGTTCTCGGAAAAGTCTCTCAGTCGCGTTACATTGTGGACTAAACCTTGAAATAAATATACTTTTAATGTTATTGTCCTTCAAGAAATTTCTCCATTTGTACCCAGAGTAGTATGCTGCATTATATGACAGAATTGCTTTAGGTTTTCCCAAGTGCGTCAGGTAATCACTTGAGAATCTCCATATTATAGCATTTGCAGTGGCGGATTTTAAAGCATAAAGTTTTACATGTTTACAAAATATATCGTAAAAAGCTAAGATATATTTGACGCCTCCAGAGCTTGCTGGATGCGGTCCACTGATGTCAGTACACAGAGTTTCCAGGGGTTACTCGGTAAAATAGAATGTAAATCTGTTTTTGTGGATAAATTCTGAGGTTTTGATTTTTGACATATGACACATGTTTTCAGTTCCCTGTAAATTTTTCTTCTCATATTGCTAAAATAAAAGTATGTGCTGAGCTTTGCCAAACACTTTTTCGTCCCATAATGACCCCAAACTAAGTGTGTGTGCCAAATCAAATTACGTTCAGACACTTTGGGAACGCATACACACCAGTTAGTAGCATTTGGATGTCGTCGATAAAATAATACATCATTCTGTAACTTGTAATATTTATTCAAAGGATGATTGTGTTTTTCTACCAGTAATGTTGTTATCTTATACCAGTGAGGATCAGATTTTTTGTAATTTAGCCATGTTTCTGCACATATCAATATAATATTGGTGATATGCTTGTCTTGCATTAAGAGAATCCTGTAGTTATTTATATTTTCTAAGTCACTGTTGGTTCCATTCATACCTTGTGGAAGTCTAGACAGAGTGTCGGCAATGGTGTTGTCCTTACCTTTTAAGTACTTAATTTCAAAATAGTAGTTCTGAAGAGTAACTGCCCATCGTGATAGTCTAGGATGTACAAGTTTACAAGTTAACAAAACTTTCAAGGCCTGGTGATCGGTATAAATTACTGTATGTTTGCCAAATAAATAATAATTGAATTTCTTGAATGCCCAAACTATGGAAAGTGTTTCTAACTCAGTAGTGGAGTATGTACACTTACATTCACTTAGAGTACGACTTGCAAAACCAATAATTCTTATCTGTTCCTTTTCTTTATTCTTTACAACTTGAAATAAGCAACATTCCAAGCCAGAACATGAAGCATCACAAGTCATACAAAATTCTAAATTGAAATCTGGATGGCTCAATATGTTTGCATTCACTAAAGCATGTTTAATTGTATTAAAGTCATTCTGGCACTGTTCCGACCAGATCCAAACTTGATTCTTTCTGAGTAGATTTAACAGATGTTTACTGTTCAAAAGTGGTTGTGGTAAAAAAAGTCTGAAAAATGAACATAGCCCAAGGAATGAATTTAACTGATTTTTTGTTTGAGGGCTAGGAAAGTTTCTGATAGCATCTAATTTACTGGGATCAGGACGTATGCCCTGTGAATTAATGATATGTCCTAAATATTTTATCTCACTGCAACCAAATTTTGATTTTCTAAGATTGCCTGTGACTCCAGCTTGTGCAAATTTTTCTAAAATTCTTTGAAGTGTGTCAATGTGTTCATTCCAAGACTGTGTAGCTATCAGTATATCATCTACATAGTGTGTGACTGTCTCAACTAAAACATCGCCAAGCACGGTATCCAGGGCTGTAATGAATACTCCAGAACTGACATTCAATCCGAAGGGTAGAACACAAAACTGATAGGTACGCCCCCCGAATATGAATGCAGTATATTTCCTAGAATCAGGAGTGATACCTACTTGCCAAAATGAACTAGCGAGATCTATTGTGGAAAAATATTTTGTATCCAGAAATTTCTGTAATTGCTCTTCTAAATTTTCAGGTTTTGTGTGAACCAGTAAAATTATTTCATTAATTGCTCGTGCATCTAACACTAGCCTAATGCTACCATTTGGTTTTTTGACAAAAAGTAGAGAACTACAGTAAGGTGAGGTGGATGGTTCAATGAGTTTCCAGTCTAACATTTGTTTTACTTCTTGCCACACAGCAGGTCGTTGAGATAACGGTACGTTATATGTCTCGTGGTAGAAGATCTTGTGAAGCTTAACTTCAATGTTGTACACATACGTGTTGATAACACCTAATCGTTTGGTAAAAACTGGTAAATATTTGGATAACACTTCCTGTAGTTTCATACGTTCATGTACACTGAGAGCTGGAGCATCATTTATCTTATGATCAAGCAATGTTTTCAAGTTCATTAGCTCTGTGTCAGATGTGTGTGTGTGCGTGTCTTGAATGTCTTTGTCAAGTACTAACTGAACCTTGTACCCTGTACAGTGTTTGTCATGTTTTAGAGTTCTCCTGTCCAAATCAATAATAATTACACTGCCTTTATCATTTAAAATACATTTACCTTTGGAGAAGTCTATAATGCAGTCCTTCTCACTCATAATATCTAATCCTAATATGCAATTTGTCACAAGGTTTTGTACAACAAGGAATGACCCTTGTACGATTCCATTACCTATTTTAATGTTTACAAAAACTTGCTTCTTAACCCTACATGACTTATTACCTAGAGCAGTAGTTATTTTACAGTTTTGGGCAGGAAACTCAGGCACAGGCTCCAATTCACACATCTTTTTATAGAAATTAAAAGACAAAACGCTCACATCTGCACCTGTATCTAAGATAATAGTAGTTGGAGTCCCACCTACTACACCAGTAGTAGAGGCTAAAACAATTTCATTTGTGTTTGAACGACATTGTGTACTGTCTTGCAAAAGTTCATCTGATATATTCTCATTGTGGTTGTATCTTATAAATAAAACAGGTAGTTTTTGTTTACAATTATTAGGCATATAAATATTTTGTTGTTCAATGGTGGTGTCAAATAACTGATTAACATTGAAGTCGCCCCCCAAGAATTCTTCAGCCACGACCCGGGGCATATAAGTGACTGTTTCTAGTTTGTTGGATTAGCATTTGTATTAGGTACTGACACAGATTGAGGTTGTGTATCGCGTGTCACTTCTATTATATTCACATTTCGATATTGCCTGTTGTGATCTCCAAACTTTTGCAGTTGTTGCTGCTGCGTATTATAACTTACCTGTCGGTCGTAAGGTATGCTCCAATTTTGTCCTGGTGGCTGCTGTGGTATAGCAGTGTTTGAATAAAAGTAGCGATCGCTACGAGTCCAGCCATGGTGCTGTCTTGGCTCGTAGTTATTATTGTTTGTTTCTGTTTTTATTGTTATATTTATGTCCGATGTTACCGTTGTTGTTGTTATTACCGCGGTGCCTTTTGTATGGATTGCCGCATGAAGTGTTATTACTGTTGTTTGTATTGGAATACGCGTGTTGATTTTGATTTCCGTATTGAGACGGCATGTGAGTTTGCTGTTTTTGCTGTACCGCATATCCAACCATCGGCGCGCCAGAATTGAGTTGGCAAGCCTGCATGTTTTGCATACCACTAATATAAACATTGTGGCTGCTGTTTTGCCGCGCGAAGCGCTGATCTTCTAGTAACATGTCAACCGAATCTAAAGCTGTTCAAAAATAATCTGGATCGTCATCCGGAATATGTAAGAGTTTTTATTTAATGTTGAAAGGCAATTTGGCCTTCAACGCACGGAGTATATCACGTGTTGCGACTGGTTCGTCCAAAAAATGTCCCATGTTAAAGTATTTTTCAAAATATCTGCGTAAGTTACCATTTTTACTGTTAAAAGTTTCAGGTTCTAAAATTTGTCTTCTGAGTCGCTCCTGGACGTATTGCGACCAGAATTTGTTCAGAAAGGCACGCTCAAACTCACTGTACGTGGTACATACGTCAGCTTGACTGTATGCCCAGACAGCTGCATCGCCTTGGATGTAACCGACAATACATGAAATCTTTTTCCGGTCACTCCAAGTGCGTGGAAATGCGTTACTAAAAGTTTAAGAAAAATCACGGGATGAATGGTTCGTTTTTCAGGGATAAAAGTCTGATATTGCCTGTGTTTTATTAAGCTTTCTTCTTCCTTTGCATTATGATATGGATTTGTTCCACTGTAATTACTGTAATGTTCAGATGGCGAGTAATTACGATAATGTTGCTGTGGTTTACCATGATAATAGCTTGTGTTTGTGTTTGCACGACGTGGTATGTGTTGTTGTCGTGGTGTGTTTTGTTCTTGTGTGTTTGTTGTGTGCGGTATGTGTGCGTCATACTCGTATGTACATTGGTTTCTGAACTGTACATTTTGACTGATATTTTCGTTACATTCAGACTGTGGTTGATCGGTGAATTGTGTCATTGGTGCAGTGACAGACTGTACTGCGTCACTAATCAGCTGTTTGTTATTAGTGATGTATTCCGCTACGGAGTCGTGCACAATTCTTGGTAAATTTTTACGTATGCATCTATCAAAATGTTTGTCTTTGTTCTCTACCCAATCATGAAATTCTTTATTAACATTTTGAAAATGAGCTGTGGCATCAGATTGTAATCTGTCAGTCAGGTGTTGTTCAACATCGTCAAATTTATTCTGCACGTCAGAAATTCGTTTTTCAAGGTTGTCATGTACTGAAGGATATGTTTGAATTTGTTCAGTAAGAGCTTCACAAGTGACATTAAGGTTTTTTACTTGTGTCTGTAAAAGTGCTAGGTCACTTGTAGTCTTTTCTTGTATCGTATTAAGCTTGGAAAATTTCGTACTGAGTTCAGTTATCTGTTTGGTCAGTGTGGCGTCTATAAGTTCCATACGTTTACATAAAGTGTCATTACATGCCTTGATTGCTATAAGGTCTGATTTAATTTCGTCATTTTGTGTCTTTAAGGTTGCCATATTTTCTGCGTTTTGTTTCGTAAGCATTTGTAACATGTTGGCAATGTTTACTGTTTGCAAGGTCACTGCCCCCGCCGCGTCATCAGACGTGACGTCATGTATTAACATGGGCTCTGACTGAGACTTTGAAATTTTTGTTTTGGACGGCCTATTGTCAAACTTTCCGTTAACACTTGCGTCAATATCTGATGAATCGTCACTACCGGTTGCTGTCGTAAAGTCATTTTCTAACATTTGTCTCTCGTCCGAGTCGGATTGCGTCTGAATAGTATGTCTTTGCTGTTCCATCTTTGCGTATTGTTTTCTAGCTATGACCATGCCACACGTAAGATATGCTACGAGAAAATAAAGTTAGACACTGGTTTTAAAATAAAATGCAGTTGAACATGAATCGCTCGTAGCAACAATGGCTGTTTGTTAATTTAAAAATGTAAACTGAATATGGGATTATGGTTAATGGCTGCTGGCCAAGTTACAACGTACCGTACAGAAGTCGGCCATATTGGACACTCGTGTATTGGTATTGTTGCAGAAGTTATTGTTTAAGGAAAAGCACTGAGAATGAAATTTATCACTGAAAACTGCTACGCGCGAAAGAAATACTACAGAATCTACTGAAGAGCTAATACATTGAATTATGCGTCTGGTCAAGCCTGCAAATGCAAAGATGCTGCGTCTTACCTTATTTTGCTGGAAGCTTCGTTGCGTCTTCCCGCAAGATTTTAGAATCGGAAAATATCTTCAGATTTTTGTTATTTCTCATATATTCAAGTCCAGGTCCAGAAAGTTGATTTTTCACATGAAACAAAGAGAACAATGTAACAAATGACAAAATTACAAGTCCGACACGCAGTCGACAATTATATAAATAAATAAAAAAAATATTAATTATTGTATATGTATGATAGTGATTGGTTGTAATTAATATCTGCTTATCTGGAACGTGGACGTTTAATTATTTGGTATCAGACGCATGACAATGGCTTTTTCGTAAATGCAATGTCATTCTTAGTTGACCGTGAAATAAGCCTCAAATAATCGGACTTCGTATTTAAATCGTTTCCAAAGACTGCTGCTGTAGGTGGGGACTCAAAATCTCAATATCAGAATAATTTGCCAGCCATGTCAATACGTCGCACAGAGGTGACTGTCTACTAAACATAAAGTTTAGACAGTTAAATCAGATATATTCAACGAATAAGCCTACAGTAAATAGTTCAGCTTACTTTCATAAATATAGAATCTTTACAGCTTCGAGTGCCTAGTGAGATTGCAACTCGCAGTGTTCTTATCTAACACCACATATGGCGGTGTGCCAGTTAATAAAATATACGTGCTTCCCGCACCAGCTATTCTCCAGACCTACTTCTGCTTAATGAAACATAAAAGTGTCCTAATTGTATTTCGTTTTATCAGAGGCATAGCGCTGCAGTTCTGTGCCATAGGCTTTATTTATTTGTCAGAGATTAATTATTTAATTAAGATTTCGCGTTTCCGAGGAAACTCACGCACGGCATGCAAATGTGCGTTTATAAGTCACACAACAGGTCCGTGATTTGACATAGAAGTTTCGAGAGGTAATGAACGTAAAATTTAGAGACATGGAATAACAGCTAAATCACGATGTACGTTCCCAAGTAAACAACGACATTACGGAAGTAAATCAGAAATTAGACCCTCTTGACGAGCAGAATGATACAGTAGAGCAACAAATATAAGCGATTAAAGACACACACACAAACTTGGAAGCTACACAAACACAGTTTACTTCCACAATAAAGAACATCTCTGCGGTAGTGAACAAACTGCATAAGGATTACGAAAATATAGCAATAGCTATCTCACTTTAAAAGCAACATCACTTGAAATCGAATCAGTCTATGCCAAGAAGGAAAGAACCAAAATTAATGAAAATTTATCTGATGTAATTTCAAAAGCTGAAGCAAGTACTTTGGACAAAACTAATACCGCAGCGGAAAAGGTAGTGAAGGAATGTAGATTAATCAATGACGTAGTTGAAAAAGTTACTTAGCAAAAGGAAAATGATATTATCGACAAAGTGAACACCAATTTGCAAGCTACAGAGCACAGGATACGCAACTACTTAAGTGAAAGTGATACAGAGACACAAGTGGTACACATAAACAAAGTGTCAGTTACAGCAAACCAAAGTAATGTATGCACACAGATCATTGCAAACCCTACAAACAATGGCAGTAATAATGACAGACCGCAGAATTTACGTTTACAGGGCATAACACCAGAACCAGTACCTACGAGAAATGTAAATAATTATGACAGCTATGTAAACACAGAACAAAATGCAAACAGTTTGTCCACTATATTTGCTGAGGAAGGTCTATTAAAACCCAGCAAATTCCCAACGTTTATGAGTTAAGGTAAGAAGATGAATCCTGTTGTATTTATTAGTGCTTTTCGACATGTGTTTCCTAGAAGTTGGACGGAAGCACAAAAGATCAGGTTTGTTGTTGGCTACACGCAAGGCGATGCACTGTTGTGGGCGACCGTGGTAGCTGAGCGTTGTGCCACATATTTACAATTTAAACGGGCATTTATTGACAAATACTGGTCAGAAGTCGTACAGGAGAGACTTAGGAGAGAGGCTTTTATCCCCGCCCCCTTTAATGGCAAATATGGTAGCTTGAGAGGGTATTTTGAGAAGTATCCCAACAAAACACGTTACTGGACGAATCCTATAGCTCATGTTTTTTGCCATCACACATTCGCGAGAAATTAATTACTATACCCGAACACGACACAGAATATTTTCTATCCATTTTAGATTCAATCGATCTATTATATGAGGAGAAAGTAATAACAAATAGGGTGTCAGACAGCCAACCACCACAACAACATAAGTCGTATGGTCAATACAAAAAGTCAGACGAGAACATATTGCAAGGCTGGTACGCGCAACCGCAAGGATACATTTACTGTGGTAATGGATAAAAAATGGCTCAGAGCACTATGGGACTTAACTTCTAAGGTCATCAGTCCCCTAGAACTTAGACCTACTTAAACCTAACGAACCTAAGGACATCACACACATCCATGCCCGAGACAGGATTCGAACCTGCGACCGTAGCGGTCACGCGGTTCCAGACTGTAGCGCCTAGAACCGCTTGGCCACCCCGGCCGGCAAGTAATGGATACGGGAATGAAAATGGCACGAACAAGATATTTAATCAAAACTTTCGGTATAACAGGAACGATTACCATCCATAAGCTAATTTCAATCCCACCTCTCAAAAGTATGCACCGCGTGTAAATAAAAACGGTCAGCCGTACCGAAGACCGGCGCGAGGCAACAACAATACCATGCCGCACGCCGTACCGCAGCCAACTTCTGCCGAGAAATATCACAATACGGCAATTGAAAAAATGTGATAACGAACACGAGACCGACACTGAAGTTAACCAGGAGTTATTAGAACAAAAATTGAATGAATCAAATGAACTAGATGCTACACAACGACAAGAGCTTTCTGACTTACTTTTTAAGTAAGCAAATGATTTTAATGAAAATCCTGGAGTAATCAAAGATTATGAACATAAACTTAATGACTATCCCCAAGAAACATTTTGTGTTATGTCTTACCCTATACCGTGGGCTAAGCGTGAAGCAGTTAAGCAGGAAATCAATAGAATGTGCGAATGGGGAATCATACAGCCATCATTTTCACCATATTGCAGCCTAGTACTACCAGTTAGGAAACCTGATGGATCAGAACGACTAGTTTTAGACGCTAGAGGCATAAACATAGTCCTAGTACCTGTAAGAACAAAACCATATAATATAGGTGAACAATTGCTAAGATTTCATAGCACCAAATATTTCAGCACCCTCTACCCTAAAAAATCCTACTGGCAAATAAAGTTATGAGGAGAGCAGAAAATACACAGCATTTGTCGGAAATGGCAGGAATTATGAATTTCAAGTTTTACCCTTTGGATGAAAGATTAGTGCAGGCGTATTTATATCAGATTTGGTCAGGGTCTTAGGACCCAAAAACGCTAATTAAAGTTACCGTTTATGTTGACGATATGTTACTAGCCACATCAACTTGGGCAGAACACACAAGTATAACGGAAAAGGTATTTTAGATTGCATGGGGGCTTAATTAAAAAAAAGGGAATAAAATGCAATAATGCAATAACTTTAGTAGCTGTGTGTCCAGTTACGAGACTTACTAAATAACTTTTTCAACTACGTCATTCATTAATCTACATTCCTTCACTACCTTTTCTGCTGCGGTACTAGTTTTGTCCAAAGTACTGGCTTCAGCTTTTGAAATTACATCAGGTAAATTTTCATTAATTTTATTTCTTTCCTTTTTGGCACAGACTGATTCGATTTCAAGTGATACTACTTTTAAAGTGAGTTCATCAATGAAGCACAAGTGTAACTGTTCTGTTTGTGGTAGTGTGACTCAACATACATGTATCTGGCACGGTTCTTCCTCAATACGACAAGATATTTTAAACACCATTTACAATGAACTAATAGAAAAACCAGAAATACTATAATTGCACATAGAAACCAGAATTACAAGTCTAATACATGAACACGAGCCAGATGCTTTGTTGACTGAACCTGTAACCAAGAGGCATTGTCATTAAAAAATGTTAAATAATTGTTTTTTACCTGAAAATATATTGACGAATAATACACTGTGATCATTGCAACATCTTCCATCTATACATTACACCAACCGAACAGCATCTACTCTCTCGCCCAACAGAACAACAACTGCACTCGACATCCTCTGAACTAGTACTGTTCTCGACATCCTCTCAACAAGTACTGCCCACAGCAACCTCTGAACTACTACTGCCAGTGGAGGAGGCGGAATAACAATCTTTGGCGCAATCTCTGGCGCTGTGACTCAGTGTAGCCACCTTTCATAAACCCCTCCTCCACGGGCTAGAGTCCGCCCCCGGTAGCTGAGTGGTCAGCGCGACATACTGTCAATCCAAAGGGCCCGGGTTCGATTCCCGGCTGGGTCAGATTTTCTCCGCTCAGGGACTGGGTGTTGTGTTGTCCTACCCATCATCATTTCATCTCCATCGATGCGCAAGTCGCCGAAGTGGCGTCAAATCGAAAGACTTTCACCAGGCGAACGGTCTACCCGACGGTAGGCCCTCGTCACACGACATTTCATTTTCATGGGCTAGAATTTGATGGTATTTGTGCCAGCGTTGGTGGTGAAAATAAGTCCAAAACACAGGCAAAAATAAAAGATGATATTAATAAGTAAATATTACATAAGTAAATAAATTTTGGCTTTGCACTGACCCTTCAATAACCTAACATATAAAATACAGTAAGGAATACAAATGCTTGCATACATGTGATTTTACATAATAGTTTACACAAGTATCATTTCTCAGAGTAGTTAAACAGTTCAATCAATGGCATCAGCAATGATGAATAGGTGCAGGTAAGAGTCTCATAACATTTCATAAACAGTCTATACACAATAAATCACTTTATATAAATATTCACATAAAATCTTTTTAATAGTTCAATAAACAAGTAGCACTCCTTAAAGTAGTTGACAGTTCCAACAGTGGCACCCAGCAATGGTCAACAGGCGCAAATAGCAGTCCCATAACATTTCATAAACAGTAAATACACAATAAATCAGTTTACACAAATATTCACATAAAATCTTTTCAATAGTTCAATAAACAAGTAACACTCCTCAGAGTAATTGACATTTCCAACAGTGGCACCCAGCAAAGGTCAACAGGTGCAGATAAAGTCCCATGACATTTCATCAGCAGTATTTAAACAGCTCCAACAGTGGCACCCATCAATGGCGAGCAGGTGCAGACACCAACAAGTGACATTATCTCAGTAGAAGCAGTTCCATCAGTGGCCCCCAGTAATGTTGACAGGTGCAGACAGCAACAAGTGACATTTCAGTAGAAGCAGTTCCATCAGTGGCACCCAGCAATGTTGAACACGTGCAGGTAACAGTCCATAATACTCACCAGCAATAGTTACACAGTTCATCAGAGTTCATCAGCAGAAATTAAACATTTCGAAGTGGCACCCATCAATGATAATAGGTGCAAGCACGAACTACAGTTTGAATGCACACACAATTGCTTTTACAAATTATCAATGCTCTTACACTAAACATACAAATTATAATAAACACACAAATGATATCAGATAATTGTCATATTAACTATTACAAATACACAAACATCAGTAAACCTATAATATTTATGGGTGTCAGTGCAAGCCACAACAAGCAAGTAAAATAATATTTAGGAGGTAGGTCGGTACCAGTTATTTGGGATTAGGAAAGGAAAACACACACAACACACTCACTCATCTGTCATCCACATATTAAGTACTACTGTGTAATTGAACAGTGTTAACTGTGTAAATGCAATTCTGTCAAAATTTGATGTTCAACATGTGTATCAAGTAGTAGTGGCAGCAGTGTGTAACAGTCAATAATAGTTAGTCAACGTCGTAGTCATCATGTCAAGACCAATGTTTGAGAAGCCAAATCAAAATGTACGGTTACCGAACAACTGTCAGTGTGCCAAGATGTGCAAATACTTCCTCTCTCCAAAAAGAATATAGACTGTTTATTGATTTAACAAAGTGTGAGTGTACACAATCTTCCTTCTAGTCTGCCATCTTCATCCTTCTTGTTCCATATAAACCAACAAAAGAAAAAAATATGCTCCTCACGTACCTTAGCTCTTATCCACCAAAACTCCAATAATAATCATCAGCATCACATAATCTCAATACTTCAGTAATTCCTCCTCAATACGTCGATACATACAAACCTTATCACCAATATCATTTCACTTCTATAACAACTCTTTCCTCTAGTCAGTCTCCTCGAACAAGTACAGACAAAATCCAAGTGCAAACTTCAATTCATCATCCCATACAACCCGAAGACACAATGTCCACACACAACCTCTGTGTAAGCCACCTGAGCCAAATCTTTTAAGACCGCTACGGTCGCAGGTTCGAATCCAGCCTCGGGCATGGATGTTTGTGATGTCCTTAGGTTAGTTAGGTTTAACTAGTTCTGAGTTCTAGGGGACTAATGACCTCAGCAGTTGAGTCCCATAGTGCTCAGAGCCATTTGAACCAAATCTTTTACTCATTATGAATTATAAAATACATTTTGATTACCTTGTCCATCATAAAATAAAAGAAATGCATACATGACCTCTAACACCCTTCAGTTTGAATAACTTTCAGTAAGTAGGTGCGAGTACGTAGTATGAATGATCTCATAAGACTTTGAATGAATAAATCGTAATATTTCACAGTGTGTACACCACTTCAAGGATCATGGCAAAACAGAAGCAAACCAGTGGAGTATTTCTTTGTATCAAGTGTCACTTGCTATTTCAATGGCTCACGAAGAATGCCGTGTAATAACTGTCAGTGGTCTAAAGCTAGTGTTGGTATTTCATGTCGTTTGCTTCCTTTCTATTAGCATGAATTTATACAGCTTCCATAAAACCTCCAGCTCATGTGACTTCAATGAAGTTTCTTGTACCAATGTAGTTTGTATAATTATAGCAGTTCATTTCCTTATCTCAAAATGTAAAGCACTGAGCGTAAGCAAAACATGCAATCGCGAGTAAATATACCAGGAGAGACAGAATGTCAACAAGTGGATGGAGTATAATCCCTACAACGAGGTTCTGCCAAGCGAACAATCTATAATTAATACCATATTGTAACCTAAACTCCATGTTCGTACACAGTTTACAGGGTGTTACAAAAAGGTACGGCCAAACTTTCAGGAAACATTCCTCACACACAAATAAAGAAAAGATGTTATGTGGACATCTGTCCGGAAACGCTTAATTTCCATGTTAGAGCTCATTTTAGTTCCGTCAGTATGTACTGTTCTTCCTCGATTCACCGCCATGATTTCATACGGGATACTCTACCTGTGCTGCTAGAAAATGTGCCTTTACAAGTACGACACAACATGTGGTTCATGCACGATGGAGCTCCTGCACATTTCAGTCAAAGTGTTCGTACGCTTCTCAACAACAGATTCGGTGACCGATGGATTGGTACAGGCGGACCAATTCCATGGCCTCCGCGCTCTCCTGACCTCAACCCTCTTGGCTTTCATTTATGGGGGCATTTGAAAACTCTTGTCTACGCAACCCCGGCACGAAATGTAGAGACTCTTCGTGCCCGTATTGTGGACGGCTGTGATACAATACGCCATTCTCCAGGGCTGCATCAGCGCATTAGGGATTACATGCGACGGAGGGTGGGTGCATGTATCCTCGCTAAAGGAGGACATTTTGAACATTTCCTGTAACAAAGTGTTTGAAGTCACGCTGGTACGTTTTGTTGCTGTGTGTTTCCATTCCATGATTAATGTGATTTGAAGAGAAGTAATAAAATGAGCTCTAACATGGAAAGTAAGCGTTTCCGGACACATGTCTGCATAACATATTTTCTTTATTTGTGTGTGAGGAATGTTTCCTGAAAGTTTGGCCGTACCTTTTTGTAACACCCTGTATAAGCATTTCTATATACCAAATTAAAGAGTAGTTATGACAACAAAACACAAATGTTTAAATATGAAATCCATACGAAAAGCAGCAAGTATATATCTTACATAATAAATGGGTCATTAGCATCATATCAGCATAAGCAAATAAATGTTCATATGTAATCTCAATAAGTAAACATGAAAGCGCAAGCAGATAATTCACAAAGTATAACTTACATACATAACCGTATGAGCACAACTAATCAGGTGACAATCATAATTTAAATAAATAGCCACAGATGGCGCATAATAAAAAATATGACATCAGTGAAAAAGCAGAGCAGCCAAGCGATGCATAATATACACAAGTAACAACCCTGTTCATTAATAAAACATTGTCAAAATCAGTTAACACAAAGTACACATCACGTAATCGCGAGCAGCAAATTACGTACAAAGTACATACCTAAGTAGAAACATGTTACCTGAAAAATAAACTCAATTAATAGTTACCTTTTTAGTTTATTACTTTCTTCTTCGAAATTGCATTCTTCCTGAAATTATCTCGGTAGAAAGTCCTCTTAACGTCGGACACACACGGAATTTACCTGAAGTTCTTAAATATTTTGTACAACTGTATCCTGGAAAAACTGAACATAAGTTATCAAGTCACTATATCTATACTGAAATTAATCGGAGAAATTAGACTGTGTATTTCTCTACGGCTGTCAGTGCATTCGCACTGAGCGCTCGATCAGCTGTACGTAAGCATGACGTAGGAAGTAACTGTTTGCGGTCAACGACTGCCTTGTGCGGCGCGCAGAGTGACTGTCGATTTTGTGTATGTGCCGCCGCCAAAACACGGCGCGGTATCCTTGTATTCTCTGCGTGTTTACGTGTAACTTAATTTCTCAAAATATGTCATTCTACAAAAATTTATCGTTCGATATATGATATATTCCCTTAGAGCGTCGTGATTTAAGAGTTTCTACTTCAACAGTGTTATCATGAATAATTTTGCGGACTCTATATAGACCGTTATAAAGCAGAAAAAATTTGCGACACAAGCTTTTTCCTTTGTGGCACAACGATGAGACTTAATTAACACCTTTTGAGCAACTGACAAAGATTTTAAACGACCGGGACGTTTAGCTGATTTCTCTCTTCTAGCAGCCGCAGATGCAATATTTTGTAGAGCCAGGTTGACAACTTCAGAATGCTGCAGTTTCCGTGTAGGCGCAAAAGGAACGATTTCAGAAATGCGATTTGTCAGTGCTTTATTTTTTAATATCAATATAGGCAGCAAAGAAGTTGAATCATTAGGGAGTTCGTTCAGAATGTTTTGAAAAATAAGAAGATACTGATCCCAAGTTCTGTGATTATGATGACAATAAAGACGACACAACTTATTGATTTCCTTCATCGATCTCTCTGAAGCGTTAGATTGAGGGTGAAAAAGTGAAATGAAAATTGGTTTAATCTTACGACGCCGTAGAGTACGAAGCCAGATTTTAGAGCGAAACTGTGATCCATTATCTGATATAACTTTACCAACAAGACGCACTTCTTTAAGAAAATATTTGACGAAAGCATTAGATATTGAACGAGTTGTTGCTTTACGTAAAGGTGTAAGACACATATTTTGATGTCAGTCCACTGCTACCAAAATGTACGCAAAACCATTAGTAGAACCAACCACTGGACCGAACAAATCGACTGCAGCCATCTCCTTTAATTTCGCTGGAATGATAGGAAACAACGGTGCTCTGTGAGAAATGGTGGGCGTCTTAGCCTTTTGACATAATTTGGATTTGGCAAGAACATATCGAATACGTTTTTCCATATTACTGAAGTAGCAATTTTCTCGTAATTTATGAAAGCATTTCCTGGGACCAAAGTGTGCATAACTGAAATGTGTATACCAAATCAATTTATTAACACACTCATCAGGAATGCAAACTAACCAAACAGAGTTGTCAACCAATTTTCGTTTAAAAAGAATATCATTGCGAACTAAATAATACTGTCTAATCGCTACGCTTTCCTTTGTCATAAGGCTGGTATCTACTGTCCTGTCTGTTTCGTCTATCATTTTCAAAATTACCGCTATAACGTCCGTTCCGATCATTATCCCTTTTCTCTGAATATCTATTGTGATTATCGTTACTGAAAAAATTACAAGAAGTTCCGTCGTCGTTGTCATACTCAAGTTCTTGTAGCAAAGTCTTAAAAGTTTCAATGTCGTCTTTACATCTTCTGGCTAAGGCAATGTGTCTTATCGATTGTGGCAGCTTAGTTAAACAAATGCGAATTAATTCAGTCGGGCTGTAAGGGTTGGAAAGAAACTGTTCTTTCGAACATATCTTCAAAGTATTCTGCCGGCGTGCGGAACTCAGACTGTTTAAAATTACGCTGCATAATAAGACTATGTTTGACTGTGTCTTGCGCGTTTTCGGACCAATATGCCGATAGAAATGCATGATAAAAATCATTGAAATTATTACAATCTCTAATAAGTGCACGCATGCGCGTCGCTGGCTCGTTTTTCATCAATATTCTGAAAACTGTCACTTTTGGGTAAAATAGTCATATCCGGTTATTCTTTACTGACTCCTTTTCTTGATAGATTGATAGTTGAAGAGTTGTCTTGATAGATACGAAGAATAGTAAAAGAGTAGGCAGCAGTGCAGAAAACTAAAAGGAAAATAGCACCACTACAGTTCGGGGCCCTGTGCATGCTACGGCACATATTCACTTAGTGAGGACCTAAATAGCCATACATAAATTCCAGTTTGTGACTTAGTCGCCAATTTGGCGGAAGTGCGTACATAAATTGATCTAACCACGAAAATGGATGTATGTCATTATTAGAATTGCCAAAGATCTTAAATTTCCGAACAGTTAAAAAGTGTTTATAGTCAAAGTTTTCGCCTCGCGGCGACAAAGACCTACCGCGTCTGTCCCAGTCCGAATGTCGATTTTTGTCAAGTTCGCGTGCCTGGCGCTCTCTTGTTGCATCTCGTGAATGAAATAAATTATTTCTTCAAACCCCGCTGCTGTCGGTGGTTCTAAATTTCTTCTGCTGTCTTTTCCTACGATTTCGCTTTCAATTTGTTTAACTTGCTTTCGTAACGCCTCAAATTCCCTTTCAACACTTTAATTAAATTTTCCCTCTGGTACTCTTCTGTTTCTGCAAATGGCAATGGAGCTGTATCATCTGAATCTCTGTCCCCATTTAAACTAAGACTTGTCAATTTATCTGAAATCTCCTCAACTCTTTCCGATAAGTCACCTATTTGTTCTTTCTGTTTATTTACGTCTTCCGTAAGTGTCGCGACTCGGGTTTCAGTATTGACACATTTAGTAGTTAACTGTTCATATTGTTGTGTTAGGTTATTTATTCTGTCATTTGGTACGGATTCCTCGATTCTTTCAAATATTTCTTCATTATCGTGTGCACGTTGAAGATTTAACTCTGAAAATTTTTGTACTATCACGCGATCTCTTTCTTCCTGTTCTCTATCCTGTTCGTTTTGTCTAATTTCTATTGAAATTAATCTATTATTGTGAGGATTCAAAATCGGTTGTACTTCTCTAATTTCTTTCTTTAATTCATCTTTCATGTTTTTAAAATATGTCCCTATTCGTGAGTCTAACCGTGTTTCTATTGTTCCCATATCAGTTTCTAACCGTGTTGCCACTGTTTTTAATTCAGATCCTAACTGTGATCCCAAATTTAATATTGCACTCATCAACTACTCCATATTAACTGGTTCGAAATTCTTTTCGCCCCTAAAATTTCCCGTAAAACTAACTTTCTTCGTCATAGCTGTAAAGCTATTTGTGTTCGATACTATTCCAGATTGTTCTGTCGTTAATCTCGTATTCTGAAAATTTTTTGATTGTGAAAAATTTTGAACTGGTTCCGGACTATTTTCCCGGCTTATTAAATTGTTTTCTACTTCATTATTCATCATACTATTCTCCTGTGTTGGCGAGTTCGCCATGTTAACAATTTCGTCATTCTGACTAGCCATCACTTTTGTCTTTTTCATCGATCTGTTATCATTCACAAAACATAGAAAACTCGTCACTATACGAAAATTACACACAATATAACAATTTATCACCAACAATACCATCCACACGAAATGCTTCCCTAAAAACACGAATAACTAACAATTAAAACCTTCACAATTGCGCAAAATTGTTAAACCCGTATACGTCTCATCAAAAATTAAATTCTACAAAAATACCATTAGAAGAATGACAAGACAACTACAAATGTTCAGTTACCAAATCTACACATGCAATATAGACTACAATTACTAAATTACAAATTACTACAACAATACTACTGTCTGCTATTTTTACTATCAAAAGAATTCCAAGGGATGATCCGAAGCAGCGGTCGCCACGTGCATGGGGGCTTAATTACAAAGAAATAAATGCAATAATGCAATAACTTTAGTAGCTGTGTGTCCGGTTACGAATTCTCGTAACCGGTTGGCCCTGAGTTGTATTAGCACGCAATCTGACTGCATAAAATAAAAATAAAGAATGACAAGAAATTTTCATTAACACAATTGATTAATTAAGTCCCCTGCAACTATAAAAGCTACGAAACAACAAAGCACAAGTATAACTGTTCTGTGTGTGGTAGTGTGACTCAACATACATGTATCTGGCACGGTTCTTCCTCAGTACGACAAGATATTTTAAACATCATTTACAATGAACTAATAGAAAAACCAGAAATACTATAATTGCACTTAGAAACCAGAATTACAAGTCTAATACATGAACACGAGCCAGATGCTTTGTTGACTGAACCTGTAACCAAGAGGCATTGTCATTAAAGAAATGTTTTTTTACCTGAAAATATATTGACGAATAATAAATACACTGTGATCATTGCAACATCTTCCATCTATACATTACACCAACCGAACAGCATCTACTCTCTCGCCCAACAGAACAACAACTGCACTCGACATCCTCTGAACTAGTACTGCTCTCGACATCCTCTCAACAAGTACTGCCCACCTCTGAACTACTACTGCCAGTGGAGGAGGCGGAATAACAATCTTTGGCGCAATCTGTGTCTCAGTGTAGCCACCTTTCAAGATATTTACAGAGTACAAAGAAACAGCGAAACTTAAAAAATCTGTCTTTGGCAAAGAGCAAGTAAAATTTTTTGGACAT
The DNA here is from genome assembly GCF_023864275.1 of Schistocerca cancellata. Taxonomy (NCBI): domain Eukaryota; kingdom Metazoa; phylum Arthropoda; class Insecta; order Orthoptera; family Acrididae; genus Schistocerca; species Schistocerca cancellata. Next base: position 223,585,134 of record NC_064628.1, read on the forward strand.
ACATATCAGTACAGGGTATATTACCGGACCCAAAGAAACTAGATGCCATACGTAATTGCCCACCCCCAAGGAACAAAAAAACATTTGAAAGCATATCTAGGACTAACCTTTTTTTGAAAATTTATACCACAACAGCTTATGAATAGCAATGCACTACTTAACCTGTTGAGGAAGAATATACCTTGGCTGTGGGATGAGAGATGCCAGGAGGACTTTACCAAAATTAAAAATGCATTAATATTGGTAACCATTTTTAGTCATCCTGACATGTTTAAGGATTTTTGTTAAAGCACGGACGCCTCGTCTCAGGGGCTGGGGGCAATAAGAAGAAGGAAAAACAGTACCGAAAGTCATGAGCTTTGCCAGCAGAACTTTATCAGAGGCAGAAAGATCATATTCCATATCAGAACTGGAAAGTTTGGCAGTAATTTGGGCGTTTAAGAAATTCGAGTATTTTCTTTGGGGTAAAAACACCAAGGTCTATTGTGATCACCAATCATTATCTTTTCTCCTAACATGCAAACTGTTACACCGAAGACAACCGAGGTGGTGTTTGTACCTGCAGGAATTCAATTTTCAAATAATATACGTAAAAGACAGTCAGAATATCATCGCAGATGCACTATCCAAATTACCGCAGGGACTAGACGAGTTCAGTGGACTGTCTGAACACGATTCAGAAATCTGAACAACATTGATGCAAAGTAATACACAAAAATCAGACTACAAAAAATTTTGTAAACAGATGGGAATGATACAACACCAAGACAATAAGTGGAAAAAGGTAATACAAAAGCGCAACCAGAATACAAACCATAAGGTGCGTAAATGGTGTCAGTTATACAAAGGCGTTTTAATAAAACAAGCCGCGTCAAGTGGTTTACTGCCCACGAGCTTTCGGCACAGATCTTCTCTGCCATTGTCAAGTGGATGACTGTCGTGTGGTTGTCACTGCCACGCTTATATAGCCGCAACGTCGCTCGTGACGTCAATGGTGCTCGGTACCGCACCATATACGGTAGTGTTTTGGCCGCGCGACTGCCGGGCCCGCTTCAACTCCCTCAACACCGGATCCCACGCTGTACTCAGCTGCAGTCCACCGTCTCTATTGAAGGTGTTGTCAGAAATTCTAATCTCTATGACCTCGTTTATCACGGTATCCCAGAAGCCCTTTGTCCGTTTAATAATAGACGTCGCATCGAATGCAATTCGGTGTCCGTTTTCCAGAGCATGTTCTGCTACAGCTGACTTTTCGGGATAGCGCAGAGTGTAACACATTTCATGTTCTATAGGGCGCTGTTCAATAGACCGAACAGTCTGGCCGATATAGAATTGCCCACATCCACACGATACCTTGTACGTTCCTGGTGTTCTGAGGCCAAACTTCGTTACTTTCCCAATTTTCGACTTTGTGTTTCACAAATATTAAAAACGCGTGCCATTTGCCAAAGAACAAAACCATCCAATATGTCAAAATTTACAGAACTATACTCCAAACTAACCAAAGCTCCACTGGAAATGGTTTCTCTGGATATCGCAGGCCATATCCCAGAGCAAAAGGTGGTGTCAAATACATAATAGCTCTTTACGATATTTTCACAAAATACATCAAACTTTATGCTATCAAAACCACTACAGCCAGTAGCATCATAAGCAGAATTGAAGAGGATTATTTACGAAGAGTAGGGAAACCCAAAGTCACTTTAACAGACAATGCAGCCTATTTCGTAGGAAGAAAATGGAAACAATTAATGAATACGCAGGGCATTAAACACATCTTGGTAAGTTTTTTCCACCCAGAAGCAAGTCATGTGGAGAGGATGTTTAAAGAATTCAATAGATTTACAAAGGCATACGCTCATAATAAGTATTCACGATGGATTGAATACGTGACTCCATTTATGCAAATAGCAAACAATCTCCCCCACTCTTCCGCAGGTTTCACTCCTAATGAACTCATGTTTAACACAAAGCAAACTGATGAATGGGAATCACCCATGCCAAAATTACCTACTAAAGAGTTAACTTTACAGGCTAAAATCAGACAAGCAGTAATTACACTAGAGAATATAGCAGAATACAGAAAGAGAACATAGAACAAAAAGTTAATACAAGTTACACATTTTTTCGAAGGGAAACGAGTCCTCTTGAGAACACATCCCATATCGACAAAGGTAGGTAAGCTAAATAAAAACTGGCAATTACTATACTCAGGGCACTATATTATTGGAATTTATAGATTGGTATATGAAATGACGGGGAGAGATTAATGTCTCAACCCTCACGAAGACTTAAAGGCTTTTCACGAGTAGTGACACAGTATCACAGCAGTTTTCGTCATAAAACATAAGTAAATGTCATAGTTTTACAAGTAAAAATTTTATTATGTGTATTTTTAAATGAAGTGTATATAAACTCAAGTAATTTTCTTGCTTTGTAAGCAAAGACAAACATTTGACTAGATGGAAGGGTAAAAACACAGCTTCACGCGAAGCGAAATGCAAACTGGAGCAGCGTGCGACTCAGCTGTGCGCGCTCAACAATGCCTGCTTACATCAGCACTAGGGAAGAGACCTTGTCCTTGCACATGCGCAACAGGGTGACTCGAAGCGCAACAAAATAGAAAGGCGGAGCTTCACAAGTATCAAACCCGATTTAAAAATAAATAATAACATGTAACAACTATATTTACTATAAGGGAACGAAAGAATATAATATTACATTTGTATCAGCATGCGAAGTTGCGTCAGGACTAAGATACATACATTGTTGCTAGAATAAAAAGAAATCATTACAACGAAAGATACAGGGCGTGTTAGCTAACAAAAAGATAAGATACCGTAGGAGATATCAAAGTAACTTTCTCTGCAGGGTAAACGAATAAAATGAATACAAATGCAAGTAAATAAATGTATAAACAAATAAGAATGAAGTATGAAAAACGTCTGTGAACGAAAGTGATGACCAAGAATATGCGTTGCTTATGAGCTACGGAACACAATTAGTTTTTAAGTTAGTTTTAAGTTTTTTTTTATTGCAGCAACAAAAGCATCGACACGGCACAGATTTACGACGGGTATTATAGGCACCAAATGAAAAAAACGGGCCGCACCTCAAAAAATGATTTAGTTATTAGTATGTGTACGTGTTTATTTTGGTCATCAGACAAATTAAGAATAAGAATATACATCGTCGCAGTGCAACTACAAAACCTTTACCCGTACTTACTGACTACAAAGTGCACACAAACACGGAGGCATGTGACCTCAAATAAAACTAATCAATTCATATCGCGTCACATGCGAATATAAACGACGACATTTCCACGTAATCGTAAAGAACTTTACGAACACAAAGCTACACGTAAACAATCATAAGCAACAGAATGGTATATAGTACATGAGTCGTTAATACGTTTCAGTTCCACGAAAAAGGAGTTCCCTGATAAGTGATTAAAGAAAGGACGAACAGAATTTCCTTAGTAATCCATAAACAAGTAGAATAGTATTCTTTATTCCCTCCCCAACGCAGGAGGCGGCGCCAAAGCTTAGTTAAGCCCACAACGCGTAATGTAGAATCCTGATATAAATGTTTTTCTCTGTTTCTCCCTAGGAAAATATTAATCTTTCATAACTGATTTATGCATGACTGGAAATTAAAATGTGGATGCATTAAATGCATATATGATAACATGATGTAATGGAATGTAAATAAGTTATTTGTATTTATGTACAAAGGAATTTTATTGAAGCTAACAAACTATATTAACCAGTAACGGTAATTGAAGAAGGAATTTTGTGTTGTTTTAGTATTTAAGAATTTTCCACGTTTGATACAAATAATGGGTGGAATGTCAGCCTTAGATGTGAGCCATTGTAATATGTATTCTTATGTCAGAATGTTTATGTGAATTTTAAGTGTATATCGAGACATATGTAAGAGATGAACTTGAAAAACTAACAGAAACCAGGAAAAAAACCTCAAGAACTAAAAACAGTTCTCACGTCAAAGTGAACGACGAAATAGATGATGGTATCCATACGCATGTGCAATAGTGCAACGAATCAATTGTGGTAATGTCATGCTACGCAACGTCTGATATATTAATCAGCAAACTACAATTGTGCAAGCATCACTTACCTTGACGTCGGGTGCTGATGTCCAGTATTCGCGCCACTGAAAACGTGGTTAGGACGTAGAAGATCCTTCCCAGGCCGTATCAAAGGTGAATCATCGGCCACAGCATCGGTTCTTGGAGAGTAAACGCACATGCACCACACTCACAATGGAGGACCACGCCACAGCAAATTATTCGACGGGTAGTACGGCACTCAGTGTGAAAGTGACACTAAAGCGGGACTGGAAGCTCGAACGACCGTACACAATAGTGCATGGAGCATTAACGGCTCTTGCACAGCCAACAAACATATTTCGTGCGCATGCGCACAGCGACTGGCAATGTTCCCAGAAGGCCAGTACCCGCTCTCGCAGCTCTCGCATGTAAATACTTAGTGAATTATCATTCAGTATGTAAGTTGTGTATTTCCAGTAAGGTAATGTGTAAGGAAGACAAGCTGACATCTCCAACCCAGAATACAAAGAAAAATACGCTGACAAATTAAGGTCATTGTATCCCTTTCGCCAAAAATTTAGATGTAAGCTGTACGGGTGTATAAAAAACACTGTGCGCCTCCATTGCATGTCACAGTGTGGGTGCAATTGTATAGGTACATAAGGAAATGCCCCGACTCGGTACGGTAAAAGTTATTACCAGTGACAATAAACACTAGCGCGGCCGCTGTAAGCGTCGGCAAAGAGGTATTTTGCTACGCCGGAAGGCGAACGGTAAAGGATGGAAACTTTTTTCAACTGTTTTTGACAATTGTTAGAGAGACTCTGTCGTTAGTTCTCGTGGCGAGAAGACGTATTTCTTGTGATACAGTATGTTGTCTGAATAATAATTTTATGAAAATATGAAGTCTGAGAGTTCGTTTTTGTGCAAAACCACGAAAGTTTTCTTCCGCGCATTGTCCCAGTGTTATGTCACTGTAGCTGCCTGCATCAGAAGAGGAAGTCTGATTAAGAATCAATATTTACACACGGTCAAGAATGAGAACTAATTATGGCGGAAGCAGAACCTTTTAATCAACTTGTGTAAATCTCAACAGCAAAGCGAATACAGGAATCGATGTAAGTTAAAAGTGAAAGACATTGCATTCGCTTAAAAATCCATAAGGAATCAAAATGATAAAAGTGAGTTAAAATTTATTTCTTTAATTAATTATATTATATTTTGTAATATAAATCTGCACACGGTCTTGTGCCGAGCTGTGCCCCTCATATTAAAACACGGTTTAATATAGCGTAGTATGTGGCAAGTTTGGCGAGCCTTCTGAGAAACATGAATGCTACATACCAGGAATGCGCTCCTAAGAAACGGACGACGTATTACACAGTTGTGGATACGTTCCTTTAACTTTCCCCATGCTTAGATGTGTTCTGCATGTGGGGGAGACTTACTCATGTTTAAAATATGTGTAACGTATAAAGAATGTGAAGATTTTTTCCGAATCAGTTTTAAAGCTTCTTCTGACAGAGTTTAAATTACTATTACCTAAACTGATTCCATGATTCCAGTTATCGCTAACGTTTCCTGTGAATGTGGCTCCTATCAACGTTCCGACTTCTCTCATAAATAGTTGCCAAACAGTCTGTGCAGCACGACGAGGGTCACGAGTCAGGACGTGATTATTGTTGTTGAGGCTGCCATGTCCTCACAGTGTCCGCTAATGCCCGAAGTTGTGTCATCTGGCAGCAGCAGCGGCTGTTGCTAAACAGTTCCGCGTCCAATTAGTAGCACGACTGCCTCTCTGTTGTCCACTCGCAACTGAAATTCCCCTCCGGCAGTGCTGCCTTCCCTGGTACCATTAGCGGAGGGCAACGTTCTCTTAGCGTCAGAAGGACAGAAGTCGGGTGAATGGCCGAAAGAAACGACTGTAACCCTATTACGTGAAATGTGGAAGCTTTAATTGGACGGTGGAAGTCAGGGTGAAACAATGATAATAGTTAATAAATAGATTATTGTAAAAATGTTAAACTCTGTTAAGAGCAAACTGCAAGTGTTGTTGAATTTTACTGACAAAGAGAGTATATTATGAAAACTTTTCTTTGTTATTTGGATGCAGTTCACAGCTTTTCTAGAAGAATATAAAATGTAGTGATTGTTTGGTCGCCACTCCTTACCTTTTTCCTGGTGAATGCTATTATATTCATCTTGAAACATCTACTACACAATGGTAAATTGTTTGAGGTACCTTTGTTGTAATCTGTTCCTTCAACCTTTTCACTCTACAGCTCGTCTCAATGAAAAGTTAACTTTACTCTTGTATGAATTTCTTAAGACTTGATCTATTACATTGTTCAGCCTTTTGTTAAAAGTTCACTATTTTCTTCGATGCCGCTTCTTTCTTCGTTTCGTTTCATACCTTTCCATTCAGTTATAAAAACTCTTCTGCCACACCATACAACACATTACAGCTGCTTTAACATGTCCTCCAGATTTTTTTTTAATCAAGTACTACGTTTCACCCCCATCAAACGCTGCTTTGCGGAAGAACACTAATAAATGCCAATTTATATCAACATTTAAAATCATTAGAGCTACGTTGTTGAAAAACACCATTAATTCTTTCATAATCACAGCAACTCGTGATTGATATTCACTCATTTGTAATCATTTTCAGGGTTTCAGTGTGTTCACCACAATCGGAATGTGCTGTACATTCGAATATTAGAATTACGAAAATTCTGCATGGAGTCGAAGCATGCAAAGCAATTTAAAATACATGGTATAACGTGAATAAGTGAAGATATTTTTGCGTACGACACCATAAAATACCCAAACATTACCGCGTTTCACGTATTTCTCCTTCGTAGAAAAGTCTTCTCACAAATACGTCAAAAACATTACGAGTTGATGTTTTCAGCTTGGTCTTAACTCTACCACTAAGTGAACTACTCCCGTCGGTGTAGACTAGCCTATCTTCGTCCATATGTCCACTATTCGGAACCTGATCAACCGAGCGGGGCAAAGTTAGCATTAATGACATGGTTACGCCACACATACTTTGAGATACTAACCAAACTAAAAACATGTGACCTGTAGTACCTGTAATTATTAGTCTGCAAATCACGTAAATATTGATGTAATATCATTCAGTAGACAGTCCTCAGTCCCCAACAGAAATATCTCCACTTGTCCTCGTTACATCCTGTGTATAACGCTATTGCTATTTTGAATACAGTGGAAATATTCACGCACACGCTACAAGCAGAATATGTCAAGATAGAGTGAACTGCATATCAAATATGTGTACATGTTGAAACGAGAGGCTAATTGGAAACTGAGGAGATGCATTTGTTGCAGCAGGCAAAAATCTAAAACCCACTCAGAAATTGCAGCTACATGTCACATTAGTGCAGTGTCTCTATTTGACAGGGTGAGGTTCGACGGAGTGTTGCCTCGGACATGCATGCATTCTTGTAAAGAGGAAATGACACTGTCGACGATTTATAACCGTATTAGATCATGAAATGTATTCGCATATTGTGAATACGATACTTCGACAGCTATACAATTTACTGGAAACAAACGAAAATTTGTGTCGTACCGGAACTCGAATTCGAATTTCCCGCGTTATGTGAGTGGTCGCATCAAGCGTTTCATCTATTCGAACACGTTGCACAGACAAACTCAAATTTCCACATGTCCTAATGTTTTCTTCCTATACACAATTACGTGTATCGCTCATGGGAAGGGACCTATGCAGTTTTCTCGTAAGACTGTCTTGGCTTTGGTATGAATTACGTTACCCCAGTGTCTGTATTTGAAAATATCTGTAAAATTAGATGCAAATTTTGCTGTTGCATCCGCTGAACTGTACAGACACTATCAAATACAGACACTGCACCAAAGTATTTCATGCCAGCCGGCCGCGGTGGTCTAGCGGTTCTGGCGCTACAGTCCGGAACCGCGGGACTGCTACGGTCGCACGTTCGAATCCTGCCTCGGGCATGGGTGTGTGTGATGTCCTTAGGTTAGTTAGGTTTAAGTAGTTCTAAGTTCTAGGGGACTTATGACCTAAGACGTTGAGTCCCATAGTGCTCAGAGCCATTTGAACCATTTTTATTTCATGCCAAAGCAAAGATATGGTTACAAGAAAACTAAATCAGTCCCTTCTTGTGCAAAATTCACATAATAATGAGTACAGACACGGACATATGGAGGTTTATGTCTGCCAGTGAAGCGTGCTAGGATAGCCGAATCGCTAAAGGTTTAAAGTGAGAATCTGGCTTCGAGTCTCGCTCCAGCACAAATTTTCATTTCTTAATAGTAAATCGTATGGCGGTGGTGGTACTGCCTTCTCAATTTGCAAATATATTTCACAATTGAGTACCGCTATGAACCGTCGGCAGTGTCTGTTCCTTCAGGCGTGCGTGCGTATCTGGAGAAACATTGCACATTGCACTGAACACTCACTGCACTAATGTATGTCATGCTAAAGCCAAGGCAACCTGACGACTTAACTAAATAAGTCACTCCCTGAGCAGGTCTTAGATAACTGTGCGGGCAGTATGGGAAGCAGGTACTGGGACACGTGGAAGTTTAGGCCTGTCCATGAAGTGTGCTCGCATAGCCGAAATCGTCGAGGCGACCGCTTACATAAAGTGGGAAAGTCAGTTAGAGTCCTGGTATGGCACAAAATTTCGCTTTTATCAGTTAATTGTGTAGCTGTGGCTGTGGTGGTACGATATTCACAGTTCGCGAATACATTTCATAACTTAATAAAGCTATAAATCGTCAGCAGTACCTGTTCCTGTAGACATGCATGCATAGCCGAAGACGTGCTAAATCGAATTTTTCAGACACTGTCACAAACAGTCACTACACTAACGTATTTCATTGGAGAGCCAAGGAAACGTGACGAAATGGTAGATAAGTGTCTTCCTGTGCAGGGATCACATAATTATGAGAGCAGTGTGAGAAGCAGGCAGTGGGATATATGGGAGTTTGGGTTTGTCCGTGAAGCATGCTCACATAGCTGAATCGCTTAAGGGGAGTTAGAATGGAAAAAATTTTTTTTCACACTTTGTGATTTTTATCTCATTATAAAATTTGCAATTTTCCGAATAAAATAATATGTATATCACTTATAAACTCACATGGGAAGTATTTTATTTTATTTCTTTAAATATAACCTACATCAATTGAAAACGTAAAATTTCTCCGTGCATTACTTCAAGATCTAATAAAATCGGAAATTTTTATATAGAAGGCTGCGGATTGCTGTGTTATAACGGTTAAATTACATTTTTGTATTGGTAGCACTGTCAAAAACAGTATCGCTTTGTTTCATACTATAAAAACCCGTTTTATGTGGAAGTGCTAACGTTTTTCTGAGGAAAAGTGACGAATAGATTGATAAATCTCTCAAAAAGTAAAGTATGACGTCAAAACGAAGTGTTTTTATGAGACGTGGGTTTCATGGTAATATATTTTCGAATAAAGGGAAACATGTGGCTTGTGAAGTTATAGACAATGAAATACAGGCAAACTCATGATTATCTAGAGAAACACCAATTAGCGCTTCAAAGATTAAAATAAAACATTGTGATGCACAGTTTTCTCAAAACGAAAGTGATGTAAATGGTAGGTTAGGTTATATTATGATAGATTTACGAATCCTAACAAGGGTTATATTATGATAGATTTACGAATCCTAACAAGGGTGTTAGGTGAATGTGTGTGTTGTAAAATATGAGGAGGGCCTATTAGTTTACATGAAGACAATTAAGTTTCAAATGGACTAGCCAGGAAACATAATTAATAGTGCCAGTTGTAAATATAATCATTCATTTTGGAATTCTAATAAGTGTAAATATAATTATTTTGAAGTAAATGTGTGTTGGTTTTATAGATTGAGAGCTACTGGCAAAGGACACGGTGCAGCAGAAACAATTTGTGCTTCTGAAACGTCCTGGTAGATTAAAACTGTGTGCCTGACCGAGACTCGAACTCGGGACCTTTGCCTTTCGCGGGCAAGTGCTCTACCATCTGAGCTACCGAAGCACGACTCACGCCCGGTACTCACAGCTTTACTTCTGCCAGTATCTCGTCTCCTACCTTCCAAACTTTACAGAAGCTCTCCTGCGAACCTTGCAGAACTAGCACTCCTGAAAGAAAGGATATAGCGGAGACATGGCTTAGCCACAGCCTGGGGGATGTTTCCAGAATGAGATTCTAATGTATGCTGTGATGAATATGCCACGCCCAACTTGTAAAATCGACATGTATTTAGGATTGATTGGAGCTGCTGTGGAATCTGTTGCATGTGAGTCAATAAAGGGTGCTGCAAACGAAGTTGTTGAAATAAATGATGGTATGACTGACATACCAGTAGCTTTTGATCGCATTTGGCAGAAGCACAGCTACAGTTCTGAGAATTCTGTTGCTATGGTGACCAGTGTAAATACTGGAAAGGTAATACATTTCCAGATTTTAACCTAACTTTGTTATAAGTGTAAATCAAGGAATGAAGAAGGGCATATCTGTGACTGAAATTATGAAGAAACAAGTGGTGGTATGGAGACCTCTGCAGCTACTGAAATTTTTAGTCGATCTGTGAACGAAAGAGGAGTGTGTTACACTAAGTTCTTAGGTGATGGAGACTCAAAAGCATATAACTGTGTAGTAGCCGCTCAGCCTTATGGTGAGAAGATTATCACAAAAGTGGAATGTGATAGTCATGTCCAGAAGAGGATGGGCAGCAGGCTGAGGAAGTTGAAACAAAGTTTGAGAGACAAGAAACTTTGTAATGGTAAAACTGTTATGTATGAGGCGGAACTATGGGCCTCATGGAAAAAGGATGACCTGGCTGAGTCACGCAGTTTGACTCTTAGTCTGATCACGAGGTGTAGCCATTAATTGCAGGCGTTGATCACGTAGGCTGACGTGAGGATCAATGAACTATACTTGACGGGATGTATCTGGAACATATTAGGTGATTAGAAAGTTAGTAGACAGGAATACAATTAAATACTTAGCTTTAATTCAGCATCAGCGGTGAATGTCGATCTTGACTTTGTGCAATAATATTTACAAGTGCAGTTATAGACTGAACTGCGAATACTTCTTTACAATTCTGATTGCTTCACACATATAGATCAATTGTCAGTGCATAAACTGTATGTAGCCCCTGGCTACGTCGTAGCTACTGACGTAGCTGAAGGCTATGCTAACTAGCGTCTCTGCAGATAAGACCTCTGAAGCTATAACAAGTGAATCATTCCTATTAAAGTTGGCTTTATAACTAGCCAGTACGCTAGCTTGTCTCGTAAGACCAGCCGAGTGGCGGCGCTCGGTCTGCTAGCGTCGACAGTGGCGACTCGCGGGTCCGATGTGTACTGATGGACCGCGGCCGATTTGAAGTCTACAGCCTAGCAAGTGTGGTGCCTTGCGGTGACAATACAAAAACCATAAGAGGCAGGCTGGCAGACAAAATGATCCATGAATTACAGCAGTATTATGGAATGGCCATTAGAGATGATACTGAGGACTTGTTGAAAATGGAGCAGGCAATATTGGCTACCTTCTTCCACAGACTGTCAACCGATGAAAAACCAGTGCACCACCTTTGCCCTCCTGGACCTGATTCATGGTGCAATTACTGCAATGCCCTTCCTCTCCTGCATCTCGACAGTTTCCATGTGTTGGAGGGGGGGGGATGCACTTGGGCTTTCGTTCCAGTAGATTCAGGGTTCGAGTCCCCATCAACGCCAAGCGTCTCTGGTGGTTTAATTGTTTTAGGAGGGTTCAATTCGTATTTCTGCCCAGGAGGACCAGTGTTGAATCCCAGAAAGAGCATCGCCAGGGGGGGGGGGGGGGGGAAGTGCTGGGACCCACGTGCAGGATGAGAAATACAAGTGATATCATGCAGGGATGGGGTTGGGGGTGGTCGGGGACGAGGGTGGGCAGGGCGGGCGCGACTAATTGATCAATCTAATTAATTTGCATATCCATTCGCTATCAAAATTGCGTTAATTCCGGCATCTCTCTGTTATTAACGTGAACAGTCGTTTTTTGCCACTTTGCCCAATGATTTTAGAAATTCCGTTGGGATATTATCGGTCTTGTCTGCGTTATTTAATCTTAAGTCTTCCAAAGCTCTTTTAAATTCTAACTGCAATACTGGATCCCCTAGCACTTCTGTATCGACTTCCGTTTCTTCTTCTATCCCGTCACCACACATGTCTTCACCTCATAGAGGCCTTCAGTGTACTATTTCCATTCATCCGCTCCTTCTTCTGCATTTAACAGTGGAACACCCTCTGCATTCTTCGTGTTTCCGCCCTTGCATGTAATTCCACTGGACGCTATTTTGACTTTCCTATACGCCGAATCCGTTTTTCCATTTGTTCACATTCTGCAGGCAGGCGTATTTACTTCTACTGTATTTACTGTCTACTTCTTTCCCAAGTGACTTGTATTTTTGTGCTCCTGAACCCCCATGAATATTGTTTTACTTCTTTCTTTTGTTATCAGCTGAAGTTGTACATGGTTTCTTCGCAGTCGTCTTCCTTGTACCTACGGTTTTCTTCCCAGCTTCTGTAACAGACCTCTCAACAGATGTCCATTCCTCTGTAACTGTACTGCCTACCGAGCTATTCATTAGTCTATATTTTATTTTTTTCTGTTTCTTTGTTTTTTTTGGCATCAGTCTTCTGACTGGTTTGATGCTGCCCGCCACGAATTCCCCTCCAGTGCTAACCTCTTCATCTCTGAGTAAGCACTTGCAACAAACGTTCTCAATTATTTGCTGGATGCATTCCAAACTCTGTCTTGCTGTACAGTTTTTGCCCTCTACAGCTCCATCTAGTACCACGAAAGTGTTTGCCTCATGTCTTAACACATGTCCTATCATCCTGTACCTTTTCCTTATCAGTGTTTTCCACATATTCCTTATCTCTCCGTTTATGTACAGAACCTCCTCATTCCTTACCTTATCAGTCTACCTAATTTTCAACATTTGTCCGTAGCACCACATCTAAAACGCTATCATTCTCTTCTGTTCCGATTTTACCACAGTCCACGTTCACTATCATACAATGCTATACTCCAGACGTACTTTTTCAGAAATTTCTTCCTCAAATGAAGGCCGATATTTGATATTAGTAGACATCTCTTGGCGAGGAGTGCCCTTTTAGCCATTGCTACTCTGCTTTTGATGTCCTCCTTGCTCCGTCCGTCATTGGTTATTTTACTGCGTAGGCAGCAGAATTCCTTAACTTTATCTACTTCGTGAACATCAATCACGATGTTAAGTTTATCGCTGTTCTCACTTCTATTACTTTTCATTACCTTCGCCCTTCTTCGATTTACTCTCAATCCATACTCTGCACTCATTACACTGTTCATTCCGTTCAGCAAATCATGTAGTTTTTCCCCACTTTCACTCAGCATAGCAATGTCATCAGTGAATCGTATCATTGATATCCTTTAACCTTGAATATTAATTCCGCCCCTTAACGATTCTTTTATTTCCATCATTGCTTCCTTGATGTACTGATTGAACAGTAGAGACGAAAGGCTACATCCTTGTCTTACATCGTTTTTAATAGAAGCACTTGGTTGTTCATTCCTATTATTCCCCCTTGGCTGTTGTGCATATTGTAACGAGCCGCCTCTCCCTTTAGCTCATCCCTACTTGCACCATTTTACACTGTCGAACGGTTTTTCAAGGTCGACAAGTCCTATGAACGTGTATTGATATTTCTTTAGTCTTGCTTCCATTATTAATCACAATGTCTGAATTGCCTCTCTCGTGCCTTTACCTTTCCTAAAGTCAAACTGATCGTCATCTAGCGCATCCTCAATTTTCTTTTCTATTCTTCTGTATATTCCTCTTGTAAGCAGCTTGGATGCATGAGCTGTTAAGCTGATCGTGCGATAATTCTCGCACTTGTCAGCTCTTGCCGTCCTTGGAATTGTGTGGACGATATTTTTCCGAAAGTCAGATGGTATGTCGCCAGACTCATACATACTACACACCAACGTGAATAGTCGTTTCGTTGCCAATGATTTTAGAAATTGTGATGAAATGTTATCTGCCCCTTCTGCCTCATCTGATCTTAAATCCTCTTTTATATTCTGATTCTAATGCTGGATCCCCTACCTGTTCTAAATTGACCCCTGTTTCTCCTTCCATCACATCAGACAAATCTTCCCCGTCATAGAGGCTTTCAATTTATTCTTTCAACCTACCGCCCTCTCCTTTGCATTCAGTAATGGAACTCTTGTTGCATTCTTAGTGTTACCACCCTTGCTTTTGATTTCACCGGACGTTGTTTTGACTTTCCTGTATACTCAGTATATCCTTCCGACAATCACGATGTGATTTCTTTTTCGATGACTTCACATTTTTCCTGCAGCCATTCCGTCTTAGCGTCCCTGCACTTCGTATTTATTTCTTTCCTCAGCGACTTGTGTTTCTGTATTCCTGAGTTTCCGGGAACATTTTTGCACTTCCTTCTTTCATCGATAAGCTGAAGTATTTCTTCTGTTACCCATGATTTCTTCTCAATTACCTTCTTTGTGTCTATGTTTTTCTTTCCAACTTCTATGATTACTCTTTTTAGAGATGTTCACTCCTTTTCAACTCTACTGCCTACTGAGCTAATCCTTATTGCTGTATCTATAACCTTAGAAAACTTCAACCGAATCTCATCATTCCTTAGTACTTCCGTATCCCACTTCTTTGCGTATTAATTCTTCCTGACTAATGTCTTAAACTTCAGCCTACTCTTCATCACTTCTATATTGTGATATGAGTCTACATCTGCTCCTGTGTACGCCTTACAATCCATTATCTGATTTCGGAGTCTCTGTCTGATCATGATGTAATCTAACTGAAATCTTTCCGTACCTCCCGGCCTTTTCCAAGTATACCTCATCGTCTTGTGATTCTTGAACACGGTATTCGCTATTACTAGCTGAAACTTGTTTCAGAACTCAGTGAGTCTTTCTCCTCTCTCATTCCTTGTCCCAAGATTCAGTCTGCTCTTCATTACTACTAAATTGTGATCTCCAGTAAACTTTTCTTCTACTCCTTCCCTACAACTGCATTCCAGTCTCCCATGACTATTAGATTTTCGTATCCCTTTACATACAGTACTACCCTTTCATTATCCTCATACACTTTCTCTCTGTCTTCATCTTCAGCTTGCGACATCGGCATGTATACCTGAACTATCGTTGTCGGTTTTGATTTGCTGTTGATTCTGATAAGAACAACCCTATCACTGAACTGTTCACAGTGACACACTCTGTGTCTTACCTTCCTATTCATAACGAATCATACTCCCGTTACACCATTTTCTGCTGCTGTGGATATTACCCTATACTCATCTGACCAGAAATCCTTGTCTTATTTCCATTTCACTTCACTGACTCCTACTATATCTAGACAGATCCTATGCATTTCCCTTTTCAGATTTTCTAGTTTCTCTACTACGTTCAAGTTTCTGACGTTCCACGCCCCGACTCGTAGAACGTTACCCTTTCGTTGATTAGTCTATAGTCTAGAGAATTTCAACGCTATTTCTTCATATCTCAGTAGTTCCGTATCCCACTTCTTTGCGCACTGATTCTTCCTAATCAGTCTCTTAAGATTCAGTCTGCTCTTCATTACTACTAAATTGTGATCTTAGTCTGTATCTGCTCCTATTTACGCCTTACAATCCAATATCTGATTTCCGAATCTCTGCCTGACCATGACGTACTGTAACTGATATCTTCCCTTATCTCCCAGCCTTTTCCAGGTGTACATCCTCCTCACGTGATTCTTCAACAGGGGGGATTCGGTATTACTAACTGATACTTATTGCAGAACTTAATTAGTCTTCCTCCTGTCTCATTCCTAGTACCACAGCCATATTCTTCCATGAGCCTTTCTTCTATTCCCTCCCCTACAACAGCATTCCAATCCATCATGACAATTAGATGTCGTCTTCGTTTATGTAATGAATTAACAGTTCAGTATCCTCATATACTTTTACTGACTATGACAGAGTAACCCTTTCACTGAAATATGTACAGAAACACAATCAATGCCCTGCCTTCCTATTCATAACGAATCCTACTCCCGTTGTACCATTACGCTGAACTGTCGATATTACCTTATACTCGTCTGAATAGATGTTCTCGTCTGACTTTCATTTCACTTCACTGATACGCACTCTTAGATTAGGTTAGGTTCAGTTTTCATTCCATAGACCCAAAAATGAGATGATTCTCGTGGATATGATTCAAGTCAAAGTTTAACATAAAAAACATAAAACATTAGAATATAATACTCACTACCATGATAATTTGTCAGTAGATTGTCAGTATAGGTGAAAACATTACAGTAAATTAAAAGCGCTAATACTTACATTAATACACTGTCTGAGAGAAACATAGTTATACACTTGTAATAAACTTATCATAGAGAAAACAAACCTAATCTTCACTCTTCTGACCAAGTGCTATCAAAACTGAAATCGAAGACATTTTCACTTAACCTTCACAGTCATGTTAAGAAGTTCATATATAGAGCAGAATTGGGTACCTATCAAGAAGTCTTTCAATCTCTGTTTAAAGTGTGCTTTATCCGACACCATTTTTAATTGTTTCTGATAATTTATTGAAAATGCATTTTCCCGAATATTGGACCAATTTTTGGATCAAGGTAAGTGATTTTAGGTCTTTATATAGAGTGTTCTCATTGCTAGTATTGGTTGTACATAGAGGTACATTACTTTCAACAAATTTCATTAAGCTATAAATATACTGAGAAACAGTGGTTAGTACACAAATATGCTTGCAGAGGTTTCTACGTATTGATGCTTTTACACCCTAATTTACTTGAACAGGTTTCGGCATATTGTTCCTGAAGCTTTTACACGCAAAAAACTTTTGCTCGGTTTTACGAGTAACCCCAGAATATCATTCTGTATGACATAATTGAAAGAAAGTAAGAAAAGTATGCAAGTTTTTTTATATTTACCTCTCCTACATATGACATCATTCTCACTGCAAATATAGATTGTATCTGGGTTGCGTTTTAGCGTTTCCGTTTTCAGATTTTCTAACTTCCCTACCACGTGCAAAATTCTGACATTCCATGCTCTGATTGGTAGAACGTTATCCACTCGTTGTTTATTAAACCATTTTCTCATTGTCACCTTCTCATTGGTATTACCCTCCCAGAGATCCAAATGGAGGACTATTCCAGAATATTTTGCATCATGACACTTTCTCTATTACGGGCCACATGCGCTGAAACTCTATCCGCTCTTCCTCCCTCTTTGGCACGGCCGTTGTCTGAATCAGAGTGACTTATTACGCTGTAAGTCTTGGGCTGCCATTGCTGATGATTTTTATTCAAAATTTAAGCGGTGACAGAGTCTGAAACCAGGACGGAAGACGTTTTGATTGCCAATGAAAAGTGCTACTCCTAGACAACAAGGTGTTGGTTAGTTAAAAATAAGCCGGAGAAAAACAAGAGTCAACTTGTTGGTGAAGAGATCTCGACATTAAGGCATTCGCAAGCACGTCCGATAAGTTGTGATCATATACTGCCTGAAGGCCATGTTATCTTCCCCATCTCCTTCTACGACATAATGAACGAAGTGTCCCAGGAACCACAGTACAGCATGGGTTTTCGACAGAGAAAGAAGGAAGAATCTGGACGCAATATGATGCCCGTACTGTATACAGTCTCAGAAGATGGAATAATTGTGCCGTAATCCAAGACCAGTTTGCCATGTCACCCTCACAAGAAAAACAATGTCGTTTCGTATCTGTAGACGTATCATGACTACATAAATCCGTGTCATATGAATGTTTTAGTTGGACCACTTTTTTCGCTTTGTGATAGATGGCCCAGTAATAGTCATAAACGTGTAAGTACGTGGTATCACGTAACATTCCGCCAGTGCGGACGGTATTTGCTTCGTGATACATTACCCGTTTTAAAACGGACCGTTTACCAATTGCGGAAAAGGTCGATATCGTGTTGATGTATGGCTATTGTGATCAAAAGGCCCAATGGGCGTTTGCTATGTACGCTGCTCGGTATCCTGGACGACATCATCCAAGTGTCCGGAACGTTCGCTAGATAGTTACGTTATTTAAGGAAACAGGAAGTGTTCAGCCACATGTGAAGCGTCAACCACGACTTGCAACAAATGATGATGCCCAAGTATGTGTTTCAGCTGCTGTCGCGGCTAATCCGCACATCAGTAGCAGACAAATTGCGCGAGAATCGGGAATCTCAAAAACGTCGGTGTTGAGAATGCTACATCAACATCGATCGCACCAGTACCATATTTCTATGCACCAGGAATTGCATGGCGACGACTTTGAACGTCGTATACAGTTCTGCCACTGGACACAAGAGAAATTACGGGACGATGCACGCGTTCTATTTAGCGACGAAGCATCATTCACCAACAGCGGTAATGTATACCGGCATAATATGCACTATTGGGCAACGGAAAATCCACGATGGCTGCGACAAGTGGAACATCAGCAACCTTGGCGGGTTAATGTAAGGTGCGACATTATAGGAGGAAGAATAATTGGCCCCCATTTTATTGATGGCAATCTATGTGGTGCAATGTATGCTGATTTGCTACGTAATGTTGTACCGATGTTACTACAAGATGTTTCACTGCATGACAGAACGGCGATGTACTTCCAACATGATGGATGTCCGGCACATAGCTCGCGTGCGATTGAAGCGGTATTGAATAGCATATTTCATGACAGGTGGATTGGTCGTCGAAGCACGTTCACCGGATCTGACGTCCCCAGATTTATTTCTGTGTGGAAAGTTGAAGGATATTTGCTATCGTGCATGATCCACCGACAACGCCTGACAACATGCGTCAGCGCATTGTCAATGCATGGGCGAACATTACGGAAGGCGAACTACTCGCTGTTGAGAGGAATGTCGTTACACGTATTGCCAAATGTATTGAGGTTGACGGACATCATTTTGAGCATTTATTGCATTCATGTGGTATTTACAGGTAATCACGCTGTAACAGCATGCATTCTCAGAAATGATGAGTTCACAAAGGTACATGTATCACATTGGAACAACCGAAATAAAATGTTCGAACGTACCTACGTTAATTTAAAAAACATGCAGTCTTAGACATAAAAACTAACCGCCACAGTGACTAAGTCAAAGTCGTTCACTTAAGGTGGCCAATAAAACTGACCGCCCCCGACGTCCGGCCATCTGCACAATCTGGCAATACTGTAAGATGCGGAAGTGTTGGGAGGACGTATTGTCCACTTCCGAGATGTTGTCGGATTGTGTGGGCCGGTGGTCTAGTGGTCAGTTGCGAGCCAGCAACCGAGCGGGACCGACGTGTGGCGGAGCCGGACGTTCCTCCAGTTAAACAACGGCTGTGTCGCTGCGTCACAGGTTAGCTAGAGCTGCTTGCTGCCTTGTGCTTGTTGCTTACCTTTCGGAATATGTAAAACGAGTTTCTCGAATTATCAGAGAAAGGATACTATTAAGTTTTCTTTTGACTGTAATCATTCGAGGCCTAAAGCTATAGAGATTAAAATGTGGCCAACAGAAAAAGTGGGAATTCATGGAAATGATATTGAGGGTACTCATTTGTCGTTTGTTTCGAATGTTGTTTTTATTAAGATGAAATCTGCTGATTTATGCAGTGATATTGTGGAAAAATGTGGAGATGTTGTTAAGTTCCATCATTCTGATGGTACGATCAGTGATGTTATTGTGTCTCATGCTGGCTTTGGTATTCGGATGGTTCGAATATTTGAGTTAACTTTTGAGATACCGGCTGAAGAGGTCAATTTCGTTCTTAAAGGGTATGGAAGAGTTATCTGAAATTTGCTGAAAAGTGGTCGGAGCCGTTTATGTTCTCTGTTCTTAATGGTGTTCAAGATAGAACTTGTAAAGCATATTCCGTCTTTCATAAATGTATGTGGCTACCGTGCACTAGTGATATATGATGGCCAACCTAGGACTTGCGCTTTGTGCAATTCACTTGATCATATTCGTCCTGAGTGTACTCCTAAGCACGTGGCGCAGATTCCCGTCGGCGAGGCTTTAAGTTCGTGCCCTGCAACTAGTATGAAGCTGTCGTATGCAGATGCAGCTGCCTTCCAAATTTCTCTGCACAGGCCCCGGCAGCACAGAAAACTGATTATGGGACGCAAGGCGACTTGAATCCAAATGTAGGCCACAGCTCTAGTATAGTAGCTATCTCTGACGATACAGCTCCTTCTTTCGCCACCATGGAATGTACTGCATCGCCGTCCACCGTACCTGAGGCCGAACAGCTGTTACTTGATCAGGGTTCTGCGACGAATCAATCTCATATGGGACACTCAAGCGACAATACCGAAAGATCGGTAACAGTGGGCCGGCCGGAGTGGCTGTGCGGTTCTAGGCGCTGCAGTCTGGAACCGAGTGACCGCTACGGTCGCAGTTTCGAATCCTGCCTCGGGCATGGATGTGTGTGATGTCCATAGGTTAGTTAGGTTTATTTAGTTCTAAGTTCTAGGCGACTGATGACCTCGGAAGTTGAGTCGCATAGTGCTCAGAGCCATTTGAACCTTTTGAGCCGGTAACAGCGTCGTCTCCGTCTCTAAGTGAAAAGGTGGTCGGAGCAGGATTACCTGATCAGGATCAGACGTTCGTAGCATCAGAGGAGAGGAACCACGGAAAGACAACAACTGGACAAGAACCGAACCAAAGCCAAGGCCTACAGATACAGTATGTTCTAATTGCCGGCCCAGCTACACGGGGTGAATTGATCCTTACTGATGACGGCTTACCCGGGAACGATGCCACGGACACACAACCGACATCGCCTTTGAGGTCGCCGACCTAGTCACCTTCGCAGTCCCCGAAGAAATGTAAAAAGAACAAGAAATGACGTCTCGCACACCAAGCGGCGGAGAGTTAAGCTCCGGCAGTTCGGGACAGATTGCGAAAAATGGTCGACAGTGACCGAGATAAGAATGACATTGCGATGGAACAAGACCAGGACACGGTGACGTCGATAACACGCCTGGCAGACGATGGTAGCGCACGAAGCGCAGCCAGCAACGTTCAAAACAAACCGAACCTGGAAGGAGCTGGCGGAACTCAGCACGGACATGCCAACCCTGACAGTCTCTCTAACTGGGCAGACGACGTCATGGAACAGACGGTCCAGGACATGCAAGAACTCCACGATGCGGACAGTAAACGTACGGACGACACAGTTCACTGAAACTTGAGAGCTTGACCGGTAGCGATGGGAGTCAGATTATTTCCATCTGTTTCCCTCCCTCAACTTCCTAAATGACACTGGAACAAACATGTAATGTCATTATGTTTAACATAAACAGGATCCAGAGTGAAACTAAGATGCCTGATTTAAAAGAATTTTTATATCAATCAGATACGGATGTTGCTCTCCTACAGGAAGTTACTATTAAGGATCTGCATGTTCCAGGTTTTCAGGCGATTTTAAATATAGCCGAAAAAACTGGGTGTGGTACTGCAATTTTAGTGAAAGATGTGATAGAAGCCAAAGATGTTGCTTATTTGGAATTTGGACGAGGTTTTTGTTGCAGGAATCATTAATGTATATTTTCCTTCTCGTAACAATCTCAGAGCAGGAAGGGCCAAGTTTTTTACATGTGATATTGTGTATTTGTTTAAGGCTAATCCTGTAGAGGTTTTATTTAATTGGTGGAGATTGGAATTGTGTCCTGCACAGAAAGGATCAATTCCCGAATTTCAACTTCTCCAAGGATCTTGATGGACTCGTTACCAATATGGAGTGGTAAGATGCTTGGGAAATTTGGTACCCCTCTTCTGTGAAATGTACACATTTTACTGCTACGTCGCAAAGCAGCATTGATAGAATTTATGTTACTACAAATTTAAGTAACAAAATTAGTGCAATTGAAACGATACCTGCAGCGTTTTCACATCATATAGCAGTGAATTGTAGCATCACCCTAGCTAAGCAGAAAACCTATTGGGGTCGTCCAACTTGGAAACTTAATGTCAATATGCTCCGCGACACTGCCCTAGCTGCACAGATTTTCTCTTCTTGGCAGGCTTCGCTTCTATTATGCCACAAATATAGGACCAGTATAGAACGGTGGACATCTGCGCCAAACGAAAACGCAGATCGACATTGATAGCTTACGGAAGAGAACGAGCAAAGTGACAGAAAGCTACGGTCGAATTTTATTACACTTGTTTGCGTGAGCTCTATGACCGGCCTATGTCCCAAGATACGATACTTGCAATCAAGAAGATCAAGACTAAATTAATCAACCTTAAGCGAATGCAGCTAGAGGGATTGAAAATTAAATCACACGTGCAGACAGTTCTGGAGGAGGAGAACACTTCACTCTTCCATTTAATCGAACACGAGAAGAATAGGAGGAGGACTTTTGTCCAGAGTCTTAGAACTGCCGACAAAGGTATACTGACGGAACAAAAAGATATTTTAACTGAGGCTCACAGTTTTTACGAATTTTTATATAGTTAACATCAATTTGAACAATGCTTTGTCGGGGACCTGCTGCAAAAGAGTGGCCCACATGATACGTTAGCTGAAGACCAAACTAGGAGTCTTATAACAGGCGTAATGAGTGATGATGTGTTCGATGAAATTAAAAGTGCGCCCGTCAGGAAGTCGCCAGGCCCCGATGGACTGCCCATTGAGTTTTATTAAACGTTTTGGCCCATTATAGGCATTAAATTTACGGAGGTCGTTAACGATGTGCTGAGTGGAGCGACAGTTTCCGCGGAATTTAAAGAAAGTGTGACAGTATTGCTTCCTAAAGGAAGAACTACTGCTAAAATGCGACCCATATGCCTCATGAACTCTGATTATAAAATTATTGCACAGGTGATGAAGGAACGTTTGGGACCAGTCCTGCAGCAGATAATCGGCGATCATCAGTCGTGTCTCCCTTGCCGCACCATCTTCAAGACGGTGAGCGAGTACAGGGACATTATTGCCATCTTTTCCACGATCACCAACAACGCAGGCCTTATCTTTATAGATTTTTCTAAAGCCTTCGATAGGGTAAATCATTGTTATTTATTTACCCTGATGAAATATCCGGGTTTTCCTGATAACTATGTGAGCGTCTTAACCGACATGGTGCAAGGCATCAAAACAACGGTGTCCCCCAAGGAAGCCCATTATCGATGTTGCGTTTTATCACTGCCGTGGAACCGCTTCTCCGGATTCTTAATAAAGAACTAGAGGGTATTAAAATTTCCAGCACTAGTAGAGTGACAAATGCGTATGCTGGTGATGTAGGGGTCATTGTAAGAAGTGAAGACGACATGCAGCGGCTCACTAACTTGGTACAACTTTACTGCAGAGCGACGGGTGCTCAAATAAACGATATGAAATGTTCAGTCTTAAGACTCAACGGCTTCCGCAACGTTAACCTGGGATGGGCAAAATCGGTGCAACAGCACACTGCACTGGGGGTGACGTTCTCTAAGGTGCCCCCTTCACACGACCACCTTCAATTGGAGGAAAATGATGAACCAAATTAGAGGAGCATTCATACCGCATCACACTCGTGACCGGAATCTCTTGCAAAAGGTAAAACTTATTAGCTGCGCCATTCTGTCCAGAGCGGTATATGTCGGACAAATTCTACCTTTTCCCAAAGCAATAGCACGACGTATCAGGAGTGTTATTTGTCAGTACATTTGGAAAGAGCACATTTTTAGGGTCATAGTGAGTACAGCTACTTTACGACCTGCAGATGGAGGTCTCCGTCTAACTGACATTCGTCGCAAAAGTATCGCTTTATTTATCAAACGGTCTCTCCAACTGATCGATTACTATCCCCATTGTCTAACAGCGAAACTTTTCAAAATACTGAGGATTTTTTGTCGGTCGATTTCTTGTGTGAGATTAATTATGTTTCGTGTTTGGATCAATGTATCGCTGTTTAGTTTAAAAATGCTTGTTTTCTGCTTGTAGGGAAATTTATCAGAGATCTTCGATAATCTCTGCCGTGCTAGCCTGGACTTCCCAGAATCCGAAAATCCAGCTGCCACCTGTCGACGGGCGGGTTGTTTACCACCTGGGGTAAAGTTGACATTGCTTGCACAGTTCATGTCTGCTTGTGTTTCATTGGTTTGGCCTGGGTGATACCAGGACCGGACAGGACCAGAGGGTGTTGAAGCCTTTGGAAGCAAATATTTTCAGACGAGATCATTGAGATAACAGACGGTGTCCAGAGTAGTGGTGATTTTCGCTCAGACGTGTCTTGATTTTGGGTTCAACGGATTGAGTAGCCGTTCAGGATTGTGTTAGTATTTGGTTCACCCCAAGTATTTGATTTCCTCCGTACCACCCGTGTGGGGGAGGCTTTCCCCTATCCGCCACACGGTATTATTATTATTATTATTATTATTATTATTATTATTATTATGTCATTAGTAAATCCGATATGGTGAATCTTCCCACCACTGAAATAGATGTGTATTGTTCGATTCAGTATTTCCATCACATAAATATGGGTTACAACTACGTTACATTACTGCTAGTAGACATATTTCTCTCTTTTTCTCAGACAGTTGCTATGTGTTACTCCATCAAAGGAATTTATGTGAGAAGACGTTCAAATTATCCGATTTCTGTAATTTCACTTCGATACCACATCGTTCTAATCGGATTCAGCCAGTCAGTCTCAATGTGGATATCCGACTACGGCTCTCATCGTATGATAGACTGGGTAAACCACATTCTTAATCGGACTGTTGAATCTAGATCACTTATCTATGACAGGGCCTGAATTCTTAAACAGTACTGGAAATACTAATACAGTGTGCTTATTGCAAATTCGTTATTTAAATATAAATATATGAAGTAACGAGATAACAGTATATTTACAGGAGTAGAGCCCCATGCATCACAGCAGAACAGTGCAAGATTGGTTTCAGGGCCAAGAGAGGATAAAGCTGTTGCCGTTTGTTCCACGATCACCAAACATCAATCAGATAGAGAATATGTGGGCAGTGGTAACAAGGTCATTGCCTTGTGGACCTACAGATCCAAGCGACCTTTGGACGAATGTAGAAAATGTATCGTGGGAAGTAAGCCATCACGCTACACTATCGACGACTTCATTAAATCAATGCCCCTACGCCTTCGAGAAATCTTACGTAATCTTGGTTACTAAAAGTATACTCGTCCACAAAACGCATGTGGACAATTCAAAATGGTTCAAATGGCTCTGAGCGCTATGGGACGTAACTTCTGGAGGTCATCAATCCCCTAGAACTTAGAACTAGTTAAACCTAAGTTATCTAAGGACATCACACACATCCATGCCCGAGGCATGGTCAAGATTTGATTTGTCGCAGCTCTTTAGCATAAAAGCCCATTTACTTTCGGTCTCCTCCTTACAATTTTTGCAATGCACAGTAGTTGAAAAATCTCATCCACTCGACGCCAACTGAGGAATTGGTTGGTGCATGAGTTGTTCAACACACAGTATTCATCACCCTCACTGGAATCAATGACTGTTTGTGTGTGTGAGTGTGTGTGTTTTAGTGTTAACGCACAATCTGAATCAATACTATTAACATTAGAGAGACAACCAACAATAAATATTGCATCAAACATGACTCTACAATATTTTAATGCGATCGGAAGTTACAAACTGAATTTTTACCCAACCCACGTCCTGCATATCATGTGTTAAGTCCATAGTATCGTTAGCAGACACAGTGTGCTCTTGTTGTCGAGGCTCGCGACAACTGCAGCGATTAGCAGTGCCCAATGCCGCCGCGATTTGTTTATGTAGGCTGAGCGTGGACACAGCAGCAGACGCTTCGCCATAAACAGAAAGAAATCACCTTGGCTCTGACTGCAGTGAGCGGACATCACTGACTGCGTGTTACTATACACTACTGGCCGTTAAAATTGCTACACCAAGAAGAAATGCAGATGATGAACGGGTATTCATTGGACGAATATATTATACTAGAACTGACATGTGATTACATTTTCACGCAATTTGGGTGCGTAGATCCTGAGACATCAGAACAACCACATCTGGCCGTAATAACTGCCTTGATACACCTGGGCACTGAGTCAAACAGAGCTGGGATGGCGTGTACAGGTACAGCTGCCCATGCAGCTTCAACACGATACCACAGTTCGAGTAGTGACTGGCGTATTGTAACAAGCCAGTTGCTTGGCCACCATTGACCAGACGTTTTCAATTGGCGAGAGATCTGGAGAATGTGCTGGCCAGGGCTGCAGTCGAACATTTTCTGTATCCGGAAAGGCCCGTACAGGACCTGAAACATGCGGTCGTGCATTATCCGGCTGAATTGTAGCATTTCGGAGGGATCGAATGAAAAGTAGAGCCACTGGTTGTAACACATCTGAAATATAACGTCCACTGTTAGAAGTGCTGACAATGCGAACAAAAGGTGACTGAGACATGTAACCAATGGCACCCCTTACCATCACGCCGGGTGATACGCCAGTATGGCGATGACGAATACACGTTACCAATGTGCTTTAACCGCGATGTCACCAAACACGGATGCGACCATCATGATGCTGTAAACAGAACCTGGATTCACCCGGAAAAATGACGTTTTACCATTCGTGCAGCCAGATTCGTCGTTGAGTACACCATTGCAGGCGCTCCTGTCTGTGATGCAGCGTCAAGGGCAATCGCAGCCATGGTCTCCGAGCTGATAGTCCACGCCGCTGCAAACGCCGTCGAACTATTCGTGCAAATGGTTGTTGTCTTGCAAACGTCCCCATCTGTTGACTCAGGGTTGAAACGTGGCTGCACGATCCGTTATAGCCAGGCGGATAAGATGCCTGTCATCTCGACTGATAGTGATACTAGACCGCTGGGATCCAGCACGGCATTCCGTATTACTCTCCTGAACCCACCGATTCCAAATTCTGCTAATAGTCATTGGATCTCGACCAACGCGAACAGCAATATCGCGATACGATAAACCACAATCGCGATAGGCTACTATCCGACCATTATCAAAGTGGGAAACATGTTGTTGTTGTGGTCTTCAGTCCTGAGACTGGTTTGATGCAGCTCTCCATGCTACTCTATCCTGTGCAAGCTTCTTCATCTCCCAGTACCTACTGCAACCTACATCCTTCTGAATCTGCTTAGTGTATTCATCTCTTGGCCTCCCCCTACGATTTTTACCCTCCACGCTGCCCTCCAATATTAAATTGGTGATCCCTTGATGCCTCAGAACATGTCCTACCAACCGATCCCTTCTTCTGGTCAAGTTGTGCCACAAACTTCTCTTCTCCCCAATCCTATTCAATACTTCCTCATTAGTTATGTGATCTACCCATCTAATCTTCAGCATTCTTCTGTAGCACCACATTTCGAAAGCTTCTATTCTCTTCTTGTCTAAACTATTTACCGTCCATGTTTCACTTCCATACATGGCTACACTCCATACAAATACTTTCAGAAATGACTTCCTGACACTTAAATCTATACTCGATGTTAACAAATTTCTCTTCTTCAGAAATGCTTTCCTTGCCATTGCCAGTCTACATTTTATATCCTCTCTGCTTCGACCATCATCAGTTATTTTGCTCCCCAAATAGCAAAACTCCTTTACTACTTTAAGTGTCTCATTTCCTAATCTAATTTCCTCAGCATCACCCGACTTAATTCGACTACATTCCATTATCCTCGTTTTGCTTTTGTTGATGTTCATCTTATATCCTCCTATCGAGACACTGTCCATTCCGTTCAACTGCTCTTCCAAGTCCTTTGCTATCTCTGACAGAATTACAATGTCATCGGCGAACCTCAAAGTTTTTATTTCTTCTCCATGAATTTTAATACCTACTCCGAATTTTTCTTTCGTTTCCTTCACTGCTTGCTCAATATACAGATTAAATAACATCGGGGATAGGCTACAACCCTGTCTCACTCCCTTCCCAATCACTGCTTCCCTTTCATGTCCCTCGACTCTTATAACTGCCATCTGGTTTCTGTACAAATTGTAAATAGCCTTTCGCTCCCTGTATTTTACCCCTGCCACCTTTAGAATTTGAAAGAGAGTATTCCAGTCAACATTGTCAAAAGCTTTCTCTAAGTCTACAAATGCTAGAAACGTAGGTTTGCCTTTCCTTAATCTTTCTTCTAAGATAAGTCGTAAGGTCAGTATTGCCTCACGTGTTCCAGTATTTCTACGGAATCCAAACTGATCTTCCCCGAGGTCGGCTTCTACTAGTTTTTCCATTCGTCTGTAAAGAATTCTCGTTAGTATTTTGCAGCTGTGGCTTATTAAACTGATTGTTCGGTAATTTTCACATCTGTCAACACCTGCTTTCTTTGGGATTGGAATTATTATATTCTTCTTGAAGTCTGAGGGTATTTCGCCTGTTTCATACATCTTGCTCACCAGATGGTAGAGTTTTGTCAGGACTGGCTCTCCCAAGGCCGTCAGTAGTTCCAATGGAATGTTGTCTACTCCGGGGGCCTTGTTTCGACTCAGGTCTTTCAGTGCTCTGTCAAACTCTTCACGCAGTATCGTATCTCCCATTTCATCTTCATCTACATCCTCTTCCATTTCCATAATATTGTCCTCAAGTACATTGCCCTTGTATAGACCCTCTATATACTCCTTCCACCTTTCTGCTTTCCCTTCTTTGCTTAGAACTGGGTTTCCATCTGAGCTCTTGATGTTCATACAAGTGGTTCTTTTATCTCCAAAGGTCTCTTTAATTTTCCTGTAGGCAGTATCTATCTTACCCCTAGTGAGATACGCCTCTACTTCCTTACATTTGTCCTCTAGCCATCCCTGCTCAGCCATTTTGCACTTTCTGTCGATCTCATTTTTGAGACGTTTGTATTCCTTTTTGCCTGCTTCATTTACTGCATTTTTATATTTTCTCCTTTCATCAATTAAATTCAATATTTCTTCTGTTACCCAAGGATTTCTAAGAGCCCTTGTCTTTTTACCTACTTGATCCTCTGCTGCCTTCACTACTTCATCCCTCAAAGCTACCCATTCTTCTTCTACTGTATTTCTTTCCCCCATTCCTGTCAATTGTTCCCTTATGCTCTCCCTAAAACTCTGTACAACCTCTGGTTCTTTCAGTTTATCCAGGTCCCATCTCCTTAAATTCCCACCTTTTTGCAGTTTCTTCAGTTTTAATCTACAGGTCATAACCAATAGATTGTGGTCAGAGTCCACATCTGCCCCTTGAAATGTCTTACAATTTAAAACCTGGTTCCTAAATCTCTGTCTTACCATTATATAATCTATCTGATACCTTTTGGTATCTCCAGGGTTCTTCCATGTATACAACCTTCTATCATGATTCTTAAACCAAGTGTTAGCTATAATTAAGTTGTGCTCTGTGCAAAATTCTACCAGGCGGCTTCCTCTTTCATTTCTTAGCCCCAATCCATATTCACCTACTACGTTTCCTTCTCTCCCTTTTTCTACACTCGAATTCCAGTCACCCATGACTATTAAATTTTCGTCTCCCTTCACTATCTGAATAATTTCTTTTATATCATCATACATTTCTTCAATTTCTTCGACATCTGCAGAGCTAGTTGGCATATAAACTTGTACTACTGTAGTAGGCGTGGGATTCGTGTCTATCTTGGCCACAATAATGCGTTCACTATGCTGTTTGTAGTAGCTTACCCGCATTCTTATTTTCCTGTTCATTATTAAACCTACTCCTGCATTACCCCTATTTGACTTCGTGTTTATAACCCTGTAGTCACCTGACCAGAAGTCTTGTTCCTCCTGCCACCGAACTTCACTAATTCCCACTATATCTAACTTTAACCTATCCATTTCCCTTTTTAAACTTTCTAACCTACCTGCCCGATTAAGGGATCTGACATTCCACGCTCCGATCCGTAGGACGCCAGTTTTCTTTCTTCTGATAACGACATCCTCTTGAGTAGTCCCCGCCCGGAGATCCGAATGGGGGACTATTTTACCTCCGGAATATTTTACCGAAGAGGACGCCATCATCATTTAATCATACAGTAAAGCTGCATGCCCTCGGGAAAAATTACGGCCGTAGTTTCCCCTTGCTTTCAGCCGTTCGCAGTACCAGCACAGCAAGGCCGTTTTGGTTATTGTTAGAAGGCCAGATCAGTCAATCATCCAGACTGTTGCCCTTGCAACTACTGAAAAGGCTGCTGCCCCTCTTCAGGAACCACACGTTTGGTACTCATTTCTCCTCCTTACACGAGGCATCATAACAACGTTTCACAGCAATGCCGGACAACTGCTGCTTGTGTATGAGAAAGCCAACCGTGTGTGAATGCTCTGAAAAGCTAATCATTTGTATATCACAGCATGTTCTTCCTGTCGGTTAAGTTTCGTGTCTGTAGCAATTCATATTCGTGGTATAGCAATTTTAATGTCCAGTAGTGTAGTAACCAACGTGAGACTCTACTCAGAGGTGCCATGGAGCAATTGCAGCGGGTATCACGTCATTAGTCATCAGAATATTAACAAGTGACGAAATGTCCACTCTGTTTGAATCCCAAGAAAATAGGAACCTTCTCACAAGGGAATGTGAGGTGATATCAAAATTTATCCTACATAAAAAAATTAACTACAGGGCTTTCATGTAAGGAGTTGTAGCACACAAGGAAATATTATGTCTTGGAAGCGTATATTTCATTTCCTCTTCTCATATCAACGCCCTTGTTTTAGTATGAAGTGAGAAAATAAATGCGAAAAACTGAAGTTCCTGAGAAGCACACCGTCAGGTGGCTTGCGGAATATGGATGTAGATGTAGATGTAGATGTAGATGAAGTCATTTCCTCTTGTAATATCATAGCTTTTTTTTAGTATGAAGTAAAAACATAAACAGTTTATGGTTCTGAAGTATAATATGACACCATATTCTTATCGTAGGCGCTATCGGAAACGCAAAAAGCAGGGAGCTGTCCATTCTTTTGTCCAACACTCTGTTTCTTTTCATGCAATACTCCCGCTCGGATATTCCTATTTGAGGACTTGTGAGCATCAAGTTCTTCAGCAGAATAAGCCTTATGTTACTGTACTAATTACGGTATGGAAAAAATGCAACAAAGACGAATTCCCCTAGAGCAGTGAGGATTTCTGCACATGTCTGTATTCAGCAATGACTGCCAGCTGCCACAACACTTCACAGAATCCATGTGGCAGGCAACACAACTGTGCGTGCACTTCAGACTTCATTCAGTAAGATGTCAGGAGATGGACGGAAAAGTCAAATTAACGTTGCTTTACGAGTCGTATTTAATACAGAATGAGGTTTTATAAAGGTAGCTGAGCGATCTAGCATTTACACTTTGATAGTTCTCATAACAGAATTGCCCGTTAGTGTGAAACCATCGGGAACTGCATTAATATCGGACTGCAAGAACATGAGACAATACGTGGACTGTTTTCTTCGCTGGGTGGTCTATTACTGTTATTTAGGATTCTCTCTGTCCTGAGCGTAATGCAAATTGAACTTCACAATCATGAGGCGCTTTCCGCTATTCTTGACAAACATCAGCAACTTGTAATCACTGCGAGTTACAACTGTGCGATGATAATGGTACAGGTTGTCAGTAGTTGTGTTGGTGTTGATGCAAACTGCTTACAGTAACGTTAATGGTGGCGCGCATAATTTAGCGCGGACTACCTACTTAAGTAAAGATAGTGTTGTGGCGTCGTCGCTTCTCTTTATTTGGCATCAGCTTGAGTAAACTAATTTTACGAACATAGTACTCCATTCGCGAGCTGCTAATAATACAGTGTGACTACAGAGATCATCGTGCAGGTATTACATTAATTCTGCTGTGAATTGCTTAGCAAATATTACCCTCAGCTATGCAGCTGGAATGACACATTACACAGGTACTCTATGTTGCACTTGGTTAAGTGATCAGTTCGCTGCAATCCTGCTTCTACTGTTCGTAGATACTTGTATAATGACCATTCCTTATTGGACTAAATATGCGCTACAATCTGATTGGCATGTATATGACATGGGTTAGCGCCATCACAAAGCAATGACTAAGGGTTGGATGCTGTTGAAGTGCCGTTACATTGAAGGCAAGCGAAATGTTCGCATATCACCTCTATTGCCTCAAAAAAACAATTGCATTTTAAATATCGAAGGACCGACATCCACACTGTCACAGCGCGTTGAAATACAACAACGACGGCGGATAAAAATTTGTGACCGACTGGGCATGGAACCTGGACCTCCTGCTTACTAGACAGACTTGCTGACCACAGCACTACTTTTTTTTTAAGTTTGTGAAGACTTTCAGCACCAGGTAGGCGGAGGCAACGAGGGCAGGGGTCGAAGATACGAGGCCTGGCCACAATGCCTCCCCCATACCTGTCACTGAGTAGCTGCATTATTCCCATGTATTCCATGTTTGTTCCCATATATGCCTGAAATTGTAGAACAAAATTGAAGTAGTAGTTAAGGTAAAATAAATTACAGATTGCCGCCTCCAATGGCGTGCGTTTCTTGCAGAGCACAACATATAACAGTCAAAAGGGTGACGGAAAAATATATAACAAACAGTCATTCAGAAACGTATTCACAATTTAAGATATTATGCGCTGGATGCATATGAGGTCTGTAAGGAAGCTATATATTTTTAAACAAATGAAAGAAATTTCGGAGCCAGAGGGGTTTTGCCAAATTAGAACAGTTCTGATTTTAGAACAAACGTAAAAGAAGATTCCAGGAATAAAAAAAAGTGAAAGAATAGAATTCTGCTTATAATCAATAAAACTGTCCACCTCTTTCTAGCCCACAAAAAGCAACAGATAAAAAATTTTGAAACCACTCTTTATATTTGTTATTCTTCTTCTGCTTAAAATGTTCTTCTGCAATATAAAACATGTACCCTTCTAAGTTCGAAGTTTTGTTTGTTAAGACGTAAAACACAAACTGTCCCAGAAGCCACGAATAGCTGTTATTCTTGTCGGATGGGTAACATATCCAGTCGGGCTGTAAAGCTTCAGTTATCGGTATATGACTTTCTGCGGTTCTGTTGATAGTGCTAACTTCTTCCTAGTCCAGTTCCAAATTCCGATTATATTTTCACATAAGAAGATGTGCGCTACAGTTTCTACAAGCCGACATTTGTCGCTGTATGGAGACGGTCTCAGTTTGATTTTCCATAATCGTTCCGCCGTGGGTATGTTTTCGTTTACAACGTCGTACCATACGGCACTGAGTCTAGTTGGTAGAATTTTATTGTTGATATTTTTCCAGATGTTCATCCAGTTTTTAGTAGGTTAATTTATCTGAATTTGGTTGTGAAGACGATGTATGGTAACATAATCATAGACGGTTCTGGTGTTGGTTTGTGCTGGTGGACGTCTTATACAGCTCCAAACGACATAGTACTTTCTGACGTAATCTAGGCTGGCATCAATATGTGCTACATTAACAGGAGCGTTCCTATCCCCAGGATCTTACGAGAGGAACAGAAGTTTCGTGATGCCTGTCTTAGTGCCATGTATTAGTTTAAAAGCACGTCTTTAATTCCAAGTCCTCCATTTTGCATCTGCAAAGTCGCCGTTTGGAAGAATCCTTTGAAGATATTTTGTTTCCACACATACCAAGACGCTACAGCTAGTATTTTATGTGCGGTGACCTGCGGTATCGGTAAGACTGCTGCGACATGATATATTTTGCTAAGTATGAATGTATTTATAAACTGAACTTTCTGCAGTCGGTCTAACGATCGCATTTCATGGTCCTTCGACAAGGCTCCGATGACATTAAGTTTCCGCTCCCAATTTCTCGTAGCCTTGCGCTTGAGATTCGCCCTTAACCACAATCCGAGTTGGAGAATCTCTTCAGTTACATAAAACCAGTACGCACCTATTGCACTATTATAAGAACCGAGATGCAGTATTTTGGATTTAAAATTTTGTAAATTTGTGGTAAGATCTTATGGGACCAAGCTGCTTAGATCATCGGTCCCTAAGCTTACACACTACTTAATCTAACTTAAACTAACTTGCGCTATGGACAACACACACGCCCATGCCGGAGGGAGGACTCGAACCTCCGACGGTGGGCACTGTCGGGACACAGCAGCCAACCTCTCTGCAGCACCTGTCTACCCACCCTCCTCGTCAGACGCGAATTCCCATCTGTGCCGCATACCACAGGCGCGGTATTTCCCCGCCCCCCTCCACACTCCCCCCCTCCCCCCCCCTCTTCCATTATTCCACTCGCTCGCGACTACACTGTATTCCCGCGAGGGTTCGGACGATGACATGTGTCTAGCACTGAAAACTTTCGATTACCCGTGGAGACCCGAATAATTATACAGGATGTTTCGGTAGGAATAGTAAATATTGTTGGAGGTGGTAGTATCGACAAATTGCGGAAAAAATTCCATATAACATTCGCGACTACACTGTATTCCCGCGAGGGTTCGGACGATGATGTGCGTCTAGCACTGAAAACTTTCGATGACCCGTGGAGACCCGAATAATTATACAGGATGTTTCGGTAGGAATAGTAAATATTGTAGGAGGTGGTAGTATAGACAAATTGCGGAAAAAATACCATATAACATGTGTCCAATTTTTATTGCGTACATGTAGCTGGGTTCAATGCATTTTCGTTTCGTATGTTGGTCCTTACAGGACCCAGTTGTCTACACTTCATTAAAAATGAGCTTCCAGCGCTATTGGAAGAGGTTCATTTGGCTACAGAATGCGCATGTTCTTCCAGCATGACGGGGCTCCTGCACATTCCAGTCGTCAGGTGACACATTATCTCTGGATTTTTGCCTGTGGGGGTGGTTAAAGGCGAAGTCTGCAAAGAAAAAGTAAACCCAAGAGCTGATTTTATCGCTCGGATTATGTATAGTGCAGCCCTCATAAAAGAATGCAAAGACGACCTCAGAACAGCTACACGTGGTGTTATCAACAGTAGTCAAATGTGCATTGAAATTGGTGGGGAAATTTTTTAAAATCAACTTTGAACGTCCTCAATTGCCTTTGCTTTGAATTTTTTAGGGTTACATACTAACAGTTGTATCTCTGTACTCAATAAAAAGTGGATGCATTTATATGGAATTCTTTTATGCAATTCGTCTGTACTACCACTTGCTAAAATATCTACTGTTCCTCCTGAAACACTCTGAATATTGATATATGTGTGGTGTCTGTTCTTTCGGACATGTCCGAAAGAAAAGTCACTACGAATCCGGGTTCGAACCTGGTCGGGCACAAATTTTCATCTGACGCCGTTGTTCTATTTTAACGCCCATGACAGCCTGGATATCTGTTCTCCGATATTTAATTGATTAACAAGGCTGTCTATTTCGATTCGTAGTGTCTGTTCTTTCGGAAATGTCCGAAAGAAGACACAGTCACACACACATTTTTATCGTAAGTGCTATTCGGAAAATGTTTGGCAACTCAGTCAGCCTACTCATTTCACTAGATATAGTTGTAATTTTCTGAATAGTTCCTGCTTAATAAGTGACAGCGACAGTGTCTCTCATCGTTTACTTTGTCGGAAACCTGCTTCTTTCTGCCCTAGCCTGTACTACAGCAATGAGTGATTGCTCACATTCTTGATACCTCACTGGACGTGCTACTGCAACTGTAGCCAAAGATTCAAATCCCGCTGGAAAAGTATGTTTCAAGTCAGATGGTTTTGCTCCTGCCCTCCTGTCATTGAAAACAATTACAACGAAATTAAGTTAGGAATCAAATGGTTCAAATGGCTCTGAGCACTATGGGACTTACCTGCTGAGGTCATCAGTCCCCTAGAACTTAGAACTACTTAAACCTAACTAACCTAAGTACATCACACACATCCAGGCCCGAGGCAGGATTCGAACCTGCGACCGTAGATGTCGCGTGGTTCCAGACTGTAGCGCCTAGATCCGCTCGGCCACTCCGACCGGCTAAGTACAGGAATCCTTCGAAACCGTTGAGTTCATACTGCGGTGCTGTGTAGATGAAGAAGGTAGTTTTTCACAATTATCAGATGACTGATGGAATTTGTCAGATTCCACTAATTATGACTGCATTATTAATTGTTGGTTCACAGGCGTTTTTCTGCCGCTTATTGTAGTTTTTTTTTAATGTTAGGGCTGGAAGAATAGAAACATCAAATTTTCGCCATATGGAGTGCTCGAATTGACCTTAAGTCTTCACGTTTCGAGCAAAGGCAGAATATCCGTTAGAAAAACTGACACCAATAATCCAGGCCATGCCTGTCTTCTGCCGGATGTGCCAATGACAGTGATCTCAATAACAATATTGTACAACAAAGATTCGTTGCCAACTCAACCATTGGAGAAGCTCCAAAATTGTGAATCGCGTCTGGTTAATACGCTTTCAAGGTTTCGGTCCGATTAAAACAGTAAAACACAAATAATTGTCGCAGTTATTAATTTATGACATTTAGTTTGCATTAAGTGCATCGATGTATTACAAGAAATTGCACTCATGCCCCTAAACCTAGTAACAGAAATGCAAATAAGACTCATTGACATATAACGAGGATCTTGCGGCCCTTGCCACACGCAACTTTGAGACGAAGCTATAGTCACTTCCGAGGTCACTCACAGAACACATCAGCTGGTATCCTTCCTGACAGTATAACTGAAACTTGGCAACAGTGCACAATATGTTTGGCAACTCTGTGACAGACGAGTTACTTCCTTGATGGAACAGAACGATCCTGCTAAAGTCACTTGATATTATCGTGTCATTTGAATTGAATACTGTGAGTGATTTTCTCTTGAGATGTGACATAAAGAAATCAGTTAATGCTTTTGAGTCAACGAACGTCGTACCACACGGGAAATACAACTATTCTTGTCTCTTATGTTGCGATATATCTGCCATAGCTTCTCCTGAGTCAATAAGTACGTCAAAGACACCCCACCTGTTCGCTAGCTCCTAGATAACGAGCTTGCCTGTCAGGTGCACGCTGCTTTTGTTCGCCTTTCAAGACTCGCTGAAAGACAGATTTTTAATTCTATTGTAGCAGAGCTACAAGCAGGCGGGTATAAAATGAATAAGGGAATCGTAAGACAACGCACGAGCAAAATTCATCTTGCTACTTTTAGTAACCCTTAGCGTTAGAGCGAAAACCTTACGTTACTGCCAAATTCATAATGACACTTTTGTTTTCTGCCGATATATTTTTTGTTGTTGTGAATACATAACTTTATCTATGAACTTACACATTTTCATAATACTTGCGAATGATACAGGAAATGAAGTAAATACAGACCTTTTCGAAGTCAAAATTCGGTAATATCCTACTAATTCGTGTTAAAATAGGCTCAATCGTCTTACAGATATTCAATGCTTTATTAAGACAGACTGCTGTCGCGATGTTTCTGTTGTAAGCTGAATTTAATTTGTATTACTACAGAGAATTTTTCAATTGCGTTTTCCATTAGTTTACTGAACGCAACAGTAATCATTAAAGAGAAATTAATCAGCTGCAGAATTTTCTTTCACGATATCTAAAACAATCTGACAATGTTAAAGTAGTTTACGAATTCTATGCCCATAGAAACCTACTGTTTCTAACGATGGCATTAAACCAGTGTAGTTTGAAGAGTATTTTCGTTTAGAAATGAATTGCCTTCACGGTTGATCGATCAAGAGCAGGAAAGGTAAAATTTTACGAGTATATGACGAGAAGGACAAGTGCTTGAGAGAGCACTTCCCTAACAATACAAGTGCCTGAGAGACGATTTTCCTATCAATCTCCGGGATAGTTTTGTTTCTCAAATCAACAGAGTGCGTTATCATGCAATAGCACAGGTGATGTAGTTTTGTTGCTCGATTTTCTTACACTGCGACCGAAAGGTGTCTCAGTTGTTGGCTACAAATTCCAGCTGTGATGCACACATCCCTTGGGGCAGAATTCGTAGCCCAAAACACACTTTTGGAGCTACCAGATGTGAAATATTATGTTGACACTACTCTTTGCTCGAGTTTATTTCTTTTGGTGGGGATCAGGCTTTCACTTCTTTTTAGGAAGTTAACGAAAAAAGGCATCATAACTTGTCACCAGTAACAGTATTGCATAGGAATGCTCAATGAGCGACCTGATGACGTTCAATAATAGTCACTCTGTTGATGTTTGTTGTTTTGAATTAGAGCATGAAGTACTCCTATACCAGACTTCTGAACTTTGCCTGTTGAATGAAAATGTTGCATGATGGTTAAATGGTAATCCATCAAATATATCAGTAGTCGAGACTTCCTTAATGTGGAAAATCCTTCATGCCAGAACTATCTTTGTTGAAACAAAAATATCTTTTTCAGGGGTATTTCTCCCAAAAGCACTTGCTCCACACACAGTTCAAATCTTTCTAGCTGCCTCCTCTGTATTCACCACGCTGTTATACCAAAAGTAAATATTGTGTTGCAGATGTTACACCTTTTTCCACTTGCGACTCAGTTTTACAATGTGTAACCGTAGTTCATGATTTTTAAGTATGCAAAATCCAATGCTTAGCTACAAGATGATAACTAGAACTTCAAATTCGAAAATGACGGTTAATACATACACTGACAGCGTAGAGCCGCGTTCACCTGGGCGGCGCCGGATTTCAGGCGGCGGGTGGCGTCTGGCCGGTGGCCGGTAGCCTCTGCAGTGCAGGGAAACACTCGAGTGTAAGCTGTTATGATCGCCAGGAGCTGTCCTGCGGAATTGTTTCTGGAAGTACTTCTTATTGCTGGTGGGTAGAATGTGAAGCGAATTATCTTCTATGTTCAATCAGACTCATAATCTTAGACAAGGGCCGAAATGTGGAAAAACAAAAATAATAATACAGTTGGACGCGAACAGGTGACTATAAGTTTAGAATGCACGAAGATTACCACTAGACCATGGGCTCACACAATCCTACAACATCTCCAAAGTAGACAACACTTCCTCCTAACACTTCCGCATCTTACAGTGTTGCCAGATTGTGCAGATGGCCGGACTTAAAGAGTTGTCAGGGGCGGTCAGTTTTATTGGTCACCTTAAGTGAACGACTCGGACTTAGTCTCTGTGGCGGCCGGACGGCGGTCAGTTTTTATGTCTAACACTGTACTTGTTACCAACTGTTGATCTAAAACAGTGAGTGATACGTTTGTGACTATTACAGCGCCATCTATCACAAAGCGAAAAACGTGGTCCAACTTAAACATTGATATTTCTTTACGTACTACACGAATATGTAATAAAAATGTGGGTTCCTATTGTAAAAACACAGTTGATATCCGTTTGACCTATGGCAGCGCCATCTATTGGGCCAACCATAGTGCCATCTGGTTTCCCCCTTCAAGCTAGACAAGTTTTGTTCTTTGTAGTTTTTTCGTTTGACGCTTATTTCGTGAGATATTTGGCCCAGTCACGATCAATGGACCCCCTGTATAGCGCCCATTGCATTCCCAATTTTCCTTATCGGTTAAGTTTCCACAGTGTCAAGCGGAAGTTTCTCTTTATAGTGACGTTGTTTTAGCTAATATTTGCTCTTCTTTCCACATGTATTTGTAAGAGTTGTCCTTTATAAACAGATCTCTAGCTTCTGCATCCTGCCTACTCCCACAACCAGGCCCACTTCACCTTCACCCCACTCACCACCCTCGTCTAACTCTCCCCTCCCATGGTACAACAACCCTACCATATCCTGTACCACAATATTGGCTCTCTGCCCACCCACAAACTCCTCTTCCTCCACACCCTCCGTCAGCACCACATGGATGCCTTTGTCCTAAATGAAACTTTCTTTCAACCCTGTATCTCCATCTCCACAGCTCCTTACACCCTTCACCACACCGATAACCTGCACCCTCTGGCGCGTGGCGGAGTTGCTATAGGCCACCTCAAGCACCTCCCTGTCTGGCCCCAACCTCTCCTTAACAATCCTGCCGAGCATCTCACCCTCAGCCTCTTCTTCCACCATCCTTACCGT
This sequence comes from Schistocerca cancellata, assembly GCF_023864275.1. NCBI lineage: Eukaryota > Metazoa > Arthropoda > Insecta > Orthoptera > Acrididae > Schistocerca > Schistocerca cancellata. The sequence goes on from NC_064628.1 coordinate 223,625,222, forward strand.
CACCTGTGCCACCAATTACGTCCGCCCTCACACCCCCATCCCATGCGATTTCCTGGTCCACATTGACCGTACCTTCTCCACCTATGTGATTGCCACCGACCTCAATATCCACAGCCGTCATCCTGCCGACCTCCAGCGGTGGCATCAGTTTATCACCACCCTCCAGGGAGACCTGGTTCCCCTCCCCCAGCCCACCCTACGTGAATCCGACACCACTGCCGACATGGTCCTTGCCTCTCCCAACCTCCTTGGTTGCATCACTGCAGATGTCCTTGACCTCATTGGCAGTGACCATGCTCCTGTTCTCCTTACTATCTCTAGTGGTGGCCATCCCCACAACGCTCCTCGCCCCAACATCCCTCCTAAACTTGTCCATGATTACTCCCATGCCAACTGGGATACCCACTGGGACTCCACTCACACCCAGGTTGATGGCCACGACCTTATCCTCCAATCCCCTGATGACATCTCTTGCACTGCTGTCTTCCTGCACCAGACCTTGTCTGACGCCGTCGCCACCCATATCACAACCAAAGCCATCCACCCTCACCGAACCACCCTGCCTCCACTGGCCATCCTTCTCCTTCGAGAGCCCCACCGCCTCTACCGCTTTCTCCGAACTCGTGACCGCGACACACTTAGCCGCCACTGGCAATTACAACGACACATCTGCAACTAGCATACTGTGAAGAAACGCTGTGCCTGGCGCCAGACATGTAAATAACACAACACCACGCATCCAATAAACTCTTCCAAGTATTGGTCTGCTTTCCACTGCCTTACTGGGAACCGCCCCACCTCCCATTACCCTCTCCTCCTTGATGAACATCCATTTTCTGACAACCTCAGTAAGGCCAACCACTTTGCATCTCACCTCTCCGATGTTTTTTCCATCCCGGATGATCTCCACTTTGATTATTCCCTCTTCCCTGACGTCATGGACTCTACTAATACCTCTCTTCCTCCCCTTGCTCGTAGCTTCCAGTACTTGGGCCATACACCACCATCTGAACTTAACACTCCCATCACTACACAGTACATCAGCCTCACACTCCACACTAAACGCAACACTGCTGCAGGCCACGACCGCATTACCTTCTGTCACGTCAAACAATGCCCTCCCTCCTTCCTTTCAGTCCTTGCCACCCTCTACAATGTCACTGGCCTCTACCCCGACCTGTGAAATACCTCCCATATCCTGATGTTCGCCAAACCCAACAAGCCTCCATCTGATGCCTCTTCCTATCGTCGTATCTGTCTCACATTTGTGTTCAGCAAGCTCTTGGAATACATCCTTATCCGACGCATCCACCACCAACTCCACCAAAACCACCTCCTCCCCGACACCCAATGTGGCTTTCGACCTTCCTTCTCTGCCGATGACCAACTCCTCCACCTCACTCATCTCCTCTCACTCCAGCTTAACTCCTGTCGCTCCACCATTTTTGTCTCCCTCAACCCCAAAAAGACCTACAACTGTGTCTGGCATCCCGGTCTTCTGTTTAAACTCCAAACCTAAGCCCTTCCTGTCAACTAAATCTGTCTGATGGCCTCCTTCCTTTCCCACCAACCCTCCTATGTTACCATCCATAATGCCAATTCCCACACCTTCTACCCCTCTGCAGGTGTGCCACAGGGCTCTATCCTCCCCACTCTCCTCTACCTCCTGTACATGGCAGATATGCCCCAACCCCCCGCCCCCTCCAGCCCACCTCTTGCAATATGCCGATGACACCTCATTCCTCACCCTCGCTCCTACCCTCCAATGGTCCCAATACCTTCTCCAGAATCACCTGGACCTTTTTGCCGTTTAGTGTACCCAGTGGCTCCTGAAATTCAAACCTTCCACAACCCAGGCAATCATCGTAGGTCATACAACTTGCTCGTTCCGGCTCCTGGATTTCTCCCTTAATGTCTGCACCTGTCCTGTCCGTCTCACCCCCACCGTCACCTACCTTGGCCTCACCATTCACCATCACCTCACCTGGATCCCTCATCTCCGCTCCATCCAATCCAACGCCCACAACCGTCTCTGACTCCTCAAACTCCTCTCTGGCTGGACATGGGGGTTGCACCCCTCTACCATCCTCCACACCTCCAAATCCTTAATCTGTCCCATCCTCTGTTATGCCAGTCCTGCCTGGATATCTGCCCCCCCCCCAAATTCTATAATTCCCTCCAGATCTTTGAGCATCATGCACTCCGCCTCGCCTCTCCCATCCCCCATGCGGATCCTCTATGACCTCATTCCTTCCCCCATCGGCTCCCATTCCTCGAACATATTCACATACTCTACACCTCCTGCTACCTTGATCCCCCTCACCCCCTGGTTGCTCCTCTCCTCTCCTCTACCGTTCCCACCCCATGCCACGCCTTCACTGTTGTGTCCCCCCTACCCTCCATCTCTACACCCTTCATCTCCTTTCCTAAGGTGATTTCCATCAACTACCCCTCCTGAATGATGCCGTCTCTCCCTCCATTTATCTCTCCTATCAACTCTGATCTTCACCCCCCCTCCTTTCCTCCATCCTTTCCCTGGGTTCCATCTTGCCCCCTTCCATCCTGTGTTTCTCCTCGCCTAACCTCTCCCTACCTCCATTCTCCCCCCCACCCCCCAAGTCCTTTTGTCTTCTGGTCCTCTGCCTTCCCCACTCCCTGTCGCGTTTGCCCATCACCCCCATGCCTCTTATGGGTCCTCATCCTCCATTGGCTCCTTTCCCCCTCCCCCCCTTCGCTTTTCCTCACCTTCCCCCCTTTTTTATTTTCCCATCATCTGACCAGTTTCCCCCCCATCTGCTCTCGGCTGCGATGTGTCATATTTTAGTGCAGTGTTCCAGTGACTGTTCAGTGTTGTTTCGTCTTTTCCCGTGTTGCTAACAGAAACCATGCTGTCGCTGGGAGTGCATTTTATGTCTTTTGCGAACAGAAATCAGACTGTCGCCGTGTTTTTTAATTGTCTGTCTACTATTTTACCTGTCTGCTTCATATGTATTTTTATTAGCATCATCATCCCTTTTTTCTCTGTTTTAAGTCCCACGTTTTTTTCGCCACGTTACCCTTTGTCTCCGATTTTGTCGCCTGTTTTCTTATTTTTTGTTATATATTATATTCTCTTTTTTTAAAACAAAGTCTGTAGGCTGAAGAGCGGCATACTAAGCTGCTGCCAGCCCGCCCCCTTCGGGGGGGAATCAAATTTCAATAAAGAAAAAAAATTCCGCATCCTGAATTTATGCACAGTATTATTCTGTCAGCAAATACATTAGAGATTTTATACGTAATGTATTCCTGTGAACTTATTGCATTATAAGTAGCCTTGTAGAAGAAATTTTCTTTCTTACTTTAATGTAAAACGCTGTTGCTTGACACAAGCAAGGCGTAGTTGTTACGCGAATGTATTTAGCGTTCTTTGCATCCCAGTTTTTCCTTCTCGCTTTTTACCTTTGTACAGTTGGCCTTTGTCTCTGGCCTGATTAATACTTACGTTATGCAAATATTATGTTCTCTAAACACCTGATATAAAGTTTTTGTAGAAAATTGCCTTTACCATTCGGCGAATACATTTGTGAATTTATTCTGACGCCTGCAGATTGTAATTTGGCTGCTGTCTTAGGCCGTGGCGTGTGAAGTTTCTGGTATTTATATCAATTTTATGTACTACAAAAGTCGCTCTGCTTCAGCTAGTGTAATTTACCACCATGTGATGTGACAAGTGAGTACACTTATCTGACAAATATTTTTCTAGAACAAATATTTTGTTATGTAAGTAAAAATAGTTGGTACTGTTTATATACATTTTTAAGGTCCACTTCTTCTGAAGAAGATATTTTTAAACATACCGAAACCTAAGTCGAGGGCTAGATAAAACATTGGTTTGCAACTGATTTTTTCAACTTCTTCAGATCAGCAACCGTTAATTTGGGAATCTAAACTAATGACGACTTTAATACGAACACCCTCCTCGGACAATTAGACCGAAAGTGTCCACTTTCACTACAGGGGAAGCAGGTTCCCTCTTGACCAGTATACAAGGCACAGACGCCGTAACCACACACTGTAAATGTGATCGAATATTGCGTCTGACATGCATTTCCAGGTAGGATTGTCACTCCAACACTGTAATCTGTGTTGAGTAGACCAACGTTCACTACAAACGTTTTACGCGTTACCTTAAGGAGTCAATACGTCCTTTAGAAAACTGTCATCTACCCCCAGCGGGAGGTTGAATGGTCGAACATTGGTATCGTCAATTTCAGCATCTGCGAGTGACACCATACCAACGGAATCCATGCCTCGGGTATGGATGTGTGTGATGTCCTTAGGTTAGTTAGGTTTAAGTAGTTCTAAGTTCTAGGGGACTGATGACCTTAGAAGTTAAGTCCCATAGTGCTCAGAGCCATTTTTGAACAGTGTTTCTGTAAATGTGAGAAATTCTGAATTTCTTCATAAAAGGAGGTAAAATATCGAAGTCACGTTTTGACGCCAGAAGGGATTTATCTGAATCAGGATGAATTGGAAGCAATTAGGGATTTCCCTCTGCCGTGAACGAAGCAATAGTTACATAATTTCTACAAGAGCTTCATGAAGATGTAACCATGAAGGTATAACCATGCCGAGGCATTGTCAGTTCACTAGAAAGAAAATCATCCGGAGTTGGGATGCAGTGGTGCATCAACAGTAGGAGGCGCTAAATAGTGTATTATCATTGGCAACTCTCTTCACAATCATGGATTAAAAAGGAGGTTTTGTATGATGACAGACAATTCCTATAGAGATCTTGCTATCACTTTATTCCAAAAGCTACAGCAAGGAGGAGAAGTCATACAACACCCCGCTGCTTTTGGGAGCCGAGTGCTCAGCAAAGCTGGGAAAAATAATGCTGTGATTGAACTTGAAGGCTTTGCAGTAGTGTGGGTATTTTGTAAGTTCTGTTATGATTTATAGGGGAGACATGCAAAAATCTACACCAAGCACAAGTCACTATATTGGCTGATGTCGGAAAAACTCAGCTATAGAAGACTTATTAGGTGGCCACTCTATTTTGGAATTTCAGTTACCTGTAGCGTACATTCTGGATCCGCAGAATGTTGTGCAGATGCTTTATTTCGCAAACGTGCCGTACATGCTCAGTGTGCTGATGAATATTTAGGGCAGAATAGGTTCAACATACTGTACATGTGTGGAGTTTCACTTGAGAACTTCGTTGGCTCAGGGCTGATCAATACGGAGAGAGAACAGGGTTGGAGGCTGTGTGGTTAACAGTAAAGACAAGATATGGAGAAGAGTTGACCAAAATATTAGGTGTTTATTCTTGATTCAGAATGATGTACTGTTGTGTTGAAGGAAGTCAGTTACTTGAGATTGGGTGGTTTGCGTACGAAACAAAATTGTGTATCAGTTAATTTGGTATACTCACTTGATGTCAGGAACTAATACCTGAAGTTAAGAGAATACGTTTATTTCATCAGTGTAGAGAGGAGAACGAAGACGGTACTTAGCAATTGTGAATTATACCAGTAGGCTAACCTTTTGATAATTTCCTGTAAAGTACCAATCTTTCCATTTGTGCTAGTGAGACTGGATTATTATCAGGCAAAAGACCTATTTGGCCTTCTTCCTGAGTCAGTACATAGTCTCAGATGAATTATGATAGCGGTGGAATTCGTTTCCAAATATGCTACTATCACCGCATTGCGATGTGCAACAGGGAGATCTATTGCAGCAAGGACAGTGAATAATTTTCTGAGCGAAGTGGGCAAGGTTGGAAAGTTTATCATGGATAATGGACCGCACTACCAATCTAAACAGTGGTTAGCATTGCTGAAGAGACGAGAGACGAAACCGGTGTTCATACCCATGTACCACCCAGCGAATAACTTGAGTAAACGAGTAGTCAAGGAACTAGGAAAGCTGCGTAAAATCTATTGCCACAGGGAACACAGGAGACGGAGTTTGTTTCTCAAGGACTTTCAAGGCATCCTAAATGAGTTGCCATATGGAGAAACCCCCTTAGCTCTAGTAACAGCATTGATAAACTCACTACCACCAGATTGAGTCATGGAGCAGATTGATTTCCCAACTACAAGGAAACAGAGACGCAGTGTAACTGTAAGGATTGCCTTAGGAGATATAAAGAAAGAAGCATCAGACAGGCAAAAGAGGCAAAATGGGAAGATTAGAGAGGTTCAGTTAGCAGTCGGAGATAAGATTCTTATTAAATTGCGTTGGTTGCCGTGAAAACATAATTTCAAACCAGTAAATTTTTCACTGTATTCTGTGGCCCATTTAGAGTGAAGCATATTGTTCACACAAATACAATAGAGGCAGAAATCATGAGAATGTATTCACATGGACTCCACCATGTTTCAAACATCAAGCTGTGGAAAAATTAAGAACATCAGAGGAGTACGCAGGTGATAACTTGGACTAGTGTCGGTTTTTGTGAATTTGTTCGGTGTTCATTTGCAGGATTGATGTCAGAAAATTAGATGGAGTAGATTGGTCCAATGAGTGTGTGTCAGAAGTGGAATGAGCAGTATACTCAAGAATTTTTCTCATACAGATAGTGATTATTAAGAGATGATTGGAGAACAGAAGGGGACAGAATTGAACGGAGGTGAGTAGTTAAGAACAGAGAGGAGAATAGAGTTGAATGGAGGTGAACAGAATAATAAATGTAAGTCTGAGGGGTATCTTACTGAGGAGTCTGTGTAGACCATGACTGAGCTGTGATGAACGGGAAAATCTAAGGAAGACCAAGGAGTCCGCCCCCCCCCCCCCCCCCAAAAAAAAAAAGTGACAGAAGGTCGAGATGTGACTGAAGAGATGACAATGATTATACAACAAAAAAGAATTTAAGGTGGTACAGGTTTTCGGTCCTAACTTTGTGTTTGAGCGATGAGAAAATCAGAAGTTTCTATTAGATGGGCTTACCTTTTTATATAACCTAAACTTTTGATTATGTGTATGTACTTGCATGGTGGCAAAATGTCTCATTTAATGTTGCATTCCCACCAGTTGAATTAACGATGAGGAGTTCTGATTTTGTCCTGCGCATGTGTGCCATTATAGTTATTGTTTAACAGATTGGTTATTAAAAACCATAAAAAGAAATGAATACTGAAGTACATCAGTCGGTAACAATGCCAAGATGCAGCGTTTCAGGAGGCCGAAAGGAACTAGCGCTGATGGAGATGCTAATCGCAAGAACAGTTAAAGACGATCTCGGTAACAACATGAAAGATTATATGGCTGAATACTTTATGTGTAACAGAGTCAGAAAGTGTGGTATTGTTCACACTGGCTGATTTCTATTGCAACCGATCAAAGGTGGGCTCTCTCTGAGAAGTGACCTGGCATTGAAGATAGCACTGTATGTGTTTGATCTAGAATTATAGGCGGAATAAGCAATTAAAAACGTAGGCTTCCCCGGCGGTTGTCACAGTCAATATAATTTTTCTCGGTTTGTAACCGCATTATCAATATGAAAAACTACTGACGTTTCCGTCACTGTTGCAAGTGACCTTCTTCAGGGTGTTTTTGTTTACTGCTGAATGAGAAAACTTTGTTTCTTATATATCTGTAGACGTGGCTGTTATCTAATTCGGGTCAAAACGACGGGCTTCCACCAATGAAAAGAAATAATAAAAAACACCAATGAAGAACATGTAACATCTCTACCCTTCGTCCTTAGTAGCCTGTCAGCATTAGATAACGGTCACGTCTGCAAGTATATAAGAAACAATATTTTGTCATTCAGCAATAGCAAATACACCCTGAAGATTGTCTCAAACCCAGAAACATTAATTGACCGGAATATGTAATGTTTCTCTTCTTCGTTCTATGCCGTTTGTGTGCAAGTAGCTTACTTGTGGAAGGTAATAATGTGCTGGGTTTGTATTGTGGTGTGATGAGATGACTGACAGGAATCCTCTCTCTCTACACAGGAGTGGTTACCACAATCGGTGGTATATTGGCATTTAGAAAATCCACTTACAACTTACCCATTGCTGTATTTTACAGATAACCTACAACACTCATTTTGAGATTGGCACTATTGCGCTTTACAAAAAATGGTGTTTTGTAGTTCTGCAAATAATTCTGAATAAGAATAAATATTGCAGGTAACTTCTACTTAGTTTGAGACTTGCACAGCCATGTACTGCAAAAGATTACTTGTTCAGTTTATTAAGGTAACTGGTCAGGAGGATGAGCAAATTAGTTCTTTTAGTGTAATGAGTTTCTGATTAAGGGTCAAGACAGGTGAACTAGCTATTCTAATTCGTATTTTCAAGTCGCAAAAGATCATATTATTGTATTAATTCAAAAGGGTGTTAGTGTTAATCAAGAGTTGGCTTATAAATGTGTTGCACATGAGAGTCTCATTAGTAACGATTTAATCAAGTGTATAAATTTTGAAATAAGTGTGGCTCTATGATCTTTTATTTATGGGTTGCAGTAAATTGTGAACAGATGATTTTCTATATATGTTACGTTAATATTCTTATGTAGACCTGCTGCTGAGAGAACAGTGTTTCTATTCACAATGTAATTCATGTTTGAGTACTAATGTACAATAAGGATTTTCTGTGGCGTTATTCAAGTGTCACACAAGAGACACACTGAGTGAGAAGGGCAGCCGTGGGTGGAGGCTGGCTAGCGATGAACATCGTTGCACATGTTGCGACCAGCGGCGCAGCCAAGGTCCCTTCGCTGGTGCAGCCAAGGTTACATTGCTGATGGGAGGCGGTAAGCATCCACCGCCTACCAGGCCCACACATGGAGAGCAGAGCGCAGAGCGGCTACTGCCAACCCTACCCTACACCTGCCACCGCCACAGAGCATAGAAGTAAACAGAGCGGTCTTCGAGCTGCGTATAGGTGTGCCAAGCTTCTCCCTCCCTCTGGGTACCTACAACAGAGGAGCTGGTCACTCCAAGCAACAAGTAACGCGTGATGCATAAGCAGTGAAATTTCAAGTCATCTGATTTGCCTAAAAATTGTTTTATGTAGATGAACCAAAGCTACATCTGTCTCTGTAATTGGTTTTTCAGTAAGACTTTCGGTTTAAAACCACTTTTCTTGGGATTCATACGTGTTCCCAACCGATTTTGAGAAAAATTTTGGGTAAGAAAATATGATTTTTCCACACCTTATTTCCACACATTGCAGCTTGATAATGAACTTGTTTTCTGTTTGCTATGGCCCATTGTTATGGTGATACTTTGAAGTAAAGTACAACATTGCACATATTTTGAAAAGTTTGGCAAAATGGTTCAAATGGCTCGGAGCACTATGGGACTCAACTGCTGAGGTCATTAGTCCCCTAGAACTTAGAACTAGTTAAACCTAACTAACCTAGGGACATCACAAACATCCATGCCCGAGGCAGGATTCGAACCTGCGACCGTAGCGGTCGTGCGGTCGTGCAGCGCCTTTAACCGCACGGCCACTGCGGCCGGCTGAAAAGTTTGCATTGAAAAATGTAGTCGCTGGCCAGTATACGTCTGGTGGGTTTTAGGATGTAGGTTACTGCATAAAATGTATCTAACATATCGAAATTGTTTTTATCGGTTGAAGGAGAGCGTTACCCCTTTTCATTCCCGAGAAAAAACGTGAGGTATATCGGAAATTCTCCACATAGATGCCGGCAGCTGCGCAACACAAGCGTGCTGTTGCTGCCTGCTATGTGGAGTGAAGAGCTGTCTCATATTTCTATTTTTCGTAAGCTGCCGATAAAAAACGAAGTTGGAAGTGAAATGGAAAGGTACTGGGAGTCATTAGCTCATGACGGTGACTGTATGTTTCTTCAGACTTTGCTGCCTGATTTCAGGAAACAATGTTGCCTGTACTATTTTGTCCACAAGGTTACCTATATTATTTTGTTCACAACGTTACCTACATTACTGAATTTATTCTCTCATTTACGTATTACCTGTTCATATCGAAATAGCGTAGCTAAGCATGCTGCGAACTATTAGCACATTCTGCTGTTGGTTATTTCGAATGGTTCACGAGGGATATAACTGCCCTAATTCAAAATCTACTATGGTTTCTGAGCTGTATAAGTGCAGCGGATAGAACGTACATCTGTTAACACATGTGCACAGTAAAATAGTGGAAATGAAGAATAGGAAAATAAAACCTATTTTACATTCGAACAATGTAGCTGTGCACGTAGGAGACAACGGTACTTCCCTTTTAATATATTCTAATGGAAAGTGTAAGAGAAAAAGAAATGGTTTTCCTGTCGAATAACTGAAACGAACGTATAGTAAAATTACTATTAATACATTATCCTAGAGAGATGCGTATGAAATTAAAATGAAACTGTTGTTTTACGATCTAATAACTGGAGTTGGGGCTCAGATAAATTTTTTAGGTTTCTTCGCATCGTTCTCATTTTCTCTCATTGTTCTAAGAAAGTGTGTATGCGATGCTAAAATGTCCTCCCTGTCAACCAGAAATTTTAAAATTTTTGAAACGTTGCAGATATTTCGATATATCTTCTCGACAGAACTGGACTAGGATATTTATCAACACTTTTCCATGTGAGCGTACTCTTTGATAACGTATTTTAATCGATGAGAGTCCACTTCAGAAGACGCTATAAATACGCAGAAGTAGTAACGCACTATCATTATAGCGTGACTGTACAATGCAGAGGCATGTGCGTTAATCGTGTACTGCCGAGTATTCTTGAAAGGCTGTGGTGCAGTCTGTGTGCAAACTAAGTTTAGTCCCACGTTCTGTCATCGGAAATTGTAAAATTAACAAGTTATGGTTAAAACTGTGTGCCGGACCGAAACTCGAACTCGGGACCTTTGCCTTTCGAGGGCAAGTGCTCTACTTGCACTTGCCCGCGAAAGGCAAAGGTCCCGAGTTCGAGTCTCGGTCCGGCACACAGTTTTAATCTGCCAGAAAGTTTCATATCAGCGCACACTCCGCTGTAGAGTAAAAATTTCATTCTAGAAACATCCACCAGGATGTGGCTAAGCCATGTCTCTGCAATATCCTTTCTTTCAGGAGTGCTAGTTCTGCAAGTTTCGCAGGAGAGCTTCTGTGAAGTTTGGAAGGTAGGAGACGGGGTACTGGCAGAAGTAAAGCTATGAGGACGGGTCGTGAGTCGTGCTTGGGTAGCTCCGTTGGTAGAGCACTTGCCCGCGAAAGGCAAAGGTCCCAAGTTCGATTCTCGGTCCGGCGCACAGTTTTAATCTGCCAGGAAGTTTCATATCAGCGCACACTCCGCTGTAGAGTGAAAATTTCAGTGTAAGTTATAGTTAATTTGAAAATTAACAAATCTGAAAGAAACCCAACAGAAGGGTGAGTAGAGTTAGTGAGTAGTGAACACAAAAAATGGTTCAAATGGCTCTGAGCACTATGGGACTTAACTGCTGAAGTCATCAGTCCCCTATAACTTAGAACTGCTTAAACCTAACTAACCTAAGGACATCACACACATACATGCCCGAGGCAGGATTCGAACCTGCGACCGTAGTGGTCGCGCGGTTCCAGACTGTAGCGCCTAGATCCGCTCGGCCATCCCGGCCGGCAAAGTGAACACAGAGGAAACAGCAGTGTGACTGGCGCTGCGCTACGTGCTGTAGGTGCCCAAGAGGTGGCAGGCTTGGACACACGCTCCGGCACGAGAAACATCCCTCCGCTTACTTCTATGCTCTGTGGTCACCACTCATCTGAGATGCCGCACCAGTAGAGGAGCTGAAAACGGATTCCATGAACCAGCGGTTTGTTTGGGGGCCGAGCTACGAAACGAAAGAAGTATTACCCCAGTGTATGGAAGGGTTACGCATCAGACGTTCTGGAAGCGCTCTACTACAGGGGCTAGGAGATTCATGTGCAAACTTTGTGTCTACTGAAGACTTTCACTTTTTCTAGATATGTCCTTCCAGCACCTTGTAGTTCATATACAAAAATAACCTGACGCTTAAGTTGAGCAGCATTCTGCAACTGTATGGTGATGATGCTAACTTTCGAGAACCTACGTGAGTTGTTGACTGGAGAAGAATACAAAATTACTATTTGGTTGATGAATGGCAGCTTGCTCTAGATGCAAAAGAATGTGAATTAATGCAGACAGGTAGGAAAAAGTGTACTGTAGTGTTTGAATACAGTATTAGTAGTGTTCTGCTTCAGACACTCACGTCGGTTAAATATCTAGGCAATGTTTTGCAAAGTGTTATGGAACAGAAAGGACACTTAAGGAAGGTCGAATGGTCGAAACCTGCGTTCATTTGGGGGATTTTAGAAAAGTGTAGATCATATACACTCCTGGAAATGGAAAAAAGAACACATTGACACCGGTGTGTCAGACTCACCATACTTGCTCCGGACACTGCGAGAGGGCTCTACAAGCAATGATCACACGCACGGCACAGCGGACACACCAGGAACCGCGGTGTTGGCCGTCGAATGGCGCTAGCTGCGCAGCATTTGTGCACCGCCGCCGTCAGTGTCAGCCAGTTTGCCGTGGCATACGGAGCGTCATCGCAGTCTTTAACACTGGTAGCATGCCGCGACAGCGTGGACGTGAACCGTACGTGCAGTTGACGGACTTTGAGCGAGGGCGTATAGTGGGCATGCGGGAGGCCGGGTGGACGTACCGCCGAATTGCTCAACACGTGGGGCGTGAGGTCCCCACAGTACATCGATGTTGTCGCCAGTGGTCGGCGGAAGCTGCACGTGCCCGTCGACCTGGGACCGGACCGCAGCGACGCACGGATGCACGCCAAGACCGTAGGATCCTACGCAGTGCCGTAGGGGACCGCACCGCCACTTCCCAGCAAATTAGGGACACTGTTGCTCCTGGGGTATCGGCGAGGACCATTCGCAACCGTCTCCATGAAGCTGGGCTACGGTCCCGCACACCGTAAGGCCGTCTTCCGCTCACGCCCCAACATCGTGCAGCCCGCCTCCAGTGGTGTCGCGACAGGCGTGAATGGAGGGACGAATGGAGACGTGTCGTCTTCAGCGATGAGAGTCGCTTCTGCCTTGGTGCCAATGATGGTCGTATGCGTGTTTGGCGCCGTGCAGGTGAGCGCCACAATCAGGACTGCATACGACCGAGGCACACAGGGCCAACACCCGGCATCATGGTGTGGGGAGCGATCTCCTACACTGGCCGTACACCACTGGTGATCGTCGAGGGGACACTGAATAGTGCACGGTACATCCAAACCGTCATCGAACCCATCGTTCTACCATTCCTAGACCGGCAAGGGAACTTGCTGTTCCAACGGGACAATGCACGTCCGCATGTATCCCGTGCCACCCAACGTGCTCTAGAAGGTGTAAGTCAACTACCCTGGCCAGCAAGATCTCCGGATCTGTCCCCCATTGAGCATGTTTGGGACTGGATGAAGCGTCGTCTCACGCGGTCTGCACGTCCAGCACGAACGCTGGTCCAACTGAGGCGCCAGGTGGAAATGGCATGGCAAGCCGTTCCACAGGACTACATCCAGCATCTCTACGATCGTCTCCATGGGAGAATAGCAGCCTGCATTGCTGCGAAAGGTGGATACACACTGTACTAGTGCCGACATTGTGCATGCTCTGTTGCCTGTGTCTATGTGCCTGTGGTTCTGTCAGTGTGATCATGTGATGTATCTGACCCCAGGAATGTGTCAATAAAGTTTCCCCTTCCTGGGACAATGAATTCACGGTGTTCTTATTTCAATTTCCAGGAGGGTAGAACATTAGTTTGACGCATTGTTCAGCACTGCTGGAATGTTTCGGCTCCCCGCCAGGTCGCATTACAGGTAGAGACCGAAGCAACTCAGAGGCGTGCTGCTGGGTTCGTTACCAGTACATTCGATCAACACGTGAGTTCTACAGGGACGTTTCGTGAACTGAATTGGGGAAACTGGGAAGGAAGACGACCTTGTGTCTACGAAACGCTATTGAGGAATTGTAAAGCGTAAACTTTCACGGTCAGAAATCTCATAATTAATGAAATGTGCCGGTCTATTATGACATGGTCGAATGGATTTCACATATGAACCCAGTGTTTCATCCCAATCTGCGAGGATGTTTTCAAGGGGGTTCTTTGAGTGTGTGTTCACACCCTGGCTCGCTACAGTAGCCCCCTTGGATAAAGATGAGGAGGAAATTTTGGGTTTAAATGTGACATACATTCGACCACGGCATAATAGCACGGAACAAAAAATGGTTCAAATGACTCTGTGCACCATCGGACTTAACTTCTAAGGTCATCAGTCCCGTAGAACTTAGAAATACTTAAAACTAACTAACCTAAGGACGTAACGCACATCCATGCCCAAGGCAGAATTCGAACCTGCGACCGTAGCGGTAGCGCAGCTCCAGACTGTAGCGCCTAGAACCGCTCGGCCACCCGGCCGGCAGCACGGAACACTTATTCATTGTGACTCCTGAGAAAATTTAGAGAAGCTGTATTTGGGGCTAATGAGAAACGATTCTACTGACACCAATGTACATTTCGCGTAACGACTGCTAAGACAAGACCAATTAGTGCTCATAAGGTCGCATCTAGACAGTGGTTTTTCCCTTGCTCCACTTGCCAGTGGAAATGGAAAAGTAGTGGTACATGGTCTCCTCCGCCCTAAACTGCACACAATGTGCCTTGCGGAGTATGTATATATCCCTTCTCCTATGTTAGTTCACGCTGCTAATTATGGTATACCCTGAACTTCACTGTGTCCTGTCGGTTTCCATTGTTTGGTTTCCTGTAGTGTCGGATAATTAAGGAGTCAAATTGGCCGCAAGTCATCCTTTTACGTACCACGTCTGAACTCAAGGAAACTGTCTTAGGTCGATCGCCGCTGAAGCACGATGAAAGCAAGACAAATTTACGTTACGTTACAGGATCACCGTACAGAGGCTTAAACCAGGCCAGTGCATTAATCACGGAGTCAGCTGCAGGTGAGGACGTTAAAAGTTTTGGCAGTGCACGAGTAGCTTCGAGCGAGCGTAATAAGCAGGGCAGAGCACGGCACGTCATGAAACTAGACGGTAATTACGGGCAGGTTGGCTAATTGTGTGTGGATGCGCGGTGGGTTGACTTTATTAGGCGCGTAACGAGAGACGCGGCCGGGCCACGGCGCCGATGCCACGGCGCACTAATTATGCGAGCAATTACGGCCGATCACTGCTGGCGACAGCCGGTGGCAGCCGATCTCCCGAGGAGGCGAGCGCGCCCCGGTAATGAGTTGGGCAAGGCGGCCGCGTCCGCCACGCCTAATGGACGGTGACAAATGACCGCCGCCGCTCCTCCGGCAACTGCGAGTAACTTGTCGGGCACACAATACAGGGTTCTCCACACGTGTCCGATGATTAATCGTGCTCTCTCTTCCGTGTTTCCTTGTAGCCTGGTTCAGAAACAGGAATCCTATAAAATTTCACATCTATATCAACAACTTAGATCCCGAACAAAATACACTAACAGAAAAAAAGAGTTATATGACATAAACGAAGGTTGTTATGCGTGTTTCTACATTTGAAAGATGATGGCTCTCCAAATTTCGCGCCAGTCGCCTAACAGTGGCGCTAGTAGAGTCATTATGGGGATGCAAATACACGCTACAACGGTCTGGAGCGTTAGTTACCTTTGAGATTTGACGTGGTGAGTTGGTGTTAGTCAAAAACGCCTTTAAAGCAACAAAAGACTCCATTATCGACGAGGTCGTGTAAACGAGGTAGTGTAATAGGGCTACGAACAGTTGGATGTTCCTCCTCCGATATTGGCAGGAATATAGCCACTGTACCTGATTACTGGCAGCGGTGGTCTCGGGTACGGTTCAAAGAAAACCGAAATCCAGACGGCCACGTGGCACTACCGAGAGGAAACACCATAGAGTTTGGCATATGACATCGCACAGAAGCCTCCTCGGGCTAACGCCCCATCAATTCGGCTTCAGGGAAGATAGAACAATAGAAGACACTGTCAACAAAGCACTGACAGTTACAAATAGCATCAGTAACAAATACGTGGCCGCAATACTAATCGACATAGCCGGCGCTTTTCACAATCTGTGGTGGCCGTCCCTCTTCGCCAGGTTAAGGGAAATGAGGCTATCAGCTTCCCTCTACATTAGCCTCTTCGACTAGAGCAGTGGCAGACGTCGGAATGGAGTGCTGGTACACGCAAGGTTGTGAAGAGAATAACGAAGGGGTGTCCACAGAGCTCGATCTGCGGTCCAATATTCTGGGATATCGAATCGAGCTCTTGCTGAACACGCTGGACGGTGACGATACGGTGAGAGGTGTGGTGGCGTACGCAGATGACCCGCTCGTAGTGGTGTCAGCCAACTCGAGAGCAGCACTAGAGACAAAAGGAACGCTACTGCTTCAGAAAATTAACAACTGGTGCAAAGAAAATGAATTAAAAATCGCTCCCTACAGAACTGTTTAGTTACTGCTCAGAGAGATACTACCGAGGAATCCAATTCTAAAATTAGACAATACAAGCATACAGAGGAAGCAAGCCACACGTTATCTAGGTTTGCATCTTGACGAAAAACAGGCTTTTAACTAACTTATCAAGTTGAAATTGACAAAGCCTCCAAAATTATGCACAATCTAGCAAGACTCAACACAGTACAAATTACCCATTAAGACGATAAGGACCTACCAATAGCGATATTTGGATCCATCGCATGCTTCACCGCAAGTCTGAACATACAGACTATCAAGAAAATTGCAAGACGAGGTCGACGTAGTGTACTCCTGAGAATGAGCGGAGCCTTCAACACCACATCTCTGGAGGCACTTTGCGCTGTGATGGGGAACTTTCCTGTAGACATGCCAATACGGTATACAGCTGCACTTTACCGGCTTAAGTGGGAGAGGCTCGATAAAGTCACTGAAATTACAGGAGACAACATTATGAACAAAGCACAAATGAAACAATGGATGATTCAAACACAGCAGAGAGAGTGGGAGGCCTCTGACAAGGGACGCCGAGTACACTCTTTCTTTCCTGACGTACGCGAAAGATTACAACTGAAAAATGTCCACCCAAGCCGGGGGATAGTCCATTTCCAGACAGGCTACGGGCCGTATCCGGTACATTTGAATCGCATGGGACTAATTAACCATGAAATATGCGTTTACGGACAAACTGGGACACCAGAACGTGTCACTCTGCTATACAACACGCTTGAACAAGTGAGACCTATACAGAACGACAGTGACATCACCTGAATAATACGCAATCCCGAGGATTGGAACACAATGAATAGCGTAGCCGATATTGTATCGAGCAAGCTGTATGAAGAATACAAGCGCCAAAACCCATGTGGAAGGAGACGTAGACAAGCACAAACAACACAACAAACCACATGAGATGACACAAGCGCAACCACAGATTCCGAAACCGAGTAAGGAACCAACACATTAAGTGAACATGACTCAGAAGAGATCAAAAAGTAATCGACCCATACCAACAACGCACGACACTGCATGCCACAACACAAATACAAAATTGTTAAGGCTTTCGTGGCCACTTGCTGACAAACTGCCGTGGCAGAGCACGCACTGAATGAGACAGACCACGTAATAAAATACGCCGCCGCGGAAGTTCTGGCTGTAGAGAAGCTCTATCACACACGCTTGTTCAGAGAAGCTGTAGAAATACAAAAACACGCGAACAGTTTCAACAACAAAAAGGAAAGCCTTAAGGTAAGTCGCAGGTTCGAATCCTGCCTCGGGCATGGATGTTTGTGATTTCCTTAGGTTAGTTAGGTTTAACTAGTTCTAAGTTCTAGGGGACTAATGACCTCAGAGGGTTGAGTCCCATATTGCTCAGAGCCATTTGAACCAACCTTAAGGTAAACGGAACCTGGCTTCCCGTACTGCAACGAACGACCGTCGCAGGTAGCAAGATGAGTACCCGGAAATGACCGCGGAGAAGCCCTCGGACGTTGGCGCGCCAGGTACATATAGTCTGCGGCCGCGAGCTCGGCTCCAGTTCACCACCGGCATTGGAGGGTGAAGCTATGACAATGCCAGCCACTCGTGCCGGCGAAACGGCAGAAAAATCATTAGATGAACGTCGGCCGAAGGTCCCGAGACAGAGGCCAATAGGCAGTTTGTCGACAGTCACAAATAACACAACAGGCAATAACAAGCATAAAACATACAAACATCGACACCACTTACGAAGACTCTAGTAATAAAGTAACGTCGCTTGGGAGGAGAAGGCTCGAAGAAGTTTTATTCCGAGGCTCCCACTCCCTAACGATATGTGGGATACTGTTTAAAGTATACTGCACACAAGTAGTAATGAATTGTTCGTCTCGTATTTCCTTCTCTATTTAAACCTCAATGAATTAATTTTATACATCGAATGTATTTTCTGTATAAAGTATGTATAGAACCAAAAATGTAATGTATTAAGTTATTTAAGGAATAATGTATTCAAGTAGCAATGAGCTACATTCTGTTTCTACTAACAAATTTACAAACAAAAGTGTATTTCTCATGTATTGCTAAAATTCATGTATTCCATTTATCAAATGCTCAGTCAGTATTTAATCCGTATAATACCAGGTGTATGTACCTAAGGTATCACATAGAGGTTCTGTCGAGACCTTCTCGCCTGAAATAGGTAGAAATAGGCCATTATCAACCAAGATGCTACAAAAGCTATATTACACCTCCAGATACTGTATATCACTTCCCTCTACATATTGTAAATCATTTTCACCACACTCATTATATTACATTTTTCTCTTTTTTTCTCTTTGACATATGCATTTTATTATTTGTACTCTCATTAACTAGGCACAAACAAATTATATAGAACCATTTTAACAATTGTTAAGCACTCAATTTGCTGTAACCTAAGAGAAATTTTTATATACATATAATGTTCTTTATATTTTAAAAAAAGCATTGACAACTGTATACCAATAACATTGTAATAATGAGAAGTATTTGCTGTTGGATTAGAAGTATCCGACCCACATTACATTTCAAGACAGTGGGTTACTCTGTACTGTTAATGAAATAAATAAATAGATAAATAAATATAGCTCTGGCTAATCGCTTTGCATCTGCAGCAGCAATATGAGCAGCAGTTGGCACCACAGTGACGCAACGAACTGTTAGAAATTGGTTACTTCTAGGACAGTTCCGCGGCAGACGTTCCGTTGTGTGCATTCCACTGACCCCAGTCATCGCTATTTGCGACTTCATTGGTGCCAAGCGAGAGCTCATTGCAGGATAGGCAGGATAGGATGGAGATCTGTTCTGTTTCTGATGAAACCTGCTTCTGCCTCGGTGCCAGTGGTGTGTGTTGGTTTGTAGGAGGCAAGTTGAGGACCTGCAACCAACCTGTTCGGGTGCCAGACACAATGGGACAACGCGTAGGTGTATGGTCTGGGGTGAGATTTATAATGACAGCCGGAGCGCTCTCGTGGTTATCCCATGCACTCTGACTGCAAAACTGTATGTCGACCCGGTAATTAGACCTGTTGTGCTGCCATTCATGAACAGCATTATAGGAGTTGTTGTGCAACTGTATATCGCTCGCCCACATACCATTGTTATAACTCAACATGCTCTTCAGAGTGTCGACATGTTGCCTTGGCCCTGCTCGAGCACCAGATCTGTCTCCAGTCGGCCACATATGTGACGTCATCGGACGACAACTACAGGGTCATCGACAAACAGCATTAACCATCCCTGTATTGTCTGACCAAGTGCAACAGACAAGGGACTCCAGCCCACAAACTGACAACCGGCTCCTCTATAATACATTGCATGCACCTTTGCATGCTTTCGTTCACCATTCTGGTGGTTACACCAGTTATTAACGTACCTACGTTTCACATTTGCAATGATTTATCGCGCGTTTACATTAAACTGTGATCTTACAATGTTAATCACTGAAGACAAATGCATTTCCGAAATTTCACTGTTGCATTTTTATTATGTTTTGGTGCTACAATTCTTTCCGTCATCGTAAAAATTCTGCCATTAAAATGCACTCTGGTATCTCCGGTGCGCTTTGGATCACTGATTAACTTTTTTACTCAAGAGCCACTACTGACATTGCGGGGAGTCACTTAGGGCTGCATATGTACCTACATAAATTATTGTGTTGTGAGCACCCATTATACGAGTGCTATTCGGAAAGTAAGGTCCAATGGGGTGCAAACTGGAAACCACAGTGAAAACTTGCACAGGTGTGTTTAGCTGTGTCTGTAGTGTGCACGTCGGTCGCGTCACCTCGCACTTTTCAGTTCTGAGCGCGCAGCGAGCTCTTAAAATGCCTATAAAATAGTGTCTGGGAGCCTGCCAGGAGATTTCGCCTAATGTCGTTCGGACCGCAAACGTAACTGTCATGCATTTCCTTCTACAGATCAATTCTCGGCAGCGCACTGCAGGAGCAAAGAAGACGATCGTGCAGCTTTCTCGATGGGAAACCTTCGATCGCCTACCATATAGCCCGAACGTGGCTCCCTCTGATGTTCATCGCTGATCACTTGAACCGTTGACTACGAAGACACAGTTTTGGCACAGGCAACGAGCTGCAGCCCAGTGTAGAGAATTGTGTGACGAATGTGTTAGTAGTAGCGGGGACCATGTAGACAAGTAGCTGGAAAGTGTAGTTAACTGTCGCACATAAAACGTTTTTCATTTTGACAGTGCTTTTCATTTCGTGATCGATCGGTCCTTGCTTTCCGAATAGCCCTCTTACTGCCTACAGTAAGGGCGCGATAAGTTGGCCGCTGAGACTTCGTAATTGCCTGATGAAGCATTGTCGAGGTCACTGTGTGTGCGCGTGATTAACTGATTGGTTACAGTAATTGTACGTCCAGTGTTGTCGTATCTGCCGTCTGCTTCACAGCTCCTGTGCAACAAGCTACGTATATCTAAGTATTAACTGTGTTTTTCTTACTTGTCTCTTCTTTTTCCGTGTGTTTTTGCTTTGAGGAAGCTTCAATTTTAGAGTACTAGTAATAGTGTTCCATAGATTTCGTGTTTGTTTTGAATACAGTCCAGAGACAGTTAGTGCTTATTTTTACTGTTTCCAACAAGAAGTCTCTAGTAACCACAGTTTAGTCAGCTATCAGCCGCCTTTAGTGAATTAGCAGTCTAGTTAAAAGTTGATTACTTAACTCTCTACAGTAAATTGTTGATTTCTTAGGATGGATAGGATGTGTGACTGCTGTGTACGGACGCAGGAGGAGCTGGCCACTGTTCGCGAACAGCTGAGCGTGTTGATGGCCGCGGTCAGCCGTCTCCAGGCTGCTGCCTCGGAGTGTAGCGGCAGTGGGGAGTCTGGTGCGTCGCACGGTACACCCCAGGTGTTACATGCCTCACACACAGTTCCTGTTGTAGAGACATTGTAAGTAGGCTATTTAGATTTTTATATTGGTAATGCCACGTAGCGCTCTGTATGAAAATCACTGGCTGTGCTGTGTGCAGTCTGTGGCTAGTTTGCATTGTTGTCTGCCATTGTAGTGTTGGGCAGCGGCAGCTGGATGTGAACAGCGCGTAGCGTTGCGCAGTTGGAGGTGAGCCGCCAGCAGTGGTGGAAGTGGGGAGAGAAATGGCGGAGTTTTGTAATTTGTCATGAACTGCTATATATATTATGACTATTAAGGTGAATACATTGTTTGTTCTCTATTAATATCTTTCATTTGCTAACTATCCCTATCAGTAGTTAGTGCCTTCTGTAGTTTGAATCTTTTATTTAGCTGGCAGTAGTGGCGCCCGCTGAATTGCAGTAGTTCGAGTAACGAAGATTTTTGTGAGGTAAGTGATTTGTGAAAGGTATAGGTTAATGTTAGTCAGGGCCATTCTTTTGTAGGGATTTTTGAAAGTCAGATTGCGTTGCGCTAAAAATATTGTGTCAGTTTAAGCACAGTCATGTATAATTGTTCTAAGGGGACGTTTCATATGGCGACCCTGCCAGGATACCTCACTGGAATCTTCTGATTTTTTTTCTTGTAGTTTGTGTAATTAGTGTAGCTATTGTTTATTGCTATTGCGTAATTGTAGAGAGAATCTCCTTTGTAGTTGCAGTCTTTCATTGTTGTACAGTAAAACAGTTGTGGCATGCATGTAGATTTGCACCAAGTATTTCGCAGCTGCGCTTGCAATTTACTAGATATTATTTTCAGTGCTATGTTAATGTGTTCCCCTATATTCGCTCTTCAAATTGTGTTTTTCTGTGTTGTCGTGTGAAATATTGTGACAATAATGGCGTGTGAAAAACGTAACACTAGGCTCCAAAGTAAACTGAGAAATGACAGTCAAGACGAAAGCAGTGTGTTAACGCCACCATGTAATGAATTAACTAATGTTCAACATAGTAATTTGGTAATTGTGCATAGGGAAATGGAGCGGGCAGCAAACAATGGCGTAGGCAGTGAAACAATTAGTGAACAGGGAAGCATTATTGATCGATCGCTCGGCAACAGCTCGCCTCAGGAATCAGAAATGACAGGACACAATTTTACAAATACTGTAGATTGAGGTTTTGCGTCCTCACCGTTTTCTCAAATAAGTCAAGACACATTTTCTGCATGTCAAAATGTGAATGTTGCTGGTGCAAATGCACTGCCAAAAAGCGTAGAGGAACAGATTCCAGACACTAATGCATTGTTATTACAATTAATGCTCAAATGGGACAAAATCTTCAAAAGTTAGCCACAATGGAATAAAATCAGAGACAAACACAGCAAAAGCATCAAAAGTTAGACACAATGGAACAAAATCAGAGACAAACACAGCAAAAGCTTCAAAATTTAGACACAATGGAACAAAATCAGAGACAAACACAGCAATAGTTAGACACAATGGAACAAAATCTTCAAAAGTTAGACACAATGGAACAAAATCTTCAAAAGTTAGACACCACACTTGAACAAACACGTGAAGATTTAAGCACTGAGTTACATAACATCGAATCGAAATGTCAAAAGGTATGTAATGACGTAAAAACACAAATTTGTGAGCATTTCCAACCTATTTTTTCGCGTCATGAAAATGCATTACAGAATCACGAAGCAGCCATAAAAGAACTGCAAACTATTGTTCATGAAAATCATGAGACCTTGCAAGCTAGAATTGACTCAGTTGCACCTACCGATTCGGTTACGCAACTTGCAAAAACTCAGGAAAACTTAAAGGACACAGTAGATACTCTGAAAATTGGTTCAGAAAGACACATGGAGGAAATTAGTTCATTATCAGAGAAAGTAGTTGAACTTTCGGATCAGCTAAATAATTTATCTGTGAAGGTAGATGATAATCTGAATGACACAAAACCGGTAGTCTTTAACGATACAGAAGAGTGCGAACAAATTAGGAAAGTGAAACAAAATCTGAATCAAATTAATACGCAACACCAAAGAGAAATCCGGGAAGTACAAGATCAGCTGACACAGGTAATACAAGAATTACGTATTTCAGAGGACACTCGCGCCCCAATACGGGAAGAGGGACATAGAAATACGGAACAGCCACAAAATAATAACACAGGGCATTTCGGAAGTTATGAAAGAAATTGGCAAGGTACACCGAATTTTGAGATGGAACCGCCGACACAACGTAACAATGACCGATATGCTACTCGCCGACACGATGATTTTGACTATAAGCTGTTCATTACTACACGTAAATTCAAAACGTTTAAGAATTCTGCCAACGACATTCATCCACAAGCGTGGCTCCATCAATTCTCTCATTGTTTTCCTCCCAACTGGTCATTGGAGCACAGGTTAGAATTTATGTGTGGCTACTTAGAGAATGAACCAGCTGTAAGAATGTGATCGGTCATTCACGATTGTCACAGTGAAGGAGAATTTTACCATGCGTTCCTCTCAGCGTATTGGTCACAAGCTACACAAGACCGAGTAAAACATAGCACCATGATGATGAAACACTTTGAACAATCTGAATTTTCCAGTCTTGTCAAATATTTTGAAGACATGTTGCACAAGAATCAGTACCTGTCAAACCCATACAGCCCCTCAGAACTCATCCGCATTTGCTTAATCAAATTACCTGAACATTTACGGCATATTATTTTGGCAGGACGTTGCAAAGACAACATTGAAGCTTTTCAGGGACTCTTACAAGAATTAGAAATTGACACAGACAGTCGCGGGATGCGAAAACAGGAAAACAATCACTACAGGTCACATCCGTCACAATTCCGTGACGACAGAAACAATAAATGGCCACGACAAGCCTATTCTTACAACGTAAATCGTGACCAAAACAGACACCACCCGTATGACAACCACTGGCATAGTAATAGTTACAGAGAAAGATCGCATTTCCGTAGTAATGAATACGACAGAGACAATCAGAGAAACAGACAATATGGGAACCAAAACAATTATTATGAAGGGAGACAGAATAACTTTAGACGCAACGGTCCAGCACGCAGTTACGACTCAGGGAGAAATTCTCCACCACGTGACCGAAAAGAAAGAAATTATGGAATCTACCGACATGACGACAGACGATATGATCGTAACGACAGACATGAACTGCATCAGAACTGGCGGGATTCTCGTCACGGTGAATTTGTAGAAGTTAGGTCTCCAAATCCCAATAACGACGTGCTCCAACAAAGAGACAATAGGCAATGACTAACACCGCTGGCAGCCACAAGACGTACTTATGAAACTGACGACACAGCTGCCGTAGCTAGTAATTACGTAAAAATGGAAGACATTAGGGACATCTTACTCCAGGAACACGACGTAAAACATAACAACATTGCATATCCTGTGATTCATATTACTGTAATTGACGTAAAATTTATGGCAGTACTTGACTCTGGCAGTCCCATTTCAGTAATTAGTGAAACAGCTTTTAGCAAATGCAACAAATCGAACGATTGCCCCACACTTCCGTTACGTAAGATTAAATTACAAGGTGCAATCTTTGGAAAAAGTGTAGACGCACGCCAACAAACCAATTTAGAATTATTTTGCCAAAGCCACAGCTTCTCTATGAACTTCCTTATTGTTCCATTATTGTCGACGGTAATTATACTGGGAGTAGACTTTTTGAATGAATACAAAGCAATCTTAAGCTTTCACGATGCTGAAATAAGTTTAGGGAAAGAAGGTAAGTCAATAGCTTTGAAATTTGAAGACTGGCTCTCAAACCATGATGAGGAAATTAATCGGCTTTACGTTCTGTTAGACAACAGTTCGGAATTTTCTACGGAACTAGACACTAACAATCACTCTGCAAGTATTGACAGGGATGATATCGATGGCATATTTGAAAGTAATGAGTTAATTCAGAATAAAATTCAAACAATTGAGAATTGTAATGACACTGATAGGCAGGACCTTTTTGAGATTTTACAAGCACATTCCACAGTTTTTACTCACAAAACAGGAACAATCAAGGGATTTCAATACCAATTTCGTGTTCGTGAGCATACTAAATTTTGTGTTAGACCATACGTTATTCCAGCACATTATAGGGACCGTGTTAGAACAGAAATACAATCTATGCTTGACGAGGGCATTATTGAGCCTGCAGTAAGCTCATACAACAATCCGTTACATGTTGTTGAGAAGAAAAATGGATCGATCAGGCTTGTCTTCGATTCGAGACAAATCAATACTATCATTATTCCTGAAACAGACAGGCTGCAGACGATGGAAGAACTTCTTCAAAATTTTAATGGTGTAAAAGTGTTGTCTTCCATTGATCTCAGATCCAGCTTTTATCAGATCGAACTTCATCCAGAATGTAGAAAATATACAGCTTTCCTTTGTTTCGGAGTTTGTTATCAGTTTCGGAAACTTCCTTTTGGTTTGAACATTTCTTCGGCAGCATTCATTCGCAGGTTAAATTCCATATTACCTGAATTCTTAAAACGTCACATCACCTTATATGTGGACGATATTCTGATAGCAGAAGCTTCATGGGAACAACACAATCGCATCCTCAACAGTTTGTTACGTATTTTTGCAGAATCTGGAATTACAGTTAACTTGGAAAAGTCTGAATTCGGTAGGTCAAAGGTGAAGTTTTTGGGACATATTATTTCTTATGAAGGAATTCAGCCATATCCTGAACAGTTAGAAGCAATCAGAGCCATTCCAGTTCCATCCACAAAAAGACAAGTCCGCAGTTTCCTAGGTCTCATAAATTTGTACCGTCGTTTTCTGAATATGCAAATTCTAGTTACACCGAAACTTTGTTCTCTCACTGGAAAAAATATTATTTGGAACTGGGACGAACAAGCACAGTTGGAATTCAATTCTTTGAAAGAAGCTTTACTTCACGCGCCAATACTAGCTCATCCAGATCTGTCACAAGATTTCTGCCTTAGCACAGATTCTTCCAAAGTCGGTCTTGGTGCCCATTTATTTCAAGAAGCCATAGAAGATGACATTATTGTTCAGAAAACCATTGCTTTTGCTAGCCGAGTGCTAACAAAATCTGAAAAAAATTATTCCGTTATTGAATTAGAAGATTTAGCTATCGTTTGGGCATTTAACAAATTCCGTTTCTTTCTTTCTGGTAAGCACGTAAAAGTATACAGTGATCATCATGCATTACAATTTCTTATGTCTTCAAAATTAAATCATGATAGGTTAAAACGTTGGGCATTGTTTCTGCAAGAACTCCGCTTCACAGTAGTGTACATTCCCGGCAAGGAGAACATTGTTGCGGACGCACTGTCACACGCACCGGCTGGGCTTGAGAAAAGTAACACAGAAGGCAACCTCGAGAAAAATTTCAGTATTCTTTACATTCAGAAAGTCGCCTTTGAAAACTTCATCACCACATCTTTAAAGGACATTGCTCATGAATAAGATAAAGATCCGATTTGGAAAGACATCAAAAGTAAATGGCATGAAAAGACACACACACAGATTCGGCATTATTATCTGGTGAGAAACAACAAACTGTTGAAAGGCTGCACTGTTGATGACAAGCTATGGGTTCTTTGCATTCCAGATGATTTCATTAATAAGCTCATTTGGTACATTCATCTCAGCTACGCACATTTTGGTCCACGAAAATGTTATCATATTCTTCGAACGACTTGTTATTTTAACAATATGGAAAAGCGAATTCGAAGAGTCTTGTCTATTTGTAAACTTTGTCAAAAGGCGAAACCATCTACTATCTCACATCGTGCTCCATTGTTTCCTATTATTCCTTCTAAATTAAAACAATTTGCTGCTGTTGATCTCTTGGGACCCCTTGTCAGAACATCGAATGGATTTTCGTACGTTCAAGTCGCTGTTGAACTTACTTCAAAATTTGTTTCTTTCACTCCGTTACGTAAAGCCACTGGATGGTCTGTATCCAACGCCTTTGTTAAAAATTTCTTACGTGAAGTTGGACACGTTGCTAAAGTCATTTCAGATAACGGACCGCAATTCAGATCTGCTGTTTGGTCACGCATGCTTCGGAATAATAAAATCAAACCTGTTTTTATTTCATTGTACTCACCACATTGTAACCCGTCTGAACGGATTATGAAAGAAATCAATAAGCTTTGCAGACTTTACTGTCACAGAAAGCATCAGCATTGGGACAGATATTTACACTTATTTCAAAATGTGCTGAATGAAATGCCTCATGATTCCACTGCTTTACCACCTACTCTTGTACTAAAGAATGAAGAACCACCGAACAGAATCAGAGAACTTGTACCTTTCCCGAATACACGTAAACTTCAACACAAAGGCATAATTGATTTGTCTCTTAAAAATATAAAATCTGCAGCACACAAAAGGAGAAAACTACACGGTTAAGCAAACGCAAAGAAATTATATATTGGTCAGAAAGTTCTCATTAAAGCTCATTCATTGTCACATAAGAAGAAACACTTGAGTCACAAATTCTTTCTAGTTTACAATGGACCTTACAGAATACGACGTATACCACATGATAATTGCGTTGAAGTTGAAACTCTGCGTACTAGGAAGAGTAAAGGTTTACACCACATTTCACATGTAAAACCGTTTATTGAAAGATAATCTGCTTTTTAACTTTGTCTTTGCCATAAAACGTTTCACTTCACGTTACTAGTCTGCTTTAGAAACTGTTACCATGCAACAATGTTTGAAGTTAAATATCCAGTCAAGAACCAAGAGAACTTATTTCAACAGAAATTATGAATGCATTGTTATAGTGAACAGACGACACAATGTTGTTATTTGTACATTCTTGCTTGTTAGTTGCACGATTACGTAACGACTATAAGACTCACATACTTAGAACATTTACCAGTACTGCTAATGAGATTTTAATGCAACATTTTGGTGTACTTGAAAATACATTCTGAATTAAAGTACTTTCTGGGAGATACCAGATGACACAGCAGTTAGTTAATGTGACAGCTACACGATTATATCACGACGTTACTAATGTGTGACACAATTTACATTGTTGCTTTTGCGGAGTATCTGTTTTATATCTGCACGGTTTTTATGTATTATTCTGGAAAGTAAAACATGTTTTAGTATAACTTTTGTGCTATAGCTACAAGGAGACAGCCTTTTCCGTAGGACAACAATACGTTACAGCACAGTACTTTCTTTATCACGGCAATAAGCGTAATAACTAAGATATCTATACCCAAAGCATTTCACTTTTGTTTATCATGAGGTAAGTACATTGACTTCTGCAGAACTTAGCTTTCGGAGGACAATAACTACGACACTTCCACAGAGATTATCTTACAGCAAGACGCACATTTAGCGCTACAGGACACGTATTTGAGTGATTAATTTTGTACTTAAAACATTTATTTTTAAAGATATTTGAAGTACAATGATACAAAGGTTTTCCGTGATACATTTCATTCCATTGCTGTAATCTGTAACACCTGAGGGTATAATTACATTAATCCTCAGGGGGGTACACACTTACTTTGTGTACCATGTGTTTGGCAAGCACAAGGAGCCCTAGCTAATATGGTATTTGCTTATACAACTTTACACATCGGTACCATATTCCTCTAACACAAATTACACAGCTATCTGATCATTTAACTGAGAGAGAGACAAACTTTTTTATTACATCAGTGACACATGTTTACGCAATTACACAGCTGGATAACTTCACACATATGAAATTGTATTTTGTCTGTACTTTGTGAACTGTTCATGTTTTTTTCGGAACCATTATGATATTATGAGAGCTTTGAATGATGTATTTGGTAAGGGAGCATGATTTTAAAGTACGTTTGAGGCAGATGGCACTTTTGACACGAGCAGAGAATTTTTTTTAATTATTGGAGGAAGCTACGACGATTTTGAGAGTTGACTGAGGTGTTATGATATTATTATTACGACGACGATGTGTATTATGCTGCGGAGGTATGTTTATGATTAATAGGCTGAGGCTATATGAGTTATTTGATTATGCTTCATATTTATAATGATGAAATATTGAAGAGTGTCAATGAATACGTATATGTGTAATAAGGTAAGGAGTAATGAATAGTGGGTAGGGACTCTTGACTTGTGAAAAAGGATGTTGGAAACCAAGAATCGTACTTTAAGTGTTATGAAATGTGTGTAAATGCGTAAATGTATCACAATGCCGGGAAAATTTTTTTGGACATTGTTGTATTCATAAGATTTTGTTTCTACACATTTGCAACGTAAATTTTCGACCTTTGAAATTTTCATGTGAGACTGTCACTGTAGCGGAAACTGCTGTCGTAAATATTTCCATAAGAAAGTTGAGTGACCACCTGCACGTAATGCGTTTTGGTTGCCCAGCTGAGAGGTAGTCGTCTGACAAAAGAAAGCCATTAGGTGAAAAAAAAGGGAGACCATTATCCTCGCCATTGACATTCCTTTAGAGAAAACATTGCAAATGCAACACCCTCATTACTTGGAAAGATACTTACATCTGCACACCTGATTATGACAAGCGTCTTTCTACGAGAGTTGAGAGAATTTCTACTAACTTATGAAATGTCACATGACTACTGAATGATATTTTTATGCTTTGGTTTGCGTAATTGCTTATTTCATTTAATATCTGGTTTCCAGCTGTGTTGCAGCATTAGTTTTATAAAATAAACTTAGATGCATTTGCTAATGTGAACACTTTCTGTCAACACATCTATTAAATAATTATTTTATGATCCACATTCTTCGAAAAAGGAGCTTTTGGAATGGAAAGAACAATAAGAAGGGACTAATAACAGTAACTGCATATATAATTTTCTTTTCGAGTACTTGGTAATTCTTTGTAGAATTAGTTTTTGTGGTGCATCACTTTAATTACATAGACATTAAGATGTGAATATACATTTCCCTTGTCAGCATTATTGTCTTTAGTGTAATGTTTTTTTTGCTTAAGCTATGTCATGTTTAGATATAAGTTGTTGCTGCTGTTTGCAAGGCATAGTGTTATTGAATTTGACTTTGTATTATTCTGTTAAGCCAGTTTTACTAATGATTTATTTTTATTGTTTGCTGCACATTGCCTTATATTAGTTGTAATATTACAATTGCTTTGCTAATTTATTAATGCTGCTTGCTTCACAAATCTGCGTTTTTTTTCATTGCTGTTTATATTAATTGTTTTATGTGATGCTGCATTGCCTCGTCCCTTGGTATATATATCTGAGCTCAGTAGATTTAAGTTAGCTTAAGAGGGGTAGGCTATATAAGAAACTAACTATGATGACTTGGAAGAAATGTATTGAGAAGCTATATGAAAATGGTTTGGGCAAAAAAAAAAGGATACTGTACAGTGGAGAAAACCTATTTTTGACAGAGGATGTGAACAGAATACAGAAAGCAGGCTTAGATAGGACTTTTGGGAATAATGATGAACGAAGGGAGATCTCCATGCAAAATACTGCAGTAAAACAAACCCTGTCCTTTCCTTTTGTGTTATCCCACAATGCGTTTGTGTACTCTTGTGTATTTGTTTTCTTCCTGTCTCTGTGTAGTTCATATAATTTTTTCTTCTTTTAATATTAAGCTACATTCACATTGATGAGGAATACTGTTATCCTCAAATATAATTGGCATTAATAATATGTCATTTACCTTGTAAATATGCTTAGACATTAGTTATTCTGTTTTGTTTTAATGCTTATGTGTAAAGTTGATGTTTCGAAAGTTATTCTGATCTTTTATGTATGTACTCATCTCATAATTCCTGTCACACTGATGTATATGTTTATTTCTATTCTGTTGTAAAGCCTGTACTACAAATGTTATCTGTATGGTTCTGTTCTTTAATGATGTATTTTGTACCTTTGTAATTGTATTCTAATGTTATAATATTGTAATTGACACCAGTTCATCAATTTAAGTAACTTGTAAGTTACATTTCATTGCACACATTTCTGTTGGTCACAGTAATCCACAATATGTGAGAAGTTGGGACTGTTGTGTTTGCATGTGTGTTAATATTTCAGCAAGGGACTGGATAACAGCATTGCTGGTTCTAAGGACAATTCCAAAAACTTTGTGAGTGCACAAGTGGTGATTATGGACTTGCTATATTAACTGCAAGACACTTCAATGGTGATTGTGCACCCGCACAGTCACAACAGATGGCTGCTGGCCATCTCTACAAGGACTGCAGTGGGTCTGCACCTCTGGTGGCCCACCAATACCACAATCTCTACCAGGACTACAGTGGGTCTGCTCTGTGATGACCTACCTACCAATCTTCTTCAAAACGTCAAATGACTCTGCTGTGGGTTTACTCTGTTGTGGCGCATTACTTGTCTGGATGTCAAGAGTCAGCACTGTCTTTCCGTTGGAAGGACAACACTACTTCCTCAAAACTGCATGGAAATCCACTACTTCTGTGTGCAATTTCTTTTACTAATGAGACTTTGTGAAAAACGAAAACTGTAATTACTATTATGATGAATGATCAGGACTGTCTTTATGGTCTGTGAGAAAATTTTAGCTTTTGACCAACATTGTATCAATAAGTGTGTGCATTTGATTTCTTTGTTATTGTATTTATGAAAAATTTTATCAAATTATTATTGGCCACTGGCCAAAACAATTTGTAAAATTTTTTGTGGGGAGCATGGGGGCTATGTAAGTAGGCTGTTTAGATTTTTATATTGGTAATGCCACGTAGCGCTCTGTATGAAAATCACTGGCTGTGCTGTGTGCAGTCTGTGGCTAGTTTGCATTGTTGTCTGCCATTGTAGTGTTGGGCAGCGGCAGCTGGATGTGAACAGCGCGTAGCATTGCGCAGTTGGAGGTGAGCCGCCAGCAGTGGTGGATGTGGGGAGAGAAATGGCGGAGTTTTGTAATTTGTCATAAACTGCTATATATATTATGACTATTAAGGTGAATACATTGTTTGTTCTCTATTAATATCTTTCATTTACTAACTATCCCTATCAGTAGTTAGTGCCTTCTGTAGTTTGAATCTTTTATTTAG
Source organism: Schistocerca cancellata (assembly GCF_023864275.1). Lineage (NCBI taxonomy): Eukaryota > Metazoa > Arthropoda > Insecta > Orthoptera > Acrididae > Schistocerca > Schistocerca cancellata. The sequence continues at coordinate 223,657,603 of NC_064628.1, forward strand.
CTGGCAGTAGTGGCGCTCGCTGTATTGCAGTAGTTCGAGAAACGAAGATTTTTGTGAGGTAAGTGATTTGTGAAAGGTATAGGTTAATGTTAGTCAGGGCCATTCTTTTGTATGGATTTTTGAAAGTCAGATTGCGTTGCGCTAAAAATATTGTGTCAGTTTAAGCACAGTCATGTATAAGTGTTCTAAGGGGACGTTTCAACATCTTCGCGGGTACCGGGCGCGGGCCACCCTCTCCCCAAGGGGAGTGGAGGGTTCAGCGGAGTTCGCGTCGCACGAGATGGGGGGTCAAGTGGGGGCTGGCCGTATGGCGTCGCCCGCTCTGCCTGTGAGTGGACATGTGGCCGCTCCTTCAGCGAGGTCCGAGCAGGCAAACGGGGGAGGGGTTTATTAGTGATTGGGAGCTTCCATGTTAGGCTGGTGATGGAGCCCCTTAGGGAAATAGCGGAAAGGGCGGGGAAGAAGGCCAGTGTTCACTCTGTCCTCTTGTCGGTGGGTCTCATACGAGATATGGAGGAGGCCCTGCCGGCGGCGATAGAGGGCACTGGGTGCACCCGACTGCAAATTGTTGCTCATGTCAGCACCAATGATTCCCGCTGCCTGGGTTCAGAGGTCATCCTCAGTTCATACAGGCGGTTGGCGGAGTTGGTGAAGGCGGAAAGCCTCGCTCGTGGGGTGGAGTCTGAGCTAACTATTTGTAGTGTCGATCCCAGAACCGATCGCGGTCCTCTGGTTTGGAGCCGAGTGGAAGGCTTACACCAGAGGCTCAGACGATTTTGCGGAGATCTGGGGTGCAAATTTCTCGAACTCCGCTATAGGTAGGGTCCCTCTGAATAGGTCAGGTTGCACTATACGCAGGAAGCGGCTACAAGGGTGGCGGAGTACGTGTGGGGTGCACATGTGGGTTTTTTAGGTTAGAGAATTCCCTCCCTAGGACCTGTCCATGAACCATGGACCTTGCCGATGGTGGGGAGGCTTGTGTGCCTAAGCGATACAGATAGCCGTACCGTAGGTGCAACCACAACGGAGGGGTATCTGTTGAGAGGCCAGACAAACGTGTGGTTCCTGAAGAGGGGCAGCAGCCTTTTCAGTAGTTGTATGGGCAACAGTCTAGATGATTGACTGATCTGGCCTTGTAACACTAACCAAAGCGGCCTTGCTGTGCTGGTACTGCGAACGGCTGAAAGCAAGGGGAAACTACGGCCGTAATTTTTCCCGAGGGCATGCAGCTTTACTGTATGGTTAAACGACGATGGCGTCCCTTTGGGTAAAATATTCCGGAGGTAAAATAGTCCCCCATTCGGATCTCTGGGCGGGGACTACTCAAGAGGATGTCGTTATCAGGAGAAAGAAAACTGGCGTTCTACGGATCGGAGCTTGGAATGTCAGATCCCTTAATCAGGCAGGTAGGTTAGAAAATTTGAAAAGGGAAATGGATAGGTTAAAGTTAGATATAGTGGGAATTAGTGAAGTTCGGTGAAGGAGGAACAAGACTTCTGGTCAGGTGACTACAGGGTTATAAACACAAAATCAAATCGGGGTAATGCAGGAGTAGGTTTAATAATGATTAGGAAAATAGGAATGCGGGTTAGCTACTACAAACAGCATAGTGAATGCATTATTGTGGCCCCGATAGATACAAAGCCCGCGTCTACTACAGTAGTACAAGTTTATATGCCAACTAGCTCTGCAGATGACGAAGAAATTGAAGAAATGTATGATGAAATAAAAGAAATTATTCAGATTGTGAGGGGAGACGAAAATTTAATAGTCATGGGTAACTGGAATTCGGCAGTAGGAAAATGGAGAGAAGGAAATGTAGTAGGTGTATATGGATTGGGGGTAAGAAATGAAAGAGGAAGCCACCTGGTAGAATTTTGCACAGAGCACAACTTAATCATAGTTAACACTTGGTTCAAGAATCATGAAGGAAGGTTGTATACATGGAAGAAGCCTGGAGATACTGACAAGTTTCAGATAGATTATATAATGGTAAGAAAGAGATTTAGGAACCAGGCTTTAAATTGTAAGACATTTCTAGGGGCAGATGTGGATTCTGACCACAATCTATTGATTATGACCTTTAGATTAAAACTGAAGAAACTGCAAAAAGGTGAGAACTCAAGGAGATGGGACCTGGATAAACTGACTAAACCAAAGGTTGTACAGAGTTTCAGGGAGAGCATAAGGGAACAATTGACAGGAATGGGGGAAAGGAATTCAGTAGAAGAAGAATGGGTAGCTTTGAGGGATGAAATAGTGAAGGCAGCAGAAGATCAAGTAGGTAAAAAGACGAGGGCTAGTAGAAATCCTTGGGTGACAGAAGAAATAGTGAATTAAATTGATGAAAGGAGAAAATGAAGCAGGCAAAAAGAAATACAAACGTCTCAAAAATGAGATCGACAGGAAGTGCAAAATGGCTAAGCAGGCGTGGCTAGAGGACAAATGTAAGGATGTAGAGCCTTATCTCACTAGGGGTAAGATAGATAAAGCCTACAGGAAAATTAAAGAGACCTTCAGAGAAAAGAGAACCACTTGTATGAATATAAAAATCTGAGATGGAAACCTAGTTCTAAGCAAAGAAGGGAAAGCAGAAAGGTGGAAGGAGTATATAGAGGGTCTATACAAGGGACTTGAGGACAATATTATGGAAATGGAAGAGGATGTAGATGAAGATGAAATGGGAAACATAATACTGCGTGAAGAGTTTGACAGAGCACTGAAAGACCTGAGTCGATACAAGGCCCTGGGAGTAGACAACTTTCCATTAGAACTACTGACAGCCTTGGGAGAGCCAGTCCTGACGAAACTCTACCATCTGGTGAGCAAGATGTATGAAACAGACTTTAAGAAGAATATATAATCATTCCAATCAAAAAGAAAACAGGTGTTACAAATGTGAAAATTACCGAACTATAAGTTTAGTAAGTCACGGATGCAAAATACTAACGCGGATTCTTTACAGACGAATGGAAAAACTAGTAGAAGCCGACCTCGGGGAAGATCAGTTTTGATTCCGTAGGAATGTAGGAACACGTGAGGCAATACTGACCCTACGACTTATCTTAGAAGCTAGATTAAGGAAAGACAAACCTACGTTTCTACCATTTGTAGACCTAGAGAAAGCTTTTGACAATGTTGATTGGAATACGCTCTTTCAAATTCTGAAGGTGGCAGGGTTAAAATACAGGGAGCGAAAGGCTATTTACAATTTGTACAGAAACCAGATGGCAGTTATAAGAGTCGAGGGACATGAAAGGGAAGGGAGTGAGACAGGGTTGTAGTCTCTCCCCGGTGTTATTCAATCTGTATATTGAGCAAGCAGTGAAGGAAACAAAAGAAAAATTCGGAGTAGGTATTAAAATCCATGGAGAAGAAATAAAAACTTTGAGGTTCGCCGATGACATTGTAATTCTGTCAGAGGCAGCAAAGAACTTGGAAGAGCAGTTGAACGGAATGGATAGTGTCTTTAAAGGATGGTATAAGATGAATATCAACAAAAACAAAACGAGGATAATGGAACGTAGTCGAATTAAGCCGGGTGATGCCGAGGGAATTAGATTAGGAAATGAGACACTTAAGGTAGTAAAGGAATTTTGCTATTTGGGGAGCAAAATAACTGATGATGGTCGAAGTAGTGAGGATATAAAATGTAGACTGGCAATGGCAAGGAAAGCGTTTCTGAAGAAGAGAAATTTGTTAACATCGAGTATAGATTTAAGTGTCAGGAAGTCATTTCTGAAAGTATTTGTATGGAGTGTAGCCATGTATGGAAGTGAAAAATGGACGATAAATAGTTTGGACAAGAAGAGAATAGAAGCTTTTGAAATGTGGTGCTACAGAAGAATGCTGAAGATTATCTGGGTAGATCACATAACTAATGAGGAAGTATTGAATAGGATTGGGGAGAAGAGAAGTTTGTGGTACAGCTTGACTAGAAGAAGGGATCGGTTGGTAGGACATGTTCTGAGGCATCAAGGGATCACCAATTTGGTACTGGAGGGCAGCGTGGAGGGTAAAAATCGTAGAGGGAGACCAAGAGATGAATACACTAAGCAGATTCAGAAGGATGTAGGTTGCAGAAGGTACTGGGAGATGAAGAAGCTTGCACAGGATAGAGTAGCAGGGAGAGCTGCATCAAACCAGTCTCAGGACTGAAGACCACAACAACAACAACAACAGGACCGACGAGACGCGTCCTGAGACACGACAAGGTAGCAGTAGGCAAAACGCAACAGGGAATGACAATATTAATGTGGTAACAGTAAACTGCAGGAGCGTTAATAGAAATGTCCCAGAATTGCTTTCAGTAATAAACGGTCACAACGCCCACATAGTACTAGAGACGGAAAGTTGGCTGAAAACAGCCGTAAACAGTAATGAAATACTAAACTTAGATTGGAATGTATACAGACAGGCTGGACAGTGAAGGGTGAGGCGTGTTTATAGCGATAAAATGTGCAATAGTATCAAAGGAAAATTACAGAGATCGGAATTGTGAAATAATTTGGGTGGAGGTCACGGTTAAAGCAGGCTCAAACATGGTAACTGGATGTCTCTATAAAGCCCCTGGATGAGCAGCTGTTATGGCAGAACATCTAAAGGAAAATCTGGAAAATATTTTGTGTAGATTTCCCGACTATGTTATAATTTTGGGCGGAGATTTTAATTTACCAGATATAGACCGGGAGACTCAAACGTTTATATCGGGTGGCAGGGACAAAGCATTCAGCGAAATTTTTTCTGAGAACTACCTTGAGCTGTGGCGATAACATATTAGACCTACTGGTGACAATCACACCCCAACTATTTGAAACACATAACGCAGAACTGGGAATCAGCGATCATAATATGGTTACAGCATCGGTGATTTCAGCCGTAAATAGAAATATTAAAAAAGGTAGGAAGATTTTTCTGTTTAGCAAAAGTGAAAAAAATCACATTTCAGAGTACTTGACGGGCCAACACAAAAGTTCTATCTCAAGTACAGATAGTTGTTGAGGTTCAGTGCACAAAGTTCAAACCCATCGTACAATATGCATTAGATGAGTATGTGCCAATCAAGATCGTAAGAGATGGAAAAGAGTTACCATGGTACAACATCCGAGTTAGAAAACTGCTACAGAAGCAAAGGAAACTTCATAGCAAACATAAAAATAGCCATATCCATGCAGACAAACAAAAATTACACGAAGTGAAATGTAGTGTGAGGAAGGCTATGCGAGAGGCGTTCAACGAATTCGAAAGTAAAATTCTATGTACTGACTTGTCAGAAAATCCTAAGAAATTTTGGTCTTATGTCAAAGAGGTAGGTGGATCAAAACAAAATGTCCAGACACTCTGTGACCAAAATGGTACTGAAACAGAGGATGACAGACTAAAGGCCGAAATTCTAAATGTCTTTTTCCAAAGCTGTTTCACAGAGGAAGACTGCACTGTAGTTCCTTCTCTAGGATGTCGCACAGATGACAAAATGGTAGATATCGAAATAGATTACAGAGGGATAGAAAAACAATTGAAAGCGCTCAAAAGAGGAAAGGCTACTGGACCTGATGGGACACAAGTTCGATTTTACGCAGAGTACACGAAGGAACTTGCCCCCCTTCTTGCAGCGGTGTACGGTGTACCGTAGGTCTCTAGAAGAGCGTAGCGTTCCAAAAGATTGTAAAAGGGCACAGGTCATCCCCGTTTTCAAGAAGTGACGTCGATGTACAAAATTATAGACCTATATCTCTAACGTCGTTATAGAATTTTGGAACATGTATTACGTTCGAGTATAATGACTTTTCTGGAGACTAGAAATCTACTCTGTAGGAATCAACATGGGTTCTGAAAAAGACGATCGTGTGAAAACCATCTCGCGCTATTCGTCCTCGAGACTGAGTGGGCAATAAGCACGGGGTCCCAGGTAGATGCCGTGTTTCTTGTTCTTCCGCAAGACGTTTGATACAGCTCCCCTCAGTAGTTTAATGAACAAAGTAAGAGCATATGGACTATCAGACCAGTTCTGTGATTTGATTGAAGAGTTCCTACATAACAGAACGCAGCATGTCGTTCTCAATGGAGAGAAGTCTTCCGAAGTAAGAGTGATATCAAGTGTGCCGCAGGGGAGTGTCGTACGACCGTTGCTATTCACAATATACATAAATGACCTTGTGGATAACTTCGGAAATTCACAGAGGCGTTTTGCGGATGGTGCTGTAGTTTATGGAGAGGTTGTAACAATGGAAAATTCTACTGAAATGCAGGAGGATCTGCAGCGAATTGACGCATGGTGCAGGGAATGACAATTGAATCTCAATGTAGACAAGTGTAATGTGCTGCGAATACATAGAAAGAAAGATCCTTTATCACTTAGCTACAATATAGCAGGTCAGCAACTGGAAGCAGTTACTTCCATAAATTATCTGGGAGTATGCATTAGGAGTGATTTAAAATCGAATTACCAAATAAAATTAATCATCGGTGAAGCATGATCATTTAGTAATCGCGAAAGCGTTACGGAGATGATAGATAAACTCAAGTGGAAGACTCTGCAAGAGAGACGCTCAGTAGCTCGGTACGGGCTTTTGTTGAAGTTTCGAGAACATACCTTCATCGACGAGTCAAGCAGTATATTGCTCCCTCCTACGTATATCTCTCGAAGAGACTATAAGGATAAAATCAGAGAGGTCAGAAGGGAGAACCGATAGAGGTAGTCAAGGTACGCTCCGCCACACACCGTCAGGTGGCTTGCGGAGTCGGGATGTAGATGTAGATGTAGATATATTTGAATTCATTGTGCTGTATGAGAGATAATCACTAGTATTTACCAAATGTTTCTAAAGTAATTTTCCTTCTACTGATTGCGTTTTATTACAACAGCCTTCCTACAAACTTGTTCCGCATTTTAAGATGACCGTCTCTATAACGCGCTCCCTCGAACACATGCTACTTGAGTGCCAACTTTTGTATCACAGCACTGGATCGAAAAGAGATTCACACTCCCCTGAGTCGTCAGTACTGGACGACAATCACTCAGTGGCTGCACCGCTTATTCCTCAGCCCGTGATGTAACAGGACACCTTTACTCAGTTCACATCCTAATTCACCACCTGCAATTAAAATTAAGCATATCTTAAAGTATTATTATTTCTGTATTTTAGTTTGCAAAGCAGCATGAAAACTACACTCCTGGAAATTGAAATAAGAACACCGTGAATTCATTGTCCCAGGAATGGGAAACTTTATTGATACATTCCTGGGGTCAGATACATCACATGATCACACTGACAGAACCACAGGCACATAGACACAGGCAACAGAGAATGCACAATGTCGGCACTAGTACAGTGTATATCCACCTTTCGCAGCAATGCAGGCTGCTATTCTCCCATGGAGACGATCGTAGAGATGCTGGATGTAGTCCTGTGGAACGGCTTGCCATGCTATTTCCACCTGGCGCCTCAGTTGGACCAGCGTCCGTGCTGGACGTGCAGACCGCGTGAGACGACGCTTCATCCAGTCCCAAACATGCTCAATGGCGGACAGATCCGGAGATCTTGCTGGCCAGGGTAGTTGACTTACACCTTCTAGAGCACGTTGGGTGGCACGGGATACATGCGGACGTGCATTGTCCTGTTGGAACAGCAAGTTCCCTTGCCGGTCTAGGAATGGTAGAGCGATGGGTTCGATGACGGTTTGGATGTACCGTGCACTATTCAGTGTCCCCTCGACGATCACCAGTGGTGTACGGCCAGTGTAGGAGATCGCTCCCCACACCATGATGCCTGGTGTTGGCCCTGTGTGCCTCGGTCGTATGCAGTCCTGATTGTGGTGCTCACCTGCACGGCGCCAAACACGCATACGACCATCATTGGCACCAAGGCAGAAGCGATGAAGACGACACGTCTCCATTCGTCCCTCCATTCACGCCTGTCGCGACACCACTGGAGGTGGGCTGCACGATGTTGGAGCGTAAGCGGAAGAAGGCCTAACGGTGTGCGGGACCGTAGCCCAGCTTCATGGAGACGGTTGCGAATGGTCCTCGCCGATACCCCAGGAGCAACAGTGTCCCTAATTTGCTGGGAAGTGGCGGTGCGGTCCCCTACGGCACTGCGTAGGATCCTACGGTCTTGGCGTGCATCCGTGCGTCGCTGCGGTCCGGTCCCAGGTCGACGGGCACGTGCACCTTCCGCCGACCACTGGCGACAACATCGATGTACTGTGGAGACCTCACGCCCCACGTGTTGAGCAATTCGGCGGTACGTCCACCTGGCCTCCCGCATGCCCACTATACGCCCTCGCTCAAAGTCCGTCAACTGCACATACGGTTCACGTCCACGCTGTCGCGGCATGCTACCAGTGTTAAAGACTGCGATGGAACTCCGTATGCCACGGCAAACCGGCTGACACTGACAGCGGCGGTGCACAAATGCTGCGCAGCTAGCGCCATTCGACGGCCAACACCGCGGTTTCTGGTGTGTCCGCTGTGCCGTGCGTGTGATCATTGCTTGTACAGCCCTCTCGCAGTGTCCGGAGCAAGTATGGTGGGTCTGACACACCGGTGTCAATGTGTTCTTTTTTCCATTTCCAGGATTGTATTATGAAGCTCTTAACGTTAGTTGAGGTCTTTGGATTCGGTGCTCGTTTCTAGATGCATCTTTTCTTCTCTTATCGATGTATATGAATTGAGACTCCCTGCTCGCTTCTGTCAGTGTGTTCTACCTAATCTCAGGAACTACGCTAGAGATTTTGATCAGGTTTGGACTAATAGAATGACTCAAGTAAGGTCTTGTGTGTAAATTGACTGAATAATTTTGATGCAAATTCTAGCGCCGCTGTGAAAACGACAGTACTGACTTCTAGCGGTACAGCAGCCGCAACTCCAGACAACTGCGAATCTTGAGCGAAATCTGTGTCCGGCCTAGTGGCCTACAGACAAAGTGTGTGCCTGCATACTGAAAGAACGAGGTATTAATTCCAGGTTGGACCACAGATATTTCACTGTCTTTTAACCTGACATCCACCTCTCCATTAAATGGGCTTTCGCCAGAAGGAGAACGTGGTTCGGATTGCATGTTAAACTACAGAGCAGAACCTCAGTCGGGCTTGGTGGTGTAGTGCGTGTTTCGTGACGGAAACGTCTTGGGATTGATTGCCTAAATCGTTTAATTTCTAAGAAATTGGTCATATTTAGTTACTTAAAGGTGTTCTCTGATCTTTTAATCATAGCTCCACCTAGTGTCATATTAAAAGTTACTGCCGAGCCGGACAAGTAATACAACCTTAGATGTAGAGTGGTTATAATTAAAGTGCAACTACTCGCTGAGGTCCTGTGAGGGCTGTAATCACACTACGTCAGCGAAGCGAGGAGGATATTATAACGCAATAATGCGGACCCAGTTTACGCTGGAAAAAATTTAGTTGCAACTTCGGGCAACGCGTGCAAATTTACTTCTCTGAAAGCAATAGAGACGTATAGAAATATTTCTACATATAATGGACAAGGTACGGGCTGTGCGCAGAAAAGGTCAAACAAGTGAGACAGGCAATATGTCGATTTTATTACTAACCGCTGCTTACAAAATTCATAGTGTGAGATGTAGACGAGATGCTGTACAGTTCCAGATTTCCTTGTGGTGACCAAAACTAGAACTACTCTTTTCCCAGCGTAAATCGCTTGCGCATTAACGGATTAGCATGTACACCAACTTTCGTTGCCGTACGATAGTGCAGTCCGTATCATATCTCCGTGAGTACGTGCATTTCAATTATAACCACCCGGTTCTTAATGCCACCGGTGCCAAGCCGGGACGAGCAGCTACTATTATAGAAAAATACGGGCGATAACAAGCGGGCGGCACAAATACGCACACTAATAGCAATTAACATTGCTACACCATGAAGATGACGTGCTTCAGATGCGAAATTTAACCGACAGGAAGAAGATGCTGTGATAAGCAAATGATTAGCTTTTCAGAGCATTCATACAAGGTTAGCGCCGGTGGCGACACCTACAACGGGCTGACCTGAGGAAAATTTCCAACCGATTTCTCATACGCAAACAACAGTTTACCGGCGTTGCCTGGTGAAACTTTGATAAAGGGCGGATTGCAGCCTATCGAGATTGCGGTTTATCGTATCGCTGACTGTTAGCAGAATATGGAATGGGTGGGTTCAGGAGGGTAATACGGAACGCCATGCAGGATCCCAACGGCCTCGTATCACTAGCAGTCGAGATGCAGGCATCTTATCCGCATGGCTGTAACGGATCGTGCAGTCACGTCTCGATCCCTGAGTCAACAGATGGGGACGTTTGCAAGACAACAACAATGTCCACGAACAGTTCGACGACGTTTGCAGCAGCATGGACTATCAGCTCGGAGACCATGGCTGAGGTTACCCTTGACGCTGCATCACAGACAGGAGCGCCTGCGATGGTGTACTCAACGACGAACATGTGTGCACGAATGGCAAAACGTCATTTTTTCGGATGAATTCAGGTTCTGTTTCCAGCATCATGATAGTCGCATCCGTGTTTGGCGACATCGCGGTGAACGCACATTGGAAGCGTGTATTCGTCATCGTCGTACTGGCGTATCACCCGGCGTGATGGTATGGGATGCCATTGGTTACACTGTAAGGTGTCAGGCAAATCCAACACCTTCCATGAAAACCCTGACATGATAAGCAAATCCAGCAGTATGTCACATAGCTCCGAATAAATCGTGACATTAAATTAACCAAAGTAATACGAGTAATGAGTGAGCAAATGGAATACCAGAGACTAACACAAGAATGCCTAATTGCATGTCATACCTTCCCACTGTGAAACAGACGCAGTTCCGAGGGGAGAAACGAGAACAGAAGCCGAGAGCAAAACCGTATAAAGCGAGAAGGCCCTACGATAACGGACGGACACCCACGTCGCCAGCTAACCGCTAGGACCACCCCATAGCCCATGTTAAAAGCTAGAGCCCTCCAGAAGAACATTATAGATCTTACGATAACACTAAAAGGACCACACCAGCTGCAAGTTTTAGGGCGAGACTTTTTCGCGTCTCTGTTACGTTGCAAACTTTAAAAACATTGCCCCACCACGAAAAGTATAACGTTTCTCATTGGAAAGACAGAATTATTTTAGGCAGAGCTTAAGGTTAACATTGAGACCCTGATTGGTCAGATGAAAACACAGCCAGATAGTTTTTTTTAAACCAACTTCGGTAAATTGTAGTAAGGAGAAGTTAGGAGAGAGTTGCTTCCGAGACGGCGAGGTGAGCGGAGCTGTGCTGCCCGCCGCCCCCTGACGAACACCGACAAGGCAATGAACGCATGCGACGCATAAAGCTTCACTCAGAATTGCAGAAGTCTCATCAGTTACACCCCCTTTTTGCGTAATACTAGTGTCGATCGTCAATCAAAGCTCATGGTGTGCACATTTGCCACTTGAAGTAAAAATCTGAAACGCGATGATTTTTCTGTTATATAGTTATTGAGAAGACACATCAGCCACTGTAATTTACGACAAGTTAGATAAGTAATTAAAAATAATTGAGGGTCACTGTAGACCATTTTGATGGTTTTCTCTCTTGTGAAACCTAATTTAAATGCAGATTATAGATGTGATATGGCATAGGTCATCCTTCGATCCATTGTAGAACTTGGAAACCCACTCAGGGAATATTCGTTCACATTTTTGTTGAAAGGAGTTGGTATTAATCATCCTGTATTAAAACATTTCCTTTTATCAATAGTGCAATTTATAAACAATGTTTTGTGAGTAGAATAAAATTTCCTATGGTAAGCTAACTGCTTTTTCGACGTTATTTTACCCGCCAACTAAAAATAGGAAAGCCTTGAACCCGTTCCACTAAATTTAGTTAGTATTATGATTCTTTTACAGGGAGTGCAGCCTAGCTGATGCTGAAATCATGAAGTATTTGGTTATATCATCGCTAGTCTCACTGAACTCTTCTGAACTGTCATGTGTGGTCTGGTGTCTCCTTACCAGCAACAGGTCCCAGGTTGAAACTAGTCAATTCCCTAAAAAATACACTCAGAGCGTCGTTGCGCGAAAGTTGCGCGAAAGTAGTAGGGAGACACGATATAGAACAAACAGACACCACACATAATGTTAGAAATATGGCGACCCTGCCAGGATGGTAAAATACCATGAGTGAAGGTCGACCACATGCCTAATTAGGTCAAAGAAATATCCTGTTAAAAATTTTTCGTAATAAAAAATATTTTTTTGAAAGGCATAAATGGTTGAAAACAGTAGCTGCAGGGATAGATAGTGAGACATTCTAGCAGAGACAATAGCATAATTAAGTTATGAATTTTAAAAATTGTTAGAATTAAGTTTTCTCCTTAATGCAAGCGCACAGGTGGCGGATACATCGTTGACCCAACAAGTAAGTGAATGGATTGTCAGTCTTGGGTATAAGAAGTGTCAAGTTGTGTGAACAAAACGTTTATGAAACGCGTGAGATCGTATGAGCGCATGTTGACTCGAAGTAGGGCGCGTGAATTGCTTTTAAAACAGAAAATAACGGATTCGGAAAGATTAGCAATGGCAGATCGATACCTTGACCGAATTGAGGTAGAGACCCAGCATGAAAATGGACAGAGAATACAGGACAGTACAACAGACGATGCATTATCGCGAGAAATAGGACATATAACGCACCATAACGAGGATAATGTACGTCATGGCATAGAAAACATAAGTCAGCATACGACAGAGGAACAGGAAAGTAGAGAGACAGTCGATGAGGATTCTAACTTGCGTCTTGAATACGTAGAACCCATAGTAAAAGTAATCAGAGCTCCCTCACCACAGAGTACAAGGAATGAGAGCAGAAACGTGTCACAGCACAGTTCAATGCAATCGGTTGCGAACCAACACTTGGGGGAAAACACAGAGCGTAGGACGTCGGAAGAAAACGCAATAGGACCCACCAATCTGGCAGAACTATTACAACAAATTACGGAAACCATGACAAGGCAAAATAAAGACATAGCGAACCAAATTCAAATTCAGAATGCAGAAACCACGAGACAAATGCGTGCGATTAAAGAACAGAACAAAAAAATTCAGTTACACCTAAGTCATATTGAAGACGAGGCAAAAGAATCTCGAGAAGTGATAGGAAACTTAATAACAGGTCACAATAAATTGAGAACAGACACTGACAAGGTACAAGCGGACGTACAAACATTGCGTAATGACATTCAGGACGAGATCAAAACATTACGTAACAACACCCAGGGAGAAGTCAAGAAACTAAAGAAACAGATAAACGAAATTACTAGACAAGCAGCAGGTATAGTGCGTGAAGTTGTTGAAAACAGTGTGTTACACAAACGTATCACAAAAGCGGCGCTAAAAAGATATCATAACCGCATAGTCAAAATAGAAGCGCAAACGAAGCGACAATTTCAGAAATTGCGAACAGAGTTGTTGCAAACCATTGAAGAGCGTAGTGAACAGGATCGAACAAGCACAGAGTCTGCAACCACATCCGTATCAGTAACAGAACCAGAAAAACACGCAATTAACGAAGATATTACGCATTTGCGATTCCAATCACAGGCGGAAAGTAACATACGTGAAATCAGACAGCCTGCACAGCAAAAAACACGTTTCGAAATTCTTGATGAACAAACGTCATCACAAACACATGCGGAACCACAAATGTATGTTTCAAGTCAGTTTGGATCGTGCAATGAAGCAGCAAGATTAGCCAGGCAAGATACCGAACCAATACCTGACAATGGAAAGCCAGGTCGAGAAGAGTGCAGTGCAATGCATTCAGCTACACGTTCACAACCGATGGAAGAAAATTATATCATACCACTCCAACGATACTACGCAAGGGTAGGCGAAAGGTACAGTGGACAATATCTAATGGATCTACCACAACCGGAAAGAACGACGGGAGAAATGATCAGAAACAAAAGTGGCGAAGAATCGCGAATTTCATATGGAACTATGACGAAGTACGACAACGATCAATTCCTCACAGACAGAAAATTTCAACACTTTCGAGAAGGAAACTCATTACGTCCACGAACTTTTATTAATTAATTCCTAGTAGGATTACCAGAACACTGGACGCTAGCACACAAATTAGACTTTATACACCCCTGGAAATTGAAATAAGAACACCGTGAATTCATTGTCCCAGGAAGGGGAAACTTTATTGACACATTCCTGGGGTCAGATACATCACATGATCACACTGACAGAACCACAGGCACATAGACACAGGCAACAGAGAATGCACAATGTCGGCACTAGTACAGTGTATATCCACCTTTCGCAGCAATGCAGGCTGCTATTCTCCCATGGAGACGATCGTAGAGATGCTGGATGTAGTCCTGTGGAACGGCTTGCCATGCCATTTCCACCTGGCGCCTCAGTTGGACCAGCGTTCGTGCTGGACGTGCAGACCGCGTGAGACGACGCTTCATCCAGTCCCAAACATGCTCAATGTGGGACAGATCCGGAGATCTTGCTGGCCAGGGTAGTTGACTTACACCTTCTAGAGCACGTTGGGTGGCACGGGATACATGCGGACGTGCATTGTCCTGTTGGAACAGCAAGTTCCCTTGCCGGTCTAGGAATGGTAGAACGATGGGTTCGATGACGGTTTGGATGAATCGTGCACTATTCAGTGTCCCTTCGACGATCACCAGTGGTGTACGGCCAGTATAGGAGATCGCTCCCCACACCATGATGCCGGGTGTTGGCCCTGTGTGCCTCGGTCGTATGCAGTCCTGATTGTGGCGCTCACCTGCACGGCGCCAAACATGCATACGACCATCATTGGCACCAAGGCAGAAGCGACTCTCATCGCTGAAGACGACACGTCTCCATTCGTCCCTCCATTCACGCCTGTCGCGACACCACTGGAGGCGGGCTGCACGATGTTGGGGCGTGAGCGGAAGACTGCCGAACGGTGTGCGGGACCGTAGCCCAGCTTCATGGAGACGTTTGAGAATGGTCCTCGCCGATACCCCAGGAGCAACAGTGTCCCTAATTTGCTGGGAAGTGGCGGTGCGGTCCCCTACGGCACTGCGTAGGATCCTACGGTCTTGGCGTGCATCCGTGCGTCGCTGCGGTCCGGTCCCAGGTCGACGGGCACGTGCACCTTCCGCCGACCACTGGCGACAACATCGATGTACTGTGGAGACCTCACGCCCCACGTGTTGAGCAATTCGGCGGTACGTCCACCCGGCCTCCCGCATGCCCACTACACGCCCTCGCTCAAAGTCCGTCAACCGCACATACGGTTCACGTCCACGCTGTCGCGGCATGCTACCATTGTTAAAGACTGCGATGGAACTCCGTATGGCACGGCAAACTGGCTGACACTGACGGCGGCGGTGCACAAATGCTAGCGCCATTCGACGGCCAACACCGCGGTTCCTGGTGTGTCCGCTGTGCCGTGCGTGTGATCATTGCTTGTACAGCCCTCTCGCAGTGTCCGGAGCAAGTATGGTGGGTCTGACACACTGGTGTCAATGTGTTCTTTTTTCCATTTCCAGGAGTGTATGTGCACACATGTCTGGAACAGTCGTAGAAGCCATGCAAAATGTTGCAGCGACATGCCGATCGTACGAAGATTTCAGAGAGAAGTTTCTCCCACGATATTCTCCAGCGAAGCACAGAACAGAGTGAAGTACGAATTATTACAGAACCCATATTTTGAAAATTCAGGAGAGAAGAGTCCCGTGAAATTTTTCGAATTAATGGCAAAGAAAAATCAATGCTTAGATGTACCATACAGTGACGGAGAGTTGATTAAATTATGCGCGATGAAGCTACCATTGAAATACCAGCAATCATTAATACACTCCCGGATATGGAAAAGAGAACACATTGACACCGGTGTGTCAGACCCACCATACTTGCTCCGGACACTGCGAGAGGGCTGTACAAGCAATGATCACACGCACGGCACAGCGGACACACCAGGAGCCGCGGTGTTGGCCGTCGAATGGCGCTAGCTGCGCAGCATTTGTGCACCGCCGCCGTCAGTGTCAGCCAGTTTGCCGTGGCATACGGAGCTCCATCGCAGTCTTTAACACTGGTAGCATGCCGCGACAGCGTGGACGTGAACTGTATGTGCAGTTGACGGACTTTGAGCGAGGGCGTGTAGTGGGCATGCGGGAGGCCGGGTGGACGTACCGCCGAATTGCTCAACACGTGGGGCGTGAGGTCTCCACAGTACATCGATGTTGTCGCCAGTGGTCGGCGGAAGGTGCACGTGCCCGTCGACCTGGGACCGGACCGCAGCGACGCACAGATGCACGCCAAGACCGTAGGATCCTACGCAGTGCCGTAGGGGACCGCACCGCCACTTCCCAGCAAATTAGGGACACTGTTGCTCCTGGGGTATCGGCGAGGACCATTCGCAACCGTCTCCATGAAGCTGGGCTACGGTCCCGCACACCGTTAGGCCGTCTTCCGCTCACGCCCCAACATCGTGCAGCCCGCCTCCAGTGGTGTCGCGACAGGCGTGAATGGAGGGACGAATGGAGACGTGTCGTCTTCAGCGATGAGAGTCGCTTCTGCCTTGGTGCCAATGATGGTCGTATGCGTGTTTGGCGCTGTGCAGGTGAGCGCCACAATCAGGACTGCATACGACCGAGGTACACAGGGCCAACACCCGGCATCATGGTGTGGGGAGCGATCTCCTACACTGGCCGTACACCACTGGTGATCGTCGAGGGGACACTGAATAGTGCACGGTACATCCAAACCGTCATCGAACCCATCGTTCTACCATTCCTAGACCGGCAAGGGAACTTGCTGTTCCAACAGGACAATGCACGTCCGCATGTATCCCGTGCCACCTAACGTGCTCTAGAAGGTGTAAGTCAACTACCCTGGCCAGCAAGATCTCCGGATCTGTCCCACATTGAGCATGTTTGGGACTGGATGAAGCGTCGTCTCACGCGGTCTGCACGTCCAGCACGAACGCTGGTCCAACTGAGGCGCCAGGTGGAAATGGCATGGCAAGCCGTTCCACAGGACTACATCCAGCATCTCTACGATCGTCTCCATGGGAGAATAGCAGCCTGCATTGCTGCGAAAGGTGGATATACACTGTACTAGTGCCGACATTGTGCATTCTCTGTTGCCTGTGTCTATGTGCCTGTGGTTCTGTCAGTGTGATCATGTGATGTATCTGACCCCAGTAATGTGTCAATAAAGTTTCCCCTTCCTGGGACAATGAATTCACGGTGTTCTTATTTCAATTTCCAGGAGTGTATATAATGAAGGAAGTTATGAAGCGATAATTAGAGCATTTAGATGCGATTATGTGGAAGTAGCGACGAAGAAGGAGAAGATAGGCAAAGATGAGGAAAAAGTAGAGGATGTTGAAGAAAGCGTAAATGAAGGAAGAAATAGAGAAGAGGAAATAAAAGAGAGAGAAGTAGCTGTCGAAGCTTATCCTACAGAAAGTTCGAATTCACAAGGGAAATTCCTAAAAAGACTCATGTATGATTCAATGGAGGATTCGTTGATGCAAGAAGAAGAAGAACAGAACCATTCCTTTCAAACTCAACCAGTTGTGAAGGCCATGGTAACGCATATCCCAGTCAATATTGTAATTGATAGTGGAAGTGAACTGAATGCGATCTCAGAAAATTTATTCATGCAGTGTAATGCCAATGAGGAATTGCCAGTTCTGAAAACACGTAAGATTAAAGTAAGAGGTCCTATTAGAAACAATGCTGGGGAAGTTACGAGAAAAAGAAGGTTAACTCTTTCGTGCCAAGGTCAAAAGATCGAAGCCAACTTCGTGATTATACCTAAACTAACTGTAGATTTGATTATAGGTGCAGATTTTTTAAATGAGAGACGAGCGATAATAGATATGGGGAAAGGTAGCGTAACATTCGGGAATGTCACACTTCTCTTTGAGCAAAAGCTAAAATTAGAAGAAATACCAGTTATAAACAAAAAATTAAGAATGATGCGAGATAAAGATGATGAAGAATTAGTATGGTATGCACAACAGGGGGAATCGCCTCAACTCATGTTGGAAGTTCATAAAGAAATCGACGAAAAATTGCAAGAAGTTCAAGGTATTTCGGAACACAGTAAAAGAGAATTAGAGGGTATTTTAGGAGATGAAGCAGAGGTATTTTTACCAAAGACTGGCAGTATTAAACACTTTCAGTACAAGTTTGATGATTAATTTTATTACTGGTAAATAATCAGCCCAATATTTCAAGATTATGTTGCAGGTAAGATCGTCAGGAGAAAGAAGAATGAAGAGAGAGGCAGGTGGGAAAAAGAAAGTAGTTTCAAAACAAAAAAAATAACACTAATAGTACCATAGATTAAGGTGAAGGGATAAAGCGTAGATAGTCTGACAGCATAAAATACTAAAATGCTATACACCATGACACTACACAAAAATAAAAAACGAATTAGAGGATTCTTGTTAAGATTCAAAATATTTTAGAATTGTAACATAGAAAGGGCGCCGAAATTTGTAAAGCTTTTTAAGAAGGTGTAAAACAATGTAGGTACTAGACATATGTTAGATGATTATAAGTAAAACTTTTTGTAAGAACCATTGTAAAAACTCCAACAAAGACCAGATGGAACGACCCACAAGTTGCAATGCGAGAAGTATCAAGAAAGAAAAGGACGTAATTAGCAAGACATGATTCCTACAAGGCAGAAGTGTCGAGAGAAAGGAAAGGACAGGAGACTAACAGAGGGTAGCTGAAGTGGGCGGTAAATCTGCTGAACCACAGGGTGGCGGAACCCTGCTGGGACAGAAGACAGAACCACAGAGTGGCGGAACACGGAAGGGACCGGTGAAGGGACTGACAAGCAAACACCGGACTTTCACCACTCGTAAACCCCGGGACACCCAGACTCAGCAGAGTGAGCTAACAAGGGCCCGACAAGAAGACGGCTTGGGCAAGCCACCACTGGCAAAAAATATGTGTAAAAGTCACACTACCGTTATTAAACAGCATGCTGATGCACGAAACTGAAGAAAACGTCCACAAAGTAGAAATAACATGCCCAAAACATTTATCAAGCTGTTACTAGTAGGAGATCTTCAAAGCGACTAGTTATCAATAAATATTTCCATATCCTGCCCAGAGAAGAACCAAGAAGCAAGGAAGAAGCAGAGAAAAAGCAGGAAGAACAGAAGTTGAAGATTCGCAAGATTGAGACCAAGAAAGAAGATGGGTGAAGAATAGATGACATACCTTCCCAAATCCCTATCCTATTGTAAACTTCAGTGACACATAACGATTACTTTCACGCATACAAAGCCAGTAAACCACGAGATTCTACACTCACAGCTCCATTCCATTATGGGACCTCCACAACAGCAACACACACTTGCAAAGCCAACAAGGAACGACGAACAAAGCTGTACATCAAATACTTGCCCACATCCATCTCACTCAAGTCCATCACCTTCGTGCAAAAAAAAAAAAAAAAATAAAAAAAAAATTCGCCAACCTCATGCTTAAACATTCATAGGATTGTGTGAATGTGTGAAATCAAATTATGTGATAGAGGAATTGTGCAAAAGAAACATGTGAAAAACTAAATAAGTTAAGCACACCAGACAGCTAATAAACTACAAAATAACAGTCTTTGACTATGGACTTAAGTAAAAAATAGACTATCGATAAAAATAAGTCATTAGTTCTGAAATGGACAGTATATAAAGGACAAAAGGAAGGCATAATAAACACTAAAACTATATGCCACTTATTTTCTCCTCATAAAAATAAAAGAATAACTATATTTTACTTATTTTCTCCTTATAAAAACAAAGAATAAAAAATTATCTTGTTGGATGTTTTCCCTTTTTTTTAACATTTGTACCATTTGTTAGGATAATATCTCAATACTTGTGTATGTATATTTCTTTGTCAAAGCAATTATTGTAAATAATTCTTATTTGTTAGTGTAACAATGTTGAAATGAATGTCTAGAAACAAAAACATTTTACTTGTACATGATATTTAGAAAGTGTGTTAGGGATAGATTTTACTTAATTACTACATTTATAAAAACAATGTTTCTAAGAAAATCGATGTGAAAGACTCCTAACTTTCGATAACAAACTTCTTAAAAAACAAACTTCGCAATTAAATAAAGAAAGAAAATAATTAAAAAATGATAATTATAATAGAATAAAAATATTCTTCCCTTGTCAATATAAACATATTTTCGATAACAATGTGGAAGAATATAGAAATATAAATTAGTAATACAAACTAGCATAGAACAGAATAACGTGGCTGAACAGTAGGCAACAAAATTTAGATAACCCAATAATTTTTGACTGACTTAGACAACAATTCAACCATTGCCTATCTTCAGTGCAAAAATTAAGTTCGAAGGGTGGTGATATGTAAGGTGTCAGGCAAATCCAACACCTTCCATGAAAACCCTCACATGATAAGCAAACCCAGTAGTATGTCACATAGCTCCGAATAAATCATGACATTAAATTAACCAAAGTAATACGAGTAACGAGTGAGCAAATGGAATACCAGAGACTAACACAAGAATGCCTGAATGGATGTCATACGTTCCCACCGTGAGACAGACGCAGTTCCGAGGGGAGAAACGAGGACAGAAGCCGAGAGCAGAACCGTGTTAAGCTAGAAGGCCCTACGATAAGGGATGGACACCCACGTCGCCAGCTAACCTCCAGATGAACAGTATAGATCTTACGATAACACAAGAAGGGCCACACCAGCCGCAAGTTTTAGCGTGAGACTTTTTCGCGTCTCTGTTACGTTGCAAACGTTAAAAACATTGCCCCACCACGAAAAGTATAACGTTTCTCATTGGATATACAGAATTTTTGTAGGCGGAGCTTAAGGTTAACATTGAGACCCTGATTGGTCTGATGAAAACACAGCCAGATAGTATTTTTAAACCTGTTGTAGATTGGCAAGACAGCCAACCCACTATGAGAGGAAGCCGAAAGGCACGCGTTTTAGCTCACGCAGGCTGGCGTGAGGTCTGGAACAGGACAAGGAAATGAGACTAGCAAAAAAAAGGACGTAGCTGTGGAATACTTAACTTTAATCCATAAATGGTGAACATTGCTCTTGACGGTACATATTTTACAGCATCAATAGTAACTGGTAATGGCGCCTTGCTAGGTCGTAGCAAATGACGTAGCTGAAGGCTATGCTAACTATCGTCTCGGCAAATGAGAGCGTATTTTGTCAGTAAACCATCGCTAGCAAAGTCGGCTGTACAACTGGGGCGAGTGCTAGTAAGTCTTTCTAGACCTGCCGTGTGGCGGCGATCGGTCTGCAATCACTGATAGTAGCGACACGCGAGTCCGACGTGTACTAACTTAGCGCGGCCGATTTAAAGGCTACCACCTAGCAAGTGTGGTGTCTGGCGGTGACACCACAAAACCAACTTCGGTAAACTGTAGTAAGGAGAAGTTAGGAGAGAGTTGCTTCCGAGACGGCGAGGTGAGCGGAGCTGTGCTGTCCGCCGCCCCCTGATGAACACCAACAAGGTAATGAACGCACGCGATGTCGCATAACAGCGCATAAAGCTTCACTCAGAACTGCAGAAGTCTCATCTGTTACACCCCCTTTTTGCGTAATACTAGTGTCGATCGTCAATTAAAGCTCATGGTGTTCACATTTGAAGTAAAAATCTGAAACGCGACGATTTTTCTGTTATATAGTTATTGAGGAGCCACATCAGCCACTGTAATTTACGACAAGTTAGATAAGTAATTAAAGATAATTGATGGTCACTGTAGACCATTTTGATAGTTTTCTCCCTTGTGAAACTTAATTTAAACCTAGATTATAGATGCGTTATAGCATAGGTCATCCTTCGATCCATTGTAGAACTTGGAAACCCACTCAGGGAATATTCGTTCACAGGTAACGACTGAAGGCCACGACGACGACACATTCTATGTTTCGTCGAAATAATCAGAAAATTACTTTTGATAAGCAGCATTTAAATTTGTATGCGAAGATTGAGAAAGAGAATTAATTTCTGAGGGAAGATTTCATTTGTTATTATTAAGCAAGAGGTAGAAATCCTAAGGGAAGGTTTCATAGGTTATTGTAAAAGGGAAGTTTGCGTCACAACAGAGATATAGAGGAGACGGGAAGGTTTCACTGTTCTTTTGCATCTTGGTGATAAGTACGCCATGGATTTTCTCAAGACGACAAGGGACGTATTGACTGGGCTACATCAATACTTCCTGGTTTGTCGAATACCAAGAATCTTTCCTGGAAAGGTTTTCTAAATTATCGGATCTTTATTCAATAGAAAATTTCTCAATATACGAGGGCTTGCCTCCAAATTTTTTACACGAAAAGTCTTAAATATTTTTAATTTAACATTCTACATTCTTTTTCTTCATGCGTACACATTTATTACACCACTTAGTCACTCTGGCGGTGAACACGTTTCTCCCAACGAGAGGCAAGTCTGTTGATACCGTCGCTATAGAATGTTGTTTGTTAACGGAGCCACGTCCTCGCTTACGCTTGTACCACTTCATCACTGTCAAAGTGAAGTCTTCGAAGGTGATATTTAAGTTTTGGAAACAGCTGAAAAGTGGATGCTTGATGACAGTGAACCCAAGGCCTCGGAACGATGTGGATGTCGCCGCGATCGTTTGTGGTCTGGCATTCTCATGCTGAAGGTTAACGTGCACCATGTGTGGACGTTTTCCGTGATTAGAAACTCGGTTACAGTACACTGTTTCTCACGCGCCGACATATTTACTTACTCACCGCCCTGTTACATACTATGACTCTGAGTCCTCTTGCGGTCTGAAGCGACATGAAGAATAACGATGGAGCGTGTTACTAATGTTTGTTTTATTTAAAACTCTTTAAGAGTTTTCAAATAAAAAAAATTCAAATGCTCTACTTTTCGGCAGCCCTTCACATGTGAATGAAAATTTAGAGTTGAAGGTGAAACGTAGGAAGCAACTTCCTAACGATTTGGTGGTTCTACGAGATCTGATCATCAATGACTGGCTGCAGGTAGATGTGGCGTACCCGAAGGAACTTGTGTCCTCTTTTCCTCTCCCTACTGAAAGAAGAATGAAGTCCAGAGCTGGAGTCAACACGGTATAAACGTGATTTTTCTTGGGAAATGGGGGATGGGAAGCGGGGGGGGGGGGGGGCAGGACAAGTATATTTCGTCCGACTTAGTTACACCTTTATGCATGTTTCGCAAGTCAATGTACGCTGCGTGGCAGAGGGTACTTATTGCACTACAAGCCATGCCTCTCCTGTTCCACAGGGAGCGGGAGTAAAAGGATGACTAATATTCTTCTGTAGATAGAAAAACCGTTCGTTACTCTATTGCAAATGCTTCTTTTCTTCAATAGCGTTACGTAAAAGGGTGGTCTTCTCTGCTCCATCGTAGTATACGTGATCCAAAACTCTTCTCCATGAATGAACAATGGGTTGCACGAGCGTTCTTTACGCTGTCTCTTTTACGTGTGAGCTTCAGATAATCGGAATTCTCCAGTAAACTGTAATAGTCAGTCATTCGCCTGCCCTACCTCTTACATAATGTGCTCGTTCAGTTCCATGTGATTTCATAACATCATCATACTTAATCGACGTGTCTAAGACAAGCACCATGAAATTAATGCTAGTTTCGATCATTATGGGATGTAATTTACGTCCAGTTGTATTAGATAGAAGGCAGGTGGATCCAAATTCTACTCGTTTGGCTCCTTTTGCACGTGGTAGCAGTTAATCAACAACAACATGATTTTGTTCAAAGTGGTCCAAATGGTTCTAAGCACTATGGGACTTAACATCTGAGGCCATCAGTCCCCTAGACTTAGAACTACTTAAACCTAAATAACCTAAGGACATCACACACATCTATGCCCGAGGCAGGATTTGATCCTGCGACCGTAGCAGCAGCGCGGTTACGAACTGAAGCGCCTAGAACTGCTCGGCCACAGCGGACGGCAATGGTTTTGTTGGAAATGGTGGAAGATAGTGGTGGAGCGCTGCACTTCTGTTACTCAACATGAAAGGTCGAAAGTTCAAGCCCAAAAGGATAATAAATAATCACGCTGTTCATATCCGATTTCAGATTCAAAGGTGGTGAAAGTAAAATAAGACTTAGAAACAGTGCACTGGCCATTCACCATACAAACTGAATAAGCAAGGAATGAAAGGAAGGCCAAATTTAAGAAAGGGTAGTGCTGTTAATAATCTATTAGTCTCCAGTGTTCTGGAGGAAGCAATCGAATCTGTGAGGTGATGATAATGGAAAAGTCTTTTTGAATATGGAGAATGTGATGGTAACAAACTAAAATAAGGTCATAGATGTTGAGAAAGCTGAAATATTTCATTCTCGGGTCTTCACTTGTATTGAATGACAGTGAGAAAACTGTCAAATTAAGTAAGTATCTGAATGTACGGTTTGTTGAGAACCACCAACTTCAGACAAAAATTTAATAATCACCATGCTTTCGATGGCTTCATGCCGCATTCCACTGCATGTAATGTAAAATCATCTCCTTTTTGTATATTTTCTATTCTTGACGTGATATAACCTGAAATTAGAAACCCAAATTTTATTTATTCTTATCTTTAATCTTACCCATTCTACCTATTGGGATTCTGTTTGATTCCTTCCATTTACTATTATCTGTAAACTTTGTCCGTAGCGTGTTTCACATATCAAATTAATTTAGGATATTCTTCCAAAGTATCACATTATTTTCATAAAATAGGCGATTCTCGTACTTCCGTTTACGTAAACAACATTATGTAAAAGAACTCTCTCATCCTTAATGCCTGCCAGGCAGTGCTACGTCATCCAGAATTCTTAGCACTGTGATCAGTTCTCTTTGCACTTTTTTGATGTTATGAAATTCTCCTTCACCTTTCTTTCAACATTCACGTTAAACAATATCTACGAACAGCTGTAACACCGACGCACGTTATGACCGACAGTTTCTGAACATTCAACTAGCTTCTCGGAGGAATGGAGGTGGTCTTGCAGGATATTAACGGGTCTGCTAAGGGGGACTACGACTCCATATTAAGTCCATTACACATTCACTGCCTGTCGTCGCAGGACTCATTAACCAGGGTAATTACCTATTTTAGCGGCCATTAGCAGTGTTGCCGCACGATGCATCGTCTGGCGCCACGTGAATGTTCAGACTTCAAATTTTCTCAATCAGTATTCAACGAGAACTACTGGCAACCATTATCCGTTGCAGAAATAAAAGATAATGAGTTACCTTGCCTTTATGCTGAATGTAAAGCTTTCGTTCACAGCTTCTGTAGTGTTCAGTTATTGACATGCTGATTACACAGAAACATGAAAACTATGTGTTAAACAACAAGACAAAACAACAGTTCTCAATATTACACAGTAGCGCTTAGTTAGATCTATTTGGTGACCGTCTCAAATAAAATAATGATGTTTCTAAATTGCTGATATTAGCGGTGTTACAACACTGTGCAACAAAATTAAAGAATCACTTTTCTCAACCCAGTAATGATCTTCCATTGAAACATAAGTTTGAAATTTGACTGAAGGTGCCAACAACCTTCCACTGTAATGGTACAAAAGCGTGGCGCCCTGCGACGTCATCCTCGGGCTCGACGAGACTTCAAATAGCAAAGTGTCAGTACAAGCGGAAAAAAAAAGAAAAGACGACCTCAGCTCAGAAGTCCATGTCAGCTGTAATATGGGTTAATGATGTCACACCGGCACCAAATTTTGGAACAATTCTGGCGAACGTCACAGTGGACGTGTCTCGCGATCGGAAGGTTGTCACAGCGTCTGCAGGTGGACGTGGAGGTCAGAACCGCGATGCCCATCGTTAAAATCACGCAGTTTTCTTACAAGTGGCAGAGGAAATCATTTGAGACACAATGCCGCCCACAATCGACACGAAAAGGCCTCAGAGGGTGGCATAAAGGGGCCAATGACACGATCTCTTTACCTGGGGCGTTGATTTCCACACATCTTGCGGTCAAACACGACAGCTCGCATTGCGATGAGCAACAGGGACACAGTGATGACGACTTTTCACACAGCTGACAATCTCAGAC
Source organism: Schistocerca cancellata (assembly GCF_023864275.1). Taxonomy (NCBI): domain Eukaryota; kingdom Metazoa; phylum Arthropoda; class Insecta; order Orthoptera; family Acrididae; genus Schistocerca; species Schistocerca cancellata. The sequence goes on from NC_064628.1 coordinate 223,683,691, forward strand.
GTTCTAATGCTTCCCTAAGGACGTTGTGGAGCTGCATCCCTATTGAACGTAAGCGCACCCCTTTGGAGTGCAGTTTTTTCTCTCGTGTACGGGCTGGAACCACTGGGTACCGTTCGACTCCATTGGACGAAATTTGAACGTGATCAGAAGCACTAGAGGGTACTCATGCATTTTCAGCCTTGCTGTTTTGCGCCCTCTTGCGGAATGATCATTGGGGTCTGCAACATTAACAAGTGCATGTATAAAACGGCAAAGGCTATTTCTAAGATCCCAGCAGTTCGGTAACACTCCCGATCCCACCCACGCGCCTTTGTTCAGTACGTTACAAATCTGTCTGTCTGAAACTTCGACGCCAATTCAGCCTTATGGCTGCCCTAGCATCTTATATGTAGGCAGTTCCTTTGAATCCCTTAGGTAGGATTTGCCGTATCATCAAAGACATCGTAGCACGGACTGCTGGAAAAATTGCAATTTAGAGATTATCTAGTCGAAAATCTGTAAGATTTGCAGAAAAGAGACAAAAATGCTGATGCACCAGCCAGAGGCAGAACTGAATAATGTGTAAACACATCCATTCCAAGCGTGAGCACAGACAAAAGAGCACTGCGTCAATACCTGTATCAAGATGTGGCGAACTTATCAGATCTGTAGACGCCGAATTTGTGAACTGTATTACAACGTTTGTGCCCTTACGTTGCACTCGGTGCAGTTCGCTCTAATTTTAAAGTTTTATAGAAGACAGCTATGCTACAATGCAACGATTGTAAATAACCCACTGTCATCAGTTCCCCCAAACGACATATACGCCGCACGTACATACACTGCACCTACGTTATACACCGAAGACCCAAAGAAACTGGTATGTCTGTCTCACATCGTGAAGGATCTCCACGGGCACGCAGAAGTGCCACAACACGACTGATGTCTGAAGTAGTTCTGGAGGGAACTGAGACCATAAGTCCTGCAGGGCTGTCCATAATTCCGTGAAACTGCGAAGGGTGGACATCTCTTCCGAATAGCATGTAGGAAGGCAAGCAAGATATTCTCAATATGTTGATGTCTGGGGAGTCTGGTGGCCATCGGAAGTGTTTAAACTCGGAAGAGTGTCCCTAGCGCTATTCTAAAAAACAATTATATATGTGTAGGGTGTCGCATTGTCCTACTGGAATTTCCCAAGTCCGTCGGAATGCACAATGGACATGAATGGATGACCAAACAAGATGCTTACGTACGTGTCACCTATCGGAGCCGTATCTAGACGTATCAGGGGTCCTACAGCATGTGCACACGCTCCCCACCATTACAGAGCCTCCACTTCTAGAACAGTCCCCTGCGTACATGGAGGGTTCATGGATTCATGAGGTTGTCTCCATACCTGTACTCCTCCATCCGCTCGATGTAATTGGAAACGAGGCTCGTCCGACCAGGCAACATGTTTCCAGTCGTCAACAATCCAATGACGGTGTTGACAGACCCATGCGTGGCGTAAAGCCTTGTGTCGAGCGTCAAGGGTACACGAGTGCAAAAAAAATGGTTCAAATGGCTCTGAGCACTATGGGACTTAACATCTGAGGACATCAGTCCCCTAGAACTTAGAACTACTTAAACCTAACTAGCAGTGTGCACAGTGGCTCCAGCGTCTCATTGTGTCCACTATGAAGACTTCGGCCTACGTAGGACAGACATTGGCGTTGTAAAATTCTCCGTCTTCAGAACTGCATCTCATAGCTTGGATCTGGGAAATTACTTGAGCGCAATTACTAGTGTGAATGTTAGTGGTTAATACTCATGAAATACTGGCTTGTTTATTCTCTTTGTCTATAAATAATTCATACATTTCCATGTAAGTATGTCATGTGACGTATCGATTTAACCGGAATTGTTTCAGGAACTAACTGTAAGATGTATTATTTGTTTGACACCTTACATCTGGGACACCTCCAGTTCCTAGATTCTTTGCATGCAATGATGGCGCCACCCAGAGGTCGTGCTGGGTATGTGGGAACCAGGAGATGTAGTCCGGCTGAAGCGCGAAGTGGAGATACTGAGGTTTGCTTGGTGCACCATGTGTCTGGCGCCGGTCTTGTAACGGAAGGCGGTGTGTTCAGTGCGAGCTACAGTATTTCTGTTTGGATGCAGAACCCTGTTGCTTGGGCATTGGCTTGACCATACTGACATGGATGGAGAGGGACACAACTACGAGATGGTAGTACATGAATACTGTAGCTGAAATTCCTGGAAGAGGAGCTATACTCCTATCTGGTTACGCCTGGATATGCAACTCAGTATTATGCTACATTCTTCAGTACTGCAGAATATGTTAAACTCAACGTATTGTTATTGTGTTCCCATCATAAGTGTCAGTGTTTGTTGTGGATAGCCGGCCCGTGTGGCCGAGCGGCTCGAGGCGCTTCAGTCTGGAACCTCGCGGCCGCTACGGTCGCAGTTTCGAATCCTGCATCGGGCATGGATGTGTGTGATGTCCTTAGGTCGGTTAGGTACAACTAGTTCTCAGTTCTAGGGACTGATGACTTCAGATGTTAAGTCCCATAGTGCTCGGAGCCATTTGAACCATATATTGAGGATATTCGACTGTTATTTCAAATAACTTAGTACCAGTGATCGCGGGTGGCGCCTCTGCTGCGTGTTTAAATAGTCATTCAGAAATACCTGTTGCCACTCATATTCTGTGGGCATTCTGTGCGAAGGTTTGAAAGTAAATAATCTTATGTTGTCTGATGCTCTTTTAACTATGAAACTTAAGACCATAGCATGGCTCATTAATGTACAATCATTTCGAGAATTAAAACAGTTTCTTCACAGACTGTCTGACGCCTTGTTCAGTACCATGTAATGTGGACGTGCACATCTACATTGCAATTGATGTTACAGTGAAGTAGTCCAGCTCAATACTGCGCCATCCTGTAGTGGGCACTAGATGTACACTGAAACGCCAGATTAATGGTCTTGCCACAGAACAGCTGATGAATATGTTGTTGGTTGTTATTACATTAATGTAAGTAGCTGGTTTGTGATTTTTCCAGTTGTTGATGACGACAATTCTACTATTATGATTATGATTATGATTATTATTAATATTAGTATGTGGTCTTGCTTATAATGTCTCCGGAGTTGTTTTTTTTTTAGTGTAAATCATTGTCTGTGTCGACTTATGTCCTTAAACATTTATGAACAAGGATTATGCTGCAGAATTAATTTCTATACGTCTACAGGTAAATTTAGTTGGTATGGGTGACCGGTGAATCCCTTTTAATCCTATGGTTAATTCGATTATGTCTCTTTTAACCACCTGTTCTGGGCATTAAGTGAAGTACCAGCTACATTACGGCTTAATTAGATTTAGTGGCCTTAAGTGGCTAAATGTTGAATTAACTTTCATTATTTATGGTTTATTACTGCTGTAAATACTTGGGTGTTTTTACCTTTTATTAAAATTCAGTAAAGCCTTCAGCTGCTCTACCCATCTACTTAAATCAGTTCTTTTGCGGGGACGTCGAGTTAAAATTTAATAGTAAATAGTTTTAATCATTTTTAAAGAGTTGCTTTTGTAAATTAACGAGCTTTGATCAAGAACAGGAGAATTTAATGCTAGTTGTGGTCAGTAATGTGTATTTCAAATATCTTGGTTTTGATGAATGTATCAATGTGTTAGTCTGTACCTCGTCCACGCAGCTTCGTGGCACAAGAACCACTGGCAGTGAAATTGTAAGTGTTGGTGAATAACAGTATTCTTGTAACAATAGACTGTTGTGGCTGTGCTTTTGTGGAGAGCGGTTGCTGGTGTGACATGTAATAATAATAACAAAGACCTGAGTATAGCGTCACACACACACACACACACACACACACACACACACACACACACATACACACATACCTACACACACAAACAAAATAATAAACGACAGAGAATGACGACGAACACACAGTAAAATTATAATACGAAATGCTCGAAGGGTGGTGAGCTGACTTTGCATTCAATTTGTTGATAACATGAAGGGCTGCGTGGCCCATGGGGTGGGGGCGGGGGCGAGTAGAGTGGGGGTGAGATGTGCCCTTGATGATAAGGAAGTGCTGATACTTATGTCAGCGGAATTCTTGTAAGGTTGCCCAGTGATCCACTGCTTGAGTGGCAACAAATTTTCATGCATAATTTTATTTAGTAATTCAAAACACTCATACTGATGCATGATTCTGAGTTGTTAACTGATTTAATGAGACTTTTCAAGACGCTGTACACAACAGATTGAGTTACAGTCGCTATGTATTTGATTATCGCAGGTCGGTCCTTATCTTTTTGCTAATGACTGTTTTAGTAATTTTGTTTTTGCACATAAATCTTTAGATCTTCAGGAAGTATCTTCAGTAGTAATTTCGGATTTACTTCGCATTTTCCGAAATATTTCTTTGTTAACTACATTTATTTATCTGCAGCTTGGTACGTTGGCTTTTGATGTGGTCTTAGAAATCATGTCGTTTTAAATAAGTATAGCCCCAAACGCATGGAATCTACTCTTTTTGGTTTCTCGTCATAAGATTGTTTTAGTCATTCATCTGGTAATTGACATTATAATTAAAAGACAGTCTGAAAGTCATAGCCCAATGTTAGCGAAAGTACGAAATTTAGGGTACTGAATTCACACTTCTAATTTAACGACAAGTGATCAATGCTGAGTAAACCAAAAATGTCGTTAATCGGTTCCACAGTTACTAACGACGAGCTAGATTTGAGAGCGACATTGCGGAAGTTAATCCTTGCTTCACTCACAGCACATTGTATATTTTTAGGGTGTTATGCTTCGGTGATGTTTGCTGCAACGTCGATGGACGTCGCATTGCAAAGAGCCGAGGTTCCCCGCTGGAGAGTACTCTGAGCTGTGTGGGAGTTACTAACACGGTTTTGTGCCTACTTACACTGCTTCCCTGAATGGAGAATGTGCAGTCCATTAATGGCCCAACGTAATCCCTACCACAGGTGACGCACGGTAATGGAGCGGCGGCATTGCTGCTTTCACTACATCTAAGTGCGGTAACTTTAATACTTATGTTTGTTAGACGTCGATATTAAAACAGTTATGAAATATTTCACTTTTTTCGTCTTTTACCTTGAGGATACAGCACTAGCTTTTAAAACTTCAGGACCTAGAACGATAGCAAGTAACGAATATTTTTTGAGGTGCGAATACATTATTGTAGGGACAGGAACTAATTTGTTGGCGTTTTGAAAGTATGCAGGACGCTATATTTCGCTCACATATTTCCCGCAGCTGACAGAAGTAATGGCTCCAACTCAGATTGGCATCGAGTTAAACTCTGCTTGAATGATAGAAAGGCGTATCTCGGTCCATGGCGCTCCATCTATCAGCAAGCATAGTGAATCGCCAGGGGTGGTGTGACAGCTATCGGTAAATCCGACATTCTCCATGCGTGAGAGATCTGAAGAACTCGCCGGCCAGGGAAACGAGTTGGACGACCTCTGCGTGACGTAGGTAACAACTGTACTGGAAACGTGTGGACTTGAGGAATCGTGTTGAAGGTAACATTACGGAGACTATGAAGACAAACGATTACAGCTTCCGCCCTTACTACATCAGATATGCAAAGGCTGCTTTCCAGCTTATCAGGTATACGATGGTGTTGTAAAAGCAGACGCACCCCAGACCACTACGTCAGGTACTTATTTATTTTACTTAATTGTACGGCTAGGGCCCCTGTCGGGCAGAACGTTCGCCGGGTGCCGGTCTTTCAATCTGACGCCACTTCGGCGACCTGCAGTCAGTGAAGATGACAGGATGATGATGAGGACAGCACGACACCCAGTTCCTGGGCGGAAAAATTCCCCGACCCATCCGGGAATCGAACCCAGGCCCAGAGGATTGACAATCCGTCACGCTGACCGTTCAGCTACCGGGGGCGGACACATCAGGTACCGAGGGCGTATGACGATGACAAATGCAATATGGCGAATTTAGTTCTCTTTCAAGACTCCATAAATTTGTCAATCGTGTTACTGTAAGCAGAAACGGGACACGTATGAAAAGTTGTGCAGTTACTCCTGCTACCAGTGTTGCCCTTAGGTGCCCCTTTCTGATGCCGCGACGAGGGAAGCTTCAAAAGTGTGTAACGATACTCTACCCTTCCGGTTTCTTCTCAATTTCCGTTTCGCTTGAGCGGCAGAAAACGGAATTTAAACTGTTTGTCTCGACCGTGGAAGGCTATCAGTTGTTTTCCCTCCATTCAGGAGGTTCCAATACAATTACTTACGAGACTGAGGAGATTGGACAGAGGCTACAACACGGAAAGTCGATTATTGTAATGAATTTTCATATAATTAACAAAATTCACATGGCGGAGAGCAGCCTTCACTAATATGCTGTTCTTATCTTCACATGGCGGAGTCGAACAGAGATGCCATGGATTAGCGGAGGAAATAAGATAATATACATCGATAATTATTTAAAAGGAATAAGAATTTCTCATATGGTAATAAAACTGTAAGCAGTCACACAGACGGCCGGGTGCACTAACCACGGTAAAAAAAAAAAAAAAAATACCACTAGATAACCAAGGTCCCTTAATCACGGTTAAAAGCAAACTGCGTTTAATATAGTTTTGCTGTGCATCAACGTTAATCGCCGGTCAGCAGAACGTCGTCAGCCTACTATGCATTTCACGGGTGTTAAATCCGTGTATTGCAATGGAAAGCGCCCAGCAATTACAAAGATGTTGATAGAGATATGAATATCCTCACGGCCGCCTGTTTACATAGGTTTGCTAGAAAATCACTGTTGAGTGGCAACATTGTCACATGTCACTTTCGTCAACATCAGAAGTATGTTTACGGTTCGATACTTGTCCTTTCGTTTGTTTGGCGAAATGGAAAACAACGAAACAACGCCAAATTTTTCGAAGTATGAGGTGGATATACTTCACGACTTGGTCGGAGCGAATGCATTTGTTCTTCAAAATAAAAGAACTGGCAACTGCAGTATAAATGAAGAAACGTTTAGTATCTCGTTTCGGTCGTTACTTATCTCATTTTTCCCCTTTCAATTTGAATAATTACATCAACTGAATATAAAATTCATCAAATATATGCTAATAAACACATTTAATTGTAATTTTTATAAAAAAACGCACGTTCTCTTATTTATAACTACACTATGTGAGCAAAAGTATCCGGACACCGTCAAAACCATACGTTTTTCATATTAGTTGCATTGTACTGCCACCGACTGCCAGGTACTCCATATCAGCGACCTCAGTAGTCATTAGACATAGCGAGAGAGCAGAATGGGGCGCTCCACGGAATTCTCGGGCTTCGACCGTTGTCAGGTGATTGCGTGTCACTTGTGCCATACGTCTGTACGCGAGATTTCCACACTACTGAACGTCACTAGGTCTGCTGTCTGTAATGTCATAGTTAACTAGAAACGTGAAGGGACACGTACAGCACAAACGCGTACAGGCCGACTTCGTCTGTTGGCTGACAGAGACCGTCGATAGTCGAAGAGGGACATAATATGTAATAGGCAGACGTCTATCAAGACCATCACACAGGAATTCCAAACTGCATCAGGATCCACTGCAAGTACTATGACAGGTGGGAGGTCAGAAAACTTGGATTTCATGGTCGAGCGGCTGCTCATAAGCCACACATCACGCCGGTAAATGCCAAACGACGCGTCGCTTGGTGTAACGAGCGTAAACATTGGACGACTGAACAGTGGAAAAACGATTTGTGGAGCGAAGAATCACGGTACACAATGTGGCGATCCGATGGCAGGGTGTGAGTATGGCGATAGCCCGGTGACCGTCATCTGCCAGCGCGAGTAGTGCCAATAGTAAAATTCGGAAGCGGGGGTATTAGGATGTGGTCGTGTATTTCATGGAGGGAGCTTACACCCCTTGTTGTTTTGCGTGACACTATCACAGCGCAGGCCTACATTGATTTTTTAAGCACCTTCTTGCTTCGCACGGTTGAAGAGCAGTTCGAGGATGGCGACTGCATCTCTCAACACTATCGAGTACCTGTTCATAATGCACGGCCTGTGGTGGAATAGTTACACGACAATAACATCCCTGTAAAGGGCTGGCCTGCACAGAGTTCTGACCTGAATCCTACAGAACACCTCTGGGACATTTTCGAACGCCGATTTCGTGCCAGGCCTCACCGACCGACATCGATACCTCTCCTAAGTGTAGCACTCCGTGAAGAATGGACTGCGATTCCCGGAGAAACCTTCCAGCGCCCGATTGAACGTATGTCTGCGAGAGTGGAAGCTGTCATCGAGGCTAAGGGTGGGCCAACACCATATCGAATTCCAGAATTACCGATGGACGGTGCCACGAACTTGTAACTCATTTTCAGCCTGGTGTCCGGATACTTTTGATCACATAGTGTATACACTGAATACAGCAATTCAGTTCTCACTGCAAACAAAAATTCTTGTAACGGATGGTTTATAAAAGATCGTTAATCATGACTGTATGATTAAAAGACTACAAACTATTTTTTCTATATTTTTATATTTTACTATTCACTTAAATGCTTGTAGAACATACACCTTCGTTTTAAAAATCGAATCCATTTGGAATCTAATGCGAGGCTCCCCAAGCAGTATTCAAGGATGCTATCAAAGATCCAAACTACTTACTGAAAACAAGCAATCTTATTTTAGCATTAGCAGCAATTATTCGAGAATTTTTGAGTTGGATCAAACTGCTTTGGGAGAGGTATATTTTAGTTTTGAACTATAGGTACTATAAATATAAACAATTACAAGAATGTGATTTTCGTGTGGGCCCCTTCTTAAAAAAATAAAAGCCATGATGTCACACGTGATGGCACAATTCGCTCTACTCCTGGAAAGTTTGTTTGGTAAGTGAATAAACTTTCTGGGTTCGTCTTACTTACAGGCTACGATACATATACGATGCCTTGAGTCTATCCCAGTACATGAAACGTGCTACTATTTTACTACCGCATGCTTACAAAATCCTGGTCACCTAGAGAAAGCCGAGCGTAAGCCACGGTAAAATTTAAGCGTGGTAACTCTCTTGTTTATCTTTGACCGACTCACAACTCTCTACAGGACAGTCCTCTTTTAATGCAGCGAGTGAAGACCCTTAGATTAGGGCTAAGCAGAGAAATATCACCCCCCCCCCGCCCCACCACCCCAATACTCAGTTTCCACAAGGACTGATGGAGATTCCTTCTTTGCCACAAAGCTTTTATTCCTCGTGGAACCTATAGAGGACCAGTTTAGGGAAGTTGAAGCTATCTCCAAAATGAAGAGTTGGTCAATTTTTGATCAAAACAGCATTCCCTGACAAGTCATGGGCTCTGCTCGCTTGTATCAAGCTGGTGTCCTACTGCTGACTGTCACTCCCCATAACCATCCAAATAAAGTGCAGGGCATCATTTTTCCACCGAGATCTGCCCTTACAATCTAATGATGAGCTACGAGCCAACTTGGAGTGACATGCCGTACACCTTGTCCATCATGTAGACGGGGGGCCAAAGCACAATAGGGTCAGTACCACTGTCTTCAACTTAGCCTTTGAGGGCGATTCATTGCTTGAAAAGATGAAAGTGATGGTATAATGATGTAAAACACTATGTTCTCACCCCACTCTCCCCCTTTTTTTTGGTCATCAGTCTTCTGACTGGTTTCATGCAGCGCACCATGAATTCCTCTCCTGTGTCTTGTGCTAACATCTGCACCTTGAAGTAGCACTTGCAAGCTACGTTCTCAATTATTTGATGCATGTATTCCAATCTCTGTCTTCCTCTACAGTTTTTGCCTTCTACAGGTCCCTCTTGTACCATGGAAGTCATTCCCTCATGTCTTAACAGATGTCCTATCATCCTGTCCCTTTTCCTTATCAGCGATTTCGACATATTGCTTTCTTCTCCGATTCTGCGCATAAACGCCTGATTCCTAACCTTATCAGTCCACCTAATTTTCAACATTCGTCTATAGCACCACATCTTAAATGCTTCGATTCTCTTCTGTTCCGATTTTCCCACAGTCCATGTTTCATTACCATACAATGCTATACTTCCGACGAAAATTCTCAGACACTTCCCCCTCAAATTAAGGCCGATATTTGATATTCGTAGACTTCTCTTGGCCAGGAATTGGTTATTTTACTGCCTAGGTAGCAGAGATTCTTAACTTCATCTACTTGGTGACCATCAATCCTGATGTTAAGTTTCACGCTGTTCTCATTTCTTCTACTCCACATTACCTTCGTCTTTCTTAGATTTACTCTCGATCCATACTCTGTACTAATTAGAATGTGCATTCCGTTCAGCAGATTATGTAATTCTACTTCACTTTCTCTCAGATAGCCGGCCGGTGTGGCCGGGCGGCTCTAGGTGCTCCAGTCTGGAACTGCGTGACGGTTACGGTCGCAGGTTCGAATCCTGCCTCGGGCATGGATGTGTGTGATGTCCTTAGGTTAGTTAGGTTTAAGTACACTCCTGGAAATGGAAAAAAGAACACATTGACACCGGTGTGTCAGACCCACCATACTTGCTCCGGACACTGCGAGAGGGCTGTACAAGCAATGATCACACGCACGGCACAGCGGACACACCAGGAACCGCGATGTTGGCCGTCGAATGGCGCTAGCTGCGCAGCATTTGTGCACCGCCGCCGTCAGTGTCAGCCAGTTTGCCGTGGCATACGGAGCTCCATCGCAGTCTTTAACACTGGTAGCATGCCGCGACAGCGTGGACGTGAACCGTATGTGCAGTTGACGGACTTTGAGCGAGGGCGTATAGTGGGCATGCGGGAGGCCGGGTGGACGTGGGGCGTGAGGTCTCCACAGTACATCGATGTTGTCGCCAGTGGTCGGCGGAAGGTGCACGTGCCAGTCGACCTGGGACCGGACCGCAGCGATGCACGGATGCACGCCAAGACCGTAGGATCCTACGCAGTGCCGTAGGGGACCGCACCGCCACTTCCCAGCAAATTAGGGACACTGTTGCTCCTGGGGTATCGGCGAGGACCATTCGCAACCGTCTCCATGAAGCTGGGCTACGGTCCCGCACACTGTCAGGCCGTCTTCCGCTCACGCCCCAACATCATGCAGCCCGCCTCCAGTGGTGTCGCGACAGGCGTGAATGGAGGGACGAATGGAGACGTATCGTCTTCAGCGATGAGAGTCGCTTCTGCCTTGGTGCCAATGATGGTCGTATGCGTGTTTGGTGCCGCGCAGGTGAGCGCCACAATCAGGACTGCATACGACCGAGGCACACAGGGCCAACACCCGGCATCATGGTGTGGGGAGCGATCTCCTACACTGGCCGTACACCACTGGTGATCGTCGAGGGGACACTGAATAGTGCACGGTACATCCAAACCGTAATCGAACCCATCGTTCTACCATTCCTAGACCGGCAAGGGAACTTGCTGTTCCAACAGGACAATGCACGTCCGCATGTATTCCGTGCCACCCAACGTGCTCTAGAAGGTGTAAGTCAACTACCCTGGCCAGCAAGATCTCCGGATCTGTCCCCCATTGAGTATGTTTGGGACTGGATGAAGCGTCGTCTCACGCGGTCTGCACGTCCAGCACGAACGCTGGTCCAACTGAGGCGCCAGGTGGAAATGGCATGGCAAGCCGTTCCACAGGACTACATCCAGCATCTCTACGATCGTCTCCATGGGAGAATAGCAGCCTGCACTAGTACTAGTGCCGACATTGTGCATGCTCTGTTGCCTGTGTCTATGTGCCTGTGGTTCTGTCAGTGGGATCATGTGATGTATCTGACCCCAGGGATGTGTCAATAAAGTTTCCCCTTCCTTGGACAATGAATTCACGGTGTTCTTATTTCAATTTCCAGGAGTGTAGTTCTAAGTTCTAGGGGACTGATGACCTCAGAAGATAAGTCCCATAGTGCTCAGAGCCATTTGAACCATTTTTTTCACTCAAGATGGCAATGTCGTCGGGGAATGGTATCATTGATATCCTTTCACCTTGAATTTTAATTCCACTAATGAACCTTCTTTTATTTCCAACATTGCTTCCTCGATGTACAGATTGAACAGTATGGGCGAAAGGCTACATCATTGTCCTACACCCTTCTTAATGCGAGAACATCGTTCTTGGTCAACCACTCTTATTATTCCCTCTTGGCTATTGTACATGTTGCAAATGACCCGTCTCTCCCTATAGTTTATACCTACCTTTCTCAGAATTTCGAACATCTTGCACCATTTTACATTGTCCAACGCTTTTCCCTAGTCGACAAATCCTACGAAAGTGTCTTGATTTTTCTTTAGTTTTGCTTTCATTATTAACCGCAACGTCATAATAGACTCTCTAGTGCCATTATCTTTCCTAAAGCCAAATTGATCGTCATCATTTGCATTCTCAATTTTCTTTTCCATTCTTCTGTGTATTATTCTTGTAAGCACCTTGGATGCATGAGCTGTTAACCTAACTGTGCTTTAAGTGTTTGAAATTATGGCACACGTCTTTGCGTTGCAGCACTAGCCCTGTCTGTAGAGATTGTGTACTAATGCTGCTCACAAATGTTGCTTGTGCCCCTGTGGAAAGAAGAGAGAGAGAAGATACGCGAATACAAGAATATGGACAAACTAATTTACCAAAAGGCCAAGAAGAAGAAAGAGCGGTTATATCCGACATATACAACAATGCCATATGCTACAGATACGACGACGTCGCCCCCTTTGGCGACTTCCTCCCGCCTCTTACACATCCTGCAGTGGGTCCTGATGGCCGCTCAACCATGCCTGCTCCCTTATGGTTGGGAGCTCCCCTCTTTCTGCTTCCCCACATTTACTTTTGGATCGACGGCTTTCCACCTATCTAGGACATTGGTCCTCACCTCCTAGCCAGAGACGAATCACCTTCCTCTGGCTTATCTTGTCAAGAAGGGGTCGCTCTGGATCTTTCCTTCTTTCCGCTGATCCAGCAGAACCAGACACCAGCCAGTGGCTGAAGAAACCACAGGCTTCTGGTTGCAAGGCTTTGCGATCATTATCTTTATTTGAAACTGATTCAGAGAATCCGTCGCACTCACTAGAATCCTATAAGGGAAAGAAAGGCAAGAAAAAATTCTCCAAGAAGAACAATTTTGTGGTATCTTCTCCTGTGGCCGAGGCGGAGATTCCGATGGCCGCTGAGGCTCTAGTTCGCACCACACAATGGAACTTTTTAACCTGTGTATGTTGATGCCGTACCCCTTAGATAGTGGCAGCAGGTCACCCTAAGGCATAACCTGCCTCGTTGGTCTCTTCATGGCCTCACAGTACATCTACAGTATTATTATCCAGTGGAATCGCAATGGTTTTTACCATCACCAGGCTGAGCTACAACATCTTTTAAACATCTCCCCTGCCTTCTGCATTGTCATTCAGGTGACTTGGTTTCCAGAAATGTGGACCCTGGTGCTTCATGGATACCTGGAATATTATAAGAATCGTGATACCTATGAATTGTCAGGTAGAATTTGCACATATGTTTTGGACACTCTATATAGCGAACTCGTGCCTCTTAATACAACCTTTGGAGTCTGTGGTTGTTTGGTGCCAGGGGATGTCACGACATTATCATCTGCAATGTTTATCTCCCTCCCAATGTTGAGGTGTCTCAGAATATATTTTTTGCATTGCTTTCTCAATCGCCTTCACCTCTCTAAATCTTGGGGGATTTCAACGTCCATAGCCATTTGTGGGGTGGAATCACGAACACTGGCCGAGGTAAAGACCACGAAATTTTACTAGCACAACTTGACCCTTGCCTCCTTAATTCTGGTACCCCACACACTTCAATGTGGTGCACAGGACTTCATGGGCCATTGACCTTTCCATTTTCAGCCCTTGCATTATCCCATCCATCCACTGGAGACTCGATGACTACATGTGTAGCCGTGACCACTTCCTGATCTCCCCGTCTGTCCTTCAGTGTCATTCCCCTGGACGCCTGCGTGGGCTCTCAAAGGCTGACTGGGGGCCTTCGTCTCTGTTGTCACCCTTGCCCCCCCCCCTCCACCACATCCTGATATTGGTGAGGCAACCCAGACTACGACTGCAGCTATTCTTTCGGCACCTTAATACACTTTGATGACTGAGTAACACCCATTGGAATGCAGATCTCAGTACGCTTCTGCAGCTTTACAAAGCTCGGATACATACCCATCTTGATTGTGAGAGTATGACATAACGTTCAGAATAGCCCTCAGCAATGCAGGTACTGAATACAGTATACCACTGTGGGGTTCACTTGCGACAGGAGCGTTTCGAATTAACCATGTGAACAGATTACTCGTGTAGGCTGGATCATGCCCCAACAACAGACTGTCAATTACGCTACCCACGTTAACTGCCCCCTTAAGCATCCGAAATACCATCTTCTTTTTCGAAACACAGGAACCCGTGTCCCAAAACGGCGGTCCAGATAAAGGATTACGATTGCAATCCGTGTTTGGTGCATCCTGTCCGAGCTCCAGTTGTTTCCTCTTCCATATCTCTTCAGATCCTCTCACGTACACCTCTGTGGTGCATTTCTCAGCTTCGTCTTGACCTACCACAAGACCCGAAAGGCATTGTCTTCCTGAGGCTCTCTGACACCAATTTTTCCATCCTTGGCGCATCCCAGGGTTAAGAAGTGGTCTACACTGATGGCTCTAAGGTTGCTGATTACGTGGGCATTGCTTATACTCACATGTGAGATACTGAGCTGCGTTCCTTGCTGGATGGCTGTGGTTTCTTCACTGTTGAGTTGGTGGCCATCTCTTGCGCTCTCGAGCATACCCGTTCCTGTACTGGTGGGCGCCTCCTTGAGCAGATTGCAAGCTCTCGATCAATGTTACCCTTCTTATCTCTAGGTCGTTGCTGTCCATGGTACCCTGTGCCTCCTTGAGCAACGTGGATGTTCAGTGAGCCTCATCTGGACCCCAAGCCACGTCAGGAACGTGGGGAATGCTGATAACCTGGCCAAACTGGCTTCCAGTAAACGGACTCTTGAGAGCGATATTTTGGAAACAGACAAGCAATCGGTATTACAAAGTTTTAGGAATCTGGAATGGCTCTCTCTAACTTCACCAAACAAATTATTGGTGATAAAGGAGACTGTATGTGGAGGTCCTCCATGCAGGCCTCTTGTGAGGACTGTACCGTTCTCTACCAGCTCTGCATCAGCAATACCTGGCTGACTCGTGGTCATCTCCTTCATTGCAAGCACCCATCCACAATCGTTGTAGTTCCCATTTGATGGGGGGCAACATTTTACTGGACTGTCCCAAAGCAGTCGCCCTGCTGCGGACTCTTAATTAACCTTACTCGTTGCCCCTGGTGTTGGAAGACAATACCTCAGCGGCTGGCTTAGTTTTCTATTAATCTTTTCGGCCCATTGAGTGGTTGGCAGAACACCCTGTTGTGTCCTTTGCCCTGACCGAGCTGTGGCTGTCTATGCTTGGTGGTCCAGCCTGATCCTCACGACGTCTACTCTTGTAATCTTCTTCCTCCTCTGGTATGGTCTGTTTCATTTGTTCGTCTTTTGTCTCTTTGTGCTTCACTTGCCCTGTCCTTGTTGCCAGCCTTTCCTGGGCAGTTGCTGAGTGGGCTACCTTTAGTAAGTGGTGAGGACTGGGGGAAGTATGAACTCTCAATGCACTCTGCATTCGGAGGCTACTGCCTCTCCCTAGATGGGGCACCTGCCCGCATTTTTCCCTCTGTCTCCCTTTCTTTTCTTTGACGCTTGTCTAACCTTCACTGACCTTTCATACACCTTGGGATTTTTTTCTCCTTGGTTTTGCACAGTGCGCTATGTCTGATTTCCACTCATGTAGACCTGTCTGCAGGAGGAAAAAGAGACTGATGACCTAGTAGTTTCGTCCCTTTAATCATCCAACAAGTCAGCTTTGACCGAGGCCAGCGCATCAGAATTTTGTGTTGAACAAGGCTAAATGCCAACTTTTCTGCGGTTAACTTCTGCTAAAGAAAGTTGATTCACCCAGCCGAGAGTGATGGACAATGCACCGTTACACTGGTGGTTCGTTTTTACACCTACGGTCATACTGCAGGTGAACAGTCTCGCGGTAGAGCATAGGTTTTGCTTACCACATGTCATTGCCGTGTCCATACACCGTCATAATTGTAGTTTAGACGTTTTGTCCTCAACAGTAAACTTTCCCCCGTACTTCAACTTATGAGTATGTTTGCAGCTGATGTGCCACTTCACTCCTCCACTGTGATGCAGCTGTTAACCGTACGGCAGCAGAACTGTATCTGCAACAAACCCGGAATACATACGCTCTTCTGACAACGCGTTTGTATTGATGCGCAATGGTCTTACCGTGGTGCGACGCGTGTACCTTACTTATTTTCTTAAGTCGCTGTTGATCACAAGGATTGGACAAGTGGTTCGAAGCAAATAAATCATGTTATTTCGAGTGTTATATTCTACCAAAGAAGTTAATCGCTATGAAAAGGACGGAATATGGTCAGATGATGTTTGTAAAGTTTGCTGTGAAAACATTTCACAGCAACAGGCCTTAACGTCGATACCCGTACCGAGAATATGATACTTCTCTGCTTCATAGCCTAATATACTAACTTACGCATTTGTGATGAAGCTCGTTAAGCTTATTTATAAACCCTTTCAAACATTTTATTTCTATTGACGAGTATTTGCTGCGACCTTTTTTGTTGTGGGAGCTGATTGAAGGCCAGTAACGATAGCGACGAACTGTCAGAAACCCTAAAACTCTCTAGCGGCAGGGTCGCTGCGGGCGTACACCTTGAGGTAGACGAAGCGTGCCACGCGGACAGAACTAGTGACGCAACGAGCATGGCGTAGGACAGCGCAGCGCCAAGAACGGTCACTGTTCCATATTCTTTAGTCTATGTCGTCCTAAAATGAATACATACTGTTACTGATAACGCTGCTGTATTTGATTATTTTCTGGTTAAGTTCACGTAAGTTGACGATAATTTCTGATTCGCACACTGTTTCAGTTGGTGTTTCTGGTATCACTCTGCAGTTGCCGAGATTTGTTTTGCTCTTCGATATGGGAGTCAGCGTTGAGTCTATCAGAGTGTGGAGTCAAAGTTTCATCCTTAACCTAGAGTTGAAAAGTCCCTATGGAAACTCCAATCGCGTATCCTTCCGTTCTGTGTAGTAGATCATCGATTTATTCTTGTTATTAACGCCTGCCGCGTATAATATCTAACATTTTATGGATACGGAGGGAATATAAATTGATATCAGAAGAATGTATTGGTTTGATATGGATCAAGACGAGTCTAGCGTAAGCCCCTCGGTTACAGGGACACAATAGATGAAATACATTGGTGCCCAGATTTAAAACAACAAGCAAGTTGCATTTATTTTGCCACAGAACAGTATAAATAGATGTTAGTAAAGTAGGAATAAAGTGAAGAATAAAGAAAGTAAACAACTGTAACACACATAAATGTAGACAAAAATGTTGTTCGTTCTCTTCAACTGAACGTATTTGCTCAGACATTCTGACAACTGGTCAACGTGCTCAGTATGGGGTGTGAGCACCTCTGGCAGTAATACAGGCCCTTACAATGACGGGGGATGCTGTGAATCACGTTGCCAATATCATTTTGAGGCAATGAAGTAAATGAAATGACGGTATGGTATTGTTGGCCGGGAGGTCCCATTCGGGTTCGGCCACCAAGTGCAAGTCTTATTTCAGTCGCCGCCACACTGGGCGACTTGTGGCCGATGATGAGGATGAGATGATGATGAGGACAACACGACACCCAGTCCGACCCGGCCGGAATCGAACCCAGCCCAGTGCATGGGAGGCAAGCACGTTACCACCCAGCTAAGCAAGCGGACACCTTGCGGCAATAACGCCCATTCTCCTTGTAGAGCATCTCGCAGGTCTTGAAGATCGATTGGTGGATGCTGACGTGGTGCAACCCATCTGTCTACTGCATTCCAAATGTGCTGTATTGGATTCATATCGGAAGAGCGAGCAAGCCACGCCAAACATGCAATACCTTCTGTTTCCAATGTACCGTTCTTTAAAAATTTCCTTTCTAGTACTTTAAATGAAAGTGTAACGTTCTTTAAAAATTATTGAATGAATGCTTGACTGAGGAATTGATGCAAAACTGGAGTTATCGTGTAGAGTGTTGTAACTGCAAGTGGTGTACTAACTCAGTGTTATTGTCAGCAAAAACTTTATACGAACTTACTGGACAATGCAACTCCAAATACCAATAAAGTAACACAATCCCTGCAAAATACTTTCAGCCCCTGAATCCTCTGGCCCTGTTCAGAACTGATAACTTTGGTCCCTGTGCACATAATAAATAAATAAAATTGTCTTACCTCTAAAGCAGCGACGGTGGATCGCGACATATTCTGGTCTCTCATGAAGAAAAATAAAATGTACTAGCTACGGGCTCAGCGATGTGCAATGCTGGCCGTAATACTTTGAAATGTATATGAAATTCTTTTGGGTAATGAATGAAAACATTTAAGAAATATTCGATGTCTTTGAAGAGTATACGGCTTGAAGAAGGAGGCGGTACTACTTGGGGTGATTACTAAGGCTGGCTTTTTCAATAGCGAAATTGTATTCGAAATTTAGTTTCGGTTTTCACAACATCTGACAACTGAAACTACATTACTCAGAAAAATTACATTCTTTTTAATAACTGAGTCACAACAAAAAGATATATACAGCAACAATTATCTAGCCTCATTAAAAAGCATAAATACAAATCTTAAAATTACATATACCTGTGTTAAAAAATCTTAGAAACATTACAAAACGGAATTATCTAACTAGTCTTTACATCAAATCTGTTTACATACAATGTGGGGATACTCAACAACTGCAAATTATCAGCCAGCTCATCTACCATATTGCGCTGGCAAACCGAGAGTCATAAATATTTAACATCTTGACCTTGCTTGCAAAAAGACTTTTTGCGTCCACATTGGTATTTCCAATAATACATGTACTCGTAATTTCTGCAGTATCATGTAACACTTGGTGACTTCAGAGAGCACAGCACAGAAAGTGCCTACTCCATCCCCTTTCGCTCGCAGACAGCTACCCACTGCTGTGCGCAAAGCGCTTGCTCACTCCAACAGTCCAATCACAGACATGAGGCAGTAGCCACGCGGAGTGGCGCGGCACCTTCCGCCGAAGGTTCGAGTCCTCTCTCCGACATGTGTATGTGTGTATGTGTGTTGCTCTCAGCGTAAGTTAGTTTAAGTAGTGTGTAAGTTTAGGGACCGAGGACCTCAGCAGTTTGGTCCCTTAGGAATTCACACACATTTGAACATTCGAGAAGAAGTAACTTTGGCTCTGCGGTCGTGCAGTCAGCGATCCGCTTTATCAAGCCTATCAGAAAAATATATAGTTTATAATACAATAG
The DNA here is from genome assembly GCF_023864275.1 of Schistocerca cancellata. Taxonomy (NCBI): domain Eukaryota; kingdom Metazoa; phylum Arthropoda; class Insecta; order Orthoptera; family Acrididae; genus Schistocerca; species Schistocerca cancellata. The sequence continues at coordinate 223,703,121 of NC_064628.1, forward strand.
TTTCATTTTAATTTACGTTAGTACTATTATCATATTCCGGTGTCACATACAACTGTACCCCATTAGACTACTTTCACCAAGAAAACATCAGGCACCCGTGCTCTATGAGATCGAGCATTATAATCCATCATCTAGATGTCTAGACCCACAGGACTTCGCAACAACAGCACGTGAGGTCCTAACATCTCAACACGATACCTGATAGCAGTTAAACCTACCCGATTCAACAGTAAAATTTCATGAAAGGGTGTTCGAGCGGTGTTCCCATACCATTAGGGATCCTCCTCGATATCGGTCTCTGTAGAAAGAAGTCGTGTTACACGTTCCCTCCAGAGGCGAATCCGTCGAGAACCACTGTCCAGACCAAACCGGGACTCATATGTGGAACGAGCATTGGCCCTCTGTACGACTGTCCAGGTGGTATATTAATGACTCCACTCCAGACGTTCCCTTCTGTGAAGGTGCGTCAGAGGTACACGCGCAGCAGGTTTCTGACAGCAAATGCCACTCTGCCGAAGCCATCTGTACACCGTTTGTCTCGATAAAACACCTCCATTGGTTGCTGCTAGGTCAGCTGCCAGCTGCCGTCCAGTACTACGGCAGTACCGTCGTACCCTTACGGCCAAATAACGGTCCTCTGTTTCAGGTGTCATATGTGGTCACCTCTACCCTGGTCTTATGGATACAGTTTCGGTCTCTATAAACTGTCACCACATACGAGTAACACCAGAACGATTCACAAAAAGCCATCGAATCATATCAGTTTGCGACTGTCCTGCTTCCATTCTTCCTACGGCCGTCCACTGCAGACAGTCTGGTGGGCATTTTCTCCCTGCCACACTGCAGCATCTGTGGGTGTGCACAGATTTACTGTGGGTTTGAGACTATCCAGCAAACACTATCCCGTTGGTTAAGTGCTCTGACGCCTTTGTTGGCGTAGTTGTCCGTTGACTGGAATTCCATCTTCCGCCCAGAACACGATCATATTGACATCTGTTGACAGTTTGTATGATTATATCACGAATTAAAAACATGGTGGGGAAATAGCGGTTTTAAATTTTGGGCAACAGTGTGTATACGTTTGTAACCCCATTGTGAAAGAAAACTTCAGTAACCTATGATATCTGAAGACTTAACGTTGTTGCTGGCTATATTCTTTTGTTCCGCCATTCAGAAAGAAATCTTCAGTAACCTGTGATTGTGTTACCCAGTCCTCAACAGACAGGATACAAAAATGTTAATTATTTATCGACTTGCAATAGCTCATGTGGAATGTGAGATCTGTGCAGCAAGAGACAGATGGTTTGAAGCTAAATCGAACAGAAACCTAATCAGAATGGTAGTTTACTCTCATGTTGGAGAAGCAAGGCTAAACTTCTCACTCGTACGTACAGTTTTTATACCAATGAAGTAATAAGTGCTATCGACAGGGGATGTCAAACTGATTCCATATTTTTAGATTTCCAGAAGGCTTCCGACAACGTTCCTCACAAGCGTCTTCTAACCAAACTGTGTGCCTACGGAGTATCGCCTCAGATGTGCGAATGGATTTGTGATTTCCTGTCAGAAAGGTCACAGTTCGTAGTAACAGACGGAAAGTCATCGAATAAAACAGAAGTAATATCCGGCGTTCCCCGAGGAAGTGCTATAGGCCCTCTATTGTTCCTGATCTATATTAACGACATAGAAGGCAATCTGAGTAGCCGTCTTTGATTGTTTGCAGATGATGCTGTCAGTTACCGTCTTGTAAACTCATCAGATAATCAAAACGACTTGCAAAATGATTTAGATAAGGTATCTGTATGGTGCGAAAAGTGGCAATTGACCCTGAATAAGGAAAAGTGTGAAGTTATTCACATGAGTACTAAAATAAATCACCTAAATTTCGATTAGGCCATAAGTCACACAAATCTGAAGGCTGTAAATTCAACCAAATACTTATGGATTACAGTTACAAATAACCTAAACTGGAACGATCGCATAGCTAATATTGTGGGTAATCAAACCAAAGACTGAGATTCACTGGCAGAACACTTAGAAGGTGCAATAGGTATACTAAAGAAATTGCTTACGCCACGCTTGTCCACCCTATTCTGGAGTATTGCTGTGCGGTGTAGGATCCGCATCAGGTGGAACTGACGGATGACATCGAAAAAGTACAAAGAATGGCAGTTCGTTTTGTATTATCGCGAAATAGGGGAGATAGTGTCACAGACATGATGCGTGCGAAAACATTCTGTTGGCACACACCTACACAGGGAGAAATGATCATCACCATAAAATAAGAGAAATCAGGCCTCGCACAGAAAAATTTAAGTTCTGGTTTTTCCCGCGTGCCATTCGAGAGTGGAACGGTAGAGAGACATCTGAAGGTGGTTCATTGAACCCTCTGCCAGGCACTTTATTGTGAATAGCAGAGAAATCACGTAAATGTAGATGTAGATGTTTTTGGTCGTCATGTTTCCCATATCGCTGGAGGTCAATACTAGTATTGTTCCTGTTAAAAAGATGTGTTCAATGGCTTTCATCCGCCTTTTCCAAACCGATTCTAGCAAATGTCTGCCTACTGAATGTTTATTTTGCTCATTTCCCTCCTTCCAAATCAAAACACTTTCCTCATGTAAAGTACCATCTTAATTTTAGGGTTCCGTGACTAGGTTTGTAAAGTCGGAACTCTTATAGGGTCTGTCTGTCTGTCCATCTGTTAATAACCCGTGTTCTCTGGAACAGGTTGATATTATCGGGTCCAATTTCATATCGCATATCAACATATATGGGCCTTTGACAGTGCACAAATTTTAAGATGTAAGTCACTTCAGTCAAAAGATGCGGCCATTTGTGTCGGATATTTTGATGCTTGGAAACACTCATCAAAACCTGTGGTGTACGTCTCGTACACCTACAATCATAAAATTTGGCATGTAAGATGATTTTACAGTACAAGCAAAGGAAAAAAATTCGAAAATGATTAATTTGCTATTCTTTAAATATTTTTGTCATTTTTGACCCTCTTCCTGTTTGTATGTCTGACTGTTAAGACCCTTTATCTCTGGAACAGTTTGGCATACTAAGTTCAAATTTACGTCACGTAATAAGGAGTAAAGTTCCCTGGCAGTGTAAAAATTCTAAGCTGCTGAGTCAGCGCAGTTTAACAATACGGCCATTAACAATTTGTCCATTGTATTTGGACTGTTGAGCTCCGCGGCCGTGGATAATGATATTTTACTATAAAAATACAGCGACCAGCCACTTTTTAATGCGTTTTATTTATGCCAATATGCATTTCGAGTTTGCATCCATCTTCAGCTGGCAAATTACATGTATCTTCAGTTTCTACCGAGGTACAATTTCGACAGCAGCTTGGATGCTGCAGCTGGCCTGTGCAAAAGCAACGATTCCAATCATTTACTTCAATTTCGCGAGTTTAATGTTACGCACTATCAGTTGTTCATTTTACTTACATTCGCCTCTCCTTGTTTTTATTTGGCTTTTCTTCTTGTTTGTAACAGCACAAACACTTTTTGTCACGTATTTTACACAGGCGCACTGCGTTATCCGCCATGATGCCGACTGAAGTTTTGTTTACATAGAAGCAGTTTATCTATGGACAGAGTTATATTTTACGAAAGTTTTGAGGTTCTAGCTAAGCTACTGTTTACTAAACATCGACTTGGGTAATATAAGTATTCTGTGTACGATGTGTACTTAGGCAGTATTGAAGATAATAAACTAACGTAAGACATTTATACAAAGCAGCAATACATACATTTACATTCTTTTTGGTTACTTAGCCAGTACTGAAGATAATAAACTAACATAACACATTTATACGAAGCAGTAATTCATACATTTACAATATAACAAAGATAGAATTAAGATTTTTATGTTGTATATTATTACATGGATTTGTTGGGTTTATATTAGATTATGTTATTTCTTGATTGTGCTTAGTAAGTGGTTTGATAAGTAGAGTGTGGACGTTTTTCAGAAATATTCGGTTTGGTAACTCTGTTTGGTCGTTAAGTAGTCAGAAGGGGATGCATGTTTATGCGAACAAATTTCGATTTCTTCTAGGAGGTTCATTCTTATTCCTTTGTTGGGTAGGTGGAGAACTTGTTGGTTATGGGATATGTCTGTCACTTGATGTTCTTCTTCTGCTACATGTTGGGAAAATGTAGATGTATTTAAGTTTTTTAAACGAAGAGCATCCATGTGTTCTCAAAACGTATGTTGAAGTTTCTACCTGTTTGGCCTATGTATGTTTTTGGACATGAGTTGCAGTTAAGTTAATATATTCCTCATTGATTGTATGGGTTGGTATTATTTTTAATGTTATGGATAGCTTTGTCCTTTATTTTGTTATTTGTATAGTAGCTGATTCTGATATCTGTTCCTCGGAACAAGTTTGCTATTTTATATGACAGTTTTCCTACAAATGGCAAGCTTACATATTTTTCTTTTGGCTTTGTTGTGGTATTCTTTAATGCTGTTTTGTTATTGTATTTGGTTATGTGGGGATTTATGTTAGAGTTTAGTTCATCTATTAATTTTGGATTGTTACCATTATTGTAAGCAATTGCTTTGATGGTGTTTAGTTTTTCTATTTGGTCAGCTGGTTCTAGCGGTATTTTGTGCATTCTGTTTAGCATTGCTCTGTATGAAGCCATCTTATGTTTCAAATGGGTAAAATGGCTCTGAGCACTATGGGTCTTAACATCTTAGGTCATCAGTCCCCTAGAACTTAGAACTACTTAAACCTAACTAACCTAAGGACATCACACACATCCATGCCCGAGGCAGGATTCGAACCTGAGACCGTAGCAGTCACGCGGTTCCGGACTGAAGCGGCTAGATCCGCACCGCCACCGCGGCCGGCCATCTTATGTTTATCCGGGTGGCAGGGTGATTTATTAATTGTGTTATCTGTGTATGTTGGTTTCCTGTATACTTGAAATTTGTGTTTGTTGTTGGAGCTGCTTATGCAGAGTTCCAGAATTTTTTTTTTTTAAATCTACTTCTGTTTGGTGTTCTACAGTGAAGATGATGTTCTGATGCATTTTATTCATTTCTTTTGCAAGGTTATCAATTTCTTCAGCTGCAGGAGAGCTTCTGTAAAGTTTGGAAGGTAGGAGACAAGGTACTGGCAGAAGTGAAGCTGTGAGGACGGGGCATGAGTTGGTAGACCACTTGCCCGCGAAAGGCAAAGGTCCCGAGTGCGAGTCTCGGTCCGGCGCACAGTTTTAATCTGCCAGGAAGTTTCAAATTAGAACATTAGCTGAAGAATAGCTTAAGTCCGTCGCCAGCAGTGATAGACAAACATACAGATTTAGTCCACATATTAATCAGATTAACAACCCAGACTGAAGAAGTATGTTTCCTGTTGATAACAGTAAACTGAAAGGGGGAAACTGCAGAAGAAGTTCTACATCTACATCTACGTGATTACTCTGCTATTCACAACAAAGTACCTGGCAGAGCGTTCAATGAACCACCTTCAAGCTATCTCTCTACCGTTCCACTCTCGAACGGCGCGCGGGGAAAACGAGCACTTAATTTTTTCTGTGCGAGCCCTGACTTCAAAGTAACTCATATCCTCATAATTTCCGTGTCTCTTACATGCGAACACACATCCATTTACATGTACATTTACAGTGAAAAGTTGGTTGGGTTGTTTTGCAGAGGGACTAGAAAATAGTGAAATGCAACTTTGGGAATCGCTTAGGTATTCACATAGACGCCAATGGAAGTGGATCATCCGAGATTGCCCATGGCAACCATTAAGCGTAACGCTTTGTTTATACTCAACAATTGCTGGATGCAGACTGCTGTCTGTACTGAAGATACCGTTGCTGACACAACCGCCTTTATTCTGACGGGTATTAATTTTTTATGTGAAGGTATGGCTAAATATACTCGAACTTGTTTCACACGTTGAAGAATCAAGGGTGTAGACGGACACTTGCTAGTTTTTCAATATTCTTTCCTATTGCTACATTTGTGGCTTACATTATCGTACGTCTTCCTTATAAATATCTACGTACCAGAATTATATCCCTGTACACGCTGCAGTCGGTCAGAATGTCGAACCTCATTCCAGCAGATCCATTGGTATAGAAACAATAACATGTCGATGGTATTTTATATGTCAGTGACTGTTCGAAAGCATCTTTTTAAGATTATTACAGAAAAATCAGTAAGAAATTACCTGTTTCTTCCGTCACCTACTATATTCAGCTCGTAAGATGCTTGCACTAATTCACTCCATCTACCAAGAGAACAAAATTGTCACAACAAATATCATTTATTAAATCCTTCCAGTCATCATTAATTCGGTAAAGTCCACTATGTAATAGCTGATACATCCTTTTCGCAACACTACATTCATCGTTTCTCTTCGACAGTATGTTTAAAATCTTAAAATGTGTATAAATAGGGCGCTCTATCTTTAATTAATATCAGCTGCGTGCTATGTTTAAAGTCCTATAGTAGATCCTGCTTCTGTGGAGGAATTGCCAAACTGTACCCAAAAAAATACCTTCTGTAAGATTTCATAAAAACGGTACGTTATTGAAAACATAACTAAATGAAATACATTGATAATTAATGTAATATTGCACACAGCAAACACATATTACACACTTTCTACGAGTAAGAAAAGGAAGTAAACATCAGAATTTTATTGTGTATTACAGCTACTGTATATTGATTTCAGTAGGACGTATGATGCTATTAATGACAAATAAAAGGTACGGGGATATAACTAACATCTGAAAAAAATTGCTTTCTCTTGGTCTCGTGTTATTATTGCACTGAAGCGGCAATGAAACTGATATGATGATGACGAGGTCCCATACTCCTAGGAGTGTAGGGCGTGATGCGGGAGCCCCGCACCGCTGACTAGGCAAGGTCCTAGCGGGGGTGGTTTGCCATTGCCTTCCTCCGACCGTAATGGGGATGAATGATGGTGGTGATAACGACACAACAACACCCAGTCATCTCGAGACAGGCAAAATCCCTGACCCCGCCGGGAATCTAACCCGGGACCCTTGAGCGGGAAGCGAGAACGTTAAGACCACGAGCTGCGGACAAGGAAACTGATATAGGAATGCGTATTCAAATACAGAGATATGTAAACAGGTAGAATACGGTGCTACGGTCAACAACGCCTATATAAGACAAGTTTCTGGTGCAGTTCGTAGTAGTGCTGCAGCCTGGTCGGACGACTCACGTTTCAAATTGTATAGAGCGGATGGACATGTATGGGTACGGAGACAATCTCATGAAACTATGGACCCTGAATATCATCAGGTGACTGTACAAGTCGATGGAGGCTCTGCAATGATGTGGGGCGTGTGTAATTGGAGTTGTATGGGACCAGTGATACGTCTAGATACGACTCTGACAGATGTCTCGTACCTAAGCATCCTCTCTGATCATCTGCATCCATTCATGTCCACTGTGCATTCCGACGGACTTGGGCAATCCCAGCAGGACAATGCGACACCCCACACGTCGAGAATTGCTACAGAGTGGCTCCAGAAATAGTCCTCTGAGGTTAAACGCTTCCGCTGGCCACCAAACTCCCCTGGCATGAAATTATTGAGCATATCTGCGATGCCTTGCAATGTGCTGTTCAGAAGAGATGTCCACCCCCTCGTACTCTTAACAGATTTATGGATAGCTCTGCTGGATTCATAGTGCTAGTTCCCTCCAGCAGTACTTCAGACGTTAGTCAAGTCCACGCCACGTCGTGTTGCGCCATTTCTGCATGCTCGCGGGGGCCTTACAAGATACTAGGCAGGTGTACCAGTCTCTTTGGCTCTTCAGTGTATTACACAATCCTATAATTTAGAAGTTACTTGCTTTGAGCGAAGAAAATTCAGTGACTATGTTGTTGAAGTGAAATTTAGTGGTTGCATTGTGTTATATCGACAAGATAGCTAAAGGGAACAGTCTACTCTCAGTTTTAGACCTGTAGTAGTTTTTTTAGTATCTTTCGTTTTTTGAAGCAGTTTTGCGGCATCACTAACATATCCTAGAAGCAATAACCCTTTGCATACTTCTTTGTCCCGCCATTAATCATAGAGATCGGAACACTTCAGTTAAATTGCACGTTTCCGTCACCAGGTCCTACAGAATCTTTGCGAAGTAGCAGCTAGAAAATCTTTGAAAGTGAGGAAGCTGTTTAGGCGGCAACTGTGTGCACAAAAGACACTGTTGCCACATAAATCAAGCAAGTAACAGTGGAGGAGTCGTGTATTTATGATGCTTCTTGCACGAAATAATTGTATAGAAATAACTCTGTGACAACAGAATGAGTTTGTAGTCAGGGGTCGAGGGAAAGGCTTCTTCAGGAGACAAGAACACGAAGGGAAGGGGAAGTCACGTACTCATTGCTAATTTTTAAACTTTCAACGTTTCTTGCTTTTTTGTCAGTTCAGTTCCTCCGCTCTTTTCCGGGGCGTATATCGTCAACCTCTCGATAGGGTGCTGGGAGACACTAGATTCTCATCAGACTTCTCAGTCACGTCACTATGACGTGTGCTTGCCTAATTTCGACCATTGAATCCTACCATGTCTGAGCGCGGTGGCCTCCTGTAGCACGAAGCTCACATCCGGTATACTCACTGCCGCAACTTAATGATTCTTAGAAATTACGTGACTTCTTGCTAATTACTACCAGGTACGAAAGAAAAAGCTTATGTTTATTTAAGAGAATCCATCTGCAAATGCACAATAATTGTGTGTGGCTCATTAGTATTGTAACGTCCCCTTAGAAAAATTATTGAATTACTGTGCTGATAAACCCCTTACGTTATTTGATTTTCAAACAACTGAGCAAAAGCCGGCCGCGGTGGTCTCGCGGTTCTAGGCGCGCAGTCCGGAACCGCGCGACTGCTACGGTCGCAGGTTCGAATCCTACCTCGGGCAAGGATGTGTGTGATGTCCTTAGGTTAGTTAGGTTTAAGTAGTTCTAAGTTCTAGAGGACTGATGACCACAGCTGTTAAGTCCCATAGTGCTCAGAGCCATTTGAACTGAGCAAAACTGAACATACTCAGACATTTCTCCCTGTACTTATTCTGATCAGCACTGAACTGACACACAATATTTTTAGCGCAACGCAATCTGACTTTCAATAATCCCTACAAAATAATGGTCCTGACTAACAATAACCTATACCTTTCATGAATCACTTACCTCACAAAAATCTTCGGTACTCGAACTACTGCAATACAGCGAGCGCCAATACTGCCAGCTAAATAAAAGATTCTAACTACTGAAGGCACTAACTACTGATAGGCATACTTAGCAAATTAAAGATTTTGAAAGAGAACAAACAATGTATTTACCTTAATAGTGTTCAAAAGTCATAATATATATATATATATATATATATATATATATATATATATATATATATATATATATATATATATATATATCAGTTCATTATATCCAGTATTACAAATTTACTCTTTCTGGCGGACACACGTCCAGATCGCCCGCTCTTAAAATTCTGCCATCTCTCTCCCCACATCCACCACTGCTGGCGGCTCACCTCCAACTGCGCAACGCTATGCGCTGTTCACATCCAACTGCCCAACACTACAATAGCGAATATTTCAACAATGTCAACGAGCCACAGACTGCACACAGCACAGTCAGTGATTTTCATTTTGGTAACGTGGCGTTACCAACATAAAAACCTAAACAGCCTACTTAAAGTATTAATAAATGAAAACGTATCTGTAGGTTGCGCAGCAGTGTGTAGATGACATCTTGCCTAATCGTATTCGATGTGACGCTCTTTATTGACATCGTTTTAACTGATTTTGTTTGAGGACCATATACATCATGTTAGGTCGTCCAGTTACACATAGAAAATTATACGGGCTTTGAACATCAGAATCATAGATGTATTATCATCACAAAATATTCTGAAATTGTAAAAAGATTTTAAATACTATGGCACACGTATTAAAGCAGCAGCTCATTGTCTTCAACATGTACATTCATTGGAATTTCGGAAACTAATGCTGCCTTTTCTTTCTTCGAAAATGAGAATCTACGAACGTCATATTCGTTATTTTCATATTTTTTACGGAAGGTGCTAGGCTATAAGCTCTGTCAATGGTAAAAGTCTGCTGGTTTTGTGAAATATATTCTAATTTGTGGGAAACTAACAACTCACTGCGAGAAAAATGTTCTTCCTTTGCATTTGAAAGCAACTGAAACAAAAAAAAAAAAAAAAAAAAACATCAGCAGGAACATTCCTGTACGAGTATCAGAATTCATATCGTCTGTATACGTTATTTAAATGATGATTTTATTTGGGAAAGAAGTCTCCTAAAGTAAGTGGCTTGTAAATTTCCTTTTATATGTCATACAATGTGGAGACTAAGTTACACTTTATTCTTTTTGAGATGTACGTCTTTTTCTGTGCTTTTTTCTTGAGCGGTATTGACAATAACAACTCACTCCTGGGAGATAACACATAGTGTCTAACATTACAGAACACTCTTTGCTTAAATTAATAATAAGGTAGAAGGTCCCAAAATATTTTTAAAAGGCGAAGGTAAAAAAAAAAATCTTTGAAAGAGCTGAACTCGAAGCACCGCATTAGCTACTATCTACTTCATAATTCAACATCCGTACACACTACGCCAATGTGGACACTTGCAATATGTGTCTTACATTGCAGATATTGTAATTGCTGATTTGTTTTTACTTGAAGCAGCACATATTCATTGGACATAAGCGCAATTAAAAACCTATCAAATACAAGCTTCAACTAAAATGACCAAATCCAATATGGCTTGTCCCACTTATCAGAGGTCTACATAACCTTGAAAGTCGATAGACGATCGAAACTGGGCATGTACACGTCATACTTACGTAACGGAGAAGTATCAACGAGGTCAGACTAATGTCTCCATAAGGCGGCCTTACATGTTACACCATGTTTCAAATTTCTTGTAAGTTTCAAATAATATGCATCCTTCCTACATGAAGCCACATTTTTAAAAATAGATGTGAAGCCCACGTACTGTTTTGGTTCACATGGCACATAGTGAGTTGCTTTTTGGGGAGCCTTTGTATTTTTTAAACAGTATCCTTACGCTGCGACATGGCCCGAGTGCGCGGTGCAGTTCGTCTCGGTTAGCTGTGACGTAGGATGGGTGGTTCGCGTTTCACAGCGCCGCTGCCGCTGCTTCATTTATCACGGGAGACGGCGTCTGATCGATGAGCGACGCCCAGCGTCGTCGGGCCACACGACGCCTCCTCCCACTCTTACCAAGGACGGGACGGGAGGAGTCTTACGTGTCGAGCCGGTGCCATCAGCAGTGACGGATAGCGCCCGATTTTCACGCTCAGCTCTGACGTTTGCGGGATCGATTCCACTACCGTTACTCAGCTCCATTACTATAAAGTAGAGTTACACAAATTACCACAAATAAAATTTGGCACTGTTTTAATGTCCCCTTCCAAATGTAGCGTAGCTATAAATGCTCTTGTTATGTAAAGGCACTGAGTGGTTTACAGAACTGCAGAGCCGAGGAATAAACTGTGACGATCCGGAACGAAACGTATTAATTGACATATGGGGAAGATGTCAGTTAAACGCACCATCGACAACTCGTTCATTAGCCCTGTGACGAATGAAATATTAAGGAGTAGCGAAACGTAACTGTAAATGCTTTATATTAATAAACAATGATGTCTTCTAATGAAAATTATATGTACAAAGTGTACGGTTACGCATATCTAAACGTGGTTTTCGGCAAATAGAGCTTCGAGGGACACGCAATTTTTTGTTTGGTTCATGTTTTTAGTACTGGTTTCAATGTAGAAATTGGAGGGAAAACTTTTTTGAGAATGGAACCGTATACTTTTTTTGACTGCATTCGGTAGAAATATCCTAGAACGTAAAAGCACGGTGGCCGGAATCGGCATAGCGGTGTAAACTCTGCCAAGCAAAGCTCTCGTGCTACGCTGTGTCAGAATGTCAACACATTTCACTGTTTACTTGTCTGCACTGCAGATTGCTCATTTCCGCTTCAGCATTCGTTGCATGCAGACACGTGTACCAACGACGAGAAGTTGGATATACTACTTTTATGTGGTGAATGTAAAAGAAATGCCGTAAAAACAGCACATCGGTATACGGCTATCTATCCGGATCTTCAACGTCCGACACGCCAGACAACTGCACGAGTTATTAAGAAGTTAGTGCGGACAGTCTGCTTTAATGTCAAAAAGAGAACAAGTGAAAAGATTGCAACCAACAACAAAACGAAGAAACGGCCCTAATGAATCCGCGCAGTGGTACGAGACATATTGACAACGATTGTGGAATCAGCTAGAAGAGTGTCATTACATCTTGTGTCGATATAATTTCCATTCCTATCATCTGTCGCTACATCAGATATTCGACGAACATCATTTCGATAGTCGTACGTAATTTGACCGGTTTGCCTTTCAGCAACTGAGAGCCGGCCCTACGTTTTTCCAACATGTGCTCTTCATCGTTGAAGCAACGCTTACTATCGATGCTAATGTAAATTTGCATTACATGCACTACCGGGCAACTGAAAATCCACAACGGCTTAGTAAAGTGCAACATCAAAGGCCGTGGAGCATAAAGGTATTGGGTTTAGAAAACATCGTTCCTGTGAAACACGACAAACTCTTTATTCACATGAAATGTTGAGTGCTATTGACAAGGGGTTTCAGATCGATTCCGTATTTCTGGATTTCCGGAAGGCTTTTGACACTGTACCACACAAGCGGCCCGTAGAGAAATTGCGTGCTTATGGAATATCGTCTCAGTTATGTGACGAGATTTGTGATTTCCTCTCAGAGAGGTCCAGTTCGTAGTGATTGAAGGAAAGTCATCGAGTAAAACAGAAGTGATTTCTGGCGTTCCCCAAGGTAGTGTTATAGGCCTCTTGCTGTTCTTATCTATATAAACGATTTGGGAGACAATCTGAGCAGCCGTCTTCGGTTGTTTGCATCTACATCTACATCTATACTCCGCGAGCCACCTTACGGTGTGTAGCGGAGGGTACTTATTGTACCACTATCTGATCCCCCCTTCCCTGTTCCATTCACGAATTGTGCGTGGGAAGAACGACTGCTTGTAAGTCTCCGTATTTGCTCTAATTTCTCTGATCTTTTCGTTGTGATCATTACGCGAGATATATGTGGGCGGTAGTAATATGTTGCCCATCTCTTCCCGGAATGTGCTCTCTCGTAATTTCGATAATAAACCTCTCCGTATTGCGTAACGCCTTTCTTGAAGTGTCCGCCACTGGAGCTTGTTCAGCATCTCCGTAACGCTCTCGCGCTGACTAAATGTCCCCATGACGAATCGCGCTGCTTTTCGCTGGATCATGTCTATCTCTTCTATTAATCCAACCTGGTAAGGGTCCCATACTGATGAGCAATACTCAAGAATCGGACGAACAAGCGTTTTGTAAGCTACTTCTTTCGTCGATGAGTCACATTTTCTTAGAATTCTTCCTATGAATCTCAACCTGGCGCCTGCTTTTCCCACTATTTGTTTTATGTGATCATTCCACTTCAGATCGCTCCGGATAGTAACTCCTAAGTATTTTACGGTCGTTACCGCTTCCAATGATTTACCACCTATGGCATAATCGTACTGGAATGGATTTCTGCCCCTATGTATGCGCATTATATTACATTTATCTACGTTTAGGGAAAGCTGCCAGCTGTCGCACCATGCATTAATCCTCTGCAGGTCTTCCTGGAGTACGTACGAGTCTTCTGATGTTGCTACTTTCTTGTAGACAACCGTGTCATCTGCAAATAGCCTCACGGAGCTACCGATGTTGTCAACTAAGTCATTTATGTATATTGTAAACAATAAAGGTCCTATCACGCTTCCTTGCGGTACTCCCGAAATTACCTCTACATCTGCAGATTTTGAACCGTTAAGAATGACATGTTGTGTTCTTTCTTCTAGGAAATCCTGAATCCAATCACAAACCTGGTCCGATATTCCGTAAGCTCGTATTTTTTTCACTAAACGTAAGTGCGGAACCGTATCAAATGCCTTCCTGAAGTCCAGGAATACGGCATCAATCTGCTCGCCAGTGTCTACGGCACTGTGAATTTCTTGGGCAAATAGGGCGAGCTGAGTTTCACATGATCTCTGTTTGCGGAATCCATGTTGGTTATGATGAAGGAGATTTGTATTATCTAAGAACGTCATAATACGAGAACACAAAACATGTTCCATTATTCTACAACAGATTGACGTAAGCGAAATAGGCCTATAATTATTCGCATCTGATTTATGACCCTTCTTGAAAATGGGAACGACCTGCGCTTTCTTCCAGTCGCTAGGTACTTTACGTTCTTCCAGCGATCTACGATAAATTGCTGATAGAAAGGGGGCAAGTTCTTTAGCATAATCACTGTAGAATCTTAAGGGTATCTCGTCTGGTCCGGATGCTTTTCCGCTACTAAGTGATAGCAGTTGTTTTTCAATTCCGATATCGTTTATTTCAATATTTTCCATTTTGGCGTCCGTGCGACGGCTGAAGTCTGGGACCGTGTTACGATTTTCCGCAGTGAAACAGTTTCGGAACACTGAATTCAGTATTTCTGCCTTTCTTCGGTCGTCCTCTGTTTCGGTGCCATCGTGGTCAACGAGTGACTGAATAGGGGATTTAGATCCGCTTACCGATTTTACATATGACCAAAACTTTTTAGGGTTCTTGTTTAGATTGTTTGCCAATGTTTTATGTTCGAATTCGTTGAATGCTTCTCTCATTGCTCTCTTTACGCTCTTTTTCGCTTCGTTCAGCTTTTCCTTATCAGCTATGATTCGACTACTCTTAAACCTATGATGAAGCTTTCTTTGTTTCCGTAGTACCTTTCGTACATGATTGTTATACCACGGTGGATCTTTCCCCTCGCTTTGGACCTTAGTCGGTACGAACTTATCTAAGGCGTACTGGACGATGTTTCTGAATTTTTTCCATTTTTTTTCCACATCCTCTTCCTCAGAAATGAACGTTTGATGGTGGTCACTCAGATATTCTGCGATTTGTGCCCTATCACTCTTGTTAAGCAAATATATTTTCCTTCCTTTCTTGGCATTTCTTATTACGCTTGTAGTCATTGATGCAACCACTGACTTATGATCACTGATACCCTCTTCTACATTCACGGAGTCGAAAAGTTCCGGTCTATTTGTTGCTATGAGGTCTAAAACGTTAGCTTCACGAGTTGGTTCTCTAACTATCTGCTCGAAGTAATTCTCGGACAAGGCAGTCAGGATAATGTCACAAGAGTCTCTGTCCCTGGCTCCAGTTCTGATTGTGTGACTATCCCATTCTATACCGGGTAGATTGAAGTCTCCCCCTATTACAATAGTATGATCACGAAACTTCTTCACGACGTTCTGCATGTTCTCTCTGAGGCGCTCAACTACTACGGTTGCTGATGCAGGTGGTCTATAGAAGCATCCGACTATCATATCTGACCCACCTTTGATACTTAGCTTAACCCAGATTATTTCACATTCGCATTCGCTAATAACTTCACTGGATATTATTGAATTCTTTACTGCTATAAATACTCCTCCACCATTGGCGTTTATCCTATCCTTGCGGTATATATTCCATTCTGTGTCTAGGATTTCGTTACTGTTCACTTCCGGTTTTAACCAACTTTCCGTTCCTAATACTATATGCGCACTATTTCCTTCAATAAGAGATACTAATTCAGGAACCTTGCCCTGGATACTCCTGCAGTTTACCAATATTACGTTAACTTTTCCTGTTTTTGGTCTCTGAGGACGGACGTTCTTTATCAACGATGATAATGTCCTCTCTGGTAAGCCGTCAGGTATTTTATCGTTTTGCCCAAGGGGGGGTCCCTCTAACCTAAAAAAACCCCGTGTGCACGCCACACGTACTCTGCTACCCTAGTAGCTGCTTCCGGTGTGTAGTGCACGCCTGACCTGTCTAGGGGGGCCCTACAGTTCTCCACCCAATAACGGAGGTCGATGAATTTGCAACCATTATAGTCGCAGAGTCGTCTGAGCCTCTGGTTTAGACCCTCCACACGGCTCCAAACCAGAGGACCGCGATCGACTCTGGGCACTATGCTGCAGATATTAAGCTCAGCTTGCACTCCGCGTGCGATGCTGGTTGTCTTCACCAAATCAGCCAGCCGCCGGAAGGAACCAAGGATGGCCTCAGAACCCAAGCGGCAGGCGTCATTCGTTCCGACATGTGCTACTATCTGCAGCCGGTCACACCCAGTGCGTTCAATAGCTGCCGGAAGGGCCTCCTCCACATTACGGACGAGACCCCCCGGCAAGCACACCGAGTGCACACTGGCATTCTTCCCCGACCTACCCGCTATTTTCCTGAGGGGCTCCATAACCCGCCTAACGTTGGAGCTCCCTATAACTAATAGGCCCGCCCTCTGTGACTGTCGGGACCTTGCCGGAGAATCGGCCACTGGCCCAACAGGCGAGGCATCCTGTGGTGGCTCGGAAACGATGTCATCACCACTAGGAAGCACCCCGTACCTGTTGGAAATGGGTAAGGCAGCCGCCACGCGGCCAGATCCCACCTTCGCCTTTCGGCCAGGCACGCGCGAGCCCACCACTGTCCGCCATTCACCCTGGAGTGATGGCTGACCGGTAAGATGCTCACTGCCGGAAGACGCAGCGACATCAGGGGTTCCATGTGATTCCAAGGCCACCGAAGTAGGCATAGGTCTCACCACAGTTGCCCCAATGCCACTACGAGCCGACGCCTGCGCCTCGAGCTCGATGAGCCTAACAGACAAAGCCTCCACCTGCCCCCGAAGAGTGGCCAATTCTCCTTGCGTCCGCTCACAACAACCACAGTCCCTACACATGACTATGTTTACCCTATCCTATACGGTGACAAATTCCCAAGATAATCTTCTGATGAGCTACTCTGATAATCAAGAAACACTCACTGAAATACGAGACGCGAAAACTACGCTAGGTTTTCCCAGAAAAACTATTTAAAAGCTAAGCGCAGCAAATAAGTACAAAAACGCTTTATACAAACAGTACTCGCTGCTGCTGGTGCTCTCGCTCTGGCTGTCACAAGACAACTGCTGATTCAAGTGACTAGTGGCTAACGGCCGCGAAACAAACAAAAGACGGTTTTAGGGCGCTTTCTGTTCTAAACGATCAAGAAAACACTAAGAAATCTAACACGAAAACTTCGTAAAGTTTTATCAAGAACTGTTAGTTACTATGCAGAGCAGATAAACACAAATAGAATCCCTTCCTTAGTGGAAGGTCGTAAACAAAATGCAAAATAAACGCTTTATGCAAACAGTACTCGCTGCTGCTGGTGCTCTCGCTCTGGCTGTCACAAGACAGATGAAGCTGTCGTTTATCGACTAATAAAGTCATCAGATGATCAAAAAAAAACTGCAAAACGAATTAGAAAAAATATCTGAATGGTGCGAAAAGTGGCAATTGACCCTAAATAACGAAAAGTGTGAGGTCATCCACATGAGTACTAAAAGGAACTCGTGAAACTTCGGTTGCATGATAAATCAGTCAAATCTAAAAGCCGTAAATTCAACTAAAAACCTAAATATTACAATTATAAACAACTTAAATTGGAAGGAACACATAGAAAATGTTGTGGGGAAGGCTAACCAATGACGGAGTTTTATAGGCAGGACACTTAGAAAATGTAACAGACCTACTAAGGAGACTGCCTACACTACGCTTGTCCGTTCCCTTTTATAATACTACTGCGCGGTGTGGGATCCTTACCAGATAGTACTGACGGAGTACATCGAAAAAGTTCAAAGAAAGGCAGCACGTTTTGTATTATCGCGAAATATGGGAGAGAGTGTCACAGAAATGATACAGGATTTGGGCTGGAAATCGTTAAAAGAAAGACGTTTTTCGTTGCGACGGAGTCTTCTCACGAAATTACAATCACCAATATTCTCCTTCGAATGCGAAAATATTTTGTTGACACCGACCTACATAAGGAGGAACGATCACCACGACAAAATAAGGGAAATCAGAGCTCGTACGGAAATATATAGGTGTTTATTCTTTCCGCGCGATTTACGAGGTTGGAGTAATTCAGAATTGTGAAGGTGGTTCGATGAACCCTCTGCCAGGCACTTACATGTGATTTGCAGAGTATCCATGTAGATGCAGATGTAGGGTATCATAGGAAATTACATTGTGGGACCTTACTTCATCTCAGGCGTTCCAAGTGGACATTCATACTCACATTTTCTGCCGGTTCTTCTGGAAGAGGTACCCCTGGATATTCCACTGAGCATGTGGCTGCAGCGCTACAGTTGCCCAGACCACTCGTCCCGCGTTTGCAACGCAAGTACTGAATGAGAACTTTCCTGGACGTAGGATAGAACGAAATTCTGTAAAATGGCCTGCGAGGTCCCTCTATTTGACTCCTCTCGATTCCTTTCTTTGGTGGGTTCTCAAAGAAGCAGTCTTTGACGAAATCCCAACTACGCCAGTCGTTAATAAATGATAATTGGTGTATGTGATTTGGGTGGTTACAAATCATTGTTAGTAAATTGTTTATGTCATTTACGTGTGTAAGGAACTGAAGCGCGGAGTGGCCGCCATGTCACGGATTGCGCGGCCCATCCCGCCGGAGGTTCGAGTCCTCCCTCGGGCATGTGTGTGTGTGTGTGTGTGTGTGTGTGTGTGTGTGTGTGTTGTTCTTAGCATACGTTAGTTTAAGTGGTGTGTAAGTCTGGGGACCGATGACCTCAGCAGTTAGGTCCCTTAGGAATTCACACACATATTGAACAAGAAACTGCACTTGAATGTCAAATAAGTCGACAGCGTGTATTACTCGTATCTGGTAACACTGCCATTACGCGCTTACGTTCAGCACGAAGCGACAACTCGTCGCGAAGAATATTTGTTTCGCGGCGTACAGGCGGTTATTAAAGTATTTTAAACAAAATATTTTACTCAACGAATGTGTACTAAATCACATAATTTAGAGCAGTGGATAGAGATAGTTGTCCGACAGCATGTATTTTGCTACATAAAAGCACATAGCTACGTACAGGAAAAGAGATGTCAAATCTTCCTTCTAACATTTAGATATTTTATACAATAATAGCTTATTGCAGCATATTAAGACTTCTTTGTTTTTGAAGAATGAACAGTTATTTTTTCTGTGCCGACTGGCGTAGATCTGGGAGGATATACAAATGTGAAATTGATTTCCACAACCTTTGTGATACGCCAGATTCTAGCTTATGTCGTATTGCCATATACAGGTTTCCCAGGTGAACCCTCATGTAGGTCGTAATATGGTTCAAGGGGAGGTAAAGATTTATTCTCGCAGCGCAGACGGTGTACTACTACGCACCCTGGTCTTAGACTCCTGCTTGTCGGTGTTGGCACCGAAAATGCCGTTTCCAGCCACCAGCATATCACATTCTAGGATATTTCTCGAATTGTTTCACGACGTATTTCAAAGTCAACATTATCAATCGCTATATTACTGTAACTGTCTTCTCAAGAACTGTCGAGTGCAATTACGGGAATCGGCGAAATGCGGCGAGTAATGAGGATGATGGGCAAGGGCCGCTAGTTTATCAATGTGTCGACAAGTCGAGAATTTTGGTCTGGCGAAATGCATGCTAGGGTAGTCCGTGCAGTTACAACGACCGCTGTGTCCAGATGGCTTACTGGTCAGAGCATCTGTCTAGTCAGCAGGATACACAGCTACGAATCCATCTCCGGCACAAATTTTCAACTTCCTCCGCTGGTTTAAAGCAATGCACACTCGTCGCAATGTTTGTGATTCCATTGTGTCGAAAATTTAATAGTTTTATTAATTTTTGAATTAAAGAAAACTACAGAGATGACTCGTAGAGTGGACTCTATGATCCCCGTGCTCACAGCTGACTTATTTTATTTCCCCTTTTTTGTATGAAAGTTTTGAAAAAATTAGGACATAGAGATTGCTTACATTTTATACAAATATATTCCGTTTTTCTCTTAATGCTGTTTCGTAACATCTGGCAAAATGTTTTTGATAATCAGGTTGGGCCAGTGATGTAGTTCATAGTATCAGACTTATTCTGCTATTTCGCAAACTGATTCTCTGTTCCGTGGTGCTGGTGTCAACGAAAGCCTTCCTCTCTTCCCAGGTGTCCGTTCTTGTACCCTAAGGTGTGGCTTCTTGTTACGGATGCCTTGAAGTCCAGGAAGCGAGTAAAATTTCCTGTCCTATGTAAAAGCAAGCAGTCCACAAATGCTACATCAATAAAATAAACGAAGACATGAATATAGCAGCGCTTATTTCTGCAACGATGTGAGTACAATGCCAAGATCTATCAACACTTCCCATGTGGCTGAGGTCAACAACAAAGGGCGGCAGAATACTCATTACTATAACCCCTTACTTGCTCCACCATCTCTTTCTGCAGACTCTGTACCTGCATAAACTGAAGCAACAGTGATGCAGGTGTTGTCAAATCATCTCGTAATGGTAATGTTATCTTAACTGCTAACAAAACTGTTTGACCCCCGGCATTTGCTTTTCCGTTCTTTGTCTGAAGTTAGAAGCAACTGAGAACCATGACGTCGATGTTCCACTGCCATAAATGCCATGTTTATTTAATGCTTGCAGCAATGGTACACTGGTAAACAAACGGTCAATGAACATTTTGACTCTTATGTTGGATGTGGTCACGCAGCTGAAAGACAGCATCAGCACAAGCAGTCAAAGAACTAGTGGGTTCTATACGGTTACTGGCTCCACGGTGTATTGCAAACCTATGCACGTAACGAGATATTATTACTTTACGGCCCTTAATTGATATCATACGCTTAACGACGCTGTGGTACTCATAAGAATCAATGGCGTCAAGAAATGCTTTCTGTAGAACAATTAGAAATAGGCTATCTCCCCCAGTCGGTCCTTGCGTTTCGACTCCAACGAAGGCCGGCCGCGGTGGCCGAGCGGTTCTAGGCGCTGCAGTCAGGAACCGCGCTGCTGCTACGGTCGCAGGTTCGAATCCTGCCTCGGGCATGGATGTGTGTGATGTCCTTAGGTTAGTTAGGTTTAAGTAGTTCTAAGTTATAGGGGACTGATGACCTCAGATGTTAAGTCCCATAGTGCTCAGAGCCAATTTTTTGACTCCAACGGAGTACTGTATGCAAAATGAAAATATCGCTATATATTTTCGAAACTATACACTGGAATCTCACTGAAATATTACCTATTCTCAGTTCTTAATTTAACCCATGCGACTTGATGCGAGGGTATTTTATGTATGACATCATTAAATTAATTCACAAAAATATTTTTAGTCCAGGAACTGTGAGGTCAAAGTTTTCCTCCCCGTTTTGAGTTTTGAGTCGGACATTTGTCTAAAAGGGAATATCCTCTAGCATTTTTGACGAAATCATTGTCAGAAACAAGTCTATAGGAAAAAAAAGTTTTGTCTTGCAATAGTTTTTAAATGCGTAAAAAACCGTTTGGCTGTTTATTATTTATCTTCTGCCGGCCGGGGTGGACGAGTGGTTCTAGGCGATACTGTCTGGAACCGCGCGATCGCTACGGTCGCAGTTTCGAATCCTGCCTCTGGCTTGGGTGTGTGTGATGTCCTTCGGTTAGTTAGATTTAATTAGTTCTAAGTTCTAGGGGACTAATGACCTCAGAAGTTAAATCCCATAGTGCTCAGAGCCATTTGAACCATTTATCTTCTGTACAATCCAGACTTCGGCTTTTATGCCATTATTATGTCATTTCTGTTAAGGCAATCCAAACAGTCCTTAACAGATACGAATGAAAAATGGTCTAACAACTTTTAGCATTGTACTTGATAGTGGCATAAAGCGCAAAATCAAGATAGCACAGAAGATAAATATAGTAATACACAGCCAAATGGTGGCTTAGTCTTTTAAACTATAGGACTTGTGCCATCAATATGAATTTTATTTGTACCTGTAAAAGGTGGATTCGAGTCACAACAATTATTATCAGCACTCTTCCAAACGGATAAAGACGCTTGCAGTTCAATAATATGTACTTCCGTTTCAGTGGGTGGAATAGTAGGGTCCTCATTCTCACAGTCTGAGCTACTAGTTTAAGGTTAGAGGTTTAAAGCTAGAGACGATGCCTCTAAAAACTCTTGCTGATGATCGTGGCTGTCATCTGCAAGAGTGCGCGTCTGAAGCAGGTGGTAGATTTTCAGTCACTGCTGGCCACGGTGGCCGAGCGGTTCTAGGCGCTTCAGTCTGAAACTGCGCGACTGCTACCGTCGCAGGTTCGAATCCTGCCTCGGGCATGGATGTGTGTGATGCCCTTAGGTTAGTTAGGTTTAAGTAGTTCTAAGTTCTAGGGGACTGACGACCTCAGATGTTGAGTCCCATAGTGTTCAGAGCCACTAGAACTTTCAGACACTTTCTGAAATTGAAGTAATTACACACGTAATTAGAAAATCATTTAAAACTGTTAAAACTGTGTAACCAGCTGCAAGTTAGTTTTAAAGATTTATACTTTCTTACTGGCCTATATTACCTTTACTAATACTTCACTACGTTCGGAGAGTACTGGTAGCAAACAGAAGTCACAGGTGCATGATGTTCACCCAAGTGGACAGATACATTTCATATTGTACATTTCGTAAAAACATTCAGAGGGCTATAATTACACAAATATATGACATCATTGCTAGAAACTCATGGAGAATTGAGTCTCCTTTCCTGCTGATAGTCCATAGAAGCATTTATCTGGAATGCTACATGGCGACTCTCGCTGCTTTCTTACACCTGCCATCTTGACACCTTGTTCCGTTCAGTGGCATACTGCAGCTCTAGCAATCACCCAAGACAGAGTCCGATAGCAGCATCTCATCAATGGAACCACTGGAGAAGACCACATGCACGAAGGACTTTCAAACAAAACTACGTGGAGTATTGTGGCTACCAAAGGGAACTGACCATTGTCGTGAACGCTATGCGCAGACTCCTGTAACGGAAGAATGGGGAAGGAAATCGGCAGTGCTCTTTCCAGAGGAACCATCCAAGCATTTAGTCGGAGCGATTTTGGAAAATCACGGAAAACCTAAATGTGAATCGCCGGACGAGAATTTGAACCGTCGTCCCCCAGAATGCGTGTCTAGTGTGCTAACCACTACGCTACCTCTCTCGGTGGCATTTCACAGTGCTTCACACATAAAAATTGTTGGAAAGTACTTCAGTGGTTTTTTGTCTTACGATTTGTACTACAATTGAAGACTTAATTAAAATCCTCCTGGGCATAAAACCGCGTCGTCTCATAAAATCACTTAAAATGTTAGAATACTGAAATGACTAACGCTTCTCTTGCATTGCAGGCCCCTTCCGTAGCGTGCACAACAGTTTAGCTCGAGAGTTTTGTCTCGGCGTTTCTAACACCCTAATGAGGCAACCGATGTCAGTAGTTTACTGGCTGCAAACTGCTACGGTTCGATGTTGACACAGTTATAGTTAATGCATGGCACTCTGATTGTGAGTTACTCGGATTATTGTTAAGTATCTTCGCACTGCCAACTGGCGATGAGTTTGCTGGTGCCACGTTTCCCTCACGTAACCTGTATATCCCCTCTCTTAACATCGACAAGTAGTACACTCCTGGAAATTGAAATAAGAACACCGTGAATTCATTGTCCCAGGAAGGGGAAACTTTATTGACACATTCCTGGGGTCAGATACATCACATGATCACACTGACAGAACCACAGGCACATAGACACAGGCAACAGAGCATGCACAATGTTGGCACTAGTACAGTGTATATCCACCTTTCGCAGCAATGCAGGCTGCTATTCTCCCATGGAGACGATCGTAGAGATGCTGGATGTAGTCCTGTGGAACGGCTTGCCATGCCATTTCCACCTGGCGCCTCAGTTGGACTAGCGTTCGTGCTGGACGTGCAGACCGCGTGAGACGACGCTTCATCCAGTCCCAAACATGCTCAATGGGGGACAGATCCGGAGATCTTGCTGGCCAGGGTAGTTGACTTACACCTTCTAGAGCACGTTGGGTGGCACGGGATACATGCGGACGTGCATTGTCCTGCTGGAACAGCAAGTTCCCTTGCCGGTCTAGGAATGTTAGAACGATGGGTTCGATGACGGTTTGGATGTACCGTGCACTATTCAGTGTCCCCTCGACGATCACCAGTGGTGTACGGCCAGTGTAGGAGATCGCTCCCCACACCATGATGCCGGGTGTTGGCCCTGTGTGCCTCAGTCGTATGCAGTCCTGATTGTGGCGCTCACCTGCACGGCGCCAAACACGCATACGACCATCATTGGCACCAAGACAGAAGCGACTCTCATCGCTGAAGACGACACGTCTCCATTCGTCCCTCCATTCACGCCTGTCGCGACACCACTGGAGGCGGGCTGCACGTAGTTGGGGCGTGAGCGGAAGACGGCCTAACGGTGTGCGGGACCGTAGCCCAGCTTCATGGAGACGGTTGCGAATGGTCCTCGCCGATACCCCAGGAACAACAGTGTCCCTAATTTGCTGGGAAGTGGCGGTGCGGTCCCCTACGGCACTGCGTAGGATCCTACGGTCTTGGCGTGCATCCGTGCGTCGCTGCGGTCCGGTCCCAGGTCGACGGGCACGTGCACCTTCCGCCGACCACTGGCGACAACATCGATGTACTGTGGAGACCTCACGCCCCACGTGTTGAGCAATTCGGCGGTACGTCCACCCGGCCTCCCGCATGCCCACTATACGCCCTCGCTCAAAGTCCGTCAACTGCACATACGGTTCACGTCCACGCTGTCGCGGCATCCTACCAGTGTTAAAGACTGCGATGGAGCTCCGTATGCCACGGCAAACTGGCTGACACTGACGGCGGCGGTGCACAAATGTTGCGCAGCTAGCGCCATTCGACGGCCAACACCGCGGTTCCTGGTGTGTCCGCTGTGCCGTGCGTGTCATCATTGCTTGTGCAGCCCTCTCGCAGTGTCCGGAGCAAGTATGGTGGGTCTGACACACCGGTGTCAATGTGTTCTTTTTTCCATTTCCAGGAGTGTATTTAGTGAGCAATATAATCTAAGAAATGCGACATCGGTGATGTGAAATTAATCCATAGCTAGCACACACGAGGGGTAGAGCCGTTGCACTCTTTTCAAACTTCCATTATTAATGCATTTCATTATTTTAAGAGCTTTACAAGTTGCCACGGCCGTACACCCGGAATAATTTAAACATTTTCATTAGCCGCAGAAGTCTACGTATAACTTGTATAGTAGATGAAGAGGTGGCACGGGAGAGGAATTCGTAGCACGCCGCATCAAACCAATTAGAAGACTGATGACTCAAAAAAAGTAGTAAATGAAAAACGCATTTCTAATCAGCAGTTTGTTAGACTATCCTCAACGTTAGACTGCAGTGTTTCAGATGATATTCCGTGTTATAATTTAGTAAGTGTTTCACCATCCAAGCGTAGATTTTACTGTGAACATGAATTCGTAATCCGCAGTCAAATTTTGACCTAAATGAAAATGTACATCAACATGAAAATGTTATCATTTATAAATATCAGCTGGCAGTGACTTTCCTGGCAAATGAAAATCGTTTGCCAGACTGGGAATCGTAACTGGGACGTTCACCTCGGGCATTGCTCTACCGACTGAGCTGTTAATGCACCATCGACGACTGGCCCTTGCAGTTGTGTATCCTCTGTTACCCCTCAAACCTTGAAGTACTTCTGCGTACCACGCGACGCTAGTAATCTTTGAAGAAAGGATCTTTTGAGCTACATTCTTGGGGACAGTTTCCATCGGAGCTCGTCCTCATTTGAAAATTCCTAGCAGATTACAACTTTGTGCCGTAGCGGTACTCGCACCTGGGATTTCAGGCTTCCACGGACATGTACTGTCCAACTACACACAACAGCTTTACATCGTTTTCTCTTACATTCGAAATTCTCAACAGAAAAATTAATATTCATACTAAATTGTGTTTCAAACAACTAAGCCAGCAGCTGCTAAGACAATGAATCTACATTCGATAAAATGTATGTCAGACAGTTACATGTGTTTAATATGAATTTCTTACATTATGTCATTTAGTATCTTTTCCAGCTGATGTAGTGTTCAGTATCTAATGACCTTGATGCAGGCTAGGAGTGATTAATAATTCAACACTGCTCCACAGTGTTGCGAGTGGCAAGGTGTGAGACAGTTAAGCTGAGAGATTAGAAACAAAATGGAATGTTGAAATATCGCGACAGAAAATCCTAACGTCGCTCGAATTTGGATCATTGCCAAAAACTTAGCATACACCCCACCATAAAGCGATTCTAAACTAAAACTATTAAGCCACATAATAGGCCAATGCTATGGATCAACCAGAGTAATATATCAACTTACAGTTCGTGGTAGACAATAGAAAATGAATTTTCAACAAAACGTATCAAATTATACGGGTGTTGAGCAGAGAAACCACTACATTGTGAGGATAGCGATACGGACGTATTGAGTGTCATCCAGCGCCAATAAAACATGATTGGCATGTTAACAGTTATCAGCCCAGATATACAATTCAGTGTTATGGAGACAGCTTTGGGTGACACTTCACGCGGTTTGAACAGTGAAACTCCACTGTTGTTGGCTCAGCTCGGCTCGGCTCATATGGGCTGGTCGCCGAGGCCACTATTCTAGCAGGTCGGCTAAAGTCTTGCGGGCTGCCGTCTGGCAGTTTGAAGGCGAAGTTGTATTGTGCTCACACCAGTATCCTCGATCCTGCTCTGGAAGATGACGATGACCCATCGACATGTATTACGCTTTTGGAAATCTTATAGTAGGGTTGTCCTGGCCCCAATGGGCAGACAGGCACTTGGAAGTGCCTGCAACGATGATTACAGGCACTGGATAGCACTCTCACCCAGCAATGATGAGGATAAAACTTCCTGACAGATTAAAACTGTGTACCGGACCGAGACTCGAACTCGGGAACTTTACCTTTCGCGGGCAAGTGCTGAGCTACCCAAGCACGGCTCACGCCCCGTCCTCACAGCTTTACCTTTGCCAGTACCTCGTCTCCTACCTTCCAAACTTCACAGAAGCTCTCCTGCAAGGTTCGCAGGAGAGCTTCTGTAAAGTCTGGAAGCTAGGAGACGAGGTACTGGCAGAAGTAAAGCTGTGAGGACGTGGTGTGAGTCGTGCTTGGGTAGCTCAGATGGCAGAGCACTTGCCCGCGAAAGGTAAAGGTCCCGAATTCGAGTCTCCGTCCGGCACACAGTATTAATCTGCCAGGAAGTTTCATATCAGCGCACGCTCCGCTGCACAGTGAAAATCTCATTAATGGTGATGTTAGTGTAATAAACACTGACATGTGTACTGGTGTTGGAAGACCTTAACTCTCCCCATCAGTGACGTGGTAGATGGTGATCAATGCAAAGTGGCACAAGTGGCATGTTGTGATTACCTGGATGTTGCCATCTTAGGCATAGCAAACAGGATGTTCACGAGAAGTGCCGGAAAATCTAACGCATTGATGTCACTACACTGTAATAATCATTGAATCGAGTGCTACTGGTAGAAATGGTATCGACCCTAACCGAACTGAATTCAGAGCTGGGGAACTGGGGTACTTATAGAGAAGGGCATGAGGTAATGACGCGAGTATTTCTTTGTTAAGACCAAATGTAGCCGGCAATTTTACTAGTTGTCAGCGGATCTTGGTCCACCGTGATTGCTTAACGATTTGTTACAGACTTTTAACTGCAATGGCAGGTCTCAGGCATCTGAGGTAATGCTTGTTGCTTCACGTCGCGAGGGATAACTTGTGCTTGGTGACTGGTGGTGATGTAGCAAGGAATGGCATACCCATGACTGATTTACAGTTTTGACTGTTTCTTTCTGCTGCATAGCTAGCACCTCTGCCTGGTGTCCCTTGTGGCTTTGCTAGTGAGAAATTAATGACAGCCGGCCGGTGTGTCCGAGCGGTTCTAGGCGCTACAGTGTGGAACCGCGTGACCGCTGCGGTCGCAGGTTAGAATCCTGCCTCGGGCATGGATATGTGTGATGTCCTTAGGTTAGTTAGGTTTAAGTAATTCTAAGTTCTAGGGGACTGATGACCTCCGAAGTAAAGTCCCATAATGCTCAGAGCCTCACGTTACTTTACTGCTATACCCACACTAGAAAAGAGTGCAGATGCAGATGGGCAGTGTGTGGATGCTATCTGAGAGTACCTGTGTTTGGGTAACAACGTCCACTATATAATGAACTGACATTGTATATACACTTACATTAATAGATACCACACTTTTACCACCCGTCATCCTTGAAACTATGATTTTTATGAGTGTAGTACATCATAGCAGCAGTATTTTTAGTGCCTCTGTGAAAAGAATTCTGAGTATTGACATTACATATCTTCCTAAAAACACACTGACTGGAACGGTATGACAAATGTGTCTTACTTTCCGATGATCTTTCTTGGTGTAGAAGACGATAAAACAAACGTATTATCCGTATTCTTATATTTAAACAATATTTTTATTTCGTAACGGAATGTGGGAACTAAGGTACTTACAGGTTCAATTACGCAGACAATTAGAAAGGAAACACACAGATACAGAGTTTAATAAGGATTTTGGAGATTCATTGATATTGAAAACTAGATTTAACGTTCAGCACTTCAGTCATAGAACTCGTCTATTCTATTTTGAAGGCGATCCAGTTTCTGTTTAGTTACCAGATCTGAATATTTCTGCCTTTACTTCCAGTCGTTTTAATTACAACTATTCCCACATACACAGTAGCGTAGAAACGATAACATATTATTGATATCTATGAAAAAATGTATTACTGGGACGACGTAAAACGAAGCATTTAATAACACTCGTGTTATGAAAGATTCCTGGGTGAGTCCGGATACTTCTCAACTGGCGAACTTTTGTGAACGCATTCATTCGCAGTGTCTCCCTTATGCTGCGCAAATGTGTTGAGCGAACAGAATGGAAATACCTAATCCATATTCACAGCAAATGGTGATTTGTGCGGGCTGCACGCACCCGAAGTTTTCCGTTTTTCCATTACGCACGAAAGCGATTATTCAAATGAATAAAGCAACAGATTTGTTAGGAAAGCTTTCAAACCACCGAAACAGTAATCAGAGGGCTGGGAATGTAGGGTGCATGAAGGCTCTACTGTGTGTATTTAGTGATTACTCGTAATGATTCACGGTTACCATGTTACTTTGCAAAGTCTAATTAGTCAATTAATCCCTACAAAGTGCCTTCCAACTGCACTAAGAATTTCAATAAAAAAAGAAAAAAAAGTTTCAGTAGGTCCACACGTGGTAGTTTTCAAACCGAAAAGAATTTCTCCTGAAAACGTACCATCCCTGTGCGTCCCCTCTCTCTCCCATACACACTCACACAAATATAAAGGAATAATACAACTTAAATCTTCTGCAGATGGAGTGAGTACGGAAACTGGGATCTCAGAATTGCATATTCATTAATTTTTGTGTACGGAAAAAACTTAGAAAGAAGGGAGTATGTGATTCTCACTAAAATTGTAAAATATCTATGATATTCTGTTGGACATGGCTTTGCTGTAAGGAATATGTTGGTAGTACTGGCAACGTTTTGCGCCAGTCTTAAGGAAAATACGTGTCACTGAGATACGATCTCTTAAACTCTCCTGCTAGCAGCTGCTACCGAATGTTTTAAGTTGCCATGCTAAGTATCACGTCACCTATCGTATATTCTCTTACAGAGAATGTCGCATGAGAATAATATCGACGGTATATATTCAGTATGCAATACACCTACAACATAGTAACGGCAAAACCCGGGAACATGGGGGCGAAGAAATGACCACAGGAACTCCGTCTGTCTGATTCTGAAGAGCAGCACTCATTTAAGCGTTATAGTTCAAATCTGAAGCGAGTAATAACCTTAAAGAACTGGATCCGCCCTCGTTAATAAGCACTGATGCCATCCGAGATGGGAAAAGTCTGCGTCAGCAGTACAGCATAGACCACTGTAATATCTAACTCCTCTTCAGTTTATCATCAAAGTTGAAACACACCAACTTTTGTAGGTTGAAAGTTGGTTTCGGCTCCATGGGCGGCGACAGGCCATCTGCATATTGCGAACGGACAAGAAAAAGAGGCTCATTGGTTTACTCACTAGGTTGAAATCAGACTCAGGTGCGATTGTCATCAACGACTTACGTCAAATGAAATTTCATGGCACATAGATAGGAATTTTCGAATGATATAAATTTTAGCAATTGCTTCTTTTCAATTACATAATAATTTTGATGCGTTGAACAGTTGAGAAGCGTACGTGATAGGATGCGTAGAATGGCATTACCTCAATGAAATAAGACTACGCCTCCTTCATCTTGTGATGCACTGCTAGGAGGAAATCGTTTTCGTAGGTATGCTGAAGTTTTATTACAGGGTTCTAAGGCTCTTAAGCGGATCAAGTTTTGATAAAGAATCAATGTCCAGAAATGCACCGTTTAGTTCTGAAGTAAATAGGTGTGCAGAACTGAAGGACAAAAATAAGTTTTGCATGATGTGTCAGTGCAAGGTAAAATAGCTTGATGAAACTTGGATCATATACAGGGTGTCCCATTTATCTTGACCACCCTAAATAATTGTTTGTCCAGATGCAAATTACAAAATGTTTCAAGCAAATGTTCTTTAGCCATCAGGGGGACATCACTTAGCATGATTGCCTTCGTTGTAGCTTCGCTTTTTACGAAGATATGAAAAGCGGTATGACTTTTTTAAATGGCACGCTGTATTTTTTATTCATTTTCTCTCCTAAAGACCTATTCAAAAATGTAGCACAGTGTACCCTTCACTGAAGCACAACGTTATTAATTACATAACACAACACTAACGTTGACGCTCGCAGCGCTGAGTGTAGGTACTCGGGGTAATGAAACACATCCGCGTGCTGACGTTGACAGAGGATAAATATAAACATAAGTAGAACGCACACCCGTCATTCCGTCATTAATTGTCAGTTGAAGAGTTGTGTGAGTAGAATGTACACCAAGAAGAAGAGGTAGAAATGCTACTCATCTATGGGAAATGTGAGTTAGCAGAACAGTAATCGCAATACTGTTTTATTATGTACGAGTACATTTAGTACAGTAGTTTAGTCCTTTTAAATACTGTTGTGTAGAGTAAGCATACAGTAAAGGCTGTCCTTCCTACAAACTGCATCTTTTATTGTTGCTGTTGTTGTTGAAGGAAGGCAAAATGCTACTCAGGCAGCGGAACGGTACAGAGAGCGATATCCGGACAAGGACCCACCTTCCCGACGGATGTTTTCTCGTATTGTTGCGACGTTTCAGGAAACGCGACGTTTCAACCCACGACAACGCAATCGTTGTAGCACTCGCACAGACGCAGTTGCCGAAGTTACTGTTCTCGCTTCCGTTGCTATGAATCCACATGTGAGCACACGACAGCTTGAACACGAGATTGGCATTCGTAAAACCTGTGTACGTTGTATTCATACACGTCGCGATTCCATCCTTACCATGTACACCTACATCAAGAATTGCATGGGAATGATTTCCAGAATCGTGTACAGTTCTGTCAGTGGGCACAGAAGCAAATCCTCGCCAACCCGAACTTCTTCTCCAATGTTCTATTTACCGATGAATGTTCCTTCTCAAACAACGGACAGGTAAATACAAGTAACATGCATTATTGGTCCTGCGACAACCCACGATGACCTAGACAGGTGGAACATTAGCGTCAATGGAGAGTTAACGTCTGGTGTGGGATGCTTGGTAGTCCAATTATTGGCCCTTATTTCATCAATGGTAGTCTAAACGGCACAGAATATGCCAAATTCCTCAGACGAATTCTTCCTCCTCTTCTGGATGAAGTGCCGTTAAGAGCCAGAATGCTTATGTGGTATCAACATGGTGTATGTCCAGCACATAATGCCTTGCATGCACGTCGTGTTCAGAACCGAAGGTATCCTGCCAGATGGATTGGTCGATGAGTAAGAGTTCATTGGCCTGCTACGTCCCCTGATTTAATTCCTCTGGACTTTTTCCTTCGTGGATGCATTAAAGAAGTTGTATATCGCGATATTCCAACAACTCCAGACGACATGCAGGAACGTATCGTGCTTGCTTGTAATTCTCTTCAGCAGGCAACACTGGAAGCAGTACATAATTCTTTAATTCATCAAGTGCACCAGTGTATCGGTGTCCAGGGTCACCACTTTGAGCACCTTTGAATGTTCTGCTACTGAGCAGTGTTACATGAGAGTCAAAGTCAATTTTGTGTTATGTTTTTACTTGATTTTCATTTGTTTCCTGACAACTCCTGCAAGTGAACGAGTTTGTGATCCCGGGGTCAAAGTCAGTGCTGTGCTATGTAATTAATAACGTTGTGTTTCAGTGAATGGTACACTGTGATACATTCCTGAATAGGTCTTTAGGAGTGGAAATGAATTACCGAATAAAAAATACAGGGTGCCATTTAAAAAAGTCATACCGCTGTTCATATCATTGTAAAAAACAAAGCTACAACGAAGGCAGTCATGCTGATACATGTCCCCCTGAATGCTAAAGAACATTTGCTTGAAACATTTTGTAATTTGCATCTGGACAAACAGTTATTCAGGGTGGTTAAGATAAATGGGACACCCTGTATAAGACGAACTGCTACAGTATATTGCAGACGGTAACTAAAAGAAATACTCAATGAGACGATCAGAAATGACACTCTTATTCAAGGACAATAATTATACTCAAGTAATCGCGATTTAGGGCATTACAAAAAAGGAAGCACATGATTCTTAATAGGGTGAATGAGTTAATGATTACCACGTTGATCTGAAATATGTTCCCGCGGTGGCCACAAGGTGCTTGTTGCGTTCCATGTACCCTTCCACGAACGCAGTTTCATAAAATGAATTCAGGGTCGAATGCACCCATGAAAAGACACGAGAAAGGGGACAGACACCAATAACATCGACCGGTGAGAGCATCGGTGGCCAAACATTCGGAGGTCAGTACGGTATGTACCATTGGTGTAGGGGTAGCGTCTTTGATTCTTAATTAAAACGTCTGCGGTCCCGGGTTCCAATCCCGTGCTGCTTAAATTTTGATTGCAAATCAACATCGGCGGCCAAACACTTCCGACATACGAAGTGACCCTCATTCTGCCAACGGCACTGTCAGAGAGCGAGGAGAATCGGCTAGGGGTTCCGGGCACTCTCTTGTCCTAGGGGTGGGAAACTGTCCCTAAAGGCGGAAGAATAAGCAACGATCAACGTCATGAGGATGCAGAAGCCAATGGAAACTACTGCATTAAAGACACGTAATGTGTATCCACAGGACACGTTGTGGCCTGCAGTTGAAGAAGTGTCATGATGATCTCTCCATTGGCAAAATACACTCCTGGAAATGGAAAAAAGAACACATTGACACCGGTGTGTCAGACCCACCATACTTGCTCCGGACACTGCGAGAGGGCTGTACAAGCAATGATCACACGCACGGCACAGCGGACACACCAGGAACCGCGGTGTTGGCCGTCGAATGGCGCTAGCTGCGCAGCATTTGTGCACCGCCGCCGTCAGTGTCAGCCAGTTTGCCGTGGCATACAGAGCTCCATCGCAATATTTAACACTGGTAGCATGCCGCGACAGCGTGGACGTGAACCGTATGTGCAGTTGACGGACTTTGAGCGAGGGCGTATAGTGGGCATGCGGGAGGCCGGGTGGACGTACCGCCGAATTGCTCAACACGTGGGGCGTGAGGTCTCCACAGTACATCGATGTTGTCGCCAGTGGTCGGCGGAAGTTGCACGTGCCCGTCGACCTGGGACCGGACCGCAGCGACGCACGGATGCACGCCAAGACCGTAGGATCCTACGCAGTGCCGTAGGGGACCGCACCGCCACTTCCCAGCAAATTAGGGACACTGTTGCTCCTGGGGTATCGGCGAGGACCATTCGCAACCGTCTCCATGAAGCTGGGCTACGGTCCCGCACACCGTTAGGCCGTCTTCCGCTCACGCCCCAACATCGTGCAGCCTGCCTCCAGTGGTGTCGCGACAGGCGTGAATGGAGGGACGAATGGAGACGTGTCGTCTTCAGCGATGAGAGTCGCTTCTGCCTTGGTGCCAATGATGGTCGTATGCGTGTTTGGCGCCGTGCAGGTGAGCGCCACAATCAGGACTGCATACGACCGAGGCACACAGGGCCAACACCCGGCATCATGGTGTGGGGAGCGATCTCCTACACTGGCCGTACACCACTGGTGATCGTCGAGGGGACACTGAATAGTGCACGGTACATCCAAACCGTCATCGAACCCATCGTTCTACCATTCCTAGACCGGCAAGGGAACTTGCTGTTCCAACAGGACAATGCACGTCCGCATGTATCCCGTGCCACCCAACGTGCTCTAGAAGGTGTAAGTCAACTACCCTGGCCAGCAAGATCTCCGGATCTGTCCCCCATTGAGCATGTTTGGGACTGGATGAAGCGTCGTCTCACGCGGTCTGCACGTCCAGCACGAACGCTGGTCCAACTGAGGCGCCAGGTGGAAATGGCATGGCAAGCCGTTCCACAGGACTACATCCAGCATCTCTACGATCGTCTCCATGGGAGAATAGCAGCCTGCATTGCTGCGAAAGGTGGATATACACTGTACTAGTGCCGACATTGTGCATGCTCTGTTGCCTGTGTCTATGTGCCTGTGGTTCTGTCAGTGTGATCATGTGATATATCTGACCCCAGGAATGTGTCAATAAAGTTTCCCCTTCCTGGGACAATGAATTCACGGTGTTCTTATTTCAATTTCCACGAGTGTATTCCGAAATAGTCCCCCATTCGGATCTCCGTGAGGGGACTGGAAAGGGGGAGGCTACTATGAGAAAAAGATTGAATAATCAACGAAAGGATAACGTTCTACGAATCGGGGTTTGGAATGTCAGAAGCTTGAACGTGGCAGTGAAACGAAAATCTGAAAAGGGAAATGCAAAGGCTCAATTTAGATATAGTAGGGGTTAGTGAAGTGAAGTGCAAAGAAGACAAGGATTTCTGATCAGATGATCATATGAGTATAGAGTAATATCAACAGCTGCAGAAAATGGTATAACAGAAGTGGAATTCGTTATAAATAGGAAAGTAGGGCAGAGAGCGCCTAACAGGGTTGTTCTTCTCAGAATCGACAGCAAACCAACACCGACAACGATAGTTCAGGTATACATGTCGACGTCGCCAGCTGAAGATGAAGAGATAGGGAAAGTGTATGAGGATACTGAAAGTGTGATAGAGTACGTAAAGGAGGATGAAAATCTAATAGTGATGGGGGACTGGAATGCAGTTGTAGGAGAAGGAGTAGACGCAAAGGTGGCAGGAGAATGACGGCTTGGGATAAGGAATGAGAGAGGAAATAGACTAATTGAGTCCTGAAACACGTTTCAGCTAGTAATAGCGAATACCTTCTTCAAGAATCACAAGAGGAGAAGGTGTACTTGGAAAAGGCCGGGAGATACCGGAAGATTTCAGTTAGATTACATCATAGTCAGACATAGATACCGAGATCAGATACTGGATTGCAGGGAGTACTCAGGAGCAGATATAGACTCATATCACAATATACACTAATGCTCATAAATTAAGGATAATGCTGATACATAGTCAAACAACGCTCTGGTGGGCGGTTTCTGGGTTTAAATCACCTCGGGTATGACCATGCGTTGCATTTGACCTGCGGTCGTTGCACCGTGGCGCTGGCAGCAGTCCACATCTGCAGAGGTGTGTTGGTGCATGTCAGAGTACCGTGCATCGAGTAAGTGTGAAGACGTTTTCAGACGTGATAATGGTGACTGTGTGTTGAAAATAGCTCAAAGAACACATATTGATGGCGTTATGAGGGGTAGAATACTAGGGCGACTGGAGGCTGCTCAAACACAGCAGGTCGTGTGGCCGCCCGTGTGCTACAAAATGTGATCTCAAGATTATGGCAACCATTCCTGCAGACAGGAAACGTGTCCAGGCCTTACGGTGCGGGACGTTCACTGTTTACAACACCACAAGAAGACCGACATCTCATCACCAGTGCCCGCAGACGGCCACGGAATACTGCAGGTCGCCTTGCTCGGGACCTTACTGCCGCCACTGGAACAGTTGTCTCCAGACACACAGTCTACAGACGACTGAATAGGCATGGCTTATTCACCCGGAGACCTGCACGGTGCATTCCACTGATCCCTGGTCATAGGAGAGCCCGTAAAGCCGAGTGTCAACAACTCAGTACATGGTCATTGGAACACTGGTCCCAGGTTATGCTCACGGACGAGTCCAGGTATAGTCTGAACGGTGATTCTCGCCGGGTTTTCATCTGGCGTGAACCAGGAACCAGAAACTAACCCCTTAATGTCCTTGAAAGGTGCCGGCCGCGGTGGTCTAGCGGTTCTGGCGCTGCAGTCCGGAACCGCGGGACTGCTACGGTCGCAGGTTCGAATCCTGCCTCGGGCATGGGTGTGTGTGATGTCCTTAGGTTAGTTAGGTTTAAGTAGTTCTAAGTTCTAGGGGACTTATGACCTAAGATGTTGAGTCCCATAGTGCACAGAGCCATTTGAATCCTTGAAAGGTACCTGTATGGAGGTCGTGGTTTGATGTTGTGGGGTGGGATTATTATTGGTGCACGCACACCCCTGCATGTCTTTGAGACAGTAACTGTAACAGGACAGCTGTATCGCGTCGTCATTTTGCACCAGTATGTCCGCCTTTTCAGGGGTGCAGTGGGTCCCACATTCCTTCTGATGGATGATAACGCTCGGCCCTACCGAGCTGCCATCGTGGAGGAGTACCTTGAAACCGAAGATATAAGGCGAATGGAGTGACCTGCCTGTTCTCCAGACCTAAACCCCATCGAGCACGTCTGGGATGCTCTCGGTCGACGTATCAATGCACGTCTTCAACCCCCTATGACACTCCAGGGGCCCAGACCGGCGCTGATGCAAGAATGGGAGGCTATATCCCAGCAGCTGCTCGACCACCTGATCCAGGGTACGCCAATCCGTTGTGCGGCCTGTGTATGTGTGCATGGTGATCATATCCCATATTGATGTCGGGGTACATGCGCAGCGGCGTTTTGTAGCGAATGTGTTTCGGAACGGTTTTCTTAAATTATCACCAATACCGTGGACTTACAGATCTGTGTTGTGTGTGTACCCTATGTGCC
Organism: Schistocerca cancellata; assembly: GCF_023864275.1. Taxonomy (NCBI): domain Eukaryota; kingdom Metazoa; phylum Arthropoda; class Insecta; order Orthoptera; family Acrididae; genus Schistocerca; species Schistocerca cancellata. The sequence goes on from NC_064628.1 coordinate 223,740,375, forward strand.
TATGCTATTAGCGCCAGTTTTGTGTAGTGCCATGTTGTGTGCCACCACATTCTGCAGTTATCCTTAATTTATGAGCATGAGTATAATAGTGATGAAGAGAAGGCTGAAGTTTAAGACATTAGTCAGGAAGAATCAATACGCAAAGAAGTGGGACACGGAAGTACTAAGGAATGACGAGATACGCTTGAAGCTCTCTGAGGCTACAAATACAGCAATAAGGAATATCTCAGTAGGCAGTACAGTTGAAGAGGAATGGGCATCTCTAAAAAGGGCCATCACAGAAGTGGGAAAGAAAAACATAGGTACAAAGAAGGTAACTGCGAAGAAACCATGAGTAACAAAAGGAATTCTTCAGCTGATCGACGAAAGGAGGAAGAACAATAATGTTTCGGGAGACTCAGGAATACAAAAATACAGGTCGCTGAAGAATGAAATAAATAGCAATTGCAGGGGAACTAAGACAAAATGGATTCATAAAACAAGTGATGGAACTGGGAAAGAAATGACTACGGGAACACACACTCAGCATACAGGAAAGTCAAAGCAACCTTCAGTAATATTAAAAACAAGGGTGGTTACATTAAGAATATAACGGGAATTTCACTGTTAAATGGAGAGGAGAGAGCGGATTGGTGAAAAGAATACATCGAAAGCCTCTATGAAGGGGAAGACTTGTCTAATGTGACAGAAGAAGAAACAGGGAGTCGCTTTAGAAGTGATAGGAGATAAAGTATTAGAATCAGAAGGTAAAAAAGCTTGGAAGGACTTAAGATCAAATAAGGCAGAAGGGATGGATAACATTCCATCAGAATTTCTAAAATCTGTAGGAGAAGTGGCAACAAAACGACTATTCACGTGTGTAGAATGTATTAGTCTGGCGGCGTATAATCTGAGTTTCGGAAAAATATCATCGAAAAATGGTTCAAATGGCTCTGAGCACTATGGGACTTAATTCTGAGGTCATCAGTCTCCTAGAACTTAGAACTACTTAAAACTAACTAATCTAACGACATCACACACATCCATGCCCGAGACAGGATTCGAACCTGTATCATCGACACAATTCCGAAGACTGCGAAAGCTGAAAACTGCGAGAATTATTGCTCTATCAGCTCACCAGCTCATGAATCCAAGACGCTTACAGGAATAATATACAGAAGAATGGAATAAAAACTGAGGACGTGCTAGATGACGATCAGTTTGGCGTTAGGAACGGTAAATGCACGTGACAGGCAATTCTGACATTGCAGTCGTAGTGGAAGCAAGACCAGCGAAAAATCAAGACACGTTCATAGCCATTGTCGACCTGGAAAAAGGGTTCGGCAATGTGAAATAATGCAAGGCATTCTAAATTCTGTGAAAAATAGGGGTAAGCTATAGGGAGAGACGGGTAATATACAGTATGTACAAGAGCCAAGAGGGAATAGTAAGACTGAAGACCAAAGACGGAGAGCTCTAATTAGAAATGATGTAAGACAGGGATGTAGTTTTTCACCCCTAGTGTTCAATCTCTACATCGAAGAAGCAATTATAGAAATGAAAGAATGGTTTAGGAGTGAAATTAAAATTCAAGTTGAAAGGATATCAATTATATGATTCGCTGATGACATTGCTTTCATGAGTGAAAGTGAAGAAGCATTACATGATTTGCTGCATTTGACGAACAATCTAATGAGTACAGAATATGGAATGAGAGTAAAACGGAGAAGAAAGTAAGGGGAAGTAGCAGAAATGAGAACAGCGAGAAACTTAGCATCATGACTGATGGTCACGAATTAGATGAAGTTAAGGCATTCTGCTACCTAGGCAGTAAAATAACCAATGATGGACGGAGTAAGGAGGACATCAAAAGCAGACTAGCACTGGCTCTAGCACCAGGCATTCCTGGTCAAGAGAAGTCTACTAGTATCAAATAAAGACCTCAATTTGAGGAAGAAATTTCTGAAATGTACGCCTGGAGTAAAGCATTGTATGGTAGTGAGGCATAGATTGTGGGTAATTGGAACAGAAGAGTATCGAAGGATTTGAGATGTGGTGCTACAGACGAATACTGAAAATTATGTGGACTGATAAGGTAAGGAATGAGGAGGTCCTGTGCAGAATCGTAGAGGAAAGGAATAAGTCGAAAACACTGATATGGAGAAGGGACAGGATGATAGGACATTGAGCCGTAGTAAAAATTGCTGTTTTGAAAAGCGCGCCGCAGCGCGTAGTGTAAAGCAGTCGCCCTCCGTTTCTGGCGGTGGCGCCGCTGTGGCAATCGCAGCTTTAGTGTCTCCCTCTGGTGGAAAGGGGAAAGGTTGCCCGTTCACGTGCATTTAAGTGGCGCTATCAGCTCGGCAGTCTCACCATTGACCGTCACCTCACCTGGATCCCTCATCTCCGATCCATCCAATCCAAAGCCCACAACCGCCTCCGCCTCCTCAAACTCCTCTCTGGCCGGACATGGGGGTTGCACCCCTCTACCATCCTCCACACCTACAAATCCTTAATCCGTCCCATCCTCTGTTATGCCAGTCCTGCCTGGATATCTGCCCCCCCCAAATTCTATCAGTCCCTCCAGATCCTTGAGCGTCATGCACTCCGCCTCGCCTTCCGTATCCGCCTCCCGTCCCCCACGCGGATCCTCTATGATCTCATTCCTTTCCCCCATCTGCTCCTCTTCCTCGAACATATCCGCATCCTCTACACCTCCCGCCGTCTTGAACCCCCCACCCCCTGGTTGCTCCTCTCCTCTCCCATCCTCGCCCCCTGCCCCGTCTTCACCGTTGTGTCCCCCCTACCCTCCATCTCTACACCCTCCATCTCCTTTCCCAAGGTGGCTTCCGTCAACTCCCCCTCCCGGATGATGCCCTCTCTCCCTCCATTTATCCTTCCTATCAACTCTGATCCTCCCTCCCCCTCCTTTCCTCTGTCCTTTCCCTGGGCTCCCTCTCCCCCCCCCTTCCGTCCTGTTTCCTCCCCACTACACCTCTCCCTACCTCCCTTCTCCCCCCCAGTCCTTTTGTATTCCCCTCCTCTGCCTACCCCCCTCCCTGTCGCGTCTGCCCCCCACCCCTCTTATGGGTTCTCATCCTCCATCAGCTCCTTTCCCGGTTCCCCCCCCTTCGCTTTTACTCTCCTTTCCCCCCCTTTTTGTTTTCCCATCTCCTGTCCAGTTTCCCCCCACCTGCTCTCGACTGTGGTGTCACCTTTGCCGACTTTTTCGTGCTGTGTTCTAGTGACTATTCAGTGTTGTGTTGCGAACAGAAACCATGCTGTCGCTGGGTGTGCATTTTTATATACTTTGCGAACAGAATCCAGACTGTCGCCGTGTTTTCTTTTAATTGTCTATTGTTTCCCCTGTCTGCTCCGTATGTATTTTTATTCGCTTCATCCTCCCTCTGTTGTTTGTTTTAATTTCCCCATTTTCTTTTCACCTTGTTACTCACTAAGTCCCCGATTTTATCGCCTGTTTTTTATTATTGTTTATTCTCCTGCTCTTTATCAGAAAATCTGTAGGCTGCAGAGCGGCGTCCTAAGCTGCTGCCAGCCCGCCCCCCCTTCGGGGGGAATTGAAATTCAATAAAGGAAAAAAAAAAAAAAAAAAAACTCGGCAGTCCATCAGAGGGTTGGATCCCCTCAGTCGACGACGTCAGGTTGCAACGCCTGGGCTACTCTCAGGTTGTAATCTCCGTCTTCGACGGTTGTGTCCGTCTGTCTGTCTGTCCGTCTGCCTGCCTGCCTGCCTGCCCGTCGCTTCCTACTGTAGCTGTTCGTCCGTCCGTCCGTCTGTCCGCCTGCCTGCTCGCTGTCCGCCGCCGCCGCCGCCGCTACCGCTGCTGCCTGCTGCCTGCTGTCCGTCCGTCCGTCTGTCTGTTCGCCGTCGTCTGCCTGTTCGCCACCGCCGCCGTCGCCGCCGCCGCCGCCGCCGCCTGCTGTCCGTCCGTCCGTCCGTCTGTTCGCCGCCGTCCGTCTGTTCGCCGCCGCCGCCAGCCGGTGCCCGCCGCCGCCGCCGCCTGCTGTCCATCCGTCCGTCCGTCCGTCCGTCGTTTCGCCGCCGTCCGTCTGTTCGTCGCCGCCGCCAGCCGGTGGCCGTCCGTCTGTTCGCCGCCAGCCGGTGCCCGCCGCCGTCGCCGCCGTCGCCGCCTGGTCGCCGCCGTCGCCGCCGTCCTGACCCTGGTCTACGGCCGTCTTCGTCTTCATCTGTCTTCGTCTTCATCCATCTCATCTTTGTCTGTCCCCAGTTTCTGTCCTTTCCTATTCGTTCTGTTCGTTATTTCTCCCTACCGTCATGTCCGCCCCCACCACCACTGCCACCGCTACCACCACCGTCATAGTTTATACTTCCCCTTCCGCCGCCTCCACCACTATCACATGGTGTGCCCAGTCCCACCCCCCTCCTTCCATCCCTCCTCTTCTCACTCTCCCTTCGCCCTCACTCTTTGTCGCCCCCTCTCCAGCTTCTTCCTCTCGATCTGATCCTTTCCCCCCACTCCCCCAGCCTGTCACTGCAGCTCCGGCTCGGGTGGTGGCCCGTCGGGCCACTGTCCATGCCCAGCTCTCCCCGTCGCCTTCGCCATCACCGCCGCCACCGCCACCGCCGTCGTCACCGTCGCCTTCGCCTTCACCGTCACCATCACCATCTCCGGCGCCGACTCCGGCCCCGGGACCTGCCCCTCCCCGCAACATTCCAGTTGTTCCCATCCCCCACACCTCCTCCACCGCCGTCAAGCGCCCCAGTGGCACCCCTGCCTCGTCTGCTCCCAAAAAGGCTCCGCCTCGTCCCCCTTCCCCCACCCATGATGACATGGATGTCTCCCCGCCCGTCCCTGCCCCCTCATCCTCCTCCTCTACCCCCTCCTCCTACCACTACCTCCTCTCCCGTCCTGATCCCTCTCTCCTTGAAGCCCGGAACCTCACCCTCTTCCTTCGCCAGCATTGTCCTGGTGCCCCCATCTCCCTCCTCACTCCTCGCCGTGATTCGGTGCTTATCTCCTCCCCCAGCCCTACCCTCCACACAGACCTCCTTTCCCACATCCCTGTCACCCGCTTTGGCCCACATGCCTCCCTCACCCCTACTCCTTCCCCACCTCTCTCCCGCCAACCCCAACCCCCGCGTCGCCCACCGACCTTCACCGCCGTGATCACTCGGCTCAGTCCAGTGATCATGGAGGAGGAGGTGTTGGCGGAGCTTCAGGCCCATCCCCATCTGGAGGTGCGTGCGGTTCGTCGCATCCACAACGCTGCCGGCCCCACCCGCCTTATGCGGGTTTTTTCTGAGCACGCCCTCTCCATTGACCGTCTCCTGAAGGAGGGTGCCCTCCTTTTTAACCAACGTTACAAAGTCGACCCCTCCCGTTCCCCTCCTCAATCCCTCCGCTGCCAAAGGTGCTTGCGGTATAATGCGCACCCAACATCTGAGTGCCGCGAGGCCCCCATCTGCCCGCACTGTGGGCAAGCCCACTTTTTACGGCAGTGCCCCAATCTCCAGTCCCCCCCCCCTCCTGTAATACCTGTAACCTCCCTCATCCCACCTACTCCCAGAAGTGTAAGGCCCGACCCCCTCCTACCACTCATGAACTCACCGTTCCTGTCCGCCCTCTGGACGCCCCCACCCCTCCCGGCAACTCCCTTCGCCCACCCCCTACCGCTGAGGACATCATCAGATTCCTCACCATCATCCTTCAGAATGTCCATCCTTTTCAGCGCCCGCACACCCTCCAACAGATCTCCCTCGCCGCCCGTTCCGTTTTCCAGCTCAAAATGTACGCCACCTACTCCAACAACCAGGCCCATTTCACCTTCTCCCGTCTTGACACCCTCGTTTAAATCCCTATCATGGCGCGACAGCACCGTATCCATTTCAGCAACATACGCTCCCTTCCCGCCAACAAGAATCTCTTCCTGCACACCCTTGCCACCCACTGCGTGGATGCCTTCCTCCTCAATGAAACCTTCCTGCAACCCCACCACACAGTTCACACTTCGCCCTACCTCCTCCACCGCTCCGATAATCCCCTCCCGATTGCGCGTGGCGGAGTTGCCATTGGGCATCACCGCCAGATCCCCGTTTGGCTCCAACCTCTCCTTCCCGACCCCACCGAACACCTGATCCTTAATGTCTTCTTCCCCGGCCTTACCGTTACCTGCGCCACCATCTATGTTCGCCCCAACGCTCCTCTTCCCTTCGACTTCCTCTCCCACTTTGACCGTACCTTCTCCTCCTACGTGATCGCCGTCGACCTCAACATCCATAGTCGTTCCGCTGCCCAGTTACGGCGGTGGCATCGGTTCCTCTCCACCCTTCAAGGCGACCTCATCCCCATCCCCCAGCACACCCATCCCAAATCCAACTCCACTCCCAATGTTATTCTCTCCTCCCCCAACCTCCTTGGTCGCATAACGGTGGATGTCCTGGAGCCTATTGGTAGTGACCATCTCCCTGTCCTCCTCACCATTTCAGACGGACGTCGCCGCCGACCCGACCCTCGTAATGACTCTCCCCCTAAGTACGTCCATGACTATTCCCGTGCCGACTGGAATGCCTACCGGGATACCCTCTCCACCCAGGTCGATAGCCACCCTTTCACCTACCACCACCCCGATGATGTCACCCATGCTGCCTCCTTTCTCCAGCAGACCTTGTCTGAGGCCGTGGAGGCCCACGTCCCTACTGTCGCCATCCACCCCCACCATCCTACCTTACCCCCACAGGCCGTCCTCCTACTCCGTGAATCCCGCCGTCTCTACCGTGCCTTCCTCCACACGCGTGACCCGGACACACTACAACACATTCGTAATTTGCTCGCGGCTAAGAAACGCCAGGACTGGCGACAGACATGCACCCGTTTAAATGCTACCCTACCAATCAACTCGTCCAAGTTCTGGTCAGCCTTCCATCGCCTTACCGGAACTAAACCCTCCCCCTACTATCCTCTTCTCCACGATGATCACCCCTTCCCTGACACCCTTAGTAAGGCCAACCACTTTGCCTCCTACCTCTCCGATGTTTTTTCCATCCCCGATGATCCCCAGTTCGATAACTCCCTCTTCCCCGATATCCGCGATCAAACTGACACCTCTGTCCCTCCCCTCGCTCCTGGTTTCCAGTACTTGGACAACATTACACACACGGAACTCAATGCCCCTATCACTACACAGGATCTCATTGATACACTCCGCACAAAACGCAACACCGCTCCTGGTCACGATCGTGCCACCTACCGTCACCTTCGTGAAGCTCCTGTCTCTTTCCTCTCCACCCTGGCCAGGCTCTACAATGTAGTCCTGTCCACCGGTTACTACCCCGACCTGTGGAAAACCTCCCGTATCCTCATGTTCCTTAAACCTGGCAAACCGCCGTCCGCCGTCTCCTCGTACCGTCCCATCAGCCTTACCTCGGTCTTCAGCAAGGTCCTGGAATCTATCCTCACCCGACGCATCCACCAGCATCTCCGCCAGCACCGCCTCCTTTCCGTTACCCAGTGTGGCTTTCGGCCGTCCTTCTCTTCTGATGACCTTCTCCTTCACCTCACTCATCTCCTTTCCGAACAGCTTAATTCCCGTCGCTCCGCAATCTTCCTCTCCCTGGACCTCGAACGTGCCTATGACCGCGTATGGCATTCCGGCCTCCTCTTCAAGCTCCAAACCTTCGCCCTTCCCATTAACTACGTCCGTCTGATCGGCTCCTTTCTCTCCCACCGTCCTTCCTATGTCACTGTCCATAACACAGATTCCTACACCTTTTTCCCCTCTGCCAGTGTGCCCCAAGGCTCCGTCCTCTCCCCCCTTCTGTACCTTTTGTACACGGCGGACATGCCGCAAAAGTCACCACCCCTCCACCTTCTCCAGTTTGCCGATGACACCGCCTTCCTTGCCCTTGCCCCCACCCTGCAGCGCTCCCGACACCTTCTCGAATCCCATCTTGACCGGTTCACCGCTTGGTGCAACCAGTGGTTGCTCAAGGTCAATCCCTCCAAAACCCAGGTGATCATTGTAGGCAAAACCACCCCTTCCTTCCGCCTCCTTGATTTCTATCTGACCATCTATGGCCGTCCTATCGCCCTCACTCCCACCCTTAAGTACCTTGGCGTCACCCTCGACCTACGCCTCTCCTGGACTCCTCATCTCCGGACAATCCAAGCCAAGGCACGCTCCCGCCTCAGTCTACTCAAGCTCCTCTCCGGCCGTACGTGGGGTCTGGACCCCTCCACCATCCTCCACACCTATAAATCCCTCATCTGCCCTATCCTTTGTTATGCCCATCCGGCTTGGATCTCCGCCCCCCTACCTTTTACAAATCCCTTCAAATCCTTGAACGCCATGCTCTCCGCCTCGCCTATCACATCCGTCTCCCCTCCCCCACGCAGATCCTCTATGATCTCATCCCCTTCCCCCACCTTCTCCTCTTCCTTGAAAGGATACGGATCCTGTACACCTCCCGTAAACTCGACCCTCCTCACCCGCTCGTCTCCCCGATCCACACCCACCCCCGCCCGCTGCCGCGCCTGTATTCCCATGTCCCACCCGGTCTCCATCTCTCAACCCTCCCAAGGTGGCTTCCGCCAGCTCCCCCTCCTCGATGATGTCCTCCTCCCTTCCATCTACCCCTCCTATCAACTTTGATCCTCCCCCCCACCTCCTGTGTCCTTTCCTTTAGGCACCCTCCCTCCCCCCCTTTCCCTTCCCTTCTCTTTCCTTTCCCCCCTCCCTCCTACCCTCTCCCCCGGGCTTCCCCTCCCCCTTCCTCCTTCCCCCTCTCTCCTTTGCCCATGGCATCTCTGCTCTCCCCTCTCCCATTTCCCCTTCCTCCTCCTCTCTTGGCAGGTCCCCGGACTCGTACACGCTCAGTGAACATTCGCGCGCCGGAGATCATTGCCATCAGTGTTTAGTGTGTGTGCATCGTTTTGTGTTTCGTGCAGTTACAACTCAACTGTTCACATGTGCCGTCGCCGTTCTCCGTGTTTTGTGCGCCGTGTCTCCAAGTGTTAGTGTTTTCTTCGTCCAACGTGAACGGCTTCTTGTTTCTTGTTTTTTTTTGTATCTCCATTTTTTGCCCGCCGTTTTTTGTATTGTATATATCACCTCTCTGTCATGTTTATTGTTCCACTTAAGGCTGAAGAGCAGCGTACTATGCTGCTGACAGCCCGCCTGTATAGGTGTTTAAAATTACAATAAAGGAAAAAAAAAAAAAACTCGGCAGTCGGCCCCAGGGCTCTGTCCTCTCCCTCTCCTCTACCTCCTGTACACGGGCGATATGCCCCAACCCCCCCCCCCCTCCCACCAGTACATCTCTTGCAATATGCTGATGACACCGCATTCCTCGCCCTCGCTCCTACCCTCCAACGGTCCCAACGCCTTCTCCAGAATCACCTTGACCTTTTTTCTGCATGGTGTAACCAGTGTGCCGGCCGCGGTGGTCTCGCGGTTCTGGCGCTGCAGTCCGGCACCGCGGGCCTGCTACGGTCGCAGGTTCGAATCCTGGCTCGGGCATGGGTGTGTGTGATGTCCTTAGGTTAGTTAGGTTTAAGTAGTTCAAAGTCCTAGGGGACTTATGACCTAAGATGTTGAGTCCCATAGTGCTCAGAGCCATTTGAACCATTTTTGTAACCAGTGGCTCCTGAAACTCAACCGTTCCAAGACCCAGGCAATCATCGTAGGTCATACCACTCGCTCCTTCCGGCTCCTGGATTTCTCCCTTACTGTCTGCGCCCATCCTGTCCGCCTCACCCCCACCCTCACCTACCTTGGCCTCACCATTGACCGTCACCTCACCTGGATCCCTCATCTCCACTCCATCCAATCCAAAGCCCACAACCGCCTCCGTCTCATCAGACTCCTCTCTGGCCGGACATGGGGGTTACACCCCTCTACCATCCTCCACACCTACAAATCCTTAATCCGCCCCATCCTCTGTTATGCCAGTCCTGGCTGGATATGTGCCCCCCCCCCCCCCCCGCAAATTCTGTAAGTCCCTCCAGATCCTTGAGCGTCATGCACTCTGCCTCGCCTTCAGTATACGCCTCCCGTCCCCCACGCGGATCCTCTATGATCTCATTCCGTTCCCCCATCTGCTCCTATTCCTCGAACATATCCGCATCCTCTACACCTCCCGCCGTCTTGAACCCCTCACCCCCTGGTTGCTCCTATCCTCTCCCATCCCTGCCTCCTGCCACGTCTTCACCGTTGTGTCCCCTCTACCCTCCATCTCTACACCCTACATCTCCTTTCCCAAGGTGGCTTACATCAACTCCCCCTCCCGGATGATGCCCTCTCTCCCTCCATTTATCCCTCCTATCAACTCTGATCCCCACTCCCCCTCCTTTCCTCTGTCCTTTCCCTGGGCTCCCTCTTCCTCCCTTCTGTCCTGTTTTCTCCCCACTAAACCTCTCCCTACCTCCCTTCTCCCCCCCCCCGAGTCCTTTTGTATTACCCTCCTCTGCCTACCCTCTCCCTGTCGCGTCTGCCCTGCGCCCCCTACCCCTCTTATGGGTCCTACTCCTCCATCAGCTCCTTTCCCGGCTCCCCCCCCCTTTGCTTGTACTCTCCTTCCCCCCTTTTTTATTTTCCCATCATCTGTCCAGTTTCCCCCCACCTGCTCTCGGCTGTGGTATGTCACATTTCCCAACTTTTTAGTGCAGTGTTCCAGTGACGGTTCAGTGTTGTTCGTCTTTCTCGTGTTGCGAACAGAAACCATGCTGTCGCTAGGTGTGAATTTTATGTCTTTTGCGAACAGAAACCAGACTGTCGCCGTTTTTTTTAATTGTCTGTCTATTGTTTTACCTGTCTGCTTCGTACGTATTTTATTGGCATCATCATCCCTCTGTTCTTTGTTTTAAGTTCCACGATTTTTTTTCGCCATGTTACTCTTTACGTCTCCTATTTTATCGCCTGTTTTTATTATTTATTCTCTTCATCTTTTTAACAAAGTCTGTAGGCTGAAGAGCGGCATACTAAGCTGTTGCCAGCCCGCCCCCCTTCGGGGGGAATTGAAATTCAATAAAGGAAAAAAAAAAATCGGCAGTCGGTTAGTCTGTCAGTCTGAGTCGGTCAGTCAGTCAGTCAGTCAGAGGCAGTTGGTCAGCCAGCACAGTCTGTCAGTCTCGGCGAGTCTAGTCAGTTGGTCCAGCGGAGTGAGTCTGGGTCAGTCACTCGTCACCGGTTACTGGTCTGTCTCACGTTCGCATTTGTGTGGCAGTCAGTGCCTGTTTGTCGTCCGGAGTACTAGTATGTGTTAGACCGCCAGTCTGCTCGAGTTTGTTTAGGCAATGAGCATTGGCGTTTGGATCGATCGGTTGGTCGGTCGCGCACTGATGACTTGTCCGTCTTGAGCGTCGGCCCATGTGAGGTCGCCACGGCAGTCCAGTGGGCCGGTGGCTTCGCGGCCGACACGAGAGCAACAGGAGTCAACCTACCACATCGGTCTGCCCGGTGCGAGCGGCGACGCCGTGAGACGGCAGATCGGCGCGCTTCCTGCGCCCGTTGAAGCGGCTGGCAGCGGACGGTTCGGGAGAGCGTTTTGGGGTTGCTGCGCCGGGTCTTCGCCAGACATCGCAGTTTATTAGGAGTTAAGTGATTCGAGATACGTTGTTTTAGTTCACTTGTTAAATTCTACTTGTTTCCTTGGTCAGTCTCTCGTCCGCATGTTAGTGCCTGTCTGTCTACCATACGTTAATAGCTGCCTATGTCATATTTGTCGGATTCGGTGTTAACGAATTTATAGAATTAAGGTAAAGGCCGTATTCCTGAAATATGTTTTTACCTTGCCTATCATCTTACGAGGCGGTATATGTGTAATGTACAGTACGTTGTACCTTTTATGTAAGTCTGAATTTCATGGGTTTTGTTTAAATAGTCATTTTTTAAAAGTTGGCACCGTTCCACCGCAAGAGCCCCTTTAAAACCAAATTGCACGTTTGGTGGCAAATAATTTCTTATTGTGAGTGTTTGTACCACTTCCATCCCTTTTACGGGGTGCATAGCTAATGTGTTTGTGTGAGTTGTTAAAATTTTTAGTTTAAAGTATATATATATATATATATATATATATATATATATATATATATATATATATATATATATATATATATATACTGCCTTTGACTAATTGTAAATTGATATTTATACAGTGATTTCTGGTTGTAATTAGAGTCGGTCCGGCACACAGTTTTAATCTGCCAGGAAGTTTCAAGTTTCAGAATAACAAGTACTCAGCACATTTTAACAGCAAGGTATTGTTGAATAGCTGATGACAAAAGGGTAAAAGCTGTCAATCCAGGTACCCACGCTCAGATTTGCAATATGATATATAAGACCGGCGCAGAAGCATATGATGTTATATTTACACGAGTAATTAATTTCTAGTAAAGCAGCAGTGAGAAAAGTATTGACACAAAGCAGCATGTGAAGCTAGAAGTACTAGAATATTACAACATATTTTAGAAAGATGTGATATATTCATTACTAGCTGACAAACATGCCAATTCCCGGGTATTCATCTTGTCAATTTTCAATTAGAAATGAAAACAAAAATAGAACAGGGTTTATAGTGAAGTATCGGAAAAATTTAATTTCCATTTATTCCTGAAAACACTTTTGAAATTACGAATCTGTCGCACAAAGAAATTTTCATTGTGTACAAATGTTTAAGTACAGCATTGAAATTAAGAATTGTGATCCTGGACAATTTCTTCAACTTGGACGCAGCTGCTTTGCGTGTCTGTAACGCTATTTTGTGAACGCATCTATAGGCGGTTATTGTTTTCGCCTACAGCCGTTTGCGATTCGCAGTTGAAAGCTGCCATGTGTTAGGGATTTCCTTAAGTTCATACGACTATGGAATTGTCTTAGGACTGAAAAAGTAAATGGATTACAACTTCATGCACGATTAGGCACATTCTCTAATATCTCAGTGTTTATGACGTCTTTATCTGCTGCACTATGTGTGGTACCATGAGATACATCTGTAGATGCATTTAGCCGCACGTGTGTACCGTATATTGACTACAAAATTTATTGAGAATACACTTAGTAGCACTGAAATAATTTAAACGTCATGAGTGACGTAACAGATTTTCCGCATCTCATTCTATATGACGTTATATCTCTTGAACAATGATAGGTAGGTGGTTCTTACCTCCACAGCGACTGTTGTCTGATAATAAGGGTTACATATATATACCAAGTTTGGTTCAAACAACTCCAGTAGTTTAGGGGGAGATAGAGAACACAAAACCACACACACATCCATTTTTACAATGTGTACGGATTAAAAAGAAAAATAAGTGATAAGATCAAATATCGTAAATTACTTGAGAACGTGAGAAACAGCATCAATCTGAATGGTCCAATACAGGGAGGAGAGAAATTGTAATGATAATGATAGTACAAAAATATAAGAAAAATATCTAAACTTTTTTATATTATCAATTTTCACGTGAATAACATTAAAAATCGTCGCCCTGGTGTAGCAATTAATGTAGAATCAATCAGTTAGCCTCATTTTTCTGGTCTTTATATGTTATAATGCATGCTACTAGTGACTTATTTACATAGTTTGTATTGCACTAGTAACAAGAGTTCTGACGCAGATTAGCGCCTTTAGGAGCCAGGAAGATTGGGGCAACAAATAAGTAGAAAGGTAGGAGGGCTCTACCTAACTGGTTTTGCGGAAGCGTTACCAGCGAGTCGCTGCTGTACCGTATCGAGGCGGTAACTCGGTCGAGTTTGCTAGTACAATACATATTTAGTCCCGCATGGTACGGTGGAGATCTCGAGTTATGCTGGAAAGTGAGTAGTGTCTTTGGCAATAAAGTTAGTTTGATAACGGAATGAGACTATGAAAAGTTCAGTTAATTTCAGTTGTCTGTGAGACACTTGCGCAAATCTGAATCCTGCAAACGATAATTTTCTGGATGAATCAGATTTATTTTGTTCATCTCTGACGTATAATCCATTATGTTGATGTCACCTTCGTAATTTACGTATGCGGGGATAGGCGGACACTAAAAGTGAATAAATTGCGTTTGTCTTTGAGACTCGACGTCGACGATAAGGAAATATGTCACGATGGATATAAAGGAAATAGTGTTACGCATTGGTGCTATAACCATATATACGCTTCAGAGAAAAAACAGCTTTCTGCTCTGTGGCGTGTCTAATAGTTACTGTGAAAATAAAAAATGAAAGCCTTTCATAAAGTAAGAAGAGCAAGATATTTTACCTGTTTACGAAGAATACAGAAGCAACATCAGGGAACAGCTGAGATATAATACTCAAACGTATCCTTACAAATAGTGCTCTAGGAGAATGAAGGAATGTGGAAAACACTGTTTTTAGGAGGGAACTGTAACGCTGCACGAAGGATTATGGAAGGCTTGTAATGACAAAGTGAACAAAAGTGATCCTCTGGCAGCTGTTGCTTATTATCGCAAGTTATCCACACAGAAATTGCGTATAATTGTGGAATAAGTAGTTTGCATTTGATGTTGAAACAGCTTCCATTCTCATCAGGAGTCACGTCACCAGCAGGTTATGCAAAAAATTTGATCTTGCAAAACTTAAGGATCCAGTTTCAAGTTGCCAATATAATACCAGAGTGCGTAATAAATTTGAAGTCCTGGCTTCAAAGCACAGTGATGAAAGAAGTGTTAATATTGTGAAGGAATAAAGAACACTGTATCTGAAGGAGGAAAGGAAATTGTAGCAGAGAAAAAGGCCAATAAGAAATGTTTCAGTGATACATGTGAACAAGCTGTGTAGTCCAGGAAGAGAGGAACGGAAATATACATGCTGCATAGAAATTTTGCAAACATCCACGCAGCAGTCAAAAACTTAAAAAGAGAAACGAATACGATACTGAGGTGAGAGAAAATAAAATTCATAAAGAACATGATAAATGAAAAAGAAAGGGCCAATGCAATATTCGACAGCAGGAAAATGTTTTAAATGATGACACATGTGAAGAACGGTCGCAAAAATGAGGCGTCAGGATGGAGAACTGCTAACAGACAATTGAAGAATTCTGCACAAGTGTAAGGCGTAGTCTGAGGAGTTATTGAATGCTTAGGAACCTGAAAATATCTTCCTAGAAGGAAAAATTGCTCAGGGTGAAGAAGAAAGAATTGACGTGACTCAGGATGGGAGTTGAAGCGATTAAGAAAATGATGTACGAGGGTTGGAACTTAATTAGTGGCAACTATTTATTCACAACCGATACAAAAGAGTTACATGTTTGCACCTGTTACTGTCCTCCAAAGTATTTACCAGCGTTATGTAGAACCCGTTGCCAGCGATGTGGAAGGCGTAGTATACCGTTAGCAGAGCCTGTTCTGTTGATGGTTCTACACAATACACAACGCTGGTGACTATTTTGAAGGACAGTTACCGGTGCAAACATGTAACTCTTTTATATCAGTTGTGAATAAACAGTTCGAACCCTCGTATAATAAGCCGCCAGAAGAAGATACAACTGCAGAGACGTTGAAGGGAGGAAACACTTCAGGAAGAGAGACAAATGTCACAAGGGCCTCTGGAACAAGTAGGAGATCCAAAAAGAATGTAAGTCAGAAACAGTTACTCCATTGCAAAAGAAATTACAGCAACTACAGAGTTATACATCCGCTAAGTTGGTTCAAATGGCTCTGAGCACTATGCGACTTAACTTCTGAGGTCATCAGTCGCCTAGAACATAAAACTACTTAAACCTAACTAACCTAAGGACATCACACACATCCATGCGCGAGGCTCGATTCGAACCTGCAACCGCAGCGGTCCTTCGGCTCCAGACTGTAGCGCCTAGAACCGCACGGCCACTCCGGCCGGCTTCCGCTGAGTGTAACATATGAAACGCTGTTGTGAATAATTCCTAAACAGCCGAAACTTTTTGCTTAAGATATTGTTGGAGCATACCAGGAACGTTTTCGGACAGAAAGTTCAACCTTGGATCAAATTTTCACCATATGAAGTATCTGGGAGTAGTGCTGGTAATCCACACATCGTTTTCTGCTAACATCTGCGCTTTCCTCAAAGGCTTAGGGTATACAAAGATTAAGTATGTACAACGTCCTGAGGGAGCGTGGCGTACCGATGAAGGTAACTAATGTGGAAGTTTAGGGGGAGCTGGCCAAAGAACTAGGCATCAGAACTGGAATCAGACAAGAGGATGCCATTTGAGCACTACTTTTTAATTTGGTCCTGGAGAAAGTGATTTATCAAGTAAAGAGACTGCAAAGGTGTGAGGCTAGGAAAATGAACGGAGTTACTAGGATATGCAGACTACATTACAGTCATTGCGTAATCAGAATCGGAGATCCCCCCTGCGGGTCCGGGGATTAGAATAGGCCCGAGGTATTCCTGCCTGTCGTAAGAGGCGACTAAAAGGAGTCCCTCCCCCTCAAGAGGGTAGTTAGCGCCTGCGTCCGGAGACGGACGGTCCCACGACCTCTATTTGCGGTCATTTTGCTTTTTTACTTCTCGTTTCTTCCTTCGTTTGGTTGGTTCCTTTCTTTGCTCTTCTCCACCTCACTGTCTTCCTTACTCTTTCCCTTGTCTTCTTCTCCTTGCCTTCTCATTGCCTTCTTCTCCTTGCCTTCTCTGGTCTCCGCCTCGGCGTTTGAGACAGTCTGTCCTCTCTCTCCCTCTCTCTCTTCTTTTTCCTCTTCTTCTTTCCTCCCTGTGCGCGCCTGAAGGCCGACCCACGCGTTCGCACGCGTAGCCGGTGCCGGGGTAACGCGTAATTCCCCGCCCTGGGTAGACATGTAAGGCACGCACGTACCCCCTGGTAAAGGCCAGGCCCAGGGAGGGGTGAATGCCTGAGCTGATACCTTCTGACCATGCCGATTGGTCCCTCCGTCTGCTTCTTGGGAGGTGTGACCTGAGGTGTAAACATTCACCTAAGGCGGGAGTGCCCTCTGAGAGGGTCCCCACAAGGAAGGAGCGCGCCATCGCAGACGCTGGCAATCATGGGGGATTCCTCCGCAATGGATTTCACTCCATCTCTCTCGACTTCTGCCCAAAAACGGAAACATGACCAGCCACCAGTGACAAAAGTACTGCCGCCTGCCCCACAGTTCCTCGTCGTTTCTCGATCTGAGGACGGAAAGGATTTTTCCTCTGTCAACCCTTTCGTTATCCAGAAGGGCGTAGATGCCATAGCCGGATCTGTCAAATCTTGTACAAGGTTGCGTAACGGTACCTTATTACTAGAAACTGAGAGCGCCTTTCAGGCACAAAAACTGCTTCGGGCCACACTCCTGTACACGTTCCCTGTCCGGGTGGAGGCTCACCGAACTTTGAATTCGTCTCGTGGTGTGGTCTATACTAGATCCCTCGACGGATTGACTGACGAGGAGATTCAATCTTTCCTCGCTGAGCAGGGCGTGACGGCTGTCCATAGGGTCATGAAAAAGGTCAACAATGAACTTGTACCGACCCGGACACTTTTCTTGACCTTTGATAGTGTTAAGCTGCCATCGCGCATCAAGGCGGGCTACGAGGTTATTTCTGTTCGCCCCTATGTCCCGACACCTACGCGCTGCTACCAGTGTCAGCGTTTCAATCACACTCGACAGTCTTGTTCCAATGCGGCTAAATGTGTCACTTGTGGCAGGGATGCCCATGAGGGTGACTGTCCACCTCCGTCTCCTCGTTGTGTGAACTGTCAGGGTGACCATGCCGCATCCTCCCGCGACTGTCCTGTCTATAAGGAAGAACGCTGTATCCAAGAAATTCGGGTCAAAGAGAAAGTGTCCACCTCGGCTGCTCGCAAGCTATTGGCTAGTAGGAAGCCCACGCTGCTCCCAGCGGGGAAATACAGTACTGTCTTCGCCTCTCCTCGGACTACCAGGGAGGTGGCAACCCAGACATGCGATCTGACCTTCAGCACCACGGTCGTCCGTTCGGCCAGTGCTAAGATCGCGCGGTCGACGTCTCCTCTTCCTCCCATCACCCCACAGACACCAGCCCCTTCATCAGCTTCTGCTAAGACGAAGACCCCGAAGTCAGATGCATGGGCGTTCAAGAAGGAACCGTCCCGTGCAGACTTCCTACGTACCTCGACCTCCCAGCCTTCGACCGGTCCTTCCACCAAACGACCTTCCAAGAAGGCTCATAGGAAGCACAGTTCTCCTTCTCCGCCACGGCGCATTTCTTCTCCTGCGCCACCCAGCGGTTGCCGCCCCAGGCCGTCATCCGTTTCGCCTGGCCGCACCGCTGGTAGCCGAACATCTGGCCGTTCACCGGCGGCGGAAGCTTCCCCTCCCGGCCATCTTCCCAAGATGGCCGATGAACCTATAGACCCAATGGACGATGACTGTCCGCCTACTGATAGCGGCGGCAGTGCTCGCTCGAAGCCAGGCCCTCATCTTCCTTTTCTTCTTACGATGGCACTTATTCACTGGAATATTCGCAGCATTCGCTCCAACCGAGAGGACTTGAAGTTGCTGCTCCGCTTGCACCGTCCGCTCGTCGTAGCCCTCCAGGAAACGAAGCTACGTCCATGCAATCAAATTGCCTTGGCACACTACACCTCTGTGCGTTTTGACCTACCCCCTGTGGTAGGTATCCGGCTCATGGAGGGGTTATGTTGCTGGTCTGGGATGATATTTACTACGATCCCATCCCGTTGCACACCGGCCTGCAGGCAGTTGCCATCCGCATTACTCTCCCCACTTTTACATTTTCCATTTGTACCGTTTACACTCCATCGTCGTCTGCCGTTACCAGGGCAGACATGATGCAACTTATTGCTCAGCTACCTGCACCATTTTTGTTAACTGGAGACTTCAATGCCCACCATCCCCTTTGGGGCTCTCCAGCATCCTCCCGAGGGGCTCCCTGTTAGCAGACCTTTTCAACCAGCTCAATCTTGTCTGCCTCAATACTGGCGCCCCTACTTTTCTTTCGGACACATCTCACACTTATTCCCATTTAGACCTCTCTATATGTACTCCCCAACTTGCACGCCGGTTTGAGTGGTATGCACTTTCTGATACATATTCGAGCGACCACTTCCTGTGTGTTATCCATCTCCTGCAGCATACCCCCTCTCCGTGCTCATCTAGTTTGACCATCTCCAAAGCAGACTGGGGGCTCTTCTCTTCCAGGGCGACCTTTCAGGATCAAACCTTCACAAGCTGCGATCGTCAGGTCGCACACCTCACGGAAGTCATTCTCACTGCTGCTGAATATTCCATCCCTCACCCTACCTCTTCTCCACGTCGCGTACCGGCCCCTGGTGGACCGCAGCATGTAGAGACGCTTTACGTGCTCGTCGACGTGCTTTACGCACCTTTAAACGCTACCCTACTGTGGCGAATTGTATCAATTATAAACGATTACGTGCACAGTGTCGTCGTATTATTAAAGAAAGCAAGAAAGCCAGCTGGGCTGCTTTCACAAGCACCTTCAACAGTTTTACTCCTTCTTCTGTTGTCTGGGGTAGCCTGCGCCGGCTATCTGGCACTAAGGTCCATCCACCAGTTTCTGGCTTGACGGTCGCGAATGACGTCCTTGTGGCCCCTGAGGCTGTCTCCAATGCCTTCGGCCGCTTTTTCGCAGAGGTTTCGAGCTCCGCTCATTACCACCCTGCCTTCCTCCCCCGCAAACAGGCAGAGGAGGCTAGGCCACCTAACTTCCGCTCCTCGAATCGTGAAAGTTATAATGCCCCATTCACCATGCGGGAACTCGAAAACGCACTTGGCCGATCACGGTCCTCCGCTCCAGGGCCTGATTCTATTCATATTCAGATGCTGAAGAACCTTTCTCCTGCGGGTAAAGGTTTTCTTCTTCGTACTTACAATCGCATCTGGATTGAGGGACATGTTCCCGCATGCTGGCGCGAGTCTATTGTTGTCCCGATTCCTAAGCCGGGGAAGGACAAGCACTTGCCTTCCAGTTATCGACCCATCTCGCTTACCAGCTGTGTCTGTAAAGTGATGGAGCGAATGGTTAACTCTCGATTGGTTTGGCTGCTCGAGTCTCGACGCCTACTTACCAATGTACAATGTGGATTTCGTAGGCGCCGCTCTGCTGTTGACCATCTGGTTACCTTGTCGACCTTCATCATGAATAACTTCTTGCGGAAGCGCCCGACCGCGGCTGTGTTCTTTGATTTGGAGAAGGCTTACGACACCTGTTGGAGGGCGGGCATTCTCCGCACCATGCATACATGGGGCCTTCGCGGTCGCCTCCCTCTTTTTATTCGTTCCTTTTTAATGGATCGACAGTTCAGGGTACGTGTGGGTTCTGTCCTGTCAGACACCTTTCGCCAGGAGAATGGGGTGCCACAGGGCTCAGTTTTGAGCGTCGCTCTCTTCGCCATAGCGATCAATCCAATAATGGATTGCCTCCCAGCTGATGTATCAGGCTCCCTTTTCGTGGACGATTTTACCATCTATTGCAGCGCGCAGCGTACGTGTTTCCTGGAGCGCTGTCTTCAGCGTTCCCTTGACCGTCTTTACTCCTCGAGTGTCGCCAATGGCTTCCGTTTTTCTGCCGAGAAGACGGTCTGTATTAACTTCTGGCGCTACAAAGAGTTTCTCCCACCGTTCTTACGACTCGGTCCCGTTGCTCTCCCATTCGTGGAGACAACAAAATTTTTAGGTCTTACATTTGACAGGAAACTTAGTTGGTCTCCATATGTGTCATATTTGGCTGCCCGTTGTACCCGTTCTCTAAATGTCCTCCGTGTTCTCAGTGGTATGTCGTGGGGAGCGGATCGAACCGTTCTACTTCGCCTATATCGGTCGATCGTCCGCTCCAAGCTGGATTATGGGAGCTTCGTATACTCCTCTGCACGGCCATACATCTTACGCCGCCTCAACTCCATACAACATCGGGGTTTACGACTTGCGATCGGAGCGTTTTATACTAGTCCCGTCGAGAGTCTTCATGCTGACGCTGGTGAGTTGCCACTCACCTACCGACGCGATATACTGCTTTGTCGGTATGCCTGTCGGCTACTGGCAATGCCCGACCACCCGTCTTATCGTTCCTTTTTTGATGACACTCTCGACCATCAATACGGGTTGTATGTCTCTGCCCTGCTACCCCCTGGAGTTCGCTTTCGTCGCCTCCTTCAACACCTTAATTTTTCACTCCCTGCAACCTTTCGAGTGGGCGAGAGCCACACGCCACCTTGGCTCCAGGCTCAGGTTCGCGTCCACCTTGACCTCTGCTCGCTCCCGAAGGAGGTTACCCCCGGTTCAGTCTACCACTCCCGTTTTGTCGAACTTCGTTCGAAGTTCATTAATATGACCTTCATTTATACAGATGGCTCTAAGACCAATGACGGGGTCGGGTGTTCTTTTATTGTCGGGGCACAAAGTTTCAAATACCAGCTCCATGGCCATTGTTCGGTCTTCACAGCTGAGCTCTTTGCCCTCTACAGGCTGTTCTTTACATCTGCCGCCACCGACATTCTGCATATGTCATCTGCTCCGATTCCCTGAGCGCTATCCAGAGCCTCGGTGATCTGTAGCCGGTTCACCCTTTCGTGCACCGGATCCAACGCTCTCTTCAGCAGCTGGTGGACGCCGGTTCTCCGGTTAGCTTTATGTGGGTTCCTGGCCATGTCGGTATCCCTGGGAACGAAGCTGCAGATGCCGCGGCCAAGGCTGCGGTCCTCCAGCCTCGGACAGCTTCTTGTTGTGTCCCTTCGTCAGATTGTAGCAGGGTCATTCGTCGGCGCATTTTATCGCTGTGGCATGCCGATTGGGCTGCACTTACAGACAACAAGCTTCGGGCCTTGAAACCTCTTCCCGTGGCTTGGACGTCCTCCTCACGCCCTTCTCGGCGGGAGGAGGTAGTTTTGGCCCGGTTACGAATTGGACACAGCCGGTTCAGCCATCGCCATCTGCTGACGGCTGCGCCGGCGCCGTTCTGTCCATGTGGGCAATTGCTGACGGTCCGCCACATTTTAACGTCCTGTCCGGATTTTAACACACTGCGTCTTGATCTTGGCCTGCCATGTACTCTAGAAGCCATTTTAGCGGATGACCCACGAGCAGCTGCTCGCGTTCTTCATTTTATCAATTTGACAACCCTCTCTAAGGACATTTGATTATGCTGTTTTCTTTTTTTAATCCTATGCCTCAGTCTGTCTTTTATCGTGTTTTCCGTTTCGTTGCTGTTTTAAACTTGTGACTCGCGGTGCATTCCTAACGTAGTCTGGGCGCTAATGACCGTTGAAGTTGTGCGCCCTAAAACCACAAAAAAAAAAAAAAAAAGAATCGGAGATGACGGGACTCGGAAAAAAATGCCAATAAGACTGGACTGATGATTAACGCGGAGAAAACTCAAAGTATCCAGAGATGCTAAGTTTAAGTACCTTGGCACGGGGATCAATAGGCATAATATCTTAAAGCAAGAAATTAATTTATTGTGTATGGGTCTAAAACGTATTTCAGTCTGAAGCAGATACTGTCGTAAAAAATCTGTCATTTAAGACCAGAATTAAATCCTATAATCCCGATACCGCAAAAGTACAGATCAATATCTGTAATTTCTATTTGCTGCAGAATGATTGAACATATTCTCAGTTCGAATATAATAAACTTTCTTAAGACTGAGTAGCTTATATCCATGAATCAGCATGGTTTTAGAAACGCTCGTGCGAATCTCAGCTTGCCCTTTTCTCGCATGATATCTTGAGAACTAGGGATGAAGGACAACAGGCAGATTCCATATTTCTAAATTTCCGGATAGCACTTGACACGGCGTCCCATTGAAGGCTGTAAGCGAAGGTACGAGTATATGGAATAAGTTCCCAGATATGTGAATGATTCGAAGTATGTTATCCTCGACGGCGAGCATTAATCAGAGACAAGGGTTTCGTCAAGAGTGCCCCAGGGAAGTGTGATATGACTGCTGTTGTTCTGATACATAAATGATTTCTCGGACAGGTTGGACAGCAATCTGCGGTTGTTTGCTGATAATGCCGTGATATACGGTAAGGTGTCAAAATTGAGTGACTGTAGGAAAATACAAGACGACTTGTTGGTGTAGTAAATGGCAGCTAGCCCCATAAGATTAGGAAGATCAAACCTGTAATGTTCGGATACAGTACTACTAGTGTCCTGCTTGACACAATCAAATCATTTAAAAATCTGGGTGTAGCGTTGCGAAGCGTTGTGAGGTGGAAGGAGCATGTGAGAGCTGTGGTGGGGAAGGCGAATGATCTACTTGGCTTTATTGGGAGAATTTTAAGAAAGAGTGGTTCACCTGTGAAGGAGATGTCATATAGGATCTATCTATTCTTGAGGACTGCTAGAGTTTTTGGGATCTGTACTAGGTCAGATTGAAAGACATCGTAGCAATTCAGAGGCAGCTGCTAGATTTGTTACTGGTACGTTCGAACAACACAAGTGCTAAGGAGATTTTTCATAAACTGAAACGGGAATCTCTGGAGGAAAGACGACGTTCTTTTCGAGAAAAACTATTTATAAAATTTAGAGAACCTGCATTTGAAGCTGATTGCCAAACGATTCTGCTCACCAACATACATCGATTTGTGACAATAGTATATATGGATAAGGGAGTCTAAGATTCAGATTGCATAGTAGCATTCTAATAATACGCAAGCAAGCTATGAAATTATATCTGGGGAATAAAACAAAACAGCACATTGTTGTATACACAACGTTTGTTAAAAATTATATACGAGGAGAAAGATTATGTATGTAAGAAATAATTAGTCTAATGGTTTATACGCTCTGCTATAGTAGTTTAAACACTGCGAGAATCAAACAGAAACAGCATATTTTAATATCAGACACAGCACTGCAGTCAGTTTTAAGAGAAAACCATTTTGTAGTTGTTCAAAAAGATATGTAGCTTATGTCTGTCTCAATGTTTATTAGAGAACTGTGTAGAAATATGAAGTAATTTTGTCAAGAACGTGTCGAGATTTTTGTTAACAAAGCTTCCCCATTAAACATATATACTACCCTTTTCATCATGGCTTCACCCGCTTAAACCATTCGATACATAGTTGAACATACATTCTCCTCCTCTCTGTGTCCACCTCTTCCGACTCCTCTCTGTCCACCTAACCCTCCCACCTCTCTTTCACCTCTTCTTCTCTGTCTCTTCCTATCCTTCCCTCTCTCTCTCTCTCTCTCTCTCTCTCTCTCTCTCTTTGTCCATTTCCTCTGGCCCTGAACACATCAAGTTCCCCTAATCTTACTCTATCTGCCTACCTCTCTTCGTTTTCCTTCTACCTACCACTTGTATACACCAGCCTCGTGCATCTCTTCTTCTGCCCATTTCTCTGTCCATTTACTCCTCCCTTCGCTCAGGCCTTCCTCCCCTCTGTCTATCTTAACCTGTTCCCAGCCATGTTTAACTCCTCCAATACAATAAAGCAAGCCAATACTACCAGCATAACAGGGGATTGAAAATCATTTATTTGCCCCTGACATAGAGACTCCAACGCAAAACAGGTCGATAAAGGAGGCTGATAATACTCCAATACAACACACCTGTGATCCAGGGTAGCCTAGATGTGAGGGCCCACAGAATAGTTTGTTGCCTCTGGCACATAGGATTCCATAGAAAGTGGGCTGATTTGGCAGACTGATACTGTTCCCAAACAACATGTCATGCAAGCCAGCCTATTTGGCACAGGATGGAAGAAACATGAATTTCCCAATACCTGCTCTCGGATAGCAGTCAGGAGGTTACAGACCTAACAATGATACTCGTGATTGTTTCAGCGCCAAATTTGGTTGAAATGGATCCAGATGTTTGGGAAGTTATCCTAGACATGCACACATACACGCTTCTTTATATACACTTCTGCAAAAGTTTGGTGTACTGTAGTGTTTACTACAATGGCTTCTTAAAGGTCAGCCACTGAGTTTTGTGCAATAGTTTATTTAAAAAAGAACGTTTTAGGTAAGCTACAAAAAATCATTACAGATCAAAGCAGGTAATCTCCTAAGTGTACATGTCAGTAAAGAAAACAGTGAAAATTTGTACCTCATGACGATGATTATGAATGTTTAATAGTGAGTATGTTTTCTCCACATGGGAATGAGTTCTGCCACTTGGTGGTGCATGCTCTGAATGATATTATCAAGTTTATCTTGGTATATGAGGTCCTACTCCTCTGTGGCAGCTTCAGTGAGGTCCTGAAGATTGTCAGCTGGATTCAGACATTGTCCAATGGTCACTTTCAACAGGTCCCACGCATGCTCAATTGCATTCATGTCTGGGGGCTGTACTGGCCAATGCATTCGGTTGATGTTACATCTTTACCACTTTAAGGATAAATATGTCAATATTTATATTAAAAAAATTAAATACCAACAATTAGCTTCCAAAAATTAAATGTTTTCCTAAGAAACTACATATTTAGGAAATGATTAACATTTCATACCGAGACTGTGATAGAGTATGTTACAGTCTCGAATTGTTATTGACTAGGATGAGTTTGTCACTGACTTGACGCCTTGCAATCGTCTACGACCTCTTGGAGGTTACGTGGACCAGTCAAAATGCCAAAGATGGGAATTACAGGGTTCTGCCTTCGATCATTATTGCCGCCCAGAACATTGCACTTCCACCTGCAACCAGGTGGACTTTATGAACATACTGACGTTCCTTTTGTATTCTAGTGCTTCTCCAAACTTTCAACTTCTAGTGTCTGGTCACAAACCAATCCTGGTCTCATCAACAAACATGACTTCCATTCTGCAATGGTTAAATGTTGATATGGAGGAGCCCAGGTCCTTCGATTGCATCGGTTCCGTTGGTTCCGTGAAAAACTTCTCATTTGCCTTCTGCAATGTAGAACACCCTGATGCAGTCTTCTACGCACCGTTTGGTGTGAGTTACGAATCCCTATAGCCCGGGAGAAGTCATTTATAATATTTTTGGCAGTTGATGTCGGTCGAATGCTATCCGACAGTTGGAATAAACGATCCGGTATTGGTGTTGTCACACGAGGATGACCATTGCGAGGTGTATCGTTCACATTTCGCCACTCTCTGTACTTTCTCCAGACCTTAGACAGACCACTCTGAGAGACATGTTACCGATCGGGAACATCTTTCTGTGTGTGACCTGCTGAAAGTAAAGCCACTGCCTTGACTACATCAAAGTGTTGTAAGCCTCTACGTACCATGTTAGTGCAGTGCTGAACACGTAATTGAATGAAGTTATTGTTGATGCTGGACTCCTTGCGGTGTGCTGTTGCAGCAGCAGTATGTTCACATGACTGGAAAACTGCCAAAAAACTTGCCAGCAGTAAATATCGTCAGTGTAGGGGCTGTAACTGGACAATACCGAAGTGCTTACGTCAATGAGACATCTATTATTGTAGACTAAATTTTACGACAGTATTCCAAACATTTCTTTAGCATATCCTATGTGTATGAAACACATGCTGAAACAACTTCGCCCGCATCTCGTGGTCGTGCGGTAGCGTTCTCGCTTCCCACGCCCGGGTTCCCGGGTTCGATTCCCGGCGGGGTCAGGGATTTTCTCTGCCTCGTGATGGCTGGGTGTTGTGTGCTGTCCTTAGGTTAGTTACGTTTAAGTAGTTCTAAGTTCTAGGGGACTGATGACCATAGATGTTAAGTCCCATAGTGCTCAGAGGCGTTTGAACCATTTGAACCATTGTTTTGAAACAACTTCTCATGGTGGGGGTTCACAGTCACGTAGAGTTTTTAAAGAACATTATATATGCCTTTGACTGTAGAAATCATTTATTTCACATTTGCGTTTCGGCCTTTGGGTAATTTTCAAAAACTGAAATAATACAAAAATGAAGCACAGTATGTACTATTATACACAGAACGACAGAAACATGTCGTGTAGATAGCAGTAAATTACAAAAATGGTGAAAATAATACATCATTCACATTTTGTTTTAGTATGTATCAGACTTTAAAATCTTCCGGCATGTATACATGTCACCGTCAAAAATACGCCTATTCACTGTAGAACTAGAGTAACATCAGACGAGTGCGAAGCTATGTACATCGTGAAATTGTGTAAATTGGGTGAAATGTTACAAATGGCAACCTCATTCACTGAAGTCAATGTTGTTTATAGGTAAACTAAGGACGCTGGCGCGCAGACACATTTACAAATAAGGACTGCCTGTACACTAGTCAGAGATAGTACACACCAGCGGAAATATTTGTAAGTCTCATAGCGTAACATCGTTTTACATCAATAACATACAGCTTACTAGGCGACGATATAGTCGTAAGGTGCAAGGGGACAATGTAGAAACATTTATCCTTAACAAAGTAGTGTGAAAGTGCTTTATTTATCTTTCCTAAATATCTCGCAGCTGTTTTGGGACTCACACAAAACACGACAAACGTAGTCCTACATACTACTTTGATTTTGTATATATTGCAACTGATGAGAAAACAGGGATATATCGACTTGCCAAGATGTAGTATGGAGGAAGTAGATAGGTACAAGTTAATAAATTCCTAAGTGCTTATAATGATTTCGATAAAAGTGTAAAAAAGTATTTACACAATAATTTCGTGCACTGCTAAAATAGATTAAATACGACAAGACACAGTTGAGGATAAAATTAGATTTACAAGAATAAAGTTGTAGGGGAATGTACTTGAACCTTCCCCGTTACAATGTATAAAAATTGCAGTACTGTAGAAAACATATGGAGCGGAGATAAAAATTGTTACATAGCATTTATGAAGAGCTGGTAAAATACACCGCTTAGGAAATATAGATGAAAATAAAAAGTGGTAGCGCATATCATCGTATAAAGGGGAGTGTAAATTATCTAAGTATCTTGTGTTCCGCACTGATTCAGTATTGTAAGGCTTGAATCGATGTTGGTTACCATATGTTTATTCTCGCTTAAATGTTTCCTATACGTAGAGGTACTCTCTGCTCTCTGTCTGCCTAATATGTTCTTTAAGCCTATCGCTGAACACTCGCTAAGTGTGTCCGATATAACATCTACATCTACATCTACATCGACATCCATACTACGCAAGCCACCTGACGGTGTGTGGCGGAGGGTACTTTGAGTACCTCTGTCGGTTCTCCCTTCTATTCCAGTCCCGTTCGTGGAAAGAAAGATTGTCGGTATGCCTCTGTGTGGGCTCTAATCTCTCTGATTTCATCCTCATAGTCACTTCGTGATATATAAGTAGGAGGGAGCAATATACTGTTTGACTCCTCGGTGAAGGTATGTTCTCGAAACTGCAACAAAAGCCCGTACCCAGCTACTGAGCGTCTCTCTTGCAGAGTCTTCCACTGGAGTCTATCAATCATCTCCGTAACGCTGTCGCGATTACTAAATGATCCTGTAACAAAACGCGCTGCTCCCCGTTGGATCTTCTCTCTCTCTTCTATCAACCCTCTCTGGTACGGATGCCCCACTGGTGAGCAGTATTCAAGCAATGGGCGAACAACTGTACTGTAACCTACTTCCTTTGTTTTCGGATTGCATTTCCTTAGGATTCTTCCAATGAATCTCAGTCTGGCATCTGCTTTACCGACGATTAATTTTATATGGTCATTCAATTTCAAATCACTCCTAATGCCTACTCCCAGACAATTTATGGAATTGACTGCTTCCAGTTGCTGACCTGCTATATTGTAGCTAAATGATAAAGGATCTTTCTTTCTACGTATTCGCAGCACATTACACTTGTCTACATTGAGATTCAGTTGCCATTACCTGCACCATGCGTCAATTCGCTGCATTCAGTACAATTTTCAGTTCTCACAATCTCTCGATATACTACAGCATCATCCGCAAAAAGCCTCAGTGAACTTCCGATGTTAACCACAAGGTCATTTATATGTACTGTGAATATCAACGGTCCTACGGCACTCCCCTGCGACACACGTGAAATCACTCTTACTCCGGAAGACTTCTCTTCATTGAAAATAACATGCTGCGTTCTGTCTAGGAACTCTTTAATCCAATCACACAGTTGGTGTGATAGTCCGTATGCTCTTGCTCTGTTCTTTAAACGACTGTGGGGAACTGTATCAAACGCCTTGCCGAAGTCAAGAAACACGGTGTCTACCTGGGAACTCTTGTCTGTGGCCCTCTGAGTCTCGTGGACGAATAGCGCGAGCTGGGTTTCACACGATCGTCTATTTCGAAACCCATGCTGATTCCTACAGAGTAGATTTCTAGTCTCCAGAAAAGTCATCAAACTGGAACATAAAACGTGTTCCAAAATTCTACAACTGATCGACGTTAGAGATATAGGGCTATAGTTCTGCACATCTGTTAGACGTCCCTCCTTGAAAACGGGAATAACCTATGCCCTTTTCCAATCCTTTGGGGCGGTACGCTCTTCTGGAGACCTACGGTACACCGCTGCAAGAAGGGGGGGGGGGGGGGGGGGGTGGCAAGTTCTTTCGCGTGCTGTGTGTAAAATCGAACTGGTATCCCATAAGGTCCAGCAGACTTTCCTCTTTTGAGTGATTTTAATTGTTTTTCTGTCCCTCTTTCATCTATTTCGATATCTACCACTTTGTCATCTGTGCGACAATCTAGAGAATTAACTACAGTGCAATCTTCCTCTCTGAAACAGCTTTGGAAAAAGACATTTAGTATTTTGGCCTTTAGTCTGTCATCCTCTGTTTCAGTAAAATTTTGGTCACAGAGTGTCTGGACGTTTTGTTTTGATCCGCCTACCGCTTTGACATCAGACAAAAATTTCTTAAGATTTTCTACCAAGTCAGTACATAGAACTTTACTTTCGAATTCATTGAACGCCTTTCGCATAGCCCTCCTCACACTACATTTCACTTCGCGTAATTTTTGTGTGTCTGCAAGGCTTTAGCTATGTTTATGTTTGCTGTGAAGTTCCCTTTGCGTCCGCAGCAGTTTTCTAACTCGGTTGTTGTACCACGGTGGCTATTTTCCATCTCTTACGATCTTCTTTGGCACATATTCATTTCCTTCAGGTGCTCTGCCACAACAGCTGCTGTGCCAGGGGGCCTATAGAGACATCCAATTACCATGTTTGAGCCTGCTTTAACCGTGACCTTCACCCAAATTATTTCTCATTTCGGATCTCTGTCAATTTCCTTCGATACTATTGCACTTTTTTATCGCTATAAACACGCCTCCCCCTTCACTGTCCAGGCTGTCTCTGTGGTATACATTCCAATCTGAGTTTAGAATTTCATTAACGTTTACATCTGGTTTCAGCCAACTTTCTGTCCCCAGTACTATGTGGGCATTGTGACCGTTTATTAATGAGAGTAGTTATGGGACCTTTCTATAGACGCTCCTGCAGTTTACTATTAGCACATTAATTTTGTTATTCCCTGTTGCGTTTTTCCTACTACTACCTTGTCGGGCCTCAGGAGGCATCTTTTCGGGCCTAGGGAGGGAATTCTCTAACCTAAAAAATCCACATGTGCACTCCACACGTACTGCGCTACCCTTGTAGCCGCTTCCTGCGTGTAGTGCACACCTGACCTATTCAGGGGGAGCCTACATTTCTCCACCCAATAGCGGAGGTCGAGAAATTTGCACCCCAGATGTCCGCAGAATCGTCTGAGCCTCTGGTTTAAGCCTTCGGCTCCAAACCAAAGGACCGCGATCGGTTCTGGGAACGATACTGATGTGTTGGCAAATGTGCCAACACCTTTTAGATCGAGGAGGCTGAAATGCACGCTATCTAACGCAGACGGGCGTGAAGTCTGGAACAGGATATGTTATGAATGCACTAAAGAAAAGTACGTAGCGTCTGTTTACTTAACTTTAATTCATCCTTGTGGTACATCGCTCTTGGTTATACAAGTGAGACTCTGTCCAGATATGGTTAATGGCGCCTTGCTAGGTCGTAGCCATGGACTTAGCTGAAGGCTATTCTAACTGTCTCTCGGCACATGAGGGAAAGGCTTCGTCAGTGTAGTCGCTAACAAAGTCGTCGTACAACTGGGGCGAGTGCTAGTCCGCCTCTCTAGACCTGCCGTGTGGTGGCGCTAGGTCTGCAATTACTGACAGTGGCGACACGCGGGTCCGACATGTACTAATGGACCGCGGCCGATTTAAAGCTACCACCTAGCAAGTGTGGTGTCTGGCGGTGACACCACATACCTCCCCCGCAAATCGGCGAACGGTCGTGTCATAAGGCTTCCGCCTGCCGTGGGGAGGGCCCCATGTTGACGTATGCGATGGGGTGGGGAGCCTAACAACAGGCGAGGCTGTGCCACCCGCACCCGGCCATTCGGTCCGAGGGGAGCTAGGAAACGCCTGGAAACCTACTCCAGGGTGAACGTCAACATGTGGTGTATGCGCCCGTAAAGAGACAGGAGGGGCCGAAGGGTGACCTCCATTGCGTCGGGGTATCCGACGCGCGATGACGCCATGTGGTCCGGAGCGGGCAAGAGTTCCATGGCGGAGGACAGCTGGTCACGGGAAGCGGACGGCGGCGCGTGACCCAGGGAGGCGCTAGGCGGCTGCAGCGAAGCGTCCACTGCGGGCGGCGCCGGCGGGAGAACAGGCGGCGGCGGCGGCGGCGGCGACGGCGGCGGCGGCGGCTCGTCGCCATGGGGCAAAATGGAAGGCATCGTCGGTAACACCTGGGGATGAGGCGAGCCAGTATATGGGACCCCAGGGCGCTGACCGGACGGCACCGTCGCTGAAAGCAGACGGGGAGCGGCAGAACCCGTGCGACGACAGAGGCGCAGCTGATTGAGATGCCGACGCACCTCACCAAAAGCCCCCAAAACCAAATACATCGCGCGGCCGAGGCAGCGAAGAATGCGCCCTGCGAGCCAACGCCGTGAACCGCGATAGTTGCGATAGTATACAACGTCGCCCAGAGCAAAAGCAGGAGTCTACCGCTGCACAGGAACCTGATGCGGCGGATGCAGCAAAGACATCAAGGTTCGATGAGGACGACCGTGAAGCAACTCAGCCTGCGAGCGACCATCGCGGGGCTGAGAGCGATACGAGGACAAAAAAAGCAACAACGCGTCCTCCCGAGAATGCAAGTCTTTCAACTTCAACATCTGTGACTTGAAAGTCGGGACCAATCGTTCAGCGGCACCGTTTGACTGAGGAGAAAACGGCGCGGATGTCAGATGTTGAATACCATTGGCCTTGCAGAATGACTGAAATTCTGCGGACATGAATTGTGGGCCATTGTCGGAAACAATAGTCTGTGAAGACCTTCAATGCAAAAGACAGCAGACAACGCTTGGATGGTGGCAGATGACGTCGTGGAAGACATCCGGACAACAAAAGGAAAATTACTGAAGGAATCGACAACAACCAACCATCGAGCATTCCAGAATGGACCAGCAAAATCTATGTGTAAGCGTTGCCAAGGGAAAGTGGCGTTGGGCCATGCAAAGAATTTCCGCGGCCGTGCGGATTGTTGTTCGGCACACGCCATGCAAGAAGAGCACATATTCGTAATCGCAGCATCGATTCCGAACCAAGTACAGTGCTGACGAGCAAGTTGTTTCGTACGCACTATACCCCAATGTCCTTGGTGGAGAAGCTTTAAGACGGAGGACTGTAACGAACGTGGGACCACGACCCTAGACTGATCATTATCAGAACGCAACAACAAAACACCACGTCGTACAAAAAGTCTCTCCTTGTGAGCAAAAAATCTGCGAACCAACGGATCCTCGATCCGCGACTTTGACAAGGGCCATTGCGTAGCAACAAAACGCAAAACGGTAGCAAGGACAGGGTCAGCAGCTGTGGCTGGAGCTACACGACGAAAACCAATCGGAAACGATTCGACCACGTCATCAGTTTCCGCATCAATGAACATGCAAGCAAGTTCGGAAGAATCGAATGCTTTATCCTCGGCAACAGGCAAACGGGACAACTCATCGGCGTTTCCGTGCTTAGCAGTGGACCGATACAAGATATCGTAGCGGTACTGCGAGAGGAATATAGACCAGCGAATGAATTTCTGCGCTGTACGCGGAGGTACAGGCTTGTTCGGATGAAAAAGCGATGTCAAAGGTTTGTGATCTGTGATGATGGTAAAGGGACGACCATACAAAAAATCATGGAACTTAGTAACACCAAACACGAGAGCCAAAGCTTCTTTCTCAATCTGGGAATAATTTCTTTGCGCTGACGAGAGCAATTTGGACGCAAAGGCTATAGGGCGATCATGCGAACCATCTTTGTGCGCAAGCACAGCACCGATCCCGAAATCCGATGCATCTACCATCAACAAAAGGGGTTTCTGGGGATCGAATGGCGTAAGGCAAGTATTTGAAAGCAACGCCGATTTCAATTGGCGAAAGGCGCGTTCGCATTCCGTCGACCAGACGAACGGAACACCTTCACGGCGTAAGCGATGAAGCGGAGCTGAAATGGAAGAGGCATGCGGAATATATTGATTATAATAGTTAATTTTTCCCAACACACTCTGTAGCTGCTTCAAAGTCTGCGGCGAAGTCCAGTCCTGTATGGCACGGAGGTGCTCCGGACTCGGATGTATGCCTTGGGCATTAAGGACATGTCCCAGATATGGCAAGTCACAAGCAAAAAACACATTTGTCCTTCCTCAAGCGAAGACCATTTTGTCGTAAGACCTGAAATAATGTTCGTAGGTTTGCAAGATGTTCTTCTTCTGTCTTTCCGGAGATCACTATATCGTCCAGATAGTTTGCTGCAGTAGGGACCGACGCACAAACAGTTTGTAAATATTGCTGAAACAATGCAGGGGCGGATGCACACCCGAATGGCAGTCTTTTGAATCTGTACAAACCAAGATGCGTGTTAACCACCAATACGCGCTGGGATTCTTCGTCCACCGGTATTTGCAAGTACGCATCTGCTAGGTCCAACTTTGAAAAATATTTTCCCGGGCACAATTTGCCAAAAAGATCTTCCGGGTGGGGCAAAGGAAAAGTAGCAGTCACGAGTTGTGGATTCACTGTGGCCTTGAAGTCCACGCAAAGTCTCAATTTTCCGGAAGGTTTTTGCAAAATTACTAAGGGTGAGGCCCAGAGAGAAGCCTGCACACGTTCAATTACACCCTGGGTTTCTAAATCGTGTAATGTTTTTGCGACCTCCTCACGCAATGCGTGGGGAACATTGCGCGCTCTGAAAAATTTCGGTTGCACGTTGACTTTCAGTTCCAAATGTGCTTCATAGTTCTTAGCGCAACCAAGGCCCGGTGCAAAAATGTTGGCAAATTCCTCACATAGACGAGAAACACTGGCGGAAGGCACAGTCTGGTTCACTGATAGGACCTGATTTACGATAGACAAGTTAAACAACTGAAATAAATCTAAACCAAACAAGTTCACTGCAGCAGAAGAACGAAGAACGTAAAAAGACACAAGTTTTGTTTGTCCCTTGTATGTAGCAAGAAGGCTCCACAGTCCTAACACAGGGATATGCTGTCCTGAATAACTAGTGAGCTGAACCTTTGCGGCACGCAACAGAGGGGCGCCCAGTTTGTACGTGGCGTGATTGAGCAATGAAACTGCAGCTCCGGTATCGAGCTGGAACGGTATTACTTGTCCGGCAAAGTCAAAATCTACAAAAAGTTTATTGTCCTGCTGACGACAAGAGCGACTGTTTTGTGCAACTTGAACAGACACTGGTATAGAATCACTTGCGACGTGACGGGATTTCCGTCGACGTCGACGCACACTTGTTGTGGGACGAACACAGTCACAGTTAGATAGAGTAGCTCTGGGCGGAGTGGCATTAGCTACATGAATGTCCATGGGCGAAGGTTCCCGAGCCTGAGTGTCCTTGGTTCGATTCCAGCGCGAAGCAAAGGGCCTGGAATGGTTGGTAGTGTCCGTTCTAAGCTTTTTCTGGCAAACACTTTGAACATGTTCTTTCTTATTACAGAAAAAGCAAATGCCTTGGCGTGATGGACAATTCTCACGCGAATGTCTAGTTGCACACCGCGGGCAGGATTTCAGCACTGCATTTGCTCGCTTGTGCGGCACACGAGGTGGTGCGGACGTGCGCGAAGGCTGTTTACAGTTCCGTGCAGCACGCCCGGCGGGCCGGTTAATGCGACACACAGCCGGCGAAGTTTCAAAGGATTCCTGAGCAAAGTCAAGTGTGTCTTGCCTATCAAATATGTCTATCACTTGTTAAAGGGAGGGATTGACTAGTTTCAATATCTGTTCCCTTATGCGAACATCAGAAACGTTCTGTGCAATTGCATCACGCACCATAGTATCTGAATAAGGGAGTCCACAGTCACATTCAAAAGCACAATCCCTAGTAAGGCCTTGCAAAGTTGCAACCCACTCCCGATTAGTTTGACCGGCCGTACGTTTTGTACGAAAGAACGTATACCTTTTTGCAACTACATTGACTGTTTCTTTGAAATAGGCATCTAAAGCAGACAAAATTTCATCGTATGACAGAGTTGCTACGTCGCGTCGGGGAAACAATTTCACTGTCACACGGTAGGTGGACACACCTACACACGAAAGCAAAAACGGCTGCCGCTCATTACCTTGAATTCTGTAGGCGGCGAGATGGAATCCAAATTGGCGTGACCACTCCGTCCAGCTTTCCTGGGTTGAATCAAAATTACGGAAGGGGGGTGCAACTGCGTGTTGTGGCTGCGGTAGCGATGAAGCGGCGGCGGCCGCATCGTTTTGCAGCGCACGTTGACCCTGGACGAGCTATCCAAGGGCATCCAATAACGCCTGCGTCTGCTGATTCTGCAAGCGATAAAATTCGGACAGTACATCTGGAGAATGTGGCGAAGCCATGACACAAATAAATCAGAGCAAGTTACTATCAAAATGAATGCAACGTGGGCGCGTCAGCAATACTCGGCGCCAATGATGTGTTGGCAAATGTGCCAACACGTTGTAGATCGAGGAGGCTGAAATGCACGCTATCTAACGCAGACGGGCGTGAAGTCTGGAACAGGATATGTTATGAATGCACTAAAGAAAAGTACGTAGCGTCTGTTTACTTAACTCAAATTCATCCTTGTGGTACATCGCTCTTGGTTATACAAGTGAGACTCTCTCCAGATATGGTTAATGGCGCCTTGCTAGGTCGTAGCCATGGACTTAGCTGAAGGCTATTCTAACTGTCTCTTGGCACATGAGAGAAAGGCTTCGTCAGTGTAGTCGCTAGCAAATTCGTTGTACAACTGGGGCGAGTGCTAGTCCGCCTCTCTAGACCTGCCGTGTGGTGGCGCTAGGTCTGCAATTACTGACA
Source organism: Schistocerca cancellata (assembly GCF_023864275.1). Lineage (NCBI taxonomy): Eukaryota > Metazoa > Arthropoda > Insecta > Orthoptera > Acrididae > Schistocerca > Schistocerca cancellata. Next base: position 223,776,514 of record NC_064628.1, read on the forward strand.
GTGGCGACACGCGGGTCCGACATGTACTAATGGACCGCGGCCGATTTAAAGCTACCACCTAGCAAGTGTGGTGTCTGGCGATGACACCACAGATACTACAAATAGTTAGCTTAGACTGCACCCCGCGAGCGAGGCTTTCCGCCTTTACCAACTCCGCCAACGGCCTGTATGAGCTGAGGATGACCTCTGAACCCAGACGGGAGGAGTCTTTGCTGCCGACATGAGCAACAAGTTGCTGTCGGTTGCACCCTGTGCTCTCTATCGCCGCCCGCAGGGCCTCCTCCACATCTCTCATGAGACCCTTCGGCAAGCAGACAGAGTGAACACTGGCCTTTTTCCCCGACCTTTCCGCTATTTCTCTAAGGGGTTTCATCACCTGCCTAACGTTAGAGCTCCCAATCACTAATAAACCCCTCCCCCCATGTGCCTGCTCGGACCTTGCTGAAGGAGCGGCCACATGTCCACTCACAGGCAGAGCGGGCGATGCCACACGGCCAGCCTCCACATTGACCCTCCACCTCGTGCGCCGCGAACGCCGCTGAACCCGCCACTCCCCTTGGGGAGAGGGTGGCCCAACCGCGCCCGGTACCCGCGAAGATGTCCCGACAGCAGGAACAGTGGGTAAAGCATGTAACACCTCGGGTGTACCATGCGACGCACTAGACTCCCCACTGCCGCTACACTCCGAGGAGGCAGCCTGAAGACGGCTGACCGCGGCCATCAGCACGTTCAGCTGTTCGCGAACAGTGCCCAGCTCCTTCCGCGTCCGTACACAGCAGCCACACATCGTATCCATCCTAAGAAATCATTAATTTACTGTAGAGAGTTAATGAACTTTTAACTAGACTGCTAATTCACTAAAGGCGGCTGATAGCTGACTAAACTGCGGTTACTAGACACTTCTAGTTGAAAACAATGAAAATAAGCACTACCTGTCTCTGGACTGTATTCAAAACAAACACTAGCACTAGTGACACTATAGCTGACTAAAGGGACTCTGACTGTATTGAAAACAAACGCGAAGTGTGTGGAGTACTATTACTAGTACTCGAAAATTAAAGCTTCCTAAAAGCAAAAACACACTGAAGAAGAAGTGACAAGTAAGAAGCATACAGTTAATACTTAAATTAACGTAGCTCGCTGCACAGCAGATGTGAAGCAGACATTGTGTGCAAGCGCCAGTTTCTACTCTGTATACTTATGACCTTGCAAACGGATTGTTTCTACTGTAAGTAGGCTGTTCAGGTTTTTATATTGGTAACGCCACGTAGCGCTCTGTATGAAAATCACTGGCTGTGCTCTGTGCAGTCTGTGGCTAGTTTGCATTGTTGTCTGCATTTGTAGTGTTGGGTAGCGGCAGCTGGATGTGAACAGCGAATAGCGTTGGGCAGTTGGAGGTGAGCCGCCAGCAGTGGTGGATGTGGGGAGAGAAATGGCGGAGTTTTGAAATTTGTAAAAATGGATGTCATGAACTGCTGTATATATTATGACTTTTGATGACTATTAAGGTAAATACATTGTTTGTTCTCTATTAAAATCTTTCATTTGCTAACTATGCCTACTAGTAGTTAGTGCCTTCCGTAGTTTGAATCTTTTATTTAGCTGGCAGTAGTGGCGCTCGCTGTATTGCAGTAGCTTGAGTAACGAAGATTTTTGAGAGGTAAGTGATTTATGAAAGGTACAGGTTAATGTTTGTCAGGGCCATTCCTTTGTAGGGATTTCTGAAAGTCAGCTTGCGTTGCGCTAAAAAGTATTGTGTGTCAGTTTAAGCATAGTCATGTATAATTGTTGAAAGGGGACGTTTCACTACCAGTGGTGTGTCTGATTTTCTTGCCTAATATATCATCTGTGTGAAACCTGATGATTAAGGTGTTTATCTTGAATACCTGTGCGATGATTTCCAAGAATGCATTTGAATACGGTACTTTGGTACATGTATTCTTTTTGTACTTAGTCCCTTCTATTTCTGGTGTACGTTCATCAGTGATATCTGCGCCGTCTTTCTTTAATTTTCCGCTCAAATAGCCCAGTGTTCATTTCTGCTGTGTAACCATTGTTAATCCCCACTCATTGCAAGATATGTAGCTACTTTTTTACTTAATCATCGTCCAGCGGTAGGTTGCTTAGTCTATGTGTATTACAGTTAAAATACTTTCGTTTGTGCTACACTGGATGACAAGAATAATTACTTGTGCAATCCCTAGTCGTTGGCTTACGAAAAATTTAAAACTTGTGTTGCCTGTTGATATTTGAAATTTGAGGTTTAGGAAACTTATATTCTTATTAACTTCAGTTTCTTTCGTAAATTTTAAAATAGGATTTGAGCTAATATGTTGGTCATCCATGGTGAATGAATGTCGTGTGGCAACGCTACGGTCGCAGGTTCGAATCCTGCCTCGGGCATGGATGTGTGTGATGTCCTTAGGTTAGTTAGCTTTAAGTAGTTCTATGTTCTAGGGGAGTGATGACCTCAGCAGTTAAGTCATAGTGCTCAGAGCCCCCTCGAGCCTCGTGTGGCGAGGTCCTGCCGTCGGGTAACCGGTCGCCTCGTGCAAGTCTTTATACTTGACGCCTCTTCGGCGATTTGCGTGTCGATGAAGATGATATGATGACGAAAACAACACCAGTCCTCGAGCGGAGAAAATCTCCTACCCAACCGGCAACGGAACCCGAAACCCTCGCATGGCATTCTGCCGTGTTGACCACTCAGGTATGGAGGCGGACATGCATTGTATCTACATCGGTAGCAGCCCCTCAAACAGTACTAAAGTGTCATCCACGTGTCGTTTATAGTAATCAATTTTTCTCAACTGTCTCTTCAAAATCGGCAAAAAAGCGTGTTTCCAGTGTTTTTATAGAAATGTTTGCCAACTATTACCCATCGCAAGACCTTTTTGTTGTATATTAATGTTGCCCTGGAATCTGAAGTAATTCTGGACGGTCACTAGTTCTATTAAGTCAAGAAATTCGCAAATTCCAGACATTCTCAGATCTTGTGCTTAAGTAAATTCTTTCTTATATTATGTCCTTAAGTGGAACGTCTTTATACATGTTGGTGATATCAAAAGATATCCTGTCCTCTGGCATCGGAACATGGTTAATGTCGCAGCTTTCGTATGTATAATATTCTCTGAGTAGGATCGTTAGCAGAGGAGCGTTAGCTGACAATTTTCTAAATAGATTAGAAACACGCGTTTTCGCCGATTTCGACCAGACACTAATTTATTTATTTATTTAATCGTAGGGCTGGGGCCCCCCCGTCGAGCAGGCCGTTCGCCGGGTGCCAGTCTTTCAATTTGACGCCACTTCGGCGACCTGCAGTCGATGAGGATGATAGAATGATGATGACAGCACAGCACCTAGTTCCTGCCGGGAATCGAACCCGGGCCCAAAGGATTGATAATCAGTCACGTTGACCATTCAGCTACCGGGGGCGGACGCCAGACACTAATGAAACTTCGCTGCTATGAATGGTATGTTGGGTACTATTTGAGGGGTCTCTTACCGATGTACATTGCAGTTCAAAATTTAGGAATAAAATGGAAGTTAACAAGACTATAAGTTCCTTACACATCAAATTTCAAACATTAACACTCAAGACAAATTTCAAATTTATCGTAAGCCAGCCACCACGGACTGCACTAATGATTCTTGCCATCCAGTTTACCATAAACGAGCCAATTTTATACTCTAAGATAAACTAAAGAACCTCCCGCTAGACGAAGATGAATTAAAAAAGAAATTACATATCTTGCAATGAGTCGCTATATGGTTTCAGGGCGTAAATGATCACTGAACTATTAGAGGGGAAAATTAAAAAAGACAGTGCAGATATAACTGATGAATGTACACTAGAAAGAAAAGGTGCTAAGTACAAAATGGTTATTGATATATTTGGGTTCATTCTTGGAAAAAATCGCACAGGTATTGAAGAAAACCAATGAAGGCCTCAGTTTTCACAAAGATAACGCCTTAGGTATGAAAACCAGGCACACAAGTGGTAGAAACAATCCGTTTGCAAGATCAGGGGTGTACAGAAAAGAATGCGGCACTTGGCGAAAATGTTATATTGGACAAATTTGCGGGCGTTCAGCGACAGCGACAGGTTTAAAAAACATATTAGGCAGGCAGAGAGCAGAGAGAGAACTTCCACCTTCAGTAAACATTTATGCACACAACGTCTAAAAGTAGAATCATGGACGTTCCCAAAGAAATAGAAATTTACAGCTCCATTACAGATCATCTTCACAACGTACTTAATCATCAAACTGTTTTAAGGAACAGAAGATTTTTAGATGATTTCCACTCTCTTTTATGTGCTGCAAACATAAAGTAATATGGCGTAAGGAGGTATTACTTTTGCCATCTGATGTGGGTTTACGGCCTTAACATGCTATGTAACAGGTTTATCTCTACTCCCGATGTTTTTATACACGATAGCGAAGGAGGACCAAGTACACTTCCCTACACTTTACTTCTGTAAATTAATTTTATCCTCTACATTTCATTTGTTCCTGAAGCTATGTCCTGTTGTATTTAATCTATTTTAGCAGTGCACCATATTACAGCATTATTACTTTTTTACACTATTCTCGAAAGAATTATAAGAACTTCGGAATTTATCAGCTTTTACATACAGGGTGTTTCAAAAATGACCGGTATATTTGAAACGGCAATAAAAACTAAACGAGCAGCGATAGAAATACACCGTTTGTTGCAATATGCTTGGGATAACAGTACATTTTCAGGCGGACAAACTTTCGAAATTACAGTAGTTACAATTTTCAACAACAGATGGCGCTGCAAGTGATGTGAAAGATATAGAAGACAACGCAGTCTGTGGGTGCGCCATTCTGTACGTCGTCTTTCTGCTGTAAGCGTGTGCTGTTCACAACGTGCAAGTGTGCTGTGGACAACATGGTTTATTCCTTAGAACAGAGGATTTTTCTGGTGTTGGAATTCCACCGCCTAGAACACAGTGTTGTTGCAACAAGACGAAGTTTTCAACGGAGGTTTAATGTAACCAAAGGACCGAAAAGCGATACAATAAAGGATTTGTTTGACAAATTTCAACGGACTGGGAACGTGACGGATGAACGTGCTGGAAAGGTAGGACGACTGCGTACGGCAACCACAGAGGGCAACGCGCAGCTAGTGCAGCAGGTGATCCAACAGCGGCCTCGGGTTTCCGTTCGCCGTGTTGCAGCTGCGGTCCAAATGACGCCAACGTCCACGTATCGTCTCATGCGCCAGAGTTATCCATACAAAATTCAAACGCGGCAACCCCTCAGCGCCGCTACCATTGCTGCACGAGAGACATTCACTAACGATATAGTGCACAGGATTGATGACGGCGATATGCATGTGGGCAGCATTTGGTTTACTGGCGAAGCTTATTTTTACCTGGACGGCTTCGTCAATAAACAGAACTGGCGCATATGGGGAACCGAAAAGCCCCATGTTACAGTCCCATCGTCCCTGCATCCTCAAAAACTACTGGTCTGGGCCGCCATTTCTTCCAAAGGAATCATTGGCCCATTTTTCAGATCCGAAACGATTACTGCATCACGCTATCTGGACATTCTTCGTAAATTTGTGGCGGTACAAACTGCCTTAGACGACACTGCGAACACCTCGTGGTTTATGCAAGATGGTGCCCGGCCACATCGCTCGGCCGACGTCTTTAATTTCCTGAATGAATATTTCGATGATCGTGTGATTGCTTTGGGCTATCCGAAACATACAGGAGGCGGCGTGGATTGGCCTCCCTATTCGCCAGACACGAACCCCTGTGACTTCTTTCTGTGGGGACACTTGAAAGACCAGGTGTACCGCCAGAATCCAGAAACAATTGAACAGCTGAAGCAGTACTTCTCATCTGCATGTGAAGCCATTCCGCCAGACACGTTGTCGAAGGTTTCGGGTAATTTCATTCAGAGACTACGCCATATTATTGCTACGCATAGTGGATATGTGGAAAATATCGTACTATAGAGTTTCCCAGACCGCAGCGCCATCTGTTGTTGACAATTGTGACTACTGTAATTTCGAAAGTTTGTCTGCCTGAAAATGTACTGTTGTCCCAAGCATATTGCAACAAACGGTGTATTTCTATCGCTGCTCGTTTAGTTTGTATTGCCGTTTCAAATGTACCGGTCATTTTTGAAACGCCCTGTATCTACGATCCCATATTACGGCTTGGTAAGAAGATATATCCTGTATTTAGGACGTACCGTCTTGTCATACATGACACATGTATTTTTACGTGCTGTGTTATAAATAAATTTTCGTATACCGTCTCCTTGAGCCTTGCCGTTGTATCATCGCCTAGAAAACTGTATTTTATCAACGGATGTAAAAATGAAATAACATGGACCTTATAACTGTTATCACTGGAATGCACTGTCTGTGATTAGTGCACAGGTCATCTTCACTTGTGATAGTATTTTCGAAACAACGGCTTTAATTTACTTATAAACAGTATGCTAGACCATTGTTATGTAACAATTTACGTGAATGAAGTTGTGAATGGTTATATTTAATGTAATTTACACATGTACAGAGGTTTGCACCCGTCTGATGTTACTGTATTTCTGCAGTGAAAAGGTCTGTTTTTAACGATGACGTGTATACATGTCGGAGGATTGTGTCGAAGGGGAGTGTAAATAATGTATTATTCTCGCCATTCTGCTAATTTACTGCTGTCTAAATGACAAGTTTGGGTAATTCTGTGTATACGAGTACTCTCTGTGCTTCATTTTTGTATTCTATCAGCTTTTTCAGTAGTAATTCAGAATGTCCCAAAGACCGAAACTGCAATTGTGAAATAATTTCTATAGTCAACGGCGAATATGCTGTCCTTTAAAAAGAGATACTGAAATATATTTACCCAGGAATTAGTATCCAGAACGTTACTTTCTGCGTGTATTATTCCAGGTTTTGAAAGATGAGTTTTGCTGATGGTTCTGGGAAGAAACGTCGTTGTGGCAAATTGTTGTTCTCTGTACATTAATGGACTCGTGCACTACTTTTTGCCGAAAATGGTGGCAAGACCCTCAGCTTTCGCGGTTTTGTTCTTGTAGGGCGCCATTATCCAGTAACTTGAATGTAATGTTTTCTATGTTAGACGATTTTCAGATGTAAGTATTGTGACTAAAATCAAGGGATATCATCCCATAGCTCCGTGTTTATCTGCAAGCTAACTATATCATACTCTGTAATTTGAGATGCTTTAAGGCTGGTTATATAACGTGAGATGCTTTGAGGCTGATTAAACAGCTTTCGATGACCAATAGTACAAACCATGCATATCAGTTTCCCGTTGCTCACAATTTCTGTAGATATGTGCTTCTGTGCTCAAATCTTTTGGTTAATTGACAGTCGCGCAAGATTAAAATGTTGGTCATTGGGTCAGGGATACCCGTATAACAGAACATAGCTTCAGTCAATCACAGTTCAGTCTACTCAAGGACAGCAGACCACTTACAACATAGCCGGCCGGAGTGGCCGTGCGGTTCTAGGCGCTACAGTCTGGAGCCGAGCGACCGCTACGGTCGCAGGTTCGAATCCTGCCTCGGGCATGGATGTGTGTGATGTCCTTGGTTAGTTAGATTTAATTAGTTCTAAGTTCTAGGCGACTGATGACCTCAGAAGCTGAGTCGCATAGTGCTCAGAGCCATTTGAAATTGCAACACAGCGCACAACTTTAAAGGTTTATGCAAAGTGACGACTCCATCACTGGAACTCAGTGACAGCCTGCCGTTTACTCCAGAGTGCTGGAGTATCATGCTTGATTGGGTTTGTAGCATTTAATAGCTCAATGTAGGATACATTTTGTTAGCTGCAAAATAAAATGAAATTGAGTTAAAGTTTGAACTGTCTTTGTTTCGATCGCCTCTCAGTCCTACGATTTTTATCTCACTTATCACGGCATTCACCTCTAGCTGTGTTTGTTTTTGTGAGAAATTCCAAGTTACAGTGTGATTCATCGTCCATGTTGAGCACTGGGTCTCCCTATAGCTCGCTGACTGAGTCAGTTCGAAGGTCGGAGGGAGGAAAAGACATACTAATAGCACTATCATTAGTAAAAAACAAGTGTTTTAACCAATCTTCGAATTAATGACAGTCTTTGTCACCTTCCTTTAGTAGCTTTATAAGATTCCAAAATTACACATGGCTTGAGCAGAATAATTAGGCTGAGACCTCATTTATGCAATCTGTCCACCATTACCAATTACTGTGCCGCAAGTTCTATGTTGCATCAACATTTAAATTGTAATTTAGCTATCAGGTTTCAGCTCGGACAGTATGCACTCACTTTAGTGCTGAAATTTTTCATGTGTTTTCAAAAAGTTTAAAAACCTTAGTAGCCCATGTCCAAATCAATGAATATCCAGTTGAATTCAGTGATCATATTTGCACTTATAACCTACTTTTAGGCTGTTCACAAATTTACTGAAGTACATTATACATTTTTAAGCGTGATCAAAATCAAAATTAATACAACAGTTTGAAATTAATATGTGAGTAACACTACCATTACTTTCAATTAGCGCAATAAATGAGCTCTTCCTGATAGAAGACGCATCCGTCCCGAATATTAGGAATTTCAAGCCACAACCCATCTTTTCTGTCGTCGGGGAGAAAACGTTGCTCCACACTACTATTTCTAATTCAACGTTGTCTTAGGTAGGGGTTGTTAAATCCTGCCTAGTCGTCTAACGTGGGATGTATAGGAAACCTGATTTCTCGGATCGCTAGATAAACAATTCAGACAAATCATATCAATGAGTTTTATTACGAAAAGTGAATGACAGTACTTAACTTTGAGAATTACATAAATGTGTGGGAGGCAGGAGCGTGGATGCTGCGATGGACAAGAAGCAGTGGCTGCAGGGAACGGCAGATGTCCACTCGTACCCCGCCATCCGCCCTTCACTCTGGCGGAAAAGTCCCCTTGTAAACGACCAGAGGGACACGCGTCCACCTCCAGAGGCCCGTAACAACATGTAGAAGGCGTCGGCTGCTGCCGTGTGGGCGGGTCCAGCTCCATTGATAGGACGAGAGGAGGCGGAGCAGGCGAATACTCCGCCTCCATTGGGTCATCCCGCCGTTTCGTGATGACACGCACTGGCAGCGCTGTGCTCGGGATCCGTGAATCTGGGCTGGTTTGATGAGACACCAGACGAATTTATTTCCCACACCAGCGCTTTTAGCTCAGTGTAGCAGTTTAATACACTGACCTTCATTTGTTGGATGTATTACAATTGTGTACTCCACCACAGATTTACTCTGTACAGCTCCTTCAAGTGTCTTGGAAGTTATTCCTTGATGCAACATCATAATGTCCCACCTACATGTCAGTCTTACATATGTTCCCTTACTTGCCGTTTATGTGGATAATCTGTTTCTTATCTTAATAGTTTATCTAAACTTAAACATCCTTCTGCAGTACAACCCCTCGGACGCTTCGCTTCTCTTCTTTTCCGAACTCCCGAAAGTCCCTTGTTCATTTACCCTACAATGCTATGCCTCGAACTGAATTCTTACTAGAATAAAAGCAGTTATTTGATAATAGTAGACATTCTGGCCATGTGTATCCTGTTTGTACGAGAAAAAAAACTGTTTTTTACGTGCTCCTTAGTTCGTCCGTTATGTGTTATTTTGTTCCCAATGTAGAATAATTTCTTCACTTCGTCTATGCTGTGGTCCCCAGTATTGATGTTAAGTTTATCACTACCTCACTTGAACTGCTTCTCATTACATCCGTCTGTATTAACTTTATTTCAGTCAATTCTGCCAGCTCATCAGAATGTACATTGCTATATTTATAACTCACTTTTGCTGAGTAAAGCAATGTTACCAGCGTCTCTTATAACTGATATTCTTCCATCGAGTATTTTAACGCTAATTCTGAACCTGTCTTCTAATTCTGCCATTGCTTATTAGATGTATAGATTGAATAGCAGTCTATACCCTTCTTAGCCCATGCACTTCTTTGTGTTTCATTCCTATTTTCCCTCTTGGTATATACCCGTTGTACCCTACATTTTTTGAGAATTTCTAACTTCTTGTACTATTTAAAACAGTAGAACCCTTTATCAAGGTTGAAGACTACTGTGACGTTTCCATTATCACGTTGCAAGTAGGCTGTTTAGGTTCTTATGTTGGTAACGCCACGTAGCGCTCTATATGAAAATCACTGACTGTGCTGTGTGAAGGCTGGTTGGTTTGCATTGTTGGAGTATATGGTACTGTAGTGTTGGTCAGTTGGCTGTTAACAGCACGTAGCGTTGTGCAGTTGGAGGTGAGCCGCCAGCAGTGGTGGATGTGGGGAGAGAGATGGTGGAGTTTTGAGAGCGGATGATCTGGACGTGTGTCCATCAGAGACAGTGTAAATTTGTAAGACTGGATGACATAAACTGATTTTATATATATATATATATATATATATATATATATATATATATATATATATATATATATATATATATATATATATATATACACTCCTGGAAATTGAAATAAGAACACCGTGAATTCATTGTCCCAGGAAGAGGAAACTTTATTGACACATTCCTGGGGTCAGATACATCACATGATCACACTGACAGAACCACAGGCACATAGACACAGGCAACAGAGCATGCACAATGTCGGCACTAGTACAGTGAATATACACCTTTCGCAGCAATGCACGCTGCTATTCTCCCATGGAGACGATCGTAGAGATGCTGGATGTAGTCCTGTGGAACGGCTTGCCATGCCATTTCCACCTGGCGCCTCAGTTGGACCAGCGTTCGTGCTGGACGTGCAGACCGCGTGAGACGACGCTTCATCCAGTCCCAAACATCCTCAATGGGGGACAGATCCGGAGATCTTGCTGGCCAGGGTAGTTGACTTACACCTTCTAGAGCACGTTGGGTGGCACGGGATACATGCGGACGTGCATTGTCCTGTTGGAACAGCAAGTTCCCTTGCCGGTCTAGGAATGGTAGAACGATGGGTTCGATGGCGGTTTGGATGTACCGTGCACTAATCAGTGTCCCCTCGACGATCGCCAGTGGTGTACGGCCAGTGTAGGAGATCGCTCCCCACACCATGATGCCGGGTGTTGGCCCTGTGTGCCTCGGTCGTATGCAGTCCTGATTGTGGCGCTCACCTGCACGGCGCCAAACACGCATACGACCATCATTGGCACCAAGGCAGAAGCGACTCTCATCGCTGAAGACGACACGTCTCCATTCGTCCCTCCATTCACGCCTGTCGCGACACCACTGGAGGCGGGCTGCACGATGTTGGGGCGTCAGCGGAAGACGGCCTAACTGTGTGCGGGACCGTAGCCCAGCTCCATGGAGACGGTTGCGAATGGTCCTCGCCGATACCCCAGGAGCAACAGTGTCCCTAATTTGCTGGGAAGAGGCGGTGCGGTCCCCTACGGCATTTCGTAAGATCATACGATCTTGGCGTGCATCCGTGCGTCGCTGCGGTCCGGTCCCAGGTCGACGGGGACGTGCACCTTCCGCCGACCACTGGCGACAACATCGATGTACTGTGGAGACCTCAAGCCCCAAGTGTTGAGCAATTCGGCGGTACGTCCACCCGGCCTCCCGCATGCCCACTATACGCCCTCGCTCAAAGTCCGTCAACTGCACATACGGTTCACGTCCACGCTGTCGCGGCATGCTACCAGTGTTAAAGACTGCGATGGAGCTCCGTATGCCACGGCAAACTGGCTGACACTGACGGCGGCGGTGCACAAATGCTGCGCAGCTAGCGCCATTCGACGGCCAACACCGCGGTTCCTGGTGTGTCCGCTGTGCCGTGCGTGTGATCATTGCTTGTACAGCCCTCTCGCAGTGTCCGGAGCAAGTATGGTGGGTCTGACACACCGGTGTCAATGTGCTCTTTTTTCCATTTCCAGGAGTGTATATACAGGGTGAGTCACATAACGTTACCGCTGGATATATTTCGTAAACCACATCAAATACTGACGAACCGATTCCACAGGCCGAACGTGAGGAGAGGGGCTACTGTAATTGTTTAACACAAACCATACAAAAATGCACGGAAGTATGTTTTTTAACACAAACCTACGTTTTTTTAAATGGAACCCCGTTAGTTTTGTTAGCACCTCTGAACATATAGACAAATACGCAATCAGTGCCGTTTGTTGCATTGTAAAATGTTAGCTACATCCGGAGATATTGTAACCTAAAGTTGACGCTTGAGTACCACTCCTCCGCTGTTCAGTCATGTGTATCGGAGAGCACTGCAACGTACATCGCGTTTCTACAGAATGATCTGCCAACGTTGCTCGAAAATGTCCCACTGGAAACGCGTCGATGTATGTGGTACCAGCATGATGGTGCACCTGCACATTCCGCAATTAACACCAGGCAGACCCTTGACAGGATGTTCGACGGGCGTTTCGTAGGACGTGGAGGACGCATAAATTTTCCAGCCCGTTCTCCTGAGCTTACACCTCTGGACTTCTTTCTGTGGGGTACGTTAAAGGATGTGTACCGTGATGTGCTTACAACCCCAGAGGATATGAAACAACGTATTGTGGCAGCCTGCCGCGACATTACACCAGATGTGCTACGGCGTGTACGACATTCATTACGCCAGAGATTGCAATTGTGTGCAGCAAATGATGACCACCACATTGAACATCTATTGGCCTGACATGTCGGGACACACTCTATTCCACTCCGTAATTGAAAACGGAAACCACGTGTGTACGTGCACCACACCCCTCATGGTAATGTACATGTGCGTCAGTGAAAAAGACCAATAAAAAGGTGTTAGCATGTGGACGTAATGTGCTGTTCCAGTCGCTTCTGTACCTAAGGTCCATCACCGTTCCCTTTGGATCCCTACGTAATTCGGTGCTCTTCGATACACACGATCGAACAGCGGAGGAGTGGTACTCAAGCGTCAACTTTAGGTTACAATATCTCCGGATGTAATTAACATTTTACAATGCAACAAACGGCACTGATTACGTATTTGTTTATATGTTCAGATGTGCTAACAAAACTAACGGGGTTCCATTTAAAAAAAACGTAGGTTTGTGTTAAAAAACGTACTTCCGTGCATTTTTGTATGGTTTGTATTAAACAATTAGACTAGCCCCTCTCCTCATGTTCGGTCTGTGGAATCGGTTCGTCAGTATTTGATGTGGTTTACGAAATACATCCAGCGGTAACGTTAGGTGACTCACCCTATATATATATATATATATATATATATATATATATATATAATGATTTTTGAACAGTATTAAGGTAAATGCATTGTTTGTTCTTTATCAACATCTTTCATTTGCTAACTACGCCTATCAGTAGTTAGTCCCTTCCGTAGTTAGAATCTTCTATTTAGCTGGCAGTAGTGGCGCTCGCTGTATTGCAGTACTTCGAGTAACGAAGTTTTTGTGGGGTAAGTGATTCTTGAAAGGTGTAGGTTATTGTTAGTCACGGCCATTCTTTTGTAGGGATTTTTCAGAGTCAGATTGTGTTGCGCTAAAAATATTGTGTGTCAGTTTAGTGATGAGCAGAATAAGTAAAGAGAGAAATGTCTGAGTACGTTCAGTTTTGCTCCCCTTAGAGAAATTAGTGAATTACTGTGCTGGTGAACCCCTTACGTTATTTGATTTTCAAACAGCTGAGCAAAACTGAACGTACTCAGACATTTCTCTCTTTACTTATTCCCATCAACACTAAACTGACACACAATATTTTTAACGCAACGCAATATGACTTTTAATAATCCCTACAAAAGAATGACCCTGACTTGCAGTAACCTATACCTTTCATGAATCACTCACCACACAAATATCTTTGTTACTCGAACTACTGCAAAACAGCGAGCGCCAATACTGCCAGCTAAATAAAAGATTCAAACTACTGAAGACACTAACTGCTGATAGGCATAGTTAGCAAATGAAAGATTTTGATAGAGAACAAACAATGTATCTACCTTAAAAGTGTTCAAATTCATAATATATATAATTCATGCCATCCAGTCTTACAAATTTACTGTCTCTGATTGACACACGTCCAGATCATCCGCTCTCAAAACTCCGCCATGTCTCTCCCACATCCACCACTGCTTTCGGATCACCTCCAACTGCGCAACACTACGCGCTGTTCACATCCAACTGACCAACACTACAATAGCATATACTCCAACAATGCAAACCAACCAGCCTTCACACAGCACAGTCAGTGATTTTCATGTAGATCGCTACGTGGCGTTACCAACATAAAAACCTAAACAGCCTACTTACAACGTGCAGGGCGAAAACTGCCTCTGGTGCATTTAAATCACTGAATTAGAAACACATAGTCTGCCAATTCTCGATTTCCCTTTCCGTTTTTTTTTTTTAATATTGTTCTTGTCAGCGACTTCGGAGCATGATCTGTTAAGTATATTGCGGGCTAGTTTTTGCTATCCTGTGGAATGTGTGGACAATATTTTTCCGAATATCTAATGGCATGTCTCCTGGCTCACTGATTCTGGTCGATTGGTTAACACTTCATCCGAAGATTTTAGAAATTGCGACATAATGTTATCAATGCCTTACACCTCACTCAAACGAAAGGCTTCCAAAGCTCTGTCAAACCCTAATTCTAGTACTCCATTCAATGTCTCCTACATCGACACCCTATCTTCCATCTCCATCTATAGAGGTCTTCAATGTACCCTCAAGAGCTATCTTGTTTCTCCTCTGCGCTCTATAGTAGAATTTGTCTTCCAACCTTAATGTTGAAATCAGTTTTGCAATTTTGATTTTCTGTATCCTTACTCATACTAATGAATTAATATTCACAGAAAAAGTAATTTCACCAGCTTTACGGTTTACCCATTTTTTCCGCGTTAGGACACCGATAATGACGTTTTCCAGTCTAGGGGAATTCTTGGTTTGCTGCTTTATTTGTCCGTTCATGGGATTACTTTAATAATTCGTTTTACTTCCAAAAGTTGCATTGTATCTGAAATGATTAGGATGTGTGGATACAGCAGTGCTAAACGACTGATCCCTGACTCAGTAGAAACCTTTTGCAGTATTACTGCAGCACAAAAGAAAGAAATATGTAAGACACGTGCTGGTAACCTGGCCACATTTGATAGAGTCATATAACTATTGAATTGTAAAAGTACCAAAATCAGAAAACAGTTTCAAATCAGATATTATTTAAAAGCTGCAACAAATTAATTCTGTTTTACAGCATTCAAATAATTTAAGGTGCCAGTCAACGTTAGTATGAAATATTATTTAATGTGTCAATAATAATACAGTTTAGCATCGGAAACCTTTATAAATAGCTGAGTTAAACTTAGAAAATATATGAAGTTGTTATTCCAAAGGCGTCAATTACAAGTAGAATAAACACTATACCGTTTCATGGGTCTAAACTTAGTAAAAGAGACTTCCAATGACTGAGGCTAAATTAAAACCCAGGATTTCTGCCACATTGTAGTTCGAGGCTTCGCCATGAAAACCCTGTCTACAATCTGGCATTTACTTTCTATAGCGGTCGCAACATGTCGTCCCACTAATTTTACGCGCATAAAATGTAAACAGTTAAGTTTCAAAGCTCTGAAACAGAGAAAAAGCAATGTTAAAACTTACAGTATCTTAAAGCAATTACATGTCATCTAAGAGAAGGAATCAGACTTGGATCTTTCCCATCTCTTACAGTTTGGCTGAATCGCACTCATTTAAATACCAACCCAAGCGGTCAAAACTCAAGCAGCGTATGGCAAAGTGGTGTACAGGCAGCGTTACTGTTACAGACAAAATCAAATCACCCAAAGCACACCCAAGGTACCGCTGTCGCCCTCACAAAATTTTTGAATAAAAGGAACACCAGCCAAACTGATGAATAGTAAGTTCACTCGCCTTTGGCACTGCTCGTTATTTCGCAATATGACAGAAGCTCAGCATTAACTTCCGTTGTATGATAGTAATACCTCTCACACAGTCGTTCAGCAGGTATGCCTCGATTAAATACTTTTGTGGTGTAATTAACTTGGCTCCACCACACTGAATTTTCCGCAACAGCAATGAACCGAAAGAGGCAACGACGTTACATGTGAATACCCATCCCGCAGCTACTTCCATATGAGTAAAGCTGCCGTCTTTCAAAATGAACACTCTCCACTGTCCTGGAAAACCTTCATGTATTTCTGGCTGCTAACAGGCTGGCCAGCAATGTCTGCCCAAGTCCCTCTCTTATCTTTCGTGATTGCACAGGGTCTCAAGGCCAACCATCTGGAAGTAGTGTGCTCTCGCAGCATGACAAAGAATTTGAGCCATAGCACTGTAGTTAGCTTACCCAAAATATATCTGTTCGAACTTACCAATCTCGCCCCTTAAACTGTAAAGTGGGTTAGGGAGCCCAGTTTATTTAATTCATTTCAGGTGACTCAAATGAGACTCGACCTTCTTATGATCTTTGAAAAATTCGGGAGAGTGGAGACATGGAGCTCGTGGAGTCTTGTAATTGACATCGGACCCTTTTGAGGGCGGTTGAGGGGTGCTTTTGTGGATTTCATCGCGGTTTGATGGGAACAGAGGGGAGAGACTTGGTCTTACGATTCAGACACCAGGCTGGAGTGTGTCTGGCTAGAGTGGGTCTTCTGATTCAGACTCCGGTCTGGAGAGGATTCTGGTCTTTTGTTATGAGTGGTTTACACTAAGGACACTTGTCCTGGGCATGAGATGCACTAGCACTGGTTTTAACTGGGTAGGCTGTGGTGAGGGCTTAGCTATACCGATAGTTTAGACCAGGGGCGGGCAAACGTTGCACGCGGCTCATGAGCACACAGCGCTGCACGTGTGCTGCTCGCGTGCAATCGTCGAACGGGACAGTGCCGACAGCCTGCAGGTTGCGGCAGTGTAGTACCAGGCTAAGCTGCGGACGTTGAAGCGAAGCGACCACTACGTTGTGAACGTTGTATTTCAATAACCGGAAAATGCAGAGTGAATCAAGGAAACGGAGAATTGGAGATTTGCTATCTTTTAAAAAGGAATGGGAGAATCATTTGTTCTCTGTGGAAAAACGTGAAAATTGGAAATGTATAATATGTGACAGTATTCTTGCTGATGAGCGGAAGTTTAATATTGAACGCCGTTATAATAAATTTCAGTATGTTGCCGTCCTTAGTGCAATAAAAGAGGAATTTCTCAAGCGATTTGGGGATATATCTTACTTATCCCAAGGTTTTGAATAGTTCTCGAGAGAATCTGGTTTCTGTAGATGATATTCATCTCAGTTTGCAAATGGAATTAATAGATCTACAGTGTAATTCTCGTCTGAGAGACAAGTTCCTTTTGGCAAGACGTGTAATAGATTTTTATCACGACTTTCCACAGCAAGAGTTTCTTCGTCTCCTTCGTGAAGCCATGAAGACAGTCAATGTTGGGCTCGACATACTTTTGTGAGAGATTTTTTTCTGTTATGAAAATTAATAAGTCTCGGTTAAGAGCAAACATCAGTAATGAAAATCTACGTAACTGTTTGCGTTTGTCTGTATGTAGAAATTTTGTTCCAGACATTAAACGTATTATAAACTCCACCTGTGATAATTAAATAAAACGTATCGTAGGTAATAGGTACTCTTTCAAACCATGATTACATTCAAGCACTCCTACTAACCTTATTCCTTCATTTAATAAAGCAGGCCAGGAAACAAAACGCATTACAGGGGAAGAAGCGGAGAGACGGTATGGTGGGGAGGGGTGAGAAGCGGGTGGCCAGCTTGTCCCTGTGTGCACCCAGAACACCTATCAACTGCACACGTGCATGTGCACCGCACACGTGCAGAATTCCTGCCCGCCCCTGGTTTAGACCTTTGTCATCTTGGACAACTCGCTGTACCGAGGGCAGTCTTATTCGTGACAGGTCTGCCACTCTGACGTTTGGTCTACTTGATCCCACTGCCGTATAAATGAGTGACATTGGTCCATCCTGTGACTGGCGTACGGGAGTGTCACACGCTGGAATCTACCGAGATTTCAGGGCTCCGTTAAAGAGTAATTGCGATCCATGTAACAGATTGCAACAACGAATTTGCATATTTCGTGCCCGCGATGTGGAGTTGCATGCTCCACACATCACTACTCAGCAGCGTGGTCGTCACTTGAGACAGTGCTGCACGTCGAGAAAAGGGGCACCTACTGAGCTGCTGCTATGGCTTGTTAGGGCAAACGAGATCACAATCTCGCCACTTGTTCTTAGCTGCACAAACGCACTATAACTTCTCTTAATATAAAAAGCGATTAAAACACAGCGAAATGAGATGGTGTACGCACCACGCTTGTGAACGTGCAACAGACTGGATCCATCCTCACTGCCGTAGTCCAGTATCGCGACAGAGACCTTACTATCCAGACCTTTGCGACGAACTGTAGCACCACATCGTGTTTTAATCACTTTATTGGACATTCAGATTTGCAGTTCGACGAAGTATGAGGGAATGACATACTATATAACACTTTCTATATTCAAACTTTTTAAGTACTCTTTCCTAATTCTTACCCGGCACTCCAGGCCCCACCGCGTTCATAATGTGGCAGATTTTAGTTAAGTTTATGGTGGAATGGCCTTGTTGTCACCGTCATCAGTTAACCTAATGGAAGAATTGGTTTCCGGCATCAGCCTGTGAATCATGAAAATTGTCTAAAAACTGCATTCAGTTTAGAGTTATAAAATAACTCTCTTTGAGCTTAAGTCACTTATTTATTTCATTGTTCATTGGTTCATTGGTTCAAATGGCTCAAATGGCTCTGAGCACTATGGGACTTAACTGCTGAGGTCATCAGTCCCCTAGAACTTACAACTACTTAAACCTAACCAAACTAAGGTCATCACATACATCCATGCCCGAGGCAGGATTCGTTCCTGCGACTGTAGCGGTCTCGCGGTTCCAGACTGTAGCGCCTAGAACAGCTCTGCCACTCGGGCCGGCTGTTCATTGGTACGGTACATTTCGGCAGTATACTGCAGTCATACGTCAATCGTTGTATTACACATTCCCGTGAAGTGCAAAAGATATTTTTGCAGGGTGTAGTATGAACTTATCCTTATATGGGGCACAGAGAGCAAGAAAAAGCACAAGATATTACCTCACAGTTTCTCATACAGTCGCGCCAACACATAGAAAAAGTACGTTTTGCTCTTCACTAGAATTTGTAGCCGACCGTGGTGGCCGAGCGGTTCTAGGCGCTACAGTCTGGAACCGCGGGACCGCTACGGTCGCAGGTTCGAATCCTGCCTCGGGCATGGATGTATGTGATGTCAGGTTAGTTAGGTTTAAATAGTTCTAAGTTCTAGGGGACTGATGACCTCAGATGTTAAAGTCCCATAGTGCTCAGAGCCATTTGAACCATTTTTAGAATGTGTAATACAGCATCTCAGGTGAAAATAAATTAGACATCTTCTGGTGAAAGCTCGCCTTTCAATCGCTCCAATAAATATAGAATTAAAAATGTGATTGAATGTGAAAGAGAGCTAATTTTTAAATTAATTAATAAAGTCTTATGTAGCTTACGGATCCATTTAAGTGGGTGTTCATCTCCTTTTCCGTGTTTTTATAGATCTCTCATTACCCTGTAGTATATGTAGCATAGCTTAATTACCTGAGAGGTTACGGTGGCTCGAGCTAAGACCAGTACTTTGAAGCATCGCCATGCCTCGGAGCTCCCACGAAGCTGCCAGCTGCACTGTGTATACGTTGTGGAGGGAAGGATAGGGAGTAATTGGTTAGCTAAGTGACATGTCACGTGATAACGCGCGTGAGCGTGCTTTATCGGGTGAGAGTCGAGGCTCGATGAAAGTGATAGCGGCAGCAGTGATGGCGTGTCGCACTCCTGGGGGAACACGCTGTTTGAGCGGCCGCCGCCACTGTGCGGCGTAATCCCGAGCTTCAATAGCGGCCGGTACACAGCGCGTGTTGACACTCCGCCCCAGAGGACGCGCCGGGCTCAGCTCGCGGCCGCAGTGCTCCGGCCAAACAGTAGGAGCTGCACTGGCTGCGCTGCCTCCAATTGCACTCTGCTCAAAGTTTTACCACGGCCTATACTTAGTCACGACCTCGTGCTCATTTTTGTTATACACTGCAACAGCAGCGCTCCAAGCGGCCGTAAATCCACTTCCGAATACGATCTCGTATGAGTGCCAATAGTAAACTTTATACTGATTTGTAACACACTTGTTATAATATGAAGTGTACGTAGTGCCTTAAAAGTCGGCAATAACTAAAAGATTACACTACATTTGTTTTTATTTAGTTTTCAAGGACTCTTGGACGATCTGTTTATTTACGACTTTCTTGTAACACGGAAATATTTAATGAAGAATATCGTTTTCTTCTAATAACCAAAAAAAGGGCTAGTAAACAGCCGAAGACGTGAACTTTTGCAGCAAGACGTTGTATATATACTCAATAAGTTTTCTTCACCACACTTCCAGTAGAATCAGTGAAAGTGGAACATAGGAAACTTGTATGGAATGCAATACCTCCACTGTTTAACATATCAAATAATCCACGACAAGTTTATCTGAAGGGAAAACCGCACAGATGTCATAACAAAACGTAAAATGCAATAAAACTGTTTCCCAATACAGAGGAAACCAATTCCACTATTGATACTACCCCTGAGCCACAGACGGCAAAAATCTTCAACAGACTCGGGTTTGAAGCAAAAGTAATTATATTAACAAAATTATTGGTGTACGAGAACGTCGAGCGAACTGTAATAATGTGCTAATTTTTAGACTCAACACAAAACTGTTTCGGGCGTTATCTGTGGCTGACGATGTCTCTGAGCCAGATGCAGTCGTCCACCCTGTTCCAGAGGAAGCTTCTCGGCCCGCAAGGTCTGGGCATTCGTAGAGGGTGGATTTTCTGGTAATTGGGAGCTCCAACGTTAGGCGCGTAATGGGGCTCCTTAAGAACATGGCTGCCAAGAAGGGAAGGAAGCCAGTGTGCACTCCATGTGCATACCGGGGGGAGTTATTCCGCATGTGGAAAGGATGTTTCCAGATGCCATGAAGAGTACAGGGTGCAGCCAACTGCTGGTGGTGCCTCATGTCGGTACCAATGACGTGTGTCGCTTTGGATCGGAGGAGATTCTCTCTGGTTTCGGGCCGCTAGCGGAAATGGTAAAGACTGCCAGTCTTGCTTGCGAGATTAAGTCGGAGCTCACCATCTGCAGCAGCGTCAATAAAACCGACTGTGGTCCTTTGGTGTGGAACCGACTGGAGGGTCTGAATCAAAGGCTCAGGCGGTTCTGTGGCCGTGTAGGCTGCAGATTCCTTGACTTACGCCATCGGGTGGTGGGTTTCCGGGTTCCGCTTAATAGGTCAGGAGTCCACTACACACGTGACGCGGCTACACGGGTAGCGGAGGCTGTGTGGAAGGGACTGGGAGGTTTTTTAGGTTAGAGGGTCTCATGGAACCACAGAAAGGGCGTCCGTCAAAAAGGGGACAGGTAAAACACAGTAAGTTAGTTGTAGAAAAGATCGGTATTGTAGTTGTAAATTGTCGTACTTGTGTTGGGAAAGTACCAGAGCTCCAAGCCCTGATAGAAAGAACTCAAGCTTACATATTTATAGGTACAGGAAGCTGGCTAAAGCCGGAAATAGGTTCAGCTGAACTTTTTTTCAAACGATCTAACATTGTTCAGAAAGGATAGATTAAGCCCGCCCAGTTAGCTGTGCGGTCCAACGCACGGCTTTCCGAATTGGGAAGGAGCCCCTGGTCCCTGACACGAATCCGCACGGCGGACTTGTGTCGAGGTTCGGTGAGCAAGCCAGTCTGTGGATGATTTTTAGGCGGTTTTCCATCTGCCTCGACGAATGAGAACTGGTCACCCTTATTCCGGCTCAGCTACACTATGTCGGCGATTGCTGCGCAAACAAGTTCTCCACATACGCGTACACCATCATTTCTCTATCACGCAAACACAGGGGATACACTCGTCTGGTGTGAGATGTTACCTTGGGGGTCCACCGGGGGCCGAACCGCACAATAAACCTGAAATAGTGGTTCGGTGTGGGGCGGCGGAGGGGTGAAGAGGACTGCGGTAGTCGTCGTAGGATTGTGGACCACTGCGAATGCGGCGGGGTCGGAGCCTCTCCGTCGTTTCTAGGCCCCTGGTTAACATACAAGACAATAAAAGGATGGATTAAATACAGTTTGTGGTGGAGTATTTATTGCTGTTAGAAGTAATTTGCCTTGTAGTGAAATTGAAGTATAGTTCCTACGAAATAGTATGGGTAGAGGTTGTACATGACTATCGGACTGCCCTATTACCCCTCGACTCAGAAGATATAGTTGCAGAACAGTTCAAAGAAAACTTGAGTCTCATTTTGTAAGTAGACTGTTTAGGTTTTTATATTGGTAACGCCACGTAGCACTCTGTATGAAAATCACTGGCTGTGCTGTGTGCAGCCTGTGGCTGGTTAGCATTGTTGTAATATTCGCTATTGTAGTGTTGGGCTGTTGGCTGTTAACAGCGCGTAGCGTTGCGCAGTTGGAGGTGAGCCGCCTGCAGTGGTGGATGTGGGGAGAGAGATGGCGGAGTTTTGAGAGCGGATGATCTGGACTTGTGTCCATCAGAGAGACTAAATTTGTAATACTGTATATCATGAACTGATATATATATATATATATATATTATGACTTTTGAACACTGTTAAGGTAAATACATTGTTTGTTCTCTATCAAAATCTTTAATTTACTAACTATGCCTATCAGTAGTTA
The DNA here is from genome assembly GCF_023864275.1 of Schistocerca cancellata. Taxonomy (NCBI): domain Eukaryota; kingdom Metazoa; phylum Arthropoda; class Insecta; order Orthoptera; family Acrididae; genus Schistocerca; species Schistocerca cancellata. Next base: position 223,799,290 of record NC_064628.1, read on the forward strand.
GTGCCTTCAGTAGTTAGAATCTTTTATTTAGCCGGTAGTAGTGGCGCTCGCTGTATTGCAGTAGTTCGAGTAACGAAGATTTTTGTGATGTAAGTGATTCATTAAAGGTAGGCCTATAGGTTATTGTTAGTCAGGGCCATTCTTTTGTAGGGATTATTTAAAGTCAGACTGCGTTGCGCTAAAAATATTGTGTGTCAGTTTAGTGTTGATCAGAATAAGTAAAGAGAGTAATGTCTGAGTACGTTTAGTTTTGCTCAGCTGTTTGAAAAGCAAATAATGTGAGAGATTTATCAGCACAGTCATTCATAAATTTTTCTAAGGGGATGTTTCAATTTCAAATAGGTACCCCACTCATACAGTTATAGTCGATGGTGACTTCAATCTATCCTCAATATATTGGAAAAATTATACGTTTAAACCCGCTGGCCGGCATAAAACGTCATCCGCAATTGTACTGAAGGCTTTCTCAGATAATTATTTTGGACAATTAGTTCATGAGCCCAATCGAAGCGTAAATGGTTGCGAAAGCATAGTTCACCTCTTAGCAACTAATAATCCTGTACATATAGTGAGTAACGTGACGAATACAGGGATTAGCGGCCACAAGGCAGTTGTCGCTAGGCTGAATGCCGTAACACCTACAAAAATAAAAAAGAAACGCCTAGTACATCTATTTAAAAAGCTGATAAAAATGCTATTAATGCCGTTTAAGAGACGGTCTTCACTCCTTCCGATCTGATCATGTAAACGTAGTAGAGTTGTGGAATGATTTCAAAGAGATAGTATCGACAGCAGTTGAGAGATATATACCACATAAATTAATAGGTGATGGTACACAAAACGGGTCAGATGGCTGTTGCAGAATCAGTGAAAAAAAGCGTGCCAAATTTAAAATAAAGCAAAATCCCCAAGACTGCCAAAGTTTTACTGAAGTTCCAAATATAGCGCGTACTTCAATGCGAGTTGCTTTTAATAATTTCCGTAACGAAACTCTGTCTCGAAATCTGACAGAAAATCCAAAGAGATTCTGCTCATACATAAAGCACACCAGTGGCAAGACACAATAAATACCTTCACTGCGCGACAACAACGGTGAAGTCACTGATGACAGTGCCACCAAAAGAGAGTTATAAAACACGGGTTTCCGAAACAGCTTCACCAAAGAAAACGAAGTAAATATTCATGAATTCCAGTCAAGAACTGCAAAGATGAGACACATAGAAGTAGATATCCTCGGTGTCACAAAGCAGCTTAATGTACTTAATAAACGAAAGGCTTCTGGTCCAGATTGTATACCAGTCAGGTTCCTCTCAGAGTATGCTGATACAATAGCTCCATATTTAGCAATTACCTACAACCGCTCGCTCACAGAAAAATTCGTACCTAAAGACTGAAAATTGCTCAAGTCACACCAATATCTAAAAAGGGAAATAGGAGTAATCCGCTGAATTACAGGCCTATATCACTAACGTCGATTTGCAGTAGGCTTTTGGCAGATATGCTGTATTCTAACATTATGAAGTATCTTGAAGAAAACGATTTATTGACACATAGTCAGCACGGATTCAAAAATATCGTTGTTGCGAAACACTACTAGTTCTTTATACTCGTGAAGTAATGACTGCTATCGACAGGGGATGTCAAATTGATTCCATATTTTTAGATTTCCAGAAGGCTTTAGACACCGTTCCTCACAAGCGTCTTCTAACCAAACTGCGTGCCTGTGGAATATCGCCTCAGTTGTGCGCCTGGATTCGTGATTTCCTGTCAGAAAGGTCACAGCTCTAGTAATAGACGGAAAGTCATCGAGTAAAAGATAAGTAATGTCCGGCGTCCCCCAAGGAAGGTTTATAGGCCCTCTATTGTTCCCGATCTATATTATCGATATGGGAGACAATCTCAGTAGCCGTCTTAGATTGTTTGCAGGTGATACTGTCATTTTCCGTCTTGTGAAGTCATCAGATGACCAAAACGAATTGCAAAATGATTTACATAAGATATCTGTATGATGCTAACAGTTCAATTGACCCTGTATAAAGAAAAGTGTGAAGTTATTCGCATGAGTACTAAAAGAAATCTAGTAAATTTCGATTACGCATGCTGTAATGCTGTATTTTCAACTAAATACTTAGGTATTACAATTACTAATCACTTAAACTGGAACGATCACATAGATAATGTTGTGGGTAAAGCAAACAAAAGACTGAGATTCATTGGCAGAACACTTAGAATGTGCAACAGGTATACTAAAGAGACTCCTTACTCCACGCTTGTCCGCTGTATTCTGCAGTATTGCTGTGCAGTGTGGGATCCGCATCAGGTGGCGCTGATGGATGACATCGAAAAAGTACAAAGAAGAACGGCTCGTTTTGTATTATCGCGAAATAGGGGAGATAGTGCCACAGACATGGTACGTGAATTGGAATGGCTATCGATAAATCAAAGGCGTTTTTCGTTGCGACGGGATCTTTTTATGAAATTTTAATCACCAGTTTTCTCCTCCGATTGCGAAAACATTCTGTACGCACCCACTTACATGGGGAGAAATGATCATCACGATAAAATAAGAGAAATCACGGCTCGCACGGAAAAATTTAAGTGCTCGTTTTTCCCGCCTGCCGTTCGAGAGTGGAACGGTAGAGATACAGCTTGAAGGTGGTTCATTGAACCCTCTGCCAGGCACTTAATTGTGAATAGCAGAATAATCACAGAGATGTAGGTGCAGATGTATAAGCTTCTCGTCCATGAAATATGCATTTATATTCTCTTGCTTTCAGCGGAGAACCTGCAGTTATACTAATATTCGAAAGTACTTCTTCCTCCGTAAGTTGTAGCATAGGTCACTGTAGCAGTGAGAGATTGCTATTTTTACATTTATTTCGCGACCATTCATGTCTTGTGATCAGTTACTAACTGTTGAAATGCAAAAATATAACTATTTCATTAGTTGAGTAGAAAAATAATTTTAAAAACTACTAATCTTAAGGCTTGTTTTCTCGCAGTTAGCGGCACTCGAGTCGTTCCAACTGTCAGGCGGTAACAATTTTCACAGTAGTGAGTGTAGCAACTGTACGTACTTGGCTGTGGGATTAATTCGTTGTGAAAGTCTGTAATACCAGTTTCTGTCATGTAGAATGCTTGCAGGGCTTCATAAGGGTGAAGGAAAGCAAGCGCTGCATCATGTGCGAGATACAGTGGCGAGTGAATGTGCCAGGACCTACCCCAGTTCATTCCTAGTAGCAACACGTCACCTTAACGCATCTGTGCATAACGCGCAAGTATTGCACCACAATTAAGTATGAAATTAAAAATCAAAATTTATTTTTAAAACTTTGTTAAAATATAGTTTGGTGTTATAATGTTTCAAATATCAAGTCCTAATATTCTAGGCTTAACAGTTTATCTAAAATTGGCGTTTTAAGAGAAAAGTAAGCTAGGAAGCCAGAATTTGGTCAGAAGGTGCAGTCAGAGCTCATAAATAAGTGGTGAAGTTTCAAAAGCCGTATAACAAAAATTGACACCAGAATCTACGTTTTTAGGAAAAATCAGAGGCGCTAAATATTGGACTTTCAAACATGAAAATTTGTTTTATGCTTCAGTTCACCCCAATAATAACTGAAAGACCATGTTAAGTTACCTCTTATAGTTTTCGAGTAACTATGTAAAAATCAATTTTGTATCGAAAATGCACCCAGTTGTTGTAGATAAAGTACCTGTGATTTTTAATAATAGAGAATTTTGGTTAAAGTTGATGATAAAACTTACTAAGAGATAGAGATATAGCAAATTTAAGAGTTGTAGTGTCTAGTAAAGATATGGTTCAGAGGTAACGATCTACCGTTAGTCCCACTATAAAAATTGTAGAAGGCAAAGTTTTCATTCTAGCGAGCTAAAACTTTTTCGGCGATTTCAAACAACTTAACTGAATAAAAGTAAAAATTTAGAGGTTTCTGAAGTAATTTGTAACTATATTATTAAAGTTTATGTGCCCGAAAAAGTGGCCGTTCGGAGGCTGCTGCAGTCACCGTCACTGTCAACTGACCGGGCTTATCCTCGGCCCGAGGTATAAGAGTATAAGCTTAATTAAGTACGCAGATAACCGTAGACAACAGATATTTCCTCGGCCGTCCGCTACTGCACCTATATAAATGCAGCCCGAGAGGCAGTTGTAAGGTTCACTTCGCCCTTGGCCATGGTATAATCCACGTGTGTCAAGCGTCGGTTCGGGCTCTGCTTCGGATGACGTGAGAGCCGAGCTGTGCAAAGCGCGTGTTTTGCGGTGAAAACGGATAGTGAACTCGCGAGGACTGTACACCGTCCTCGATCGCTTATAATTCGCCAAAGTAATTGTTAGTGTGCCATACGTGAGGATTACAATTCCACGTGGCAAGTGGTGATTTTATTTCCACTTTTATTGTGAGCATTAATTTTGAACATTTATTACAAACTTTCATTGAGTAATTTTAGTCAGGACGAAAGACACTCTGGTAGGAACGTACCGTATAGGTCGCCTCTGAACTGCAAAATGTACTGTTAGAATAGAAATACTTACTTTCAATTGAATATAGAGAATTTTCAAGTGTTGCATGGGAGAAACTTTATGCAATATAATTTGGATTGGAACTTTATACTTTTATTTAAAATCATAGTCCGGATCCCGCAAAGAAATAGGACAAACTTTTCTTTCAGTAGACTGGAAACTAAGGTCAGCATGATTCCCTTCGCTTTCTGGCCGACCACAAAATTAGTTGCGAAGTTCGCGTGAGAGAAACGGCGAACAAACAACATAAATGACTAACTTTTACCCCCCCCCCCCCCCACAAGGGGACAGATGACGAAACGAGTTTGTGTACAGACTTCATTACAACGAGAGATTTGGGTATATTCTTGGTAAGAACTGTGCTTGTCAGACATGACTTGGACGGATTTCTTCCCAGATTCTGACCACTAAAGTTCACTTGGTACAGCAATCCAGGTATAACTATCTGCCCTCCCTTGACAGCGCCGTGAGACAAGAGAGTGCCCTGATACAGCACACGGTTTGGTGGACTGAATTGAAAGCATTCTTAAGTCTGATTATACTGGGCACGGCTTACACCGAAACAGGACTGGGAAGGAATGTTTCGTTAAGCTTATAAGTGACTTCAGTTGGTGGATCTAGGCTCAGTCTCGGAAGAATTACTTATGATAGTTCATAGAAGGGGTGTGCTCGTTCTAGGCTGACGTGGTTCAGGACTCTTTTTTGCTTGAGAAACGTTCCACTAACTCTGGCAGGTAGTTCAATAAATAGGGAATGCAGATCCGAAACTTAGTGAACTTGTTTCTTCAAAATATTAGGCAAATTAGAAGTAATGTAGACGAACTGCTGACATATTGTGACTGGCATGATTTGTACCTCAGTATCTCATTCACATATCGAAGAAATACTTACAAAGTAGATTTGCGACATGTCTCACGAGCACTGAAGTCATGTTTTGTACGTAGGCATAACCGATCTATTAGAGGCCAGTAACGCAGATTTGAGCTGCCAATTTTAACTGGTTCGTAACAGAACGTCAGTTGCAGGTAATGCGCGTCCGCAGCAGCAGCATTATTCCTCGACAGTGCAAGGGATATATATTCTGACTCTATAGTATTTGTTTACTATTAAAAACAGTCTTGATCACGATTTTATTAAGGTGACCGGTTTCGACCACTACTATGGTCATCTTCAGACCATTGAGTAGGAACCTCATTCAGCTGGAGAATCACTACTAGTGATTTTTAATAGTAAATATTTGTAACACATTGATCACTGTCACTCGCATGATGTATTCAAAAGTAATTATAGTATTCGTGTTTGAGTGATGTAGTCAATTACAAGTGGACTTTTTTTTTATTGTCCACCGTCAGAATTGACGCAAAACCTATGAACTCATACAAAACGGCTTCAAAATCATACAAAGTGGACGAGGGAATGGCGGGATCACTATTTCTCTTCCAATGGTAGAACAGAATGTTGTCTGATTCTGGATTCATTTTCGCTCTATCAACAGGATCCGTTTGTAATTCTATATAAGCACATACAGGTGACAACGATTTCGTCTGGCACAACGTCCCAGTTTAGCCCCCACTCGACAACATTGATACTGAACACACTAGTAACGCTGTCATCAACCTTCATGCGCTTGTCTATTATCAGTTCAGTGCCCTCATATTCAATATCATTATGAAACATATCTTGAAGAAAGCTACATTTCCAAATGAATGTGATACTTTTGATGCTCCTGACAATGTTATCTGGAATATGGAAGATTAAAGTTGCTCATCACCCAACTGCACAACGGCCTCATTCATATCTTATGCGTATGTGGTGTTTACATTTGTGTTTAACAAGCTTTTACGTCAACACCCACAAACGTGCTTAATAATAGTTACATACAGCTAAATGGGATAAATAAATAAATAATAGTTATTATGTTATATCTTTGTGTCCTGTTCCATTCATTATTACAACACCGTCTATTAGGCTCACCAAGACACCTGATTACACCTGACGTATCCACCGTAGTTAATTTTATTTTAGTATCTATGCTACACTCGGCGAATATACCTTCTAAGGCTTCTTTTGGAGGAATAGAACTTCTTCATGCGATTGACGGTTGGAGATGCGAGTTCTGGTATTTATGACAAATGTATTTCCCGATTCAGAAGAGTTGACCAACCAGTACTAAATATTGCTGGTTGCGAAATTCCAGACATTCGAGGAAAAGATTTTTAATTACAGGCCTGTACGGATCTGTCGTTCAGACTAAATCTTCTGTGCGATGTTTGGTTCTTAAGATAGATACGAAATTAAATTCGTTCCGTTCAGCGATTTAAACACTCGGTCCGATTGTTACGAGGAAACAGTGTCACATATTTACTTGCAGCCTGGTACAGACAGTGTGTCTTCAAACTGGAGTTCGGGGGAGCTATAGCGTAATTACAGACAGACAGCTTCTTCATGGGTAGACTGTGACATACATTAGTAACTGTCTGTCAGACCATGATTCACAGACTAAATATACACGGTGAAACGTCCCCTTGGAAAAATTATACATGGCTGTGCTTAAACTGACATACAATATTTTTTAGCTCAACGCAATCTGACTTTCTATAATCCCTACAACAGAATGGCCCTGACTAACATTAACCTATACCTTTCACAAATCACTTACCTCACAAAAATCTTCGTTACTCGAACTACTGGCTCTGAGCACTGTGGGACTTAACATGTATGGTCATCAGTCCCCTAAAACTTACAACTACTTAAACCTAACTAACCTAAGGACAGCACACAACACCCAGTCATCACGAGGCAGAGAAAATCCCTGACCTCACCGGGAATCGAACCCGGGCGTGGGAAGCGAGAACGCTACTGCAGGACCACGAGCTGTGGACTCGAACTACTGCAATACAGCGAGCGCCACTACTGACAGCTAAATAAAAGATTCAAACTACTGAAGGCACTAACTACTGATCGGCATACTTAGCAAATGAAAAGATTTTGATAGAGAACAAACAATGTATTTACCTTAATAGTGTTCAAAAGTCATAATTATAATCAGTTCATGACATCCAGTCTTACAAATTTACTGTCTCTGTCCAGATCATCCGCTCTCAAAACTCCATCTCACTCCCCACATCCACCACTGCTGGCGGCTCACCTCCAACTGCGCAACGCTACGTGCTGTTAACATCCACCTGCCCAACACTACAATAGCCAACAAGAATGCAAACCAGCCACAGACTGCACACAGCACAGCCAGTGATTTTCATACAGAGCCCTACGTGACGTTACTAATAAAAAAACCTAAATAGCCTACTTACATAGCCCCCATGCTACCCACAAAAAATTTTACACATTTTTGGGCAGTGGCCAATAATGATTTGATAAATTTTTTCGTAATTACAATAACAAAGATATCAAATGCACACACTTATTGATACAATGTTGGTCAAAAGCTAAAATTTTCTCACAGTCCATAAAGACAGTCCTGATCGTTCATCACAGTAAAATTGCAGTGTTTTTTTTTTCTCAAAGTCTGAGCAGTAAAAGAGAATGCACACAGAAGTAGTGGATTTCCATGCAGTCTTGAAGAAGTAGTGTTGTCCTTCCAATGGAAAGACAGAACTGACTCTTGACATGCAGACAGGTAATGGGCCACAACAGAGCAAACCCACAGCAGAGTTAGTCGAAGGTTTGAAGAATATTGGTAGGTAGGTCATCACAGAGCAGACCCACTGTAGTCCTGGTAGAAATAATGGCATTGGTGAGTCATCAAAGGTGTAGACCCACTGCAGTCCTTGTAGAGATGGAGAGATGGCTAGCAGCCATCCGTTGCGACTGTGCAGGTGCACAATCACCATAGAAGAGTCTTGTGGACAATGTAGTAAGTCCATGAACCACCACTTGTACACTGAAAAGAAAAATTTATTTTGAAATGTCCTTAGAATCAGCAATGCTGTTATCCAGTCCCTAGCTGAATTGTTAACACATGTGCTAACACTATCAGTCCCTACTTCTCACATATTGTCCATATACTATGACAAACAAAAACGTGTGCAGTGAAATGTAACTTACAAGTTACTTAATTTGATGAACTGGTGTCAATTACAATTTCATAACATAAGAATACAATAACAAAGGTACAAAATACATAATTAAAGAACATAACAAAACAGATAACATTTGTAGTAATAGGGGCTTTACAAAAGAACAGAAATAAACATATACATCAGTGTTACAGGAATTATGACATATGTAAATACATAAAAGATCAGAATTACTTTTGAAACATCTTCACACATGAGCATTAAAAGAAAACAGAATAAATAATGTCTAAACACCTTTACAAAGTAAATAACAAATTATCAGAAAAATTCTAGAACGTAACTCTCATCAGATAAACACACAAAGACAGCAAGAACACAAATACCCAAGGGTACACAAACACATAGTGGGATAACACAAGGAAAGGACAGGGTTTGTCTTACTGCAGTATTTTGCAAACAAAACTTTCTTTACTTCTCGGAGATATCCCTTCATTCTTCATTATTTGCAAAAAGTCCTATCTATACCTACTTTCTGTACTTTTTTTGTATAACTTCTCAATGCATTTCTTCCAATTCATCGCAGCTCATTCTCTTATATAGTCTACCCCCTCTAAACTAACTTAAATCTACTGAGCTCGGATATATATACTAAGGGACGAGGCAATGCAGCAGTACAAAACAATTAACACAAACAGCAATGACAAAAAATGGGAATTGGCAAAGCAAGCAGCAGTATTTCTAAATTAGCAGAGCAAATGCAACATTATGACTAATATGAGCCAATGTGCAGCAACAAGAAAAATAAATCAGTAGTAAAACTGGCTTAATAGAGTACCACAAAGTGAAATTTAGCAGCACTGGCAAACAGCAGCAGAAAATGCAAGAACTTATACCTAAACATGACAAAGCTCAAGCAGAAAAAATATTACAGTAAAAATGGCCTTGTTTAATACCTATGTCACATCTTAATACTAGAGTGATGCATCACCTTAACTTACACTACTAAAAAGTTACAACTGACAAAAATTATCTATGCAATTCCTGTGAAGGGAAATGTCTTTTTGTGCTCCATCTTTTTCTGTTTTTTTTTTTTAAGTAGATCATAAAGTTATTATATACTGGATCTGTAGGCATAAAATATCTATATTAGTACATCTATAAAATTTTATTTTAACCAATGCTGCAGTGCAGCTGGAAACTAGATATTCAATGAAATGAGCAAATCTCTCAACTAAAAAGACAATAGACGTAAAATGTTTCTCATCATTTCATTAGACATTTTAGTAAATATCATAAATTTAGAGCTCCACAGTGTAATCATATGTTTTCAAGTTTGAGCATGTCGTAATTGCGATGCTTTCTACAAAGGAATGTCAATAGCGAGGTCAATGGTCTCTCTCTATTTTTTTTTTTTACTTAATGGCTTTTTCTCAAGGCGACTCGCACAGCTGGTCGCCCGTAATGAGTTACGTCAAGGTCACTTAGCTTTCTTACCGAAATATTTACGACACCAGTTTCCACTACAGTGACAGTCTCATATAAAAATTTACACAGGTCGAGAATTTGCGTTGCAAATGTGTAGAAACAAAATCCTATGAATATAACAATATCCAAAAAATTTTCGCCGTCATTGTGATACTTTCACCCATTTACAAACATTTCATAACTCTTAAAGTACGATTCTTGGTTTCCAACATCCTTTTTTACATATCAGAGACCCTAACCACTATTCACTACTCCTTACTTTATTACACATATGCATATACGACGACACTTCAATCTTGCATCAACACTTCAACATTTCATCATAATAAATATGTAGCACTATCAAATTTATCATACAGCATCAGCTTATTGATCATAAACATACCTCAACAGCATAATACACATTGTCATCGTAGTAATATCATAACACATCAGTCAAATCTCAAACGTCGTAGCTTTCTGCAATAATTTCAAAACCTAAAAAAAAATCTCTGCTCATTTCAGTAGTGTCATCTACCTCAAACATACTTCAAAAATCATGATCTCATACCAAATACATAATTCATAGCTCTCATAGTATCACAATGGTTCCGAAAAAATATGAACTGTTCACAAAGTACAGACAAAATAGTTTCATAAGTGTGAAGTTATCCAACTGTGTAATTGTGTAAACATGTGTCACTGATATAGTAAAAAAATGTTTTTCTCTCTCAGTTAAATGATCAGATAGCTGTGTAATTCTGTCTTAGAGAAATATGGTACCAATGTGTAAAATTGTATAAGCAAATACCATATTAGCTAAGGCTCCTTGTGCTTGCCAGACACATAGTACACAATGTAGGCGTGTACCCCCTGAGGATTAATGTAACTATACCCTCAAGTGTTACAGATTACAGCAATGGAGTGAAATGTATCACTGAAAAACTTTGTATCATTGTAATTCAAAAATCTTTAAAAATGTTTTAAGTACAAAATTAATCACTCAAATGCGTGTCCTGTAGCGCTAAATCTGCGTCTTGCTGTAAGATAATTCTGTGGAACTGTCATTGTTATCGTCCTCTGTAAGTTCTGCTGAAGTCAATATACTCACCTCCTCATAAACAAAAGTGAAATGCTTTGCGTATAGATATCTTAGTTATTACGCTTATTGCCATGATGAAGAATGTACTGTGTGGTAACGTATTGTTGTGCTACACAAAAGGCTGTCTCATTGTAGCTATACCACAAAAGTTACTACTAAAGCACGTTTTCCTTTCCAGAAGAATTCGGAAAAACTGGGCAGATACAAAACAGATACACTGCAAAAGCAACAATGTAAATTGTCACACATTAGTAGCGTGATATAATCGTGTAGCTGTCAGAGGAACCAAATGCTAAGTCATCTTTAATCCCACAGAAAGTACTTCAAACAAAGAATGTCTTTTCAAGTAAACCAAAATGTTACATGAAAATCTCATTAGCAGTGCAGGTATATGTTCTAAGTATGTGAGCCTTATAGTCGTTACGTGATCATGCAACTAACAAGCAAGAATGTACAAATAACAACACAGTGTCGTCTGTTCACTATAACAATGCATCCTTAATTTCTGTTTAAATAAGTTCTCTTGGTTCTTGACTGGATATTTAACTTCAAACATTGCAGATTATCTTTCAATAAAAGATTTTACATGTGAAATGTGGTGCAGTCCTTTACCCTTTCTAGTGCGCAGAGTTTCAACTTCAAAGTAATTATCATGTTATATACGTCGATAAGGAATGCTAAAATTTATCTCAAGGTTAGCGTCTGTGTTATTTTTCGCTGAACCAGCTGGCGCACGTGACTGCCTGCGGTGCGAGTCATTGTCTGTCTCTTTGTTGGCGCACATTGTTATTGGGATTAGGAGACCTAACTTCTACAAATTCACCTTGACGAGAAGGCCCTGCCCTGTTTGAATCCCGCCAGTTCTGATGCAATTCAGGTCTGTCGTTACGATCATATCATGTGTCGTCATGTCGGTAGATTCCATAGTTTCTTTCTTGTTGGTCACGTGGTGTAGAATTTCTTCCTGAATCTTAACTGTGCTGGACCGTTGCGTCTGAAGTTATTCTGTCTCCCTTGATAATAATTATTTCGGTTACCAAATTGTCTTTTTATCTGATTGTCTCTGTGATAGTCATTACTATGGAGAGGTGATCTTTCCCTGTAATTATTACTACTCTTCCAACGGTTGTCATAATGGTGGTGTCTGTTTTGGTCACGATTTGTGTTGTGAGAATAACCTTGTCGTGTCCCGTTATTATTTCTTTCATCACGGAAACGCGACGGATGTGGCCTGTAATTGTGGTGTTCCTGTTTTCGCGTTGCGCGATTGTCAGTGTCAATTACTAGTTCTTGTAAGAGTCCCTGAAAAGCTTCAATATCGTCTTTGCAACGTCCTGCTAAAATAATATGTTGTAAATGTTCAGGTAATTTGATTAAGCGAATGCGGATGAGTTCTGAGGGGCTGTAAGGGTTTGACAGGTACTGATTCTTGTGCAACATGTCTTCAAAATACACTCCTGGAAATTGAAATAACGACACCGTGAATTCATTGTCCCAGGAAGGGGAAACTTTATTGACACATTCCTGGGGTCAGATACATCACATGATCACACTGACAGAACCACAGGCACATAGACACAGGCAACAGAGCATGCACAATGTCGGCACTAGTACAGTGTATATCCACCTTTCGCAGCAATGCACGCTGCTATTCTCCCATGGAGACGATCGTAGAGATGCTGGATGTAGTCCTGTGGAATGGCTTGCCATGCCATTTCCACCTGGCGCCTCAGTTGGACCAGCGTTCGTGCTGGACGTGCAGACCGCGTGAGACGACGCTTCATCCAGTCCCAAACATGCTCAATGGGGAACAGATCCGGAGATCTTGCTGGCCAGGGTAGTTGACTTACACCTTCTAGAGCACGTTGGGTGGCACGGGATACATGCGGACGTGCATTGTCCTGTTGGAACAGCAAGTTCCCTTGCCGGTCTAGGAATGGTAGAACGATGGGTTCGATGACGGTTTGGATGTACCGTGCACTATTCAGTGTCCCCTCGACGATCACCAGCGGTGTACGGCCAGTGTAGGAGATCGCTCACCACACCATGATGCCGGGTGTTGGCCCTGTGTGCCTCGGTCGTATGCAGTCCTGATTGTGGCGCTCACCTGCACGGCGCCAAACACGCATACGACCATCATTGGCACCAAGGCAGAAGCGACTCTCATCGCTGAAGACGACACGTCTCCATTCGTCCCTCCATTCACGCCTGTTGCGACACCACTGGAGGCGGGCTGCACGATGTTGGGGCGTCAGCGGAAGACGGCCTAACGGTGTGCGGGACCGTAGCCCAGCTTCATGGAGACGGTTGCGAATGGTCCTCGCCGATACCCCAGGAGCAACAGTGTCCCTAATTTGCTGGGAAGTGGCGGTGCGGTCCCCTACGGCACTGCGTAGGATCCTACGGTCTTGGCGTGCATCCGTGCGTCGCTGCGGTCCGGTCCCAGGTCGACGGGCACGTGCACCTTCCGCCGACCACTGGCGACAACATCGATGTACTGTGGAGACCTCACGCCCCACGTGTTGAGCAATTCGGCGGTACGTCCACCCGGCCTCCCGCATGCCCACTATACGCCCTCGCTCAAAGTCCGTCAACTGCACATACGGTTCACGTCCACGCTGTCGCGGCATGCTACCAGTGTTAAAGACTGCGATGGAGCTCCGTATGCCACGGCAAACTGGCTGACACTGACGGCGGCGGTGCACAAATGCTGCGCAGCTAGCGCCATTCGACTGCCAACACCGCGGTTCCTGGTGTGTCCGCTGTGCCGTGCGTGTGATCATTGCTTGTACAGCCCTCTCGCAGTGTCCGGAGCAAGTATGGTGGGTCTGACACACCGGTGTCAATGTGTTCTTTTTTCCATTTCCAGGAGTGTATTTCGCAAGACTGGAAAATTCAGATTGTTCGAAAGGTTTCATCATTATGATGCTATGTTTTACTCGGTCTTGTGTAGCTTGAGACCAATATGCTGAGAGGAAGGCATGATAAAATTCTCCTTCACTGTGACAATCGTGAATGGCTGATCGCATTCTTACAGCTGGTTCATTCTCTAAATAGCCACTCATAAATTCTAATCTGTGCTCTAATTACCAGTTTGGGGGAAAACAATGAGAGAATTGATGAAACCACACTTGTGGATGAATGTCGTTGCCGGAATTCTTAAATGTTTTGAAATTACGTGTAGTAATAAGCAGCTTATATTCAAAATCATCATGTCAGCGAGTCGCATGTCGGTCATTGTTATGTCGTGTCGGCGGTTCCATCTCAAAATTCGGTGCACCTTGCCAATTTCTTTCACAATTACCGAAATGCCCTGTGTTATTATTTTGCGGCTTTTCCGTATTTCTAAGTCCCTCTTCCCGTGTTGGAGCGCGAGTGTCCTCTGAAATATGTAATTTTTGTGTTACTTGTGCCAACTGATCTTTCACTTCCCGGATTTCTCTTTGGTGTTGCGTATTAATTTGATTCTGATTTTGTTTGAATTTCCTAATTTGTTCGCACTCTTCTGCGTCATTAAAGACTACCGGTTTTGTGTCATTCAGATTATCATCTACCTTTGTAGATAAATTATTTATCTGATCCGAAAGTTCAACTACTTTCTCTGATAATGAACTAATTTCCTCCATGTGTCTTTCTGAACCAATTTTCAGAGAATCTACTGTGTGCTTCAAGTTTTCCTGAGTTTTTGCAAGTTGTGTAACCGAATCGGTAGATGCAACTGAGTCAATTTTAGCTTGCGAGGTCTCATGATTTTCATGAACAATTGTTTGCAGTTCTTTTATGGCTGCTTCGTAATTCTGTAATGCATTTTCATGCCAAGAAAAATTAGGTTGAAAATGAACCCAAATTTGTGTTTTTACGTCATTACAGACTTTTTGACATTTCGATTCAATGTTATGTAACTCAGTAGTTAAATCTTGACGTGTTTGCTCAAGTGTTGTGTCTAACGTTTGAAGCTTCTTCTGTGTTTGTCTCTGATTTTGTTCCATTTGTTGCATTAATTGCAATAATAATGTATTAGTGTCTGGATTCTGTTTCTCTATGCTTTTTGGCAGTGCATTTTCGCCGGCAACATCCACAATTTGACAAGCAGAAAACTTGTCTTGACTCAGTTGAGAAAACGGTGAGGACCCAAAACCTAAGTCTACAGTATTTGCAATATTGTGTTCTGTCATTTCGGATTCCTGAGGCGAACTGTTGCCGACCGATCGATCGATAATGCTTCCCTGTTCACTACTTGTTTCATTGTCTACGCCATTATTGGCCGCCCACTCCATTTCCCTATGCACAATTACCAAATTACTACTTCGAATGTCTGTTAATTCGTTACACAGTGGTGCTGATAAGCTACGCTCGTCGTGACTATTATTTCTCAGTTTACTTTGGAGCCTAGTGTTACGTTTTTCACACGCCATTCTTAACACAATATTTCACACGATAACACAGAAAAGCACAATTTGAAGAGCAAAATAAGAAAACACATTAACATAGCACTGAAAATATCTAGTTAATTGCAAGCGCAGCTGCGAAATACTTGGTGCAAATCTACATGCATGCCACAACTGTTTTACTGTACAACAATGAAAGACTGCAACTACAAAGGAGATTCTCTCTAAAATTACGCGCTAGCAGTAAACAATAACTACACTAATTACACAAACTACAACAAAAATCAGAAGATTCCAGTGAGGTATCTTGGGCTAAGGGTCGACATATGATACGTCCCCTTAGAAAAATTATACAAGACTGTGCTTAAACTGACACACAATATTTTTTAGCACAACGCAATCTGACTTTCAATAATCCCTACAAAAGAATGGCCCAGACTAACATTAACCTATACCTTTCACAAATCACTTACCTCACAAAAATCTTCGTTACTCGAACTACTGCAATCCAGCGAGCGTCACTATTGCCAGCTAAATAAAAGATTCAAACTACTGAAGGCACTAACATGCATGTAGATTTGCACCAAGTATTTCGCAGCTGCGCTTGCAATTAACTAGATATTATTTTCAGTGCTATGTTAATGTGTTTTTTTTTATTTTGCTCTTCAAATTGTGCTCCAACGATACCACACTGGACCCACCACCCCACACTGCAAGTCAATGGTGGGGGGCAAGTCCTTGGTCAGTTAACGTATGGTGTGGTATCGTGGGCAACCAACTCATTGGTCCGTATTTTATCGGCGGAACGTTGAATGGACGCAAATATCAAGTGTTTCTGGAAGAGGAACTACCGCAGGTCGTTGCCTGGTCGTTTGACAATGTATGTTGTTTCAGCATGACGGTTGCCCAGCGCATCACGCATTGAAGCAGGGGAGGTATTAGACGGTGTTTACACTCGTCTGCGTGTCGGCAGAGGTGGTCCTGTTACTTGACGCGCTTGACGTCACCGGATTTCTTTCTGTGGAGATATTTAAAAGATAGGGTGTACCAACAAGTGCCAACAGGCCGTGAATACATGGTCGACAGCATAAGAAACGCCTTTGTTGACATCCCGGCAGAAATGCTTCTTGCCTGTGTATGATTGTTTGAAAAGCGGATCACCAAGTATATGGATGTTGACGGGAATACGTTTGAACTCTTACTCTAATTGGTAAAACAGAGTAGCGTTCGCCTCGAGCCACGGCCACAGTGGCGCTTCGAGAAGTCCCCTATTCGATATGTCGGAGAAGTACAACGTTGGGAATGCGATCTGCAATTTATATTCCTCCGATTACAGCGCCAGCTGTGGCGGAGCGAAAGAAATGCTTCAGACCAAACGTCTGTAGATTCTGCTATAGAACAGTAATCTGCGATAAAAGAGAGGGGTTTCCACTGAAGATTTCAAAGTTGCCCACCGTCACTCATGCACGGAGTGGGGTGGGGGATCGAGTGCTGTGTCATTGGACGCCCTCCAGACAAACAAATATGAATTTTAACTTTTTCTCATACAATGTGTAGTTTTCTAGATATTTCAATGTCTGTTAGTTGAACACCCTGTGTACACTCAGACAAAGAAACACCACGAAGAAATTTTCCGAATTGAACGAAAATCTGTAGAATGCGTTGGTCGACCTCTTGGCCTTATGCAATCAGTCAAAAGACTTGGCATTGATTGACAGAGTTGCTGTGTATCCTCCTCGTACCAAATTCTATCCAATTGGCATGTCAGATCGCCAAACTCTCGCGTTGGTTGGAAATCCTTTCCCATTATTCTCCAAACCTTGCAGATCGGGACAGGGTTAACAAGCATGAAGGCAACCAGTAGAAACTCTCGTCGTCTGCGGGAAGGAATTACCTTGATGAAATATAACCACATGATGTCTTGTCATGAACGTAGAATATCGACGACGTACCTCCATGCCATAAGGATGGCACGGATAACAACCAAAGAGGTCATGCTACGAAAAGAAATGGCACCCTAGACTGTCACTCCTGCAAAGTAATTCCTCCGATTTTGTAATGTATAAACTGTTAAGGCTTTTAAAATAAACGTCATTAACAGTCTACAACCTTTTTTTTATGTCTGCATATCTGAAGCTCTCTGCCACGACATGGATCATAATTGTAACGTGTAGCATGGCGGCGTGTAACGCAAATATGTCGGAACGTGAGAAACAGCCTACTGTGATCCAGTTTCGAATTTGAAGACTTCGTCCAGACATGCAGCACCGTCTCCTGCAGCATGACAGAGCCAGGTCACACAAGATCTGCAACAATCCGACGCCTTGGGCTTCCTGTCAGCGACCATCCTCCATACAGAGTTGGCCCCATCTGATATTTGTGTTACATCTCTATCATCTCTACCATCTGTAACCAAAATGGATAAAATAATGTCGATTTTTATCTATGCCCCAAAACTTAAAGAACTTCTCTGAGGAATTCACTTTGACGGTGATGAAACAGCGCAAGCAGAGGTAGTGTTGTGGCTCCGTGAACGAAGTAAAATGTTCTACAGCGACGGTGTCATCAAATTGGTCTGTCTTTGAGAGAAATGTCTCAGTCGCTAGGGTGAAAATGTTGAGAAATAAACATATAGACATGATGAGTAAAGACGTAGAATGTAAATAAAGTTTACTTTACTGATAAACGCTTTAAGACTTTTGACATAAAATATTCGAGGCCATTACAGTTCAATATAACCTCGTAGATAAGGGTGGAAGAAGCTAGTCAGGTATGAAAAGCAAGATGGACTGCATGTCGCTGAAAGCCTTATAGAGTGTTTCACATGGGAGGAATGGAAGTCCATGTTACACTTTCATATTTCTTGTTGACGTGGAAAAGTGTCTAGGAGGTGGGTGTGAGATTTGCTGTTTATATTTTTAAAGTTAGTAGAATAATTTGAGCTTTATTTTGGGTGGGCAGTGGATTATGATTCTCACGCTGAGCAGAACGGGAATGGAAGGACTGAGATGACTGCTTGAAATGTATTTTACAGTAGTTCACAAACGATTTATTAACGTTTTGCATTAGAATGTTAATATATTTTTACTGGCTGCCCACAATAGCTCATATTTGAGATGTTATCTTTTAAACGAGTCATAATGTACAACCCTGAGAATATAACATCCATGTAACAGTAATTAACTGTGCACTGAAACGATTTTGAAAATCAGGTGTCAAGTTCTGCAGTGTAGCTTCGTGGTGGTTTTGTGATGTCAGTACATAAGTGGGTTTGCGGCCTGAAGCGTGCCACCTCTCGCACTATCCCACACATTGCCTCCGACTCTCTTTTTGTTCCTCAGCTGTGCACAACAGTTTTCACAGGGTAATCACAAGAACCAAACACATTAATATATTGGAACGCTAGCAGGTCGGCCCAAGACTTTCCGAAAATTTCAACAACAATGTTAATAAGGGTAGGCTGGGTGCTGTATTTAAACGTGAAAAGCATACAGGTATTCAGAAATTTATTCTGGCGATCCGAGTGGTCGACTGGCAGCGGTTTTACAAGCAGTATGTATCCAATAAGACAACTGATCCTATATTTAAGTTTATAGACTTACGAATCATCGCTGCACTATGTGTAGGTAATCGTATGTACAACTTATCCAACTTCCTAGATCGACCAACCACATAGGCTTCCGAGGTGTTCTAGTAAAGAAAGTTCACATTCCAGCTCAGTCTCCTTTGTAAGTGGCCGAGTATTTGTGTCCACACTTCGGTTACTGTGGTAAAAAGTGAAGGACTCTGACTAATGTCTTGCGTAGCTTTCTGGCGGTTGGATGACTTACGGGAAGACTGAATTTTGGTTTGCACAAAATTTGGCACTCTCAGAAATTCCGCGCCCCAAGAAGTGCGGATGTACAATTCCGTCCGACCTCCTGCGAGAATCTCAAAATACAGAGTATGGAGGACACGGATGGAGACTCGGTACTGAAGGCTACGTGGGAATGAACGTCGACCGAGAGAAGTGTCCAGATAATCCGCGCTGTTGCCACAAACATTGTGTCTGGGTGGCGCAGTGTTTAACGGAATTGCCTGGTAGGCAGGAACGCGTGGGTTCAAATCCTAGTGCGCCACACATTTTCATTCGCTGCCGCTGATTTCGCATAAATCACCAATGCAGCCGACATCAGTAGTCCCTTTCCTTTACTTTCTCCCTCATCCACCTTCAATCTACATAATATGTATCACAGGTGCTGAAGCCGGCCGTTGTGACCGAGCGGTTCTAGGCGCTACAGTCTGGAATCGCGCGACCGCTACGGTCGCAGGTTCGAATCCTGCCTCGGGCATGGATGTGTGTGATGTCCTTAGGTTAGTTAGGTTTAAGTAGTTCTAAGTTCTACGGGACTGATGACCTCAGAGGTTAAGTCCCATAGTGCTCAGAGCCATTTGAACCATCTATTCCAGTCTCGTATTGTTCGTGGAAAGAAGGATTGTCGGTATGCTTCTGTGTGGGCTGTAATTTCTCTGATTTTATCCTCGTGGTCTCTTCGCGAGATATACGTAGGAGGGAGCAATATACTGCTTGACTCTTCGGTGAAGGTAGGTTCTAGAAACTTCAACAAAAGCCCGTACCGAGCTACTGAGCGTCTCTCCTGCAGAGTCTTCCACTGGAGTCTATCTATCATCTCCGTAACGCTTTCGCGATTACTAAATGATCCTGTAACGAAGCGCGCTGCTCTCTGTTGGCTCTTCTCTATCTCTTCTATCAACCCTATCTGGTACGGATCCCACACTGCTGAGCAGTATTCAAGCAGTGGGCGAACAAGCGTACTGTAACCTACCTCCTTTGTTTTCGGATTGCATTTCCTTAGGATTCTTCCAATGAATCTGTCTAGGATCTGCTTTACCGACGATTAACTTTATATGATAATTCCATTTTACATCACTCCTAATGCGTACTCCCAGATGATTTATGGAATTAACTGCTTCCAGTTGCTGACCTGCTATTTTGTAGCTAAATGATGAGGGATCTATCTTTCTATGTATTCGCAGCACATTACCCGTGTCTACATTGAGATTCAATTGCCATTCCCTGCACCAATCGTGAATTCGCTGCAGATCCTCCTGCATTTCAGTACAATTTTCCATTGTTACAACCTCTCGGTATACCACAGCATCATCCTCAAAAAGCCTCAGTGAACTTCCGATGTTATCCACAAGGTCATTTATATATATTGTGAATAGCAACGGTCCTACGACATTCCCTTGCGGCACACCTGAAATCACTCTTACTTCGGAAGACTTCTGTCCATTGAGAATGACATGCTGCGTTATGTTATCTAGGAACTTTTCAATCCAATCACACAATTGGTCTGATAGTCCATATGCTCTTACTTTGTTCAACGACTGTGGGGAACTGTATAGAACGCCTTGCGGAAGTCAAGAAACACGGCATCTACCTGGGAACCTGTGTCTATGGCCCTCTGAGTCTCGTGGACGAATAGCGCGAGCTGGGTTTCACACGATCGTCTTTTTCGAAACCCATGCTGATTCCTACAGAGTAGATTTCTAGTCTCCAGAAAAGTCATTGTACTCGAACATAATACGTGTTCCAAAGTTCTGCAACTGATCGACGTTGGAGATATAGGTCTATAGTTCTGCACATCTGTTCGACGTCCCTTCTTTGAAACGGGGATGACCTGTGCCTTTTCCAGTCCTTTGGAACGCTACGCTCGTCTAGAGACCTACGGTACACCGCTGCAAGAAGGGGGGCAAGTTCCTTCGCATACTCTGTGTAAAATCGAACTGGTATCCCATCAAGTCCAGCGGCCTTTCCTCTTTTGAGCGATTTTAATTGTTTCTCTATCCCCCTGTCGTCTATCTCGATATCGACCATTTTGTCATGTGCGTGACAATCTAGAGAAGGTACTACAGTGCTGTCTTCCTCTGTGAAACAGCTTTGGAAAAAGACATTTAGTATTTCGGCCTTTAGTCTGTCATCCTCTGTTTCAGTACCATTTTTGGTCAAGAGTGTCTGGACATTTTGTTTTGATCCACCTACCGCTTTGAAATAAGACCAAAATTTTTTACGATTTTCTACCAAGTCAGTACTTAGAACTTTACTTTCGAATTCATTGAACGCCTCTCGCATAGCCCTCCTCACACTACATTTCGCTTCGCGTAATTTTTGTTTCTCTGCAAGGCTTTGGCTATGTTTATGTTTGCTGTGAAGTTCCCTTTGCTTCCGCAGCAGTTTTCTAACTCGGTTGTTGTACCACGGTGGCTCTTTTCTTTCTCTGTTCTTTCGGAGATGTACGAAAGCACAGACATGATGCATTCATATAACTGGAATAGGTCTACATGTTGTCCTCTGACGACTAGAATGCGCAAGAGCTGTCATGCTGGAATAATAGACCCATCCATGTAGCCAAAAGGAATGACTTCCAATAACGCTCGTTTTCAACAAATTCTCGATAATGGTAACACAATAGGCACAACAACTGAATTTATATCATACCACACTGCACATTTCATAAATGTCAAATACGTAAACGCAGCCGAAACTTCACAAGTACAGTATCAAAAGAAAAATAACAAACGAGAAATAAACCCTGTAGCAGCTGGAATACCAACACAGAGGAAAGTTGCCTCTGTGACTAGCAGTATATACAGAATCAATAAAAATTGCACACATGTTGTATGAAATGTTGATTCGAATTGTACGGTAACGTAACATAATTGTTGTACCATTCATGTTTCTTCACATCCTGAAACCCCATACAGAAGTTGGGACTGAAATGACATTCGTTGATGAGATCTGTCATATGCGATTTATTGGATGTGTTTCGAGAGGATATAATGAAAGATCGTACTGCTCACAGAGTGCAGTCTAGAGGGTGTCATGTTTCTTTGCAATAAAAGTGTCTGTATCCCAGTAACGACTGTTGTATCTGAAACTGTTTGTGTTGTGTAGCATAAATATTGGAAGTGTGACCAAGAGGACCAGGAAATGTGCACAGTGCTCTGCTGCGTAAGGGACAGTAATAGGTTCATAGAAATGGAAGTTACCAGTAATGGGGAATGCATCCTGGAGATAGGATATAAAAAATCCGGCTGACTATTAAAATTACGACTCTAGAAAGGGCAACTAATAATGTAATGTTAGTTATTGTGCGTTTACAGTACAGTATGACGACCACATGACTGTATTAGGGGATACAGGATGTGAAATTTTGTGCACGTGGCTGGCACGTCTCCCAACAACGTCTGTAAGCTGGTTTTATACTTAGTGGAACTGAGCTTGGATGATATTTATAGATACTTGATTCCACTCCACAGCTCATCAAGCACAGTGATGGCCAGTGGGTGGTGGCGTCCCAGTCTCTTCGAATGCGTAATCACATGTTTCAATGGCCGAAAGATCTGGAAAACGTGCTAGGCGGGGCAAAACGCGAGCACCTCCAGTTTCGAAATTCACCATTCCCGCAGGAGCAAAATGTGGTTTTACTTTATCTTGTTGAAAGATAAGTCCTTCGAAGATGGAACAGAGCCACAGTCGTAAACACTTTAGTTGTGTAATGTATGGTGTCCAAATTACCCACTGTGACACTTAGAGGTCATCATATTGTCCACCCATTGGCGTTCCAGGTGCTGGGTCCGTGTGATGTTGACTAACGCAGTTTGGAGACATTAATTCTCCAAGGAGCCTCCAAAGGTGTGTAGCTCCATCATGTTGCTGTCACAGATCAAGGTCTCTTCTGAACGGAGAAACTGGTGCCGCTCCTGTGTCCAGTAAAACGTTGGGTTTACCACTGTGGGTGCGCCACTTTGCCTGCTGCCTCATCACGGGAAGCAGTGACAAAAGTGGTGATTGTGCTGCTCCTGAGGCAACGCCCGGGAGAGCGGTGTGGTGACCACGTGCCCCTCCGTGGTCTGAGGATGACACGGCGGCTGGTCGGTACCGTTGGACTTTCAAGGCTTGCTCTAACGGTGTTTGTTTCAACTAACATTGCGTGGCTTCGCTGTACGATCCTGCATGACACAGCGAACACCATGCCCACCCTCTCTCTTTGACTCCAGTGTCGTGAGGCCGCTGGGCTCCTGCATGATGTTGAGTGCGGCCATCCTGAACCCACCAGTTTCATATTCGCTTGTTAATCGTGCCATACCGAACAAGGGGGTCTCTGCAGTCTACCATGTAATTGTTTTTTATTTCAAACACAAGCTGGAAGATAAACCTCCTTACATGGGACATAATATGAGCTTCTCACAAATGATCGATTCTCAGTTGAGATTCCTGGATGAAAACTGTTTTGTGTAATCTTTCCTTCCATACAAAATTTGTACTGCGTGGCCTCAACGTACTTCGTGCGTATGTGTTAGAAAGTCTATCACTTGCGTTTCCAAGCGTATAGTACACTTCAAGCCATTTCGACGTTCGTTGAATGTCACCTTCATTGATTTGAATTTTAATGGCCAGCATTGTACGTCGTTAACTAGTATTTAGTGTTTATAGAAGAGTGCATAGTGAGATTTGCGCTGAAGGCTTGTAGTCTCGGGAAACGTAACAATGTCGACTTGCATTCATGACCAATGTTGTTTTAATGTTGGTGCTGTTTATCAACAGTGTAGGAATATTTTCGAATTGAGTAGACTTAAGAACTCGTATCTTCGGTTGCTGGCGTTACGTCAGTGTGTCCTGATCATGCATCAGAATTAGTTATAGTGGTGGAAATTATTTCCTAAGTC
This sequence comes from Schistocerca cancellata, assembly GCF_023864275.1. Taxonomy (NCBI): domain Eukaryota; kingdom Metazoa; phylum Arthropoda; class Insecta; order Orthoptera; family Acrididae; genus Schistocerca; species Schistocerca cancellata. The sequence continues at coordinate 223,823,554 of NC_064628.1, forward strand.
TTTCAAGAGCTCATGGGGCGGAGTTCTGCTGTCAGTTGAGGTATCAGGGAAGATTGGGTCTGTGTATACTAGCACCTCCAATAGAGGTTTTTCTTTGGAAGAAAACATCGTTGATTATATTTTGAGTTTGGAAAGAGACATATTGTCTCCCATATGATATAGACATACTGTAGATATACTCACGAGTACTTCAGGATCGCTTTCGTCGACGTGTTGTGAAGTTGGGTGTATTGAATTGGAGTTTTTGTGAGGACTGATAGCGGGTCTCCAGAGCACGTTTCTTTCATGATATCTTTCAATCAGAAAGGAGTATATTGCATTTATGTCTTTCAGGGAGTAGTATATGCAATTACGACATCAGCGGTAATTTTAAACTGAGGACATACGTGGCAAAGAAGAAGGTGTAGGTCAGTTGAGAAAACGTAACGAAAAGTAGTGTCACTTGTCGATTCTATCTTGGAAGCTACTACTTGTATTGAGATTGGAGACTATAACATAGGATGAGAAGAACTGGTGTGGTATGGAATGTAGGCGCAGAAAGTCTAGGCAAGAATAAGATGTCTCGTTGATCAAGGATTCTGATTCATGTGAAATGTTGTATAGATATCTGATCACAACTCGGGTTCTGATTATAGAGTAGAACTCGTCAGTTCAAATGGCTCTGAGCAATATGGGACTCAACTGCTGAGGTCATTAGTCCCCTAGAACTTAGAACTAGTTAAACCTAACTAACCTAAGGACATCACACACATCCATGCCCGAGGCAGGATTCGAACCTGCGACCGTAGCGGTCTCGCGGCTCCAGACTGCAGCGCCAGAACCGCGCGGCCACTTCGGCCGGCAACTCGTCAGTTCCTTGAAGGTTTGATCGACAGTGACACAAACTTAAAAATGTCGATTACTTGTAGATATATTATGACAACTCAGATACCTTCTTGGAGAGGGATGCAGCTAGTTATTTGCTTACGTCGTATCACTGGTGGAGCTTGTAGTTTGCAGGGGAGTGATTTGATTTTATTCTTGTGTGTGTGTGTGTGTGTGTGTGTGTGTGTGTGTGAACGGGGACTCATCACAAATGTTACTAGAGAGGGTATTTAAGTCTGCTGTGTCATCGTGGAGGTCATGAGGACTCTTGCATGGTGAGTAGCCTCCTATCGGAACCTACTAGAGAGACTCCTCAAGAGGATGTGTCGACGAGAAAATGATTGAAAATGCAACGAAAGGATAATTTTCTAGAATTCAGAGCATAGACTGCCAGAAGACAGAAAGAAGAATGTGGTGCGGAAGCTAGACAATCTGAAAAGCGAAATAAAACAGTTTAATTTGGATATAGTGCGGTAAGTAAATTGAAATGGAGAAGATAACGATTATGGATATAGGATCATATCAACAGCAGCAGAAAATGGTATAACGACTGTAGAATTCGTCAAGAATATGAAGGTACGGCAGAGAATGGGTGACTGAGGAAAGCTCTGCAATAGGATTAGTCTGATAAGGATCGAAAGCAAACAAACGTCAAAAAAATGTATCTCAGGTGTACATACCGAGAGAAAATATTTGACAATATTAAATGAGTAATTTAGCACGTAAACAGAGATGCAAAACTACTAATCGCTAGTGACTGGAAATCCGTAGTAGTGGAAGGGTTAGATAACAGAATTAGGTAACAACATAGACCAGGCCTTAAGAATGAGAGATTAGAAAGTCTAATAGAGTTTTATATTAAATTTAAGTTAGTAACTGCAAATAGACTGTTCAGAAATCACAAGACGAGGAGATATTCCTGGAAAAGACCTGGAGGTATTGAAAGATTCCAGTTCAATTAAACCACGGCCAAACAGTGATTCAAAAATGGAATATATTAAGGCGTTCTCATGAGGAGATACGGAAGTTGATTACAATTTGATAGTACTGAAAAGCATGCTGAGGTTCAAGAGAATCATCCGGAAGAACAGTGCGAAAAGAAGTAGTTATTGACCTAATGAGGAATGATGAAGTGCGTTTCAAGAGAGTGTAGAAGTGACTAATCAATACACAAGTAGGCAGTTCAACTGAAGAGAAATCGATATCTCTTCAAGGGAAAAGCACAGAAATTGGACAGACAAACGTAGAAAAAAAGGAGAGGAATTGCAAATCAACATTGGGTAACAGAAGGAATACATCAACTGTTTGAAGAAAATAAAAAGTACCAAAATATTCAGCAACAGACAAGAAAGAACACAGCATTAGACACGAAACGCAGAGACAAGGCAAAAAGACTGCAGGAGAAAATCAGAGGAATCAGTAGAAATCATGGTCATCAGAAACTGATTTAGCATACAGAAAGCCAATCGAAGAGACATATTACTCTATTAAGACAGCAAAAGGAGGAGCAGGTCTGGCGGTTAAATGGAGGGTTTTGAGACTAGTGAAGTGTTAGGATAGCTGGTCACGCTTTCTCCACGAGAAACGGGTAACTGTGGCACACCGATACATTATCACAGCCTATATAACAACGATGGAACAAGTAATCGAGTATAGCATCTCGCCATTAGCATATCAGACGATTAAATATCAGCGTCCGATAACATAACGAAAATGATACTTGCTCAGCTAAATGTATCGCTTCCAGTCTCCTCACATTTCTAGCTCCGAGTCATCGGTCTCTTGGCTTGTTTGATGCGGTACGTCACGAATTCCTTTCCCCGCTGACATCTTAGCATTTTTACCCTAAGTCCACAATACACGCTCTACAGTTCCCTCTAGTACCATGCAGCTAATTGGCTGATGTCATAATACATGTCCTCTCATCCTGCCTCTTATTCTTGTCAGTATTCTCCAAAATGTTCCTTACTTCGTCGATCCTCCGGAGGACCTCCTCATTCTTTACCTTACCAGTCTACATAATTTTCAACATTCTTTTGTAGCACCACATCTCAGACCCTTCGATTCTCCTCTGTTCCGTTTCTCCCACCGTCCGTGATTCACTACCATATTAGCAGTGAAACTTTCTGGTTTCGTAAACTAAACAACATTTTGTGGCACATGGAGCCTCGCCTGTTATTTCTACGCGAAAAGAAACAACTGCGTCGAAAATTACATTTTGTCAGTGACATCTGTTTTAAAGTATTTATTTTTTATTGTCCACTAACTTTTTTAATTTTGTCGTCAGTCTTCTGACTAAATTGACGAGACCCTCCTAGAATTCCTCTCCTGTGATAACAACGGCATCTCACATAGCACCTGATTCCAAAATATCATTTTTTGTATACATTTCAGTTCATTACATCCACCACGCTTTTTATCCTCTACAGCTCCCTCAAGTACCATGGAAGTCATTGTTTAGACGCAATCACATACAACAGCTCACTTGATCAAAGATCAAATTCTGGGAATCTGCACAGCTCACATCAGTATTAAAGAAACGGAATATGAGTAATCTGCTGAATTACAGACCCATGTCCGTAACATCGATTTGCAGTAGGATTTTTGAATGTGAACTACTTTCAAATATTATGAATTACCCAAAAAATGATTTATTGACAAATAGTGTAATGGCAGCAGACAGTTGGTCCCAAACTAATTACTCGTGGAGCCGACTGCTAGAGCAAAATATTTAGTTTCTGATAATCAAAGCCATAACAGGATGTTATTAAAAACAACAAATCCAAAATCATTAGTTTAGAAAATCATGATACAATCATCTTAATCTATCCGCTTCATTGAAAACACCATAAGCATGGTACCCCTTAGTCTTTCGATCCAGGATAGAACTCAGCAGCTGAACTCCTTTTTCAGCATCATTTACAGAAATACAGAAATCTGTAATGAATAGAAAATAATGTTTCCCTCCTCTTGCAGCATGCGTCAACCTCTGACATCATCCTGTCCAGTAATTCAGCAGCAAAAGAAGGATATAATATGTACATGGCATGTCTTCCTTTTACAGAAGCAACATTACATGGAGTTCATTGGCACAGACTAGGCCCACATACACGTAAGACTTAAACACTGGTTTCATTAACCTGCAACAGGCCTAGGTTACACACTGGAAACAACAGCATTTCATCAGTTTAACAAATAATACACGAGCACCTGTAACGAGGTCAGTAGAGTCAGACTGCTACACAAACTATTAGAGAAACACTGTCTAACGCTTTAGACGACAAGAATCGATGTGAAGGTGGATTGCAAAATTCACATCTCTCTCACCTCAGTTGACTTACTTGGTAAGCACTGCCGATCTTCTTCTCTGGATTGCCGTCTACGTCGATCTCCAAAAATTTGTTCTCCGAAGAATACTGCTGGTTAATGGAATTTATCAGTCTCTCTCTCTCTCTCTCTCTCTACTCATGAAATAAGTGGGTACTCGCAGAATACCTTTAGTTTAGTCTTGGTATATTTCAACTTCCACAAAGCACAAATTCACTATTTCTCACATAAATATTCGAAAGTTTGCAAGTCAACCGATTCGTCTTGCATTACACTCGATTACATACATTTGCAACAGCGTTGGTTTAACAACAACATAATTTATGAACATATCTTGTTTCTAGCAAGTCCAACACATGAATTACTTAAAAGACTAATCTCATTTCTTCATTTGTCCTTAACAATCATCACAGTCACTAAACCAGCAAAGAATAGCATAGGCTCTTCTCTACACATACACTGAAACTCTGTGGATCGTACAGCAGTTACTAGTCGGCCGCCGTTCGGCCGCCGCGTCCACATTTTGCTCGTGACTGTTTTTAAACGTGGACACACAAACAGTCAATGCGCAGTCACACATCCTGTAATCCTCTCTCTTTTTCTTGTCGACATTTTACACAAGCTCCCCTCCTCGAAGACTCTGTGGAGAGGTTCCCCACGTCTTATAATTCCTGTATAGCGTCACATATCAAACGCTTCAGTTTCCATCTTTTCCCGTTTTTCCACAGTAAACGACTCTCATCCATAGAATGCTGCACTCCAAAAGTGTATTCTAAGAAATTTTTTCCCCATATTAAGTCGAATGTTTGATACTAGAAGATTTCTGTTGTCCAGAAACACCCTCTTTGCCTGTACTAGTTTGCTTTTTGTATCCTCCTTCACCGTGCTTTGTGCTACTTTGCTTTCAGGATTCTGAAAGTAGCAAAATTCCTCCACTTCGTCTACTACATAGACAACGATCCTGAGGTTAAGATTATCCTTAACCTCAATTCTGATACGTGTCATTGCTACCGTATCTCTTCGGTTTACCGCCAAACTACTGTATGTGGCAGGCCGGAGTGACCGAGCGGTTCTAGGCGCTACAGTCTGGAACCGCGCGACCGCTACGGTCGCAGGTTCGAATCCTGCCTCGGGTAAGGATGTGTGTGATGTCCTTAGGTTAGTTAGGTTTAAGTAGTTCTAAGTTCTAGGGGACTGATGACCACAGAAGTTAAGTCCCATAGTGCTCAGAGCCATTTGAACTGTATGTGTTCATTAGAATGTTCATCCATTCAAGTCATCCTGTAATGCTTTCGTTCACTTAGAATAGCAATGTCAACAGCGAATCTTATTATTGATATCCTTTTACCCTGAAATTTAATCCTACTCCTCAGTATTTATTTTATATCCGTCTTTGTTTCTTCGATGTGCATACGGAATTGCAGTGGCAAAAGACTGCGTCCTTGTGTTATAGCTTTTATTATCTAATGAGAGAACTTTATTCTTAGTCGCCTATTTACATTTTTCCCTTGATTCTCCTAGAGTATTGTAAATTACCTGTCTTTTCCGACAGCTTACAGCTATTTTCCTTTTTGCATTATTTTACGCTGTCGAAAATTTTTCTAGGCCAACACATTCTATAAACGTGTTTCGATTTTCCTCAAGTTCTGCTCCATTATCAGGCGCAACGTCGGAACAGTTTCTTCTCTAAAACAAAACGTATCATCAAATGAAAGAACTTTGCTTTTTCCTTTCCATCCTTCGGTGCAACATGAAATGTATTTGTAGTTACGAGTATGGACAACTATCATGTGTGTAATGTAACGGCAGTGAGAATTTGTGACGGACCGGGACTCGAAGCCAGATTTCCCACTTATCGCGAACGGCCGCCCTACCACTAGGCTATCAGAGCGCGACTCAAGGACAGACCCACACTTCCATATGTCGTCATCCGATCGTCTGGCCGTGAGTCATGCTCGGATAGCCTAGTGGTAGGCCGGCCGTTCGCGATAAGTGGGAAATCTGGCTTCAAGTCACAGTCAGGCACGAATTTTCATTGTCGTCATTGCATTGTATAGCTGATGGTTGTCCGTATTCCCAATTGCGAATAAATTTCATGTATTTCATAATGGCTATAGTCATCGCAGTACTTGTTCCTTCGGACATTCATGAATGCACTGTTACGCTGATTGTGCAATAGTTCTTGCACTCATCTGCTATTACAATCTTCGGGATTGTGAGTGGATATGTATGCGATATCCTGACGGTATTTCTGCAAACTCATTTAGTCTTCAAAACAACTCGAAACGTTTTTGGTTCAGACATCTGCAGGTGATTTCTGAAATAGCTAAGGAGTGTTACCTAAGCCCTCCGCCCTACCTGACCACAAACTTTCATAGCTCTGTGAAATTCTGATTCTAATCCTGACAACCTTATATTTTCTGTATCGTCTCCATTTTCTTCTTCTATCATGCCATAAGACAGTTCGTTATCCTCGTAGAGGCTTCAATATAGTCTTTCCATCAATCTGCTCTCTCTTTTGCATTTAACAGTGGTATTCGTCTTGTACTCTTAATGCTGACACATTTGCTTTTAATTTTATCTGAGTCCCCTAGATGATATACCGCAATACATACATGCATTCTATCTGACTCTGACCCAAAAGTTCTAAGCCCCAAATCTATAAATATGGAAACCACGAAGTACACACCATAACACGTTACAGAAGAATATAATTACCGTTAGCGCTCGTCACAATCAAATCCAAAAGTTCCGCAGTGTTTTGACAGGGCTCCTATTTATCCTCTTCTGTCAGTAGGAGAACCTTCCGCAGAATACGATGAGGCGACGCTGTACGAGGGTGAGGACGTTGTATCAAAAATATTTATTTTTTGATAGTAATTTGGAAGTAAAGCTCTTTCCTAGGACCAAAATTATGTATTACAATATCAAATGAGTTAGGTGTGGTTCAGGTATCACTTGATTACGTAATTTTAAACAGAAATATTATGAAATTAATCATTATAACACAACAAACCTTACAGACGCATATAGCACAAACATACAGGAAATTAACAAAATTTAGCCACCCGGAGTGGCCGAGCAATTCTAGGCGCTACAGTCTGGAACCACGCGACCTCTGCGGTAGCAGGTTCGAATCCTGCCTCCGGCATGGATGTGTGTGATGTCCTTGGGTTAGTGAGGTTTAAGTAGTTCTAAGTTCTAGGGGACTGATGACCTCAGAAGTTAAGTCCCATAGTACTCAGAGCCATTTGAACAAAATGTAACGGTATTAGGTCACTTAAAGTAGGCAAGTATACCACATCGCAAAGGAAGTTCCAGTCCCCAGATATATGCTCGAGGTGGATAAACATCTCTTTAGATGCTAATCTACTAAAGGCCGCAAACGTTCAAAAATATTCCATTCCGGCGGTTTCAAAGAACAGCACTATATTTCCAGCACTGTGAGAGCTCATATTTCTGCATACGTCGTTTCTTGAAAATGGTGATCTTACAAGTGACCTTACATGTAGTGTGATGATAGGGCTCCTGAATCTGCAGTACTTACACAATACCTCCTCCATGCCCCTCCAATCGTGAACATGCGCTGTGGATGGTCGTAGCGTGATTGTAAACCTATACGTTTATGTTGGTAGGCAGATCTGGTTTCTTGATTATTGGCCAACTTTCATTCACTTACATTCTAAGACATTCCGCAGAAATATTTTGAATCTTTGGCACTCTCAAAGTGGCTTAAATCAGTATATTTCCCCAATTGAGGTCCATTTTGCCGCCAGAGTAATTTTGCGTTACCTTCTGGCCCTATTCTACTAACTTGTAGGTCCCGAAAAGGACCTACGGAGTTAAGGCCCCAAGTCCTACCGTATTCCAGTACACCAAATTTGCTACGAATAACGCTGGATGGAACTCTTATATGCAGTAACTTTCTGATGTACCTCCTAAGTCAAGATGAGAAACAACGTATTTCAAAATCTACCTCATGGGGAGATAATGCTCATGCTTTAAGATTCACCGCCCTAACATTATCATGTTCTACTACTGTGGGGACCTGGATCAACTAGGCTCACACTAAGAAGAAGAAGAAGAAGAAGAAGATAGATGTGTAACTCAGTCAGATAATGCGAATAATTACGGGATTTATTCGCGACATAGATCTCGAGATGTAAGACTGTAAGAGCTTGTGATCTGACCAAAATTGCTGTGTTTATGTATTTTTCATCATTATACAAGAAATATATTCCTCAAATGATTCCGATGTACGTTTCAGTATGGGCATAAGCACAACTCTGATTGGTAGCAATATATCCAACACACTGAGTTTTAAAAAGTGTTCTACAGAAACAGAGACAAAGTATACCATAAGAGCTTAAATCCGGTTCCTAAGTAAGGAGTGTGAAGAAACAGAATCTTTGTTCACTTGTAAGGAATTAATATGGACAAAGGTGCATCTTTAATTATGAGTTCCATTCTTAGCTATATAAGTAATCAATCCGTATAAAGGTAGTGTAACCACGAATTCAAAAATTAAAGACAGCAGAATAGTTAGGAGTAGCCCGACCGTATTCTATTCGTATAGCAGCTGGAATGGAAGAGCTGCCGTTTCCAGGAATACTTCTCGGGCTGTAGCCAAGAAATTGATCCACTTGGCCGGAGGGGTGTAAGGGTCAGATAGGCTACCACAGCCTCCTGCATTTTTCATGGCGTCCGTGATCGTCGTCATCCGTATTCAGGCCACTCGTTTTTTTTTTCCATCCCCTGGGCTTTCTCGATCTCAATAACGCGAGCCTGTCAGCTGCTGCTTATACCCTTTCCTTCCTGTAGCTTCTCAATTTTCAAGAGAGGTTACAATATCAGCGAAATTCTAGACCAAATTGCTTATATTCACCATTAAAGAATGAAAATTTCTCTTCTAGAGGAGGTCGGTTGAGCAATACTGCAGAAGGGCCGCTGTGCAAATTATCTGACAGTCATTTATGAGGTCACACAGTACAGCCTGTTGCTGCTCTCGGACTACAGACTCACACGTACCTGTTATAGTCGCTAGTGCTTCACGATTCGTGCTCTAATGTTCTCAAGTGTACATTAAAGTACCACAGACAATAGCACCAACGAAAATCATTGTGTTGGCAGTGGGTTGACGCGCAAGGGTACAAGTTACAGTCCCAAATTGTTATCAAAATCAGAAAACGAATATGGCGGAATAAGGCGTGATTTTAGATTAATACAGCACTTACTTCTAGTATGAATATTCTGAGAGACGCCGTTTCTTCTCTCTGTTACTGCCTAAAAATGCAACCCACTATGTACTGTAATGTTTATTTTCTAAATTATTCAAAAGGAAAAAAATGCACATTTTACTATATGCAGTATTAGTCCTATCTTCGCGTAATAGGTGTACGTCTTTATGAAACCTATCGTTTCCTTATTCTGCTCAGACTTTTTCGTCTCGATGAATTGTAGTTTTTGAGAGGCAGTCTTTCGTATTATGTGTTCATTCCACTTTATTCCGCTATTTTCAATATCCGTTTTAAGGATACAGATACAGACCTCTTTTTATATCGGTACTGTTTCTCAGTGTCTTTCAATCTTTCCACTGTTCTGAGGAAACTCATATCGGATGCACTAATGTTCCTAGGGGTCGCTTGCTTTAATCATAAATATATGTCATAGTGATGCTAAATGTTATTATCTTTACATAAAGAAAAGTATTATCTTCGCAAAAATCTTCAAATCGTGAGCTATGCCCTGAATTTTTACGTACGAAATTATTGAATTTACTCATGGCACTTTTGCTGCCTGTATCTGCCGTTCAATGTCAGAACTGAAATTAATTATCAAACTAACTAACTTAGTACGATTGTATTCTGAATTGGTGGTGGCTGGAGTGGCAGTGCGGTTCTAGGCGCTACAGTCTGGAACCTAGCGACCGCTGCGGTAGCAGGCTCGAATCCTGCCTCGGGCATAGATGTGTGTAATGTCCTTAGGTTAGTTAGGTTTAATTAGTTCTATGTTCTAGGCGACTGATGACCTCAGAAGTTGAGTCGCATAGTGCTCAGAGCCATTTGAACCATTTTTGAATTGGTGGTGTATCCACTGATCGCCACAATAAAACAAGAACAGTGAATGTTTGGAGGAGCATGAATGACAACAGTGGCGTATTTAAGTTTACAAAACTAATGACAAGTTTTTATTCGTCATCGAGCTGATAAATCCTACAAAAAAAATTGCAAACATATACCAGGAAAGGGATTGTTCTTGATTGACAAAACATTCATTGGGGTGAAAACTATACAAATTCTCAACTGAATTAATCGCTTTTACAACGCAATCAGACTTTGTTTATCTGTGTCCACTGTGAAGCCAAATACTATTCAAATGGATCAACTACGACCACGTACATCACAAACTATGGTTTACGAAGAGGGGGGAGCTGTGAATATCGATTAACAACGCTATGCCAGGGCAGCAATACTTTATCCTTTCTCCTTGATTCAGCTGGCAGCAGAAAACGGCATGCTGTGGGCGTGGAGCAGAGCGCGGCAGCAGCTGCAGTGTTCTCATGCATCCACGAAAACTTGCAAACTGGCGTTCTGATTAATAGAACACGGGAAACGTCCCTACCAGAGCCCTGAAATCCTATCAGATTTCAGTGTGAGGTGCACACGTTCGCTGGTCTAGCCAACCAAATTGTCTCAGATGTACGACGGCTCGTGCTGGAAATGTCAGACAGCAGACGACCGACTCAGGACAAATATGTTCACTCCATGACATGCGATATGTCTAAAATGATTTGCAGTTCCACTGACAGTACACTTGGAAACTGCCACTGGCTCGTAGACCACCACACGTTGCAGACCACAGGTCTCACCGACTGGCGAATAATCTGAAGTTCTCCACCAGGCGAGGCTAGAAGACTAAGAAAGCAAAGGATCACAGTCTCTTTCCACCAAGGCTTGGTATGGGAGCCGCATTAGCAAAATGAACCCTCCTCCACATTGTACAAACCAATCGAACTATCCACCATTAATTGAATCTCCCTTCTTGACTGTTCTGCTGGCCTGGTAGCCAATCCAGACATAGCACCGGGGTTTCAATGCTTGGGGAGAAAGCCTCTGATTCGCTTATCCTGAGGGGAAACAATCGGCTACTCAAAATCTGTCTTGTCTGAAAAAGGAAAATTTTGGACTAGGGAGGAGTCGTTCTCACGGTAAGCATGGCCATGTTTCGGCAAGAAACGTCTACCCAGATGGGACCACAGTGCCTCATTTGCAGAGAGATTTAACCCATATCCAATTTCTTAAATAAGGCTGTTAAGATTCTCTGACAGTCGTCCCCATGAAATATATGTTTTTGCCGCGCGCTAAGAGAACCTGGCGACTTCCTGAAGTTGGAAGAGTTACAGTCTTGCCTCCATTAAAGACGTGCACCACGAGAAACACAAAACAATATTTAATATCGGCGAAAGACGCACGACATTCTTTGGCTATACCGGGGGTATATAAAATTCCTTGTAGTTGTGGACAGGTTTATATCGGTACCACAAACAGAAGTGTTAACATCCGTCTTGTTGAATATAAGAGGAATTGCCGCCTGGGTCACACGGATAAATCGGCCGTATCAGAACATGTTTACCAGGAAGGTAATCATGAAATAAAATTCAGCGGGACGAGCGTCATACCTAAAATCTCACATTATTATGAGCGCAAGTATAGAGAGGCTATCGAGATTGATAAACACCGTAACGATTTTAACGGAAAAGAGGAAGGTTTTAAACTGGATAAAATTTAGATGTCAGGGTTCATTTCTTGCTTAGTTTTTCTTGATAATCTCAGTTCAAGACAGTATTCCAGCCACTGAACTCATCTTTCAAATCATTCTTAAATACGACTATTACAATGTCATTGCCAGAAAGTAGATTTTTATCTTGTTATCTTTTTAATTTGCTAATTTCATTGGCACTCTGCTGTAGAAAATCTATCTGTGTAGCTCGCTCCCTGTGGACTTCAAAATTTAAAAAAAAAATGTACTACATTGAAAATTAATAAAAGATTTCAGTAAATGTACGATTTCTGTAAGTAATGGTCCGTCTCTCTACACAATCTATCTTCCATGGTGAGTCATAGTGTTGTCAGATGCTGTGGGAGTGAGCACATACACAAACAAGAAAGAAGAGAATTTGCGATGGCTGGTGGCAGGAATCCAAAATGATCTGTACATAACACGTGAAAATTCATAGGGCACTTTATTTCCAAAAGAATAAAGAGATATAACTTAACTTTTCGTTATGGGATGACTTGATGTGCTTCCTTTGCCTGCTACATGCAATTATATTTACATTCTATTACTACTGACAGAACGCAAGCTAAGTATCGTCTTCCAGTTATACAGTGCTGATGCTCTCGAGGTCTGCGACCGAACTGTGCCCCACCAACGGTAGGTGGCTGGTTAAGTCAGCGTAGACAGGGGGCGCTCAACCCTTTGTTTTCCTAGAGGTGTGGCGCTGCTCGCTCTTTCCACTGGCGCATGGTCAGCGCCTTCTTTACGCCCTTTCGCGGCGTTGCGCTGTTCGGTGTTCAGTCGATGCTTTAGGACTGCACGAGTAGAATCGGTATTATTTCAAATGTTTCTACGTTTCTCCGGAACCTAAATTGATCTTCCAGGTCTGTTTCTACCAGTTCTTCCGTTCTACCATAGAAAATTCGTAGTAGTATTATGCAATCAAAACATACTAAACTGGTGGATCGGTAATAACCGCACATGCCGACAACTGTCCTCTTTGATAGTGACATTAATTTTTCTTTTAGTACATGATAATTTTGTGGGACTCTCACTTCCTCCGAATGGCGTATTTCGGTTTAGATCTTTCAGTGTTCTGTCAGTGCTTTCCGCTTTATCTTACCTCCCGTTACATATTCATCCCCTTCCTCTTGCACGTCGACAGTACTGACTTTCTTTTTACAGCAATTGTGTATATTCCTTTCAGTTCTCAGGCTTCAGATCTGTCTTCCCATCTGAGCTTTTAATTTTCGTATAGCTGCATCTCTTTGCTCGAAGGGTTTCTTTAATTTTTCTATATACGGCATCTTGTTAGCTGATCCTCCGCCTCCTTCAAGTTGAGAAATTAAGAGCAGCGTGTAGCTTCAGTGTTCTGGTAGTGGTTCTAGGATTCAATGGGTTCCGGGTTAACGTACGACCCTAAGGACAAAGTGTAGCAGCATATTTATTCCCACCACTGAGCATAGGTCTAATAATAGCGCCATCTGTCTACGGTATATTTTGTTACGTAATCACGGATTACACGTGAAGTGTAGCATACATTGCAATAATTAATGAATAACGAATTCAGTGAAACAGAGTGCATGAAATATTGTGGAAACAAAAAATACAAAATAGTGGCTTCAGCGCTGCGTTAGTGTTAGGTTCAATATTGTATATATCCCTTAGGATTCGGACCAATTGAAAAATTTACAATCATAGCTAAGTGCAATTAAGACTGCGTCGGTATAGAATTAGGTTTGGAAGTTTCCAGTCCTACATTACCCGTCGTGATAGCAGTTGTGCTGCTTCACTATCTACAAAAGCTCATCGCGAAATAACACTAGCGCAACTATTCTTCTGTATGCGTGCGCTTCTTGCGGGGGATACCCACAGCAACTACTCTTGTATTTTATTTTGTGTTTATAACTTTGTATTCACCTGACCAGAAATATTATGTTATTCCTGCCACCGAACTTCACTAATTCCCATTATACCTAACACCAGCCTACCCATTTCCTTTTACTTATTCTCTGACCAACCTACTTACGTACACTCCTGGAAATGGAAAAAAGAACACATTGACACCGGTGTGTCAGACCCACCATACTTGCTCCGGACACTGCGAGAGGGCTGTACAAGCAATGATCACACGCACGGCACAGCGGACACACCAGGAACCGCGGTGTTGGCCGTCGAATGGCGCTAGCTGCGCAGCATTTGTGCACCGCCGCCGTCAGTGTCAGCCAGTTTGCCGTGGCATACGGAGCTCCATCGCAGTCTTTAACACTGGTAGCATGCCGCGACAGCGTGGACGTGAACCGTATGTGCAGTTGACGGACTTTGAGCGAGGGCGTATAGTGGGCATGCGGGAGGCCGGGTGGACGTACCGCCGAATTGCTCAACACGTGGGGCGTGAGGTCTCCACAGTACATCGATGTTGTTGCCAGTGGTCGGCGAAGGTGCACGTGCCCGTCGACCTGGGACCGGACCGCAGCGACGCACGGATGCACGCCAAGACCGTAGGATCCTACGCAGTGCCGTAGGGGACCGCACCGCCACTTCTCAGCAAATTAGGGACACTGTTGCTCCTGGGGTATCGGCGAGGACCATTCGCAACCGTCTTCATGAAGCTGGGCTACGGTCCCGCACATCGTTAGGCCGTCTTCCGCTCACGCCCCAACATCGTGCAGCCCGCCTCCAGTGGTGTCGCGACAGGCGTGAATGGAGGGACGAATGGAGACGTGTCGTCTTCAGCGATGAGAGTCACTTCTGCCTTGGTGCCAATGATGGTCGTATGCGTGTTTGGCGCCGTGCAGGTAAGCGCCACAATCAGGACTGCATACGACCGAGGCACACAGGGCCAACACCCGGCATCATGGTGTGGGGAGCGATCTCCTACACTGGCCGTACACCACTGGTGATCGTCGAGGGGACACTGAATAGTGCACGGTACATCCAAACCGTCATCGAACCCATCGTTCTACCATTCCTAGACCGGCAAGGGAACTTGCTGTTCCAACTGGACAATGCACGTCCGCATGTATCCCGTGCCACCCAACGTGCTCTAGAAGGTGTAAGTCAACTATCCTGGCCAGCAAGATCTCCGGATCTGTCCCCCATTGAGCATGTTTGGGACTGGATGAAGCGTCGTCTCACGAGGTCTGCACGTCCAGCACGAACGCTGGTCCAACTGAGGCGCCAGGTGGAAATGGCATGGCAAGCCGTTCCACAGGACTACATCCAGCATCTCTACGATCGTCTCCATGGGAGAATAGCAGCCTGCATTGCTGCGAAAGGTGGATATACACTGTACTAGTGCCGACATTGTGCATGCTCTGTTGCCTGTGTCTATGTGCCTGTGGTTCTGTCAGTGTGATCATGTGATGTATCTGACCCCAGGAATGTGTCAATAAAGTTTCCCCTTCCTGGGACAATGAATTCACGGTGTTCTTATTTCAATTTCCAGGAGTGTATGTCTACTTTATTTCTAAGTGTATGAAACGACTTACTTCCGTTATCTTATTAGCGTTTCTTTACATCAGTTATTTACAATGTACAATGTCATGAACAGACGATGTAAGGGACCTGAAACAAGGAATTTCACGCATTTCTATAGAACATACATACATTTTCATCATGAACTAGCTGACCCGACAGACTTCGTCCTGTCAAAAAGATTTGTAATATGGCAGTTTTTTTGCCTACGTATTTAAAAAAATTCTCCTGAACAGAACCGTCACCCTGGTGATAGGGCGTTGTGAATAAAAAATAATTAAATAAAACATATATAAGGATTTAAAAGTAAGTAATCGCTTTATTGTTAATCATGTGAATCATAATTGTTATTATTATCATTGTAGTGCTTTGTGGTATACGATGTTTTTTGTTTGATTACCTGGCGCATAGATAAACAAATCTGATGGTTTTCCAACACGGGAACAGGCAACATACAATTGACCATGTGAGAAACATGGGTTTTCTAGATTAATACCACAAACACTTAATGATTGCCCCTGGGACTTGTTTATAGTCATAGCAAAAGCAAGCCGCACTGGAAACTGTAGTCGTTTAAACTCAAATGGCACATCAGTCGGAATCATTGGGATGCGCGGTATGAGAACATCTTCTCCTTTATACTTTCCTTTGAGTATAGTTGCTTCTATCACATTGTTTAGTAATTTTTTTATCGCTAACCGTGTACCGTTGCAAAGACGCGGTTGGTTGATATTTCGCAACATTATAACCACCGATCCAACCTTTAATTGAAGATTGTGAGGTGGCAATTCTGGCAAATCCAGCGAGTTTAAAAATTCCGGTGGATAGTTGACTACATCATCTTGATTAGTAGCCGAATCAACTGATTTATATATCCTCAATTCGCTTGGAATTTGTTCTTGAATTTTGAAATTTAATTCATTTACATCTATGTTTTTTGCAGCCAGTATAGCTCGTTCGCTCAACCAATCATGCTTTCTGTAATTTTGAGAAACATCTGGAAACACCTTCTGAATAAGTTCATCTTTTGATCGAGTTAACTGACAAAAACTTTGACGAAAGTTAATGCAGCCAGTCAACATGTCTATAGGAAATTTGCCATTACCAATGTCAATGAGTTGTTTAGAGAATATGTTTCCAGATTGGTCATTTTGCAACTCGACACGCATATTCTTGCTTAAATGAAGTACTTTGACATGTTTCCACAAATTGGAGGACTTTAGACATGCATTGAGTTCATCAGCTGGCGTTGATCGTGGAATCACTGGCAATGTTTGACGAAAATCTCCTGCTAATAAAATCATTGCACCACCAAATCGGTTATTATTGCTCCGTAGATCTTTTAAGGTTCTGTCTAAAGCCTCCAAAGATTTTTTATGTGCCATCGTGCATTCATCCCAAACAATCAATTTACATTGCTGCAAAACCTTTGCCATTGCAGAGTTCTTCGAAACGTTGCAGGTTGGAGTTTCATTGCTTTGCATATTTAATGGCAATTTTAGTGCTGAATGGGCTGTTCGACCACCTTCAAGCAAAGTTGCTGCGATTCCCGACGAAGCGAGTGCAAGTGCAATTTTATTTTGTGAGCGAATTGTTGCTAATATTAATGAAATCAAAAAAGTTTTTCCTGTACCACCAGGTGCATCTAAGAAGTAAATCCCTCCAGTTTCATCATTTGTTACTTTCATAAGAGTTTCAAATACATACTTCTGTTGTTCATTTAACAGTGGAAGATTTGTTTGAATTAATTCTTTCAAAGCGTTGAGATCATACAGTTTTTCTCGATGCAACTCTTGGTTAAAAGCGTCATGCATTGGACGATTGGGCGCGGTCAGGCCTAATTGAATTAATAGTTTGTTTGACATTATCAAGCACATGTCCTCAATTGAAATCAATGCTTCATTGTAAATTTCTTCACTGATTTGTATATTTGGATTTCCCATTCTATTCCGTATTTGATACAAAATATCATCACACATATAATCTTTGTACTTGATCCACAAATCAATTGGGTTTGATGGGAAGCATGTAGATATGATTATAGAAAACAATGTTCGTATTTGATGAGCGTGTGATGATATTACAGCATCATTGAGAGTTTGCTCCCAATGAGCGTCATTTTCAAGCAATTGCAAACGTTGACAGGCTTCTCTGTAGGATCCACACAATTCACCATAAACAGTTCGTAACTGTTGGAATGATGTTGGGCCACGTGCATTGACTAATAGCAGTCGTAAATAAAAACATTCATCATTGCTTGGATGTACTGAATAAATCCGGCCAATCGCATCGGTGGAATATACATCTGTATATCCTGGAACTGGTTTTCCTTGTTTCCGTCGTATAAATCTCCTTGAGGATTGATTCCAGGTATAATATTTTGGCATTTCAGAATATAGCAATGTTTGTGCGAAATGATCGTTTTGGCATGTCTCAAAAAAACTGGTTAATGTAGTAGATGGTGGCTGAGCAGCTCTTTGTACTGCGTTCTGTGCTGTAAAATACACTCTTTGTCCATTTTCTAAATGCACAGCTAAGTGAACAACAGAAGGGTGTCTCTCATGAATAGGAAAAGAAAATATTCGCCAAACTGCTTCATTACTACTGACATAGCGGCCCATTTGGTATTGGGTAACTTCATCATTGGAATTCTCTGCACCAATTCCAATCACAGCCATATCACTCCCTTTGGTTACATATTTGCAAATGTATTTAATAGATTTCACTGAATGGCAAGATTCAACGTTGATGTGTGCTTTGAATGTCTTTGATAAAATGGGTGAATATGGAACAATCCAACGATTATCTATTTCAATATCTTGTTGATTTAATTTGACAATTGTTGATTTTCCATTGTCTGCTGTCGATCTGCGACGATACAATGGATAACCGTCATTACCAGTAATTGTTTCCGATATTAATGTCCGTGGATATCGTTTTGAACATTTACCATACATCATACACGGTGAATTTTGATTAAGAGTTCCACAGGGACCATGTATCATGTTTTTGATAACTACCTCATGCAATCCAGGATCTACTTGTACATTAGGGATTTCAGCTGATATCACTGCATCAACTTCATTTGGCCTTATCTTTTCAACCAACCAAATCAAAATGTGTGCATGTGGCAATCCTCGTTTCTGCCACTCCACAGAATACATCCAGCAGCGTGTCTCACCAAACACATTATGTTTTACGATGAAATCCATTAAAGATTTCAACTTTTGTCTAAAGACTCTGGCTGTAATATCATGACGATCAATGGGTGATTGCCCAGGGTATAACTCCTGCTTGATTTCTATCCATTGCGGATTGCATGTAAATGTGATGAACAAATCTGCTGTACCATAATGACGAACATACGACATGGCATCTTGAGCATATTCGTGCATATGCCGAGGGCTTCCGATGTATGTTGCTGGAAGAATAGTCATCCGACCGACATTCTGTGCATTTCCATCAGTATTAATCGCATCTCGAAGGTGAATATACTCTTCAGATCGGAGTTTGGTTTGATTCAACCTAATGAATGTTAATCTCTCCGTTTCAATTTTTACATACATGTCAACAACATATTTGTGATATAATCGCCGACATTTCAATATGTGATTTTCTTCATTTTCCCGAATCATTAGGCGATATGAATAATAGTTCATTGAACTGACTTTTTTGTTGGTTTCAGAACCTGTAAATAGATTTTCTTTTAATAACATTCAAATATAAAATTAAAATACATAATATAATGACTGAGATATTATCGCCATAGCTAAATTAATATTTTAGTTACCTGTAATGGGATTTATCATTTTTATTGAGAAATCGTAGCCATCTTCACCTTGCCAAAATATAATGGGATATTGCAGTGCATCATATGAGCGGTGTGTTTCCTTTATACGTTGTAATTGATCATTCCGACGATGTAAAACAATATCACGGGATTCCAAGTTTTCTCCAACTACAACGATAGCAACTTCATCAATAGTTGGTGCATTAAAACGTCTTGTATGTTGACCTGCAGGTGTTTTATCAGCTCTGATTACAATTTTGTGATTATCGGATGGCATCAGATCCAGGGCAGTTTTAGACAATATAATCAATTGATTGTGTTGATGAAATAAAGTTTGTAATTGTTCTACAATAGACCTCTTTACTAAATTGTTATGTGCACAACGCAGATCAATTTCTTGTGGTGAATTGCCCATAAAATAAATTTGCAGGAATTTGTTGTCGCTATCTGACACTGGTAACAGTGAACCTGCTCTGTGATATATTTGCCCTTGTATCTGTAAATAAAATAAAATATTATGGTGTGGTATAAATTAATGGATTGTCAGTGATCAAACTTAAATAATATTTGATCTTAAAAAGTATATATTTAGTTTGAACTAATATCTATCAAATATAAAATATAATAAAAGTGTCACTGAAACTGAATCACCATATAATATGATGACTAAGTGATATATAAGTGATTAAGAAATTGAAGATTAGTGACACATCTTAACTTTTGTGACAGAAAATTTTGTTCGCTAAAATAATTATGAGTAACTGCTATAATACATACCTTGAAAGTTGGCATAAAATTTTCCCGAACTACATTTGTTGCCCCAAATGAAGTCATTTGAAAGCAATTGTTATATTGTTGGATATGTGTCAAAAAGTGTATAGAATCTGTTCCTATTCCTGAAACCAATGAGTACAATGGTTCTGGTGGTGGGTCCAATGGTATCAATTTCACTTTACCATTTGCGCAACACAATCCATGGGCTTCGTTTTTGTATTTTAATGCCTTACAGTGTGAGAAAACCGAGTTCATAGAACCAATAACAACACATTGGTAGTTACTGTAGTCAATTGACACATCGTAACTGAAAGCAGCTCGATTCAAACTTGCGCGATTATTAGTTGAATGTCGCGCTCGCGCTTCACGCGTTTGTGATATCCGAATTCTTTCACGTTCATTTCCGTCGTCACGTTCTTGTGCCGTACGATTAGATCGGTAATTAGCTTGGTTTGTAGCATTTCTGGTTCTTCTACCTAAATTGCTTCGTCTTATAGGAGGCATATCAAATATAAATTAGTTTTTCACTAATCACGAACTAAACAAACACTAACTAAGTAAACACTCTGCACAAAACACGAATTTGTTTCGTGTATCAGTTGACAAAAGCAAACTCAGTAGATTAGGTCACAGACAACTTTTTTTTTTTTTAAATTTTATATGACTTGAAGTCAAATCCTTTTAAGCCGTACGAATTGTAATTTAGATATTATATAAATAATAAAACACTGTTGGTAACGCGATTTTTGTTTGACTGATATAATGACGTGGAAACTGATGCATTTTATCTCGCGTGCCGAAAAAGAAACGCGAGTTTCGGAACGCGACATTAAACTTCTCCAACTATGTATTCTGTGCTCCAACGCACACACGCACATTGTTTTGATAGATATGATCTTTGACGTTAGGAACACACCTACATTGCTTAGACAACAGTGAGTGCTTGTAATTTAATATGAACTTTATACCATAGGAATAAAGCTCAAATTGACTACGTTTTAGTTACAAATCATTTGTATAGGAAAAAGAAAAGGGCTATTTTTAGGGTTTTTCCAGCAATAATTCTAATTTTTCTCGCCGTAAAAACCATCCTTGAACTTCAACGAACATTTTAAAAAAAGATTTGGCCAAATTGGTCGAGGCGTTGTTGAGTTATGCGCTTACCAACACATTTTGCGATTCATTTTTATATTATAGATTTCTGCTATTTCTCAAAGTTTGCTTAGATCAGAAACCACATAATTCTTCCACACACATACATAGTCTTCTAGCTACATTCACTCTGGTTCTAGGAGACGGTCCATGTTTCATAAAGCCACTTCTTATAATATTCATACCAAGAATTACCGTTATACTAATAAAATTTAAATGACTCACTATTACGTTGCAAAATGTCTCTTATGAACTTGCATAATTTCCTGTCAACAACTATTATTATAATACTCTGGTAAAAAAATTGGTGAACAGCATTCCTCTTTTAGTCTCTTACACTTCAGATTTTATTTTCTTGAATAGCTTTTTCATTTCATAATTTTATACATTTCTCACATTACCTGTAGCTTGTTGCTTTTGCAAAACTTTTTAATGCCGCACAGCAGTGCTTGTTGATTATTAAAAATTTTACATTACATCTTATTTATGCAGTTGACACAATTACCTGCCAATAGTGTATTTTTTGTTGGTTACTTTAGCTTACAATAGGCTTGTTTCAGCATATGTCCCGTTATCAAATATTCGTCTGGAAGGAAGCTTAATACTGATATTTTATGAGCTTGCAACGTAATTTTTTATGTACTATATTGTTAAAGTAGTTCAGGTATTTATTTTGTGTAGATGGAGTGACATATTGTACATTCATCGTCTTCCCTTATAGCTGACCCTCAGTTTTTCCAGAGATGGAATAGCTTCCTCCGTTTTGCATTGTCAAACTTTTTTCCACGTCAACAGATCATTTGAAAGTGTCTCGCTTTTTCTTCAGTCTTGCTTCCCTTATGAAGGACAACGTGATAACTGCCCGTCTGGTGCCTTTACCTTTCCTAAAGCAAAACTGATTGCCATCTAACAGGTTCTCAGTTTCCTTTTGCATTCTTGTGCATATTTTTCTTGTCAGCTACTTGGATGCGTGAGCTGTTAAACGGACATTGCGATAATTCTCGCGCTTGTCAGCTCTTTCTGTCTTCGAAATTGTGTGGATGATGTTCTTCCGACTGTCAAATGGTATATCGCCAGTTTCATACATTCTACACATCAGCGTGAATAGACGTTTTGTTATCACTTCGCCGACCATGGTGCCGAGCGGTTCTAGGCGCTTCAGTCTGGAACCGCGCGACTGCTACGGTCGCAGGTTCGAATCCTGCCACGGGCATGGATGTGTGTGATGTCTTTAGTAGTTAGTTAGGTTAGCTAGTTTTAAGTAGTTCTAAGTTCTAGGGGACTGATGACCTCAGACGTTAAGTCTCATAGTGCTCAGAGCCATTTGAACCTTTTTGTTATCACTTCCACAAATTAGTTTTGAAATTCCGATGGTATGTTATCCATACCTTCAGTTTTTCTTGGTCTCAAGTCTTCCAAAGCTATTTTAAATTTTGATTTTAAAGGCCGATGCCCTACCTCTTCCCCGTCACCTCGTGTTTCTTGTTCCATCACGTCATCAGACAAGTCGTCGCCCTCATAGAGGTTTTCGATGCGCTCTTTCCACCTATCCTCTCTCCCTTCTGCATTTTACAGTGCTCTCTAATGTTACCGCTCTGGCTTTCAATTTCGCTAACGATGGTTTTGACTTTCCTGCATGCTTAGCCAGTCCTTTCGACAGTCATTTCTTTTTCGATTTCTTTACATTTATAATGAATCCATTTCGCCTTAGCTTCCCTTCACTTTCTAATTATTTCATTGCTAAGTGATTTGTATTTTCGTATTAGTGATCATTTTTGTATCTCCTTCTTTTGTCAATCAACTGGAGAACGTCTTCTGTTACCCATGATTTCCTCGCAGTTACCTTCTTCGTACCTATGTTTTTCTTTCCAACTTATGTGATCGCCCTTTTTAGGGATGTCCATTCCTCTCTAACTGAAATGCCTACTGAGCTTTTCATTTTGACAGTATCTGCATATCATTTTGACTCAGATAACTTCAAGTGTATCTCTTCATTCCATACTATTTCCACTTCTTTAAGCATTGATTCTTCTTTATTAATTTCTTAAATTTCAACCTACTCGTCATTAATACTAAATTCAGATCGAGCGTTTACGTGCCCCTGGGTATGTTTTACGGTCCAGTATCTGATTTCAGACTTGTGCTTGACCATGATGTAATCTAACTGAAATCTTCCCATATCTCCTGGCCTTTTACAAGGGCGCCTCATCCTTTTGTGATTCTTGAACAGAATATTCGTTATTAGCAGCTGAAATTTATTGCAGAACTCTGCCTGTCAGCCTTTCCCCTTATTCCTATTACCAATCCCATATTCTCCCGTAACCCATGCTTCTACTCGTTTCCATTCAACCGCACTCTACTCGCCCATGACATTTTCATCTCCCTTTACCTACTGAGTTACCCGTTGAATATCCTCCTATAGAAGAGCTGCCCATTTTCATCTCCCTTTACGTACTGAGTTACCCGTTGAATATCCTCCTATAGAAGAGCTGCCTATTTTTATCGGCACCAACGACAGTCCGCTAATTATTGCTGGAGATTTCAACTGTATCTTCTAAGGACCAGCCATCAAACGTCAACGTCATGGACTGAAATCTCTGACCACTGATCTTCATCTCGTGGATGCTTGGGATCCGCTACACGGTCTACACGTCGCGTCTCCCTATCTGTCTCACTGTGCGGGAAACAGACTGGATAGAATATGTGTATCTCCCACTCTGCAACCGCTAGTCACGAGCTATGATATAGCGCCAGTCAATTTTTCCGTCCATTGTGTCATTTTCAGTTTTATAGATCTTCAAAGTCAAAACGTGTTCCTGTCTTTAGCTACTGGAAGCTTAACACTGCCTCCTGCATCGCCCATTCGTTAAAAATTAAATAGGACACAAATCGGAGGAAATTCTTTTGTACGGGCACCGCTGTCCCGATGCTCTGACCTGCACCAGTGTTTATCGATGTGAAAAGTGCCGAACTGAGCAGTGATTGGGAGAACACTTTAAATTGCAGGCCCATCTAGAACTGGTTGGGGAGGTCAGTTCAAAGGTCTGAGGAGGGTAATGTCATGTCAACAGCACCATGCCTAGTAAAGCGCTCTGGTGTTCAAGCTAGCCATTGGTTTGGTAACAGCTTTACGGTTTTTATAGCATACGGTTGTGTTACCAATACTTAAACAGCCTTGTAACTATTCCTATCTTGTCACCCCTCTCATTATGACAGATGACGGTGCTTGTTGATCCGTCTGTACCACGTTACGTATACGGGAGTAGAGCAACTGAATAAAAATTTAAAGCACAGTCAAATTTAAGTATTCCTTTGAAATATCAATCAAATGTTTACCAGCACAGTTACCGTTTACGTGCGCAGTACATACCTTCAATTAATTTGATGATATATTTTCATCAGCTGCATCCACCGTCTCAGTAGAATCGACGCAAGTGGATGATGATGATGTTTGGTTTGTGGGGCGCTCAACTGCGTGGTTATCAGCGCCCGTACAATTATCCAATCTTTGCTCAGTCCAATTTCGCCACTTTCCTGGATGATGATGAAATGATGAGGACAACACAAACACCCAGTCATCTCGAGGCAGGTGAAAATCCCTGACCCCGCCGGGAATCGAACCCGGGACCCCGTGCTCGGGAAGCGAGAACGCTACCGCGAGACCACGAGCGGCGGACACGACGCAAGTGGATGCCTTAGTTGTATACAATGGGAACGGTCCACAGACGCCGTTGCAGACTGACAGAAATAATGCAAATGATAGAACAATGGGCTCATCTGTGAGGGAAACTATATGAAAACCCGACGCCAGAAATTCTCAACATCAACGCCCCTGGCTCACAGTAACTGAAGTCCATGAACTTAAAGATTATTGCATCCTATTTTGGCGTGGTGGTATAGCAACGTTCTACTGCTGGTACGTAAAAGAACAGTCGTAGGTTGCACAGTATTCTTTGTTAACTTCAGAACAACGCATTTCGCTGGGATAGAGCATCTGTAAGTAGGCTGTTTATGTTTTCTTATTGGCAACGTTACGTAGCGCTCTGTATGAAAATCACTGGCTGTGCTGTGTGCAGTCTGTGGTTGGTTTGCATTGTTGTCTGCCATTGTAGTGTTGGGCAGCTGGACGTGAACAGCGCGTAGCGTTGCACAGTTGGAGGTGAGCCGCCAGCAGTGGTGGATGTGGGGAGAGAGATGGCGGAGTTTTGAAAGTTTGTAAAAATGGATGTCATGAACTGCTGTATATATTATGACTTTTGATGACTATTAAGGTAAATACATTGTTTGTTCTCTATCAAAATCTTCATTTGCTAACTATGCCTATCAGTAGTTAGTGCCTTCCGTAGTTTGAATCTTTTATTTAGCTGGCAGTAGTGGCGCTCGCTGTATTGCAGTAGTTCGAGTAACGAAGATTTTTGTGAGGTAAGTGATTTGTGAAAGGTATAGATTAATGTTAGTCAGGGCCATTCTTTTGTAGGGATTTTTGAAAGTCAGATTGCGTTGCGCTAAAAGTATTGTGTGTCAGTTTAAGCACAGTCTTGTACAATTTTTCTAAGGGGACGTTTCACATCATCAGGCTATGTTAAGAAATCAGAAAATTTTCTCTCAAGAAGCATCCATCAAGAAGCCCTTTTAGTGCATTTTATTCGGTATCTTGCTTCTTGACAGATGATATTTAGCAGAAAATTTCAGATTCTTTGGCATAATCTGATAATGCCCTTTCCGGGCGAAACGCGTTATTCTTAACTTATTGAAGAATACTGTGGAACCCACGACTGTTTTCTTTTAAGCAGATGAAATTGATTCCCCAGTTAATAATTACTGTAGAACAATACTGGCCTTTACGTCCAGTACCCGTGAATTAACCAGTTTTAGCTACGAGCCATAATTCGCGATAGCCACTTGGAGGTCCGTAACAGAAAAAATAAAAGAACGGGTAAAACTTAGTCACCTTTGTTAAAGATAATGACTCAGGCTTGGTCCGAGCTGATCTACACAAAACTGCTGGCGTGCGCAAACATAGCAGGCTGGCTACGCAGTCTCAAGCGCCACAGGAATAGCACGTGCTAGCCCCAAAAAAGTAGTGTAATACAAGAACGCTCGCTGATGAAAGGACTTAAACAGACACTGACGAGCTTCATTGATGAAAACCTGGCGTTCAGCACAATTTACGTCCGGTGGCTCGGCATCAATTAGAATACACAGATTGTCCAGCAACGCCAGGCAAGCTACGAAAAACCGCATTATGGTTCACCAACAAGTTCACATACTTCGTTTCCACTGCACGTGCAGATGTAAACTTCAGTTGTGCAGTATCGTAATTTTAAGGCATTAGTGTCGGTATATCTATCGGACAGGCATCATTAGATTTGAACTGTGCAGCATGCTACCAACACAGAGGCACAGAGGACATACCACACGTCAGCCAGTTCCCTACGGTACCCTTTTAAGAGCGGTAGATCATGCCGTACCAATCGCTGCTGCTGGTCGCACATCGTGATGATGTGCCAGTCCCGAGAGACAGAGTTACCTACTTACGGCATAACCGTTTGTGTCCTACAATTGAAAGACCTGCACCAGGCGAACGGTCTACCCGCGGGAGGCGCTAGCCACACGACATTTCCATTTCCATACCATTGTAGAGATAAGGATCACACTGTAATATTGTAAGCCATGTGGAATACTTCAGATGAAACTCCTCGCTTCTGAGCTAAAGGTGACGTACTATGTCAGCTACAGTTTAACGGAGTGGAATTACTGTGGCGAACTTCCGGAAGATTCGTCGCCTGCGCGCTGTCACCGCGTTATTTGGCTAGCAGAACGGCCGCCGTGTTGGCGAGATAAATTGCCCCTTTTAATTCAGAGTAATAACAGGGAGGGGACAAACGGTGAGACAGAGACTCAAATTACCAATTTAAATAGTTAGTTGTTCGGACCAATTACAGGAGGCGCTCTCGATTACTTCGTGCGGTTGTTAATTGAATGGGAATATCTCTCATCTCCATTACCCCCTCCCGCGGCCGAGATTAAATTATAGCTCGCAGTGAGGCAGGCTCAGCACCATCTGAAAAGCTCACTCCGCAGTAGCGGTTTCGACGTTAGGCACGGCGCACAGCGGTCGCTGCGTTCATGTAGAAATAACGGAGCCACAACGTGTGAACACCGTAGGGGCGACGTGCTCAGCCGGTGTTTACCCAACTAACGAACCGCTGCTGCGAGGGACGCTCGCTGATGATTTGATATTGCTAACTGGAACGCTTTTGTACGATAGGAAGTCTAAAGATACAACGGCAGAGACCCAAATTCCTCCGAAACAAGTCAAGAGCTCTCTATTAAAGCCTACGGCATGAAAGCTTGTTTAACTTCATTGGAGGAGTAAATAAACATGACAAAATACCCGCGCTTTTATTTTTAGAATGCTGCTGCTAAATGTAGGCAGAAATAATAGACAGGGAGATTTATACAACGCAAGAAAAGATTGCAGGTTTGCGATGTTCCTTTCACAAGAGAAACATTTTTAACATGCTTCTTTTTCCTTTTTAATGTAAACTTCGCTGTGTTAATAGGTTGCGAATACGGAATACGGTTCTGAGGGAGGGTTTAGTATCGGATAGTGGTTCGATTTTCCGCACACATCCCGAGTATAGGTTTCTTTATTTATGTTAGGGATTGTCATACATTTCGTACTGTCTCATTTCAATAAACTGAATCCGTTGTTGTCGTCTAGTGCGGTCGGTAAGACGTAAACATTGCCTGACATTTTTACGACCCCCGTTATGATTCATAATTAGTGAAACGCCTTGAACCATGGTTTGTTACTGAGTCATGTGACATAATATGCCATAAGAGATACTTTTCTTTCATCATGCACATTGTCACAGATGTCCACCCCTGGTAGCTGAGTGGTCAGCGCGACGGAGTGTCGTACCTAACAGCCCGGGTTCGATTCACGGCTGGGTTGGAGATTTTCTCCGCTCAGGGAATGGATGTTGTGTTGTCTTTATCATAGCCATTTCATCCCCATCGACACGCAAGTCGCCGAAGTTCCGTCAACTCAGAAGGCACTAGCCACACGGCATTTCCATTATTACATATTTTACATCATCTCCAGTTTAACAATTTCCCATTACCATTACAGTGGCAGAAAAATTGTACGTCTTTAGTTCGACCTCAGTTGTTGCCCATAGTGTTGGACATTCGTGATGTACCTTAATAAAAAATTCTGCAGTCAAGACGCTCTCATATTTTAAAGTTGGGCCATATGATTTCGTTCGTTGTATAAATACGTATTACACTAAAAACATTTTAAGACAGTAGCTAAGACCGGCAATCCATTGTAAAGTATCAATACGATTAAGTATTACATGAAACTACATCGCTTGGTTTATATGTCAGTAGATTCTTATCACACTAGTTATTTCTTTAAAGTCCTGCCTGTTTAACCATAAGACGAGCTGTTCTCATGTCAACTATTTAATTTTAATTACGTTTCTTAAATGATTATTAGGACACGAGAAGTAGCTACTGAAAGTCTTTCTTAATTCATACCTCCAGTGTAATTAAATATTGATTGTGTCAGGTGCCAATTTGTAATGGCATAATGCCTTTGGTAAGATGTTGTACAGCTTATTCGATAATGTTTGTATCCGATTTAATGATCTGATGATAGCGGTAAACCAGAAGCAGTAATGAAAGTTTTGTAACAAGTGATCAAGGTAGAAACTTGTAACTCAAGTGCCTACAGCGATCGTGTTCAATGGGTTGAACTATGGCAGAAGTATCCGACCAGGATACACATACCACTGGAAGGTAGCCATACTCCCTGGCACTGCGTGAAGACATAGCAGGTGCTATGCCAAAGTAAAAATAAGTCTAAGACATGTTCATTTAATTATGTCTTAAATAGATTAATTTGTCTTTTCATCATTCAGTTAGCTAATACATTGCTCTGCATTACGTTGTTCCAGATGCAATTGACACACAAGTAATTAAGATGACGTATCGTTGGGAGAAGAAAATTGAGAGTATGAAAGTTCTCTTACCGGTAAGTGAAGGAAAAAAGAGGAACCTCGCCAAATTTGATCACTGTTTGCATTCCGGTTTACTGGAAAGATGTAACGATGTCCATCAATTGAAGTTAATTTGAATCTACCTCATAAACATTTATTTACCTATTTATTTGTGTGCAGAAATTACATTACTGGCTACGAACATGGAAATCGTACCCATGCACACAATCCTGTTCCTTTTTTTAACCTTTGAAAAGTGGTTTGCATAGTGTTTACCAATGTCTGTATTCACTGCCTAACATATAAATTTTGGAAATGTGATTCCGCCTTGAGCAAACACAAATCCTTATTCTTTAACACCGAAAGATTTTTCAGTGGCGTTGCAGCATCGTGAGTTGTTTAATTTATTACCTTGGTATTACGCGCTGATTCCT
Source organism: Schistocerca cancellata (assembly GCF_023864275.1). Taxonomy (NCBI): domain Eukaryota; kingdom Metazoa; phylum Arthropoda; class Insecta; order Orthoptera; family Acrididae; genus Schistocerca; species Schistocerca cancellata. The sequence goes on from NC_064628.1 coordinate 223,853,157, forward strand.
AAGTGGCTCTCTGGCAGCGCAGCTCATACATTACTCCAGTTTGTCTTTTTTCTTTTCTACCCATATGCAGGCTGTGTATCAGACAGTCACATGTTCTGAACCATATTTACATGTTGAACAACGATTGTGTTTGTTGTATGCACTACCACTTTTTCATAATTATAGAGACCACCTTATTGAGAACTGTTTTTAACACCCAGGAAACAAAAGAGACGTACAAACGATATTGTTGAGTTAAGACATTATCTCTGTAGTTTCTTTCTTAACCCGACTGTCTTGGCACAGGGAAGTATGCAAGTAGCCAGCCATGTTCCAAAAGGATCGAGTACTGTATTGGGCCAATCAATAAAAACATTGAGACGTCCTTTCTAGCAAATCACATTGTGTATTTCTACTTAGTTCTACATGTCTCCCTTCTCCAGACAGTCAGTAAATTGTGTGCGCTCGTCTGCGATATTCTGCTTGCATTCCGTCCGCAGTCTCCTGCATTGAGCGTTCCTGTTCTTCTGTTCAGCACTACTATGATGCTAGTTACATGGTCGATTAACATGGATATTTATTGGGTGTCAGGCTGGGTCAATTCGTAATTTCTCCACGATATTCCGATACACGGACCCGTTGCCATCTGTAGATCATCCCTGATAATTGCTGCAAGGACCACTGCAGGCTGGAGTCGCATTCAGAAGGAAGTCGGATCAAACCCGCATCCAGCCATCATGATTTAGGTTTTCCGCGGTTTCCCTAAATCGATTTAGGCAAATGCCGGAATGGTTCCCTTGAAAGATCACGGCCGACTTCCTTCCCAATTCTTCCCTAATCTAATGGGTCCGATGACGTCGCTGTTTGGTCCCCTCCCCCAAACCCTCCAGTTAACACCTGCAGATGGCAACGAGTCTATCCACCGAAACACTGGTGATATTACGACGTGACCCAGCCACACACTCGAGAATTCTACGAATTAGAAAAACGTGGGGAAAACCTCAGATCGGGTAACACTAATTTATAACCTCAAGATCCACAAAAGTGTATTTAATTCATTTATCATCTGCCTGGATACGGATACAATGGCGAAATTAAAGCAGATTTTCATAATCTGTCAATAGCATAACCGTGACGCTTGGCGAAAGTGAAGCATTCCGCCATCTGCTTCCAGTCACGCGTCATGCCACACGACAACAATTGCGGCGCTTCAGTCCGGTAGGTGCTGCCCCATTAGAATCCACATCTGCATCTACACCTACATGGATGCTCTATAAATTTCTGGTAAGTGTCTGGCAGAGGGCTCATTGAACCATCTTCACTATAATTCTCTATTATTCTACTCTCCAACAGCCGGCGGATAAACGAACACCTATATCTTCCCGTGCGAGCGCTGATTTCCCTTATTTTATTGTTATCATCGTTTCTCCCTTTGTAGGTCGGGGTCAACCAAATATTTTCACATTCGGAGGAGAAATTTGGTGATTGAAATTTTGTGAGAAGATCCCGGTGCAAAGAGAAAGGCCTTTGTGTTAATAAAGTCCACCCCAAATCATCCTCTTCCCCATTTCTAGATAATACAAAACGTGCTGCCCTTCGAAGAAAGGCAAGTACCACACGCCGCGCATCTGCGTTCCAAAAGAGGAAGGAAAGACTTAGTGTAGTTAGTCTCTTTAGTAAAACTGTTGTACCTTCTGCGTCTTCTGTCAATAACTCTGAGTCTTTGGTTCGCTTTCCGCCCAACATTTTCTGTTTGTTCTCTCCAATTTAAGTTGTTTATAATTGTAATTTCTACGAATTTAATGGAATTTGTGACCTTTAGATTTGATGGATTTATCGTGTAACCGAAGTTAAACGGATTACTTTTAGCATTCGTGTAAATGGCCTCACAAGTTTTAATTTTTTAGGATCAACCATACGGCTATCTTTTCTGAATCATTTTGCGATTTATTTTGATCTTCTGATGACTTTGCTACACGATAAACGACAGCATCATATGCAAACAAACTAAGAGATCAGCTCAGGTTGTCTCCAAAATCGTTCATCTAGATAAGAAACAGCAGAGGGCGTACAACACTTCCTTGGGGAACGTCGGAAATCACGTCTATTTTACTCGAAGACTTACCGTCAGTTACTACGAGCTGTGAAATTACTAACAGCAAATCACGAATCCAGTCACATAACTGACACGATGTTCCATAAGTACATAATGCCACTCAAAGCCCCCTTGTGAAATACAGTGTCAAAAGACTTCGTGAAATCTAGAAATATGGAATTAATTTGAAATCCCCTGTCAGTAGCACTCAACACTTCTTGTGAGTAAAGAGCAAAAGCACTGTGTTTCTAAATCCGAGTTGACTGTTTGTCAATAGACAATTCAGTGTTCTAACACACTATATTCTCCAAAATCCTGTTTCCTATCGACGTTAATCATGTGGGCCTGTAATTTAGTGAATTGCCTTTCTTGAATATTGGTGTGACCTCTGCAACTTTCCAATCTTTGAGTACGGATCTTCCATAGAGCAAGCGGTTTCATGTGATTGTTAAGAAAGCAACTATTGCACCAGCACACAGAGGAAACTAATTGGTATACGTTTTGGACCGGAGGAACTGCTTTTTTGAAGTAATTTAACTTGCTTCTCTACTCCAAGCATTTCTGTTTCTCAGTTGGAAACTGTTCTTGATTCGAGTTCTAGAATATTTACTTCGTCTTCTTTGGTGAAAGAATTTCTAAAGGTTCTGTTTAGTAACTCTGTTGTGGCAGCACTGTCATCGATAGTATTTCCATTGCTATCGCATAGAGAAACTATTGTGTCTTGCTGCTAGCCTACTTTACATACGAACAGAATTTCTTTGGAATTTTTTGCCATGTTTCAAGACGGTTGCGCTGTGGAAACTATTATGAGTATCTCACATAGCGTCTGTAATAGAACGTCAATCTTAGGGACATTGCGCTTCTTTAAATTTGGCGTGGTTGTTTCGTTGTTTCTGCAACAGTGTTCTGACCTGTTTTGTGTACTAAGGGAGATCACCTCTGTCGTTTGTTAATTCATTTGGTATAAACCTATCAATTGCTGTCGATGTTATTTCTTTGGATTCAAGCCACATCTGGCCTTCACTTAGATTGTTAATTTGGGAGGAGTGGAGATTTTTTCTCAGGAGGGCGTCAAACGAATTTTTATCTGCTTTCTTGAATAGGTATATTTTTCGTTTATTTTTGGAGGGTGTAGAAGTTACGGTATTCAGTCTTCGAGAACCCCATGTTCACGAATCACTGTCTCCCTTTTGATGCTCGTTAATAGCTTAGGATTGAAAAAAAAGGTGAAATGTGTTTTCACAACCGTTTACTATTCGAGTGGTCTCATGAACTAACTGCTCGAAATAATTTTCAGAGAACGTTTAGAAAATTTCAGATGATGTTTTGTGTGCATCTCCGGATTTATACATATATTTTCTCCAAAATATCGATGGTAGATTAAAGTGATCACCAACCACACACACCAAAAAAGGTTTGCAACACCTCGGTTCCGAGAGTTCCGGAACCTGTCCAGAAAATTGGAATAGAGATTAACATATACATCATTTCCGCCCTTTTTTACTGCTCATGGAAACGACACAATGCATGTGGTACCACCATACAGCGAGACCTTCAGAGGTGGTGGTCCAGATCGCTGTACACACCGGTACCTTTAACACCCAGTAGCACGTCCTCTTGCATTGATGCATGCCTGTATTCATCGTGCCATACTGTCCACATGTTCATCAAGGCACTGTGGGCCCAGATTGTCCCACTCCTCAACGGAAATTAGGCGTAGATGTCCCAGAGGGGTTCGTTCATAAACAGCCCTTTTCAATCTATCCCAGGTGAGGAACAGCGGCATTTAAGAATTATTTATTTATTTATTTCATTAACAGTACAGAGTAACCCACCACCATGAAATTTAAGGTGAGTCGTATGCTTCTGAATCTAATAGCAAAGACTTCTCATTGTTACAGTCTTAGTGGTATAGAGTTGTTAATGCTTTTTTAAATAATATAAAGAACATAATATATAAAGATTTCTCTGCGGTTACAGCGAATTGAATGCTTAACAATTGTTAAAATGGTTCCATATAATCTGTTACTACACAGTTGATGAGAATATAATTTATACAATGCAAATGTCAAAGGAAAAGAAAAAAAAGAAAGAAAATGTAACACAATGAGCGTGGTTAAGAAAAATTTGTAATAGGGAAGTGATATGCTGTCTTTGGATGAGTAATACAGTCTAAGCAGCATGTTGGTTAGTAATGGCCTATTTCTATCTATTTCAGATGAGAAGGTCTCGGTACAACCTTGAACTATTCTCATCTGAAATGGTTTGCGTTAATGTATATTTACACAGATTATGCAGATTATGCTGACTGAGCACTTCATACACGTATTACATGAATTTTAGCTTCACATGAGAAATACACTTATGTTTGTAACTTGTTAGTTGAAATAGAATATACTTCATTGCTACTTGAATGCATTATTCATTAAATAACTTAATACATTTCTGATACATGAAATTCATTTATTATGGCTTTGAACAGAGAAGAGAATATACTTCTGTCTGCACACGATAAGACGAGCAAAACATTACTGCTTGTGTGCAGTATACTTTAAACACTATGCAGAATGTCATTGTGGAGGAGGAGCCTCGGAATAAAAGTTCTTAGAGCCTTCTCCACCCAAGCGACATTACCTTATTACTACAGTCTTAGTATGTGGTGCCGGTGTTTATTTGTTTTATGATTGTTGTGTTGTTTGTGACTGTTGTGGAATGCAGTGTCATATTGTTGGTTTTGGTCCCTTACATGTTGATCCCTTCTGAGTCATGTTCACTTAGTGTTCCTTCCTCAGTTTCGGAATCTGTGGTCGTGTTCGTGACCTCCCATGTGATTTGCTGTGTTGTTGGTGCTTGTCTACGCCTCCTTCCATATGGGTTTTCACGCTTGTATTCTTCGTGCAGAGTGTTCGATACAATATCGGCTACACTGTTTATTGTGCTCCAGTCATCGGGATTACGTATTATTCTGCCCATGTCATTCTCATTCTGTATAGGTCTCACTTGTGCTAGCGTGTTGCACAAATGTGTGACATGTTCTGGTGTCCCAGTTTCTCCGCATACGCATACTTCGTTAGTTAGTCCCATACGGCTTAAATGTACCGGATACGGCCCGTGACCTGTCAGGAAATGGACCATCCCCCGGCTTGGGTCAACATGTTACAGTTGTAGTCTTTCGTGTACATCTGGAAAGAAAGAGTAGTCGGCGACCTTTATCAGATGCATTCCACTCTCTCTGCCAAGTTTGAATCCGCCGTTGTATCATTTGTGTTTTGTTCATAATGTTGGTTCCCATAATTTCGGTGACTTTATCGAGCCAGTCATCAAGCCAGTAAAGTGCAGCTCTGTAACGTATTGGTATGTCTACAGGAAAGGTCCCCATCACAGTGCAAAGTGCCTCTAGAGATGTGGTGTTGAAGGCTCCGCTCATTCTCAGGAGTACACTACGTTGACGTTGTCTTGCGATTATCTTGTTAGTCTGTATGTTCTGTCTGTGAGCACAAGCACTTGCGGCGAAGCATGCGATGTATTCAAATATCGCAATGTGTTACGTTCTTATCGTCTCAATAGGTAATTTGTTCTAAGTTGTGTTTAGTCTTGCTAGTTTGTGCATAATTTTGGAGGGTTTGTCAACCGTTAATTTTATATGGTGGTCGAAAGTCTGTTTTTCGCCTAGATGCAGTCCGAGATAACGTGTGGCTTGCTTCATCTGGTTGCTTGTATTGTCTAATTTTAGAATTGGATTCCTTCGTAGTGTCCCTCTGAGCAGTAAGTATACAGTTTTGTTGGGAGCTATTTTTAATTTTTTTTTTGCTCCAGCTGTTAATTTTCTGAAGCTTTTTTCTCTAGTGCTGCTCCCGAATAGGCTGACACCACTATGAGCAGATCATCTGCATAAGCCACCACACCTCTTATCCTATCGTCACTATCCAGGGTGTTCAGCGAGGGCTCGACTGCGATATCCCAGAATATTGGTCCGCAGCCCTGTGGACATCCCTTCGTTATTCTCTTGACAACCTCGCGTGTACCAGCCCTCCATTCCGCCACTCTGCCTCTACAGTACTCAAGGAGTCTATTGTAGAGGGAAGCTGATAGCCTCATTTCCCTCTTCCTGGCGAAGAGGGACGGTCACCACAGATTGTCAAAAGAGCCGGCTATGTCGATTAGTATGTTATTGTTGTTGTGGTCTTCAGTCCTGAGACTGGTTTGATGCAGCTCTCCATGCTACTCTATCCTGTGCTAGCTTCATCATCTCCTAGTACCTACTGCAAACTACATCATTCTGAATCTGCTTAGTGTATTCATCTCTTGGTCTCCCCCTACGATTTTTACCCTCCATGCTGCCCTCCAATACTAAATTGGTGATCCCTTGATGCCTCAGAACATGTCCTACTAACCGATCCCTTCTTCTGGTCAAGTTGTGCCACAAACTTCTCTTCTCCCCAATCCTATTCAATACTTCCTCATTAGTTGTGTGATCTACCCATCTAATCTTCAGCATTCCTCTGTAGCACCACATTTCGAAAGCTTCTATTCTCTTCTTGTCCAAACTATTTACCGTCCATGTTTCACTTCCATACATGCCTACACTCCATACAAATACTATCAGAAATGACTTCCACACACTTAAATCTATACTCGATGTTAACAAATTTCTCTTCTTCAGAAACGCTTTCCTTGCCATTGCCAGTCTACATTTTATGTCCTCTCTACTTCGACCATCATCAGTTATTTTGCTCCCCAAAATGCAAAACTCCTTTACTACTTTAAGTGTCTCATTTCCTAATCTAATTCCCTCAGCATCACCCGCCTTAATTCGACTACATTCCATTATCCTCGATTTGCTTTTGTTGATGTTCATCTTATATCCTCCTTTCAAGACACTTTCCATTCCGTTCAACTGCACTTCCAGGTCCTTTGCTGTCTCTGACAGAATTACAATGTCATCGGCGAACCTCAAGGTTTTTATTTCTTCTCCATGGATTTTAATACCTACTCCGAATTTTTCTTTTGTTTCCTTTACTGCTTGCTCAATATACAGATTGAATAACATCGAGGAGAGGCTACAACCCTGTCTTACTACCTTCCCAACCACTGCTTCCCTTTCATGTCCCTCGACTCTTATAACTGCCATCTGGTTTCTGTACAAATTGTAAATAGCCTTTCGCTCCCTGTATTTTACCCCTGCCACCTTTAGAATTTGAAAGAGAGTATTCCAGTCAACATTGTCAAAAGCTTTCTCTAAGTCTACAAATGCTAGAAATGTAGGTTTGCCTTTCCTTAATCTTTCTTGTAAGATAAGTCGTAAGGTCAGTATTGCCTCACGTGTTCCACTATTTCTACGGAATCCAAACTGATTTTCCCCGAGGCGGGCTTCTACAAGTTTTTCCATTCGTCTGTAAAGAATTCGTGTTAGTATTTTGCAGCTGTGACTTATTAAACTGATTGTTCGGTAATTTTCACATCTGTCAACACCTGCTTTCTTTGGGATTGGAATTATTATATTATTCTTGAAGTCTGAGGGTATTTCGCCTGTTTCATACATGTTGCTCACCAGATGGTAGAGTTTTGTCAGGACTGGCTCTCCCAAGGCCGTCAGTAGTTCTACTGGAATGTTGTCTACTCCGGGGGCCTTGTTTCGACTCAGGTCTTTCAGTGCTCTGTCAAACTCTTCACGCAGTATCGTATCTCCCATTTCATCTTCATCTACATCCTCTTCCATTTCCATAATATTGTCCTCAAGTACATCGCCCTTGAATAGACCCTCTATATACTCCTTCCACCTTTCTGCTTTCCCTTCTTTGCTTAGATCTGGGTTTCCATCTGAGCTCTTGATGTTCATACAAGTGGTTCTCTTATTTCCAAAGGTCTCTTTAATTTTCCTGTAGGCAGTATCTATCTTACCCCTAGAGAAATAAGCCTCTACATCCTTACATTTGTCCTCTAGCCATCCCTGCTTAGCCATTTTGCACTTCCTGTCGATCTTATTTTTGAGACGTTTGTATTCCTTTTTGCCTGCTTCATTTACTGCATTTTTATGTTTTCTCCTTTCATCAATTAAATTCAATACTTCTTCTGTTACCCAAGGAGTTCTACTAGCCCTCGTCTTTTTACGTACTTGATCCTCTGCTGCCTTCACTACTTCATCCCTCAGAGCTACCCATTCGTCTTCTACTGTATTTCTTTCCCCCATTCCTGTCAATTGTTCCCTTATGCTCTCCCTAAAACTCTGTACAACCTCTGGTTCTTTCAGTTTATCCAGGTCCCATCTCGTTAAATTCCCACCTTTTTGCAGTTTCTTCAGTTTTACTCTACAGGTCATAAGCAATAGATTGTGGTCAGAGTCCACATCTGCCCCTGGAAATGTCTTACAATTTAAAACCTGGTTCCTAAATCTCTGTCTTACCTTTATATAATCAATCTGATACCTTTTAGTATCTCCAGGGTTCTTCCATGTATACAACCTTCTATCATGATTCTTAAACCAAGTGTTAGCTATGATTAAGTGGTGCTCTGTGCAAAATTCTACCAGGCGGCTTCCTCTTTCATTTCTTAGCCCCAATCCATATTCACCTACTACGTTTCCTTCTCTCCCTTTTCCTACACTCGAATTCCAGTCACCCATGACTATTAAATTTTCGTCTCCCTTCACTATCTGAATAATTTCTTTTATATCATCATACATTTCTTCAATTTCTTCGTCATCTGCAGAGCTAGTTGGCATATAAACTTGTACTACTGTAGTAGGCGTGGGCTTCGTGTCTATCTTGGCCACAATAATGCGTTCACTATGCTGTTTGTAGTAGCTTACACGCTTTCCTATTTTACTATTCATTATTAAACCTACTCCTGCATTGCCCCTATTTGACTTTGTGTTTATAACCCTGTAGTCACCTGACCAGAAGTCTTGTTCCTCCTGCCACCGAACTTCACTAATTCCCACTATATCTAACTTTAACCTATCCATTTCCCTTTTTAAATTTTCTAACCTACCTGCCCGATTAAGGGATGTAACATTCCACGCTCCGATCCGTAGGACGCCAGTTTTCTTTCTCCTGATAACGACATCCTCTTGAGTAGTCCCCGCCCGGAGATCCGAATGGTGGACTATTTTACCTCCGGAATATTTTACCCAAGAGGACGCCATCATCATTTAATCATACATTAAAGCTGCATGCCCTCGGGAAAAATTACGGCCGTAGTTTCCCCTTGCTTTCAGCCGCTCGCAGTACCAGCACAGCAAGGCCGTTTTGGTTATTGTTACAAGGCCAGATCAGTCAATCATCCAGACTGTTTCCCTTGCAACTACTGAAAAGGCTGCTGCCCCTCTTCAGGAACCACACGTTTGTCTGGCCTCTCAACAGATACCCCTCCGTTGTGGTTGTACCTACGGTACGGCCATCTGTATCGCTGAGGCACGCAAGCCTCCCCACCAACGGCAAGGTCCATGGTTCATGGGGGGGGGTCGATCAGTATGGCCGCCACGTATGTGTCACTGATGCTATTTGCAACTGTCAGTGCTTGGTTGACGGCGTCTTCTATTGATCTACCTTCCCTGAAGCCAAACTGATGGGGCGTTAAGCCGAGGAGGCGCCAATGCGATTGTAATCTGTCACACAGGAGTCTTTCCTGTACCTTGCCGAGAGTGTTTAAGAGACAGATCGGTCGGTACGTTTTGGGGTCTGTTGGTTCTTTGTCCTGTGATTTCCTGATTTTTACTACATTAACAGTTTTGCAGAGGTTTGGAATTCTGTCTGTTACTAGTGTCTCGTTGAATATGTTAGCAAGAAAAGGTGTGATTTGTGTTACTGTTTCTTTTAATGTTTCTGAAAGTAATTTGCCTGGACCGGGTGCTTTTCAGTTTTTAAGCCTGCAGATTGCCGTCGCGACTTATTCATGCGCAAATGGCATGGTTACACTGTCACTGATGTATGGTTGCCTCATGATCTCTTAGGTCAGCGTGGTGTCCCCCGTCTTGTGTGGGGTCGTCATCTGGGAGGAGCCTGTTCAGAAGATAGTCTGGTGTGCTTCTCCATCCTCTGGGCATTGTGCCGTCAGCTTGTTTTAGTGTTGACAGAACTGTCGTTGTCTTAACTCGTTCTGTTTCTTTCTTGAATGGTTGTCCCCAGATGTCGTTCTGTAGTTGGGTTTTTACAAAATTGGTCAATTAGTCTTGACTTGTTGTCTTCAGTTGTTTTTGGTATTTCTGTTTAGCGTCACGATACAGATAAAGTCTTATCTGTCTTTCAGGAGCTGTCTTCACTTGTTGGTTGTACTTTCTTTTGTCCCGTGAATCCTTCCTTAGTCCTGCCAGTTCTGTCAACCACGGTAGTTTCTGTCCCCACCCAGTTTTTGCGCGTGGTATAGCTGCTTCCAGTGCTCTTTGTAGGACCTCTGTCAGTACATGCGTTTTGTAATCTATACTGCCTTGAACAGCGTGTAGCGACGACGCCTCAACAATATCTCGAACTTTTTGCCAGTCGGTTCTTCCTATGAATAAATGCTGCTGTTCGTGGTCCGTGTTATGTGTATTGATATATCCGTGGTTATGACAAATGCGTTGCGGTCGCTGTGTGTGGCTCTATCTAATACCCTCCATGTATTGACTAGTGGAAGAGATTTTGCATTCCCTAGGGAAACGTCTATGAAGAAAGGTCTAAGAAACTTGACATCCAGAGAGTTTCGTCATGCCGTCTCACAAGGTACGCTGTTCTTGTAACAAACACATTAGCTGGGCGCCAGTCCGACGCCGCTTTACCTGGACCCGCACACAGGATAAGGAGACCAGACTCCTACTCCACGTACACTCGCTACTGAAGCAGTTAGGCGGTGCCATATGCCCAGCGCCGCCAGTTCCTAAAGAAGTGTCTTTTCGCATTCAGCCACAGCTTTCCTACCCTCTTGCTTCGGCCGCTAGCAGGACAAGCCCAACCGCCACAACGGCGGTCCATACACCACTGCCCTGCACGACCCACGGCCAGTGTCAGTGACTACAAAGGGTGCTGCTGGGGGAAAGTTCTAAAGCTGCCCCTAACGCAATGGTCACCTCCAGCGCCCAGAAATCTGTCTCTACAGCCGACTTCAATTCTACTACTGCTACTCAAGTCACGCAAGTATTGCGAGATCAGTGATTTACCCTAAGCTTAATAGTCCACCAGATTAATACCAATGGAAAAATTAGATACACCACAGGAATGAAATTGTATGATGATCACCGGAAAAAATGAAAGGCGAAGTGGTTGACAGGGATTACCATGTAAGTGGCTAGCGCGGAAGCCACCGCCGTCTTCCATCTTTCATTCGTGGTGGAATTTCCTGCTGAAGATGCCAAATCTGGTCTTACTAATCGCATAAAAAATTTGTCTTAATTAAAATGCAATGGATTTAGAAGGCGCAAAATTTGTAACCGACCAGGCAGCTAATATCAAGTCAGCGCTTTCGTCTTTTTAGTGGCTTTGCTATATGCACACTGCACTGCATCGATCCTGAGACAAGTGTTACATGAAGAGAAATTTCTCAAGGAATTTGCTTCACAAACGCTTATATTAATAACAACTTCAAGTACTGTAAATTACTTAAGAAGCTGTTCTGAGTAAGCTGCTCACCAAAATGCTGAATTCCGTGATAGATACCCGCTGGTATACCCATGTCGGTACGATGAAGTCCGTATCAAATGCCGCTGATGAAATCACAGTCACTTTGTTGTTGTGGTCTTCAGTCCTGAGACTGGTTTGATGCAGCTCTCCATGCTACTCTATCCTGTGCAAGCTTCTTCATCTCCCAGTACCTACTGCAACCTACATCCTTCTGAATCTGCTTAGTGTATTCATCTCTTGGTCTCCCCCTACGATTTTTACCCACCATGCTGCCTTCCAATACTAAATTGGTGATCCCTTGATGCCTCAGAACATGTCCTACCAACCGATCCCTTCTTCTGGTCAAGTTGTGCCACAAACTTCTCTTCTCCCCAATCCTATTCAATACTTCCTCATTAGTTATGTGATCTACCCATCTAATCTTCAGCATTCTTCTGTAGCACCACATTTCGAAAGCTTCTATTCTCTTCTTGTCCAAACTATTTACCGTCCATGTTTCACTTCCATACATGGCTACACTCCATACAAATACTTTCGGAAATGACTTCCTGACACTTAAATCTATACTCGATGTTAACAAATTTCTCTTCTTCAGAAACGCTTTCCTTGCCATTGCCAGTCTACATTTTATATCCTCTCTACTTCGACCATCATCAGTTATTTTGCTCCCCAAATAGCAAAACTCCTTTACTACTTTAAGTGTCTCATTTCCTAATCTAATACCCTCAGCATCACCCGACTTAATTCGACTACATTCCATTATCCTCGTTTTGCTTTTGTTGATGTTCATCTTATATCCTCCCTTCAAGACACCATCCATTCCGTTCAACTGCTCTTCCAAGTCCTTTGCTGTCTCTGACAGAATTACAATGTCATCGGCGAACCTCAAAATTTTTATTTCTTCTCCATGGATTTTAATACCTACTCCAAATTTTTCTTTTGTTTCCTTTACTGCTTGCTCAATATACAGATTGAATAACATTGGGGAGAGGTTGCAACCCTGTCTCACTCCCTTCCCAACCGCTGCTTCCCTCTCATGCCCCTCGACTCTTATAACTGCCATCTGGTTTCTGTACAAATTGTAAATAGCCTTTCGCTCCCTGTATTTTACCCCTGCCACCTTTAGAATTTGAAAGAGAGTATTCCAGTCAACATTGTCAAAAGCTTTCTCTAAGTCTACAAATGCTAGAAACGTAGGTTTGCCTTCCCTTAATTTTACTTCTAAGATAAGTCGTAAGGTCAGTATTGCCTCACGTGTTCCAATATTTCTACGGAATCGAAACTGATCTTCCCCGAGGTCGGCTTCACTAGTTTTTCCATTCGTCTGTAAAGAATTCGTGTTAGTATTTTGCAGCTGTGGCTTATTAAACTGATTGTTCGGTTATTTTCACATCTGTCAACACCTGCTTTCTTTGGGATTGGAATGATTATATTCTTCTTGAAGTCTAAGGGTATTTCGCCTGATTCATACATCTTGCTAACCAGATGGTAGAGTTTTGTCAGGACTGGCTCTCCCATGGCCGTCAGTAGTTCTACTGGAATGTTGTCTACTCCGGGGGCCTTGTTTCGACTCAGGTCTTTCAGTGCTCTGTCAAACTCTTCACGCAGTATCGTATCTCCCATTTCATCTTCATCTACATCCTCTTCCATTTCCATAATATTGTCCTCAAGTACATCGCCCTTGTATAGACCCTCTATATACTCCTTCCACCTTTCTGCTTTCCCTTCTTTGCTTAGATCTGGGTTTCCATCTGAGCTCTTGATGTTCATACAAGTGGTTCTCTTATCTCCAAAGGTCTCTTTAATTTTCCTGTAGGCAGTATTTATCTTACCCCTAGTGAGATAAGCCTCTACATCCTTACATTTGTCCTCTGGCCATCCCTGCTTAGCCATTATGCACTTCCTGTCGATATCATTTTTGAGACGTTTGTATTCCTTTTTGCCTGCTTCATTTACTGCATTTTTATATTTTCTCCTTTCATCAATTAAATTCAATATTTATTCTGTTACCCAAGGATTTCTACTAGCCCTCGTCTTTTTACCTACTTGATCCTCTGCTGCCTTCACTACTTCATCTTTCAAAGCTACCCATTCTTCTTCTACTGTATTTCTTTCCCCCATTCCTGTCAATTGTTCCCTTATGCTCTCCCTGAAACTCTCTACAACCTCTCGTTCTTTCAGTTTATTCAGGTCCCATCTCCTTAAATTCCCACCTTTTTGCAGTTTCTTCAGTGTTAATCTACAGTTCATAACCAATAGATTGTGGTCAGAGTCCACATCTGCCCCTGGAAATGTCTTACAATTTAAAACCTGGTTCCTAAATCTCTGTCTTACCATTATATAATCAATCTGATACCTTTTAGTATCTCCAGGGTTCTTCCATGTATACAACCTTCTATCATGATTCTTAAACCAAGTGTTAGCTATGATTAAGTTGTGCTCTGTGCAAAATTCTACCAGGCGGCTTCCTCTTTCATTTCTTAGCCCCAATCCATATTCACCTACTACGTTTCCTTCTCTCCCTTTTCCTACACTCGAATTCCAGTCACCCATGACTATTAAATTTTCGTCTCCATTCACTATCTGAATAATTTCTTTTATTTCATCATACATTTCTTCAATTTCTTTGTCATCTGCAGAGCTAGTTGGCATATAAACTTGTACTACTGTAGTAGGTGTGGGCTTCGTATCTATCTTGGCCACAATAATGCGTTCACTATGCTGTTTGTAGTAGCTTACCCGCATTCCTATTTTCCTATTCATTATTAGACCTACTCCTGCATTACCCCTATTTGACTTTGTGTTTATAACCCAGTAGTCACCTGACCAGAAGTCTTGTTCTTCCTGCCACCGAACTTCACTAATTCCCACTATATCTAACTTTAACCTATCCATTTCCCTTTTTAAATTTTCTAACCTACCTGCCCGATTAAGGGATCTGACATTCCACGCTCCGATCCGTAGAACGCCAGTTTTCTTTCTCCTGATAACGACATCCTCTTGAGTAGTCCCCGCCCGGAGATCCGAATCGGGGTCTATTTTACCTCCGGAATATTTTACCCAGGAAGACGCCATCATCATTTAATCATACAGTAAAGCTGCATGCCCTCGGGAAAAATTACGGCCGTAGTTTCCCCTTGCTTTCAGCCGTTCGCAGTACCAGCACAGCAAGGCCGTTTTGGTTATTGTTAGAAGGCCAGATCAGTCAATCATCCAGACTGTTTCCCCTGCAACTACTGAAAAGGCTGCTGCCCTTCTTCAGGAACCACACGTTTGTCTGGCCTCTCAACAGATACCCTTCCGTTGTGGTTGTACCTACGGTACGGCTATCTGTATCCCTGAGGCACGCAAGCCTCCCCACCAACGGCAAGGTCCATGGTTCATGGGGGGGGGGGGGGCAGTCTTTATCAGAACGGAATCAAATGCATCGATTAAAATCCTGGAATAGGGTAGCTTGCTACAGCTTTCATTAATTTCGTCTCAAAGTTTCTAGACATCCCTTGCGAGCTTTAAGCAAAGGAGCTCCCAACATTCCATTTTGTTTTGGTAAAGCACTACGATATGCTTGCGCATTACTCTGTTCCAGAAACTACATCGTCAACATCACTGGAACTAGAGTTTTCGACATGTATGCCTTATGTTTCCTTGTTAACAAACATTTATTGCAGCTAAAGGAGATTGCTGTTAAGATCTTATTTTATATTCCAGGCAGACGTTAAAGCATCTAAGAAAAGGACAAAATCGTTTCTGAAAATGAAACTGGAGATTCGTGACGAATAACTTGTCGCAGCCTTTTTGTGTCTCAAATTTCAGAAATCTGGAGAATCTGAAACCAGAAGAAAGAAAAGAAGTGCATAGCATGCATTCTGGCACTTGGAAACCATTTTCAAACCATATGTCACTGCGGCTGCGTGGTACAGTGAGTATTAGACCGTAGTCTCTAACGTTAATAAAACGCCACTAGCATGGAAACTATTTATTTCTGGACATCTTTAAATCATTTTTGTTCCATGTTATCCTCTCATCGATCAACCTCTACAGTTTATGCACGGATGAAAAAATCACCCTTTAGACTGGCCCACGACTGCGCAGTAATCAACAGTATTTTAGTTCTCAACAAGTGACGAGAGCCACTACAGATCTTACCGACTGCTGTGGCTCCTGCTCCCACCTGTGACCCCCTGAGTTCCTGCAGGCACATGGCAGCTTCTGTGTAACTCGTTTCAGACACTCACAACCACGGCAATTTTGTCGCTATACAGCGTGGTCCATTGATAGTGACCGGGCCAAATATTTTACGAAATAAGCATCAAACGAAAAAACTACAAAGAACGAAACTCGTCTAGCTTGAACGGGGAAACCACATGGCGCTATTGTTGGCCCGCTACATGGCGCTGCAATAGGTTCAAATGCTTCAAATGGCTCTGAGCACTATGGGACTTAACGTCTGAGGTCATCAGTCCCCTAGAACTTAGAACTACTTAAACCTAACTAACCTAAGGACATCACACACATCCATGCCCGAGGCAGGATTCGAACCTGCGACCGAAACGGTCGCGCGGTTCGAGACTATAGCGTCTAGAACAGGTCGGCCTCTCCGGCCGGCACTGCAATAGGTCAAACGGATATCAACTGTTTTTTTTCTTAAATAGGGACCCCCATATTTATTACATATACGTGTAGTACGCAAGGAAATATAAATGTTTTAGTTGGACCACTTTTTTCGCTTTGTGATAGATGGCGCTGCAATGGTCACAAACGTACAAGTACAATAAAGTCATTCACCAACAGCGGTATCGTAAACCAGCGTAATATGCACTATTGGGCAACTGAAAATCCACGATGGCTGCGACAAGTGGAACATCAGCGTTCTTGGCGCGTTAATGTATGGTGCGGCATTATGGGAGGAAGGATATTTAGCAATCTAAATGGTGCAATGTATGCCGATTTCCCACGTTATGTTCTACCGATGTTACTACAAGATGTTTTACTGCATGACAGAATGGTGATTTACTTCCAATATGATGGCTGTCCGGCACATAGCTCGCGTGCGGTTGAAGCGGTATTGAATAGCATATTTCATGACGGGTGGATTGGTCGTCGACGCACCATACCATGGCCAGCACGTTCACCGGATCTGACGTCCCCAGATTTCTTTCTGTGTGGAACGTTGAAGGATATTTACTGTCGTGATCCGCCGACAACGCCTGACAACATGCGTCAGCGCATTGTCAATGCATATGCGATCATTACGGAAGGCGAACTACTCGCTGTTGAGAGGAATGTCGTTACACGTATTGCCAAATGCATTGAGGATGACGGACTTCATTTTGAGCATTTGTTGCATTAATGCGGTATTTACAGATAATCACGCTGTAACAGCATGCGTTCTCAGAAATAAGTTCACAAAGGTACATGTATCACATTGGAAGAACGGAAATAAAATGTTCAAACGTACCTACGTTTTGTATTTTAATTTAAGAAACCTACCTGTTAGCAAATGTTCGCCTAAATTGTATGCCATATCTTTGTGACTATTACAGCGCCATCTATCAGAAAGCGAACACAGTGGTCCAACTAAAACATTCAAATTTCTTTACGTACTAGGCGAATATGTAATAAAAAAATGGGGGTTCCTATTTTAAAAATGCAGTTGATATCCGTTTGACCTATGGCAGTGCCATCTAGTGGGGAAACCATGGCGCCATCTGGTTTCTCCCTTCAAGCTAGACAAGTTTCGTTCTTTGTAGTTTTTTTAGGTTGACGCTTATTTCGTGATATTTTTGGCCGGTCACGATCAATGGACCACCCTGCATATGGAGTGTCTCTCCCAAGAGTCGCCATTCGCATTTTCTCTGTTCTTTCGACAAATATTTGCAATTTAGTTTTTGTAATATTTAGTGGGAATCAGTCCAAAGAAATACTGACCATCTCCTCTTTCATGCGACGACCAGTGTCAACGAAAGCGTCAGTTTGTAATCGGTTTCAAACTAAAAGAATTTTAAATCGGTATTTTACACACCGATTCGATACAGCGGTCGCAAATTAGCCTAGAGAGATATTCGTTTTATCGATATGTGTTAATATGGCAGCAAAACAGAAACAGTAACCTAAAGTTACGGCAGCGAATATGCAGTGCTTCTGTACGGCGGTAGCACTCAGCACGGGCTAGGGTGGTGCTGTCATTGTCGGGGAGTTTTTTATTCTTCTTTCCATACGATCCCTCATAACACGTATCCATGAAACGCATATCGCACTAAAATAAATTCGCAAGCCTCTATCGAAAAGCATGTAAAATTGAGCTTTTAAATATCATTGTTTTGCAACGAGAAACTAACCGATGCTTTCCATTGGTTTTGGGTGTCATATGAAAGACGTCATGAGCTGTGTCTCTTTGGGCTGACTACAGCGACGCGCTGAAAAACCCTAATTGCAAATATCTGCCGAAACAGTACGGTAAATGCACCTGAAGACTCTTACGAGAGAGACAGCCAATCACAAGCTTCTGACATGGGTGACACCATAATGCCACGTCTCGTTCTTCGCGTCTTTCCAACGCCGTTCCGCCCTCTATTCAGAGACTAGGCTTTGCGCAGTATTGGACCATATTATTAAGTATTTGATAACTGTTATCTAACATAAATGTTGCAGCACGCTCTGTGGCAACTTTCGCTACGCTTTGGACTTTATTTCTGGATAGTCATTGACTTCGTCAACTCTAACACCGACCACAGGATCCTCCTGTTGTTCCACTCATCTCCGCTTCATCGTCAGTGTGACTGGTAATAAACTCTATTCTAGCTACTCAGAGTAGGACAAAGAAGAGGGAGGGCCATATAATACCTCCTTCCACACACACCCCTCCACCATCCCCACCCCCTGCCACTCCAACGGAATCCTGCTGTAACCACCATTTTTAACGTGCCAAAAATGCCTAAAATTTTAATAATATTATTAATTACAAAAATACGTAATACAACTATTAGAACACTATAATTTGTTTAGATCACTTCTTAGTACATTGCTGTTGTACACTGAAATGTCAAAGAAACTGCATGCGTATTAAACTACAGTCGGCAGCGCCTATTTAAGAAAACAAGTGTCTGCTGCAATCTCCGATGTAGCGATGAAGTGGGGATTTTCCCGTACAACTATTTCATGAGTGTACCATGAATATCAGCAAACTGGTAAAACATCCTTGGGGCCGGAAAAGATCCTGCAAGAACGGGACCAACGACGACTGAAGCGCGACCGCTACGGTCGCAGGTTCGAATCCTGCCTCGGGCATGGATGTGTATGATGTCCTTAGGTTAGTTAGGTTTAAGTAGTTCTGAGTTCTAGGGGACTGATGACCTCAGAAGTTAAGTACCATAGTGCTCAGAGCCAATTGAACCAATTTTGACGACTGAAGAGAATCGTTCAACTTGACAGAAGTGGAACTCTTCCGCACATTGCACATCAATAAGAGTGGGAACCATTCAACGAAACATCATCGATATGGGCTTTCGGAGTCGAAGGCCTACTCCTGTACCCTTGACGACTGCATGACACAGAGCGTAACGGCTCGCCTGGGCCCTGTAACATCGACATTGGACTGTTGATGACTGGAAACATGTTGCTTGGTCGGACGGGTCCTGTTTCAAATTGTATCTGCGGATGGAAGTGTACAGGTATGGAGACAACTTCTTGAATCCATTGATCCTGCATGTCAGCAGGGGACTGTTCAAGACGGTGGATGTCCTGTGACGGTGTGAGGCGTTTTCAGCTGAAGAGACATGGGACCCCTGATACTACACTCCTGGAAATTGAAATAAGAACACCGTGAATTCATTGTCCCAGGAAGGGGAAACTTTATTGACACATTCCTGCGGTCAGATACATCACATGATCACACTGACAGAACCACAGGCACATAGACACAGGCAACAGAGCATGCACAATGTCGGCACTAGTACAGTGTATATCCACCTTTCGCAGCAATGCAGGCTGCTATTCTCCCATGGAGACGATCGTAGAGATGCTGGATGTAGTCCTGTGGAACGGCTTGCCATGCCATTTCCACCTGGCGCCTCAGTTAGACCAGCGTTCGTGCTGGACGTGCAGACCGCGTGAGACGACGCTTCATCCAGTCCCAAACATGCTCAATGGGGGACAGATCCGGAGATCTTGCTGGCCAGGGTAGTTGACTTACACCTTCTAGAGCACGTTGGGTGGCACGGGATACATGCGGACGTGCATTGTCCTGTTGGAACAGCAAGTTACCTTGCCGGTCTAGGAATGGTAGAACGATGGGTTCGATGACGGTCTGGATGTACCGTGCACTATTCAGTGTCCCCTCGACGATCACCAGTGGTGTACGGCCAGTGTAGGAGATCGCTCCCCACACCATGATGCCGGGTGTTGGCCCTATGTGCCTCGGTCGTATGCAGTCCTGATTGTGGCGCTCACCTGCACGGCGCCAAACACGCATACGACCATCATTGGCACCAAGGCAGAAGCGACTCTCATCGCTGAAGACGACACGTCTCCATTCGACCCTCTATTCACGCCTGTCGCGACACCACTGGAGGCGGGCTGCACGATGTTGGGGCGTGAGCGGAAGACGGCCTAACGGTGTGCGGGACCGTAGCCCAGCTTCATGGAGACGGTTGCGAATGGTCCTCGCCGATACCCCCGGAGCAACAGTGTCCCTAATTTGCTGGGAAGTGGCGGTGCGGTCCCCTACGGCACTGCGTAGGATCCTACGGTCTCGGCGTGCATCCGTGCGTCGCTGCGGTCCGGTCCCAGGTCGACGGGCACGTGCACCTTCCGCCGACCACTGGCGACAACATCGATGTACTGTGGAGACCTCACGCCCCACGTGTTGAGCAATTCGGCGGTACGTCCACCCGGCCTCCCGCATGCCCACTATACGCCCTCGCTCAAAGTCCGTCAACTGCACATACGGTTCACGTCCACGCTGTCGCGGCATGCTACCAGTGTTATAGACTGCGATGGAGCTCCGTATGCCACGGCAAACTGGCTGACACTGACGGCGGCGGTGCAGAAATGCTGCGCAGCTAGCGCCATTCGACGGCCAACACCGCGGTTCCTGGTGTGTCCGCTGTGCCGTGCGTGTGATCATTGCTTGTACAGCCCTCTCGCAGTGTCCGGAGCAAGTATGGTGGGTCTGACACAACGGTGTCAATGTGTTCTTTTTTCCATTTCCAGGAGTGTATATGACTCTGACAGGTGACGTGTACGTAAGCATCCTGTCTGATCACCTGCATCCATTCGTGTCCACTGTGAATTCCAACAATTCTAGCGGGACAATGCAACACCTCACAAGTCCAGAATTGTTAAAGACTGGCTCCAGGATCACTCTTCTTATTTGAAACACTTTCGATGGTCACTAAACTCCCCAGACATGAACATAATTGAGCTATCTGGGATGCCTTGCAACGCGCTGTTCAGAAGAGATCTCCACCCCATCATACTCCTACGGATTCATGGACAGCCCTGCAGTATACATGGTGTCAATTCCCTACAGCACTACTTCAGACATTTGTCGAGTCCATGCCATATCGTTTTGCAGCACTTCTGCATGCTCGGGGGGTGGAGCGCTACACGACATTAGGCAGATGTACCAGTTTCTTTGGCTGTTCAATGTATAACTCCGAAGAAATCACAGTCGAATGAATTACATCATTTCAGAATCATCAGTCCGTGAATTTGTGTAATAGATTTGTCATACAATTCACTTAACATCCGTAACATTAACAAACGCTTACGACTTTGAAAACGTCGCACTACGTTTGTGATCACAAGTTTACCGACTATGATTATACGAGCGTAGAAGTAGGAGGAGATGCAGTTTCTTTCGACCGTTTTCTTCTACGTTTAGAAAAGTTTTCTTTTTCAAGTGAAGGATCTGTGCGTTTGTTTCTTGCCTTAGTGCACTTCCTATGTTTCTCCAGTTCTGCCAGATGCCTTACGAACCGTTATGGCACAAGGTACAGTGAGCCTTTGAATGCGTGCCTCTACTTGACTGGAATGTTTTCAGTAGCCGATGAGGCCGTAAGCCAGTCAGCTGCAGTAACACTGAGGTAGACACTGAAAAGTATTTCCTGTTGAACACAGCACGCAATTTTCTAGAATTATTTTCCATTTTAG
Source organism: Schistocerca cancellata (assembly GCF_023864275.1). Classification (NCBI taxonomy): domain Eukaryota; kingdom Metazoa; phylum Arthropoda; class Insecta; order Orthoptera; family Acrididae; genus Schistocerca; species Schistocerca cancellata. The sequence goes on from NC_064628.1 coordinate 223,874,976, forward strand.
GTATCATTAATTTTCATGCTACTTTTATTCTTCGAAACTTATTTGAGAATTTCGAGAATTTTATCAAAATATAAACACTTGCAGTAATGCATTATCTTTGTAATGACGGGTATGACTCACCCTGCCCGCTTTCGAGAACCTTTACATTGCCTTCTAAGGGTTTCTTCTAGCTGTACGATCTTATCCGCATCAACCCGAATCATCCATAATTTGGCAATGCATTCAGAGGACACCCCAAACCATTTCCACCTACATCTACATCTACGTCATACTCCGAAAGCCACCTAATGGTTTGTGGCGGAGGATACTTTCGGTATCACTGTCTGATCCCTCCAACCCTGCTCCATTCGCGAATACTGCGTGGGAAGAACGACTGTCGGCAAGCCGCTGTGCTGACCCTAACTCCTCGAATTTTCTCCTAGTTATCAATAGGCGAGATGTGGAGGGGAAGTAATGTTGTCCGACACCTCCTGAAAAGTACTGTCCCGAAATTTCAATAGTTAATCTCTCCGTGATGCACAATGCCTCTCTTCTAACGTTTGTTAGTGGAGTTTGTTAAGCATCTCCGTAACGCTCTCTCGCCAGCTAAACGATCCCATGACAAAACGCGTCGCTGTTCGTTGGGTCTTCTCTGTTTTCTCTATCAGCCCTACCTGATAGGGATCCCAGAAAGGTGAACAGTACTCAAGAATCTGGCGAACAAGCGCCTTAAAAGCCATTTTTTTGAGGGTGAGATATTTTTTTAAAGATTCTCCCGATGAATCTGAGTCTTGTCTGTAATTTTCCCACTATCTGTTTTATATGGTAATTCAACTTAAGGTCGCTCTAGATAGTTACGCCTAGATATTTTACAGCAGACGCTGTCTCCAGTTGTTTGTCTTCAGCAGTGTAGCTGCAAAGTAGTGGATTTCTTTTCCTATGCATGCGCAATATGTTACGTTTATTTACGTTCAGGGTCAACTGCCAGAGCCTGCACCATTCAACAATTCTCTGAAGCAGTTCTGCAAATTCCTACTATCTTCTGCCGTTGCTACTTTGCTATAGACAAGTGCATCATCTGCGAATGGCCTTAAAGAGTAATTGAAACTAATGGGTCTTCTACATATGTCGTTCTGCCTATTTCTGCATGACACTGTAAGTTTATTTATGTTTACGGTAGACTGTCAATCGCTGCACCAAATGTTGATTCACTGCAGGAATCCCTGCACTTTGATACAATTCTCTAATGTAGCGACTTAACTTATACATCAATCTATTATAAGAAAATATCTGTCTCTTATTAGTATATATATAAAACGAAATTGACAACTCTTCTCCATCTTATCTTTGTCGCTATTTTTCCTTGAATGGACGCAGATTCCAAATTTCATTTGATGTCTGACGTCGATACTGAAGTTCGAATAACAAACAACAACTTTTGAGTGTTTGTTTGTTCTTAACATCCATCACAAACAAAAACAAATATCTGACGCAATCTAGTAAGGCTGCTATCAGAATTGCTGCCAACCCACAACTCCAAACGAAAATGTAATTCCTTCTAATATGACGCAGAGTTGTCTGCCAGTGCCGTCTGTCTGCAAATACTACTCTTCCCACCATCAGCTGGGCAATTTTTCTCGTAATGATGACTTACTGCGTTATTAATTTGTCGGCACCCAAGCCACAACTTACGTAATTTCGTATTATGCTGAAGCCTGATTTTAATGATGTTTAAGTATATTAAAATAAGAATTGGAGCACTTCGCAGACGGTTGGCTCTATTCGGATGCAAATCATGCTCATAATATGTAGATTAAGCGTAACTGACGTTAAGTATAGGAAGGGCGAAAAATAAGCAAAAGCAAAAGGCAAAAGGCCGAAACAAAATTTCCATAAAATATTTTTATTATGCACCCTAAATGACTGTATTCGATAAGGGAAGTAGGAATATCAAATTTGACTTTGTCAAAGCAAAATATTTTGGAAGTTAGTGAAACATTTTTCTTCGTTGAAGAACACATATTATACTTTTCAGATAAAATTATTGCCACCATATGACAAAGTTTTTATAAATTATGTATTTCACTATCGCTATTTGTGCTGTAGAGTCATTTTGAAGTTCAAGGTGAAAACTTCATTGCTTTTTTCGCTGCTTCGTACGTAGTATTTAGGGATTGCAACATTTGCCACACGTATTATGTGCAGTGTAATACATTCAATCGATTTCATAACTTTTAACTTCGTCCGATGGTATCGATAAACATTCCCATGTGTATGACCTAACAAACAATTTCCGATTTTGTCTTGGATGGTGACCACAGACATAATATACTTTTGAAATGATCCCATTAGAGCTATTTGACTAAGTTTTCATAGTAGTTTACTTAATTCACTTTCGAAATTTCTGATGAAGAGCCATTTTCGATTGAAGGTGATAACTCCATTGCTCGTTTTGCGGCTTCTGACGTGGCCTTGGTCTTCACACGAATACAGCTTCCACGCTCCACTGGGAAATGGCTCTGCAACCGAAATAACGATTGTGAAATAAATAATAATAACTTCCAGGTAACTGGTGGCAATGATTTTATTTTTGTATTAAAGGAGTGATCTTAATCGAGGTATTTTCGCGTAGTACATCGACTGAGATTCCTCTATTGTTTTTTAAAGAAAGTGTCAAATGATAATCTGAGCAGTATTTTGGTATCTGGCTGGATGGATTGGGTTCATAACTGTCTCCTAACAAAATTATTCGTAAGATATCGTTCCGATTATGAATGAATGTTACTGACGTTAGAAGTGAGTGCTGATAGAGTAAATGTGATTATTAGCCCTAAAAGGGATTAACAACTTAAAACAATTTAGTATTGCAGCCGAAACTGTGTACTGTATTACACCACGGCGAACTTTCACTGTGTGAAAATTTTTGTTACCAGTGAACCTGGCAATGCTTCGCAACTGCTAAATATGTACTACAATTAAATGTCTACCCCCTATCCCCTCTCTTTGTTGATCTCCTGCCTCTCTGTCTCTCTCTCTCTCTCTCTCTCTCTCTCTCCTTCTGTCTATGCCACCTCCTCACCCCTCTCAGTGCACCTCCTGCTTTCCCGACTCTATGGCCATCCCCGCTCACACTCTGGGCCCATGTCATCTTCCCTCCCACACCCTCTCTTTGACACTGAGTCTTGTTTATTATTACAGCCAACGAAACGTTGGTTGAGAATTGAAGTCACTCAAAATAAATGGGTTAATTGGTTGGGATAATTGGTATACGAGATACGAAAGACCTCTCCTGCCACTAGATCTGTGAGGAGAGCTGCTGCAGTGACAGTATTACGTTTAGTATTGATTTGGAAACTGTTTGGATTGCAAAGTTTCTGTCGATTCACATTCATAATCCCATAAGACCTGAATACAATTTCACTATTTTCTGTTAAAACTGACGGCGAGGAAGAAAACAAAACAGCTTAGATATTTGTTCAGTTATGTATTCATCTTTGTTTAAAATTTTATACGTAAGGAAAATGAATATAATTGTAACAAACAATTTTTCTAAAGGTGTATGCATCCTATTATCGCAGGTAAAAATGACAACGAGAAAGAGAGAGAAACCACACATTTTTTACAGCACCGCATACCACAACATTTTCTTTCCCGCAGTCTGCTTTAACAGGAAACCATTTTAAGAAACATGTCCATTCGAAGTAAATCAGTCAGTCAGAACTTTTCGAGATTTTACGTAACAATTTTAATCGTTGACTTATCTTTACATAGCGGTTTATTACTAGAACATTGAATAAAAATTTGAAATATATGGGTAACGTACTTAGCGAGAATCACTAAAAGCTCTTGACTGATTAATTTAAATTTTTTTCAATCTAGTAGCCAGTCTTCAATATATGTGGTATATAAATACATATTTAAAAACCAAAAGCTCTCTAGGGATTTATTTCATATTCTTATTCAATATTCTAGTAACTCGTCTTTAATACACAGGGTGTTACAAAAAGGTATGGCCAAACTTTCAGGAAACATTCCTCACACACAAAGAAAGAAAATATGTTATGCGGACATGTGTCCGGAAATGCTTACTTTCCATGTTAGAGCTCATTTTTATTACTTCTCTTCAAACCACTTTGATCATGGAATGGAAACACACAGCAACAGAACGTACCAGCGTGACTTCAAACACTTTGTTTCAGGAAATGTTCAAAATGTCCTCCGTTAGCGAGGATACATGCATCCACCCTCCGTCGCATGGAATCCCTGATGCGCTGATGCAGCCCTGCAGAATGGCGTATTGTATCACAGCCGTGCACAATACGAGCACGAAGAGTCTCTACATTTGGTACCGGGGTTTCGTAGACAAGAGTTTTCAAATGCCCCCATAAATGAAAGCCAAGAGGGTTGAGGTCAGGAGAGCGTGGAGGCCATGGAATTGGTCCGCCTCTACCAATCCATCGGTCACCGAATCTGTTGTTGAGAAGCGTACAAACACTTCGACTCAAATGTGCAGGAGCTCCATCGTGCATGAACATGTGTCGTACTTGTAAACGCACATTTTCTAGCAGTACAGGTAGATTATCCAGTATGAAATCATGATAACGTGCTCCACTGAGCGTAGGTGGAAGAAACTAAAATGAGCGCTAACATGGAAATTAAGCGTTTCCGGACACATGTCCACATAACATCTTTTATTTGTTTGTGTGTGAGTAATGTTTCCTGAAAGTTTGGCCCTACCTTTTTGTAACACCCTGTATATGCTACGAGGGCAGTTCAATAAGTAATGCAACACATTTTTTTTCTGAAACAGGGGTTGTTTCATTCAGCATTGAAATACACCAGGTTATTCCCCAATCTCTTAGCTACACAACACTATTTTTCAACGTAATCTCCATTCAATGCTACGGCCTTACGCCACCTTGAAATGAGGGCCTGTATGCCTGCACGGTACCATTCCACTGGTCGATGTCGGAGCCAACGTCGTACTGCATCAATAACTTCTTCATCATCCGCGTAGTGCCTCCCACGGATTGCGTCCTTCATTGGGCCAAACATATGGAAATCCGACGGTGCGAGATCGGGGCTGTAGGGTGCATGAGGAAGAACAGTCCACTGAAGTTTTGTGAGCTCCTCTCGGGTGCGAAGACTTGTGTGAGGACTTGCGTTGTCATGAAGAAGGAGAAGTTCGTTCAAATTTTTGTGCCTACGAACACGCTGAAGTCGTTTCTTCAATTTGTGAAGAGTAACACAATACACTTCAAAGTTGATCGTTTGACCATGGGGAAGGACCACGAACAGAATAACCCTTTCAGCGTCCCAGAAGACTGTAACCATGACTTTACCGGCTGAGGGTGTGGCTTTAAACTTTTTCTTGGTAGGGGAGTGGGTGTGGCGCCACTCCATTGATTGCCGTTTTGTTTCAGGTTCGAAGTGATGAACCCATGTTTCATCGCCTGTAACAATCTTTGACAAGAAATTGTCACCCTCAGCCACATGACGAGCAAGCAATTCCGCACAGATGGTTCTCCTTTGCTCTTTATGGTGTTCGGTTAGACAACTAGGGACCCAGCGGGAACAAAACTTTGAATATCCCAACTGGTGAACAATTGTGACAGCACTACCAACAGAGATGTCAAGCTGAGCTGAGTTGTTTGATGGTGATCCGTCGATCATCTCGAACGAGTGTGTTCGCACGCTCCGCCATTGCAGGAGTCACAGCTGTGCACGGCCGGCCCGCACGCGGGAGATCAGACAGTCTTGCTTGACATTGCGGCGATGATGACACACGCTTTGCCCAACGACTCACCGTGCTTTTGTCCACTGCCAGATCACCGTAGACATTCTGCAAGCGCCTATGAATATCTGAGATGCCCTGGTTTTCCGCCAAAAGAAACTAGATCACTGCCCGTTGTTTGCAACGCACATCCGTTACAGACGCCATTTTAACAGCTCCGTACAGCGCTGCCACCTGTTGGAAGTCAATGAAACTATACGAGACGAAGCGGGAATGTTTGAAAATATTCCACAAGAAATTTCTGGTTTTTTCAACCAAAATTGGCAGAGAAAAAAAATGTGTTGCATTACTTATTGAACTGCCCTCGTATATAAATGCATACCGCTATATAAAGACAAGTCAAACGTTTAACTGAGTAACATGTAAACATTTAAAGTTTATCGGTCAGCCGAGAGGTTCCAGGCGCTTCAGCCCGGAACCACGCTACCGCTACGGTCGCAGGTTCGAATCCTGCCTCGGGCATGGATGTGTGTGATGTCCTTAGGTAGGTTAGGTTTAAGTAGTTCTAAGTTCTAGGGGACTGATGACCTGTGATGTTAAGTCCCATAGTGCTCAGAGCCTTTTGAACCATTTTTTTATCGGTCAAGTAATTTTCTTTATATAGGCGTATATGTCATGAACATAGTCTCTCGCCTGAAGCAAACGATTAATTTTAGACAGAGTACTTCGCATTTACCTTTTACTATCTAAGGGAGTGAAGAATCCAATTTCATCGTAAGCATTATTCACCAACGGCAGCACATATCCTGTGACGTTTTACATTAACGATTTGTTTCGGTTAAGAAATATGCGTGACGTTCTGTTCTCTTGGTGGTTCTGGACCAAAGCACAATGCGGATCTGACGTTTTCTAAGCTCCTAATGTCTTTCCAGATCACCATAAACGTGGTTTAATTGGCTTTTCCGTATCTGACTGCTTCAAACGAGACTTCCCGCCTTGCATTTGCAGTTGCAAACACAGTTATGCATTTAAAATTGGTAATCCCCTACATTCGCACACGGCACCACGCAGTGACGCGCCAACCGTGAATGAGAGAGTTATCGGATGAGAAGTCTCAACTGTGACCTGACGAGCAGTTAATTAAAAGTTTACACTCGTGGCGATGGGATCGGCGGTGGCTATTTAATTACGAGACGGCCGGCCGGAATCTGCGAGAAGGCACGCTGCTCCGTGCCGTGGTGCGGCGCAGCCCCCGACAACTGCCTTAATTAAGTTTTTAATTGAAAATGTGGAGCGCGAGTGTGCGGCCGATTTCAGACGCGCGCCGCTGTCTCACACGAGTGGAGGGCGCCGATGGTCCGGCCTGCGCAGCGCTGTTGCGCTTGCTTCCACACGCCATGCGCTCCTGGGGTCGTTAATAAAATCCGGTAGTAACGGATGACGGGCCACAACGTGCAACGCGGCCCGATCGGAGTTGCCTACCCCAACAGATACTGCCCTGCGCTCAGCAGTGCCACCGATGTATTTCGTAGTCGGCACTATTCTACATATCTTCAGCTACTGAACCAACGTTTTCTTTTGCACCTGTTCCCGTTGCAGAAGAGAGAATACTACCTTACTTTAGTTTGCAATAGGAGCAGCTGAAGAAAGAAATATACACTGAGGTGGCAAGAGGAATGGGACACCTAATATCGCGTCGGACCTCACTCCTCCTGGCGAAGTGCAGCAACTCGACGGCACATGGAGTCAACAAATCACAGGCATTCCCTGAGGAAATGTTGAGCCATGCTGCCTCTATAGCCGTCCAAACTTGCGATCTGTTGCCGGTGCAGGATTTTATGCGCGAACTGACCTCCTGATTATGTCCCATAAATGTTCGATGGGATTCATGTGGGACGATCTCGGTTGCCAAATCGTTCGCTCGAAGTGTCCAGAATGATCTTCAAACCAGTCTCGAGCAACTGTGCCCCAGCGACATGGCACAGTTTCATCCATAAGAATTCGTTCGTTCTTTGGGAACATAAAGTCAATGAATGGTCGAAAATATCATTGCCAGTCAGTGATCACTTCAGCTGGACAAGAGGACCCAAGCCACCCCACTTACAGACAGCCCATACCGTTGTGGTGTCACGACCAGCTTGCTCAGCGTGTTGTTGACGGGTCCATGGCTTAGTGGTTAGTGCACCACACACGAATCCTACCTTTAGCTCTCATCAACTGCAGTCGGGACTCATTTGATCACGCGATGATTTTTCAGTCGTCTAGGCTCCAACTGATATAGTCACAATCTCTTGAAGAGGTTCTGCTGGCAATTTCGTGCGGTTAGCAGAGGCACTTGCGTCAGTCAGCTGCTGCAATATCCCATTAACGCCCAACTTCATCGCACTGCTCTAACACGATACGTTCGTAATACTTCCCTCACTGATTTCTATAGTTATTTCGCGCAGTGTTACTCGTCTGTTAGCACTGACATCTCCACCCAAACGCCGCTACCCTCAATCGTTAGGTGAAGGCCTTCGGCCACTGAATTGTACGTTGTGAGAGGTGATGCCAGAAATCCGGTATTCTTTACTCACTCTTGACGCTGTGGGTTTCGGAATATAGAATTCCCTAACGACTTCCGAAATGGAGTGCCCCTTGCGTCTAGCTCTAACTACCCTTCCTCGTCCAAAGTCTGTTAATTCCCGACGTGTGGCCATAATCACCTGAGTACAAATGAAAGCTCCGACAATGCACCGCCCTTCTATAACTTCTGTATGCGACACTACGACCATCCTTTTACGTGCATATCGCTTTCTCATGACTTTGATTATTTCAGTGTAAAGATAGGGGTAAATTGATATGCAAAACGCCACCTCAGTTGTTGTTAAGATATGCTTCGACGTTCATCGACGGGTACGATCATTCAACGACTTCATATGACACACAATATAAAAGAACATAATCTTGTATTGTTAAAAATTAATATTGATATGAAATAAGAAAATCGGAGAAATATATACTATAAAATACTAACCATTGCAAAGGATTTTGTAGAGTGCTTTAAAACACTTGTAGTCAGTTGCATGCAGACTTACGCCAAGCGTCTTGAGAGAATACTAACAACTGCAAATGTCTTTGGAGCGTAAGGAGGAATACACGAAGCGGAAGTGCATGGTGCTTTTCAGGATTGAGTCATGGGTAACGTAATTGTCTTTCCTGCTCGCCAGTAATATCTTCTTCTTCTTCTTCTTCTTCTCCTCATGGTGCTACAACCTTTCGTGGGTGAACAAGTTCCTTCTTTTCTGCCCTCTCCAGTGTGGTTCCCCGCCATCCCCCCACTCAGTGATTTTGCTGCTTCTTCAATACCGTCTATCCACCGTTTACGTCCCCTTCCTCTCCGTCCTCTTCTATTTCGCCCCCCATCTAAAAACCATTTTAGTTGCGTTTACACTATCTATCCTAAGGACATGTGCATGCAAAGCGATCCTTCTGCTTTTTATTACTCCTACTATCCCTGCTTGAGGCGATCCAGCTCTGTGTCAGCTCTACATCTCCAGAAACTATTGGTACCCTGAACTGGCCGTTATATATTGCGCATAACTGTGTTAAAGTATCCTGATCTGTTGCTCATCAGTACTATTTAATGTTCATGTTACACATCCGTAGTTTACAATTGTCCTCGTAATTAATTTTCAGTTTCAGCTCTGTTTTCAATGGTTATTTATTTAAGTGACTTACGTCATTGTATTGTGTATTGTGTACTTCTGTTCTGTGTAGGGATCTATTAGAAGACGATCAGTTTGGCTTTGGAAAGGTAAAAGCTATAGAGACTCAGTTCTGACGTTGCACTTGATAATGGAAAAAGACTTCACCATAATCGTGTTGAATTGATAAGGTTTTTCGACATATAAAAAGAGTTCGATTATGTAAAATGGAGCAAAGTGTTCGAAAAATCTCAGGTAAGTAGGCGTAACATACGGGAAAAGAGGGGCAATGCACAGTATGTGGTAGCACCAAAAACGAAGTGCTCGGCATATAAAGCGTATACCACAGGGATGCAGTCTTTCGCTCCTGCTGTTCAACCTATAAAAGGAGTGGGGCTCCAAATTCAGGCTGAAAGGACATCAAAATGGTATTTATCAGTCAAAGTGAGGAAGAACTTCAAGATCTGTTAAATACCACGGCGTAATGAGCGCGTCAAATGATGTGGATTGAGAATTAAACGCAGAAAGACGAATGTAAAGGAGGAATAGCAGAAACTAAATTAGCAGTAAAATTAACGTCTAATTTGGGGACACGATTTGTCGCATCTAATATATATATATAATATATATATATATGTCGCATCTAATAGTCGCATCTAATGTGTATATATATATATATATATATATATATATATATATATATACAACCATGAAAGTAATCTGATACGACTCCACAACAGGCAATAATACAACAGCAGACATAGAAGAACTAGAAGACAAAACGGAGACAGCAAAAACAGGTGATTGACATGAACTACAGGTACAAATTACCTCAGCAAGAAAGAAAATGTTTTAGGCCTGGGCAAGTATAAGTAGACCTATAAAGTTTTCTGGTCAAGAATAAACAAGACATGATGGAACGACGAATATAAGGAAGCGCTATAATGAGGAGCCCAAAACTCGAGGTAATGAAGATGTTAAGAAAGGAACATTTAGAAGAATTCAGACAACAAAGAAAAGAAATATCGAAAATAATCGGGAAAAACAAAAGAAGTTTCGAAAAATCTCAGCTAATGCTAATACCAGAAAATTAAACCAGAAGTAATATTATAAATTTTTACCAAACTTTTCAACTTGTACTTAAGGGGTAACAAGCAGCAGATATTTGTTTCAGAGATGAAAATGGTGAAATAGGATTAAACAAAGAAAATTGTGGAACACTAGCAGAATATTTTGAAAGGCTCTTAAACTGTCCAGTTCCAACAGTTAAATTGGAATGTCCAGGAATACCACAAAATCTGGACGAATATGTCCAACAGAGCAAGAAATTCATGAAGCTGTCAAATCAACCTATTACAGCAAAAGTATTAGAATGGTCAGAAACAAAGTTTATAAATTATCTACATCCGCTTTCTCAGAATATACGGAATCCTGAACAGATTCCAGACGAGCGGAAAAGAGCATTGATTCTCCCGCTACATGGGAAGGAAGACGAACGAAATGTCAACAATTATAGAGGAAATTCACTTCTGCCAGTGGAATAGAAAGTTTTATCAAATCTTCTTCTGGATTGAGGTGAAGTAACTTTAGACAAACATTTGCGAGATAATGGGGGTGGTTTCCGAAAGGGGAAGATACTGTACAGGTCTGATTTTTAACTTAAAATCCACACCACATCGCACATTCATTTCAAAAAGCATATGATTTGATAGACAGTGAGACAAAAAATAAAATCATTTCACAATTTGGTCTTAAAGCAAAATTAGCAAACATAACTCTAACGAAGATGATGTGTAAAATAAAATTTATGGGCGAAGTATCTCAGCAATTTGAAATAAAAACTAGTGTTAAACAAGGGAATGATTTATTACCTCTATTGCTTAGCTGAATTCTAGAAAAAATATTAAGGATCTAGAATTTGGAGCTTAAAAAATCATAAAACTGAACCAATAATTCTGGGAAGGAAAATAAACGGGATGAAGGTAAACTGCCTGGCTTTTGCCGGCGATTTTGTAACAGTTCCTTAAAATCTGACACACATTTCTTCAGATAAATCCTCTGGAAGAAATAAAAAATAGAACTGATTTCAAAATTTCAGCCAAAGAAACATAATTCATGGCAAATATAATAAATGTAGCAACATCCAAAGAAACACAAATGGGTAAAATAGAGTAAGTAAGTAAGTAAATTTAAATATCTTGACGAAACTATACCATCGAATGGACCAGAAATATTTTCAGTAGATGCAAGAGTTAGCGGAATGAATTAAGCATATGATTTGTCAAAACAAATTTACAACAAGAAATGCAGATCTACAGATTCTAAACTAAAACAGTGTACAGCAGTAGTACCACCAGAATGTTTATATGGATCTGTATACCTAACAATGATCTATAAGGTGCATCGAAAAGAGGTATGTGAAAGATGAATTACTAGAAAAATAATTATTGGAATACAAATTACAGATTACTCGAAAATGAGAAGTAATGAGGGATCTAGAGAAATGTAGAGAAAATATCGTAAGTTATGTATAAAAGAAGATCAATCTTCCACTACCGAATGGAAGATAACAGGCTAGCGAAACAAATATTTCTATATTCGTGGGAGGGGAAATGGACAATAACTTGGATTACAGAAATAAGGAAAGACGTAGAGAGAAACGATTCGAAGTAACAGACATGAACATTTTTAAGAATAAAATACTAAATTTCGAAGGCTTTCAATGCAGAAGAAATAATAAATCGAGAACACCATGGACAGAAGAGAGGAAAAGTCAAGATGGTGAGAAGATGGAGTACTGGAAAAATCGGAAACAGCGAAAGAAACAGAACTGAAGTTCTTAAGTGATCCAAGCGGTCAATACGAAGACAAAACATAAATAAGTGATTACATAACGACCCAATAACTACAATAAATAAGTAAGATTCACACGATATTTAGGGGACAGACATTTTAGTGTGCTGTGTTGAGTATAGGCTCGGCTGGATGTATTTTGAGTAATAAGAGGTTGCGGAAAACTACCCTAGACCAATGGTTCTGCACTTTTTATTGCTTTCCTTGTATACGATTTTGTCTTTACATAACGTATGTAAGTTTTTAAGATTACTTCTCTTTTATATTATATTCAGATTATGAGACGCAAACTTTTTTTTTCCATTTGTGGTTTAGTCAGTAGTGGCTTGTATCTACCCACAGGCCACGCCTAGTGTCAGTAAAATAATGTAAAAACGTATATGGTGGGCGAGAGAACAGGCTGGGCAAAATATTCAAAGTCGTCGATAGGTCTAATTTCGTCCTTCCTATGACGCACTTTCGTTACGCAGTGAAACATCAATTTTTTTTTTTTTTGGTGATCACGGGGAAGTATTTAGGTAATCTATAGCTTCTGGAACATTCTTTGCGTCGTGGGAAATAAAGGAATAGTGCCATTTGGAAAGCTAATCGGGTTGTTCTTCTTGTTATTGTATCTACCCACAGGCCACGCCTAGTGCCAGTAAAATAATATAAAAACGTATATGGCGGGCGAGAGAACAGGCTGGGCAAAAAATTCAAAGTCGTCGATAGGTCTAATTTCGTCCTTCCTATGACGCACTTTCGTTACGCAGTGAAACATCAATTTACTTTGGTGATCACGGGGAAGTATTTAGGTCATCTATAGCTTCTGGAACATTCTTTGCGTCGTGGGAAATAAAGGAATAGCGCCATTTGGAAAGCTAATCGGGTTGTTCTTCTTAGGATAGTAAACGATTACGTCAATATAAATGAGTAACATGCAGGGACGAAGATTATCGCATAAAAAGCATCATTCCTCACATGTTATTACTCAGTGTGCAAGCGGGACGTTTCTGTACTAGTAAGGCGACACAATGTAATCTCGAGGATCCTACTCACTAGATGGAAGTGCCTGAGAGCTGTGGAATAATTTATAACCTCTCTGCCGCTCGTACGCTCCTTATGGTGTGATGCGCATCAAACCACCCCAGTGTCTCCACTACCAGGACTCCGTGCGGATCCTTTTCAAGTGACTAACGTCACAGCCCTTTTAAGACACAATACCCCCTTCGAAAATTAAAGGTCCAGCTTCCTTCTCAGCTGTGCTAAAATTTAGGAAGGAAAGGAACATGTATCTTCCTTGAGCCAGGTCTGCTTTATTGGAGGCCGATGATTGACGTGAACTGGTTTTTGGCCTACGTTTTATGGCATTCGTATTAATAACAATGCAATTAGTTAATATTAGCTTATCGCCGTCTCACAAAGCGGGTAAGGGAGATCATGTTAACATTAGCGGAAAATTGCTCCTGTCGGAGCACAAAGAAGGCAAATATGTTCCTCTTTGAAAGACTATGACAGAAAAGTGGGAAACCAATCTCACCAAAAATTTTGGCACGCAAACATTTTAAATCCTTTTACTCAGTCTCTCTTTGTAGTTAAGCCTCCATTCTCATCGTCTTCTTCTCACTGTCACTGTCTACGTATATCTCCCACTCATTTTTCTCCTACTGATTTACAGTATACCCCACTCCAACTGTCTCCTCTCTCACTCACAATTTCCCCTACTGCCTTTCATTCCCACTGCCACTGTCTCTACAATACTTTGGCAGCCCAAAAATTCAGGGGGTCCAACTTATGTTTTCCTCTATACCTATGTACTTAAAATGTCTCTCCGAAATTCGCCCTTCCCTACACTAACGTGTTGAAGTTCTCCGGTCGAAGAGGATCCAGACACCCGAAGACTATGTGTTGTCTCCGAACTCGTGTATTTCTCATTTCCACTGTCTCTTCTGTATTTCTCTACAACTGGCTCTCTCTTATGCACCGTCACTTCTCTCTGTTAATATCTTTCACCACAAAAAAGTGCGAAGAAATTCGCATTTGAAAAGTTTGAGTGAGGAAGGCGGAATCAGCACTGAGCCAGTTGGTTACACAATTTCCTGTCACAGTGTTTTAAAAGAGGAACATATTCGCCTGTTTTGTGCTTCGGCAGGAGTATTTTTCCGCTGGTTCGCTTCTTTTCCCCGTTACGGCACCGGTTGCTACTTAAATCGACACATTCGTATAGTTTGACACATATAAACAGCAAACAAGTACACATGATATAAACTGAAGATAAAATCAACTGCTTTACATTTGTTCTGGATACGTTGCTCATCGACTGTAATTCATGGAAAACGCCCGCCTTACGATTTGGATCCGACAGGAATAAAAATCTTATTAAAAACATTCTGAATTGGCAGCCTTTTTTAGATTTATATAATTTTTGGCAGCCAAGCTCTTCAGGCACCTTAAGACCTTGTTTAGCTCATTCTTTGTCACTGCAGTACCACTTGGTGCCAGTTACAGAGAGAGAGGGCTTCGAAATATTTCATTGGTGAAAAAATGCTGGCTACAAACATAGTTTTGTGCCCTCAGAACTTTTGCGATGCATAGAACACTTGACATGACTTCACTACATCAGTTAAAAATAACTTTTATGCCTCAGACCGGATATTCCGTGCATATCTAACGTGATTAAGTTCGGGAAACTTGAATCTCTGGATCTCGGTATCGGATAATGGTACCGAAAGAAAGTTTCAAGGTTTCCAGAGAAAATCATGGTAGGAACTAAAAATTTCGACGACTTGCCACGAACAAAAGTTACATAAGCGGCCGTTACAGCCTTTCCTTGGAGTCTTACCAAAGGGAAAAGCTGTACAATCACTGACAGAAAACAGCATAACAACTTCAATAACCTTTACGATAGTGTTGTAAACTGTTACACTTCCCTTTTACGCACAAACTAGATTCTCAGCTCTTATTGTATCTTACACAGACAACTGATGATCAGTAAAACTTGAGTCCCAACTAGCACAATTTATACCACAGTTGGTATTTTTCTTACCCAAAAATCATAGCTTTTATCAGGAACTGCCCAAGTACAAATGAAACATTTTTAAGCTGCCTAAGCTGTGCCCTCGACCACGCCTAATGTAACAGAACCAGACTATTAGTTCAAGCCGCGCGGGGTAGCCGCTCGGTCTGAGGCGCCTTCTCACGGTCCGCGTGGATCCAGCCATCGGAGGTTCGAGTCCTCCCTCGTGCGTGGGTGTGTGTGTGTGTGTTGTCCCTAGCGTAAGTTAGTTTAAGTAGTGTGTAAGCTTAGGGACCGATGACCTGAGCAGGTTGGTCCCATAAGACATTACCACAAATTTCCTAAAACAACATTTGTTCAATTTGACAGGGCTGGAGCAAGTGTGTAATGTTTAAATTTCGACCCTGTGTAACAGGATAGCTGCACTATGCCCATTTTCTGGTATTCATACAAATGATCGAGTGCGAACCGATGCACTGGGCAGTGAAATATAAAAATAGAGATATAGTCATTCGAAGAATAGAAACATAAGTGAAACGTATTGAAACTGATGTATAGCCACTGATCCAGCAGCCGGAATACAAGCCTTGGAAATAAATCTTTTCTTTTTAACATCGTATCCAAGGCACTCTTAACGTATTACGGTCTTCCTCACCAGAAAGGTAATATATTGATCGCGTCTCACAGAGTGACTCAATGAATTTACCGGCTCTTATTTAACAAAAATTTATTTTAAATGAAGTGATGGAAGTTTATAGATCGTTATTTCTTCTCAACAGAAGTCGAACGAAAATGAACTGTTATTAATCCGGATATTAATACAAGAAGTATCTTTCTAGTGACAGATCACCTACCTTAATTATGTCTTAAAAGTAAATCTATAGTAAATGATGATTTTGAAGGACAATAAACTCTTCTCTGCAATGCAGAGTAGGAATCAATAATGTCTCACTAATGACAATTTAAATATCAATGTTTAGGAGATGGACTTATGTAACCTACTCTAAAAACAACATTAAATGTGGTATTTTTCAACTTGTTTGAATAAACTGAGCAGTTACTGGATATTTATTTCTAGCTACATTTTCACCAGATGGGACTGACTTTTCATAGGTCAGTAAATCTTATCCATTGGTACGTATATAAATTGAAACATGTTTCCTAATACCTTATTTATGGTAGAAGAGTGCTACATTGAGTATTTGGCGCAAAACTCGGTTTGGATGCCTATATTATTTGCTTGTCAGGAAGAGACAACAATCACCAATCAAGAGCATGGTTATCTCCACATCAAATTAAAATGTTAAATTGAGCCACAAAACATAAGAAGGCTTAAACTCTTGACTAATGAATGTCAAAACTCTCATGGCAACATTGGGATTGAAAAATACCATTTATTTAAATAAAAACTTTTTAATGCAACATGTTTCTGAAACAGATTAAAAGGTATAAAATAATTTCACCTTGACTCATAAAGATTTATAAACCCATACAAATAGTACTGAGAAATGTGCATTTGAATTTTTTAATAGTTATGAAGATCCAGAATGAGATTTTTCACTCTGCAGCGAAGTGTGTGATGATATGAAACTTCCTGGCAGATTAAAACTGTGCGCCCGACCGAGACTGGAACTCGGGACCTATGCATTTCGCGAGCAAGTGCTCTACCATCTGAGCTACCGAAGCTGCAGAGTGAAAATCTCATTCTGGAAACATCCCCCAGACTGTGGGTAAGCCATGTCTCCGCAGTATCCTTTCTTTCAGGAGTGCTAGTTCTGCAAGGTTCGCAGGAGAGCTTCTGTAAAGTTTGGAAGGTAGGAGACGAGATACTGGCAGAAGTAAAGCTGTGAGGACCGGGCCTGCGTCGCGCTTCGGTAGCTCAGTTGGTACAGCACTTGCCCGCGAAAGGCAAATGTCCCGAGTTCGAGTCTCGGTCGGGCACACTGTTTTAATCTACCAGGAAGTTTCAGCGATGAAGATATTTGTAAAATTTAAAACGAAAGACGTGGGGTGCATGCAACTGATAATTTTTCATTTTAAATTTTTCACGTACTGTCGTCACTATATAAAAATGCACAAGCACAAATTTTGAGCACTAAATGTACGGTGTTAGGAATCTGTATGGAACTTGGAGAAATTATGTTAACATTTTAGTCCATTTTAAAAAGGTGTTATATTCAAAAGTTTCTTATTTATATAATCATTTCTTCTTTTTATTCTTCAGTGTATGAAATTTTTGAACCGATTTAAGACATTTTGATAAGACTGCAAGAAAGACATGCGGTAAATTTCACGATTGTGTTAGGTTCTCTCCCCTTCGTCAATAAACTGCTTACCCCTACGTGACTGTGAAGGTAAAAATGGGAAAGAATCGAGCTCACATGGAGTCTTACCAGCAATCGTTCTTACTTCGAAACATTCGCGATTGCAACAGGGAAGGGAGAAATAGCAGCGGTACACAAAGTACCCTACGCCACACCATACAATAAAATCAGTTAATATTCCACTGTCACCAAGTTCTGAGCTGTGTTAAGAGTTTGAAGTCTCTAGATCGTCAGGTACTTAGTCCGAAATCAATTGGAAATTTAAACTGAACAGACAAACAGATAGATAAACTAAGTACCCACCGTCACACACTAGACAAGAAAGCGAGCTAATGTTGCATTGTCATCCAGATCTTACGCATATCGGACGTTTTAAGCCTTTTGCTCAACGGTAAGTTAGTTTGAACTCAATTGCATAGTTCGTGCTGAACAGACAGACAGACAAACGGACAAGGAACCGAACTAATAAAAACTTGTTAAGAAAAAAGTGAGCTCGTGCTGCTGACTGGCCGTTTCGTAATCCTCTGCCTTACGGCGTCCTTTAGATGCGGTAGGGATGGTCATGTGGTCAGTTCAGTGATACTGAAGTCTTTGTCAAAGTTTTGAACCTCGGGAACGCTTCTTCTCATTAAAGTAGCTTCCCAAATCTCCTCACAATTCTGAGTGCACCCCTCTCCAGTTCTCCAACCAAGGGTCAATTAACGGTATTATCGATCACCGAAAGCGGGTCTTCCGCATGCCAATTAGAAACCAAAACAGCTCAAGAACGGAGAAGGACGTCATCATTGTTGTAAAGAGGAAGGAAAGACATCAGGGTCAATTTCAAATTGTAGTCTTAATAAACAAGTCATAAAATTGAATTTTTTGCAAATTCAAAAGCTTATACTTCGGCGTGTACATAACTAATCTGCGTTTTATTTGGAAGTGCTTAACACATGGCTCTTAGAATCAACTTAATCTTCCTTGGCCGCTCCACTGTCGAATAGCACATGAGTAAAATGAAGACTGAAATTTTTCCGTGCGTGCTCTGATTTCTTTAACCTTCTTACGATCGACATTTCTCCCCACGCAGGAGGGACTCAACAAAATGTTTAACATCCGCAGGCGAAAATTGGTGATCGAAGTGTAGTAAAATGATCTCCTTACAACTAAAAACTCCTTTACTTTAATCGCTGCCACCACAACTCGCTGTCATGTACGTGACATTATCTCACCTATTTCTGCATAATCAGTTCCTCTTTCTCTCTCTCTCTCTCTCTCTCTCTCTCTCTCTCTCTCTTTGGACTTTCTGCTATATTTGATGGTAAGGTTTCGTTGTGGACACCATTTAAAGCATCCAGCACTGAAGTCAGCCCAAATACCGAGCACCAGTGAAGAGTTGCCGAGATTGAACACTTTGCGTTTTTTAAAAGTCTGATAAGCATTTCTCGTCGCAGCCCTGCCCTTTTTTGTGTACCATGGGTGTTCTGTTCCCTTCTTCATTAAATTATTGGTGTGCAACACTCCATTTTCAGTCAACACTATCTCTCTGAGTCTGAGCCACATTTGGTCGCCGTTTACATATAGAACGAGGTTGCGCAGACGTTACCACACTGGACTCGCACTCGGGAGGATGACAATTCAAACCTGAGTCCAGCCATGCACATGATATTTTACGTAAGTTTCCTAAATCGCTCCAGGAAAATGCCCGGACCGGGATTGTCCCTTTGAAACGTCACAGTCGATGTCCTTCTCCATCCTGGAACCTGGAAACAATCCGAGCATCTGATTTCGTAGGCTTTCCCGGCGTAATTGGTCTTGAAAGTCTCTTCGGGTTTGCTGCCAGATCCTAAATTGAACTTGACTCGATATTTCAGCGATCCAACTGTTCGCCATCTTCAGGAAAATGATGCTTATCCTGATGCGTCCCGCGGAGAACTGATGCCAGGTTGCAAATCGGCGTTCTATATAGGCCACCGTTCAGTACACGGCGCATGCGCAGCCCATCACAGCTTCTGCCTTCCAAAACAGGGAGGTGCCGCCACCCTTAGTGAAACACTGCTTGCAAAGATATATCGCAATCAAGGCCGCACCAAAGAACGTTCAACTTTGATGCGAGATAATACAGGATTCCACGTCTTGCTAAGAGGAAACCCACTGTCTCTGTCGATTAAATTATCAGTCAACCTAATTTTAATCGCCTCTTTATACAAACTGTTCCAAAAACCGGAAATGTCGGCAACCACAACAGTTTCCTCAAATTTCATTTTGTGTCCCTCATTTAGGCAGCGTTCTGCTACCGCCGATTTTTCCGGCTGTTGTAGCCTCATATGACGGCGATGTTCCAAACACCTGTCTTGCACTGTGCGAATAGAACGGCCAACGTAAGCTTTCCCACATTGACACGGTATCCTGTACACCCAGGGTTTCCTAAGCCCCAAATCATCCTTCACAGATCCGAGCAGCGCCCCAATGTTAGAAGGTGGATGGAAAACACTCTTAATGTTAAAATTCCTTAAAGTTCCTTAAAATTCCTCCAAAATTCGCCTCCAGCATAACGAAGAAAGGCCGCAGATCTATGTTCCTCTTCGTACACCTCCGGAGATGGTCCAAACTCCATAGCCCGACGGATCTGCTTCTCGGTTTATCCATTTTCTTTAAAAACTGTCATCAAATACTCAAGTTCTTCGGTTAAGCTGTCTGCGTCGGAAATAGCATATGCTCTCCGTACCAGAGTCCTAAGGACGCCACTACATTGGTGTGGTGGATGACAGCTCTTAGGATGCAGATACCAATCTGTGTGTGTCGGCTTTCGGTGAACACTGTGTCCCAAAGTTCCATCTGGTTTTTTATAAACCATTACGTCTAAAAATGGAAGCATCCCATCATTTTCCACCTCCATAGTAAATTTGATATGGGGATGAAGACAGTTGAAGTAGTCCAAAAATCTGTTAAGAGCATCACGTCCATGCGGCCAGACGAAGAAGGTATCGTCTACATATCTCCAGAAGCACGTTGGTTGCAAAGCTGAAGTTCTCAGTGCCATGTCCTCGAAGTCCTCCATAAATAAATTGGCGACTATGGGTGACAAAGGACTACCCATAGCCACTCCGTCATTCTGCTCAGAAATGTTACCGTTAAATAGGAAGTACGTGGAGGTCAGCACATGACGACAAAGCTTCACCAGCTCTTCATCCAGTTTTTCACTGATCAAACTAAGGGACTCTACCAGAGGAACTCGTGTAAATAGGGATACCACATCGAAACTTACTAACAGGTCTGAAGGATACAACTTCAAAGATCCCAATCATCGAATAAAATCTGCCGAACTGGATATATGGAGTTCACACTTGCCAACAAATGGACTGAGAGCAGATGATAAATACTTTGCAAGGTTATATGTGGGTGCACCCAAATTATTAACAATAGGGTGTAGAGGAACCCCTTCCTTATGCAACTTAGGCAGACCATACAACCTAGGCGGAACGGCAGCACCAGGATGACGTTTCTTACGTAAATCATCTGACAACGAACTCTTTGTCAACAGTGAAAGTGTCTTACGTTTGATCCTTTCTGTGGGGTCATTAGATAGTCTTATGTACGCCGGGTCGTTTAGAAGTAAATCCATTTTTAGGACATAATCATCCCGCGTCATTACAACCGTGGTATTCCCCTTGTCAGGTGTTAAAACTACCACTTCATCATCATTCTTCATGGAACGAATGGCTGCTCTCTCTGCGGAAGAGATGTTATCCCGCAATGGTCGAGCCCGACGTAATGTGTGCGACACTTCTTGCCTTATTTCCTCTGCTTGATCCTCGGGTAGGCTGTGTACTGCTTGTTCTACAGAGAATATGAACTCTGTGACAGGAAGTCTCTTGGGAGTGGGCGAAAAATTCAAACCTTTCTCCAATACCGACACTGTGGGCCCATCCAACGCCTTGTTAGAGAGATTAATCACAGTACGCCGACGTTTATCCGCTTCTGGTGCTGTAGAACGAGAAAGAAGCCGTTCAAATTTCGAGGATTGTCTGGTAACGGCGCTCCTATGTGTCCAATCTGATAGCGCCCAAGTGGAATCATCAACCCACTGCCAAACATCCCTTGAAAACTGCGATGACAAGTTCAAATGTAAGTAAAATAAATCCTTGGGAACAATATCCAGCTGTCTACGGGTAAAACGAATGCGTTCTCTTAAAAGTGTTTGGCTTGCACATTCCTTAATCCTATTAGCTCTCTTACTATGTGCTCCCTGCCGCCGTTGGATAAGCAGCTGCAGCAGCAAGTCGTATACTCCTAGCTCACTCATTTGTTACATAGTTTAATTCTTAATTTCTTTGCGTGTTTTTGTTACTTGCATTGTTTAATTCATAAATTTCGGGCGTATTATAGTATTTGAGAGTTGTAGCATCGCGTTTTAGTACCTGAATAGTGTAAATTCGCGTAGTCTCCTTCCGCCGCCGAGCAGTGTGTCAGCAGTGCACAAGTGGCAGCATTACTGCATTTACTAGGCAATCTCGTATTTTAATAACCGTTTAAATTTTGTGTCGATTTGTTTGCGCTCTCTGTAGATTAGTTCAGACGTTCTTTGCACAACAGTTTTTAGCATGGATAGGGACTGCAACTGCTGTGTTCGGATGCAGGCTGAGTTGGCATCCCTTCGCTCCCGGCTTCAGGCAGTGTTGGCTTCGGTCACACAGCTTGAGGCTGTTGCCAATGGGCATCACTGTGAGGGTCCGGATGGGGGTTTGTCGGGGACGGCCAGCTCGTCCCACGCATCCCCCGATCGGGCTACAACTGTGGTTGCCCGGGATACTGCCCGCATTGAGGCTGATCCCTCACCTGTGGTAGAGTGGGAGGTCGTCTCAAGGTGTGGCAGGGGGCGAAAGACATTCCGGAGGGCTGAACGGAAGGCCTCACCAGTTTGTCTGACGAACCGGTTTCAGGCTCTGTCTCAGGCTGATACTGATCTTCGGCCTGACATGGCTCCCTGTCCTGTTCCAGAGGTTGCCCCTCAGTCTGCAAGATCCGGGCGGTCGCAGAGGGTGGGCTTACTGGTAGTTGGGAGCTCCAACGTCAGGCGCGTAATGGGGCGCCTTAGGGATATGGCAGCAAGGGAGGGGAAGAAGACCAAAGTGCACTCCGTGTGCATACCGGGGGGAGTCATTCCAGATGTGGAAAGGGTCCTTCCGGATGCCATGAAGGGTACAGGGTGCACCCATCTGCAGGTGGTCGCTCATGTCGGTACCAATGATGTGTGTGGCTATGGATCGGAGGAAATCCTCTCTGGTTTCCGGCGGCTATCTGATTTGGTGAAGACTGCCAGTCTCGCTAGCGGGATGAAAGCAGAGCTCACCATCTGCAGCATCGTCGACAGGACTGACTGCGGACCTTTGGTACAGAGCCGAGTGGAGGGTCTGAATCAGAGGCTGAGACGGTTCTGCGACCTTGTGGGCTGCAGATTCCTCGACTTGCGCCATAGGGTGGTGGGGTTTCGGGTTCCGCTGGATAGGTCAGGAGTCCACTACACGCAACAAGCGGCTACACGGGTAGCAGGGGTTGTGTGGCGTGGGCTGGGCGGTTTTTTAGGTTAAATGGCCTCGGGCAAGTACAGACAGGGCAACAGCCTCAACGGGTGCGGGGCAAAGTCGGAACATGCGGGGACCAAGCAGCAATCGGTATTGTAATTGTAAACTGTCGAAGCTGCGTTGGTAAAGTACCGGAACTTCAAGCGCTGATAGAAAGCACTGAAGCTGAAATCGTTATAGGTACAGAAAGCTGGCTGAAGTCAGAGATAAATTCTGCCGAAATTTTTACAAAGGTACAGACGGTGTTTAGAAAGGATAGATTGCATGCAACCGGTGGTGGAGTGTTCGTCGCTGTTAGTAGTAGTTTATCCTGTAGTGAAGTAGAAGTGGATAGTTCCTGTGAATTATTATGGGTGGAGGTTACACTCGACAACCGAGCTAGGTTAATAATTGGCTCCTTTTACCGACCCCCCGACTCAGCAGCATTAGACTGGGACACTCAGATGTTTAGGACGGGTGGTAGGGACAGAGCATCGAGTGACATTATACTGAGTGCACTATCCGAAAATTACCTCGAGCAATTAAACAGAGAACCGACTCGTGGAGATAACATATTGGACCTACTGGTAACAAACAGACCCGAACTTTTCGACTCTGTAAGTGCAGAACAGGGAATCAGTGATCATAAGGCCGTTGCAGCATCCCTGAATTTGGAAGTTAATAGGAATATAAAAAAAGGGCGGAAGGTTTATCTGTTTAGCAAGAGTAATAGAAGGCAGATTTCAGACTACCTAACAGATCAAAACGAAAATTTCTGTTCCGACACTGACAATGTTGAGTGTTTATGGAAAAAGTTCAAGGCAATCGTAAAATGCGTTTTAGACAGGTACGTGCCGGGTAAAACTGTGAGGGACGGGAAAAACCCACCGTGGTACGACAACAAAGTTAGGAAACTACTGCGAAAGCAAAGAGAGCTTCACTGCAAGTTTAAACGCAGCCAAAACCTCTCAGACAAACAGAAGCTAAACGATGTCAAAGTTAGCGTAAGGAGGGCTATGCGTGAAGCGTTCAGTGAATTCGAAAGTAAAATTTTATGTGCCGACTTGACAGAAAATCCTAGGAAGTTCTGGTCTTACGTTAAATCAGTAAGTGGCTCGAAACAGCATACCCAGACACTCCGGGATGATGATGGCATTGAAACAGAGGATGACAGGCGTAAAGCTGAAATACTAAACACCTTTTTCCAAAGCTGTTTCACAGAGGAAGACCGCACTGCAGTTCCTTCTCTAAATCCTCGCACAAACGAAAAAATGGCTGACATCGAAATAAGTGTCCAAGGAATAGAAAAGCAACTGGAATCACTCAACAGAGGAAAGTCCACTGGACCTGACGGGATACCAATTCGATTCTACACAGAGTACGCGAAAGAACTTGCCCCCCTTCTAACAGCCGTGTACCGCAAGTCTCTAGAGGAACGGAAGGTTCCAAATGATTGGAAAAGAGCACAGGTAGTCCCAGTCTTCAAGAAGGGTCGTCGAGCAGATGCGCAAAACTATAGACCTATATCTCTGACGTCGATCTGTTGTAGAATTTTAGAACACGTTTTTTGCTCGAATATCATGTCGTTTTTGGAAACTCAGAATCTACTATGTAGGAATCAACATGGATTCCGGAAACAGCGGTCGTGTGAGACCCAACTCGCTTTATTTGTTCATGAGACCCAGAAAATATTAGATACAGGCTCCCAGGTAGATGCTATTTTTCTTGACTTCCGGAAGGCGTTCGATACAGTTCCGCACTGTCGCCTGATAAACAAAGTAAGAGCCTACGGAATATCAGACCAGCTGTGTGGCT
Source organism: Schistocerca cancellata (assembly GCF_023864275.1). Taxonomy (NCBI): domain Eukaryota; kingdom Metazoa; phylum Arthropoda; class Insecta; order Orthoptera; family Acrididae; genus Schistocerca; species Schistocerca cancellata. The sequence goes on from NC_064628.1 coordinate 223,899,908, forward strand.
GGATTGAAGAGTTTTTAGCAAACAGGTCACAGCATGTTGTTATCAACGGAGAGACGTCTACAGACGTAAAAGTAACCTCTGGTGTGCCACAGGGGAGTGTTATGGGACCATTGCTTTTCACAATATATATAAATGACCTAGTAGATAGTATCGGAAGTTCCATGCGGCTTTTCGCGGATGATGCTGTAGTATACAGAGAAGTTGCAGCATTAGAAAATTGCAGCGAAATGCAGGAAGATCTGCAGCGGATAGGCACTTGGTGCAGGGAGTGGCAACTGACCCTTATCATAGACAAATGTAATGTATTGCGAATACATAGAAAGAAGGATCCTTGTATGATTATATGATAGCGGAACAAACACTGGTAGTATGCGTGCGGAACGATTTGAAGTGGAGTGATCATATATAAAATTAATTGTTGGTAAGGCGGGTACCAGGTTGAGATTCATTGGGAGAGTCCTTAGAAAATGTAGTCCATCAACAAAGGAGGTGACTTACAAAACACTCGTTCGACCTATACTTGAGTATTGCTCATCAGTGTGGGATCCGTACCAGATCGGGTTGACGGAGGAGATAGAGAAGATCCAAAGAAGAGCGGCGCGTTTCGTCACAGGGTTATTTGGTAACCGTGATAGAGTTACGGAGATGTTTAACAAACTCAAGTGGCGGACTCTGCAAGAGAGGCGCTCTGCATCGCGGTGTAGCTTGCTCGCCAGGTTTCGGGAGGGTGCATTTCTGGATGAGGTATCGAATATATTGCTTCCCCCTACTTATACCTCCCGAGGAGATCACGACTGTAAAATTAGAGAGATTAGAGCGCGCACAGAGGCTTTCAGACAGTCGTTCTTCCCGCGAACCATACGTGATTAGAACAGGAAAGGGAGGTAATGACAGTGGCACGTAAAGTGCCCTCCGCCACACACCGTTGGGTGGCTTGCGGAGTATAAATGTAGATGTAGATGTAGACTAATAATAAAATGAATAAATCTGGCGAAATTAGGAATAATACCTTCGTCATGGCATCTCAGCAAGAAGGCGAGTGTACTGAACAGCTTTCCTTTCTTCCTCCGAAGTTTATCTAACTTCTGTACAAGTTTCACCATCTCCTCCCCGTAGAGGTACTTGATGTGATTACGTAGGCTTTCCCGGCGTAATAAGTCTTGAAAGTCTCTTCGGGTTTGCTGCCGGATCCTAAAATCAACTTGACTCGATATTTCGGCGATCCAACTGTTCGCCATCTTCAAACGTAAGACACTTTCACTGTTGAAAAAGAGTTCATTGTCAGATGATTTACGCAAGAAACTTCATCCTGGTGCTGCCGTTCCGCCTAGGTTGTATGGTCTGCCTAAGTTGCATAAGGAAGGGGTTCCTCTACACCCTATTGTTAATAATTTGGGTGCACCCACATATAACCTTGCAAAGTATTTATCATCTGCTCTCAGTCCATTTGTTGGCAAGTGTGAACACCATATATCCAGTTCGGTAGATTTTATTCGATGATTGGGATCTTTGAAGTTGAGTCCTTCAGATCTGTTAGTGAGTTTAGATGTGGTATCCCTATTTACACGAGTTCCTCTGGTAGAGTCCCTTAGTTTGATCAGTGAAAAACTGGATGAAGAGCTGGTGAAGCTTTGTCGTCATGTGCTGACTTCCACGTACTTCTTATTTAACGGTAACATTTTTGAGCAGAATGACGGAGTGGCTAAGGGTAGTCCTTTGTCACCCATAGTCGCCAATTTATTAATGGAGGACTTCAAGGACATGGCACTGAAGACTTCAGCTTTGCAACCAACGTGCTTCTGGAGATATGTGGACAATACCTTCTTCGTCTGGCCGCATGGACGCGATGCTCTTAACAGATTTTTGGACTACTTCAACTGTCTTCATCCCCGTATCAAATTTACTAAGGAGGTTGAAAATGATGGGATGCTTCCATTTTTAGACGTAATGGTTTATAAAAAACCAGATGGAACTTTGGGACACAGTGTTCACCGAAAGCCGACACACACAGATTGGTATCTGCATCCTAAGAGTTGTCATCCACCACACCAACGTAGTGGCGTCCTTAGGACTCTGGTGCGGAGAGCATATGCCTTTCCGACGCAGACAGCTTAACCCAAGAACTTGAGCATTTGATGACTGTTTTTAAGGAAAATGGATACACCGAGAAGCAGATCCGTCGGGCTATGGAGTTTGGGCCATCTCCGGAGGTGTACGAAGAGGAACATAGATCTGTGGCCTTTCTTCGTTATGCTAGAGGCTTATCGTTTAAGATTTGACGAATTTTAAGGAATTTTAACATTAAGAGTGTTTTCCGTTCACCTTCTAAGATTAGGGTTCTGCTCGACTATGTGAAGAATGTTTTGGGGCTTAGGAAACCCGGGGTGTACAAAATTCCGTGTCAATGTGGGAAAGCTTACGTTGGCCGTTCTATTCGCACAGTGCGAGACAGGTGTGTGGAACATCGCCGACATATGAGGCTACAACAGCCGGAAAAATCGGCGGTAGCAGTACACTGCCTAAATGAGGGACACAAAATGAAATTTGAGGAAACTGTTGTGGTTGCCAACATTTCCTGTTTTTGGAACAGTGTGTATAAAGAGGCGATTAAAATTAGGTTGACTGATAATTTAATCGACAGAGACAGTGGGTTTCCTCTTAGCAAGACGTGGAATCCTGTATTATCTCGCATCAAAGCTGAACGTTCTTTGGTGCGGCCTTGATTGCGATATATCTTTGCAGGCAGTGTTTCACTAAGGGTGGCGCCACCTCCCTGTTTTGGAAGGCAGAAACTGTGATGGGCTGCGCATGCGCCGTGTACTGAACGGTGGCCTATATAGAACGTCGATTTGCAACCTGGCGTCAGTTCTCAGCGGGAGTCATCAGCATAAGCAGCATTTTCCTGAAGATGAACAGTTGGATCGCCGAAATATAGAGTCAAGTTGATTTTAGGATCCGGCAGCAAACCCGAAGAGACTTTCAAAAACTGAGCATCTGTACCGTCTCTAATGACCTCGATGTCGATGGAACGTTAAACCCTAATCTTTCTTCCTTCCTTCTTCGAATTGCCGGTTCTATTGACCAGTTTCGGCATCTCTGAATTTCTGTAGCAGCAATGGCCTAGGGATAGCGTGACTGATTAGTAAACAAAACGTCCTCGGTTCCAGGTTCAAACCCAGAATTTAAAATAATCATCAGTGTGGCTGAAGGATTCTGGCGTAAGAAGACACCCTCATTCAGCGAAAGAACTTATCGAATATGGCGGAGGAGCGGACAGAGATTCACGGCACTCTCTTGCCCTTGGGGTGAGAAGCGGCCCCTGTAGGCGGAAAAAATCAGCAATGATCAATAGCATGAGAATGCAGAAAGCAAAGGATATAACAGAATTAAAGTCATAATGTGTATCCACAGACGATGTGGCCTGTAACTGAAAAAGTGTCATGATGATCTCTCTATTGGTAGAAACTTCTGGACTAGCCCCCCATTCGGATCTCCGGGAGAATACAGCCGAGGGGGAGGTGACAATGTGAAAAGGATTGGATAGCCAACGAAATTATCTGCGAGCCGGGGCGTGCAATGTCAAAATTTTGAATGTGGTGTGGAAATTAGAAAATCTGCAAAGTGAAATGCTAAGGTTCAATCTAGACATAGTTGGATGAAATGTAAAGAAGATAAATATTTCTGGTCTGTACAGAGTAAAATCAACAGCAAGAAAGAATGGTATAATGGGAGTAAGATTTGTTATAAATAGGAAGGTTGGGCAGAAAGTAAGTTACATTGAACAGTGAATAGTTCAGTGATAGGGATGTTGTCATCAGAATAGACACCAAACTAACACCGATATCGACGGTTCGATGTACAGGCCGACATCGCAATCCGAATATGGATAGACAGAGAAATTAGAAGAAAATGTAGTAATATTAAGAGTGCAGTGGGAATTCCATTAAAAATGCAGAGGAGAGAGAACAGATAGGTGGAATGAGTACATTGGAAGTCTGTATGAGAGTGAATACTAGTCTGATGACATGGTAGGAAGAGAAACAGGAGTCAATAGAGAAGAGATAGGAGACGCTGTATTAGAATCAGAATTTCAAACAGCTTTGGAAAAGGTTGAATAAAGCAAAATGAGTAGATAGCATTCTATCATTGGAGGAAGTGGCAACAAATACTACTGTTCACGTTGGTGTGCAGGATTCATGAGTCTGACAGTATGTCACCTGACATACAGATGATATACTGAAGAATGGAAAAGGGGGATGTTTTAGATGACGATCAGTTTGGCTTTAGGAAGCCACCAGAGGGACAGTTCTGATATTGCGGTTGATAATGGAAGTAAGACTAAGGAGAAAGCAATTAAGGTTCATAGGATCTGTCAACCTTCAAAATCGTTCGACAACATCAAATGGTGAAAGATGTTCGAAATTATGAAAAAAATGGGTGTGAGCTAGGGAGTAAAGACGAGTAATATACAGTATGTACAAGAGCCAAACGGGAACAATAAGTGTAGATGACCAAGAACGAAGTGGTTGGATTAAATGCGTGTAAGACAGGGCCGAAGTCTTTGTCCCTTCTCCTATATTGTGCAATATATACATCGAAGAAGCGATGATGGAAATAAAATTAAGGTTCAAGAGTGGAATTAAATGTCGAGGTGAAGGGATATCAGTGATAGGATTCGCTGATGACATTGCTATTCTCGGTGAAATTGAAGAAGACTTACAGGACTGCTCAATGGAACGAACAATGTAACGAGTATAGAATATGGACTAAAAGCAAATCGAAGAAATAAATGAAAACTAGGAGAATTTAGAACAACGACAAACTTAACGTTAGGATAAGTGATCACAAAGATTCTGCTACCTAGGAAGCAAAATAACCCATGACGGATGGAAGAAGGAGGACTTAAAAAGCAAATTAGCGCTGGCAAAAGGGGCATTCGTGGCCAAGAAAGTCTAATAGTATCAAACGTAAGTTTTAATTTGAGGAACAAATTTTTGAGAATGTTCGTTCTCAGCACAGTGAGACATGGACTGTCGGAAACCGGAACAAAATAGAATCGAAGAATTTGAGATGTTGTGCTACAGACGAATATTGAAAATAAGGTGGACTGACTATGTAAGGAATAAACAGGTTCCTTGCAGAATCGGCGGGAAAAGGAGCTTCTGGAAAACACTGATAAGAAGAAGGAACAGTATGGTAGGACATCTGTTACAAAATCAGGGAATTGCTTCCTTGCAACAAGAGGGCGCTGTAGAAGGTAAAATCTGTAGAGGAACACATAGGCTAAAATACATCTAACAAATACACTCTTGGAAATTGAAATAAGAACACCGTGAATTCATTGTCCCAGGAAGGGGAAACTTTATTGACACATTCCTGGGGTCAGATACACCACATGATCACACTGACAGAACCACATGCACATAGACACAGGCAACAGAGCATGCACAATGTCGGCACTAGTACAGTGTATATCCACCTTTCGCAGCAATGCAGGCTGATATTCTCCCATAGAGACGATCGTAGAGATGCTGGATGTAGTCCTGTGGAACGGATTGCCATGCCATTTCCACCTGGCGCCTCAGTTGGACCAGCGTTCGTGCTGGACGTGCAGACCGCGTGAGACGACGCTTCATCCAGTCCCAAACATACTCAATGGGGGACAGATCCGGAGATCTTGCTGGCCAGGGTAGTTGACTTACACCTTCTAGAGCACGATGGGTGGCACGGGATACATGCGGACGTGCATTGTCCTGTTGGAACAGCAAGTTCCCTTGCCGGTCTAGGAATGGTAGAACGATGGGTTCGATGACGGTTTGGATGTACCGTGCACTATTCAGTGTCCCCTCGACGATCACCAGTGGTGTACGGCCAGTGTAGGAGATCGCTCCCCACACCATGATGCCGGGTGTTGGCCCTGTGTGCCTCGGTCGTATGCAGTCCTGATTGTGGCGCTCACCTGCACGGCGCCAAACACGCATACGACCATCATTGGCACCAAGGCAGAAGCGACTCTCATCGCTGAAGACGACACGTCTCCATTCGTCCCTCCATTCACGCCTGTCGCGACACCACTGGAGGCGGGCTGCACGATGTTGGGGCGTGAGCGGAAGACGGCCTAACGGTGTGCGGGACCGTAGCCCAGCTTCATGGGGACGGTTGCGAATGGTCCTCGCCGATACCCCAGGAGCAACAGTGTCCCTAATTTGCTGGGAAGTGGTGGTGCGGTCCCCTACGGCACTGCGTAGGATCCTACGGTCTTGGCGTGCATCCGTGCGTCGCTGCGGTCCGGTCCCAGGTCGACGGGCACGTGCACCTTCCGCCGACCACTAGCGACAACATCGATGTACTGTGGAGACCTCACGCCCCACGTGTTGAGCAATTCGGCGGTACGTCCACCCGGCCTCCCGCATGCCCACTATACGCCCTCGCTCAAAGTCCGTCAACTGCACATACGGTTCACGTCCACGCTGTCGCGGCATGCTACCAGTGTTAAAGACTGCGATGGAGCTCCGTATGCCACGGCAAACTGGCTGACACTGACGGCGGCGGTGCACAAATGCTGCGCAGATAGCGCCATTCGACGGCCAACATCGCGGTTCCTGGTGTGTCCGCTGTGCCGTGCGTGTGATCATTGCTTGTACAGCCCTCTCGCAGTGTCCGGAGCAAGTATGGTGGGTCTGACACACCGGTGTCAATGTGTTCTTTTTTCCATTTCCAGGAGTGTAATTGAGGACGTAAGTTGTAACTCCTACTCTGAGACGAATTTATTGGCACAGGAGAAGAATTCGTGGCGGGACGTATCCAACCAGCTAGATCACTAATGTCGCAATATAAAAGTAAATAAAAAAGAAGAAATTCACATAAAAGTAGCAACATGTTACACAATAGTCATACAACACAAACTCCTATGCCCTGTAGTAGCTATAGTGCTGACACCTATCCTTTCTTAACCAGTTAGTTGGTACAGTGTTCTGAGCGCAATAGAAGTGGAAATAAAATTCTGTCCGACCGCTCAGGATTTTGCGGGTTTTTAAAAATCAATCCTTGTAAATGTCTGGATTGTTCATTTGAAACAGATTTCAGTATATATTCTTGCTCTATCTGAACTGTCTAGTGACAACATCATTCAACCGCCATTCTCTTACCGTATTAGTTCTCAATTTATGACTGACTTCTTGTGGCCATACACGTTTCAAACTACACGCACAAGTGGCGTTATGGTGACTGTAGTTATCAACTGACAAAAAATAGTTTTCGTTTACAGATCTCGCACGCTTCGAAAATCAGCTATCTTCGGTACGACATTTAAACTATGGAAACTAAGTCGTAACTTTCAAGGATGTTGCATTTTATTCATGGCATCACAAACGACACATACTTTTACGTTTCAGTCACTATGATAAAACTGACATCTCACAGCCGTGTGCAATTATAATGTGTTTGTAATGTAGAAAATGAATTCCCTGTATGAGTTGTCGGTGTATTGTGACTGTAACGTCTAGAACGCTTATTATGATTTGTTTCAGAGCAAAAATCGTCTCAGTTGAGAAATTATTTAATGTTAAAAACTCGTTTCACCCTTTTGGGGCATCATAAAATGGCCTACAAAATCAAGAAACCAATCAATTAGACACAAATGACGGAAAGAGGCATGGTCCTGTCTTGTAATAATAAAAACTTACGTAAAAGTTGCTTCATACGTGACCCATCAATCATAAAGCCACATAAAATGTAAAACAGATACCGAGGTAACCGGATGTATAGTCAATTCGTCGTGAAATATCTAAACCATGAAGTGGATCTAGTGTAAGGAGAGGAACAGCCAGAATAACATAGAGGAAGTACAAATGCGTGGCGGAAACATTTTCCACGGTTAACGTATGTTACCTTGTGCATACCAACCCGCTCCGCCGAGGCAGTACATGAATAGGAGACGTCTACAAAACCCCGGTACGAGCCGCACACGGCACAATGTCTATATTGGAGCGCACAGCAACATTACTATGACAAACTGACATATAGGTGCCGCGTACAGTGCGTCAAGAACTATACAAGTGGCGCGCATGACCGCCTTGATCCACATTTTCGAAAAACAGAAGTGCATAAAACTAGTAATTAAAATGCAGATAAGCAAACCACTACTGGTAATAAGCCTCGGTATAATTATATTCACAATGAACGCCGTCGGAGAGATAGGTGTGCAGGGTCGAACAAACTCTAGGGATTGATCGATGAGAAGATACGGAACAAAAATGTTTAATGAACTTAACGTCTAGAAGTGCATGGTTTCCATGCTAAAGACCATTTATTAAATCATACATTGTTCCAGAGACTGCGGTCTAATACTCGCCGTACCATGCAGTCACAGTAACAGTATGTGTGGAAATTGGTTTCCAGGTGCCTCAACGCATGCGCATGCCATACCATGTTCTGTCTCACACGTACACATCGGCGAGGCTGCATACGAACAGAGTCAAATGCAGCCTGAATACGCTGTCCATTGTGTCTATATCTGGAATGGGCTCTGCATACACGATACTTTTTAGATGGCCCCATAACCAGAAATCGCAAGGGTTGAGATACGGTGAACGGGCAGGCCATGTAGATGGACGCCATCGTCCGATCCATCGGCCAGGGAAGACACAACTGAAATGCGTCCAGACGTTAACGGCGAAGTGGGGTGGAGCACTGTCATGTAGCAGCCACATATCCCTTTCGAATCATCAATGGTACTACTTCCAGCAGGGGAGGCAGTCACCGACAAGAAACGCCAATGGAAGACTGGTCACAAAATGCGGTCGCAAATTACCCGGGCGCACACATTACAGCTGCACTGATGCTGATGATTCGCTGTCACCATAACAAGAGGTTCTGCAAACTAGCCAACAGTTGACTGTTTTGAAAGTTGTTGCGGTTGTTTTTGGCATGGATAGGTCTCCTGAAACAACCTCCCCGCCCGCCGCCTCGCCATTTGCCTTTCCATAAATAAAGAAGAATTACATGATCTGCTGAATGGAATGAAGAGTCTAATGAGTACAGAATATGGATTGACAGTAAATCGAAGAAAGGCGAAAGTAATGAGAAGTAACAAGAAACTTGATACGAGTATCGATGGTCACGAAGTAGATGAAGGAATTCTGCCATAGGCACGAAAACAACCAACGACGGACGGAGCAATGAGGACATCAAAATCAGACTAGCACTGACAAAAAGGGCATTCATGGCCAAGGTACGTCTACTAGTATCAAACGTAGGCCTTAAAGTAACGAAAAAAATTCTCAGAATGTACATTTGGAGCACAGCATTGTACGGTAGTGAAACATGGGCTGTAAAAAAAACGGAACAGGAGAGAATCGAAGCATTTGAGATGTGGTGCTACAGACGAATGTTGAAAATCAGGTCGACAGATTAGGCAAGGAACTAGGAAGTTCTGCATAGAATCGGAGAGGAAAGTAATATGTGGAGAACACTGGCAAGGAGAAGGAACAGGGTGATAGGACCTCTGTTAAGACATCAGGAAATGACCTCCATGGTACTAGGGGGAGATGTAGAGGGGAAAAGTTGTAGAGGGAGACAGATATTAGAATACATCCAGCGAATAATTGAGGAGTATGTTGTAAGCGCTTCTCTGAGATGAAGAGATTGGCACATAGGAATTCGTGGCGGTGCGCATCAAACCAGGCAGAAGACTGATGAGCTAAAAAAAGGAAAAAAAAGTAAACACTGTGTCGGCAAGCTCTCGATTCGAATACGGAACTATTGTGTACAACACTGTATCACATCCACTACAAGGTCAGTCAGCAAGAGATGTGAATCGGGCACAACATAAGCACAAAACTGTTAAGGCTTTCGTGACAACTTGTTGAGAAACTGCCTATTGGCGTCTGTCTCGGGTTATTCGGCCAACGCTCATCTGATGATGTTACTGACGTTTCGCCAGCATGAGTGGCTGGCATTGTCGAAGCTTCACTCTCCTCACCACCGGCAATGGAGGCTGAAGCTTTGACAATGCCAGCCACTCGTGCTGGCGAAACATCAGTAAATTCATCAAATGACCGTCGGCCGAAGAACCCTAGACAGAAGGCAATAGACAGTTTGCACAGCATTACCAGTTATAACGCCAGGAGAGGACGCTAGGGCATGGCGTATGAGGGAGAGTACCACCCTCTAGGAGGAAACAATGCTACTGCAACTGTGTCTACATGGTGCAGAGCTATTAGACTGCAGTCTCTGTAACAATATATGACTGAATAAATGGGCTCTAGCCTGGAAACCATGCATTTCCAGAGACAAGTTCATTAAATAGTTTTTGTTCCGTATCCTCTCATCGATCAAACTCTGGAGTTTGTACACGTTGGAAAATATCACTCTTTGTAAGTTGGAGTGTAGCGATTGCGAAAAGTCACATATAGGGCAAACTGGCAGAAGGCTTAAGACCACGTTCAGGTAACACTTGCCAACTAAGAAAAGACAGATTAAACAAAGTTCCGCATTTGTTGAGCATCCAGATCCAGTGTGAACCAGTTCACCACACTAGATAATCTGAGGATACTACACCTTTCTCAGAAGGGGAACAAGTTGAATCTACGAGAGGAGCTGTAAATTGTTAACCACTTCGATGCTGACAAAGTCAGGTTATTGAACGATTACCCGATTGGTCGTAATCAATTATATTATGATGCAATATTACCGTGTTCCGAATGTTGCTTCAATTATTACTTTATGTCGACAGCATCAATCTCAATTTGTTGGTTTTTTGGTTAGATGTTGGGGAACCAAATTTCAAAAGGGACTTTTTAATGACTTTTCTACTGTAGAGGACTTTACCTCTTCACATTTTATAACTTATGCTTCTTTATTTTAATAACCAAGAATATTTTTGTCTCGTGTTAGAGATGCTTAAGACCGCCCCCGATCCAGGTATCTTGAAGTTTAAGGATTCAGAATGTATTTGCTATGAATATACGCCCAAATTTAGCTGTTTTAGTCCGTGCGATGGAGTTTTAATGATATATTTTGATTCGTTCTTTTTCATGTAATCATTTTTCATATTCTTTGTGCTTTATATGGGGGTACTTTTATTTTATGTGTGGGTCTCATGTGTGTACGTTGGTTTGTTTATTTGCATTTTGGTTCAAATGGTTCAAATGGCTCTGAGCACTATGGGACTTAACAGCTGTGGTCATCAGTCCCCTAGAACTTAGAACTACTTAAACCTAACTAACCTAAGGACATCACACACATCCATGCCCGAGGCAGGATCCGAACCTGCGACCGTAGCAGTCGCGTGGATTTGCATTTTAATTACTAGCTTTAGGCACGCCTGTGTCTCGAAAATGTGCCTTAAGCCGTTCATACGCGCCAACTGAGTACTTCTTGCCGCACTATACACGGTACCATTATCTCAGTTTGTCATAGCAATGTTTGTGGGCCCGCCGATACAGACATTGTGCCATGTGCGGCTCGTACCGAGGTTATGTAGCAGTGGCCCTATCTTGTACTGCCTCGGCGGAGCAGTCTGGTGTGCTCGAGGTAACATACGATAACCTTGGAAAATTTTCCGCCACATATTTACTCTTCCTTTGTGTTATTCTGCCTGTTTCTCTCCTTTCAGTAGGTCGACTTTATGGTTTGGATGTTTCATCCTGTTACCTTTACTTTATATGTGGTTTTATGACTGATGGGTCACGTATTTAGATACTTTTACGTAAGTTTTTATTACTTTCAGTTCACGTTGTCTGCTTAGCCGTGCGAGATAAGACCATGCCTCTTTCCCCGATGTGTAACTAATTGATTGATTTTTTTGATTTTATAGGCTATCTGATGATGCTCCATCAGGGTGAAGCGCGTCATGACATTGAATAATTTCGCAATGAATACTGTTTTTTTCTGAAACACTTTTAAATCGGTTGCTATAACATGCTGTCACGATAGAATGTGAAAATTGTTATTGTAATTTCCTTATTTATTACGATGTTTCGGCTATTGCCATCACAGAAATAAGCTGGTGCTATCTGATTAGGATGCTAAGAAGTAATAACGATCTCGGACATTTCTCACAGAAGATAAAAGAAAACATGAGAAGTTCAGATCATATACAACGCCGAGAAAAACTTGTACACCCTTTTGGAGGTTTCCAATTCACTCGGCATTCATCGCTGCAGCAGTACATACTGAGAACACGAAACGACTGCATTTACAGATTCATAGCATAAGTGATTCTGAGGTACGACGTATTGACCGATGCTAAAACAGCCATATCAATATGTGGTACAGCGTCCACTGGTGGCAATGTAAGCGCTGAGTCCGGCATCTAGTCGGTCGTACACATGGCCAATATTGTCCTGGAATACGTTACGCCACGCCTGCTCGGCCTGTTCAAGTAGTTCTGTAAGAATTTTGGCTAACGAATCTCACGAGTGACTTCATATCGGGAGATCGTGGTGGCCAAGGAAGTTGCTCCAGCTCTTTCAGAGCACGTTGATTCCTATAGGCAGCGTGTAGGTGAGTGTTTTCCGGTTGGAAGAACACATCACCTTCCTATTGCAAGAACGGCAGAAGGACGGGTCTAGCCACATTCTGCACTACCGATTGCAGGCTAGCGTCCGCTAAAGGAACACCACAGGTGAACGAGAGTTATAGCTAATCGTACAGTAAACATAAGGCCTGGGGTGGGGCCAATGTTTTTTAGACGAATGCACTCTAGCAGACAGCGCTCACCAAGTGTACTTCGTACATACAAACGACCATCAGTTGCGTGCAGGTAAAATCTGCTTTCATCTTTGAAGACCATGGTGTGATCCTCTAATGGTGCAGTTTGTTTTGAAACGTCTGGGCTCAGATGCCCTCTTATCTGTGTTGTGATAGCTGTACGATCTGACACTGCTGCCCTTAGAATACCACTATCCTGGTGGTTATCTGTACTGAGTGGCGTCTAGAACCTCTCCTACAGGAGTGAGAATGTTCGTGTGATCATTGATACCAGAATAGTAGCACAACTGGAACAGCACGTCCAGCTTGGGAAGCGGTACTCCCAAAGGTCCATCCCGCCACTTGGAAGTCCACAATTTCACCATTTTCAAACTCGCTCAGTTGTCTGTAGAAAGCACAGTTGCGTGTACGTGGCACGGTTTCCTGCTTGCTTCACATGTTTGCACCGCACTAGGAGTTCCTGCTGTGAATATTCTCTATTAAAGGATAGACGTGGATGGCTATCTGGTGGCTTTGGCACTACGCTACCTATTCGCCGACGACGTTAAAACCTTTATCAAAATGGTTCAAATGGCTCTGAGCATAATACGACTGACTTAACTGCTGAGGTCACCAGTCGCCTAGAACTTAGAACTAATTAAACCTAACTAAGCACAATTTTGGTAAACATTTTTGGAAAGCAGTGATCAATTAATTGTTATATTTTGACTAAAGTTCAGTCTTGATCACTCATGTATGTTTTAATGATATAGGTAACCGGTTTCGGTTCTTTCTACAGAACCATCATCAGACCCATGGCTCCCTTAGGATGGTAGGCGGAGCTCTCCTCGCTGCTACGCAGTGCGTAGCAGCGAGGAGAGCTCCGCCTACCATCCTAAGGGAGCCATGGGTCTGATGATGGTTCTGTTAAAGAACCGAAACCGGTTACCTATATCATTAAAACATACATGAGTGATCAAGACTGAACTTTAGTAAAAATATAAACCTAACTAACCTAAGGACAAAACACACATCCATGCCCGAGGCAAGATTCGAACTTGCGACCGTAGCGGTCGCTCGGCTCCAGACTGTAGCGCCCAGAACGGCACGGCCAGTCCGGCCGGCAAAACCTTTATTAGTACATTTACTTTCCCCGAGGTGGCATATGACGTCAGTGGATTAAAATCCACGTCATCCTTTGAGGTGTACTTTTTCCGGTAGTATATGACGGCGAATCTAGAGCAAATATTTTGGGGAAACGACAACAATTATATGCTACTTATAGGCAGGTAACTGAAAGGCACAGCGATCAGATTCGCAAATAGACGTCTTCACTAAAATTGTGTATTGTATGAAAGTTTCTGATGTTTCTGAGCTCTCACATCGCGGACATTACGAATGCAGTGACTCATTAAATCAACGAATTTTCCATGATCTTTTAAACTTCACTTCTGGATTTCATGCTGCGTTTAACGATCATCTTTCGAAGGCAACTGTTGTGAAAGGAGCATGTGAACATATTCAGAATGATTTGCTTTCCTGTATGCTGGAGGTTTACCAAGACCGTGTAAGAAATGAATTGCTGCCATTGGTTTTATATCAGTAATCACAGATAAGACAACGATATTTCAACAATTCGACAGTTTGTCATAAATACCAGATATGTTTTCTCCGAGGGTAAACCTGTAGAAACGTTTGAGAGTTTCCTCAATCCTCCTGAACATGATCGAAAAACGTTAGCAGAATCACTCAAAGAAACTTTCCTGGATAGTGTGGATAATCCAAAGAACGTTATATCTCAGTGCTACAATGGAGCAACTGTTATGAGAGGTTGCCACTGACAACATCTGAGGCGGAGTGACCTTTCTTTTCCCTAAAAAGAATAGTAGAAAGCTATTCTGCGAAGTAATAAGAGTAATTCTCCATTGAGAAATATTTCGTACCCAGCATCATAGATTTCAGTTAATCCTTCACTGACGGAGTCTCTGCTCGTAATGTGTGGAGAAAGGATTTGTCATACGAACATTCCTCGTAAGATAAGGGTATTTCTGTGCAGAAATTACTTTTTAAAATTATTAGGTTTTCCGTCCTAGTTACTTGGCTTCGCAGATAATCTTCTAGTGAACTCTCTACAAAAGTAACATACTCAAGGGAACCACCGCTGGGGTAGACAATACTTTCCATTAAATCACTACATTGGGCTTTCTTCTGTGGTAGTACAATGACATTCGTTATTTGAATTGCTTGTTTCACGAATTATGGAAACAGTATTAATAATAGTGTTAAATTTGTTGTTGTTATTAAATCGGGAAGTAATATTCGATTTGTGTTTTTATAACACTGTTTTCCACACAAAATATTATGGAAATGAAATGAGTTGAAGTTTATTAATTAGTTGCCACATTATTCGAAACAGACATTAAAATTAGCATGTTATTTCTAGATTTCAAATAGCAGCCATTACCTTTAATTATGCTTCATTGTAACAAAATATCGAGTTCCAAGTGCAACTGGCTTCACAGCGTGAGCCTGTCATCGTTCTCACAGGATAGTACAATCACGTGATCTTGTACATGTGTACATATGTCCATCACTTGTTCAGTAGCTCTGTGGCCAGGTAACAGCACTGTGACAAGTTTTGTAAATAAGATAGAGGTATTGTTTCGAGATGTCTCGTAGTGCTCTCATGGTAATTGTATCGTTATGCACTTCCAGCTGACAATGAACAACTTACAGGCTGTTACAAAAAGTCCCTTCAATGCGTAAATAATGCAGATTGCTTCTGCTACATTTGTGGCGAAGAGACAGTATCATCTATAAAGTGTTAAATTATGCTTTCTACAAAACGCATATTTCTCATATTTTGGTTCTAAGGTAGAGAACCCAGATGGGCACCGCTTGTATGATGCACTACGTGCGTTCATGCGTACGTCCGAAATGAGGACAGGGATGAATAGAAAGTGACGTGCCAGTGATTCGGAGGGAGCCCACCACCCGCACTACTGACTTATTTTAGTAAGGTTTCCCCTATAAACAAATCAATACCCATGATGAAAAAAATCAACAGCTGTATTTGCTAATATACCCTCTGCAATTCGTCCTGTACCTCATTACAACTATAGTCACGAGAGATGCAGCTTCTTTCAAGCACACCATCCTCGATGTGACAGAAGGGGATCTCAAGGACCCTATAAGAGATCTACAAATTCCTAAAAATACGGCGGAACATTTGTCATCACGGTAGTAACTGATGGAGTTACCTAAACGAATCAGTATAAGTGACAACATTTGGCACTAGAAATAAAGGATATGAACAGTTCTTTCCCACTAGAAATGAAGGACTTGAGCAGCTTTCCAAAACTGAGGGTGACTTCACATTTTGCAAAGACGTAATTGGCCTGATGGAGGTTCTGAATATGACGCACAGTCCTGGCCAATGGTGACTGTTCATCGATGCTTCGAAGACAAGTTGTGAAACATTCCTTTCACTCAATGGAAATGAGTTTTCTTCCTTTGATGTGGCGTATATAGTCAGTATAAAAGAAACATACACAGTTATAGGAAACATTCTGAGAGAAGTAGGCTACACGAGATTGAAGGGAGAAGTGTGTGGGAATTTTGAAATTATTGCCATTTTATTAGAGATTCAATCCAACTACAACAAGAGCTATTATTTCATTTTCTAGTGAAATATCAGGCAGCAGCACTATTCTCAGAATTCTTGGCCCATAAGACTGTCATTAACGCCTGGAATGAAAAGTGTATTGTACGAAACACCGATAGAGCAAAACAAAGTATTGCTCCAGCAGCATATATAAGACTGGGGCTTATGAAGAATTGTGTAATAGCTTTAGATACATATGGCTCTGCGTTCATTTACTTACTTCAAAACGTACGCAGGCGCAATTTTGAAAAGTGAAAGCAGATTTGTTTGGCGGTTCAATGATTAAAGAACTTTTTAAAGCAAAATAAGTTTGAATTAGTGCTAAATTATAAGGAGAAACGAGCATGGAAATAATTTAAGAATGATTCGAATAGTTTTTTGGAAAACGTTCAAAACTAAATATTTCAAGAAATTTGTAGATGATCTGATGTGCTCGTATGGATAGCTGGACTGTAATACGTCACTAAAAACGCGACTCTTGTAATCACACCTAGATTTCTTTCTGCCAAATTGAGGTGATGTGATCGATAAACTTGGAGATCGGATCCACCGGTGTATGTCAGTGATGGGTAAAAGATATGAAGAGCACTGGGGTGCTGCCACCCTAAGCGATAATTGCTGGATGGTGAGAAGGGTCGCTCCTGCAGCACAGTACCAGAGACAGACCAAAACGAGACTATTTAAGGTAATCGATTCTTATGTTTTCAAATTTTTCATATTTTTTTGTAATGTAACTTTATTAAATATCATTATCTAAAAATCGAGCGTTAGTAAATTAACTTCACTATCATTTTCGTGTTTAACGAACTTAAAAGCACATAGGAAGCATTTTCTTCACTATGACGTTAAAATTTTGAAAATTTTTAAAGCAGTACAGCGTATTCAAAAAAATAACCTACAAAAATATACCAGCGTAGTGTCCAAATTAGAAAGGCAGTATGCTTTGCGCATGAAATTAATAATTATAATTGAGGTTTCGACACCAGCCGTTATTTACTTTAATTTTTTCAATCGACTAAGCCTACCTTCAGGCGCAACGCATGATGTACACACTCAACAACTGCTTAATACACTCCTGGAAATTGAAATAAGAACACCGTGAATTCATTGTCCCAGGAAGGGGAAACTTTATTGACACATTTCTGGGGTCAGATACATCACATGATCACACTGACAGAACCACAGGCACATAGACACAGGCAACAGAGCATGCACAATGTCGGCACTAGTACAGTGTATATCCACCTTTCGCAGCAATGCAGGCTGCTATTCTCCCATGGAGACGATCGTAGAGATGCTGGATGTAGTCGTGTGGAACGGCTTGCCATGCCATTTCCACCTGGCGCCTCAGTTGGACCAGCGTTCGTGCTGGACGTGCAGACCGCGTGAGACGACGCTTCATCCAGTCCCAAACATGCTCAATGGGGGACAGATCCGGAGATCTTGCTGGCCAGGGTAGTTGACTTACACGTTCTACAGCACGTTGGGTGGCACGGGATACATGCGGACGTGCATTGTCCTGTTGGAACAGCAAGTTCCATTGCCGGTCTAGGAATGGTAGAACGATGGGTTCGATGACGGTTTGGATGTACCGTGCACAATTCAGTGTCCCCTCGACGATCACCAGTGGTGTACGGCCAGTGTAGGAGATCGCTCCCCACACCATGATGCCGGGTGTTGGCCCTGTGTGCCTCAGTCGTATGCAGTCCTGATTGTGGCGCTCACCTGCACGGCGCCAAACACGCATACGACCATCATTGGCACCAAGGCAGAAGCGACTCTCATCGCTGAAGACGACACGTCTCCATTCGTCCCTCCATTCACGCCTGTCGCGACACCACTGGAGGCGGGCTGCACGATGTTGGGGCGTGAGCGGAAGACGGCCTAACGGTGTGCGGGACCGTAGCCCAGCTTCATGGAGACGGTTGCGAATGGTCCTCGCCGATACCCCAGGAGCAACAGTGTCCCTAATTTGCTGGGAAGTGGCGGTGCGGTCCCGTACGGCACTGCGTAGGATCCTACGGTCTTGGCGTGCATCCGTGCGTCGCTGCGGTCCGGTCCCAGGTCGACGGGCACGTGCACCTTCCGCCGACCACTGGCGACAACATCGATGTACTGTGGAGACCTCACGCCCCACGTGTTGAGCAATTCGGCGGTACGTCCACCCGGCCTCCCGCATGTCCACTATACGCCCTCGCTCAAAGTCCGTCAACTGCACATACGGTTCACGTCCACGCTGTCGCGGCATGCTACCAGTGTTAAAGACTGCGATGGAGCTCCGTACGCCACGGCAAACTAGCTGACACTGACGGCGGCGGTGCACAAATGCTGCGCAGCTAACGCCATTCGACGGCCAACACCGCGGTTCCTGGTGTGTCCGCTGTGCCGTGCGTGTGATCATTGCTTGTACAGCCCTCTCGCAGTGTCCGGAGCAAGTATGGTGGGTCTGACACACCGGTGTCAATGTGTTCTTTTTTCCATTTCCAGGAGTGTACATTCCTTTCGAGGAATAACTGATGTGGCAAACGAGGCAGCTACATGTCACAGCTTCCATTCCCAGACGTTTCTATCCTCCAGTTATTATTTACCTCCCACCCGAACCCTCTCTGTTACCCCCCTCTCTCTCTCTCTCTCTGTCTCTCTCTTTATCTCTCGCTCTCTCTCACTCACACGCACAAGGTGGTGGTGATTAGTGTTTAACGGCCCGTCGACAACGGGGTCATTAGAGACGGAGCGCAAGCTCGGGTTACGGAAGGATGTGGAAGAAAATCGGCCGTGCCCTTTCAAAGGAACCATCTCGGCATTTGCCTGAAACGATTTAGGGAAATCACGGAAAACCTAAATCAGGATGGCCGGAGACGGGATTGAACCATCGTCCTCCCGTATGCGAGTCCAGTGTGCTAACCACTGCGCCACCTCGCTCGGTACACGCATAAGGCTTTAACCGATATCGGTTTATTTCCTCCTCGCTACCACGTCAATTGCACTATCCTACTGTGGCACACAGAACTTTGCCTCGCAAAACCTCCCACTAGCTTCGTTCTTATCCTGTCACAGAAAACGTGTACTCATGTTTGCAATGGCTGCTGTTACAAGATAATTGTTTCATTGACGGCGATGTGAATATCTAGTAGCTCCTAATGGTATTTGATGACAAGAGTGATGAGTAGATGAACCTCAAAATGGTGTAGGCGAAGTAAGGAAGTGTAAGGTGAAGTTACTGTACTCACATGTACACGCGATAATGTCTTGCAGGATATGAACAGCATACAGACGTATGCGGCAGTTACACTATGATCAAAATTTGATCTTGCAGCCACAGAAAAGAGATTCATCAAATCTATCCGCAGTTGTGAATATGGACTATCATCAGGCTTATAATTGAGTGAAGACAAGAAAATTTGTGCTTGACCGGGTCTCGAACTGAATTTCCCGCTTATTGCGAGCCGTTGCCCTATCATTTGGCTCACGGCACCCACCCAAATTTTCATATATCGTCAACAATGTGTCTACAACCTGTACTCATATGTCCATTATGGATAATCCCATACGTGGGACATTTTACTTGAAAGTCGCCTGCCCGTTGTCGGCAGATAAATAAGATATTGCATTGTCGGTATTACTCTGAATTACGATGGAAATTTCATTCGGCATGATTCAGATGTTGAATATAAAGCGCTGGAGAATGTATAACTTATGGAGTGAGATTGTTACAAAGCGGGGTGTATTTCTTGTTGCTTATTTCAGATCAGAAATAAACTTCTCAGACGTTCAAAATCTGTTTGCTGTACAGGGACTGGAATCTGTACACATACCTTTGGTGGGCAACGCACTAACAAAGACTGAACCCCGTCCGCCAGCCCATTTTATTTTTCTCTTAAAGACGCCCCTAGTGTTTCATTTTCTTTCCAGTCTTCCTTTCCTCTGTTTCTGCGAATCCTAGGTGTCCACCAAATGTGGTCAAACAACTAACACTGCTTCTCTGGTTTCGTTAGGGCAGCAACGGTTTTACGGGGCGCAAGACAAGTAGAGCATAGTTAAAGGTCTCGTTAAAGATGAAGCCATTACCTACGAAGAACAAGAGCGTCTGAGCAAGGATGAGTCAGGAAATAAGGCAGCTCGTTTTCAGAGGAACTATGCCAATATTTTGCTTATTCGATCAATTTAGAGACAAGATAAATCTAAATGGCCAGATATTCGTTGGACAACAACGAATCACGAATGTGACTCAGTCAGAGGGAGGACCAAAGATGCTGTACTTTATTTTTCTTTGTAATTACACTCTAAGATAAAAAAATAAAACAAAATTAAAAACGAAAGAGAGAGAGAGAGAGACGCACCGCGAAGGATCTCTCCGAATGGGACGGAAATCAGTACATGTGATGTACAGCTACAGACAAACAAATAATTACAACTTCGCTGGTCACTGCAACTCATTTCTAGTCGGGACTCATCGCTGAGGACAATTCTATTGTGATCAATGAGATTCCAGGCCGAACAAACGCCTGGAGACACCACGGACAACGATGGTATACCAACCTGACCGTCGCCCATCAGACGGCCCGACAATATCTACATCTACATCTACATCTACGTGATTACTCTGCTATTCACAATACAGTGCCTGGCAGAGGGTTCAATGACCCACCTGTTACCTGTCTCTCTACCGTTCCACTCTCGTACGGCACGCGGGAAAAACGAGCACTTAAATTTTTCTGTGCGAGCCCTGGTTTCTCTTATTTTACCGTGATGACCATTTCTCCCTATGTAGGTGGGTGCCAATAGAATGATTTCACAGTGGGAGGAGAAAACTGGTGATTGAAATTTCATGAGAATATCCCGTCGCAACGAAAACCGCCTTTGTTTTAATGACTGCCACTCCAATTTACGTATCATGTCTAACAGTATCTCGCCTAATTCGCGGTAATACAAAACGAGCTGCCCTTCTTTGTACTTTTTCGATGGCATCCGTCAGTCTCACCTGATGCGGATCCCACACCGCACTACAATACTCCAGAATAGGGTGGACAAGCGTGGTGTAAGCAGTCTCTTTGGTGGACCTGTTGCACCTTCTAAGTGTTCTGCCAATGAATCGCAGTCTTTGGTTTGCTCTACCCACAATATTATCTATGTGATCGTTCCAATTTAGGTTATTTGTAATTGTAATCCCTAAGTATTTAGTTGAATTTAAAGACTTCAGATTTGTGTGACTTATCGCGTAATGGAAATTTAGCTGTTTTCTTTTAGTACTCATATGACTAACTTCACACTTTTCCTTATTCAGGGTCAATTGCCACTTATCGCACCATAATATCTTATCTGAATCATTTCGCAAATCATTTTGATCATCTGATGACTTTAGAAGACAGTAAATGATAGCATCATCTGCAAACAATCTTAGACGGCTACTCAGGTTGTCTCCTATGTCGTTAATATAGATCAGGAACAATAGAGGGCCTATAACACTTCCTTGGGGAGAGCCGGATATTACTTCTGTGGGTGATGATATGGGATGCCATTTCATTTCATAATAGGATTCCTTTGGTTTGACCTTAAGGAACGCCTCGTTTGTTGCCCTCCATGGTAAGCCTACCTAAGCTTAGATTTTAGATAAAGTCCTCCCCACAATGGCGAAGGCTTCTACTTGCTTCCGTGCTTGACGAACCCTACCTTGGCCAACGAGGTCGCTGGATCTCTCCACAACTGAGAACCATTATGGGTAGGGTCCTCCCACCATCTCGAGATTTTGATAATCTAATTTACCTACTGGTACTATAGCCCACAGGAGGAAATCAGACATTTGTATCAATCGCTGCCGAGAAGAATAACTGCTTGCATACAGGCCAAATGAACTCATTATTGACTTTCTCGGTGTGTGAAGGTCTTTCTCTTGAATAAATGAACAAATTTTTCTGAAATTGTAAACGTTTGTTTGTTTATGTAGGTAAACACCAGATGGGATAATTCCTTTGTGGTGCGTCCTTTTTATATCTTAGAATGTAGTATCTTCCAGCGGACCGTATCTGATCTCTGCCGACGCATACAAACACAGGGATGTCCAGGCGTCGTCCGACAGGGAAGCTCTGATGACCTCCAGACCACGGTTGTATCCCTCAGAGGAGACCAGTGTTGCGTTTCCGGTACGGCGTCCAGCAGCTGCGAAATGTACATAAAGCCAGCGATCGCTGGGCCACGACTGCCGCTACCGCCGGCAAAATCAATAGGCCATTACTTGGCGCGCCGTCCTCTGCAAACAACTCTCATGTTGCTATCGCTCACTTCGGAGGAGGGTCGCAGTAAAACTGACTGTGTATGCTGCCTTTCCTCGACCGTTCGGAAGTGGAGAACGCTTCGCCGGAATGGATTTCTGCGTCTTTTTCGTGAATTACACATTGTATCTGTAGCTGCTTTTGACAAGAACGCTCTGAACTGAACCGCTGCTCTTCTCCCTTAGTAAAGTACGAAAGTACCTATCGCGCCGAAAAGTAGTTACGGACTTGTGCAGTAACAGCGAAAGCATTCGTTAGAGCAGGAACTCACTAGGCAGTGGGAACAGAAAACTAATCAAATCTATTTTTCACAGCGGAAAAAAAGACATACACTGCTACCAGAGAGAAAGGCGGATAAGAATTGGAAACCAAAACTCTTAACTAGTAATTTCATAAAATAAGAAGAAATTCTACGACAATTGCGATCGGGATTCTCACAGTTTTGTGAAATAATGGATCTGTCGCACTTCCGACTTAGGCTGAGAGTAAAAGATGAAACTGTTTCATTTTTATTTAGGCTCAAAAGTTAAATAGGCTATCCTGCGAAAAAAGAGCAATAATTTATGACAAAATTCCCTCAATATGCTGGACGATCTACGTTATGGAAT
The DNA here is from genome assembly GCF_023864275.1 of Schistocerca cancellata. Lineage (NCBI taxonomy): Eukaryota > Metazoa > Arthropoda > Insecta > Orthoptera > Acrididae > Schistocerca > Schistocerca cancellata. The sequence continues at coordinate 223,923,142 of NC_064628.1, forward strand.
AGATATGTTGATAATGCTTTCATATTATACGATGGTAATAATGTTGAAAGCGACCAGTTTCTCCGGCATCCGAACAGTTTGAACCAAAAGACGCAGCTCACTGGACAATGCTCTGAGAATGATACTTTACCCTATTTGGACCTCCAAGAGAGGCAGGATGACCTCCAAGAGAGAGTAAGAAATGGAAATATAGGCTTAGATATTTACCGAAAGCGGACCACTACAGATCTTGCTATAAATAGGCAGTCATGCCACCCAATGAAATATAAATCGGCGGCATTCGGTGCCATGTTAAACCGAATGTATGAAGTGTATGAAGTGCTCTTTACTTCTGATGTTCAAGTGTCTGAATATGAGGTTACACAGTATATAACGTATCAAAACGGTTACAGATCAGATTTTGTTAATGCAGTCAACAGAAGTCTATTGAGAAAAAAAATCTTCCTTCCCGTAGCGGATCAGAGACAGATTTTACAACGCTTAGACCAGCCCAGAAGTTCTTTTTTTTTTTTTTTTTTTTTTTTTTTTTTTACAATACCAGACTTGGGTGGTGGCAGATCTAAAAATATTATTCCAGTTTTCAAATGGCTCTAAGCACTATGGGACTTAACATCTGAGGTCATCAGTCCCCTAGACTTAGAACCAATTAAATCTAATTAACCTATGGACACCACACACGTCCATGCCCGAGGCAGGATTCGAACCTGCGACCGTACAAGCAGCGCGGTTCCGGACTGAAGCACCTAGAACCGCCTGGCCACAGCGACCGGCATTATTCCAATGTATTTTACATTCTCGGATCTAGTCAGAGAACTCAGGCACAAGAAAAAAGCTGTGGTAAATAAATACAGGGTGAGTCACTAGCTATTGCCACCTAGAATAACTTCGAAAGTATGACAGTAGCTGAAAAGTTTGTGGGACAAATGTTGCATCGGACAACGGGGGCCATAATGTGACGTTGGTTTTTTGTTGCTAGGTTGGGCCGCGTCAGAGATATGAAGGTCAACTTTGTTTTTTTAAATTGGACGCTACTGTATAGTTCGGTACTTATTTTCTGATAGCGGCTATCAAGACAGATCCCATGATGTGTAACATTGTCTTCGAAGGTAAACGAAGGTCAAAAAGGTGGCGTGAATGTCCATTTACAGAAGGTGTTCGAAGAGATGACCATTGGTCTCAATACAGTGCTGCACTCTTCTTATCATGGACTGAGTGGTATTCCTTATCACTTCGGCAGGTATCGAAGCACATGCTCTGACAATTCTCTCTCGTACATCGTGCAAATAGTAAATATTCGTCGAATACGGCGTAACCATCTAACGTGACATTGACATGTAAACACCATTCGACGGTTTCTCAATACAACAGTAATACGAACGGTAAGACTTGTATCTTCGAATCAAGCGAATGTGAAAGATGTATTCCTTCGAAGAACAAGTCGATATGCTTCTCATACACGAAGATTGCCAACGAAATTTACTGCGAGATAGATACTTATATGCTGAAATATATCCTCAAAGTACTCACCCTACACGGCTTACGTTTAAATATGTGTGTTACATTGAGAACAACTGGATCTTTGACGCATCGGAAACATATCCGCCAAATGAAAGTTACAAAAGAGGAAACGGAAATTGGTACTCTTGCCACTGTGGTTCGAGACTCTTCTGTTCGTTCGCATCAAATCGCAAAGAAAACTCTCATGAGCCAGAGTAGTGTTGTTCGTATTCCGCATCGCCGTAAATATCATCCTTACCATATTAGTCTCCACCAAGAATTAACTCGTACGGATTGTATGTGTCGTATTGAATTCTGCGGATGGGCTGAACTTCAGATTCAGAAGATTGACACATTTATTAATTTGATTTTATTTAGTGACGAGGCTACATTCACGAACGGATGAAATGTTAATTTGCATAACATGCATTATTGGGCAACTGTAAATCCATGTTGGGTGCGAAAAGTTGCACACCAAAAACCGTGGTCGGTGAATGTATGGTGTGCGATTCTGGAGGACAGAATTATAGGCCCCTATTTCGTAGAAGGAAATCTTAATTGTAGGAAGTACTCCACATTCCTGCAAGAAACATTAGGTCTGTTATTGGAAGAAATAGCTTTAGGTACAAAGAACAGAATGTTTTATCAACATGGTGGGTGCCCGGCACATTTTTCGCTAATGGCTAGAAATGAATTGCGAGATAATTCCCGTATCGCTGGACGCGGAGGCGATGTGTCGTGGTCGGCTCGTTCGCCAGACTTGACGCCTCTGGATTTTTTCTTGTGGGGGTTCGTAAAAGGCATTGTTTATAAAGACGTTCCAACTGCACCTGAAGATATGCGAGAGAGAATTGTCTGAGTATGTGCTTCAATAATTGCCGATGTGATACGGAATACCACTCAATCCATGATGAGAAGGTTGCAGCAGTGCATTGAAACCAGTGGTCATCATTTCGAACACCTTCTGTAAATGGACGTACATGCCACCCTTTGTGACCTTCGTTAACCTTCAATGAACTTATTGTTACACATCATTGGATTCGTCTCGATAGCCGCTATCAGAAAATAAGTATCAAACTATAGCATCCCATTTAATAAAATAAAGTTGACCTTCATATCTCTGACGCGACCGCACCTAGCAACAAAAAACCAACGACATATTATATTCCCCGTTGTCCCATGCAACTTTTGTCCGACAAACTTTTCAGCTCCTTTCATAGTTTCAGAGCTATGCTAGGTGGTAGTAGTTAGTGACTCACCCTGTATAATGAAGCGGGTGTATACTGAATTACACCCAATGGTTTCTCTAAGAACTATGTAGGAAAAACTGGTACGTCATTTCGAATAAGGTTTCAGGAACACTTTAACTTAAATCATCCAGTACGTGCATTAAAAGCACACATATGCGCTAAGGTACATAGCATCACAAGCCCTTCAGAAAATGTAAAAATAATCCATATAAAAGGAAAGATCCATATTTTCAATATATTAGAGGAAGAAGAAAATATTAGATATAAAAACGAAAACACACAGTTCACGTTGAATACTCAATTAGAATTAAAGTACCATAGCATTCTGACCAGTTTGGATTGTTTGAATGATTAGATGGTAGGCGTGGTAAAGCTCTGTATTATTTTCGCTTGTAAAGGTAGCGACGCAGCGCTGCTAGTCATGAGTAGATAACGTCACACGTCACGCTGTCCACATGGTTGGAAAGCTCCCTTTGTCGTTCATGCGGGCCGGTTTCGCCTTGCCCTGCAACGAGCTGCCCTGTCCTTTTAGTAGCGAAATTTCCTTATCGCCAATTCGGCCCCCTTTTAAAAACCGTTAGTGTCCGTTCACTATAAAGTATTTTCCTTTTTTTTTGTTGGAGGTAAATTTTAAAGAATGGAGCACATCTTCAATACCTTTCAATGGCCATATCATTGACGATATTCACTGAATAGTAAATTTTAACTAAGAGCGATGGGTATGCCAATGATCCTTTAACGTTGTGAGTATATTAAGACGTTCATTTATTAATTTTAATATCCACAAAATATGGTGACACTGTGCTTTGCTTTGTACCAAGTAGGTTGCATCTGATGATGCGGCTTTAGACCGCGAAACCGGTTGTGTTTTAACTATTAAAAATTTTACCCCTCGCCCGGGTTCCCGGGTTCTATTCCCGGCGGGGTCAGGGATTTTCTCTGCCTCGTGATGTCTGGGTGTTGTGTGCTGTCCTTAGGTTAGTTAGGTTTGAGTAGTTCTAAGTTCTAGGGGATTTATGACCACAGCAGTTGAGTCCCATAGTGCTCAGAGCCATTTGAACCATTTTACCCCTGATTGCGGAGTTCTTCCAAACATTAGGCGGAAAAAGTCTGTTAGTGTTACAAGAAAACCTCCAATGTTTCAGTTCAAGACTCAATAAAATATATAGTCTGTGCAGGAAAATGAAAGGTCAGAGTTGCATTCGTCACCAGCGAGAGACCGAGTAATCTCTCGGTGGCTCGAAAATAGAGCAAGAGGTATGGCGCATCCACGTTAAAAGGAACGTAACTAGCATTTGTACGAAATGCCGGGATTTAGTAACAATGCTTGCCAGACTGCTCCGATGTAAGCGCATGGGTGGTTGACTGAGTTCAGGGTGTCTATAAACTAGTTACACAAAACTAACCTTTAATTGTGAAGAAGATAAATAACTTACAGAAATGTCTGGTACACACTGAGTGCAGTTTATCTTCAAGTTTTGTGTACAAAGTTTCAATGTGGCTAACTTTTGCAACACGACAAATATCCCATATGTAATCATTTTCCTGCTATTCCTGTTAGACGATCCTGACCGGCGTCCACAGATAGTTTCGATGAAATGATTGTACCAATTAATGACAGTTTGCTTTTGAGGTGGTGGCCTGCAATATTTATGCCCGAGTTGTCTCTGAATGATAGTAGCGGAATTGGATTTATGAAACCATAAAGAAAACCGCGCACGCTCTGTACCGCTCTATACGACTCCAAGATGACTGTTGGAGAACTTACTCGCACATGCAATCTAGCGGGAACGTCGGGAACCAGCAGGCGAAAGTAAAATTTGAAGATATTCTGCATTCAGCAAGTATCAAACATTTCTGCAAGTTACTTATCCATTCCACGATTGAAGGTCAGCAACTTTTCTATAACTAATGTATAAATTTTAAATTTGTGGTAAGGTGCTATGGGACCAAACTGCTCAGGTCACCGGTCCCTAGGCTTACACACTACTTAACCTAACTTAAACTAACTTACGCTACGGGCAACACACATACCCATGCACGAGGGAGGGGGGAGCCGCGCGAACCGTGACATGACGCCCACGACCGCGCGGGTGCCCCGCGCGGCTAACTAATTTATAAACATCCCATTTTATTGAGCTACACGTGTTCAGTAGACAACGCGTCTGGCACAAAATGAAGAACAAGAGGAAAATTTTCCGGTGTGTTGAAAAGGAGACCTCGGCTATTATATCATGAAGCAGTATTCTTGGAAGATAGTCGAATTTGTACGGCGAACAAAGATCTCTTTTTCTTTTTAGCACAAATATATTACGTGAGATAAATTCGTTTAAAAATGTACACTGTACATCGGAGGGCATTTTACGCTCATGTTTGTTGTCTTCTCATTTTACTACGAGGGTTGTCCAGGAAGTAAGTTCCGATCGGTCGCGAAATGGAAACCACTGGTAAAACCCGGTAAAGTTTTGCACAGATGTGTTAGGCAGTGTCTCTAATATGCCCGTCGATCGTGTCGCATCGCTCTTTTCAGTTTTGAGTGAACAGCGAGCACGTAAAAATGCGTAGGGAATAGCGTCTCCCGCCTAGCATGAGGGCCTGGTTAGAGATTCCGCCTGTGTCATACAGCCCACTGTCGAGCAGTTCCTTCTTGATGCCAATTCTCTGCCGCACACTGCAGGGGCAATGAAGACGCTACTGCAGCGTTTCCGATGAGAAGTGTTTGATCTCCCTCAATACAGTTCGTAATTGGCTCCCGCTGAGTCTCATCTCTGCTCACAAGAACCGCTAGCTACGAAGACAAAATTTTTCGACAGAAAACGAGCTGCAGACCTGGCCGAAAGCACAGGCGGCTGTTTTCTGTGACGAGGATATTGGAAAGTTGATACAACACTACGGCAAAAGTCGAAGTTGGAGCGGCGACTACGTAGAGAAGTAGGTGGAAGGTGTACCTAACTGTTGCAAATAAAACGTTTCTGGTTTACACTGATTTCCATTTCGCGACCGATCGTAACTTACTTTCTGGGCAACTCTCGTATATATGATATTTTCTAAGTTCATATGAAAATAGTCAAAATCTGTAAAAGTTTTATTCTGCCTACAGTCTGTATGGGTGTAAATATTCGTTATAATTGTATGATTAAAGAGATCTACTCTGTATGTAGTGTAATTTGGTGACCCTGTTAGGCGCAGTTACAATATCTGTACGATTTTTATAAAGCGACAGATTACTTTGTGAAGATGGTAGCTGTGCTGACGTGTGGGAGCGAGTGTTAAGCGGTGCTCACTAATTTCACAAACTGTCATCCGGCTGTGCGGATATTTAAAGTCAAGGCTTAACTGAATAGCAACTGTTCTGAAACAAATGAAACATAGAAGTTGAGACGTGTTTTGCTGAACGAGTCGATTTCGAGACTGGAAATGTGATTCATTGTGCAAAGTCATTAAGAAACTGATGGACTCTTAAAGAGGACCGACATGTGTCATGTACACTACGGATTTGTTCTGGTTCAAATGGTTCAAATGACTCTGAGCACTATGGGACTTAACATCTGTGGTCATAAGTCCCCTAGAACTTTGTTGTTGGCGTAACTTCTGTAATTACTTTTGACGCAAGTTCGGTTCACATACACAAACATAGAAGAATCTGTATAGTTATTGTTGTCTTGTACTGAATAGAACTTCCTTCATCATGATCAAAGGCAAGAGCTTCCTGCTATTATTGGTAAGTGTAAAGTTGTTTCTCAATAACATAAACATGTTTTATACACTCCTGGAAATTGAAATAAGAACACCGTGAATTCATTGTCCCAGGAAGGGGAAACTTTATTGACACATTCCTGGGATCAGATACATCACATGATCACACTGACAGAACCACAGGCACATAGACACAGGCAACAGAGCATGCACAATGTCGGCACTAGTACAGTGTATATCCACCTTTCGCAGCAATGCAGGCTGCTATTCTCCCATGGAGACGATCGTAGAGATGCTGGATGTAGTCCTGTGGAACGGTTTGCCATGCCATTTCCACCTGGCGCCTCAGTTGGACCAGCGTTCGTGCTGGACGTGCAGACCGCGTGAGACGACGCTTCATCCAGTCCCAAACATGCTCAATGGGGGACAGATCCGGAGATCTTGCTGGCCAGGGTAGTTGACTTACACCTTCTAGAGCACGTTGGGTGACACGGGATACATGCGGACGTGCATTGTCCTGTTGGAACAGCAAGTTCCCTTGCCGGTCTAGGAATGGTAGAACGATGGGTTCGATGACGGTTTGGATGCACCGTGCACTATTCAGTGTCCCCTCGACGAACACCAGTGGTGTACGGCCAGTGTAGGAGATCGCTCCCCACACCATGATGCCGGGTGTTGGCCCTGTGTGCCTCGGTCGTATGCAGTCCTGATTGTGGCGCTCACCTGCACGGCGCCAAACACGCATACGACCATTATTGGCACCAAGGCAGAAGCGACTCTCATCGCTGAAGACGACACGTCTCCATTCGTCCCTCCATTCACGCCTGTCGCGACACCACTGGAGGCGGGCTGCACGATGTTGGGGCGTGAGCGGAAGACGGCCTAACGGTGTGCGGGACCGTAGCCCAGCTTCATGGAGACGGTTGCGAATGGTCCTCGCCGATACCCCAGGAGCAACAGTGTCCCTAATTTGCTGGGAAGTGGCGGTGCGGTCCCCTACGGCACTGCGTAGGATCCTACGGCCTTGGCGTGCATCCGTGCGTCGCTGCGGTCCGGTCCCAGGTCGACGGGCACGTGCACCTTCCGCCGACCAATGGCGACAACATCGATGTACTGTGGAGACCTCACGCCCCACGTGTTGAGCAATTCGGCGGTACGTCCACCCGGCCTCCCGCATGCCCACTATACGCCCTCGCTCAAAGTCCGTCAACTGCACATACGGTTCACGTCCACGCTGTCGCGGCATGCTACCAGTGTTAAAGATTGCGATGGAGCTCCGTATGCCACGGCAAACTGGCTGAAACTGACGGCGGCGGTGCACAAATGCTGCGCAGCTAGCGCCATTCGACGGCCAACACCGCGGTTCCTGGTGTGTCCGCTGTGCCGTGCGTGTGATCATTGCTTGTACAGCCCTCTCGCAGTGTCCGGAGCAAGTATGGTGGGTCTGACACACCGGTGTCAATGTGTTCTTTTTTCCATTTCCAGGAGTGTATAACCGCGACGAAATATTGAAGATATGTCTGATACATTTTTATTTTGGGTCTTTTAAATACTTCCCATTTCCGCTAACGCTATTTGATAAATATGAATTTTATTATATATTTACTACAATATCCGTCTATTTCAAGTTAAAAACCAACAGTTTTCGTACAAAAGCTGAATGAAACATTTACAATTTCAGTTTTGCTACAAATGCTATTTTTTAAGCAACAGACACAAGGAAAATTATGTAGAACAAAGACGTTCCGTACGTTACACGATCCTCTATACACTCAGTTTGTAGATGGTTCTCTGCTCCGGTTTCTAGGAGAATCTAGTAAGGCACTGATCAGACACCAAACAAAAGGATCGGACTGAGGTAACATCCGACAGGCATACAGTAAGTAAATACATGTAATGCGGTTGAGATCTTAACTGAGCAAGGCTATTACGAAAACTACCTTAGGTCCACTCTGAATTATGAGAGTTTACGGTAACCTATGATAGTCTTGAAACTATAGTCTGAAGTAATCGGACAGTGAACGAAGTTGTCCGATTTGTTGGTGTAAGGAAGGGGACTGTCTAATGTTCCAACAGGGAGTGGTGTGCCGCTCGGGGACAACTAAAACCAGGCAGAAACATAGTCTTCGATTGGGAGCGGAGACTTCACCCATTGTCAAGGAACATCGGTCTGAAACCCAACAGGAATTACTGATGTCAGTGAACACAGGTTCATTTGAACTACTTTCCGATGAACGGTGCACAGCTGGAGTCGGGTTCATCGAAAAAAATTGTTGCTCACGGCGGCTCACGAACACAGAAAGTGGACATTTGCTGATTGGTGACGAGTCGTATGCACCGACGCGCCACGATTTTGCCTCATTCCTTACGATACAAGGGGCCGAGAGCGCCGATGGCCCAATGAGACGTTTAATCAGCAATGTCTGGAGTGTGTAGTTCGGACCAGAAGTGGTTCTGTGATGTTTGCGGGGTGTTTCTCGCACCATGACTTGGGCTCGCACTGTCAGGTTACCATGAGCATAAAAAATTTGTATTTCAACCTTTTCGGTTGCTAAGTGTTACCCTTTTTTGTACTCTTTCATGATGTGAAGCCTGTGGAAATTCCCTTGTTCCAAGATGACAACAGACTTCTTGACAAGGTTCCTAGTTTGTCGGAAATTCAGGTACACATCGCATCAGGACTGGCACGCTAAATTCCCCGATTTTAATCCAACAGAAAATGTGGTGGACTATTTGAAACATCTCGTGAAACATAGGAATCAACATCCTCTCAGGTTGATAGCTGTACAGAATCTAATCATCAGTGAGTGGCTTGAGTTGGTTATGATACACCTGAATAACCGTGTGGATACTTTCTTACAGGGTTACCATTATTGACTCTAGAGGCGTCGTTGCATGATATTAACGGGGTGTCTCATGGGGGTGTCTAATTATTGTCCGGTATGGTTAGTTGTGGTTTGGAGTATCTACAGTACAAGGTTATTATATGTGATTGAAGTGATTTTATAGATTTGCTGTAACAAACACTATTTTACGTATTTCACAGGGCTTCGCATAGATAGTTTGGAAAAATGGAAAGCTTTTATGACGCATTAAAAGTGCTCCACATGTGGCCCCCTGCTGATTCTGGAGATATGAAGTCGTTAATTAAGTTCTTCTCACTTTCGGCTCAGCACGTCCCTATCAATCTGTTGAATAACGCTGTTGGTAAGAGTCGCAATTCAGGTAGGTTTGTTGGTAGAGCAGGTGTGAACACTCAATGTTTCACATAACCCCACATAAAGAAATAGCATAGGGTTACGTAGGTAGAGCATGGAGGACATGACGTGAATTGCTGATCATCAATCACACCACGTTGATCCATAGATCTGTCACCTTCCAGTTTGAAACTTCACGAACATTATGATGGAAATCGGGTGGAATAGCATCCTATTGATATATGACGCCACATCCTGTAGATAGATGACGCTACACGGCCGGTCTCCAATTTTCTAGCATGTGAAGATACACATGTCCTGCAACTGTCTTTTCACAGAAGAAAAAGGAACCATCAACTTTTAACTGTGAGACTGGATAGAACACATTAACTTCTGATAAATCTCGAATTAACTCCACGATAGCGTGGGAATTCTCTGTCCCCAAAAATCTACACACTCTGCCTGTTCACCGTACCATTCACAAAACATGTTGTTTCTTCGCTGAAGATGAGTTTCCCACAAAACGCACCATTTTCTATCAGATATTGCAACTGTATCGACAATTCAAAGCGTCTTCCAGCAACTGAAAGCAGTAAGGCACCAGTTTCAGTCTTTTCCTTAAGCGCTTCGAGACGGTCGGTTGTGATTATGTTCAGCTCCCTGCTTGCACTGTTCGTCGACTTCTGTGGACAACGTGGGAAACTTGCCCGCATGTGGTCAACTGTTTCTTCACTCACTACGGTTGAGTTTTCCTTCCGGAGGTATCCTGAAGCTTTGAATTGCGTATACCATCGCCGAATGGAGTTGGTAGTTGTAGGATCTTCGTTGAACTTTGTTCTGAAGGTCCGCTGCACCATTACGGCACATTGATTTGAATGTATTTGAAGCACACAACATAAGCTTTCTTGGCACCTGTCGCCATCTTGCCTAACCCCTCACTGTTGCGCTCTCGTAGCAGAAATTTCAAGTGCAGCTGCAGCAATACAAAAGTTTTTTATGTACTCATATAGGTGTGGAAAATCAGCTGCTAAATAATCGTTGAAATCCATAGTGAAAACCTTTAGATGTCATTTCAGGCTTTTCAAGTTTGAAAATGGTCTATGACTGAAGCCAGTAGCAATGTACGAAATAAGACAGCAAAAGGTCTTCACCATGAACTTTAACAAAATTTTTTAAGTTTTTCTACATGAGTTTTGTGACAGTAGGTAAAGGAACGTAATATTCGTGACTATTAATATAGCGTTCTTACTGCACATAGTTTCACCCAAGACATGATCCACCAGCATGTGTGGCGAAATAAATAAAAAAATTAAATTAATTGGTTTTTTGAAAAGAGGATAAATTACGGACATGGAACTGTAACTTTAGAATTTTTGAAGGGCTTTTTTACGGACTGTATTGACCGGCTTGAATGCGGACAAATTCAGTGCTGCGTGAAATATGCCTGTAATATAATTTACCATTCCGATTAATTACATTTTTGAATACTACGTCATTGTTGGTTTATTCAGAGTTCTCACCTTAGACGTAAAATTCGTCTTTCTGCCACAGTATTAATTCATTAGTCGCCATCGGTGTTCTTCTCTTTGTTGACCCGTTCACTTCAAGAAGACGGTGGAACCCAAGGAAATGGTTCAAATGGCTCTGAGCACTATGGGACTTAACATCTGTGGTCATCAGTCTCCTAGAACTTAGAACTACTTAAACCTAACTAACCTAAGGACATCACACACACCCATGCCCGAGGCAGCATTCGAACCTGCGACCGTAGCAGTCCCGCGGTTCCGGACTGCAGCGCCAGAACCGCTAGACCACCGCGGCCAGCGAACCCAAGGAAATACAATGCTATGCCACTTTAAGTAATTCTCGTAAAAGTTAGATTCTTCTCACTATTTTTTATTCACAACACAATAAGACTTGCTGTGCTCGTCGCACAAACCATAATTACTAACTATATGACTGCCTTTCCGCACACTCCAAAAATCACGTCCATCCACCACGAGGCAACAATCGAAAGTGTCTCTTAGCTCCTTCTTGGAGTATGAAACAAAAGAGAATCGAATGTGAACATTACAAAGATTATAATGTACATGCCCCTCAATTAAATCTTTGGTGCAGCCTTTAAGGTATTGCATGTCTCTGCGTCGGAATGTGTCATTACACATGCCATGCTACAGAAGACTGCTGAATTCAGCTAGCGACATGTGCATAGGAGACAGAAGCTGTGACCTCCAAAAGTTACCTAGAATTCACTACAATGATGGCCACATGTGAGTCTAATTTATCAACTATTTATCCATACAAACTTGGTTAAGGATAATGAATAAATAGTAAAAAGAATAGATATGAACTTCGTGACTAATAATTACTATGGAATAGAATATTTCTTTGCATGTCCTAGTTCATGACGCAGGCATATTTTCCTGTGAAGAATAAAGTAACAATAAGTTCAGGCTTTACACTGGCAACCATAGAATGACAGACTATCTGATGCTGAGGTACAATAACATTTGTTGTTATGTTCTTCGTTTCTGTTTGTTTACAGAAAAAAGGATATTATAAGTTGTGGATCACCCTAATGTAAGACACACCCTTTCTATCTTCTAATTCTTCTTCTCCTTACTATTATTATTATTATTATTATTATAATTAATATTAATGTATTTTGGTACCATTTTAGTTCTTTCACTGAAGATGAACTAATATGTAACATTCTCATTAGGACATTTTTTGGTACACACTAAAGCCTTTCGGTTTCGCTAACATGGGATAGAAAATTGTTGTGGAACTTAACGAAACATACGATTGTGATGTTAACCGTGAGCTGAGCAACAACGGCTGTCATGGCTAAGGCGAGTAAATCATCCACTTACTTTTATTTTCTAAGATAGTGCTGGATCCTAGTGGCCAACACGTAGAACAGTTCAGAGGTGACTTTGATATTGTCAGCGAATTTAATGGCGATAGCTGCGGGCGACCGTCTCCTGTGAAGTAGTTAACGTTATCTATAATATGATGTAGGGTAAATGACAGATTCATTTGTATTCATTAAAAAATACTTATTTTGTCACTTAAAGGCTACGACTTTGATACAACGCTATATATTAGCCTTCTAAACTAAGTGTTTTTAAACTCTCTAGGTTATGTAATTTCGTATTTAGACGACATTTAGCATAATGTTATCCAGAAACTTCGCCACTATGCACTACTGGACACCATAATGCATTTAACTTGTTCCAAGTGTACTCAACTCTTAGTGAGAAAATAGTAAGTCATAAAATAAATAAATAAATAAATAAATATTCTCAAATATTAATGTATTGACAACTTGATGAATAGCTACATTCTCTTATTACATGTCCATGAAGATACTGCTAATTACTTAAGAACATCGCTATAACAGTTTCCCAGGCTATGTAAACAGTATTGCATGCTGTGATGCCGTTTGCCACAGCAATGAAACTATTCACTGTCTCAAGAAACACACTTAAAACATTTCTCAAAAAAGCGGTGATACTTCTGAACGCAAGATGATTCTGTGGAATTTCTGATTTGTATCCTATCGAGATCAAAGGGAAGAATTAGTTAACGATATTTTTGACATGGAACGATGAAGTTTTGGGTTATCAGTAACTAATTTACGCTACAAGCCATTTCAGATTTCTAAGCAAAATAATCTACCAGACCAGTTAAATAATAAAGAGATAGCAGACAAGATTAGGGAACACAGTGTAGGAAGAGACATTCAAACATGAGCCTGAGAAAACGAGACTCCACTTCAGTGATAAAACTACAAGGCTTTAATAAAGCTAATGAGCAAAGGTTTTTAACGTTCTCGAAGAAGTGCAAGAAAAATACTTTCACCCTGCTTACAGAAACGGTCGAAATACATATGTTTCTTTTTCGTGTCAGGGAAGAAACAAAGCTGGTGCTGTTATATCAGCAGAAAAAGGATGGCTTACTGCAGTTGCCATATCCATTCCCGCATGAGGGACGCTTATTCCTCCTTTCGTAATGCTTCTCGGAAACAAAATGGAAGGTGAACTTCAGGAACTTGATTCCCAGAAACTCTATTTCCCTGCCGATTTTGATATATCCATTTGATTTCTTAAACTACGCAAAATCTACGTCCGAAAGTCAAGCACTCGTAATTCCGGATACGCATGCAACCCATACAAAATGTAAAGACCTCACAGAAAACAACCAAACAATGTTAAATGTAGTGTGCCTGCCACAACAAATTATGGTTTCTAAATGCACATTTCAAAACATTCCACACGATACCTTGCGAAAAGTTTCTCCGAAAAAAAAAACCAGGAAGAACGATAACACAATCATAAACTAGCAAGCTCCTTAGGGAAGCATTTTTGCAGTCAGCTACACCACATACAATGCTAATTGGATTTAGTATGTGCGGGACTGTCCTTTTGGGTGCGTTGTATTCGTAGGGGTGGATTTTTTTGCTCCAGAGGTGGGCCTATCGGACGCTAGCAAGGTCTCTGGTGGAGACAGGTTTAACGATAATAAAATACATTAAGTAACTGAGAAGAACGATGGGTCTGATACTGGGCACACAGCCTACTGATAAAGATTAAGTGAAAGTCGTTGAAAGGTTTCTGATGAAAAGGGAGAAGCGAGTGGCAGTTACATTAATGTGGGCCCATTGATTCCTGACGTCAATGAGATGACAACAAAGTCGAGAGGTTTTGCAGTAAATTCAATCTTTGCTAAAATAAAACAAATTTATTACATCGTGAAATGTAGCTTCGTAGGATTTCCCGGTGTAATAAGTCTTGAAAGTCTCTTCACGTTTGCTGCCGGATCCTAAAATCAATTCGATTCGATATTTCGGCGATTCAACTGGTCGCCATCTTTAGGAGAATGCTGCCTCTGCTGATGAGACCCGCTGAGAACTGCGGGTCTGCAAATTGACGTCTTATATAGCCCACCTTACCGTACACGGCGCATGCGCCGCCCATCCAAGACTGGACAGGTGGCGGCGCCCTTAGTCGAACGCAACTTTTAATGTTAAAATTCCTTAAAATTCTTCCTGTCTTAAACGATATGCGCCCAGCGTAATGGATAAAGGCCACCGATCTATGTTTCTCTTCATGCACCTCCAATGATGGTCCGAACTCCATAGCCCTACGAATCTGCTTCTCTGAGTATCCATTTTCTTTAAAAAAAAGCCATCAAATGTGCAAGTTCTTGAGTTCAGCTGTTCTCGATGGAAATGGCTTATGCTCCGTGTACCAAAGTCCTAAGGCATTTTAACATAAAGAGTGTTTTCCGTCCACCTTCTAAGATTAGGGTACTACTCGGCTCTGTGAAAGATGATTTGGGGCTTATGAAATCCGGTGTATACAAAATTCTGTGTCAATGTGGGAAGGCTTACATCGGCCGTTCGATTCGCACAATTCATGACAGGTCTGAGGAGCATCGCCGTCATATGAGGCTACAACAGCTGGAAAAATCGACAGTAGCTGAACACTGCCTAAATGAGGGACACGGTATGAGTTTTGACAAAACTGTGATCGTTTCCAACACTTGCGGTTTTTGGAACAGTGTCTACAAAGAAGCAGTTGAAATTAGGTTGGCGGATAATTTAATTAACAGACACAATGATTTTCGTCTTAGGAGGACGTGGAATCCTGTTCTACCCTGCATCAGAACAGAACGTTCTCCGGTTCGACCAGTCCGACTATTCGAATATTGTCCATTAGTGCGATATATCGTTGCCGCCAGTGTTCTACTAAGTGCGGGGCCACCTGAACAGTCTTGGAGGTCAGCAACCCTGATGGGCGGCGCTTGCGCCGTGTACAGTTCGGTGGGCTATACAGGGTGGTCCATTGACAGTGTCCGGGCCAAATATCCCTCGAAATAAGCATCAAACGAAAAAACTACAAAGAACGTAACCCGTCTAGCTTGGAAGGGAAAACCAGATGGCGCTATGGCTGGCCAGCTAGATGGCGCTGCCACAGGTCAAACGGATATCAACTGCGTTTGTTTTAAATAGGAACCCCCATTTTTTATTACATATTCGTGTAGTACGTATAGAAATGTGAATGTTTTAGTTTGACCACTTTTTTCGCTTTGTGATAGATGGCGCTAATAGTCACAAACGTATGAGTACGTGGTATGACGGAAAATTCCGCCAGTGCGGAAGGTATTTGCTTCATGATACTTTACCCGTGTTAAAATGGACAGTTTACCAATTGCGGAAAAGGTCGATATCGTGTTGATGTATGGCTGTTGTGATCAAAATGCCGAACGGGCCTGTGCTATGTATGTTGCTCGGTATCCTGGACGACATTATCCAAGTGTCTGGAACGTTCACCAGATAGTTACGTTATTTAAGGAAGCAGGAAGTGTACAGCCACATATGAAACGTCAACCACGACCTGCAACAAATGATGATGCCCAAGTAGGTGTTTCAGCTGCTGTCGCGGCTAATCCGCTCATCAGTAGCAGACAAATTGCGTGAGAATCAGGAATCTCAGAAACGTCGGTGTTGAGTATGCTACATCAACATCGATTGCACCCGTACCATCATTCTATACACCAGGAATTGCATGGCGACAACTTTGAACGTCGTGTACAGTTCTGCCACTGGGCACAAGAGAAATTATGGGACGATGACAGATTTTTAGCACGCGTTCTATTTAGCGACGAAGCGTCATTCACCAACAGCCGTAACGTAAACCGGCATAATATGCACTATTGGGCAACGTAAACTCCACGATAGCTGCGACAAGTGGAACATCAGAGACCTTGGCGGGTCAATGAATGGTGCAGCATTATGGGAGGAAGGATAATTGGCCCCATTTTATCGATGGCAATCCAAAAGGTGCAATGTATGTTGATTTCCTACGTAATGTTCCACCGATGTTACTACAAGATGTTTCACTGCATGACAGAATGGCGATGTACTTCCAACATGATGCATGTCCGGCACACAGCACGCGTGCGGTTGAAGCGGTATTGAAAAGCATATTTCATGACAGGTGGAGTGGTCGTCGAAACACCATACCATGGCCCGCACATTCACCGGATCTGACGTCCTCGGATTTCTTTCTATGGGGAAAGTTGAAGGATACTTGCTATCGTGCGTGATCCACCGACAACGCCTGACAACATGCGTCAGCGCATTGTCAATTCATGTGCGAACATTACGGAAGGCGAACTACTCGCTGTTGAGAGGAATGTCGTTGCACGTATTGCCAAATGCATTGACGTTGACGGACATCATTTTGAGCATTTATTGAATTAATGTGGTATTTACAGGTAATCACGCCGTAAAGGCGTGCGATCTGAGAAATGATAAGTTCACAAAGGTACATGTATCACATAGGAACAACCGAAATAAAATATTCAAACGTACCTACGTTCTGTATTTTAATTTAAAAACCTACGTGTTACCAACTGTTCGTCTAAAATTGTGAGCCATATGTTTGTGACTATTACAGCGCTATCTATCACAAAGCGAAAAAAGTGGTCCACCTAAAACATTCATATTTCTTTATGTACTACACGAATATGTAATAAAAGTGAGGGCTCCTATTTAAAAGCCGGCCGCGGTGGTCGTGCGGTTCTAGGCGCTGCAGTCCGGAGCCGCGCTGCTGCTACAGTCGCAGGTTCGAATCCTGCCTTGGGCATGGATGTGTGTGATGTCCTTAGGTTAGTTAGGTTTAATTAGTTCTAAGTTCTAGGGGACTGATGACCACAGAAGTTGAGACCCATAGTGCTCAGAGCCATTTGAACCATTTTGAACCTATTTAAAAATAACCGCAGTTGATATCCGTTTGACCTATGGCAGCGCCATCTAGCGGGCCAACCATAGCGCCATCTGGTTTTCCCCTTCAAGCTGGACAAGTTTCGTTGTTTGTAGTTTTTTCGTTTGACGCTTATTTCGTGAGATATTTGGCCCGGTCACTATCAATGGACCACCCTGTACAGGAGCCGATCTGGAGCCTGGCGTCAATTCTTAGCGGGACTCATCAGCAGAGGCAGCATTCTCCTGAAGATGGCGACCAATGGGATGGCCGAAATATCGAATCGAGTTGATGTTAGGATCCGGCAGTAGACCCGAAAAGACTTTCAAGATCGTGAAATGTATTCACAAACTGCGAATACGGTACCACAAGAGCTATACATTTTAGGAAACAAATGGAAATTTCCGCAAAACTGGGACTTGAACCCGGATTTCCTGCTTGTCGTGAACGGTCGCCTTAGTAAGTTCGGCTATCTGAGCACTCTCCCTGTGCGAGAATCATATAACTGCGCGAGCTGTGTTGGAAGCAGACACAACGACATATGGAGATTTGGGCCAGTCTTTTAAGTGTGCTGAAACAGCGTAAGTGGTTAAGGCGACTGCTGACAATAAGCAGGAAATTCGGGCTCGAGTGCTCGTCTTGCACAAATTTTCTTACATTTTCATTAACTTGTTTAACTGTTGAGGAGCCGTATTCGCAGTTTGTAAATACATTTCATTAGTAAAAGCTTTCCTACGAAAATTAAATATAAAGTCACACTGGTCACTTTGGCTGTTGTGAGAGAAAATGGATTTCAAATCAAGCAGACTTACTTCACTGACTGTGAAATGCGATTGTGAGTGATAAGTTGCTAGTTTACAAGTGTCAGACCGGTAGAAGTGGAGGTATGAAATCCAAACGAATACTGAAAGGTTTCATACATAGCACACTGTCTGAACCAATCCTCCAGACAATGAATTTAAGAACGGAATAATACCTTAGCATCATACTGGTAACACATTTAAAGAGATAAGCTACCTAATGCGTACAGCTTCTGTACTGGGAAGTAGCTGAAATGCGAGAAAATGGAGTTTCCCCTTGACTTCTCACAGGATTCAGAACGACAAAATCATTATAAAATCTAGAAATAAACACACGGTAACACATTTGTATCTAAATTATAAAGACAGCTGATATGATACTAATACTGATGTTTTCTATAAAAGCCAAACAGCACCAAATTAGTTTCGTATAAAAAATAAAATTAAAGCAATAGCAGCCCACGGTCGCAAAAAAGCAGTTTTTTCACCTAGGTTTCGGCACTGCTGAGAGTGCCTTCATCAGACGTGAAACTGTCAAACTGACATCTCACATATAAAATTAAATTTCAAGCGATAAAGATTCAGACACAAAATATTTTTTATTTTGCAATATTTTATTTTTTTGTAACAGAATGTATAAGAGACAAGCTACTATGGACATCTCACACGCGTCGAGCTACGGTAGCAGACTCAGAATCTCATGCTACCGCAGCTCGACGCGTGTGAGCAGCCCATAGTGGCTTGCCTTCTATACACATGAAAAAATTTTGTATCACCCCAGTTCCCAGAACTCCTGAAGACAGACGTTGACTGTGGATATTGTATCACAGACACAGTCCCTTTCACTGTTCAGGGATGTCACAAAACCTGCCCAAAGATGTGAACAATCATACATGACCAGCCTGTATTAGACGGACGGGACCCGACAGCCGATCAGTTCTAAGCATTCTACCAGGAAGGAGGTGCACGCCTCGTGTTGTCAGTAGTTCAACCATGCCGAGACGGCCAGTACCGTGGTTCGATGGCGTCCGCATTATTACTTTGTTCCAGAAAGCCCTCTCAACAAGGAAGTGTCCAGGCGTCTCGGAGTGAACCAAAGCGATGTTGTTCGGACATGGAGGAGATACACAGAGACAGGAACTGTCCATGACATGCCTCGCTCAGGCCGCCCAAGGTTACTACTGCAATAGATGACCGTTACCTACGGATTATGCCATGGAGCCACCCTGACAGCAACGCCACCATGTTCAACAATGCTTTTCGTGCAGCCACAGGACGCCGTGTTAAGACTCAAACTGTGCGCAATAGGCTGCATGAGGCGCAACTTCACTCCTGATGTCATGGCTGTGTCCATCTTTGCAACCACGATACCATGCAGCACGGTACAGACGGGCCGAAAAACATGCCGCGTGGACCGCTTGGGATTGGCATTACGTTCTCTTCACTGATGAGCGTCGCATATGGCATTAGCCAGACAATCGTCGGAAACGTGTTTGGAGGCAACCCGGTGAGGCTGAACGCCTTAGACACATCTACATCTATCTAAATCTACATCCATACTCCGCAAGCCACCTGACGGTGTGTGGCGGAAGGTACCTTGAGTACCTCTATCGGTTCTCCCTTCTATTCCAGTCTCGTATTGTTCGTGGAAAGAAGAATTGTCGGTATGCCTCTGTGTGGGCTCTAATCTCTCTGATTTTATCCTCATGGTCTCTTCGCGAGATATACGTAGGAGGGAGCAATATACTGCTTGACTCTTCGGTGAAGGTATGTTCTCGAAACTTTGACAAAAGCCCGTACCGAGCTACTGAGCGTCTCTCCTGCAGAGTCTTCCACTGGAGTTTATCTATCATCTCCGTAACGTTTTCGCGATTACTAAATGATCCTGTAACGAAGCGCGCTGCTCTCCGTTGGATCTTCTCTATATCTTCTTATCAACCCTATCTGGTACGGTTCCCACACTGCTGAGCAGTATTCAAGCAGTGGGCGAACAAGCGTACTGTAACCTACTTCCTTTGTTTTCGGATTGCATTTCCTTAGGATTCTTCCAATGAATCTCAGTCTGGCATCTGCTTTACCGACATTATATGATCATTCCATTTTAAATCACTCCTAATGCGTACTCCCAGATAATTTATGGTATTAACTGCTTCCAGTTGCTGACTTGCTATTTTGTAGCTAAATGATAAAAGATCTATCTTTATGTGTATTCGCAGCACATTACACTTGTCTACATTGAGATTCAATTGCCATTCCCTGCACCATGCGTCAATTCGCTGCAGATCCTCCTGCATTTCAGTACAATTTTCCATTGTTACAACCTCTCGATACACCACAGCATCATCTGCAAAAAGCCTCAGTGAACTTCCGATGTCATCCACCAGGTCATTTATGTATATTGTGAATAGCAACGGTCCTATGACGCTCCCCTGCGGCACACCTGAAATCACTCTTACTTCGGAGGACTTCTCTCCATTGAGAATGACATGCTGCGTCCTGTTATCTAGGAACTCCTCAATCCAATCACACAATTGGTCTGGTAGTCCATATGCTCTTACTTTGTTCATTAAACGACTGTGGGGAACTGTATCGAACGCCTTGCGGAAGTCAAGAAACACGGCATCTACCTGTGAACCCGTGTCTATGGCCCTCTGAGTCTAGTGGACGAATAGCGCGAGCTGGGTTTCACATGACCATCTTTTTCGAAACCCATGCTGATTCCTACAGAGTAGATTTCTAGTCTCCAGAAAAGTCATTATACTCGAACACAATACGTGTTCCAAAATTCTACAACTGATCACCGTTAGAGATATAGGTCTATAGTTCTGCACATCTGTTCGACGTCCCTTCTTGAAAACGGGGATGACCTGTGCCCTTTTCCAATCCTTTGGAACGCTACGCTCTTCTAGAGATACGGTACACCGCTGCAAGAAGCGGGGCAAGTTCCTTCGCGTACTCTGTGTAAAATTGAACTGGTATCCCATCAGGTCCAGAGGCCTTTCCTCTTTTGAGCGATTTTAATTGTTTCTCTATCCCTCTGTCGTCTGTTTCGATATCTACCATTTTGTCATCTGTGCGACAATCTAGAGAAGGAACTACAGTGCAATCTTCCTCTGTGAAACAACTTTGGAAAAAGACATTTAGTATTTCGGCCTTTAGTCTGTCATCCTCTGTTTCAGTACCACTTTGGTCACAGAGTGTCTGGACATTTTGTTTTGATCCAGCTACCGATTTGACATAAGACCAAAATTTCTTAGGATTTTCTGCCAAGTCAGTACATAGAACTTTACTTTCGAATTCATTGAACGCCTCTCGCATAGCCCTCCTCACACTACATTTCGCTTCGCGTAATATTTGTTTGTCTGCAAGGCTTTGGCTATGTTTATGTTTGCTGTGAAGTTCCCTTTGCTTCCGCAGCAGTTTTCTAACTCGGTTGTTGTACCACGGTGGCTCTTTTCCATCTCTTACTATCTTGCTTGGCACATACTCATCTAACGCATTATGTACGACGGTTTTGAACTTTGTCCACTGATCCTCAACACTATCTGTACTTGAGACAAAACTTTTGTGTTGAGCCAACAGGTACTCTGAAATCTGCTTTTTGTCACTTTTTCTAAACAGAAAAATCTTCCTACCCTTTGTAATATTCCTATTTACGGCTGAAATCATCGATGCCGTAACCGCTTTATGATCGCTAATTCCCTGTTCTACGTTAACTTTTTCAAATAGTTCGGGTCTGTTTGTCACCAGAAGGTCTAATATGTTATCGCCACGAGTCGGTTCTCTGTTTAACTGCTCAAGGTAGTTTTCAGATAAAGCACTTAAAAAAATTACAGTGGATTCTTTGTCCCTGCCACCCGTTATGAACGTCTGAGTCTCCCAGTCTATATCCGGCAAATTAAAATCTGCACCCAGAACTATGACATGATTGGGAAATCTACTCGAAATATTTTCCAAATCATCCTTCAGGTGCTCAGCCACAACAGCTGCTGAGCCAGGGGGCCTATGGAGACATCCAATTACCATGTCTGAGCCTGCTTTAACCGTGACCTTCACCCAAATCATTTCACATTTCGGATCTCCGTCAATTTCCTTCGATACTATTACACTTCTTATCGCTATAAACACGCTTCCCCCTTCACTGTCCAGCCTGTCTCTGCGGTATACATTCCAATCTGAGTTTAGGATTTCATTACTGTTTACGTCTGGTTACAGGCAACTTTCTGTCCCTAGTACTATATGGGCGCTGTGACCGTTTATTAATGAGGGCAGTTCTGGGACCTTTCTGTAGACGCTCCTGCAGTTTACTATTAGCACATTAATATTGTTATTCCCTGTTGCATTTTGCCTACTCCTACCTTGCCGCGTCTCAGGAGGCGTCTTTTCGGGCCTAGGGAGGGGATTCTCTAACCTAAAAAACCCCCATGTGCACTCCACACGTACTCCGCTACCCTTGTAGCCGCTTCCGGCGTGTAGTGCACGCCTGACCTGTTCAGGGGGACCCTACATTTCTCCACCCGATAGCGGAGGTCGAGAAATTTGCACCCCAGATCTCCGCAGAATCGTCTGAGCCTCTGGTTTAAGCCTTCCACTCGGCTCCAAACCAGAGGACCGCGATCGGTTCTGGGAACGATACTACAAATAGTTAGCTCTGATTTCACCCCGCAAGCGAGGCTTTCCGCCTGCACCAATTCCGCCAACCGCCTGTACGAACCGAGGATGACCTCTGAACCCAGACGGCAGGAGTCATTGGTGCCGACATGAGCAACCCAGTGCTCTCTATCGCCGCCGGTAGGGCCTCCTCCACATCTCGGATGAGACCCCCCATCAAGCAGATAGAGTGAACACTGGCCTTCTTCCCCGGCCTTCCCGCTATTTACCTAAGGGGCTCCATCACCCGCCTAACGTTGGAGCTCCCAATAACTAATAAACCCCTCCCCCCGTGTGCCTGCTCGGACCTTGCTGAAGGAGCAGCCACATGTCCACTCACAGGCAGAGCGGGCGATGCCACACGGCCAACCTCCACATTGACCGCCTTGTGCGCCGCGAACGCCGCTGAACCCGCCACTCCCCTTGGGGAGAGGGTGGCCCAACCGCGCCAGTACCCGCGAAGATGTCTCGACAGCAGGGACAGTGGGTGAAGCATGTAACACCTGGGGTGTACCTTGCGACGTACCAGACTTCCCAATGCCGCTACACTCCGAGGCAGCAGCCTGAAGACGGCTGACCGCGGCCATCAACACGCTCAGCTGTTCGCGAACAGTGGCCAGCTCCTCCTGCGTCCGTACACAGCAGTCACACATCCTATCAATCCTAAGGAATCAATTTACTGAAGAGAGTTAATCAACCTTTAACTAGACTGCTAATTCACTAAAGGCGGCTGTTTATTCACTAAACTGTGGTTGCTAGCCACTTCTTGTAGAAAACAATGAAAATAGCACTACCTGTCTCTGGACTGTATTGAAAACAAACACTAGCGCTACTGGCACTATGGTTGACTAAAGGGACTCTCTCTGACTGTATTCAAAACAAACACGAAATCTATGGAACTATTAATAGCACTCGACAATTAAAGCTTCCTAAAAGCAAAAACACACGGAAGAAGAATTGACAAGTAAGAAAAATACAGTTAATACTTAAATTAATGTAGCTCGCTGCACAGCAGACGTGAAGCATACGGCAATTACGACGACACTGTCCAGCGAGTACAGCAAGGTGGAGGTTCCCTGTTGTTTGGGGTGGCATTATGTGGAGCCGACGTACGCTGCTGGTGGTCATGGAAGGCGCCATAACGACTGTACGATACGTGAATGTTATCCTCCGACCGATAGTGCAACCATATCGGCAGCATATTAGCGAGGCATTCGTCTTCGTGGAAAATTCGCGGCCCCATCGTGAATATCTTGTGGATGACTTCCTTCAGGATAACGACATCGCTCGACTAGAGTAGCCAGCATGTTCTCCAGACATGAACCCTATCGAACACGCCTGGGATAGATTGAAAATGGCTGTGTGTGGACGACGTGACCCACCAACCACTCTGAGGGATCTACGCCGAATCGCTGTTGAGAAGTGGGCAAATGGATCAACAGTGCCTTGATGAACTTGTGGATAGTATGCCAAGACGAATACAGGCGTGCATTATTGCAAGAGGACGTTCTACTGGGTATCGGAGGTTCCGGTGTGTACAGCAAATCTGGGCTACCACCTCAGAAGGTCTCGCTGTATTGTTGTACAACATGCAGTGTGTGGCTCTCATGAGCAATAAAAAAGGCGGAAATGATGTTTATGTTGATCTCTATTCCAATTTCCTGTACAGGTTTGGGAGCTCTCGGAACGAAGGTGATGCAAAACTTTTTTTGATGTGTGTGTGTATATACCATTCAAGAAGAAAATTTGTGACTATAGCTTTATTGCTTAATATTTAATTTTATAATTGACATTACAATTTGAGAGTTTTACTTCTGATGATGGCACTCATAGCAGTGTCGAAACATGTGTAAAAAGACTCTATTTTTGCGACCAAGGGCTCCTATTGTTTTAATTTTACATTGTAAACGGTCGGTGAACACACAGCCATGTTCCAAACTTTAAGTTCCGTATAAGTTTGTCAACGTAGGGCACTAACTATGGCTGTTGTTGCTGGTTTGATGCAGCTCTCCATGCTACTCTATCCTGGTCAAGCTTCCTCATCTCCAAGTAACTGCTCCACCCTATAGCACTCTGAATGTTATTAGTGTATTCATGTTAGGGTCTCCCTCTACGATTTTTACCGTCAGCGCTGCTCTCCAATACTAAGCTGGTCATCCCTTGATGCCTCAGAACATGTCATACCAACTGATCCCTTCTTCTAGTCCAGTTGTGCCACAAATTCCTCTTCTCCCCAGTTCTATTCAGTACCTCCTCCTTAGTTACGTGATCTGCCCATCTGATCTTCAGCATTCTTCTGTATCACCACATTTCGAAAGCTTATATTCTCTTCTTGTCTAAACTATTTATCGTCCATGTTTCACTTTCCAAACATGGCTACACTCCATACAAATACTTTCAGAATGGACTTCCTGACACTTAAATCTATACTCACTGTTAACAAATTTCTCTTCTTCAGAAACGCTTTCCTTGACATCGCCAGTCTACATTTTCTATCCTCTCTACATCGACCAACATCAGTTACTTTTCTACCCAAGTAGCTAAAATCATCTACTACTTTAAGTGTCTGATTTCCTAATCTAATGGCCTCAGTATCAACTGACTTAATTACACTACGTTCCACCATCCTCGTTCCGCTTTTCTTGATGTTCATCTTATATCCTCCTTTCGAGGCACTGTCCATCCCGTTCAACTGTTCTTCCTGGTCCTCTGCTCACTCTGACACAATTACAATATCACCGACAACCCACAAAGTTTTTATCTCTTCTCCATGGATTTAAATTACTTCTCAAATTTTTCTTTTGTTTTGTTTACTGCTTGCTCAGTGTATAGATTAAATAACATCGGGGATAATCTACAACACTGTTTCACTCCCTTCCCAACCACTGCTTCTCTTTCGTGCCCCTCGACTCTTGTAATAGCCATCTCGTTTCTGTACAAATTGTAAATAGCCTTTTGCTCCCTGTATTTGACCCCTGACACATTCGGAATTTGAAAGAGATTATTCCAGTCAACATTGTCAACGGGTTCTCTAAGTCTACAAATGTTCGAAACGTAGGTTTGCCTTTCCTTAACCTGCCTTCTAAGATGAGTCGTAGTGTCAGTATTGTCTCACGTGTTCCACCATTTGTACGGAATCCGAACTGATCTTCCTCAAGGTCGGCTACTACCAGTTTTTTCATTTGTCTTTAAATAATTCGTGTTAACATTTTGCAGCTGTGACTTACGAAGCTGATAGTTCGGTAATATTCATACCTATTACATTGGGATTGGAGTACTCATTTTCTTCTTGAAGTCTAAGGGTATTTTTCCTGTCTCATAAATATTGCTCTCAAGATGTTACATTTTTCTCAGGGCTGGCTCTCCCAAGGCTATCAGTAGTTCTATTGGAATCTTGACTACAATCGGATCCTTGTTTCGACTCAGATCTTTCAGTGCTCTGTTAAATTCTTCACGCAGTATCATATCTCTCATTTCATCTTCACTTGAGTCAGTTCAATAATGTTGCCCTCTAGTACCTTGCCCTTGTATAGACCCTCTATATAGTTCTTCCATCTTTCTGCTTTCCCTTCTTTGCTTAGAACTGGCTTTCCATCTGAGGTCTTCATATTCATACAAGTAGTTATCTTTTCTCCAAAGGTCTCTTTAACTTTCCTGTATCTATCTTACCCCTAGTGATATATGCCTCTAAATCCTTACATATGTCCTCTAGCCATTCTTGCTTAGCCATTTTACACTTCCTGTCTCTCACATTTTTCTGACGTTTTTATTCCTTTTCGCCTGCTTCAATTACTCAATTTTTATATTTCCTTCTTTCATCAATTAAATTCAATAACTCTTCTGTTACCCTAGGATTTCTACTAGCCCTCGTCTTTTTACGTACCTGATCGTCTGCTGCCTTCACATCTCTCAAGGCTACCCATTGTTCGTCTACTGTATTTCTTTCTCCCTTTCTTGTCAGTCGTTCCCTAATTCTCTCTCTGAAACTCTCTATAACCTTTGGTTCTTTCAGTTTATCCAGATCACATCACCTTAAATTCCCACCTTTTTGCAGTCTCTTCAGTTTTAATCTACAGTTCATTACCATAGATCGTGGTCAGAGTCCTCATCTGCCCCTGAAAATGTCTTACAATTTATAATCTGTCTCCTAAATCACTGCCATACCATTATATAATCAATCTGAAACCTTTCGGTGTCTCCAGGTCTCTTCCACGTACACAGTCTTCTTTCGCGATTCTTAAATGAACTGTTAGCCATGATTAAGTTATGCTCTGTGCAAAATTCTATTATGCGGCTTCCTCTTTCATTCCTTACCTTCAGTCCATATTCACCTACTGCTTTTCCTTTTCTTCCTTTTCCTACTATCGAATTCCAGTCCTCCATGACTATTACGTTTTCATCTCCCTTCACTTTCTGAATAATTTCTTGTATCACATCATAATTTCCTCAGTCTCTTCTTCATCTGCAGAGATAGCTGGCATATAAACTTGTACTACTGTGAGACGTGTGGGCTTCCTGTCTATCTTGACTACAATAATGCATCCACTATGCTATTCGTAGTAGCTGATCCACGCTCGAATTTTTTTAATTTACTATTAAACCAACTTTTATAACCTTGAATTCACCTGACCAGAAGTGTTGTTCCTCCTGCCATCGAACTTCACTAATTCCCACTATATCTAACTTTAACCTACCCATCTCCTGCCATCAAACTTCACTAATTCCCACTATATCTAACTTCAACCTACCCATTTCTATCTTTAAATTTTCTAACCTACGTGCCCGATTAAGTGATCTGGCATTCCAGGCTCCGATCCGTAGAACGCCAGTTTTGTTTCTCCTGATAACGATGCCCTGCTGAGTAGTACCCATCTGAAGATCGGAATGGGGGACTATTTTATCTCCGGAATATTTTACCCAAGATGGTGCCATCATCGTTTAACCATAAAGTAAAGCTGCATACTCTCGAAAAAATTACAGTTGTAGTTTTCCCTTGCTTTCAGCTTTTCGCAGTACCGGCACAGCGAGGCCGATTTGGTTAATGTTACAAGGCCACGTCAGTCAACCATCCAGACTGTTGCCCCTGCAACTACTGAATAGGCTACTATCCCTCTTCAGAAACCACATGTTTGTCTGGCCTCTCAACAGATGCCCCTCCGTTTTGGTTGCACCTACGGGACGGCTGTCTGTATCACTGAGGCCACAAGCCTCGCTGTTTTTATATCTCTACCTGTATCTTTTCCTACCTTGTTCACCAGTATTCTATACTTTTTTATGTCAGCGGTAGTCTGATAATGGTCCCGCTGCCGAAAACTGATTTACGAGATAAACACCTATTGATTGACAAATATGAAGTTTTTCAAACAGTGAGGCGAAAACCATCAATACAATTTTACGTAAAGTTTTTTAAAGTGAAAGAAAGTATCTAATGAATGTGGTGAAACAGTTAGAGGAGGTAGAACAAACAGGTTAACGAAATAAACTAATACCTTAGAACATCTACAGTCTGTCGTTTTGGTTCATAAACATGAATTTGTACTCAAAGCAGCGAAGGAAAATTTCGTCAAATTGAAATTACATAAAGTTTTTGTGTGGTTAAAGGAAGCAGCCGCTGAAGATGATGTAGCAGTAAAGAACCACGTCTGCGTAATAATGAAAGAAAACAAACAAGAGAAATATCCAATATGAATTTTTCGTTCCGCACCGGAGTGTGTGCTGATATGAGACTACCTGACAGAATGAAACTGTTTGCCGGTCAGACGACATAAACTTTTACTAGAAATATCCATCTTACTGGAAAACGGTCATTCACTAATTATCAACCTGTTGGTGTGGAGTTTATTATACAGAGATAGCAAAGCCAGGTTTTGTAATCTACGCCGACCGTATTTTTACATCTATTGTGGAAACTTTAGGCCACGTTACAGACTTGCAGAGGAGTAATTACAGCGTATGGAAATCAAGCGTCTCAGCGGACTCTTGTCTGACGTAGTTCGACGAAAGAGCTGGAAGTAGCCTGTCTGGGTGGCGCCACTGCCACCCCCCCCCCCCCCCCCACGCCGCGACGCCTATCAGACTCGGCGAACAATAGCGACACCGCGGCGCGCGGCGCCGCTCCGCGCTCGCGACACAAAAGGGCTGCGCGCCCCAGCGGCAGCGCGGCCGCCTGTGTTCTGCGTCCGTAATGCGATGTGTACGCCAGTCCCGCGCTCTGGCAAACCGCGGAACGAAGAGGATGGGGTGCGGTGGGCGGGTTGGGGGATGTGGCGTGGGGATGGTGGGACCGGCTACGCTTCCCGCGTTGGCGGGTTCATTAACTCGGAATAAGCCAGGATGCACGGAAAGACGACAGTAATTCGGGCCCTGAATATCAGAGTACTGCAACGGCGCGGATAGCGGTGATTAAGACACGTCTGAGAGGACAGTGTTGACACTGCAGTTACACATCCAGAGACGTTCTTCGTGGCACATATAAACCAATCACAAGGCCTGTCGCTGCCGTAATACTAACAATTACATTACTGGCCATTACAATTGCTACAGCACGAAGATGACGTGCTACAGACGCGAAACTAAGCGACGGGAAGAAGATGCTGTGACATGCAAATGATTAGCCTCTCAGAGGATTCACACAAGGTTGGCGCCAGTGACGACACCTACAACGTGCTGACATGAGGAAAGTTTCCAACCGATTTCTCATACACAAACACCAGTTTACCGGCGTTGCCTGGTGAAACGTTGTGATGCCTCGTGTAAGGAGGGGAAATGCTTACCATCACGTTTCCGACTTTGATAAACGTTGGATTGTAGCCACCACGATTGCGGTTTATTGTACCGCGACATTGCTGCTCGCGTTGGCCGAGATCCAATGACTGTTAGCAGAATATGGAATCGGTGGGTTCAGTAGGGTATTGCGGAACGCCGTGCTGTATCGCAAAGGCCTCGTATCACTAGCAGTCCAGATGACTGGCATCATATCTGCTTGGCTGTAACGGATCGTGCAGCCACGTCTCGATCCCTGAGTCAACAGTTGAGGACGTTTGCAAGACAACAACCATCTGCACGAATAGTTCAACGACGTTTGCTGCAGCTTGGACTATCAGCTCGGAGACCATGGCTGCGGTTACCCTTGACGCTGCATCACAGACAGGAGCGCCTGGGATGGTGTTCTCAACGACGAACCTGGGTGCACGAATGGCAAAACTTCATTTTTTCGGATGAACCCAGGTTCTGTTTACAGCATCATGATGGTCGCATCCGTGTTTGGCGACATCGCGGTGAACGCGTATTGGAACTGTGTATTCATCATCCCCATACTGGTGTATCACCCGGGTTGATGGTATGGTGTGTCGTTGGTTACACGTCTCGGTCACCTCTTGTTCGCACTGACGGCACTTTCAACACTGGACGCTACATTTCCGAGGTGTTACGACCCGTGGCTCTACCCTTCATTCGATCCCTGCGAAACCCTATATTTCAGTAGGATAATGCACGACCGCATGTTGCAGGTCCTGGTTCAAATGGTTCAAATGGCTCTGAGCACTATGGGACTTAACTTCAGAGGTCAACAGTCCCCTAGAACTTACAACTACTTAAACCTAACTAACCTAAGGACATCACACACATCCATGCCCGAGGCAGGATTCGAACCTGCGACCGTAGCGGTTACGCGGTTCCAAACTGAAGCGCTTAGAACCGCACGGCCACACCGGCCGGCCCTGCAGGTCCTGTACGGGCCTTTCTGGATACAGACAATGTTCGACTGCTGCCCTGGCCAGCACATTCTCCAGATCTCTCACCAATTGAAAACGTCTGGTGAATGGTGGCCGAGCAACTGGCTCGTCACAATACGTCAGTCACTACTCTTAATGAACTGTGGTATCGTGCTGAAGCTGCATGGGCAGCTGTACCTGTGCAAACCATCCAAGCTCTGTTTGACTCAATGCCCAGGCGTATCAAGGCTATTATTATGGCCAGAGGTGGTTGTTCTGGGTACTGATTTCTCAGGATCTATGCACCCAAATTGCGTGAAAAAGTAATCACATGTCAGTTCTAGTATAATATATTTGTCCAATGAATACCGGTTAATCATCTGAATATCTTCTTGGTGTAGCAGGTTTAATGGCCAGTAGTGTAGATTGTTTCGTAAGAGGTGATCGAATATTTTTTTTTTTTTTACAAATTTTACTGTTAGGTTGGTACATAAGTTCGTAGCGTTTTCGTTTTGAATGTTGATTTTCTGGTGACCGTGTGCTTATTCATCGACTGATATTTTTATTTGCATGTCACTGTTGGTGTTTGGATACCACATCGTCTTTTTGTCATTCGCAGATGCAAACTGAAGCAGTGGACGCTAGAAAACGGAGTGCCAAGCGAAGAAATCGGCACTTCTCTGACGTATAGTTTTGAGTTCAAGAGAGGGGTGACAGCCCGCAGGGCCAGCCAGAAGCATTTGCGCCGTGTATGGGGATACTGTCATTGGAAAAAGCACAGCAACAAATGGTCTTGTCCCTTAAAGGAGTATCGTTTTGACATTAATGGTTCTCTACGATCAGAAAGACCTACGGGGTATGATGATGATGATGGTTCATTGGGGGGGGGGGGGGGGGTTGGGACTGATATGGAAATTTTCAACCCGATCCATATGGCGTTAGCACGTACAGCTTCATACCAAAAATAAATTTCTGGGATTAATATGGAAATTTATTTTCGGTATGAAGCTGTGTGTGCTCACGTCTTATGGGTAAGGTTGAAAAATTCACCATTGCAGTTTGCCTAATGGGTAATATGTGCTTTCTGGGAGCTGCGGTTCTGGTCCCTTACGGCCATCCGTG
This sequence comes from Schistocerca cancellata, assembly GCF_023864275.1. Taxonomy (NCBI): domain Eukaryota; kingdom Metazoa; phylum Arthropoda; class Insecta; order Orthoptera; family Acrididae; genus Schistocerca; species Schistocerca cancellata. The sequence continues at coordinate 223,954,838 of NC_064628.1, forward strand.
TCCGACACAACCTGAGTTGTTTTCTTTGAAATTGATAGCACTGTTATCTTTCCCTATCCCCATTCCGAGCTCTGCTCTGTCAGATTTGACGGTGTTAACTGGATATTAAAATTAAATCCTCCCTCCTCATTCCATCAAAATTAGGTTAATGTTTTTTGCTCTACACACATATGCACTGCACTTACCAAGAACTCCTCCTACAAAATCTTGCTTTTTCATCCCTACTACTGACGTTATTGTATGTTCCAGTTCACATTACTTAGTATTAGTAGCTACAGATGTTTGCCTCTAATCTAACTTTATACGGTTGATATACACTGTCCTCTCATATTAATGTGACCACCTGTCAAAAGATTGAGTAACGATCTTTTGAGGCAGGAAGAGAGTCAGTGAGATTCTAAAAGGTATCTACAGGGTTGTGGAAGCATGCTGACTCCAGTGCCGTCCTGAACTACGTTAGGTTTCTCGGCTGAGAATCTGAGAATCTAAGGTGCAAAAAGCGCTAATGACGTGGTGCCACATATTTTCCGTTATGTTCAAATCGAGGAATTCGGTGGGCAGGGGAGTACGGTAAACTCATCCTGACGCTCTTCGAACCACAGGCGTATACTGCGAGCTGCGTGATACGTTGCATTGTGGCGAGGAAAAGTAAACAGTATCTAACGGTGGAAGTGGTCCGGAAGTAAAGGTGCGTACTTGTGTTGATCCATTGTGCATTCCAGAATGACAAGATCACCCAGGGAGTGCCACGAAAACGTTCCCCAGACGATAGCACTTCCTCCTAGTAGCTGGTTTGATGGCCGATGTCCGATGTCCGATGAAGCAAGAAACGTGATTCATTTGAAAACTCCACCTGTCGCCAGTCAGTGGGCGTCACATTACGGAACTCGTGTTCTAATTACAGCCTTCGTTGCCTGTGGACAGCAGTCAGCGAAGGTGCATAAACCGGGCATCTGCTGCCCACCGATACGCAGCTACGTTCACTGCACGGCCAGAGGGGTGACAGAGCTGGTAACCCTTTGGTTCATCTGGGTAGTCAGCTGCTCAACAGCTGTACGTCTCTTCGCCCGTACGCATCCGTAGTCGTCGTTCACCCTTGTCATTTATGGCCTGTGGTGCACTCTAGTTGCGTTGGTGCCTGTTTTGGATAGCACCATCTTGTCATACATGGTGTACTTTAACCACGGTGAAGCGCGAACCGTTTAAAAACATAGCTGTTTCGGAAATTCTTTCACTTTTCCCCCCCAAACGCCAATGTTCATACGCTTCTGGATGTCAGATAAATCACCCTGCTTCCTCATCACGACGACTCTACCATTTACTGTCCGCCCTGACACTTTTTATACACCCTGCACTGCTAGTGATAACACTTTCCATTTGTGAGTGGTTGTCGTACGTTGACATCAAACACAGGCGGTGGTCACATTACTGTGAGTGGACCATGTAATCCCTGGTCTCCCTCAAACAGTGAAAATATGAATATTGGCAGTACACTACAACTAGAACACCGCCCATGATTCGCCATCCTGTCTATAATCTTCGTTAAAGAGAGTTGTAAAACGCCTGATAATTTTATCTAGGTCATTTTCAATTTGTTTATGTTCGTCGAAGGTATTACACTGCTGACCCCAAAGATTATAACCATTGCTTACAACGAGACTGAATGCTGCCCATTGGTGTTGCTAACACATCACATGCTAGTCAGTGACTTTGACAAAGGGCAGATTTTTATGACACGGTTCCTGGAATTGAGCATATCGGTAACGTGAAACCTGGTCAGCTGTTCACATGCTATTATCTTGAGTGTCTGTGGTTGAAAGCGAAACCACCTGTAGACGAGATGGTCACCCACAACTTGTCACAAAACATTGAAGTTAGAGGATTGAACACTTTTTTCAGGTCAACAGGTGGAGATATGTCTGCAGACAACATACACTACTAACCATTAAAATTGCTACACTAAGAAGAAATGCAGACGATAAACGCGTATTTATTGGACAGATATATTACACTAGAACTGACATGTGATTTTCACGCAGTTTGGGTGCATAGATCCTGAGAAATCAGTAACCATAACAACCACCTCTGGCCGTAATAGCGGCCTTGATACGCCTGGGCATTGAGTCAAACGGAGCTAGGATGGCGTGTACAGGTACAGCTGCCCCTGCAGCTTCAACACGATACCACAGTTCATCAAGAGTAGTGACTGGCGTATTGTGACGAGCCAGTTGCTCGGCCACCATTGACCAGACGTTTTCAATTGGTGAGAGATCTGGAGAATGTGCTGGCCAGGGCAGCAGTTGAACATTTTCTGTATCCAGAAAGGCCCGTACAGGACCTGCAACATGCGGTCGTGCATTATCCTGCTGAAATGTAGGGTTTCGCAGGGATCGAATGAAGGGTAGAGCCGCGGGTCGTAACACAGCAGAAATGTAACGTCCACTGCTCAAAGTGCCGTCAATGCGAACTGGATGTGATCGAGACGTGTAACCAATGGCACCCCATACCATCGCGCCGGTTGATACGCCAGTATGGCGATGACGAATACACGCTTCCAATGTGCGTTCACCGCGATGTCACCAAACATGGATGCGACCATCACGATGCTGTAAACAGAACCTGGATCCATCCGAAAAAATGAAGTTTTGCCATTCGTGCACCCAGGTTCGTCGTTGAGAACACCATCACAGGCGCTACTGTCTGTGATGCAACGTTAAGGGTAACCGCAGCCATGGTCTCCGAGCTGATAGTCCATGCTGCTGCAAACGTCGTCGAACTGTTCGTGCAGATGGTTGTTAACTTGCAATGGTCCCCATCTGTTGACTCAGGGATCGAGATGTGGCTGCACGATCCGTTACAGCCATGCGGATAAGATGCCTGTCATCTCAACTGCTAGTGATACGAGGCCGTTGGAATCCAAACGGCGCTCCGTATTACGCTCCTGCTCACACCGATTCCATATTCTGCTAACAGTCATTGGATCTCGACCAACGCGAGCAGCAATGTCGCGATACGATAAACCGCAATCGACCTAGGCTACAAGCTGACCTTTATCAAAGTCGGAAACGTGGTGGTACGCATTTCTCCTCCTTACACGAGGCATCACAACAACGTTTCACGAGGCAACGCCGCTCAACTCTTGTTTGTGTATGAGAAATCGTTTGGAAATTTTCCTCATGTCAGCACGTTGTAGGTGTCGCCACCGGCGCCAACCTTCTGTGAATGCTGTGAAAAGCTAATCATTTGCATATCACAGCATCTTCTTCCTGTCGGTTAAATTTCGCGTCTGTAGCACGACATCTTCGTGGTGTAGCAATTTTCATGGCCAGTAGTGTATTCTATGGAGCGCTAGAGTTTCAGAGCTTACTGTTCTGCACACATTTGATTAAACATGGCGCTCCTCAGGAGAAGACTCCATGTTGACTCAACGATATGTCAATTAAGATTGCCACGGGTTCGGGATCATTTAGATCAGACCTGGGCAACCAGCGCTTGGGCCGCGTCCCTGCCCAGCGTTCCGAGAGCAGCGGACGAGGCGTGGGGAGGAAGAGGAGAATTAAGAGTGCAGCTGGACGCCGTTAGAGGAATGTATTCACCTTGTTAGACCTCAAGCAATTCACGGAAGAAAATGCTTGCGCTAAATTAGATTTTCGTTCTGCATTAGGGGTTCCGAGACATCTACGCCGTTATCAAAACAAGAAAATGTGGAGAAGCCGCATGGTTCAATGCCTTGTTTTTAGTATCCTTTTGTTATGAGATGGAAAAGCTCGCTCACAACAGCAGACAGAAGGACGCTACGATGCTGAAAAAAAAGTTCAAATGTGTGTGAATTCCTAAGGGAACAAACTGCATAGGTCATCGGTCCCTAGACTTACACACTACTGAAACTTACTTATGCTAAGAACAACACACACACCCATGCCGGAGGGAGTACTCTAACCTGCGGCGGGAGGGGCCGCGCAGTGCGTGACAGGACGCCTCAAACCGAGCGGCCATTCCGCGCGGCGAATGTTAGCTGAACTAAAGGTGACCATCACAGGTAAAAGTGTGTTGGCGGTGATTAAAGTGAAGACAATAAATTGTTTGAATTCATTAACAACAGATAAGCTGGACAAGATAGGTGCTACAAAAAAATTAATCCTATGGGTAAATCAGCTTCAAGTTCATAACGTAGAACGTTTCCTGCAACTCAGCACAGTCATTTGTGGACCAGATATGGCTGACTACTTTTAAAAAATTGAAATATTTCTCCATCAGTTCTCAAAGAGATTGCAAGACATAGCGCGGCCACGCGGGGTTAGCCGAGCGGTCTAGGGCGCTGCAGTCCTCAATTGCGCGGCTGATCCCGACTGAGGTGATCTTAGCAGTTAAATGGTGCAAATGGCTCTGAGCACAATGGGACTTAACAGCGGAGGTCATTAGTCCCCTAGAACTTAGAACTACTTACACCCAACTAACCAAAGGACATCATACACATCCATGCCCGAGGCAGGATTCGAACCTGCGACCGTAGCTGTCGCGCAGTTCCAGACTAAAGCGCCTAGAACCACTCGGCCACACCGGTCGGCCTCAGCAGTTATCTCCCAGAAGATTTCACACACATTTGAACATTTTTTTTTTTTGACATAGCACGAGTAAAGACAGCTTTTGCTTCATCTGTCAGACTGTTCTTGTTTTTGGCTACTAATGTAGATCATACTTCCAACATGAAGTATAGACCTGTTTGTCCAATCCATTGACTTATAAGACTTTTATAAAACCCGAAGAGTAATATCTTCGAATGCACACACAAGTCGCTTGAATGTTCTAATGTTTCTTTCCCCTTCTGTTATGAAATTGATTTACTCCCACAAACTTCCGACTTCAACAGATTTTAATCTGCGTAACTCCATGTGTGTATCACAAACGATAGAACCAGGTATATCACATATTCCGTAGTCGGAATGTGTATAAATGTATCATCACAGCAATGCCCATTTCCTAAGTGTTTTGTAGTTTTGCTCACTATATTAGGATTGTCCAGTGTACTTTTTTACTCAAGTAAGGAAAGTAATTTTTTGTACAAAACAATGAAAAGTTAGAAATTAACACCCCTGAGAAAATCCTGTTTATAAAAGTTAGCGTCTCTTAGAAATACTTACACTGTGTTGTAAACATAAAGCACACTCGGTTTCACAGGAATACTTTTTCCGCGTTGCGTCCTGTCACATTAAAGTCACGTACCAGTTCGGAGATTCGAAGCCGGAACGTTGTTCCTCGTAGGCAGTTGTCTATCCACCTGTGTGGGTAACTTGAGCTATCCATAAGGACTCACGCACGACACCCCTCCCCCCTCCCCCCTCCAACACTGTTAAGGCACTACATCTCTCATGCTTTCAAACTTCCACCGAACCTCTGCTACGTGGAGAAGATGATAGGTACGTGGAGAAACTAAGTTACGACGACAGGTAGTAAGTTCCGTCTGGCTAACTCAGTCGGTAACGCATTTCTCACAAAGGGCAAGTTTCCACGATCGAGTGTCGCTCCGGCATATGGCAGAAATCTGATTTTGTAACCATGGCGATATTTTTTTTTTTTTAACATCACACTACATCGCTCTCATAGACATTATAGCGAGAAGGAAGTGCTTCTCTGGGCGGTATTACTAACCTGGTTTGTTGCTGCTTCGGCAAGTCCCTCGTAGCAGGGCAGTAGCGCTCAGTCGGCAGGTTCCGTCTAGGTGGTGACCCGGTTGGAGTGTTTAGGGATGCCAATTGTTAATTGTCGCCGGCCGAGGTGGCCGAGCGGTTCTAGACGCTACAGTCTGGAACTGCGCGACCGCTACGGTCGCAGGTTCGAATCCCGACTCGGGCATGGATGTGTGTGATGTCCTTAGGTTAGTTAGGTTTAAGTGGTTCTAAGTTCTAGGGGACTGATGACCTCGGAAGTTAAGTCCCATAGTGCTCAGAGCCATTTGAATTTGTTAATTGTCAACAAAGTTCGTACCATACTTGTTTTAATACAGAAATTGCTTTGTCACACACGTCACAGAATCAGAATTTGCTACGCCGTTATATTCGACCCTTTACGACACATTAACAGAGTTTTCTGACTTTACATAGTGGAAGACACTGCCCACGACACGTAGCGTTATGACGACTAATAACTTCACTTTCTGTCTTCTTAAGGGGCTCCGGAAAGACTCAAAATCATGAAAAGTTCAATTTTTACTTTTTCGTGTTTTCTGAATCTGCAGACTATTACCTTTTAATAGATATATAATTTATTCAATTCCGAAGACTACAACTATTTTTAATTTTTTTTTGAAATGTGTTCTACATGGGCGTGACCCACTGTGGCGCTGTTAAACTGCTGTCAAATGGTGTTATTATTAACGTCCGTGTTCATCAGGTACATTTTAGTGATGTGAGATAAAGTATGTGTTGTGGCTAACCTGTGATGGTTCAATATACAGGGTGATTCAAAAAGAATACCACAACTTTAGGAATTTAAAACTCTGCAACGACAAAAGGCAGAGCTAAGCACTATATGTCGGCGAATTAAGGGAGCTATAAAGTTTCATTTAGTTGTACATTTGTTCGCTTGAGGCGCTGTTGACTAAGCGTCAGCGTCAGTTGATGCTAAGATGGCGACCGCTCAACAGAAAGCTTTTTGTGTTATTGAGTACAGCAAACGTGAATCGACGACAGTTGTTCAGCGTGCATTTCGAACGAAGTATGGTGTTAAACCTCCTGATAGGTGGTGTATTAAACGTTGGTATAAACAGTTTACAGAGAATGGGTGTTTGTGCAAAGGGAAAAGTTCTGGACGGCCGAGAACGAGTGATGAAAATGTAGCACTCATCCAGCAAGCATTTGTTCGCAGCCCAGGAAAAATCGACTCGCAGAGCTAGCAGAGAGCTGCAAATTCCACAATCAACTGTATGGAGAGTCCTACGAAAAAGGTTAGTTATAAAACCTTATCGTCTGAAATTGGTTCAAGGCAGGCAGCCCGTGACAGAGCACTTCATCACTGGCCTCCAAGAAGCCCTGATCTTACCCCCTGCGATTTTTTCTTATGGGGGTATGTTAAGGATATGGTGTTTCGGCCACCTCTCCCAGCCACCATTGATGATTTGAAACGAGAAATAACAGCAGCTATCCAAACTGTTACGCCTGATATGCTACAGAGAGTGTGGAACGAGTTGGAGTATCGGGTTGATATTGCTCGAGTGTCTGGAGGGGGCCATATTGAACATCTCTGAACTTGTTTTTGTGTGAAAAAAAACCTTTTTAAATACTCTTTGTAATGATGTATAACAGAAGGTTATATTATGTTTCTCTCATTAAATACGCATTTTTAAAGTTGTGGTATTCTTTTTGAATCACCCTGTATATCGCTGGTGTGATTGTCGATTGTTTCATGTTTATTTACTCTGTCGTTATCTCGAAAATATTCGTAATTATATCTGTTTCTTGAGTCTCTGTTTTGTTGAAGTATAATAATGAGTAAAAGTAAAGTTATTAGAAATCCTCTGAAGGCTTTTAAGAAAAGGAGAAATGTTGGAAAGCCAAAGGTATGTGTTATTACTGTAAACAATAAAGACGATAACTAAGAAAATATCGCCCATATGTAACGACGCAGAACGCCTTCGGGCTGCAGACAGGGCTGTAAAGAGTCTAGAAATACAAACAAGAGTAAACAGGAGGGGGAACAAGAGGAAGCTGGAGGAGGAGTTTGCAGAGGATGAAGATAATCCATCCTATGGACCTGGAATGCACTAAAAAGTTAATCCAATCTTTGTCGCTCGATTCCCAAAACTTTTATTTTCTCATACTAATTACATGTTTTCTAAGGATCTTCCCAACATATTTGTTTCAGACTTTCAGTAAATGTTACACAGTACCTTCTGCATAATTTAACACAGCCTTTTTTCCAAAAAACTGTATATTTTTGAATATATAAATAAAAAATTGCAAAAAAATGTTGTGAATTTTCATTACAATTGAAAAAAAATCATATTTAATAACTGAACTAAAATTTTGTAAAATCCCTGTGTTAAGTTGTAGCCCATATTCCAATAAATAATCTGTAAAAAGTTCAACTTCCTACCTCAAATACTTTGTGAGGAAAGATGTAATTTATAAGTGTTATTTTAACCTTGCAAGTATAGGGCGTTCCGGAGCCCCTTAATAGCTGAAACATGTACTCGCGACCGTTCTTTTAGAGCCGCCCCGGTTTCTCGACCGTGCGTTTTGAGTGGCTCCTCGCGACTAACTCGCCCTGTCTTCCTGAAGGGCAAGAGAGAGGCCCCCTTCTCCCTCAGTCAATAAGGACACTTCTCTCGTTCCCTATATAAATCCAAACTTTCAGCCATTGGGCGTTCAGATCGTTGTTGCTAGGCCGATCTGACGTGACGTTTGCGGACAGGAAGTTTGTATCGAAACACTGCTTGGTTCAAATGGTTCAAATGGCTCTGAGCACTATGGGACTCAACTGCTGAGGTCATGAGTCCCCTAGAACTTAGAACTAGTTAAACCTAACTAAACTAAGGACATCACAAACATCCATGCCCGAGGCAGGATTCGAACCTGCGACCGTAGCGGTCTTGCGGTTCCAGACTGCAGCGCCTTTAACCGCACGGCCACTTCGGCCGGCCCGAAACACTGCCTCAGATTGTAAGATCCTACTCCCGAATAGTCGGATCTTGTCCCTACTAAGCTTGCACAACATTGCCTCCTATGATTTCATCACTAATGCTCCTTGCTGACGCTCAATTGTTAAATGTACATGTAGCCTGGCTGCTACAGAGCATTCCCGATCGCATAAATATGCATAATACTTGGGTGAAACAGGTGAAGGGAAGGCATGCATGCATTACAACACATTAAAATAATTCTGTCGGGTGAGTTCTAACTCACGCCTGAATTGTTAGCTGGAGAAAAGGAGTTGTAAAAGAAAACTGCAGTTGCATTATAGCCGGTGACACATTTCTGATCGCTCCGTCGTGCAAAAGTCTCTTTTTAGTTCAACTGGATCAGTGCAGTCTGCCACGAATTCCTTTCTTTTGTTAACCTCTTACCTCAGAGTATCATTTGCTTCCAACGCACTCAATTATTTGTTGGATAGATTAGAGTCTCTGTGTTCCCATGATGTTTTGATCCTCTACAGCTTACTCAGGTATCGCGGAGGCTATTCATTAATTTCTTAAAATATAGTCTTCCATCTTGTCGCTTCCTTTGTAACGTTTGCCACAAGATTCTGTCTTTGCTGAAGCTGTGGAGTACCTAATCATTTCGTATCAGTACAACGAATCTTCAATACGGTTTTAGAGCACAAATTCTTTGACGCTCCGATTCACTTCTTTCCCTGTTTTTCCATAGTCCATGATTAATTCCATGCAATTCTGTAATTCAAAAGTACTTCATCAATCATTTCTTCTACAATTTAATTTGGCCAGAAATGATTTCTTTGCCAAGGCTAATGCGCTTTTTGTGTCCTTCTCGCTTTGTTCAACATTTGTTACTTTGCTTTCATGTTAGCAGAATTCCCTCAGCTCGTCTACTTCACGGTCCCCAATTCTGATGATACGCTTCTCATTAACCTCTTTTGAGCTACATGTCTTTGTTTTACTTTCAATCCACATCTTGTGCTCCGTACACAGATTTCTCACTTTCATTGAGCTCTAGCAATTTCTTTATCGAATCTTATCATTAATTTCTATTCATCCTGCATTTTAATCCCGATCCTGAACCTTACTTTTATTTCCATCACTACATTTTACAGGTAGAGTTTGAACAGTTTAATCCATGTTCTTCGTCTTGGTCTACCATTTCTGTTGTTCCTTCTCGGTGCTTAGGCATACTGCATACTACTCGTAATTCCATATAATTTACACCTATTTCTCTCAGGATTTCGAACATCTTAATCCATTTCACATGCTCATAAGCATATACTAAATTGATAAATCCAATAACCGCGTCTTGTGTTTTCTTGAGTCTTGCTTCAGTTATCAATCGCAACGTCGAAACTGCCTTACTGGTCCTGTCCGCAAGCCAAACACACTGGCATGTAACAATTTTCTTTTCTATTAATGTGTGTATTACTCTTGTCAGCCACACGAATGCATGAGCTATTGGCTTATTGCGTGATAGTTCTTGCACATATATCGCCGTGCTGTCTCCAGGATGGTGTTAATGACAGGTTTCCTAGAGTCTGACAGTACGTCTCCAGACTCATATTTCGTACGAAAGCAACTTGAATAGTCCTTTGGTTCCACATTTCCCAATGATCTTTGAAATTCGAAAGGAATTTTATTTAAGATTCCAAGTTATTTGATTGCAAATGATCAAGAGCTCTCTTTGACTCTAATATTGGCTCCCATATGTATTCCCCATCGTCTGCAACAATTTTTTCTTCTGTTACGATGTCACAGAGCTTTTCCCAGTAGTAGAGTCCTGCAGTGCACTATTTCCACCTATCCTTTCGCTCCTCTTCATTAAACGGTGGAATACCTCTTACACTCTTGATATCACCGCGTTTGCTTTTAATGTAATATATGCCGAATCCGACCGTCGTTTTTCGATTTCTCTTCATTTTTCTTGCAGTCATTTCGGCTTTGCTCCTCTCCTTCTCAATTTTATTTTATTCGTTATTGATTTATAATCTGTGTTCCTTTATTTTCATTTCGTTTCAGTACTTACTTCTTTCATGAATCAACTGATTTCTTATGTTATCCAAGGTATCTTTGCAGTTACCATCCTTCTACCTTTAACTGTCTGTCCGACTTCTGTGACTACATATTTTAGCGATGTCCTTTCCTCTTCAGCCGAACTGCCAGTTGTGGTTTTCATTGTTTGCGGTATTCATTGTTCTAGAGAACTCCAGAGCAACTCATCACTCCTCAGTACTTTAGTATCACTCACCATTCGTCATTGATTCTACTGGGCGACTGTCTTAAACTGCAGCCTGTTATTCCTCATCCGATCTGAGTCTACCTGGAATATAAAAGCTGATTTCGGAATCTCTTTCCATCCAGCTGCTCTTCCCCGTGTCTCCAGTCCTTTTGAAGTACGTTCCATCCTCTTGCCAAATTTTAATACCGTATTAACTCAGATTTAATAAAGAACTTAATTACTCATTCCTCTTCTTTAGTACCACTAGCAAGCAGATACTGTCCTATAACTGTGTTCTACTCCTTCCCCTGCTATAGCATTCCAATCTGCCATACATTGTCATAACCCTTTACATAACTATACGTTCAGTATCCTCATATAGTTTTTCTATCCCTTCATTTTCTTCCTTTGACGTAGACATACGAGTATATGTATAAATGATTGTTATTGGCATTGGTCTGCTGACGATTCTAAAGAGAACAAACTTCTCACTGAACTGATCGCAGAAGCTCACTCCCTACCCTTCGTTCCTACTCATGACGAATCCTACTTTTTACATTTGCTTATTTTCTTTACACTTCATTTCACTAAGCCCCAATATACCTTCCCCGATTAAAATTTTGGTTCAAATGGTTCAAATGGCTCTGAGCACTATGGAACTTAACTTCTGAGGTCATCAGTCGCCTAGAACTTAGAACTATTTAAACCTAGCTAAACTAAGGACATCACACACATCCATGCCCGAGGCAGCATCCGAACCTGTGACCGTAGCGGTCGCTCGGCTCCAGACTGTAGCGCCTAGAACCGCACGGCCACTCAGGCCAGCGATTAAAATTTTCCAGCTTCTCCGCAACATCCATACTTTTGACATTCCACGCTTCGGCTTTTATCATGTTACCCCTTCGTTGGTGATTGAAAGTTTTACTCATAGTCTTCCTCCTCTTGGGTGCCCCCTCCCGGAGACCTGAATTGTGTACAAATGTGTAATCTTTTGCCGATGGAGACAGCATCATCACACTATTGTAATTACAGGCGACATGCCCTGTGGCCTTTAGAGCCCCAGATTTGTGTCCGCCCTTCCGCCAACTTAGAGAAGGCCGTTAGCAGACCGAAAGTGACTGCTTGGGCCGCAAATCTTGAAAATTCAAGCTTTCAATACCTGACATTGTGTCAGCGCAAAGGCGTGGTCTATTCTCCTTCTTTCGTTTGATCCAACTTTAGAGTACGTTGAACCCATAAATTTTTAATGTTCTGTGCCTTTCTATTCATCCATTATTGTTTCATTCTTTCTGATCTTGCTTTCCTTTTTCTTCAGAGATTTGGAATTTTCGTTTGGTTTCCATTTCGACTTGGAACCTCTCTTTCTTGTCTTTGTTTTTTTTTTTTTTGCTCTTTTACCCATGAGTATGTTTTCTGTGATTTAGGGTCCTTTTAAGTCCTTCTCTGTTTCCTTAAAACATATTATTTTCATTGCGGAAGTGGTCAAAATTTTTTTTGTTACTCTGTTCGGGTGCGTTCTGAGGATGTGTCCATAAAAATCAAATTTTCTTTTCCTCATTGAGTCTGAGAGTTTTTTGGTAGTTCGGTAAATTGTTGGATTTTTGACGTGAATTAGTTTGTTGTGGAATCTGGGCCAAGGATTTTTCTTACTATCTTCCCTTCGTTGATCTCTAGCCTTTGAACTGGGCTATGGTTGGTGATGGACAATATTTCGGCTGCATACACGGCTTCCGGTTTGATTACTGTATTGCTATTTATTATTTTTGCATTCCGTGACAAGGAGTTTTTGTTATATGTGTTTTTGTTGAATTGGATTCCCAGTTCAACTTCTTCTACACTCCGTTGCGTTTTTCTCGCGAGAATTCCAGCAGATACATACTCTAAGATATCTGAATTCTTCCACAATCTCAGTTTTGTTCTATTACTTTAATATTTTAAGATACTTTGGTAAATTTTTTATGTTTGTCATTCTCTTGGTCTTTACAAGGGAGATTTTGAGACCTATTATTTCAGTTTGTTTTTGTATCTCGAAGGTCTGTTCTTTGGCTTCGTCTCAGGTCTCAGCTAGTAGGACCATATCATCTGCAAAGGTAAGACCATTGACTTTGTTGCCCTTGGTTTTGTTCCTAGACGGAGTCCACTATGGATCTTTGTGCTCCACTCCGTCACTACTTTTCCTAGGGCGCCGTTTAATAGCAGTAGAGAGAGTCCATCTCCTTGCCGCACAATTGGAGATTTCTCCAATGAATTTAACTTTTGAGTATATGTTCGTAAGGGTTTCTCTAATTAAGTTAGTGGTTTTATTGTCTAGGTTTAATGCTTTTAGTATAGAGATGAGGGCTTGACGTCCTGTTGAGTCAACTGCTTTCTGAAAGTAAGTGACAGTGAGAACGTATGATTTTGTTCTTGATTTTTAGTGTGCCATGAGGTTTTCGAGATTTAGGATTTTTTCTCCACACGATCTCCCTTTCCTGAAACCCGCTTGGGAGTCTCCATGTTGATAAATTGGGGTTCTCAGTTTGTTCACCTTTTGAGCGACGGTTGCGGGACTCGGCTGTTCGACAGCTGTCATTTTTCAACGTTATGTCATTGAGCAGCCAGTTTTAGCGTTTTATTACGCTATCTTCAGTCCCCTGACCGACGTGCAGGTTCTGTTCTAGTCTAGTATATCCTGCATGTTACGCCTAGGAATGAGATACCTCGTAATTGCTGGGGTCTTTATTGGACCCTTTATGGAGAGGGTGGATGAGAGCGGTCTTCCATTAGTTGGGATTCTTTCATTTTTCCAGATTTCTTCAAAGATTTTTCAAAGAAAGTCAACATTTTTGTTGACATTTTTTCAAAGTTCAGCTGTGATTTGGTTTTCTCCCGAGGGTTTCTGTAGTCCCTCAGTAAAGGGTGGTTCAGATATAAGACTGGTTATTGTTGAGGTCATAAAGTCCACTTTTATATGGGTTCTTCACAGTTCAGAATGCTTCTGAAATATTCTGCCAATATTTTGCATCCATCCCAGCTGTTGTGGGTAATATTTCGGTTTTTGCCTTGGAGCTGTATTTTGTTATCTTTTGTTTAAAAGTCTTAAAAAAGTTTCTTGTGTTATTTCTGATGAAGCCTTCATTGATCTGAAAGAGGTGTTGGTCGTCTTCGGGTTTTTTATTCTTTTGAGCTTTTTGCTCACTGATTTTTTTATGTTTCACAAGTGCTGTCTGTTATGTTCATTTTTCTGTGATTGCCACTGTTGGCTTGCTTTTATTCTTAGTTCAGGAAGTATGTGACAGTGTTCTGTCCACTAAGAATATTTTTTTGCTTAGCTATGGGAATTATTTGTTCGGCTATACTTACTGGGCTTTCTTTTATTTAATCCTAGTTTTGACTGAGTATGTCTTCAGTTGCGATGGGAAACTCATTGGTATTTACTACCTTTTCTGAAACGTATGTTCTTTTTCTTTCGTTGGTTCCGTTTTTCCTTTTTGGGATGACTTTGAGATTTATTTTCCACAGGTAGAATCTATGTTGGCTCCTCTGAGGACTTAGACATTTTTCATTTCTTGGTAGAACTTTAGCTTGATTGCCAAGTGATCAGTTTGGAATTCCCCTAGGTTTGGGTTTGGTGATACCCATGTTTCCTGTTTTCGAGTCAGCATTTTAAAGGCTGTGGATTTAAGGACCATATTGTGAGCTTTACATATTTCTGTCAGTCTAGTACTGATATGTGCTCGATATTTTCCGACATTCTTTTGTATTTCTTCTCCTTCCGTGTCTGGGCACTGAAGTCCCGAAGAATGGGACATTATGTTTTTCTGGGACTTTTTGTACACCATCATCGAGTTGGTCCCAAAAACGTTACACCTTTCCTTTTTCCTTTCTATGGTTTTCATTTATGAGGGCAAGTGCGTTTACAATGGTGTTCACATTGTTACCAGATTTCAAGGTAAGTGTGGAGAGTCTTTCTGATTGTCAGTCAAGGTTGACAAGTCTAAAATATTTTTGTCTGTTATGAAGCCAGTTCCAAAGCGTGGTTTGCTTTTCACTTGTTTTGGCCTACATTTCGTTTGTATATTCAGAAGTCTCCAGAATCAACGTTGTTTTCATCAAAGAATCTAGTTTCTTGTGATACCATTGTGAGAATTGTGTGTTTCTTGAGTGTGCGTGAGAGTTTCACAGTTTTTAGAGAAGAACTTACATTTAAAGTGACTGTGAAACATAGTTTTCCATACTTAAGCTTGTTTGAAGTTCCAAGACGCTCCGACTCGTCTCTGTGTATTGCTGCAGACTCCCCAGAATCCGACTGTCTGCTTCCTCAGTTTGGTGCTGTGGATTATCCACCTGCGGTAATTTGTTTCACGGTAGACTCTTCCATGATTCATAATATTATGTATGGGGTGGCTCCTACTGCTCAAGTCACTGGTTTACAGTCACAGTTGTTAGCCCTGAAGATTTCTCTCAGCCGCCACTAACCTGGGGAACAGTCGCTGATGAAAGGTCGCTGCAGTTAGCCGCCTTTGGATATTAACTTCTGTGTTGGTCGGCAGGTGATATATTATTTCCCATCTACCCTGTATTTCTGCAGAACCTTCCCGTATCTGCTACCTGGGGACGGACGCGCCCGCTAGGGGAGCAGAACGAACCCCCCCCCCCCCCCCGACTTGGGACGTGATCTATTATTTCAATGAAATTTGATTTTTTGTATAATCTGTATTAGGCGAGAACTTCTGAATTAAATAACTTGTTTGGATCATTACCGGTAATCTTCAGATCAATTTATACACAATGGTGTCGAAGATGACAATTCGTTAACAGCACAAAGGAAATACCAGCTTGACGTTGTTAACAATCAATTTACAAGGTGACCTCTCATGTTTGATACTGCTCTGTATATTTCGATCTGAAGATGATCGGTAACAATCGAAACCAGCTATCAATTTTCCCATATGCGATCTTGGCTAATAAAGATATTACAAAGAAATCAACATTCTTTTAATATTGGTTGGGTTCGAACCCAGGCCCAGAATGATTTGATTATGAGTTAAAGACGCTATCGCTACACAACAATGATGTTAATGTGCTATTGTTACCGCAGTGATGTTAGTGTTTCTGTACACTGCGGCCATTCTATTATTTACTAGAATGGCCGTCACCAAAACAGGCAACTCAAGGTGAAACCCGCTACGTGACGTTTCCAGAAGCGATGCGCTGTGATTTGTCCGCTTAACAGCTTTGTTGTTGTATACGAGCTATAGCCATGAAGATGTTAGCTCCAGCCTTAATGCACAGTACGGCCGCCCGGTATCATTGTGTGTGGTTTCAATCTTCCGCAGAAAGGTGCATTGAGCTGTGTTGTAAATATACCAAGAATAACATAAATTTTGCGCAGATTCATAAACTGATAGCAAATGCTTGCTGTACTTAGGAATCTACTGCATATGCAGTGTTAACAGTGCGGTAAAACCGGCATAATGTCCAAGTGTGAACACGTGTTTTGATTCTTCAAGAAATCTGCGGATATTTAGAATTTTAACAAAGAGGTAGCGCGCAGAAATGTACTTCGTTCTTAGGGAAGAGGAAGTATCCAAAGGCTAGAAAAATACTGAGTGATTATTCTGGCGCAAAGGCTTGCGTTTTTCATCTTCCTGGCCCATTTGATTTTCCGTTTAGAAATTTTAATGATGGAGGAAAGTTTTTACAGGAATGCAGAGGTATTACAGCAGCAAGAGTGACGTTTTTGCGTACAATACACTTCTTGATGCTGGTATTCATAACTCTGAAGATACCCCCTCCATCACGCATTAAAATCTCCAGTACGTAAACATTTCTGTCAGCTGTTGCCTCTCTGACAGGAAACAACGAATCCAGACACATAATGGAGATGATATCCCATAAGCAGCAATTTCACTACAAGCCGCATGTGTGGTTCAGTGTCATTTACAAAACCGAATTTCAAAAAAGGCTGTTGCCACAGGCCCATATCTCAATCACTTTATATGGAATCGATAAACATCTGTGATACTCATAAATTCGTATGTGCAGAAATTCCAGATATTCGAAAACAACGTAAACTATAGGAATAAGTTGAAACGTATGTCGTGCATGGACCATGTGTTGCATTTATCCAAAATTTTGTGAATACTGAAGTTTGTACTGCAGTTAAAATTTTTAAATAAATGTGGAAATATGTATGCAACGGACATGAGAGTCCATCCATAGAAGTAAGCAAGAAAGAATACTTGGGAGTAAAGAAGTTCAGAGTGATGAAGTGAACAATTTTGTAGACTACCATTATGTCGGATCAACTCAAGTGGTGTGGAGTATCTTAATTTTGAATGCATTTTATGCTGCACACTATCATTAGGCTTGACAATTATTTATCACATAGACAAAATGTTTACTTCAGAGTAGGACAAGAACGTGATGCAGTTGCAAACCTGAAAATAACCAAACAGTTATCATTCTCTGCATTAAAGGAGACCAATCGGCGAATGTTTACTGTTATACTGACATTTATTTGCACTACGCTCGGATAAATGCTGAAAAACAAAATGAAAGAACAGAGTACAGCATGATGGTGATAACATTATTACACGCAAGTATCTCAAATCTCCTAGAGAAGTAAATCTTTTTCATTGACATTTGCTGTTATACCATAACCGTGGTACTACAGTATTTGGAGATTTTTAGGATATATAATGGAATTGTGTATAATACACCTATTGAAGCAAGTCACACTCGCGGTATTGGTTCAAATGATAATAGATGGTGTGAATACTTAAATGAAACAATGGAACTGAGTTAGCGAAAACAAATACATAATTTATGTGGTTTAATATTTACGGTGACCGTACCAGCTGACTTCCAGCATTGTGACTAGAATTTAGAATATTTATTTTGCGAATGTTTCTTCAGGGAAGACAATAAAAAAATTTCTTACAACAGAGCACTGTGGCAGTTGATGGTATTTTGAATGGTCATAACTTAACATGTTGATTAATTGGATTACTTGTTCCAACGTTAACACCAGAGTTTTCTGACATAGTTGCAATTTGATGAAGTTTATGAAAGAAATAACAATGAACGGTATACTGTAATTGACAAAGTTATTGATGAAGTTGAGTACCATGGCATTGGTTCAAATACGCCTTGCTTAGTGCTCATGCAGGTTGTGGTAATACATTCAGACAAACTGTAATTATTCATAGATTAAATTCGCTGAATCGTCCTTGCATTTCAAACCCTTTACAGGCATATCTTCAACTCTTATAATTAGAGGTAGAACATTGCACAACGTTGCCCATTCCAGTTTTGAAAAATTCAATGCTTGATATAACACCAAACAATAGCGAAAGTCACTACATTTATTTATGTTAATTGATTCCTATTGCTGAAGTTCTCATGTCTCCCTTCCAAAAACTGAATCTTATAGACAAATTATTCAGAAATCTGTGTACATATTAACGTAATAATACTTTTGGAGGTAAAACAATTGTTTTGTGTGGCGATCTTTCGAAACATTTTACCGGTTGTTCCACGTGGTTCATGTGCAGCATTGCTTGAGAATTGCATTAAAAGATGGAATGAATTTCATAAATTTCATCACGTTACTTTAACTCAAAATATGAGGGCTTTGCCACGTGAAGAAGTATAGTTTGTATATTTTTTAAACAAATTAGTAACTATAAAGCTAGAAAATTTCCAGTTTGGTAACGTTATTGAAATACCACAGTCATTAGTCTGTGATAAAAATAATATCATTAATTATATTTATAGCAATATTGCAAAAACATCTTATCTCAATCAATGTTATATTCAGTTATTCTAATACCAAAAACGGAAGGCTGTACCATAATAAATGACACACTCAATGCTCAGCCAGGTAAAGCAAAAATCTATCACAGATATGATAAAATAATTTGTGATAATGAATATGAAATTAATAATTACTGTCCAGTAGAGTTTCTGAATTCTGTCTGTAACTGGCTTACCACAGCATAAATTGCAATTAAAAGTTAACTGCATTGTACTTCTTGTTAAATATAAATACAAAAGAAGGGTTAGTTAATGGATCTAGAATGCACATCCAATGTTAGTGTAATAATTCTACTGATTGCCTAGCTTTAACTGAAAACATGCAAAATAAGAGAATTTTGGTTCTGTGTGTATATATGATTTATTTTACCTTTTTAGTTTCAAAGAACAGTGTTCAAATTATTCCTGCAGCTGCTGTTGTCATTAATAAGTTACAATTACAGACATTTGAGAAAGTTGGGATTTTGTTAGAAGAACCAGTTTTTACATGCAGTCAGTTAATGTTGCAGATCTTTCCATGATCTGAATTTTTGTATTTGTGAACGCAGTGAGCAAGCACATTTAGCAAAAACATAAAAATTTCTCGGTTCATTGGTGCTTCAGATTCGGATGGTTCCAAGCTTTTGATTATATCTACCATCATCTACGTCAAGGACTAAAATTGATAGTCTTGATTCTGCAAGCTTCCCTCTTTTATAACGGCTGAACGGCATTCGACTAGTTGCGTTACCCCTTGATGGTGCGTACTGAGGTGGTGCCTTCTACGTCCATAGTTATTGCTTACGTTCTCTATCCAGCGTTGCTTGCAGCGCCGTCCATCGCAGTGAACTTGTTAAGAGCACGCTTGCACGCGTTGCGAAGTGCATAGCTGGTGTCTCTACTGAAACTGTTTCCACAAAGTCTAATTTCAATAGCTTCTTTGACCACAGAGTCCCAGTAGTTCGAAGCTACTCTCATTTGTCCAAACCAAATCTTGCGCCTATTTAACAGACTTTGCTGTGCCACCGGTGATATATACAATTGCCTATATTTAAGGTGACGTGGAGGACACTGTCGCGAAAAATTTCGTAACCATTAAGCGAATGATTAGAGAAAAGTTACGACAAAAATTATTCATACTGAGGTCTTGTATGGTTAAATTGTAAATAAAGCAATTACTTCCCTCATTTGTGTCTCTCATTCTCTCATGCTTCCTCTTCAACCTTTCTTACCCCTTTACTCACAGCGATGAGGTAAGACCTAAACTTCTGCCAAGTTTTCAGGTAAGAACTAAGAACCTGCATATGAATGAATTCCGGTTACTTATACACTCCTGGAAATTGCAATAAGAACACCGTGAATTCATTGTCCCAGGAAGGGGAAACTTTATTGACACATTCCTGGGGTCAGATACATCACATGATCACACTGACAGAACCACAGGCACATAGACACAGGCAACAGAGCATGCACAATGTCGGCACTAGTACAGTGTATATCCACCTTTCGCAGCAATGCAGGCTGCTATTCTCCCATGGAGACGATCGTAGAGATGCTGGATGTAGTCCTGTGGAACGGCTTGCCATGCCATTTCCACCTGGCGCCTCAGTTGGACCAGCGTTCGTGCTGGACGTGCAGACCGCGTGAGACGACGCTTCATCCAGTCCCAAACATGCTCAATGGGGGACAGATCCGGAGATCTTGCTGGCCAGGGTAGTTGACTTACACCTTCTAGAGCACGTTGGGTGGCACGGGATACATGCGGACGTGCATTGTCCTGTTGGAACAGCAAGTTCCCTTGCCGGTCTAGGAATGGTAGAACGATGGGTTCGATGACGGTTTGGATGTACCGTGCACTATTCAGTGTCCCCTCGACGATCACCAGTGGTGTACGGCCAGTGTAGGAGATCGCTCCCCACACCATGGTGCCGGGTGTTGGCCTTGTGTGCCTCGGTCGTATGCAGTCCTGATTGTGGCGCTCACCTGCACGGCGCCAAACACGCATACGACCATCATTGGCACCAAGGCAGAAGCGACTCTCATCGCTGAAGACGACACGTCTCCATTCGTCCCTCCATTGACGCCTGTCGCGACACCACTGGAGGCGGGCTGCACGATGTTGGGGCGTGAGCGGAAGACGGCCTAACGGTGTGCGGGACCGTAGCCCAGCTTCATGGAGACGGTTGCGAATGGTCCTCGCCGATACCCCAGGAGCAACAGTGTCCCTAATTTGCTGGGAAGTGGCAGTGCGGTCCCCTACGGCACTACGTAGGATCCTACGGTCTTGGCGTGCATCCGTGCGTCGCTGCAGTCCGGTCCCAGGTCGACGGGCACGTGCACCTTCCGCCGACCACTGGCGACAACATCGATGTACTGTGGAGACCTCACGCCCCACGTGTTGAGCAATTCGGCGGTACGTCCACCCGGCCTCCCGCATGCCCACTATACGCCCTCGCTCAAAGTCCGTCAACTGCACATACGGTTCACGTCCACGCTGTCGCGGCATGCTACCAGTGTTGAAGACTGCGATGGAGCTCCGTATGCCACGGCAAACTGGCTGACACTGACGGCGGCGGTGCACAAATGCTGCGCAGCTAGCGCCATTCGACGGCCAACACTGCGGTTCCTGGTGTGTCCGCTGTGCCGTGCGTGTGATCATTGCTTGTACAGCCGTCTCGCAGTGTCCGGAGCAAGTATGGTGGGTCTGACACACCGGTGTCAATGTGTTCTTTTTTCCATTTCCAGGAGTGTATAAAAAAAACTGCGTTGGGCGTTAATATGTAAACACAACTGATCGAATTTCGACCAGAGGTGATACTAGCGCATTTTATTCGACTTCCGCGGAATATCAAACTTTGTTCCAGTACCTATAGTTACTTTTTACACATTATGTCCGAATTTAGGGCAATTAGTGAGTTGATAAAGGGTCTGTAGCAGCTGTAAAGAGAAAATTTTGGTAGTTAGGGAAGACTGTACTGTTTTACTGCAGAGTTTCTAACCTGAGATTCGAAGGTCACTTTCTGTTCCGGACTCACGTCCTATACGCGTCTGAACTCGGTACACTTGGCAGTGGCTGCGGCTACCGCGTCTGCCATCGACGCCGCCGCCGCCAGCGTCACCTGGACCGGGCGAGGAATGCTGTTTTGATGGCGCGCGCCTCGGCCCGCGGAATCCGCCGCCCACCATCGATCGCCGGCCGTGGCTGGCGGTGGGCGGCGTCGGCATCCTGGCCGGCGGCCGGCCTCCCGCCCACCCCTGCGATCCAGTCACAGCCTCCGGTTGCCAGGGTGCCAGCACGCGGAAACCGGCATCTAACGTTACGCCGCAGCGCGTCCGCCCACCGTACCCAATGTTACACGACACGGGGGTGCTTTATGCCAGTCCGCTAATTAGCTTACCACATGCCGAGGATCCGGTGCACGGCGTTCACCGTATCGGTTCACTACAGACAGTACGAAGTGCTTCTTTCGCGATAATTATTTGTTTTTAAGTGCTGATAATCTTGAAAGTATTTATCGGAAGAACATACTTCAGCATCAGCAGGACAATTTTTTTTATTTTTTTTACCTTTCACAGTTATTTAGGAAGTAACTGACTACCCGGCATTGCCCAGATATGTATTTATTCCTGTCTTTTATTAATCCACTTCCTCCTTCACCCTTTGTCGATTTCCTCCTCCTCATCGGTCTCTTCGACACCCTGATCTCTTTCCAGTTGCTGCTCCACCTCTGCCCATTTGCTCCTTCCACTTATAAGTCAATCTCCTTCTCCTCTACCTTCTCCTGATCCACTCTGTGTGTTTCTGCCCCACTCATTTGACTCATCTTCTCTCTATCTGTCCATTTCCTTCTCCCCACGACCTCTGTGCATCTCCTCCTTTCACTACCCATCTCCTTCTCTCCCCATCCTCTGTTCGTCTTCTCCTCTTTCCACTCTCTGTCCATCTGCTCCTTTCCCTTCTGCTCACCTCCTCCTCCCCCCTCTTTCTGTCCAACTCCTCATCTTTCCTTTCTCTGTCTATATCCTCCTCTCCTCTCTCTTTGTCCATCTCCTCATCTTCCACCGAGCGAGGTGGCGCAGTGGTAAGACACTGGACTCGCATTCGGAAGGACGACGGTTCAATCCCGCGTCCGGCCATCCTGATTTAGGTTTTCCGTGATTTCCCTAAATCACTCCAGGCAAATGCCGGGATGGTTTCTATGAAAGGGCACGGCCGACTTCCTTCCCCTTCCTTCCCTAATCCGATGAGACCGATGACCACGCTGTCTGGTCTCCTTCCCCAAACCAACCAACCAACCAATCCTCATCTTCCTTTCTGTCCATTTCCTCCTCCCTGTCTCTCTCCACTACCCCACCTACCTTTGACCATTTCTTTATCCTTCTCTGTCTCTCCCCTTTCGACGTTCTTACCTCTTATCCCGAAAGTATTTATTTCCAGATAGCAAATAGTTAGTACGAAGTTTGGTTGAAATCGATCGTAGGATTTGGGAAGAACTTTTTACCCTTGGTTTTGCCGGCGTGTGCACATGTCACAGATATTCCACATATACTGAACATATTCCACTTATATTTCTATATTTATTTCACTCGAATCTCTAGCGAATTCTGCCCCACTGTTCGGTTTCCAAGCAGATCAGTGTTCATGACGTCGTATTTCCTGAGAATTATGTGTCGTACAGTTATTTAATTTTGAAGATGCATTCAGCGCCGTATGTGGATGCTGTCTACGGAGTACTTTCTGAACAGAGTTAGTAGCAGAGAAGTAATAAATTTAAGAGTCATACATGATGCGGCAGTTTTTCACGCATCTCCTGTTTAATGACCTCATATCTTCTGAACTACGTATCGTACAGTTACATTCAACGACATACGACAGTACCGTCTTCAAAATTTATCGCGAATGATATTTGTAGTAATGGTGTAATAAATTGAATCCTCTGGCCTGATGCGGCAGGTTTACTGCATGAATAGCGAAAATGTAACAAGTAATACATTTTTTTCTTTCATAATTTTGTGGGGAGCTGTCAGCGAGACAAATTATGTGTGATGTTTGTTGCAAGTCTCTAAGTGCTCTCATTATCGAATTCTGGATGAACAGAATCTGAGTATTCGCTTGCCGTGGGCTACAATACTTCTTCACTTCCACCCTCATTCCTATGATAGGTAAGTGGTGCTTATCTCCATTTCGATTGTTTCCAGATAGTAAGTGATACGTCTACTAACTTTGATTGAAATTGGCCCAGTGATTTTGGAGCAGATGTGAAACGTGTATACAAACATACACATACACATACATATATAAATATTTATAATATTGATGGATTACAATTTATATCTCCTTACTTAAGTTTTCTGGTGAATTATTTTGAATACTTTCTTGGTCCCAGAGAAAAAGTGCAGACTTAATTCGGTGTGGCTCGTCGATATCCTCCGTGACGTGTAACCGCGTACGTTAATTTTCTCAAAGAGAAAAATATTCTGTAGGAGTTACCGGACTTCGTATTGAAAATGTAGGTTAATTTTTAAGTAAACGAACAGGTAATGATAGAGCGCTAAAGACGCTAGATGGTTGCGTCAGCAAATGAAGCTTCTTCAATTCAGTTAAAACGGCCAAAAAGTTATTTCCTTTATTCAATTAAAAAGAGACGAATTATATGTAGATCATTTAATGAAATAAAAATAATTTGAAATGAAACACAAAATTAGTATTCACACAAGTCACGCAGTACTTTGAAAATTTATCTCTGCTAGTCGTATCCAGAAAGAGAAGGAGAAACATAATTAAAAACAAACCAACTAAATATCATTTTACAAAGATGCTTTTTATTTGAACGAGGATTGATATAAGATGGCTTTGTTTCATACTCTTCTTATTAATAATTAGAAAATAAATAGCTTCACACTGGTTGCAATTAAAATACAATTACATTATGTATGCTCTGCATCATAATAGTTACACTGTAGCTCATAGGTCGGAATTTATTGAATAGTATTGTTTCGTGATGTATCAGCGTTTGACGCGTGCAGATGAGTTATTCGACCACCTAGAATTGGCATGAGGTGAGATGAATTTGTATGTGAAGCTGATCACTAACGGACAGCGACATGGGTGTGATCCGGTATGGCCTGACGGGCAGTTCAGCAGAAGCGACCGGTGAGGCTCAGACACACGTGCAGAGATGGAGCGAGCAGCACGAAGCAGCCAAATCCTAGTGCAGGGGGTCTGGGCGCCAGTCTGCCGTTTAACAGAATGCAAAATGCAGCAGCGATGGCGTACTTTGAGACAATCGAGAAGACGGCTAAGTTACACTGAGCGAGTCTGGGCACTTTCCGTTTAGATCTTTAAGATGTCTCTTTTAAGTGAGCTGTTGAAGAAGGCAGACCTGCCTGTGTGGTACTTCAGTCACATTGGTGACTGCTCCTGGGTGGGAGATGCCGCTATAAGACTTTAACTTTCAAGACACTTTTACGTTGGTTCTTGAAGAAGGCAAACCCGCCGGTGACGCAGTACGTTTATTTGATCGTGAGGGTGATTTATTCTGGGCGGTGTACGTCCCCTACGATATTTTAACTTCTTCCGACTGGTTTACGAAATTAGAAATAAAGTACGAGTTTCTATTCCTTTTCTCTCGTGTTTTAATTTGTAACTCGTCATGTGGAACTCTGAACCGTTTTGAGTTGGTGAATATTTCATATATTGTGATCACGAAATGGACTTAGTTTTCATGCGCCTTCGATGAGTATTTAGCTGGAGGGTTCTGCTACCATTCTCCTAACGCTCTCAAAGAATTTATTGCATTTAAGAAGAGTATTTCTGCCTGTACTATACTTATTATCGTAGAACTACTTACCGTTTATTTGAGCATCAGTTTCTTGAATAAAAATTATTCAACATAATTCTTTGTCGTCTACATCAATTACAGGCGTTAGAATAGAACCTTTTTTTTGTTAATTATTCATTTTTCTTTCATCTTCGCAATTCTAGCTAATAAACAGATTATTTGACCGCAGTGTCAAGCTACAGGTTATTGTCTGAAGTGAGACAGCTGCAGGGAAAAATAGCATATATTCGCGGCTCTACTCTATGACGACATGGAGTTATTTTTCTTAAGCAGAACCGGGCATTGCCCAGTTGCTGAAGGTACGAGTAACATCAGGCTCGTATGGGACTGATGGTTAGAGTGCAACTACTCAGCAGAAAACCTTAGGTAACGCCTCAAGGATTATTGCAAAGAAGCGTTATAGCTAGCAGAAACGCGGCTCGTCCTATGCAACATGGCGAACAAGTACTCCATCGGATGAGGTTTCCTCTTTCGAATTCAGCATCAAATGTGCTGACTACGAAGTATAGGAAGAAATGCGGGAAGCAAAATACCACATGGCATCAAAGCATGAAGGATATAAAAGAAGACTACTAAAAGCTAATGAGGCAATTTGTGTCCAATGGATGTTTACTATTATCAGCCATCAGCCTGAACGCGAGGAAGAAATTTCTGAGAGGTTAAGTTTGTAGTACAGCAATACATGTAAGAGAATCATGGATTGTGGGGTAACTGGAGATGAATATAGTCCGAGGTAAGAAATGTTATTCAAAGAATCAGCGAGGAGAGCAGACACTGAAAAGAAGAAGGGACAGAATGAAACGACATACTGTATGTTAAGACATAAAAGAATAAATTCCGTTGTATTTTAAGAAGTTACAAATGGTAAAAACCGAGATGGGAATACATCCAACAAATAAATGAGGAAGTTGGGTCAAAGTACTACTCTGAGATGAAGACGTTGCCACAGGAGAGGAAACGGTGGCGTGCCGCATCATACCAGTGACAAGACTGATAGCACTGACTATAGCAATTTTCAGTGTTGAAATGATGTTAATGAATGGAGGCTGTTACACGAAAATAAACTTTAACCACTCTGTTCTTACTATTTTAAGTGACAAAGTCAGTCAAAGTACAAATCTGCGGTTTTTCTTACTAGAGATGGTCAAAACTTTTCTTTTCACAGATTGGACCAGAACTTCTCATTTATTGGAATGAACTATATTTTTCATGACTTGCCATTCACCATTCACTTGCTAAGGTATGTGAAATAAACGCACATTCCTTCTTAATTCGAGGTAGGTCTTACTGTATTTTTACCTCATTTGAACATTCTTTGAAAGAATGTATGAGAGGAGTTACGATTTTTAGTTACGACCCTTCTACTTTTTAAGAATTCCAAAAAGGCCTATATTCTCCTTCAATAAAAATTAAAAATGTTTTCAAAATAAAAATATCACAACATAAATTTGTGTAAGAGTTTGGCAAATTATAAAAATAGCTCATTATTGCTAATTTTAATAACTCCACTGAAAACAAATGTAAAGCAAGACCTAAAATATATTTGAAATTAGGTTTCTGCTTCTTGAAATTATCTGCAGCTGTCATCTACAGTTAACGTAAAAATACTTGTAGGTGTCTAATCTGACTGACGTTGCTGATCCTCAAGTTGTGGCTTCCTTGGCAGCGACTGATGGTACCAAGCGACACCTTCCAAATGAAACAGTTCCTCCCCCACGCCCCTACCTCCACCTCAATTATGGTGGTAAATGGTTGGAGACTGGTTATTCTATTTGATTTTCTTGTATTTCGGAAAGTTTTCTTACGATAGAAGGATTCTTATTCAAAAATATTATTTCTGTGTTGAATTTTGTAGTGTGTGTTTCGCACTTCAGTGTTAGGAATGTACAAATTATGGGATACACGGAAGGCTCAAAAACACAGCAGTTCACTACACGTCTGAAGTATTGTTCGTTAATATGATAGTGATTTCAAACATTAAATTATATTTTATCATAACAGATTTTACCAAATTTGAACCATTTTATCCAGTGTCTCAGTCTTCAGATGGATACAGTCCAGAATCTACGATTTCACCACCTACATAAGGGCATTACTTAAAATCAATGACTATATTACTTTCAAAAGTAACAGAGTCCCATTACTTTTAACCTGTTTCTGAGGTATAACTTCGAATCTTGTATGTATATGAATGTTAACAATCTACAAAAGCTAGCTGTACGTACTGTTGCTCTCATATTATGTTTTATCATTGGATTGTATCATGCTCTGTAGATGCTTGAAAATGGCACAAACGCAGAAACTGCAATAATGAAATGAAAACAGTAACAGCTAAAAGTGAGTGTGACATCATTTACAAAAAGTTATCGGAGCTGTTCGCCCATAGGAAAAGAAATTGATGGTTCTATTTGATAAGATTGGTTTGATAGCATTGACAGGTTTACTAGACGAGACCGCAAACGAAAACCGGCTAGGATTGTGGGAGTCACAAAAGAAACTAAATCAGGTACTGATTGAGAACCAAATCAGAATGATGGGCAGGAAGTTGATTTAGACTCGCTTTGATTTCCTGGAGAGAGACCTTCATCTGAAGGCAGCCTGAGGCAGGATTCGAACCTGCGAACTTAGCGGTCGCGCGGTCCAGACTGTAGCGCCTAGAACCGCTCGGACACTCCGTCCGGCAAATAATAATTGGGAACAATGTTTTAAACAGCATAGTTCAGTAAACATTTAGCATTTTAAAGGATTAGTTTAACCATCACTTATAATGCAACTTTTTAAATTTTTATTGTAAGGCTTTTTCAAAAACTACTAGAACAAATTTTGGGTAATACTCTTTAGATAGACACTTTCGGTGACAGTCACAACCTGGCAGGCCCATTCGCCATAACAGGATCACCCAACAGAACCAATAGGTGTGGGCAGTAGGGCAATTACAGTCAAACCATTAAAACAGAAAAAAATGAAATTACATTTCAAATAAAACAGAGCTCCAAGAAGTAATTTTCTTGAAACAAACTTAAGACACAATATAAAGATGGTGAAAATTAAAATTAGAAAAGAAATGGATACTGACCCAGGCTGAGCATAAACAGCTACAAATAATTTCAACCTTGAAATAATCAGTTTCTTTAAGAAAATTTCAATATGCATCCAGAAGGCCTTTCATTTAGATGACGCTGATAATAAGTCAATTATTACAATCAATGAAAAAGGGTTAACATGAGGAATAAAACCTACCTCGGGTTTAATAACTATATGAATTTCAGGATGGCAACGGCAAGCTGTGCTGTAAAAGTTATATGTATTTCGTTAACCACAATGAAGACAGCGCTTGAGCGGCGAATGCCATTTGTGAATTAATCTATTTAATGAAACGGGTTTCAGCCTACAGCAAAGAGCGCTATAATGATTCCAAAATTGGATTCAGGCTACTAGGGAGCGTTAAAACTTCAGAAACACACAAACTTTTCTAGGCTACAAAGTGTATAAGTTTGGCATCATTCCATACTTTATCAATCCACAGATTTTCAGCATTCCTCCGTAGCACCACGTCTCAGACAATTCTCTTCTGTCCTGATTTTCCCACAATTTATGTTTCACTGTCGTACAAACGTACAATCTCAAAAATTTCTTCTTCAACTTACTGCCCATATTTGGAACTAGCAGACTTCTTTTGGCCAGGAATGCATGTTTTCCCATGCTAAACTAATTTTTTTATGTCCTTTTTGCTCGGTCCGTCATGGATAATTTTGCTGCCTAGATAGCAGAGTTCCTTAACTTCATCTACTTATCGTCAGATAGGATGTTAAGCATACATATGTTCTCATATATGCTACTTCTCATTACTTTCGTCTCTCTTCGAGTTACTCTCACGTCATATTCTGCGGTAATTAGACGGTTCTTTCCATTTAACAGCTCCTGTAATTCTTCATTTTCACTGAGGATTGCAATGTCATCAGTAAATTTCAACCTTGATATTCTCTCACCTTCAATTTTAATCCCACTCTTGAAGCTTTATTTCACTTTCTTGTTTGCTTCTTCATCTTATAGACTGAGTAGCAGGGGCGATAGGATACATTCCTGTCTTACACCCTTTTTAATTTGACCACTTCGTTCTTGGTCTTCCACTTTTATTTTTACCTCTTGACAACTTATAACGGATCTTTTACGTTGGATAAATTTATTTTATTTTTGTTAGATGTTTTCGTTAAATAGCTGAATAAATTGTAATTAGGAATAATTTAATTAAGCGGAGTAGAGAAGATAAAGTCAAAGAGATGTTCATTGGGCGGACATTGTCGTAATGTAACGCAATTGCGTTGTTCGGTTGTTAAAACAAGTCGTTTGTGTTCCGGTCTGCTGTTCGGTCGTGCGCGTATCTGAAAGAAGTTAATTCGGGGACTAGAATAAACTTTCACATAATAGTTACGATTCGATGTTCCGACAAAAGGGGTTAACGTGAGTGTTAATTTGAATTGTGGGCGACAGGATTAGTTTTGACAGATACGTGAAAACCGACGTAACGAAAGTTGTTCGCATATCATCCTTGTTGTTGTTGTTGTGGTCTTCAGTCCTGAGACTGGTTTGATGCAGCACTCCATGCTACTCTATCCTGTGCAAGCTTCTTCATCTCCCAGTACCTACTGCAACCTACATCCTTCTGAATCTGCTTAGTGTATTCATCTCTTGGTCTCCCCCTACGATTTTTACCTTCCACGCTGCCCTCCAATACTAAATTGGTTCTCCCTTGACGTCTCAGAACAAGTCATACCAGCCGATCCCATCTTCTGGTCAAGTTGCGCCACAAACTTCTCTTCTCCCCAATCCTATTCAATACTTCCTCATTAGTTATGTGATCTACCCACCTAATCTTCAGCATTCTTCTGTAGCACCACATTTCGAAAGCTTCTATTCTCTTCTTGTCCAAACTATTTACCGTCCATGTTTCACTTCCATACATGGCTACACTCCATACAAATACTTTCAGAAACGACATCCTGACACTTAAATCTATACTCGATGTTAATAAATTTCTCTTCTTCAGAAACGCTTTCCTTGCCATTGCCAGTCTACATTTTATATCCTCTCTACTTCGACCATCATCAGTTATTTTGCTCCCCAAATAGCAAAACACCTTTACAACTTTAAGTGTCTCATTTCCTAATCTAATACCCTCAACATCACCCGACTTAATTCGACTACATTCCATTATCCTCATTTTGCTTTTGTTGACGTTCATCGTATATCCTCCCTTCAAGACACCATCCATTCCGTTCAACTGCTCTTCCAAGTCCTTTGCTGTCTCTGACAGAATTACAATGTCATCGGCGAACCTCAAAGTTTTTATTTCTTCTCCATGGATTTTAATACCTACTCCGAATTTTTCTTTTGTATCCTTTACTGCTTGCTCAATATAAAGATTGAACAACATCGGGGAGAGGCTACAACCCTGTCTTACTCCCTTGCCAACCACTGCTTCCCTTTCATGTCCCTCGACTCGTATAACTGCCATCTGGTTTCTGTACAAATTGTAAATCGCCTTTCACTCCCTGTATTTTACCCCTGCCACCTTTAGAATTTGAAAGAGAGTATTCCAGTCAACATTGTCAAAAGCTTACTCTAAGTCTACAAATGCTAGAAACGTAGGTTTACCTTTCCTTAATCTTTCTTCTAAGATAAGTTGTAAGGTCAGTATTGCCTCACGTGTTCTAATATTTCTACGGAATCCAAACTGATCTTCCCCGAGGTCTGCTTCTACTAGTTTTTCCATTCGTCTGTAAAGAATACGTGTTAGTATTTTGCAGCTGTGGCTTATTAAACTGATTGTTCGGTAATTTTCACATCTGTCAACACCTGATTTCTTTGGGATTGGTATTATTATATTCTTTTTGAAGTCTGAGGATATTTCGCCTGTTTCATACATTTTCCTCACCAGATGGTTGAGTTTTGTCAGGACTGGCTCTCCCAAGGCCGTCAGTAGTTCCAGTGGAATGTTGTCTACTCCGGGGGCCTTGTTTCGGCTCAGGTCTTTCAGTGCTCTGTCAACTCTTCACGCAGTATCGTATCTCCCATTTCATCTTCATCTACATCCTCTTCCATTTCCATAATATTGTCCTCAAGTACATCGCCCTTGTATAGACCCTCTATATACTCCTTCCACCTTTCTGCTTTCCCTTCTTTGCTTAGAACTGGGTTTCCATCTGAGCTCTTGATGTTCATACAAGTGGTTCTCTTGTCTCCAAAGGTCTCTTTAATTTTCCTGTAGGCAGTATTTATCTTACCCCTAGTGAGATAAGCCTCTACATCCTTACATTTGTCCTCTAGCCATCCCTGCTTAGCCATTATGCACTTCCTGTCGATCTCATTTTTGAGACGCTTGTATTCCTTTTTGCCTGCTTCATTTACTGCATTTTTATATTTTCTCCTTTCATCAATTAAATTCAATATTTCTCCTGTTACCCAAGGATTTCTACTAGCCCTCGTCTTTTTACCTACTTGATCCTCTGCTGCCTTCACTACTTCATCCCTCAAAGCTACCCATTCTTCTTCTACTGTATTTCTTTTCCCTATTCCTGTCAATTGTTCCGTTATGCTCTCCCTGAAACTCTGTACAACCTCTGGTTCTTTCAGTTTATCCAGGTCCCATCTCCTTAAATTCCCACCTTTTTGCAGTTTCTTCAGTTTTAATCTACAGGTCATAACCAATAGATTGTGGTCAGAGTCCACATCTGCCTCTGGAAATGTCTTATAATTTAAAACCTGTTTCCTAAATCTCTGTCTTACCATTATATAATCTATCTGATACCTTTTAGTATCTCCAGGGTTCTTCCATGTATACAACCTTCCATCATGATTCTTAAACCAAGTGTTAGCTATGATTAAGTTGTGCTCTGTGCAAAATTCTACCAGGCGGCTTCCTCTTTCATTTCTTAGCCCCAATCCATATTCACCTACTACGTTTCCTTCTCTCCCTTTTCCTACACTCGAATTCCAGTCACCCATGACTTTTAAATTTTCGTCACCCTTCACTATCTGAATAATTTCTTTTATTTCATCATACATTTCTTCAATTTCTTCGTCATCTGCAGAGCTAGTTGGCATATAAAATGTACTACTGTAGTAGGTGTGGGCTTCGTATCTATCTTGGCCACAATAATACTTTCACTATGCTGTTTGTAGTAGCTTACCCGCATTCCTAATTTCCTATTCATTATTAAACCTACTCCTGCATTACCCCTATTTGACTTTGTGTTTATAACCTTGTAGTCACCTGACCAGAAGTCTTGTTCCTCCTGCCACCGAACTTCACTAATTCCCACTATATATAACTTTAACTTAACCATTTCCCTTTTTAAATTTTCTAACCTACCTGCCCGATTAAGGGATCTGACATTCCACGCTCCGATCCGTAGAACGCCAGTTTTCTTTCTCCTGTAACGACATCCCCTTGAGTAGTCCCCGCCCGGAGTTCCGAATATGGAACTATTTTACCTCCGGAATATTTTACCCAAGAGGACGCCATCAACATTTAATCATACAGTAAAGCTGCATGCCCTCGGAAAAGATTACGGCCGTAGTTTCCCCTTGCTTTCAGCCGTCCGCAGTACCAGCACAGAAAGCCCGTTTTGGTTATTGTTACAAGGCCAGATCAGTCAATCATCTAGACTGTGGCCCTTGCAACTACTGAAAAGGCTGCTGCCCCTCTTCAGGAACCACACGTTTGTCTGGCATGTCAACAGATACCCCTCCGTTTTGGTTGTACCTACGATACGGCTAACTGTATCGCTGAGGCACGCAAGCCTGCCCACTAACGGCAAGGTCCATGGTTTATGGGGGGAGGGATATAATCCTTATACGTGACTTTTTATTTAATTAACGATTGCGGGCTCGTTAAAAGCTATTATCTCATGATTAGGATCAATCCCTCTTTCCTCCTAGATAGTGATAATTCATTAACATTTACGTCATAAGTAAAAGGATTATTAATGAAAGTGATGTTAAGTGACAATTACCTGTTATTCCGTTATTGTGGAACTGGCGTAATATCTCTGAAATGTGATTGATATATAATTTGTGTTAAATACTGAACTGAGATAGGAAGTAAACTGAAATTAGTGAACATTTTATACTGACACTATAGAAGCAGAAGCGCTTAAAGTTTCTCTTCTCTAAAATGGCAAAATACGTACGAACTTTAACTCAATAGTCGACGTTATGTATTGCAAAGACATTAGCATTTCATACTTATGTTGACGACGCGTTGTTAAAGAAAGGAACGTTGAGTCTCTGTACTAGTAATAAAATTAAATCTAAAAACATAATTAATAAGGGCGAACTCCGCTTTAACAAACTGTGTTGCGTGTAGTCATCGGGCTATAACTGCTCAACCCTGGAGACTTGTGTGGTGAAATTAGATGTCGGGCATATAAAACAAACGTAAAAATCCATTCAAGCTACAGTGGAGTCAGCACAACACGACGTGGGCGGTTATAGATGGCGCGTATCCAACATGAGGCCCGGAAAGGTAAATAAAATTAGATAAAATTGACTATTGCAGTGGGAAGTGTGATGATTAGTATTAATTGACTGTGAACAAGTAATTGTCCGCATTGAATTGTCTGTTTCATGTACACGATTACGCGCATGGACCACGACGATTAATGCCGTAAAGCACAGCTTCGGACATACAACTACGAGAGACAGATCGAACCCATGATACGCAAGAGAGCGTACAGAGGAGGTATGAGACATTATTGACATAGTGTGAAATCCGGATTTGCCTGAAATCACTGGTAGAAGTAAATTATGTTTTAAAATAATTAATATTAGTGGTGGATAAATGAGGCAAGGTCAGAACTTTGTATTTTCTATTGCAGTGTATTATTTTTCTGGTGTTATAGACGACATGTTAATAGATTTGGTTAGGAGATTCCAAGTGTGATTATTATGACTAATAAAGTTTTTATGTTAAGGTCTAGAACAGGAGCAAATATTGGTACTGAAATCATGGAAGGAATAAATACTGATAATGATAATCATGTTGAAAATTTAGATAATAATGCAGTTGATTATTTGTTAGAAGTACATGGGACAATGATGACCGAACCTAACCCAGTAGATAAGCATGAAACATCAGGCAGTGATGTGGTAGAGATCGTAGGAAGAACGGAGGAATCTATTGAACCGAGTGGAAAATTTAATAGGTCACGCGATAACATAAGCCTAGAGATGTTATTTGACTTTCTGGTACAGTCAAAAGATTAAGATCGGAAATTCAAAGAAGATATCCTTGAAGCTAACAGACAACGGGATCTTAGAGAACAGGAAGCTAACAGACAACAGGATCTTAGAGAAAAGGAAGCTAATAAACAGCGTGAGCTCAGAGAACAGAAATTCAAGGACGATATTCTTGAAGCTAATAAAAATATCCTTACAAAAGCTATTCATGGCTTAGAGGGTAGAATTAAGCAAAGAGATGAATTTTTAGTTTCAAAATTAGAGCAGTTAACTGTAGCACTGAAAGCATCTGAGGTGAGAAGCGATATTTTACAGGATTCTGTAACCATTTTAGAGAGTGAGGTCAACGAAATGCGTGTTGATCAGTCGAAAGTAGTCGAACAGGTCAATCAAGTAGCCGAGCGAGTAGGAAATCTACAGATAAAGGGACAAGAGTGTATTGACGAATACCTTAGTAAGCAATCAAGTAAAACGGAAAATGAGTTTTCTGCTTGGTTAGGTAATACAGCTGGGGAAGTTAAAGTGCAAATGCACGAAGTTATCTAGTCTGCGTGTCGACAAGCAAAACAAAACTCAGCGTAAGGCGACAGCAGTGACGACATAGAACAACTGAAGGCTGAACTTACAGCTATTAAAGATAAAGTAATCGCTGAATTACCTCGATGGCAGGAACAGGTTGATAGACGAATTTCACTTATAGAGGATGGGTCAGCACAACCTAGAACGTTGAAACACGTATGTATTCATTACCAGCGATGGCGAGGCATGACAGAATCTCTGACCAGAGAGTTATTTATCGTTGCTAGTCTGCGCTTGACCGCGCGAGACGACAGTAGTAGCGTTATGATATTTTGTGGGGAGCTAACATTTGGCTCATTTTTATTATCATAGATATTTTTACTATTTCTGCAGGGAGGTTACACTTGGCTCCATTTCCATTTACATTTATTATTCTCTATTATCTATTAAAGATTCTCCTGTAAAAAAGAGAAATACAGATGAGTGTTATAATCATAGTTCTAATAATATTGAAGAGTCATATAGAGACGATCGTGAGTTTGATCGCAGGGGATGTGTTACATCTACTAAAGTAGAACTCAATATCTTTAAAGCGAGACAGTTCCAAACATTTACTAATGAAAAGAATTCAGTTCATCCTATGGTATTTATAAAAAGCTTTCATAAGGCATTTCCCAGATCGTGGGAAGAACGTGATAAAATAAAATTTATTATTTCCAAAACCAGTGGTGAGGTATCACTTTGGGCATCAGAAGAAGCTGAAGACTGTCATTCATATAAAAAGTTTGAAAGGTTATTAGTGTTTAAGTATTGGTCACAGAGCCGTCAAAATAGACTGCGTAATCAAATATGTAGTCCCGAATATTATAACGTAAAGAAACTAAATCTCCATAAATACTTTGAGAAGTATATCAATAAAATTCGATATTTATGCAATCCCTTAAGTGAGAGGGAAGTTATCCGAATACTAAAGGGTAAACTCCCCACTCATCTAAGAGAGAAATTAATAAATGTAGACGATGTATCGAACAATTTTTGTCTGTAATCGACTTGTTAGACGTCATTCAAGAATATGCGTAGAGCATGGGATATAAATCATGTGGAGTGAACGGTTGTAATTGTCAACATAATTGTTGTGAATGGTGGAATACTCCGAGGAAGTCTAACAGGAATGGTAATGGGCAACATTATAACCATAATCAGTGCAATTATAGTAATGATAATAACAATGGTAACTCTTATGGATATAGACCCGATTAATCCAATAACCAACGGGATAATAACGATTGTAGTAATAGGATTATGGATAAGGGAAATAAGAAATATAATGGTCAGATTCAAAGTGGGAATAATAATGTGGATAATGGTTCGCGGAAGAGAAAATATGACGATCGATCGGGACAGCAATTCACAACACAGGATAGGCGGGTGCCGTGGAATAATGGACAAAATGTTCAGTGGGGAGCTCCTACTAATAACCGCTGCAGGACAATATGTACCAGTACCATCAGTAGATTTTTCGATTAACGGTAATCATGAATGGAGAAACAATAATTCTGACGTGCGGGTAGCAGTGTTGGACAAAGTTAGCAGTCACCAAAACAACGAGCCAACAAACTAGAGCCAGCTCCTCTTCGCCTTCCAAGTGCAGCTGGCGAGGAAGAGGAAGGAAATAAAGATCTGAAGGTTTACGTGTTAAGATATAATGATGGGATAGATATCAAGGAAGAGTTATTAGAGAATCCAGGGAAATGGAATGAAAAACCTACAGAGTTGGTACAAGTTTTGGTAAATATTAAGATTCTTAATAAAGATATTAGTATTCTGTAAGATAATGGCGTGTCAATTAGCGTGATGAGTGTTGGCTTGTTCAAATTTTTAAATAATAAACAAAAATTACCAGTTCTTCCAGTATCTAACCGTGTGTTATCAGGAGCATTAGGAACACAATCTGTACCCATAAAGGCCCAAGTGCAGTTAGAGATTATAGCTCAGGGGGAAGGACTCAATAGCACCTTCCTGATAGCGCCTAAATTGTCCTATCCATGCATCTGGAGCTGGGATATTATGTGAGAGCGAGAAATAAGACTCGACCTCGCTAAAAGTGTGTGTTGTCTAAATAATAACGGGCACACATTAGAATTAAAGTTGGTTAAGAAATGGGAATTACAAAACAAATTCTGAAATAGAATTAAAATGAAGATGGCTAATGCTTTTGTGCTACTGCTAGCAGTAGAGGACCAAGTAAACTCTTTAAGTGTGAATGGAACGCTAGAAATACAACAGTTGGTGCAAAGTAAAGCATCACAATCTGAATATTTAACTCAAGAACAAAGAAACGAATTAGCAGAATTGTTAAGTATCAATTCAAGTGTGTTCGACCAGAAACCTGTCATTATTAAGAATTACGAACATCAAACGTTTTGCAAAGCCTCGTTTTCGGTTCCCTGGGCGAAACAGGAGAAAGTGGCTAAGGAAATCCGGAAAACGTTAGAATGGGGTATAATAGAACCCTCAAATTCGCCATATAGTAGTCTGCTAGTTATTGTGGGGAAGCCAGATGGGAGCATTCGTCTTGTTTTAGACGCTAGGGAAATTAACAAAATAATATAGCCTGTTCTCACCAGACCTGAAAGTATTGAAGAAATCATACAAGGCTTCCATGGTGTGAAGTATCTCAAATCATTAGATTTGCAATCCTCATACTGGCAGATAAAATAAGCTGAGAATTCTAGAAAGTATACTGCTTTTATTTTTGCAGAAAGGAGTTACCAGTTAGGGTAATGCCATTCGGAATAAACATAAGTAGCTGTGTTTTTATTATGGCATTGGACATGGTGATAGAGTATGATTTGCTACAGAAAATAACAATGTTCGTGGGTGATCTTTTGATATCAACATCCACATGGGAAGAACATATGGATGTGCTGAGTAAAGTGTTAGCGAGATTTCATGAATATAGTGTGACAGTAAACTTAGATAAGTGTAAATTTGGTACAGATAAAATTAAATTCTTAGGGCACATAATATCTCCCGAAGGAATAGTTCCTAACCCTAAGAAACTGGACGCTATTAGACATTGTCCTTATCCACAGATGAAGAAACAGCTTAAAGCCTGTTTAGGGCCAGCATCTTTCTTCAGACGATTTTTACCTAATAATTTGTTAAATAATGATTCACTTTTAGAAATATTAAGGAAAAATGCACCATGGAAGTGGGATAAGGAGTGCAGTAAAGCACTTGACAAAATAAGGGAATCTTTATCGAATTTGAATTTATTGAATTTTGAATATAATTTGTTAAATAATGATTCACTTTTCGGACTATTAAGGAAAAACGCACCATGGAAGTGGGATAAGGAGTGCAGTAAAGCATTTGACAAAATAAGGGAATCTTTATTGAATTCTGATATCTTAAGCCACCTTGATATGAACAAAGAATTTTGCATTGTGACGACGCGTTGGCGACAGGGATCGGCTCTATGTTGTTTCAGACCAAAGAACCTGGAAACATAAAGGATATCAATGTTATATCGTTTGCAAGTCGAACTCTGTCCAATTGTGAAAGGGCCTATACACTGACCGAATGGGAAATATTAGCTGTGGTTTGGGCACTTGAGAAATTTAGATATTTTGTTTATGGTCGAAAGATTGTGGTTTACTGCGATCATAAGGCATTGACTTTTCTGATGACCTGTAATATTCTACATACGCTGTTGATAAGATGGGCTTTAATTTTGCAGGATTACCAAATACAGATGCAGTACATTAAAGGTAAAGAAAATATCGTCGCTGATGCATTGTCAAGGTTACTGCAGTGAATGGATGATGAAAATCAAATAGTAGAACCAGAGAAAAGTTTTCGAGTGATGAAAATTCAAGAAGTGCCCTTCCAAAAAGAAATAGAAAGTATGTGTAAAATATGTCTGCATTACATCATTTAGATCCATACTGGAAAGACATAACAAATAAAATCAAGAGTAATCTAGACGACGCTCAAACACGTAATTATAAGATCCATGAAGGAATATTGTATCGTAGAGCAATAGAGGGAGAAAATAAATGGAGAGTGTGTATACATAAGGATTCGATAAATGCATTTGCATGGTATACGCACTTTTCGTGGGGGCATTTTAGTGCAGACGAATGTACCGAGAAATTAAAGCAACAATGTTTTATACCAAATATGAAAAGGAAATTATCTGAGATATTAAGAAAATGTCCACTGTGTCAAAAAATGAAACCTATTGCCTATAGTAATAAATTATGGTTACAAACTATCATACCATCAAAACCAATAGAATTAGTATCATGTGATGTAATTGGTTCATTACCCACGGCTAAAGGTTGATTTAAATATGTGATTGCATTTTATGATGTGTTTTCTAAGTGTGTGAAAATGTACCCCTTAAGATCAACAAGTGCAGGACCTATGTTAAATAAATTATTAAAGGATTATATCCCTAAAATAGGTAAACCTACTGCCTTGTAATTCTTCTTCAACAGAACATCATACTGAGATATTAATTATTGCAATGTATATCCTAAGAGAACGTCAAGTGTGCCTCATCAGTCCTTACTACTTCCCTATCCGACTTCTTTGCATAATGATTGTTCCTGACTAATCTTTCAAACCGCAGCCTTGACTTCGTCATTAAGAAATTCTGACCCGCTTTACAATCCAATATCTGATTTCTAACCCATCCGCCCAACCAAAAGACCAAAAGACCAATCTGCTGCTTTCTTTCTGCTGTGCGTTCATGGCCCAGCTCTCAAAGGACACCGTTGTGGGCATCTTGAGGGACTGGCCATTGCATCGGCCCTTCGCTGCCTCGCTGTCATCCGCTCGAACGGCCTAGGGTCCGTCTCGTACCCCTCCAGTTATAGAATCTCAACCAAGGAAACGCAAGCACAGATGGTTAATACCACCTGTACAATCACTAATATATCTGAACTTACGACGCTGTCTATCATAAGGATGAGATATGGCTAGCGGTACATGCTAGTCACCTCTCACGAATAGCACATGTTTTATTAGCAAAAATCGTTAATTGAGGGCTGTCATCTAATTTAAATTTTTGTATGCTAAGTAGCTTAGATTCATAAGAGTCTGACACATAATTTATCATGGAGAACTATCCCAGAAAACCTTATGCTTGTAATTAGCTGACGGTTCCGGTAGCCAATAGCCAATAATTTTACCAAATGACTATAGCTGTCAGCCAATTAGGTACGTTCATAATAATATCGTCAATCATTCACGCAACTGTAATTCAACACAGAGATTCATTTTATCACTGTTTTTGCCTTTATAAATAAGAAACAAATACTCTGGTTGATCTTAATTAATTAATGTTCACTTCAAAAATAAGGACATGTTTCACCTTGCTTCATCATGTTGCCAACATACTATGCAAAAAATGAATCAGAATCAGTGACCTAACTGAATCAGCCCTCTCCAAAAATCTCCTTACAACCGCCCATCTCCAGCCCAGGCTGCTTAATTTATTCCAGTGGCTTGTGATGTCACTACAATGACGTCAAACAAGCTCTGCGTCAGAATTGCCGGTCTCGTGAATTAAGTAATATATAAATTTAATTTATGCTGATGGACAATTACGCAGATAATTCAATGCATGTAAATACGTCGTGGAGTCCCTCACGACTTGCCAGTTCTGTTTGCATGCAAATAGAGTTTATAATCTATTGATTGAACCACGTAGAAATGTGCGGAAGGACTGAAACCATACAAAAACAAAAGTTACTAAAAAAAGTAGAAATGATTGGCAAACAGAATGTTACCATGACGTAAATCAAACAATTCCGCTGATCACAGGATTACTAATCTGAATTGAATTTTCCCTGGGTAATGAATTATAAGACCAATCAATGTGCCTCTATCGATGTGTTAAATAATTAATACTAATTAAATAACCGTCCTTTATGTGAAACTAATTGTCAGAATCGAGGTACTTGGCATCGTGCTTGGACTGAAATACAGAAATTGCTTTCAAACGCTTTTTTTTTAAAGAAAAAGTATAAGTTTTAAAGTTCCATATCAACTTTCCCATTATTAGTTCAAGGAAGATTTCCCCCACAAAACCAATTACGTCACCACAAATAAGAGGTTTTTCTGACTTCCAGTATACACTAATAAGGCTGTGGACAGCCTCTGAAAGCGGTACCAACTCTGATAACTTGAAATGTGATAATTAAAAGTGAAAAGATTTATATGGAAAGCGACGGATAGTGTCAATCGATTTTATGTCATGGGGAAAGGAGCTTGTTATATAAGAATTGAAGTACAGTTTTAGATTACAGTTTACATGGGAGCTTTAATCTGAAGCGACCCATTTGCAACAGGACGCAGTCTTCATCGGATTTATGGTGAGTTCAGTAGAATATTATGCGCCAACTTAATCTACTCTCAAGCATGTGGCTCCATATCAGGAACTGCTAGATGTTTTGTGGGTTCAGCATCTTTCGTAACAATTCCTTGTGTTGATTATCGATTTAAATTAAGGCCATCATTTGGCCATATTGTGGTTGTGGAATTGAAATTCGGTGCCGTTCACGTATCCTGAAACTTTTTCAACACCCGACTAGAAGTGCACCACGTGTCCAGGTTTGTACGGACGCCCAGGTTTCTGTCGTTCTTTTTTTGTAACATCTTTCACCTTCTCTGCATGTATTTTCTTCTACTTTTGTAACTAAAATGGATGTGTAATTGTGTTTGATATTTTACCTGAGTAACATCTGTTCACGTGTTTTCTGTCTTCAGCTACTGGAAATATATACTTATATTAACATTTGTTACAGGAAACCCCAATTGATTTCGACAATTTTGCGTACAATATAGTGACTTACACAAGATTTTTGAGAGGTTTAATCAGCCCAAGCCAATATTATTCTGCATTTTTAATTCCATAGTCGCTAAAGCTTTTCGTTCTACTCGTTTTGAACAGTTAATGCTACACATGCCACAAGCAGTAGTACAAAGACATTATCTTTCAGCGTATGTCACTGGATGAAGCGGCGAGATTTTAGAAGCGTATTAATAATATCTGTTGTGCAATCACAGGTCATACTTAAAAAGATGCTTTAGTTGTAAAATATAGTTCCAAATTACTAAATTCATATTAAATCTAGATATTGGTTTTTTGTCAAGAAATAAGCACAGTTTTTATAGACATCGCCTAATTCAAATATAGATTATACTCTAACTTGCAAGATACCTCTGAAATTTACTGTTTGTATCAAGCAGAACCCTTTCAGCATCGTCAATGAGAAGTAGCGATGACAGTACTGTTAGTAATACTAACATTACAGGTTTCGTCACGGTTTTTACTATCATATGACCTATTTCAATAACTTACACGCCATGACCGGATAGATACGTTTAAGTTTCTGGGCGCTAAACAGTGAAGTCGTCAGTTCCCGTTCTTAACGTTATACTCGCAGTACAAGTAGTAGTATTAGTACGTAAATACAGCTCGTTGATTGTGCACACACTCTGAAACAATCAAATTAGGCAGCGTCTACGATGCAACACAGTATTTCTGTAGTTTCCTTACTGTCATCACATAGTCACGTAATACTGATGATGGTCCCTTTGTAGGTCAGAAGCTTTCCTCTTTTGCGCACATAAAATACGAAATGTTATAAAATGAAGTACTGTAATGTTACTGTACGATTGTTGCATTTCACTGGGTTTTCTTTTCCAAAGAAGTTGTTGTTGTTGTGGTCTACAGTCCTGAGACTGGTTTGATGCAGCTCTCCATGCTACCCTATCCTGTGCAAGTTTCTTCATCTTCCAGTACCTACTGCAACCTACATCCTTCTGACTCTGTTTAGTGTATTCATCTCTTGGTCTCCCTCCACGGTTTTTACCCTCCACGCTGCCCTCCAGTGCTATATTTGGAATCCTTTGATGCCGCAGGACATGTCCTACCAGCCGGTCCCTTCTTCTCGTCAAGTTGTGCCACAAACTCCTCTTCTCCCCAATTCCATTCAATGCCTCATCATTAGTTGTGTGATCTTCCCATCTAATCTTCAGCATTCTTCTGTAGCACCACATTTCGAAAGCTTCTATTCTCTTCCTGTCCAAACTATTTATTGTCCATGTTTCACTTCCATACATGGCTACACTCCATACAAATACTTTCAGAAACGACTTCCTAACACTTAAATCTATACTCGATGTTAATAAATTTCTCTTCTTCAGAAACGCTTTCCTTGCCATTGCCAGTCTACATTTTATATCTTCTCTACTTCGACCATCATCAGTTATTTTGCTCCCCA
The DNA here is from genome assembly GCF_023864275.1 of Schistocerca cancellata. Classification (NCBI taxonomy): domain Eukaryota; kingdom Metazoa; phylum Arthropoda; class Insecta; order Orthoptera; family Acrididae; genus Schistocerca; species Schistocerca cancellata. Next base: position 223,998,392 of record NC_064628.1, read on the forward strand.
AATAGCAAAACTCCTTTACTACTTTAAGTGTCTCATTTCCTAATCTAATTCCCTCAACATCACCCGACTTAATTCGACTACATTCCATTATCCTCGTTTTGCTTTTGTTGATGTTCATCTTATATCCTCCTATCGAGACACTGTCCATTCCGTTCAACTGCTCTTCCAAGTCCTTTGCTGTCTCTGACAGAATTACTATGTCATCGGCGAACCTCAAAGTTTTTATTTCTTCTCCATGGATTTTAATACCTACTCCGAATTTTTCTTTTGTTTCCTTTACTGCTTGCTCAATATACAGATTGAATAACATTGGGGAGAGGCTACAACCCTGTTTCACTCCCTTCCCAACCACTGCTTCCCTTTCATGCCCCTCGACTCTTATAACTGCCATCTGGTTTCTGTACAAATTGTAAATCGCCTTTCGCTCCCTGTATTTTACCCCTGCCACCTTTAGAATTTGAAAGAGAGTATTCCAGTCAACATTGTCAAAAGCTTTCTCTAAGTCTACAAATGCTAGAAACGTAGGTTTACCTTTCCTTAATCTTTCTTCTAAGATAAGTCGTAAGGTCAGTATTGCCTCACGTGTTCCAATATTTCTACGGAATCCAAACTGATCTTCCCCGAGGTCGGCTTCTACCAGTTTTTCCATTCGTCTGTAAAGAATTCGCGTTAGTATTTTGCAGCTGTGACTTATTAAACTTATAGTTCGGTAATTTTCACATCTGTCAACACCTGGTTTCTTTGGGATTGGATTTATTATATTCTTCTTGAAGTCTGAGGGTACTCCGCCTGTCTCATACATCTTGCTTACCAGATGGTAGAGTTTTGTCAGGACTGGCTCTCCCAAGGCCGTCAGTAGTTCTAATAGAATGTTGTCTACTTCCGGGGCCTTGTTTCGGCTCAGGTCTTTCAGTGCTTTGTCAAACTCTTTACGCAGTATCGTATCTCCCATTTCATCTTCATCTACATTCTCTTCCATTTCTATAATATTGTCCTCAAGTACATCGCCCTTATATAGACCCTCTATATACTCCTTCCACCTTTCTGCTTTCCCTTCTTTGGTTAGGATTGGTTATCCATCTGAGCTCTTGATATTCATACAAGTGGTTCTCTTTTCTCCAAAGGTCTCTTTGATTTTCCAGTAGGCAGTATCTATCTTACCCCTAGTGAGATAAGCCTCTACATCCTTACATTTGTCCTCTAGCCATCCCTGCTTAGCCATTTTGCATTTCCTGTCGATCTAATTATTGAGACGTGTGTATTCCTTTTTGCCTGCTTCATTTACTGCGTTTTTATGTTTCCTCCTTTCATCAGTTAAATTAAATATTTCTTCTGTTACCCAAGGATTTCTACTAGCCCTCGTCTTTTTACCTACTTGATCCTCTGCTGCCTTCACTACTTCATCCCTCAAAGCTACCCATTCTTCTTCTACTGTATTTCTTTCCCCCATTCCTGTCAATTGTTCCCTTATGCTCTCCCTGAAACTCTGTACAACCTCTGGTTCTTTCAGTTTATCCAGGTCCCATCTCCTTAAATTCCCACCTTTTTGCAGTTTCTTCAGTTTTAATCTACAGTTCATAACCAATAGATTGTGGTCAGAGTCCACATCCGCCCCTGGAAATGTCTTACAATTTAAAACCTGTTTCCTAAATCTCTATCTTACCATAATATAATCTATCTGATACCTTTTAGTATCTCCAGGATTCTTCCTTCTTTCATGAATCTTGAACCAAGTGTTACCTATGATTAAGTTATACTCTGTGGAAAATTCTAACAGACGGCTTCCTCTTTCATTTCTTACCCCCAACCCATATTCACCTACTATGTTTCCTTCTCTCCCTTTTCCTACTGACGAATACCAGTCACCCATGACTATTAAATTTGCGTCTCCCTTCACTACCTGAATAATTTCTTTTATCTCGTCATACATTTCATCTATTTCTTCATCATCTGCAGAGCTAGTTGGCATATAAACTTGTACTACTGTAGTAGGCGTGGGCTTCGTGTCTATCTTGGCCACAATAATGCGTTCACTATGCTGTTTGTAGTAGCTTACCCGCACTCCTATTTTTTTATTCATTATTATACCTACTCCTGCATTACCCCTATTTGATTTTGTATTTATAACCCGGTATTCACCTGACAAAAAGTCTTGTTCCTCCTGCCACATAAATTCAGTAATTCCCACTATATCTATCTTTAACCTATCCATTTCCCTTTTTAAATTTTCTAACCTACCTGCTCGATTAAGGGATCTGACATTCCACGCTCCGATGCGTAGAACGCCAGTTTTATTTCTCCTGATAACAACGTTCTCTTGAGTAGTCCCCGCCCGGAGATCCAAATGGGGGACTATTTTACCCCCAGAATATTTTATCCAAGAGGACACCATCATCATTTAACCATACAGTAAAGCTGCATGCCCTCGGGAAAAATTACGGCTGTAGTTTCCCCTTGCTTTCAGCCGTTCGCAGTACCAGCACAGCAAGGCCGTTTTGATTATTGTTACGTGGCCAGATCAGTCAATCATCCAGACTGTTGCCCCTGCAACTACTGAAAAGGCTACTGCCCCTCTTCAGGATTCACATGTTTGTCTGACCTCTCAACAGATACCCCTCCGTTGTGGTTGCAACTACGGTACGGCCATCTGTATCGCTGAGGCACGCAAGCCTCCCCACCAGCGGCAAGGTCCATGGTTCATGGGGGGTCCAAAGAAGTAATCGAGTACATTTGGCCAGTATCCGCTACGAAGGCGAGTAAGGTCCATTTCTTCCTTGTTTTGAAACTGGAAGGATTTGCGCCACGGCTGGATTATTGACTTCACTAAATGCGACCATCATCAAATGTTGAATGATTGGCGACGGACCGCACGTCATTGTGAACTTCAGTGTCATAAGTAGCGATCTGTACTTCAAACTGAAGTGCTATCCGAAGCCACACACTTTACATTTGATGACAGCACATCAGGCATTGTAACCGACCACATGCCAATAGATCGACGGACGACATTTTTATATTAACAGTTCTCCAGGTTCCTAGTTTGTGGCGAAATGGCCGTGAATCAGAGTACAATGAGGAGAGTAGATGCGCATGGATAACCTTGGTTCTGTACTTGATGTTGGCGACTTCATCTGATCGCCCCACACTAGCATGCCACAGCAGAACGATGTACGCTGGCTCCATGTGTTAACAGATTAGATCCTTATCACCTGGTTAGGTTCTGAAACTTAATGCCAGATGCAGAAACGAGCCCCTCACGTTCGATTGCCATGGTATTTTAGTGTGATAATGCTACGTAACAAGTGCTAACACAATTCTTACGATGACATAAACGTACGTAGCAGACATAGTCGACTTGGCTACGTTAATATGGGTCTACCTTACGTAGTAATTCTGACTTAGTTGTAGCATACTAAGAAACTAACACATTACCGTAAGATGTAGTTTTTATTTACTGGCACGTACGAACAATTAAAACATCTGTAAACAAATTTAAGACAATCTGCTACAGTGTCCAGCAAGCAGGTCAGAAGTCAATGCTAGCAAGTAGTAAAACAATAGTGCGTTCATGTGAAAACATTTTGATTTTCTCCGCCTACAAGGAACCATCCTAGACGCTTATGTTTCGGCTTGAAAAGAAATAAAAAGGAAATTTAGAAATTGAACCATCTAGTGACTTACTCCATCTGGTAACTGTTCTGGTTCGGTAGAGAATAATAAAATCACAGTCATCATTGCACCTGTCGTTGATTAAATGGTAAATACCTAAATGGATCCCATAATGTTTCTTTAATTAATGTTTGATGTACATACCACACAGCCCGGATCATCTTACACTGATCATACATCTGACGATTGGAAATTTTTTGGAAATTTGTGGTAAGGACTTATGGACCAAACTGCTGAGGTCATCGGTCTCTAAGCCTATACACTACTTAATCTAACTTACACTAACTTACGCGAATGACAATACACACACCCATGTCCGATGCAGGACTCCAACCTCCGACGGGGGCTGACGCGCGGACCGTGACAAGGCGCCTCATACCGTTCGGCTACCCCGCGCGGCAACGATTGAAATCTCTATAAATACAAAAGTACATAAAGAGCACATACACTGACGTGAGTCCTGTCCGATATCTATCAAATTTTGTTGATATGTTCATCAAAAACAAGTATTGAATGCTTAATCTCTTATTCGGTTCGAAACAGATGTCCACCCACATCATCAGTATTCCTAAAAATGCCTTTACACCATTATGTTAGTTGTGGTCTGAGAACAAACTGCCATCTTTCAAAGCTTCAATCACTTGCTGCCCCAGTTAACGCAGATTGCAGACCGGAGCCTAGTATCATTGCATACATCTTCCCTTCGCATCTCGGACATGGTCTACGTCTTAAACAATCGGGAAATGTAGTATGCCATTCAAGGCATTTTTGGTCTGAACTTCAGCGTGGAGTCTTTCAATATTCTGCAAAAATACAGGGTGTCCCAAAAAGAATGACCCGATTTTACCTTGTAATAATACTGAGACAAATGTAACTGAAGAAACAGCGCTAGATGTAATCGGCATGGTCTAAAGTCTCAGAAAAAATCCGCTAGATGTCGCTACGCGCGCTGACCTGGAGCGTGCAGCCAGTCCCGCGCAAAATGGCGTCCGCGCAACAGAAGGCGTGTTGTGTTATTGAATTTAGTCGTACCCAATCAGTGGTCGCAGTTCACCAGGCGTTTCATATTCGATTTCGTGCTAAACCACTATCTCCAAAGAATATTCGACGGTGGTATAAGCAGTTTGAAGTAACAGGGTGCCTTTGTAAAGGCAAAAGTCCTGGCTGGCCATGTATTCTTGAACAAACAGTGGAACAAGTCCGACGAGAATTTGAGTGGAGCCCCCACAGGTCTACACGTCGTGTCAGGCGAGTACATGAGTTACCGTGCATGACAGTGTGGCGTGTGTTACGGCGTCGTTTAGCCCTCAAAGCATACCGATTATAACTGGTACAAGCTCTTCGAGATACTGACAAAGTGAAGCGAGTAGACTTTAGCAGTGCTATTCTAGAGGACATGAAAGATGACACTTTTATATCACAGCTGATATTCAACGATGAGGCAAGTTTCCATATTAGCGGTCATAATGTGCGTATATGGGGGGGGGGGGGGGGGAGGGGGGGGCTCGAAAATCCTCTTGAAACATTTGAACACAAACGTGATTCACCAAAAGTGAATGTTTTTTGTGCTGTTTCGCAAAGCAAGATATATGGACCCTACTTTTTTGAGGAAGAAACCGTAACAGGACAATCGTATCTTGCAATGGAACAGAACTGGTTATTCACACAACTTGACTCTGACAATTTCATCTATCAGTAAGATGGAGCATCATCGCACTGGCACAACAATGTGTGCAGTTTCCTTAATGCCAACGTGCCTCAACGCTGGATAGGGTGTACAGGACCGCAAGGCCAGGCTTTTCACTCATGGCCTCCTAAGTCCCCTGACTTAACACCATGTGATTTCTTCAAGAAATGTTTCAAATGACTCTGAGCACTATGGGACTTAACATCTGTGGTCATCAGTCCCCTAGAACTTAGAACTACCTAAACCTAACAAACCTAAGGACATCACACACATCCATGTCCGAGGCAGGATTCGAACCTGCGACCATAGCAGTCACGCGGTTCCAGACTGAAGCGCCTAGAACCGCACGGCCACACCGGTCGGCGTGATCTCTTCCTGTGGAGATATGTTAAACAGTACATTTACGTTCCTTCCTTAGCTCGTGACATTGATGAACTATAAACCAGAATATCAGTTGCTGTAGCTTCAGTGAGAGAAGACACATTATGCTAAATTTGGGATGAATTCGGCTATCGTCCGTGCAGCCAATGGAGGACAGACTGAACATTTATGATAGATTTTTATAAACTTCAGTCTTTTCTGAGTAATTTAGTATGCAATTTGATGATGTTAAGCCATTCCTCCCAATAAATTATTCTATTTAAAAGCGAGTTATTCTTTTTGGGACACCCTGTATACATTTGGTACCTTAGACATGAATAATATGACCACAGGTTATGCCTTTCTTGCCACATCCTATCGAAAATTTATCCCTCTTTCAACAATTACCAAACCAGTCCTGTTGTTGTGTACCTTCTGACACCACAATTCGTGTAGTGGGAGAGGGACGAGCCTCAGTACCAGCGGCTTCCTTGACCTATCGCAAGGTCGTCACTGGACACGTTGGCAGCGATGTGACCAACACAAACACCAGTGATACTGTACATTAGACACCACGAAATGGCAAAAAATGTTGATTTTATCCCATGAGAGTCTCTGTTGTCTGTAGTATAGTGTCAGCAGTAAATGACAAAGAACAACTCTGAATCTTAACCCAGCACCCAGTAATCCGTTTCCCTGATGCAAAACCTGCCTGTAACCACTGCTCGAATTCTAAGCTGCTGTCATCCGTCTGTATCTGAGAGGCACTCCAGCCAGTCTATGACCTTCTCGTTGTGTAGTCCTTTTGGAAGGATACGTCCCTACTCTTCATGCAATACCGTTATGCTGTGGCTCTCCTATCAGCATTCGTTCTGTACCCATTAAACCACAGCAAACAGCCAGTACCATGCACTCGTACGCCAATGAATCGCTCTTCCTCAGCGCCCAAAACATGGCGACAAGCTACACTACCACTTTCTTTGTGTATCATACACTGTGATCTTCAACGGAAAGGCTCCAGCATCGACAGGCACACCCAAAAAGAGCCATATCCTCATATCGTAGGAATGACTTTTTTATGTGCTGAAGATGCTGGAAATATGATCGTAAAAAGGATGAAACTTTACGCATAACAGAGTCATAGACATAATGGACTATTAGTTTGGTAGCACCGGTCATGGTATTTATGCTGCAATTTCTTCCATTTACGTCAGATTACAATAATGTATCATTGTAACAAAGAACACGAGGTTATTGAGTAAATAAAATATAATTACCAATACATTAATTTATGCTGGAGGCGTACTGCTACATCTTCTCCTTATAGAATAACCTGACAAAAAGTTAGTAACCCTACAGAAATTATTACGAGCGTCATTGAATGCCGTGTAATTACATCCCTGGACTTGACAACTGCCTAGATTAGGTTATGAAGTGAGGCCATGTAGGTACGTCGCAAGTATCTTAATCCACTCGCTGAGGATCTAATTGGGCAATTCCACCAAAACGTAATGGATGCTGATGTTGACGGTTCAACCGCTGTTGCAACATGTCCGACAGATTTTCAATGGTATTCAAGTGAGATGATTTTGGAGGCCAAGCGAGATTTAATAGGTGTTCAGAAAACCAATCATTTATTCTCCCAGTCCGACGTAGATTTTGGAGGCCAAGCGAGCTTCAATAGGGTGAAAGAGTGTTCAGAAAACCAATCATTTATTCTCCCAGTCCGACGTACTTTCGATGTTGACTGAAAAGCAGCAACTGACCTTTCAGAATGCTTAAATAAACATGCTGCATGTTAGTGGTCGCCTCAGTGTGTGGGCCCAAAACATCACAGCCCCACCTGGGGCTTGAATCTGACATTCCACACAATCAGGATGAAATGCTTTTTGGCCTTTGGTGCACTCGACGACGTGCGTCATCTGAATATGGGCAAAAACCGATTCTTCAGACCACATTGCTCTCCGACAATCAGCCACCGTGCACTTCGACGATTCACAGCTCACTGAAAATGCACCGCTTTATTTGTTTGCGTGAGAAACGACCTGTTTAGAGGTAACCGACTCTATAAATTTTTGCATGCAGTTCCCGTCGCAATGTTGCCTCGCTAACAGATTGAAATGGGCCTTTATTCACTGCCTATAGCAACTACTGTGGGCTTTGGAAGCGATTATGATGCGGAAGTCGCAAAACGCGTCTCTGGCCCCTCTTAGCCAGGACGCGTTCTCGACCACATCTCTGACACTGGGCTTCGGGGACACTTGTGTCACATCAATACTTGTGGATGCGTTGAATTGGCTAAAGCGAAAAACCAAGAAATCGAGCAACTTCACACACCTTATGGCCATGGTCACGCCCATGCAGGCTGGGAACTTTAAGCCACTCTGTCACGTCATTACATTTACCCGTATATATATACAATATCCTCTTGAAACATAAAGGTCTCGCTGATCACTACTTCCTTATGCTCACGCAGAGGCAGTGTGCGTACGGTTGAGCACGTCACTCGATGGCTGCACCATTCGTAAAGGTGTAATAATTCACCAGTACATGAGCGCTTGGGTGACTAATTCTGTGTTTGGTGAGTTTATAATAGTTCCCAAGGGTAAAGATCAACAATACCTAGATATGTTATTATCTCCTAACTGGCCAGTTCATACTGTCAGTTCTCGATACGTGTACAGAAAATAATTTCTTAAGAACTACAAGCTGATTTTGTAAACTTTTGCATTTTCTGACTCTAAGGTAATGGAAATATTACTGAAACTGGCGTTCCACCTTGCTTAGTCTCTTATACAGAGTTGCTCTCTGATTGCGTTACATATCACACGAAAATAATAAGTAATGTAAATAAGCTTCTTCCAGCGATAATATGCCATTGTCCCGTCTATGTTCTGGTCACCTTTGTTTTCTTTCGTACGGTTTCTCTCAATGATGTCCTTTGCTAACAAATCTCTCTCCATAACAATACTGTAAAAAGCTGGTGAAATTTAGTTGACTGTCAACAACGAGGACGTACTCCGCTGAATCGACTAGGAAACGAATGTATGGAAACACTGAGCACTGTTCGTAAAGGCAGAGATGGGAATATATCCAACATATAGTTAGCGTACTGTGTAAGTGGCAGGCTATATCAGAATAGTTAGACGACATATGGCTCCCTCCTCCCACGCCTCAGGGCATGTGGCACTAGCCCCCGGTCAAAGAAAAACAGCAGTCACATATATCTATGTACAGATGTCCTGAAATTTTACAACCAGGAATTTTAATAACTATTTCTCTCATTTCTTCACCACTCAATTAATTATTGAATGAAATACAGGGAACAAAATGTCATACAAATAAATTACTTCTTACTTTTTCCACTGTACGTCTGTAATCCTAAAGTATAAATTTAAATTGCTGCGATTTTGGATATGCCTCTGTCTGTTTTTGTCATCACTTGTATCATTATTTATTACAGTTTTAAACGTTGCTGTTTCTCAGTAACCGTATAAACTTTTCAAACATAGGAATCACACAGTCAAAAATGAAATTTTGAGAAACCCTATAAAGTAATGCATAGGATATCAATTATTACAAAAAACCATATCCGACGATGACAATAAATTGTCATGACGTAAAGAGGTTACTTACATAAAATTACACTGCATGAAGGCAATGATCGGAGTTTAAGCAGATATGTTCAAGTTCAAATAAAATAAATACGTTCCACCTGTGGCATGTATGCCTAGCTAGGAATAGCATCAGACTGATCTGCCCAGTGATATACATTGCTGCCACTGAAACAATGCAAGTTACACTACTTATCCGGCGCGGACAGTGACATGTGCCCATTTGAAACATTATAACAGAAATAATTGAAAAAAAAAGACTGAGGCGGGGCCGCGGACCAGCCCGGTATTGACCTAGCGGTATGTGGAAAACCGCCTAAAAACCACATCCAGACTGGCCAGAACACCGGACCTCGTCAGTAATGGCGGGCAAAAAATAAAAATATATGAAATAGACAGTCCATTATAAAAACAAAATACAAAGGAAGAGAGATTGATGTATTTTTGAAAATACAGCGTAGTCGAGCTGATGAAGTATAACTAAGAACCATCTACTAGGCCTTACAGAAATTACTATTACTTAAAGGACAGAAATATACGGAAAATTTACACAAACAGCCGTAGAATCAAAAAAATATCTGCATGTAGGTAACTTTAGTAGTAAACATCTATGAGTTTCGAAAAAAAGAGATGTTTCGGAACTAGAGGCAGAAAAATATAGTAAAAAAAACAGATGAATCAAAATTCCGCGAGTAGTGGATTACAAGCATTGAAAATATTTTTGTTACATAATTGTTACTGTTCATTGAGGATGAGGCCATCGTTCGTAGAAATCTGCTTTAAAATCTCCAGCTCTTCGTGTACATCGAGCCCATGACCTTTCTTTTTTCTAAGAAAAATGAAAATTTCTTCAACGCTTTTCGGTTTGTGGCCGGAAATTAACATAATGGGAATGCAGAATTATGTAAATTAGTGCCTATTTTTCCCAATAAATGTTCCTTGTACCTGACTCTTCCAGTTCATCCTATACTGTATAATAAACTGAACACGTATCACAAATGAGTTTACACATTGTGTATAGGAATAGCTGTGGAATTGAGATTGTGAATGAAATTTTTTGAAATTTATTGTTCGTGGAAAAGGTAACTATGAATCCATATTTTTTAATTAGAAGACGACGAATATTATGAGAAATAGGGCCTAGAAGTGGAATTTATAATACATTTTTGTATTCGTTACTATCAGAAACAACACTGATGCCTAAAATTATCACTTTAGCGTCAGTTTCAACTTTGAAGATCTTGTCAACTATCGAGTGATCATAGCCGTTTTTAACTGAAATATTTTTTATTATATTCGTTTCGTTGTTGAGCTTGTCAGCTGGCATAGGTACAGAAATTATTGGACGATGAATGGCTGAATGGAAAAATGTTTTGTTATGGGAATGAGGTTGCACTGAAGTAGCGGACACAGTTTGATCCGTATTAGTGGCTTTACGAAAAGTACCGCAAGAAAGTCTGTCGTCAATAGCTATACTGAAGTCCAAGTAATCATCTGACGATCGTTATTTTCTAATTCACAAGTGAAACTAATTTTTTCATGAAGACTATTAAAAATTTCAAACAAATCCTGAATTCTTTTCCGGGAACCACTGCATATGATCAAAATGTCGCCTACGTACCGAGGAAATGACAAAATACGCAGATCATCAGTGAAAAACTGTTGAATTTCTCTTCCAGCGAACTGATGACAATATCGGCTAAAATGCCTGCCAGTGGGTTACCCATTGCCAAGTCGTCAGGCTGATGGTCAGGCTGTTTGGAAAATAGAGGGTAATTATTTATTGATTTTCTTCGGTTGTCTTTTCCTATGCCACAGAGTAAGGTAAGATTATTGTCAAGCATTTCAACATGAATTCTGGAGGGGGGCAATTCCAACCTCACCGCCGATCAAAACTTGAGCTCTTTTGAATTCAATACGATGAAGTTTTAAGTATGTAGAGAGCCTCTGCAGGAAAAGTGGGAACCGACACCGACGAGGTGGCCCAGTAGTTAGCATACTGTACGACTATTCAAACGCACCTCCGGCTATTCGGATTCGGACGACTTGCATTTCCGGCCGATTTGAATCCCCATCCTTGACCCAATTCAATTTTGTGCTCCGTCTCTAATGACCTCGATTTCGACGGGACGTTAAGGCCAGACTTCCTTCCATCCTTCCTTCCTCTGAAATCCGATTGTAATGGCAGACGAATATTAACAGTTATCGAAAAAAATGGCTCTGAGCACTAAGGGACTTAACATCCGAGGTCATCAGTCCCATAGACTTAGAACTACTTAAACCTAACTAACCTAAAGACATCATACACATCCATGCCCGAGGCAGGATTCGAACCTGCGACCGTAGCAGCAGCGCGGTTCAGGACTGAAGCGTCTAGAACCGCTCGGCCACTGCGGCCGGTAACAATTATCGCACGATGGCTTCTATCTTAAGGCACCAGGGTTAATATCACACTGAAAACTTGTCAATAACTTCAGGATATCTGAATATTATTTGAAGGTTCACATCGGTTGTTAAAAAGGAATTATTTGTCAACGTCTCTTGGTGGATTAAATATAGCTATTTTCTGTTTCATGGCGTTGCTGTGCGGAGATTTCTTCATTATCTTCATCCATCTCTATTCTGTGACGTGTAGTGTTATTGTACGATAATCACAAGAACATGGAATTTATTCATGGGAATACATTTCGAAGTTTTTTTGCAAACAAACTGCAAAGGAAACCGGTTACATCGGTGCACGTATTTTCATGTATTAAGAGGTGTTTGCTACTGCTGTTCCGATCAAAATTTCAGGGCCAGTAGCAGTAAAACAGGTCTCTAACTGGGGCGTCAACTGAACGTAACAAGGTCACTACCTTGCACTGAAATTATACATTCAAACCAGAGCTTCAACATTCAGTGCTGATGATTATGTATAAGTACTTATACTTTTTAGGATTTGTGAGCCATCTTTGTCTTTTGCGTTAGTAAGAAAATCACAGCTTAGTGAAAAGTTGTCACGCACACGTTCTTTTCCGTAGCATTCACAATCGTGCAGTGGACAACTGTGCGCACAGGAGTGAGGGCACTTCGATCGGCATGTAGTGAGTCAGCACATATGGTTCAAATGGCTATAAGCACTATGGGACTTAACAGCTGAGGTCATCAGTCCCCTAAACTTAGAACTAATTAAACCTAACTAACCTAAGGTCATCACACACATCCATGCCCGAGGCAGGATTCGAACCTGCGACCGTAGCAGCAGCGTGGTTCCGGACTGAAGTGCCTAGAACCGCTCGTCCACCGCGGCCGGCGTCAGCAGATAATCAGGGTTGATAGTAAGTGCACAAATGAAGTGAAAGCATTGACGGTGCCACGCGTTTTCCCCAGCCACTACTGTACTTGTTTACTGTAGCGTACCCGTGTTTTCCCGCCAACGACCAAGTGCAGTATTGTCGTGGCTGAGTAGTGATGTAGCCCAGTAGGAAACGGACAATAAGGAAGGGTCACGTAGACGGCTATCTTGTCGGTGGTATAGGCGATCAACAAATCATAATAACTGTTTGCAACAAATCACAATAACTGTTTTGCGTAGGCGGTACTGGACACCTTTCTCTAGTTTTAGGAATTGCAGAGTTAAATACGAATCTGTGTCTATTTTTGTGTTTGACTATGGATTTTAGTCACATTCTGACCAACCTCGAGTCAACCGACCGGAGTGGCCGAGCGGTTCTAGCGCTACAGTCTGGATCCGCGGCACCGCTACGGTCACAGGTTCGAATCCTGCCACGGGCTGGGATGTGTGTGACGTCCTTAGGTTAGTTCTAAGTTCTAGAGGACTTATGACCTCAGAAGTTGAGTCCCATAGTGCTCAGAGCCATTTGAACCAACCTCGGGTCACAAAACAGATATTCAACTCTGAATTCTACAGTAATTGCCATGACTAATACTTCTTGAATCGTTCTATTCCTGTGTAAAATTTGTTGTAGTAACACATATTCTACAGCAATGTAAACATTATTGCCTGCTGCTAGAACGACGAATTCATTTTATACCATCCCAGCCTCCAATTTCCCAGTTTACCTCACCGTCTTGCATCTAAATTACTCAACTGTGGCTTCGTTAATACTTCAGAGCATCACTATGTATCACATCTCGTAATACTGGACTTCGCTATAACTCTTCCGTCATCACTAACAATGTCCAGGCAATGGTAGGAAAGACGAAATTAAATTTTGTTTCTGCATCTTTATTTCCCCAACAGCCCTGCTGCAGTGCCAAGAATGGTTCCCGTCATATCACCTAGGTTAAGTGCTGTCTGCCTCTGCTAGCACTTCGATGAGTGACCCTTCGGTTTTGCCGAGCAGCTTTGACCAGCGGTCTGCACTCGGCCCTTGGGAGGCCAATTGAGGTGCTACCTGATTAAAAAGTAGGGCCTCCGGTGACGAAAACGGTTAGGAGAGCGATGTGCTGAGCGCATGCCTCTCCATATTCGCGTCCAGTGACGCCAAGCGTCTGAGTATGACACGGCGGTCAGTCGGTATCGTTGGACCTTCAGAGACGTGTTTGGACGGAGACATCTTTATTTCAGCAGAATGTCTCTCAGTGCTTTCAGAGTATAATTTCCTTAGTAATTAAAGAAAAACATCTCAGCTGTATTGTGGGGCAGCTGGTTGGAATTTAATTGTTAATTATATTTAGAATGTAATGTAGAATAGATGCATTTCCCTGCCATTTAACCATATGTGGGGCAGCAGGTGGAATTAATTGTTATATAAATGATTCTATTATTTATGCTATCTTTTGCCGTTCTCAACACTGGCTCTCTAATTACAATATTGGCAACCAGAAAGTGATTAGCAAAACGTGAAGCCTGTAATTAGAATTCCTAGTGCCCATTTCAGCTGAGAAATATACTTATAGCTACAGATAAAGCTCTGAGGAATTAGGAGATTGTCTGGGATTCATAATCAAAAACGATCGTGAAAAAAAACTTCGTTATATTCTGAAAGTCACAGATGAAAAAAAAAAAAAAAAAGAATCCACACAATCTGACTAACAGAGCAGTTCAGAGTCTAATGCGCTGATGCAACTATAACTGTCCAAATTAAAGGTTTAAATGAATGCTCGCCATAATTTAATGATAACGTTCATCAAACGCCACGCTAAATAATGGTAGAATGTCTGTCCTGCGGCGGCACGTGAAAATACGACATACGCAAACTGAAGGTAGATAATTAAAGTTATCCCAGAATTAACACGTCACTCGAAAATGATTTCATGGTTACGCGTATCCCGAGTAACTTAGTACGGCATCCGAGGCTGTTTATAGCAATGATACCGACGCGACGCGACTCCCGACACAGATGGGGTGCTATTCAGCGTCTGGAGAGAACTGGGGCCTTCCTTCCTCGCGCAGAGTTCTTATATATAAAGCCGCGGTGCGGACGTCTAAGGGAACGCCTGTTCAAATCGGCTCTCCCGACTAGCCGCTGGGCTAGTAATGCACCACTTTAAGTTATTGAATAAATCATCGCTTCCTTTGCTGATGACAGATGAAGCTCTCAATTTAAATGCGCAATCTGCACACACGTAAGTAATCATAATAAAAATCTGACGTGGCTAAGTAAAATATTTTGGGCGAGAGAATTAATTTAATTACACTACACGCATTAGACGAGCTCTGAACTTGCCCTTTGGAGATACGCTATCGCTATAGTTTTATAGTTATTCAATTGAAATTTCTCACATCTTTATGTTTATAGCAGATCTCCATTCTACTTAAATTGAAACATCCTAGCCTTATTTATTAGCCTAGTTAATCTATCTTGCTTCCTTAATTTTTAAGACAAAAACCAGAAAATATTGAATTTCAACTAAAATCTTAATTTGTGAGATCCAAAGTACTGTCTCCATTAAATTATTATGAAAAAGGAATCTAAATATAAATTTTTAAGTCTCTAGCTCTTTTCTGTTGCGCCAATGATTTTTACAGAAAAACGTCCAAATTTCGAAAATGGTTAAAGTTATCGAACTGACATTCAGCACATATTAATTTAGTATTACTCCTGACATGCTAGAACCGTTTCAGGTTATTTACTTGATTTTTAAAGTATTTCGCAACATTTATGACGTCAGAGCTAGTTACAGCGGACTACGTTGGCACGCAACGGAAAGATTGAAGAGAATTTTATAAGGCGTGAGTAGGCTGCTTCCCTACAGTATTATTATGCATTTATTGTGCTACCATCGGTTTCGCTCTTAGAACATCTTCAGGTTGCCGATATGTGCTAAAGTGATGAGACAAATGGTCTGGTTTTCATATATAACGTTGAAGACAAGTAAACTGTACGTAGCATGCCGTGCCTCCTCGCCATACTTCCGCCACGCCGTCGGCAGAATATTTGTGATCATCGTTTCTGGACACGTTCATTAACATTACATACGGCAACCGGATCATTTGTATAATGCCTTTAACACAACTCGGCAACCTGAAGATGTTCTAAGAAACAAACCGGTCATAGCTCAGTAAATGTGTAATAAAACAGCTGAGGTGGTTTTCCTTAACGAGTAACATTAGTGTCAGCTCTGATGCTCACCTTGATCAAGGCTATACTTTCTCTTTAAGCAACGTTTAACACAATGTGTGTTACAGGGTAGATTAATTCCATAGGAAAGAATATAAAGGAAACGCCGCACTCTTAACTGGCAGTTAATCGTCACGAAATTGTTCATTTAATGAGATTTTATCTACATTGCAAATATTTCTGAAGAGCGTGTAAATGTCAGAGCTCAATGTAACACACACATTCAAATGACCCCTCTGCCAGGATGTAGCGTTTAATTGCTGGTTTCAGAAGTCCTTTGTTGAGACGGAACATGAGCCGTTTATTGTGTGCGTTGTTTTAATTGGCGATAGCCCGCTGTGGCGCCGTGATGTGGGGAGCCGCTTTTGTATAATGGTCATTAGGCAGCAACTTAATTAAAAATACACGATCCATTAATTTGAATTATGGATAACGTTGAGTACGATTGTCGGAGCTAATCCTGATGGGTGAAAATGAAAAAGACACTGTTAACCCTTTGATATGATTTATGAAATTTATTTGAACAAAGCGGAGATCAAACAATTTGATGTTAGGGGAGATAATAGCTTCGCGTTGTACCCGTAAAATGCGGTAGCCGTGGTGCTGGGGGAGTTACAGAGAAGCGTAGACTTTTCCTGGAAAGTGCATGCTGGTTTTGTGGTAGCGTTAAAACGTGTGGAAATCCCGTGAAAGGTAATTATACTGCGAGGTGTCAGCAAACCAACTAACAGTTGGCTTATTTGGTTTCGAGTGACGTCAGTCGAACGCTAAGAGTGATCTGACCTTAATAGACTGAAGTGGGGATGTTTTGAACGCAGTACAATTGTGTTTACATAAGTTGAATTACAGCGAATCAAGTGGTACTAGGACCTGGTTAGTGATGAATGGGTTTAAATGTACGAATTTTAAAACTATTTGGAGCAAGTAGCGCCATAGAGTGAGGTGGCGCTTTTTTTCAACCACTGCACTCCTACCTGAGAAGAGTAGAGTTGAAATTTTCCTCTGGCCACACATATTTTCGTTTTTTGTGGTTCCTGACAATATGAGGATGGTTTTTGCAACCAGACGCCTTCCTTTGATTGCATTTCTAATGCCCGCGTCTATAACAAGACGTTAAACACAGAACTTCTAAGTCCCTTCATCAGCAATAACTGTTTGCTAACATTACTTACGTTAAGACAGTAATAAACACAATGATATGAGTGGCATTTTTATGTTGTGGTTCCGTTCAGATACACTATTATTTATGTTAAGTTCCTACTGACGTGTAGTTCTAATCGATTCTTACGTATTATTATACATTATATTCTCATGTAACATTACAGTTGCAAAATTAACTATGTCTGCTAATTATGCACGACTAAACTGCTGAACAGATTTTCACGAGTCCTGAGGAAGAAAGTAGAAAGAAAAAAACATCGACCTTTAGAGGGTGAATGACGGATGCTGACGACGCTTTCGCGGAGGCTGGCGAATCCGGGCACTTTTAGATTATTGTGTGGCGGTGCGAATCCAATATTTACTCTTGAACGCGGCCTCCGAAGTCTTGTTCCAGCACCTGGAGAATATGCACAGTTTTTACTACTAGATATTGTGCAGATACAATAAATCCAGCGGTAAACCCGAGAACAGTGCGTAACTGCTCCTGTAACAAAAATCAAAATAATGCCGAATGTCAGTTTCATTAGAAATTTTAAAGCAAGTTCATTGCTGTCACGTTTCATGTTACGGGAAGCGAGCTTATTGTTGACTGGTATCTCTATTGTAACAGTTTTCTAAGTGAAGTAAAAGTCTTTGAATCACTGTGTTCTCTGCCACTGTTCGGTAACAACTCAACTGACGGTATATGTAGGTATGAAGAAGCTGAAACGGAAGAAACGTGAGAGATGAAGCCAGAAATGCTAATTCGGTCCTGTTATCTTTCTCTTTTCTTTTTTTAGGAAGGTATGTTCGGAAAAAGTACGTGGATATACTAATGTGTAGAGACGAACATGTCTGGGAACTTTTCCCCGAAACGAAAGGTCAAAGAGGCAGATGTGGCTGAAATTAGGCCTAAGGTTTTTTTGTGTTACTTACTTTGGCCAGGTTGTACCGCTCTGGATATACAACTCTAAAGGACCTGTAGCGCACAAATTGTTTTTGAATTAAGGTATTTCATACTAAGATGTGTTTGTACTGGTTCCTGTTCCTATTCAGATGCATACGATTTGATAGCATTCAAAGCAGACAATGGAGAAAGACAATCGGTAAACTTACACCTTTTAGGTAAACACCTGGGCAGTAGGAGACGAACAGTAACAATATCTGCAGTATCTCAGTATACTAGGATCAGTTACTTGCTTTCAGAAGAAAGTCTAGTCTTCGTCAGTATGTATATACCAAGCAAACCACAGAAGTATGGTCTGAAAATTCTAACGCTTCTGAAGACAGGGCGGACAATTGGTTTACAAGATGCTGCTTGTCTAAAGACTTACTGTAGAAGAAACCTACATTGTTTGGAACTGTCAGTAAAAGTAAAATAAGATTTCCTCCTGAAGTGTGAATGCTTATTTCGAAATCAAGAGGACTTGACAATCGTCTTGTACGTGCCAAAAGAGAACGCGAATATGACCCTACTTTTACGTATGCACTTCGAGAGTGGAACAGATGAAGCCAGAAAGAGAAAAAGGCATGAATCTGTCAAAGAGTAAAATTCTACAAAAACAGGAGTCAATACATTGGATGAAATGTGCTTTATCTCATTAAGGAAAACAAGACGTTGGCTCAGTGCAATATTTTTTCCGTATCTTGGATATTTCTTTAATAAATCGTCAAATAATATTTACCAGAAATAATGAGACCAAGGATATGATTAGAATATTTTTCCTACGAGAACTAGGGGCGCAGCTAATACGGCCAGCTATACAAAAGAGAGGAGCGACGACATCCCTACCGAAAACTATCAAACAGAAAGTGGTCAAGATAACAACACAAGAAGATGGAAACTTAGGACCTTCGATAGAAAGACCACAGCTTGGAAACAGAAATGCCGGCCGGAATGGCCGAGCGGTTCTAGGCGCTACAGTGTGGAACCGCGCGACAGCTACGGTCGCAGGTTCGAATCCTGCCTCGGTCATGGTTGTGTGTGATGTCCTTAGGATAGTTAGGTTTAAGTAGCTCTATGTTCTAGGGAACTGATAACCTCATAAGTTAAGTCCCATAGTGCTCAGAGCCATTTGAACCATTTGAAACAGAAATGTGGACGATGATAGAAACAAGAAAGGATGATGTACTAAGTGCACAAGAGGTACAGACGTGAAAAAATACAATTTTGTGTATTAAGTTCTTAAACATGTTACAATTTGTAATGACTGTATCGATGAAGAACAATTTTCTGATTCGGAATGAAACATAAAATAATACAGAAAACGTTGAAACTTGACAAAAATAAAATACATTGGCACACACACACACACACACACACACACACACACACACGCACACACAAACACAAAACACACACACAGAAACATGTACTGTTCATATAAATTGAAGATTGACATAAAGAAATTTACTATGTATTATTAATATTTTTTAGTGTTAATGTTTACATTAAGGTTATCAAAGCGCATAAAACTTATAAACCTGAGGAAGAGTTTAAGACTTTAGCACAATGATGTTACAACAGTTTTTGAATTATAACAATATTGAGTCCGTAAGAGTTAAAACAATAACGTCAGAAAAGCCTTAAGAAATATTGTTGAAATTATATAAACTAACGGAAAATATCGCAACACAAAAAAAGTAATTAATGCAGAGTAATGGCATTTCGGGAACGCATTTGTCTAGGTAACTTATTTAAGTGATTAACGCTGCAAGAGCACAGGTTAAAGTTAACGCGCTCTCACCACAAGCATCACTGTTTGGACACAAAGATACAAGTGAGTGCCAGGAACAACATCATCGGCAAGCTTACAAATATTAGATGGGGAGCACAGCCCACAGTTCTCTGCACGTCAGCTGTAGCGTTATGTTTCTCCACTGCGAAGTACTCGGCACTTGTATGGCAAAAATCCACCGATGCAAAACTAGTAAATTTAGTCGTGAATGAGACAGGATTCATCATAACAGGCTGCCTCCACCCAGCTCCCACAAACCAGCTGTACCAACGTATGAGCATAGTTCCTCCAGACATCAGAAGGAGAACAGCTACAGAAATCGAGAAACAAAAACAAGAAACAGATCCCATGCATCCAATGTTTGGACACTACCAACAACCTAAAATACATTTAAAAAAAAAGAGTTTTCTACAAACAACTGATCCAACCGCTGTACCGCCTGGAGTAGGACGAGAAAAGCTGTGGCGAAAGTCGGAACCACGAAGACCAGGGAACAGCTCCAGGAAAGAATCTACAGGTGGATTCGAACTTCCATACACGATCTGGAAAGGCTCGAATAGATTAAGAACGGGTGTATCACGATGCAAAGTAAACCTGAAAAAATGGAGCCATATGAGTACAGACGAGCTCTGCGAATATGCAAAACTGCAAGATCCACAACACCTACCAGTCTGCAGGGAACTGGACGAATCTTGCAAGATACAGGACCTGCTAACAGCAAATGACAAAGCTGTACAAGCTGGAACGCACTGGGATCCGCATCCGATATAAAGTTTGTTTTACTTTGTGTTTTACTTTATTTAATCTTCACTTCTCGCAGTACCATGTATAGTACTGCTGTATGTTTTACGTTTTCTCTTTTTTGTAATCTTCCACATTTTGTAAAAGTGATCTCGTGAATACGATAGATAAAATAAATACTGCTAATGTTAAACGATGGTACATTAATAACTGGTGTAGCTACCAGAATCCTGAAAGCAAACATGCAAACGTACGCGTACTGTGTACTACAGGTGCCGGATACCAGTTTTTGGGAAGGAGTTCCATTCCTATTGCGCTTGGGCGGCAAATATATGGAAAGGTAATGCTATTTGTGAATGACGCTGGAATTGTCGTCTGATGATGTCCCATATATGCTTGGTTGGAGACCGATCAAGGATGCCAAAGCAACATGACGACACTCTGTAGAGCTTGTTGGGTTACAATAGGAGCACGTTGCGCGAGCGTTATCCTGTTGGAAAACACCCTGTGGAATGAAAATGAAATTTCACTCTGCAGCAGAGGGTGCTCTGGTATGAAACTTCCTGGTAGATTAAAACTGTGTGCCGATCCTAGACTCGAACTCGAGAAGTCTGCATTTCGCGGGCAAGTGCTCTACCATCTGAGCTATCCAAGCGCAACTAACGACCCGTCCTTACACCTTCAGTTCCGCCAGTACCTCGTCTCCTACCTTCCAACTTCAAAGAAGCTCTTCTGGGAAACTTGCAGAACTTGCACTCCTTGAAGAAAGGATATTGCGGAGACATGGCTTAGCCGCAGCCGGGGGGATGTTTCCAGAATGAGACTTTCACTCTGCAGCACAGTGTGCACTGATATGAAACTTCCTAGCAGATTAAAACTGTATAGCGGATCGAGACTCGAACTCGGGACCTTCGCGGGCAAGTGGTCTACCAACTGGGGACGGGTCGTGAGTCCTGCTTGGATAGCTCAGATGGTAGAGCACTTGCCCGCGAAATGCAAAGTTCCAGAGTTCCAGTACCGGTCCGCCACATAGTTTTAACCTCCCAGAGTGAAAGTCTCAATCTGGAAACATCCCCTAGGCGCTGCCTAAGCCATGTCTCCGCAATATCCTATCTTCCAAGAGTGCTAGTTCTGCAGGATTCGCAGAAGAGCTTCCGTGAAGTTTGGAAGGTAGGAGACGAGTTACTGGCAGAATTGAAGCTGTGAGGACGGGTTGTGAGTCGTGTTTGGATAGCACAGATGGTAGAGCACTTGCCATCGAAAGGCAAAGGTCCCGAGTTCGAGTCTCGGTCCGGCACACAGTTTTAATTGGCAGGAAGTTTCACCCTGGGGAATGGCGGTCATGCCGCACGGGGTAGCCGTGCTGTCTTGGGCGTCTTGTCACAGTTCGCGCGGCTGCCCCCGTCGGAGGTTCGAGTTCTCCCTCGAGCTTGGGTGTGGAGATGTCCTTAGCGTAAGCTAGGTTAAGTTACATTAAGTAGCGGTTAAGCGTGGGAACCGATGACCTCAGCAGTTTCTACCCACAGAACTTACCGGCATGAACAGCAGCACAACAAGTCGAAGCAACTGATTGACGAATTTGTAGTCAGAGTACATGGAATATCACGTGAGTGCTCCTGCTGCGGCACGAAATCGTAACCCAGGTCGTAACTCCAGGTGTAGGTCCAGTGTGTTTAGCATGCATACAGGTTGGTTGCAGGGCCTCAACTGGCCTTCTTCTAACAAACACACGGCAGTCACTAACACTAATACAGGTGCATCTTTCATCAGAAAGTACAACAGACCTCTACCCTGCCTTCCAATGAGCTCTTGCTCGACGCTACAAAATTCCTAAATGGCGATGGTTTCGGGTCAGTGGAATGTACGTTACAGGGCGTCTGGCTCGGAGCTGTCCTTGATTAACCTATGTGTAGCAGTTCGTTGTGTAACTGTGGTAGCATCTGCTGCTCAGGTTGCTGCTGCAGATGCAGTACGTCGCGGCAGAGACAGACGTCGAACACGATGGTCTTCCCTCTCGTTAGTGCCACTTGACTGTCTTCTTGCAAGGGTACATTCTCGTGAATATCCGTGTCAGCAATCAAATGCAGTGGCTACTTTCCTGCCAAGTCTCTCTGAAATATCGCAGAAGAAACACCCAGCTTCTCGTTGTCCTTTTAAACGTCCTCGTTCAAACTCACTAAGGTATTGATAATGGCTTTTTTGACACCTTAACCCACCACGTTCAGTCTCAATGGTAACTAACACTCACGACCGTTACAGCGTGTATTAAAGCAAACCTGATACGCATTCTAATAGTGGCGCTACTAGCGCCACTCTTAAGCGACTGGAGCGAAATTTGAATGTATGTCATCTTTCAAATGTAGAAGCACGCTTAACAACTTTCATTTATGTCGCACAACTCCTTCATGGTGTTCAGTTTTTTTCCGCCTGTGAATTTTAAGGTACGCCTCACAAACGTGGTTGTCTGGTGGTTCTAAGAGAGCTCAACCTGCGAAAGGTACCTGAATCCAACAAAATTTGCAGCTACTGTATCTGCTTAGATGCAGAACTTTATGCGGCCTTAGGAGCTTAAGAGACATGAGAACAGTCACAAGCCCGCCGCATTTTAGTTGCTGAGCGTTACGCTTCTCTTATAGCTTCTGAGACGCTAGGAGATTCACAACGACGGCTCATATAAGTGCTGTAGGGTAAATCAGGGGGATGTGGTGAACAACAAATTTGGGCCTCGTAGGAGACAAGAAATTGTTTATTTAAACAAAATAAAAACACTCTCCTTTCACAAAATACACTCCTGGAAATTGAAATAAGAACACCGTGAATTCATTGTCCCAGGAAGGGGAAACTTTATTGACACATTCCTGGGGTCAGATACATCACTTGATCACACTGACAGAACCACAGGCACATAGACACAGGCAACAGAGCATGCACAATGTCGGCACTAGTACAGTGTATATCCACCTTTCGCAGCAATGCAGGCTGCTATTCTCCCATGGAGACGATCGTAGAGATGCTGGATGTAGTCCTGTGGAACGGCTTGCCATGCCATTTCCACCTGGCGCCTCAGTTGGACCAGCGTTCGTGCTGGACGTGCAGACCGCGTGAGACGACGCTTCATCCAGTCCCAAACATGCTCAATGGGGGACAGATCCGGAGATCTTGCTGGCCAGGGTAGTTGACTTACACCTTCTAGAGCACGTTGGGTGGCACGGGATACATGCGGACGTGCATTGTCCTGTTGGAACAGCAAGTTCCCTTGCCGGTCTAGGAATGGTAGAACGATGGGTTCGATGACGGTTTGGATGTACCGTGCACTATTCAGTGTCCCCTCGACGATCACCAGTGGTGTACGGCCAGTGTAGGAGATCGCTCCCCACACCATGATGCCGGGTGTTGGCTCTGTGTGCCTCGGTCGTATGCAGTCCTGATTGTGGCGCTCACCTGCACGGCGCCACACACCCATACGACCATCATTGGCACCAAGGCAGAAGCGACTCTCATCGCTGAAGACGACACGTCTCCATTCGTCCCTCCATTCACGCCTGTCGCGACACCACTGGAGGCGGGCTGCACGATGTTGGGGCGTGAGCGGAAGACGGCCTAACGGTGTGCGGGACCGTAGCCCAGCTTCATGGAGACGGTTGCAAATGGTCCTCGCCGATACCCCAGGAGCAACAGTGTCCCTAATTTGCTGGGAAGTGGCGGTGCGGTCCCCTACGGCACTGCGTAGGATCCTACGGTCTTGGCGTGCATCGGTGCGTCGCTGCGGTCCGGTCCCAGGTCGACGGGCACGTGCACCTTCCGCCGACCACTGGCGACAACATCGATGTACTGTGGAGACCTCACGCCCCACGTGTTGAGCAATTCGGCGGTACGTCCACCCGGCCTCCCGCATGCCCACAATACGCCCTCGCTCAAAGTCCGTCAACTGCACATACGGTTCACGTCCACGCTGTCGCGGCATGCTACCAGTGTTAAAGACTGCGATGGAGCTCCGTATGCCACGGCAAACTGGCTGACACTGACGGCGGCGGTGCACAAATGCTGCGCAGCTAGCGCCATTCGACGGCCAACACCGCTGTTCCTGGTGTGTCCGCTGTGCCGTGCGTGTGATCATTGCTTGTACAGCCCTCTCGCAGTGTCCGGAACAAGTATGGTGGGTCTGACACACCGGTGTCAATGTGTTCTTTTTTCC
This sequence comes from Schistocerca cancellata, assembly GCF_023864275.1. Lineage (NCBI taxonomy): Eukaryota > Metazoa > Arthropoda > Insecta > Orthoptera > Acrididae > Schistocerca > Schistocerca cancellata. The sequence goes on from NC_064628.1 coordinate 224,023,102, forward strand.
ATTTCCAGGAGTGTATATAAGTAACACATTAACAGTACCACATTCTCTTTATGGCACTACAAATGTTTAAAAAAAAATAAGCTTGTTTTTATCAGTTTCACCATTTCACCCATATACATGGATGAAATGGCGAATGCCCTTTGGCTGAAATGGTGAACTTATTTCCCCTGCTTTTTACCACATACGTCACACATAGATTCATATTTTGAACTGTCCTCATGCAGCCAACGTTGGCAGCTAATACATTTGATCCAATCCACATCATTTTTAGTTCAACTGTACAGTTCAGCGCACCCTACACAACAACACTCTTCGTCATCCGCGTCGTCATCATCGTCTCGCAATTGGATATCCAGCAACGAATCGGATTCCGTGTCAGTGGTAGACACTTTCTGTTTCTTAGGCTGCTTCTTTTTGATAATTCCTTTAGTAGTCTCTTTGGTTACGGTTTTTCCTTTGGTCACGGTTTCTCCTTTGGTCCTCTTTTTAGCATTTGCGCTACTCTTCAGTGACTCATTTTGTCGTTATCTGTTTCGCAGGTTGTCGATGTTTTCTGGCGAAGTCAAAATCTCAGCTAAAGCTCTGGACTTCCTCCTTGCAGATGCAAATTTATCTAGGATAGGTATCGGCGAAATTAGGTCCAAGAGTTTGCCAGGGGTTATTTGAGATTCTTCTGTTGCCACTGTCGAGGTCATATCTGTTGATTGTGATGAAGATTGCTGTTTTCCTGTGGATTTTCCGCCCGTTGCGAACAGCCCAGTTGTGGTGAGGCTTGTATGTGTTCAAGTCCCTGATCGTTATCTACGTCTGCAGTTGCTTTTTCCGAGGGATTAGGTATCTCCTGCCAGTGCGAACAACTTGGTCGAGGTGAAGTAGGTCTGTTTTCATGTCGTTCGTTGTTTTCCTGATGTTGATGTGAAGCTGATGTTAAAAACGCGTATTCAGGGATGACGTCAGGATTAAACGGGATGATTCCAGTGCTTCTCATCTTCGATATTACATTCTCTCTCGTAGTTGCTTGTACCCATGCGTTTGTAAGTAGTCCTCCGAACACTAGTCTGGAAATTTTTCTATTTGGATTCATTTTAATGTACGAATTGCAAGCATTGTAATAATAGGCTTTCAGAGCTTTAAAAAATGCTCTGACTGGCGGCTGCAGATAGTGTGTGGTATGGCTGGGTAGACAGAGAAATATTATGTTTTTTTCTTCTGCAAACTCTAATGTATCCACGCTCCTTCAAAGAGAGCTATGTCCATCCAAAATAAGCACGACTGCTCCCTCAGGCTTCCTCGGTGCAAAATTGTTCCTTAGCCACAGAAGAAAACTATCAGTTGTTACGTACGCCGGCTTTTGTGACATGAAAATCGTGGAACCCGGCGGCATACCGACCTTGTACTCGGCCTTTTCATTTTTTCCCTTCAAAACACAAACTGGGGGGTAAAAACAAGCCCTCTCCATTACAGTAAGCGATTACAGACATGGTTTCACCCTTTTCACCGTCGGTTATCGCTGCAACGCTCTTAGACCCCTCTGCTGCCGACAAGTAACCTGGTCTATTATTCAGCTGACGTCCGGACTCATCTACGTTGAATATATTTCCTGGCTTATCAAGGAGGCTATGCTCTACCAAGATGTTCTGCAGCAATGAAAAATAGTCAGAAAAGTTTTTCGTGCTTAAACCTGTTGACCGTGCTTGTGAAACTCCTTCCGATTTGCGGATTGAGAGTTCCGGATTTCTTTTTAAGAATAAATGTAGCCAGTCCATTACAGCAATTTACTTGTCTCGGTTAAATTTGGGATGTTGGTTATATTTCTCAGCTAGTTTATATGCCATGGTACGTACCTCTGTCCTTGTCGGTGCAAATCCGAAGTTTTGTAATTTTATGATATGTTTTACCGACGTTTTCTCACATTTTTGTATTAGTACAGGCGGCCCACCCAAAGGTTTTTTTCGTAAAGCACCCGTTAGCTAATCGTCTCTTCAGCGTTGACCATGGAACGTGAAACTCCTTTGAGGCTTTATTCAGGCTCATTCCATTTTGCAACGCTTTTACGGTATCGTTAAGTTGCTCCTCTGTCCAATCAGCACGGCTGGATCCTTTTTGTCTTTTGTAAAATCTAGAAATCTTTGCCTGGAACAATGGCGATAGTTAGAACATTTACTTTATTAATAACTGACAAATCAAACTGTACTCGCGAAAAAATATATAAAAACTAATTTTTAAATTAACGATTGTATTGAGACGTCGGATAAAACAGAATATAACTCTCTCATGGGATAGGAAACGCTAACATTTCATGACTTGTCAAAAACCCTGGTTGGGATGTACCTAAATAAAAGCTTTACACTTTACACATAAGAAAAGTCCTTCACCGCATCACCCCCCGCACGAGTTCACCATTTCTCCCATTTTCTATGGGTGAAACGGTGAATAACACGCCAAGAAGTTCTAAACACTACACGCAACGATTTCTTGGTTATGTAGTACGTAAGCTGTATACGAAGGCAGCATATATCAAAAAATATCCCGCGGACTACGCTACCTGAAGTAATATCTACAAATGCATGCTGCATATAAAAATATTTAGCATCGAAAACAGTTTTGTACAAAGTACTTACCGTTTTTAAAACGGAGCTGGTTTTCAACACGTGCATACTGCACAGATGATCAGAGACTGTTGGCATGCAGACATACTGTTTAAACAGTAAAGAATTAAAGCAATTCACCATTTCAGCCGATTCACCATATCACCCTGACTTGCCCTATGACAAACAGTGAAACGTCGTGTCTTCGCATGTGGAATTTGGGAGGGTTTCGATTATATTTTACACGTACGTATTTACACCAATGTATACCCGACATTAATAAATTACTATCTTACTCATGCACCATCACACACCACAACAGAACTACTGATATTCGAGCACAGTCGCGGTAACAGCTAATATTAAACAAAAGTTAATGTGCACAAATAATTCCATCAAAGTGAGCGGTTGCCTCTGTCATTGATTAATTTATTTGAATAATGTTGATTAAAAATGTATCTGCAACATCATTATCCGCAGAAACAACCAAATTGCGTTTTATAATACACAAACTACAATATTTGTTTTTATTAATATTCGGTGTTTTCAAAAGCGTCCTAAAGCAGATATTACAGCAAGAACAAGAGGTGCTTTTACCTTATGTCATACAGTGTCAAGCACTAAATAATTGCTTCTAAACATTTAACCAATTTGATCACGTAAATAGTTGCATCAGTGAGGAGTACAAAATTAATTACACAATTTCAGAAACATTATTTATAATTACTGGTCGTAAAATACACTAACTGCATTGAAGAACAGGAGCCGTTTACGTATTGCAATGCTTGCTATTAAGCGTAAAACTCAATAAAACTGGGAACAAACGAATAAGCGTTAGACAGGCAAAAAATGACTCAAACCAAAACTCCTCTCCAATACGCAATCTTTCAAATGCTAAGCACCAGTTACAATAGTTATAAAACAACATTCTCCTTCTATAAAACTAGTGCGAAATTAGGAACAGTAATGGCCATTTTCGTATGTCAAATATTTTCAATTGCAAGGTTGTTCTTCAAGGGTAAAATTGATATGTAATAAAATTTGTTGGTATTATACACATCGCATGACAAATTATAGGAGGCATAAAGAAACAAGGAAGGATTCTGTCCAGGTGAAAGTGGGGGAGGGCGTTAGAAGAATAGTGAGGGATGAATATCGGAAATGGGTTAAAAGTTGCTACAGATGTAAAATAACATTTCTTAGTCCTATGACTACACAATTATTTTCATGTTCTGTATATCATGTTACTTGTGATGATTAAACTTTTATGTTTTGAAAGCATTCTGAATTGCATAAACAGCAATGTAAAGAGTAGCTTTCAGCTAGTTCCGTACAGCACGGAGTGCTCAGCAGTAGCTTATAAAGATTCATAGGTCTGTGACAAAGATGAGTGTAGGGCACAATATACTAGGTAAGTCGCTAACTATTACCACCTAGAATAACTCAGGAAGTATGATAGGAGCTGAAAAGTTTGTGGGTCAAATGTTGCATGGGACAACGAGGGCCATAATTTGACGGTGATTTTTTGTTGCTAGATGGGGGTCGCGTCAGAGATATAAAGGTCAACTTTTTTTTCATGGGGTGCTATAATTTGGTACTTATTTTCTGATAGAGGCTTTCGAGACGAATCCAATGATGTGTAACAGTAAGGTGTTTGAAGGTCAACGAAGGTCAAAAAGGCAGCATGAACGTCCATTTACAGGTGTTCGAAGCGTTGACCCTTGGTATCAATGGAGTACTGCAATCTTCTTGTCATGGATTGAGTGGATTTCCTTATTACTTCGGCAATTATCGAAGCACATGCTCTGACAATTCTCTCTCGTATATCGTGCAAATAGTAAATATTCGCCGAATAAGGCGTATCCATCTAACGTGCCATTGACATGTAAACACCATTCAACGGTTTCGTAATGCAACACTAATAAGAACATTAAGACTAGTATCGTCGAATGCAGCGAATGTGAATGATGTATTCCTTCGAAGAACAAGTCGATATGATTCTCATTTACGGAGAATGCCATCGAAATTCAGTGAGAGCTGGAGACCTATATGCTGAAAGATGTCCTCAAAGTACTCACCCTACACGTCGTACAATTAGAAATGTGTGTGATAAATTGAGAACTACTGGATCTTTAACGCATCGGAAACATATCCAGTGAAGAAAAGTTACTAACACAGAAACGGAATCTGGCATGAGGCAGAGTAGTATTGTTCCTGTTCTGCATCGCCATAAATATCATCCTTAGCATATCAGTCTCCACTAAGAATTAACTGTTAGGGATTGTAGGCGTCGCCATTTAATTCTGCCGATGGCCTTAACTTTAGATTCAGAGGAATGACACATTTATTAATTTGATTTTATTTACTGATGAGGTTACATTCACCAACCAAGGAAATGTTAATTTGCATAGCATGCATTATTGGGCCACTGATAATCCCTGTTTATTGCGGAAATTTGCACACCAAAAACCACGATCGGTGTATGTATGGTGTGGGGTTCTGGAGAACAGAATTATAGGTCCCTGTTTCTTCAAAGGAAATCTTAATGGTAGGAGGTACTCGTACACCACATTCCTGCAAGAAACATTGGGTCTGCTTTTGGAAGAAGTACCTTCAGGAACAACGGACAGTATGTGGTATCAAGACGATGGTGTCGGGCACATTTTTCGCTGATGGCTAGAAATGAGTTGTAGAAACAATTCCGAAATTGTTGAATTGGATGCGGAGAAGACGTATCGTGGCCGGCTCGTTCGCCAGACTTGATGCCTCTGGATTTTTTCTTGTGGGGATTCGTAAAATATCTCGTTTTATAAAGACATCCCTACTACACCCGAAATATGCGAGAGACAATTGTCAGAGTATGTGCTTCGATAAGTGCCGATGTGATAAGGAATGCCACTCAATCCACGATAAGAAGATTGCAGTACTGCAGTGATACCAATGGTCATCGCTTCGAACACCTTCTGTAAGTGGACGTTCATGCCACCTTTGTGACCTTCGTTGATCTTAAAAGACCTTACCGTTACACATCACTGGAATAGTCTCGATAGCCACTACCAGAAAATAAGTGGCAGTAATTAATTACTCAACCTTTATATAGCGAAATAATAACGATACATTTACCCTATGTAAAAATCCAAATTACAGTGGAAGCCACATAATAACTCATAACATTTACGATGGAATATGGAATGATATAACATTATAAGTCAAGTGGTCGCTGTGTAATGGCGAAATGTGCGAGTCATCGTCTAGAGATACTTAGAATGGCAGTGGAATTGTAGTTACAAGTATTCAGATGAAGAGAGCATGAAAAAATTGAAAATCTATATGTGCATTTTTTATCTTTTTATGGCGTAATGAATGATCCATTATCGAAAATCTCATGTGAAACACGTTTGCTGTAACTAGGTAGTTTTTAGGCCAATTTCTGACTGTTTCCATATTCTTCTTTCATCAACTGTCCTGTATCAAATTGCTCATCTCAACTTCCTCTACATTATTGTGGTACATTGTAAACAATGACAATGACAATGAATAATTCAAAAGACAATTAACAATGAGCATTAACAGTGTTTTGTCTTGGAAATCTTTTGCAATAGGGCATACGCCCATTTGAAAGTTTTTGGTCAGAATCACTAATATTATATATTAAAAAAGTGTGTACTTTCTACCTAACCCACCATGTATTAGTTAAGCTGAACAGTTATTACCTTACTGTTGACGTAATTGATGGTAAGCAGTGGTTTTTTATAATATAAACCAGAATTTTGTAAATATATAACTATAGACTGTTTTAGAAAATTTATTTTCAATATATATGCCAGTTTTCATCCTGTTTCTTCTATCATCCATTACGATTCTTACTTCTACACCATCACTCCTTTCTCCTTTGCCCCTCTCCTCTCGACACCAACTCCCTACTCATACTTTAAGAATTAGCTTAGAATCCACGGAATTGTAATTGTAGAAAATGGATATGCAAACCAATTATGTATGTTGCAAAAAAGTGCTGTGTCATTATTGTTATTTGTTTCAAACTACGTTTAAATAAGGCAAGCAGGATAATGTTACTTTACAATTGGTTAACTTGATGTATGGCATTTTCAAAAATTGTTTCTTGGGCACCAATTTTTTTAACACATGCCTTCCCTGTACATGCGTATTCATAAAAAAGACACATTTGGTTTTTCGTTGTTCTGTTCAAACGTTCCACAATACCCCCTTCACATGGGAGAACTTTGTGTATTGGTGCATTCTATACCACAATTTTGCTCTCTTGAGGTACCTATTATAAAATTCACCTTCATGAGGGGTTTGAATGTTGTCTGAGCAACTGTTCATTCCTATCTGTAGCAACTGTACACACACTCATGCCACTTCTTTCCCTGTTTTCGCTTTTTCCAGAATTTCCTGGGAGAACTTGAAATATATGTCACCATGTGAATATCAGCTCATATCTACAAGACCCACTTGCCATAAATCATCCAAACCTGGTATTATAATAAATCTATGTATGAATGTTTTTCTCACCTGTTTGTGGAGTTCTGGAAGTACTGTCTCCATAATTATTCAAAGGCACATCTTCCTCTATGCTCTGAAATGACTGATGTGATTTCATATTGTAAGCACTCGTAGTCATTCTATTATTTTGTTGGGGCCATCATTATACATACACTGCTGGGATCCATTGTTCATTCTTTTATGGCAAATGTCCATACCTTGACCGCATCTACATCTAAAACCAGTTTAATTGGACCATTTCACCCTTCATTGCCTTTCTAATGCACATAAAAAAAATGTAACGTTTCATCATTTTGAAAGGCTTTTCAGTAAATAATTCTCAGGTTTTAAGTCTCTTGGGAATATTAGATCCAGTGAAGCAAGTGTTTTTTCAAATTATCTGCCACTGAACTGTCTTACATGGTTAATTGAATGCATAGATTGTGTGTCCAGCATGTATGTTTTTATCTTGCTGGGTCTGTGTTTTCATGTGACTTAGTATCACTGTAACAATTAATGAAATCGCAAGTCCCACCTTTTTATACTTCTTCCTGTTCTTCGTTTTTCACCTTTGAAAATTGCTTAAGAGATTCAATAACTGGTTCAAACATTTCTCTGCAAGGCTATTGTCACTTGAAATATCCTAACCCTAACAGACATATTTTTCAGCTGATGGCCTTACATACCTCAAAGAGTTTGCATTTTATATGGTTGCATGGAGTCTGCTTTTTCAGACATGTCTGAAAAACAGATATCACACAGAATCTACAAGTACCATACATATTACGCAAACTGAAGGTGGAGGGGGCACAAAGGAAAGAAAGGGGAAAGAACTGATTACATCAGCTGCATCAGGACTTTATGGGGAATTGGTGATGAGTGAAAATGTGTGCCAGGCTGGGACTCAAACCCAGGATCTCTTGCTTACTAGGCAGCTGCGTTAACCACTGTGCCATCTGGACACAGTGTTTATCACATGTGCGTGGAGTATCTCAGTACACTGCCCGGCTGAGCATCATTTCCATCTAGTACCACCTGTCTGCAGTCCCAGTCCATGCTCTCCACGCTTGCTAATATTACATTCCCACCTCAGGTTGACTGGTAGAGGTTGTATGGTATTGTGCATCTACACTGACGATTGTGGATTCATTGCCCATCGAGGTGAATGATTTATATGAATTTATATACCACATAGGATGCACAGCTTTGATACATACTACGTAAATTGAAGGTGGAGGGTTCAGAAAGGAAAGGAAAGGGAACAAACTAATGATATCAGCTGTATCAGGACTTTATGTTGAATCGACCTTGGTGAGGTGGGCATGAGTGTTGGCCTGGGAGGTGAGTGAGATAGTCGGTGCATGGGCAGTCAATGCTGTATCTGAATGACACAGTAATTAATTCAGCTGACTAGTAAGCAGGAGATCCTTGACCAGAGTTCTGGTCAGGCACAAATTTTCATGCATCAGCACCAATTCAGAATGAAGCCCCAATACAGCTGATATCATCAGGCTTGTCTCTTTTCCTTTCCCCCTCCCCTTCACCTTCAATTTACATATATGTATCAGTGCTACGATTCTCCATAATGTCTGTTCCTTTGGACATGTCCAGGTTCGAATCCCAGTCCAGCACACATATTCAGTCATTCCACAGATTTCGCATAAAGTCTTGATGCAGATGATAGCGCCAGGTCTATCACTTCTTTTCCTTTCTCTCACCACCCCCCCCCCCCCTGCACTTCAGTTTACATAGTTTGCATTTTGTCAACATGCTGTTGTACTCTAAACTGACTTGGTTACATTGATTTTCTAATATATCTAAATCTTTTTCATTTTCCTTAACCTTCACAAATTACGTGTAGACTGATATCAAGATGTCTCTTATAACATTAATTCTTTCACCCTGTAACGTTTTCTAAAAATGATGTACCTTTGCATTTATCTCATTCAGATCCGTGGCCAAGACTCTACTGCTTAAAATTTTCTTGAAAATTCTTAGCTGCAAGACTTCCCATTACCATTTCAAGCCATCTAGTTTCGTTTTTGAGAAATTCATCGAAAGTTTCAATATCAGTATTATAAATATTCCGCTTTTAAGAGTTTTCAGAAGTTCTATGATCATCTGCATCTCCTCAGACTGACATTAAGACTTTCTTTTAATGATTCAATTTTTGCATCCACATACAGAAAAATGTGCTGCTAGGCATGTGACACCTCTCATGTAGAGTGCCTGAGATACCTATGAATTTGTCCATGGCGCAGTGTGTACTCACTTGAGTGTTTACTGTATGTATTAAGGTAAAGGAAACTCTTACAAGTTTTGTCTACATCTTCGGATGTGTAGTTTCCTTTTTCATCAATAACGAGAACGCTGTAATTTGTGTGGTTCCAGTAATTCTTATATGGCTATAAATCAATTGAATGTCATGGTAGTTTCTACATGTGGTTGATAAATGTATTTTAAATTCATATTGTCAAGTTTCAAAGTGATAATAGGGTTGGAATTACGCATTACCAAATGTTTTGAAATTCTAGAATATATCTGACTCAAATATCCTGCATATGTCAACTGATACGGAAGCACATCCTTATTTTGTCCTGGTTTTGTACTGCAACGTCATCAAATGTGGATACAATGTTCAGGTCTACTCTTTCAAATTATCAGACACAACTAGTTTTGCTGAATATTGTTTACGCAACACCTTCCATGCTGCACAATATCTTCTGTAGCAGCAGTTATTTGGGCTGAAATAATGTTCTTGAAAATAGATGCTTGAAGCAAGTCCCATATGGTTGTGTTAGCAATGACATGATGACACATATGTAGCTGCAGTTGGATGGACCTACAGATGTCAATCTTATATTTTCAGGAAGGAGTGTTCCATTCTTCATCTTCTGGTCTTTGGTAGTACGAATTTCAAGGCCAGTGAGTTATTATGAAGTCTTTGTGATGGAGTGTTTTGCTCTCTCGACCATGATGATTATTACACACTAACATTAGCAAGTATGAGATTTTATAGTGAAATGAGGTACATGAATCTCTCGAAGTATTTTTATTTATGAACTCTTAGACTGTTGGGAATATGTACATTAGAACATAATTCTCTGTTTACATCAGACATAGGTGGTTCATACATATTTGTATATACTGATGCACTGCAAAGATCTAAACATTGAGCGATGGCACCTTCAAATGACTGCTGAGTTTGGTGCACTAACTCCATCAACCTGTGCACATATGGCTGCCAGTTAAATAGTTTTTCTAGGGCATACTGCATCGCATAATTGGCGTGCAGTAATTTTTTTAATGTATGCACTCATAATTTAATGCATACTTTTTTGTTAAAAATTTTAACTGCTTGTGGGAGATCCGTGTAGAAATAGTATCATTGCTTAAAATAAGTGTAGGAGCTTAAACTTTTGATAACTTTCGTAGCGCTATATTGAGGATTTGGAAAACCAGCACAATCTCACATACACCCCACACTGATGCAGTTAACGTTGTTACTATTCAAACTGTATGTTGAATTAGCATTAATATTTTCAGTTGGGTGGCTCTGCCTTACCTCCATGAAGAAAAAAATGCACGTTAGTTTTTAATGACTGCATTCTTCTACTATAATCACCAGTACCTACAAGAGAACTGCATTGCTGCTGATGCTACATGTTTCTACATTTTCACACATTGAGAGTTTTCACATTGCTGGGAGCATGAGTTTTTCAACTTGTGTCAACAAATGTCGTTCGCCACATCCACATAACTTTCAAACAGAATAAGGTAGACATATCATCTTTGCATTGGAGTGTAAGAGGAAAAAGTTAACAGGGTTCTACAGTCGATTCATCGGTCTTGCATGCACCATGACATATTCTGTTGATAAATGGGCATGGTTATGATACTTGACGTTACATCCGATAAATGAGGAGTAATAGTACTTGCTGCTGATTTAGGTTATGGCAGTTAAAGTTTACTGAAAGTCCTGAACACCGAAACATCTGTCTATACTTTGAACTTGTCTCTTAATTGGCTGCTAAATGAAAATGATGTCTGTATGATGTTGTTGTAGTCAGGAAATCTATTAAGCTCAGAGGGGTTAAATATTCTTTAGCTAATTATTTCTAAATATATTATAATGCTGCATCTGGAGGGCTATGGATACAACATGAAGAGACAGGTGAGTATTAATGCCAAAATCCTCGGAATACTGCTACAAAAGCCATATTACCCCTTGGTAAAGCTCAAGCTTCCCACTGATGAACCTTCGCCTTTTAAACTACTCTGTGAAGACTGTGAAAAGGAACAAATAGAATAATTTTTCATGAATTATGTGTATATACTTAAAAATTGTCACTATTGTTTAGAGAGTCTGAGGTGATTTTAGTGATTCCCTCTTATGTCACCTCACTCACTGAGCCACAGTTAGTGCACATCTTTATAAACTCTTAACTCATATTAAGTAGTAGGACAGGTTGGGAGAAAATAAATCCATTTTTTAAGAGATCACTTCAACAATCTTACAGTGGGTGCAGTAAATCATAATCCTCAAACAAATTCACTGATATTGTTTTTAAAGGAAGGGAGGAAAATTCGGTTTAACATTCCATCGACATCTAGATCATCACAGATGGAGCACAAGCTGAGATAGTGTCAAGGAATGGGATAAAAATCGGCCTTGGCCTTTTCAATGGATCCATTCCAGCATTTTCCTGGAGCAATTTAGTGAAATCACAGAAAACCCTTAATTTGTATGTCTCGAAGTGCGTTTGAACTGTCATCCTCCCTGTTGTAAGTCCAGTGTGCTACCCACTACCCCATCTTGCTCCATATACTGCTTTCACTTCATCAAGTGCTGTGCCATAGTTTCCTAATAATTCTTTCTTGTGTGCTCCAAATTCAACCTTTATGGTGTTCAGACCATTGATAACAGTAACATTTATAGAAATTCCATCCACAAACTCCCATAAACTCTCCCTTTATGGATTTCATACTGATGAAGGTAATAGTAGCTGGCTTAAGTACTGTGTGAATATATGAAATAATACACTGTTTCAAGTCATTCATACATACACTATGCCCATACACATAACACTCAAAGCCACTGAATACAGCTCTAACATATAGTTTTCCTCCTTCTCAGTCTATATAACATAATCCCAGTTGCAATGTCTAGGTCACCCAAATTCATAAATTGACGTAAATAACTGAAAGAATCTCTAATTGTTGTCTTGAGTGCTGCATCCCCACACATCTCCATGATGGTCAGCTTCAAATCAGAGAATCAGAAGTCTGGAGGAGGACAAAATAGCTAATGCTCCAACATCATATGAGCATCAACATATGGCATCACACCTTGTACTACATCCCATTCCATGCCTGTAAAAGTAATTCAGTACCACATTCGACATTCTCGATTTATGTTACTACATGACAGTCATTGTCTACGTGTACACCTAAATTCGCACGTTTCAGTCCACTGGCAGTGCGATTGTACATCGTGGAAAACAGTAGTAAACCGGGAAACTTAGCCGTAGTTCGATGAGTGGTCGTGTGCCCTTCTCCGAAAATCGTAAAATCCATCCGTCCACAATCTTGGATCTCCCATTAAGTCTTAGTGTCAGCCACACCGAACTACCATATTCAGTAAATCTGGCAACAGTACATGACATCCTAGGGGTAGCGGGAGGAGATCTGAGAACAATAAAAAGTTGTTCAGGAGGAACGTATTCCTTCTACTGCTATCCACACTTTTTCCAGCACCAGATAGGGTGGTAGCAAAAAAAAAATAGAGGAGGTATCTAACATACAACTGCTTGTTGATGTTGTAAAATGATGGGTTTTGACTTCTTCAAACGTGAAAGGATTCATTGCAGTAACTATAAGGACGTACTAATATTTCGAAATTTTTAAACGGAAATTTGAGGGACTGATTAAGTAATATTGCACAGAAATAGCACTTCCCAACATACACATGTCCTTGGGACAATAGAAGAACTAAACAAGCTTCTAGAAGCAATATCAATGCGGCATGAATTTCTGATCTAATACTGAGCAAATTCTAAACCAACAGATATTGCTTACATTACACTTTTTTGGTTGCTGGGGGGGAGGGGCGTAGGTGGGGGGGGGGGGGGAAAGACTCATAAATCTTCTGACTGGTTTGATGAGGCCCTCCACGAATTACTCTTCTGTGCCAAATTCTTCAACCCACTTGCAACCTGCACCCTCAGTTCTTTGCTCGATGTATTCCATTCTCTCTCCTCCTCTGCAGTTTTTGCCATCTACAACTCCCTTTAGTACCATGAAAACTGTTCCATGATGCCTCAACTGATGTCCTGCCAGTCTATTCCTTCTTCTTTTCTATGTTTTCAATATATTCCTTTCCTCACTGATTCTATGGAGAAGCTCCTCCTTACTTACCTTATCAGTTCTCCAAATTACCTCGTTTACTACACACAAATCAAATTTCCCTCTTTTAAATTACCATTCAATAATCAACTCTAAGAAGCTAAACACGTTTGACAGGAGACTCTAATCGTGGCCGTACAGCTGTAAGCGGTTCAAAACTACAGCTACGGCAACGCAAACAAGAACCATTGCGCCCTGAAGACGTACTTGAGATGTGCGGCAGGTTACTTCACCGTGCGGCCATATTTAACTCGGGTGGATAGCGCTGCACCAGTGACTGGGTTGCGGTGTCGGTTCATGAGTATTACATCAAGCCAAATGATGAGGCTCTGGCGCTATTGGCAGGATATGCTGCAAAATAGGCGTTACTGTCAATTAGGATGACTGCTGTTTCGCAACACCATCTGCAACGGAAAGCAGATTGCAACCATATTTAGTACTTATTTTTAGTTTCATCAGGTATGTTTGGAAAATAATTTTTTTCTTGGTATTAACTGTAGTTTGTTTCAGTACAATGGTATTTTCGTCATTTTCCATCTCTAAATCCCATACGATCTCTTTCACGTCTTCACATTTGGCTAAATGAATGGATTCATTCTTGTACACAGCTAGTGTCCTAAAAGATGCTATGCAGTAACACAACACTTCATGGGAGATACTAATGCGCCAATGTTGCACAAGTTTCGAAATTTGGAACTCGAACTGTAAAATGCATGGAGGAAGTCCAGTTTTAAAATTTCCTGCCAGAATAAAACTGTGGTTCGTACCGGGAGTGCTACTCATGGAAAACATACAGCATCCCTATCACGCTGGGAAAGTAGATGGAGATACTGGCAGAAACGAAGCTGTGAGGAGGCATCGTGAGACGTGATGAATGACTCAGTGGGTAAGAGCTCTGTCAGAGAAAGGAACGTTCCAGGGCTCCCATTCTGGTCCGCACACAGTTTCAGCCTGCCAGGACATTTCAAAACAGCGCACTCCGCTGGTAGCAGGGATTTATTCATTTACATTCTCTCATTTTAGTCAATAATCCTCTTTAATTTAATTTTTAATACTGGAGCTTTAGTGATTGTAAAATTCTCACTCTGCTCGTTATAGGGACGGCCGTCAGCTGCAGTTCCGGCCACGAATGATCTGCGTTCTGTTGACGAGAGACATTGACACACAGCACAAAGAGCATGTATTATCACACACATGTACTACCCATGTGGAACAATTCCTTTACGTGCTGCTGTGATTGCTATTACGTGTGCTCCTGTAACAGTCTTGCAGTGTATCAGTTGGTTCGATACCTATCGGGTAACAAACAAGGCCTTTGCTTCCAGTTCGGCCTCCTCCGTCTCTGAATACCATACACAGCACCATTCGCAAGACTTCCACCTGCCTTGGCACGGTTGCTGTAGCCCTTGAATCTGTACTCTTCACAATATACATTTTACCAGCCAGTGCTAATCCTTATATCTGTTTCCCTTTGGATTCTAAAGCATTATGATACAAATGACATCTGTTATATTTAAAACTGTCTTAGTTGTTATAGTTGTTCCCTTTACCCCCATAACAAGTGACAAATAATATTCAAACTACAGCCTGTATTAATACTATCACTCTTGTTAATCCCATAACCTGATTGTCTCTACATTCGGAGGCAATCTGGTTACATTTTACCAGCCAAACAGTGAAGTATTAAGAAATAACGAGGTACGGCTGAAGTTCCCAGATGGTGTAGATACTGTAGTAGTGGATGCTGTAGTACGAGTTTCCGTTGAACAGACAGCATTAAAAGGGCAAGTTCAGAAGTTAAAAAGACACGTATAGGTGAAATGAAGTCATCTCAAAAGATACTGTGGATGACATAAGAAATACCGGGCGATCAAAAAGTCAGTATAATCAATTACACGGCGGACGAACTAAATAAAAATACGTTCAGGAAAGTCTCTTAGAAATTAAGTCATAGGAAGCGCTGGGAAACTAAAATGAAACGACTTAAAGAAAAATATGAGGAAATCTCTGGGGAAATGATCGTCTTCATGACACTCTAAACATATAGAAAAGTAAAAATAACTTTCGGTGAAGTTAAAGGCAAGGACGTGAACCTAACTGCGAAAGAAGCTCCACTGTTAAACCCTGAGGAGAGGGCAGGTAGGTAGAACGAGTTTTTTGAAGGCCTTTATGATGGGAAGGACTTACCTGATGACGTGGTACAAGAAGAAACACAAGTCGTCAGGAACGAGAACGGAGATCCAGTATTATGATCGGTCTTTAAAAGAGCTTACGACGACTTAAAATCAAATAAGGCAGAAGAAACAGGTAACACTTCAAGGGAATTTCCAAAATCAATGGAGAAGTGGCAAACAATCCACTAATGAAGTCGGAGTGTAAAAACTATGAGACTGGCGAGGTACCATCAGACTGCCAGGGCAAACATGTGCGAGAGCTACCGTACAATCAGCTTAACAGCTCGAGGATCCAAGAATCTGACAACAACGACTTGCACAAGAATAGAAAAGAAAACTGAACATTTGTTAGGTGACGATTAGCTTGGCTTTGCGGAAGGTAAAGGCGCCAGAGAGACATTTCTCACGCTTTGCTTGACAGTAGGGGCAAGACAGAAGAAAATTGAAGACCTATCGTAGAATTTGTCGACCTAGCAATAGCAGTTGACAGTGTGGAACAGAGGATGTTCGAAATTCTGAAAAAATATAAATAACCTACGGGGACAGACGGATAGTACATAATATGTCGTTTCGTTCAAATGGTTCAAATGGCTCTTAGCACTATGGGCCTTAACATCTGTGGTCATCAGTCCCCTAGAACTAAGAACTACTTAAACCTAACTAAGCTAAGGACTTCACACACATCCATGCCCGAGGCAGGATTCGAATCTGCGACCGTAGCGGTCACGCGTTTCCAGACTGAATCGCCTAGAACCGCACGGCCACATCGGCCGGCTGTTGTTACGTAAGAACCTGTATCAGGCAGATGGAGGTATAATTTCATAATAGCGAGACCTCGTTCACTTTTTGTTCCTTGTGGGAGTGTCAACAAGCGCGAAACGAAACGGCAGCGTTCCATCACGTTAGCAGGTCAGGCGGAAAGCAGGACATCAGCGCTTTGCGTGAACTGGGTAGCTAGCGTCAGCAGAAGCTTAGTGGAGCAATACGACTGTTAAGTATCACGTTATCTTGTTACGTGAAGTAAGCAGCCACGTCGCTAACGCAAGAAGGCATGATGAATATTGTTACGGACCAGTATGTTGGTATAACAAATATGTTAAGCGATATGAATCACTGATACATTCGTATTAGGAAAGCCTATGCGGTCATTACAAGTGACGCTGGGTCAAAAACAGCCAATATTTCGCATTATAAATACTCCAGCATTTGAATTCAGAGAGGAGTTGGTCGGAAGGATCGATGGCGCACAGGACGCGCGTACTCGACTCCCTGACACGGTATTAACGCTGGGTAATTAGTTTGCTGTAGATTTCCTGGTCGTATTGAACACCGACAACAGCCGCCGGAGAGATGTTTTCCTCTCCATAATCAGCAGCCACGAGTTCGGGGCTGCTGACAGCTTCCAACGCAGATGGGAAAGCCTGGGGGTCTTCTGTGTCGACTTGGTCCAGGACACCAACGTTCCTGACACTTCAGCGGAGCCACTGGGACTACCTGCACTGCAGGCCAGAGTCGGCGCACTTCTCCACCACACGGCAACCTTTATCGCGGTTCAGAGAGCAGAGGTAAGCCACAGTTATGGGAGGGGATCGTTGACCTCTTAAGGTCGGCGTCTTACGCCACGCACGCACGCGCCACCTTCTTCGGGTGTGGAGGGTGGAGACGCAGTATCCTGAGTAGCTGCCGGACCCTCGCGGCGCACCCGGAGCAGCAGCGGCAGAGGACCGCCGTAGCATCGATAAAGGAGACATGTATTTGCAGAGATAAAGGGTTGAAAGTCACTCTTCTTTTACTGCGCCCACCGGCGTACACAGGTTACGACCACCTCCTCTTCCCTTAGGAACCGACAGGTGGTGCCAGATGTCGGATGCTTTTGCAGGTGGCGACTATTGGGAGGCGTGACAGATGGATGGTGTGTCAGGAGACACTCACCCAGTTCGCCACTCCATGCATACTTCTCAGTATATCATGTGAGAAAAGGGCAAGCTGAGTTTTACATGAGAGATTCGTTTTAAAACCATGCGGATTCGTGCACATAAGTTTCTCAGTCTCGAGAAAGATTATTCGAACTGAGAATATGTCCAAGAATTCTGCAGCAAACAGAAGTTAGGGATATGGGACAATAATTCCTTATCTACTCTGTATAGCAAGAAAACTCTCCTAGCCTTCTGGACTGATTTAATAGCTTTCGTAATCATATTGCTATAATGACAGCATGGTCGGTAATCCCCGTTTCTATACTGACATTTTCAGTAAGGTCCAGCCTATTTCTGGCTACAAGGTCTAAGATATTTCCAATAGGTGTGGGTTACCGAGCTAGCTGCTCAAGACAAGTTTCAGAAACGTCTTCAAAAGTATTTCGCATGATTGTGTGTTTCCCGCAATGAATCCATACACGTTCCAGTCTATATTCGGCACGTTACAGTCACCTCTAACCAGTACTGTATGATCTGGGTATATACGCGCTGTTGACCGTAGAATTTCTTTCAATGACTCTAAAACTATCATTGCAGAATCGGGCAGCGTGTAGAAACGCCTGACAATTAACTTTGTTTCACCTACACTTGTTATACGCAACCAGATGACTTCATTGTCACACTCAACTTCTACCTCAATAGAGACTATATTTTTGTCAACTTCAGTGAACATTCCCCCTTTCATGGTCTATAATCTGTCTTTCCAATGTACGTTCCATGACTCGCTAAATATCTGAGAGCTTTCCACTTCAGGATTCAGCAAGCTGTCGGCACCGAGAATAATCTGAGCGCGAGAACTTTCCTGGAAGGCAATAAATACTTCGACAGTTTACTGATAAAATTGTGACAGTCGAAGTGTGCGTATTCTGGAAGCCGTTTGACTTCCCTTGCTGCATATCTATTGAGGAGTTTCCCCCCGAGCTCCTGAAACTACTGCTTGGCCTAAAAAGCCCTGATGTGCACTCGACAAGCACTCTGCTACCAGAGCAGCGGTTTCCTTTGTGTAGAGGCCACTGACCTATCAAGGGGAGTCCTACAAATGCCAACAAGATAAAGCAGGTCTATTATTAATCTGCAACCAAGACCATCACAAAGTCGATGAAGCATTTGGTTAAGACCCTCCACTTGGCTCCAAACCAAAGGCGCCTGATCAACTCTGGGAACGATGCAGCAAGTTGTTAAGCACTGCTTGCATCCCACACTCGAGGCCAGGGAGGAGTCTTCACCACCTTCACCAGCCGCCTGTACGAACTGAGTATCGCCTCAGAACCCATGCGACAGGCATCGTTGTGGCAACGTGAGCCACAAAATATCAGACCTCTGCACACTGCACGCTCAAAGGCAACAGGCAAGCCCGCCACCACATCTCGAATGAGACGATCCAGGAGACATTCGGTCTGCACATTTGCTTTCTTTCCAGCCCTGGCTCCATATCGCGCCTAACATTGGAGATGCCCCCCCCCCCCCCTGGGAGTCTGCTCGGATCCTGCTAAAGAAACGGCCACCTGTCCACTCATAGGGTGAATGGGCTTGGCCAGGCGACCAAACTCTACTTTGGCTCGTCGCCCCGAGCGACGCGAACGCGTTACCACCCGACACTCACCCTGTTATGAGGGCGTAACCACTGCGGCAGGTGTACTAACAGGTGCCCCGGAAGCAGAGCCCCGCCCAAAGGAAGTGACACCTGAGATGTCCCTTGCGACGCGTCAGATTCTCCACCACCGCTATAGCCTGAAGGTGACTGTAGTCAAAAGCACATTCAGCTGTTCACGAACTGCGGCCAACTCCTCCTGCGTCCACACATGGCATGCACGCATCCTAGACATCCTAGCAAGACTAAGTGAAGAAGTGAACTATAAAGTAGACAGTTCTGGATGTGCAATTTTACCCTCCAGAAGTGTCACCCACAGACTCTGGTGCTATAATGAGCTACGTAGCTGGCTGTTCAATGGGCACCTGTAGCGTTACAGACTGAATGAATTTACTCTTACAAACAAGCGAGATAAAACCTCTTAAACAGGGAAACACGCACGAAATTTAATAAATACACTGCACGGAAAACATAAAGATAAACACTTAACTTGCCGTTCTGTCGACATACACTCCTGGAAATGGAAAAAAGAACACATTGACACCGGTGTGTCAGACCCACCACACTTGCTCCGGACACTGCGAGAGGGCTGTACAAGCAATGATCACACGCACGGCACAGCGGACACACCAGGAACCGCGGTGTTGGCCGTCGAATGGCGCTAGCTGCGCAGCATTTGTGCACCGCCGCCGTCAGTGTCAGCCAGTTTGCCGTGGCATACGGAGCTCCATCGCAGTCTTTAACACTGGTAGCATGCCGCGACAGCGTGGACGTGAACCGTATGTGCAGTTGACGGACTTTGAGCGAGGGCGTATAGTGGGCATGCGGGAGGCCGGGTGGACGTACCGCCGAATTGCTCAACACGTGGGGCGTGAGGTCTCCACAGTACATCGATGTTGTCGCCAGTGGTCGGCGGAAGGTGCACGTGCCCGTCGACCTGGGACCGGACCGCAGCGACGCACGGATGCACGCCAAGACCGTAGGATCCTAAGCAGTGCCGTAGGGGACCGCACCGCCAGTTCCCACCAAATTAGGGACACTGTTGCTCCTGGGGTATCGGCGAGGACCGTTCGCAACCGTCTCCATGAAGCTGGGCTACGGTCCCGCACACCGTTAGGCCGTCTTCCGCTCACGCCCCAACATCGTGCAGCCCGCCTCCAGTGGTGTCACGACAGGCGTGAATGGAGGGACGAATGGAGACGTGTCGTCTTCAGCGATGAGAGTCGCTTCTGCCTTGGTGCCAATGATGGTCGTATGCGTGTTTGGCGCCGTGCAGGTGAGCGCCACAATCAGGACTGCATACGACCGAGGCACACAGGGCCAACACCCGGCATCATGGTGTGGGGAGCGATCTCCTACACTGGCCGTACACCACTGGTGATCGTCGAGGGGACACTGAATAGTGCACGGTACATCCAAACCCTCATCGAACCCATCGTTCTACCATTCCTAGACCGGCAAGGGAACTTGCTGTTCCAACAGGACAATGCACGTCCGCATGTATCCCGTGCCACCCAACGTGCTCTAGAAGGTGTAAGTCAACTACCCTGGCCAGCAAGTTCTCCGGATCTGTCCCCCATTGAGCATGTTTGGGACTGGATGAAGCGTCGTCTCACGCGGTCTGCACGTCCAGCACGAACGCTGGTCCAACTGAGACGCCAGGTGGAAATGGCATGGCAAGCCGTTCCACAGGACTACATCCAGCATCTCTACGATCGTCTCCATGGGAGAATAGCAGCCTGCATTGCTGCGAAAGGTGGATATACACTGTACTAGTGCCGACATTGTGCATGATCTGTTGCCTGTGTCTATGTGCCTGTGGTTCTGTCAGTGTGATCATGTGATGTATCTGACCCCAGGAATGTGTCAATAAAGTTTCCCCTTCTTGGGACAATGAATTCACGGTGTTCTTATTTCAATTTCCAGGAGTGTATATCAGCTGAGAGCTGGTGCCTATAGTTTCTACTATCAAGCTCGTAGTCTGCCGTAACCAGTTCTTCTACACTTTCACCTACAACCACATTCCATTTCTCCATGATTATTAGATTTCCATTTCCGTTTACCTATTGAATTACCTGTTCAGTATCGTCGTATACTTTCTCCAACACTTCATCTTCTGCCTACGACGTCGGCATGTACGCTGAAATATTGATAGTGTATGTTTGCTGTCGATTTTGATGAGAACAACCCTATTACTGAACTGTTCACAGTAACGCATTGTCTGCCCTACCTTCCACATCGTAACAAATCCTACTCCCGTTATACCATTTTCTGCTCTGATGATATTACCCTATAATCGTCTGACCAGAAATCCTTGTCTTCTTTCCATTTCACTGATGCCCACTGTATCTAGACTGAGCCCTAGCATTTCCTTTTTTTTTTTTTTAGATTTTCTAGCTTTCCTACCAAATACAAACTTCTAACATTCCACTCCCTGACTTACAGAACGTCATCTTTTCTTTGGTTATTCAGTCTTTTTCTCTCACCATCACATCCCTCTTGGCAGTCCCCTCCCAGAGTTCCGAATTGGGAGACTAGTTTGGAATATTTTGCCAATGAATATGTCGTCGTGACAGTCTTTCAATTACAGGTGACATATCCTATAGATACACGTTACGTGTCTGTGACGCTATGGTTTCATCTGCCTTCTGCACGCTCATGCCCTTTATCATTGCTGATTCTTCCGCCTGTTAGGGGCAGTTTCCTACATGAAGGGCAAGAGAGTCCTCTAAACTTCAGTCCGCTTCTTCGACCTCTTTGACACGGCCGTTGGCAAAATGAGGGTGCCTCTTATACCGAAAGTGTTCGGCCGCGATTGCTGATGATTTATTTTTTTTCGAACCCGAGACCGAGGACGTTTTCATTACGAACGAACGAACGAACGATGCTACTGGTAGACCACTGGTACACATTAACCACATAATAAAACTTGCCTCTTTAATCTGAAAAGTTCATTTAACCGCTGGTCAGTTTCGTATTTTTTCGAATTATACAAAGCACTAACAATCTGGAGGCAAATTAGCACTCTCGGGAGAAACTGTAGGCCAAACTAATGTACCGTTTTTTTTCTTTTCTTTTGGCGCTCTCTTCTTCAACAAATGCGTTAATAAATTACGTGACCTAACAACAGAAAGCTGCACGCTTATATGTTTTTTTTTTTCAAAGCGCGGCCAACGTTCCACAAGTTTTGCACTTACACGGACCTGGCAACATTTTATCTACCGTTCCGGCTTCACGCACTCTATTCTTTTACGACCGGTGTCTGCCCTGTCGTCAGCAAGCACCGCGGTAGACAGTTTAGTTTGTACACTGTGTAAATTAACGCTCAGGTATCACGTACTTCCAGGTATTGCTTTACTCCACATTGCTGCGGACTATTTTGTGTGACCTATTCACCAGAACGCTTTCCAGTTTCTTCGAAGAAACAACCCTGCTGCATAACCGATGCGCCTTGGGCATAATGCCCTGCGAAGTCACGGCCAGCCTCTGTGACTGGGCTTTCCGGGAGGGTGGTGGCGGGGGGACTGCCTTGTGCATGCAACAGGGTTATTTAGATCTCGAGCTAAACTGTCCGTTTTGGGATGGCACCCTCTGACCAGCAGGCCGTTTCTTGTTCCGATTGCTCGCCAATTCTTCGATTATTCTCCAGTCCAATGCAACATGCAAAACAAATAGACACAATTAATAGGATTTACATTATTAGAAAGATCAATTGACCTTTGCAATCGTCTGTGTTCCATTTTAATGTAAAAGGTGGCATTACTAGAGGAGAAAGGGAAGAAGTGTCACCCTCGCCTGACCGAAAAATGATTAATAGGAACTAATAAGAAGTAAAATGGTAGTCTAGCAACCAGCCCGACTCGTTTCGCATTATTTACAGAGTGAATGGGGGCAAAGATCCGTACCGCTATATTGAGACAGATTTTTATTACTCTGCGAATTCCGTTTATGTGAATGCCCACCAAAATTATCCTTCTACGATTGCCGCCGTTTCTAGGGACCTCGTGTTTAATGGATCAACCTTCTTTAACCGAAAATAGTTGTATGCGAATTTCCTGGTATATTTTACGTTGCAACGCAGCACAATAATGCACACCTGCGAGTGTATCGACTTTAGCGCCGATCGCAGCAGTAAACGGTGACAGCGAGGCAATCTCTGTGGGACAACAAGGACAGAAAACACTTTCAGGAAGAGCTCTTTAGTTAATTGAATCCCACAGCGGCAGACCACCTCCCACTCAACGTCCCAATCGGTCTTCGCATCCGTCTCGCCTTTTTCATCGTATCTCGCAGTCGCAGATGTACTGGATCTATTCTGAGACGAGGAACACCGCGTGGACCGTTCTCGTGAAACAGAACCTTCCACCTCTCGTGTTCTGCAATTATGCAGCCGGTGGTACCGCATTTCAGGCAGTAATTACTGCAGTGAACAAGAACCACAGCCTCAGGCCAGGAACGAGATGGTGTTCCTACTAAATTATCCTCCGCGGTTAAATTCCGAAACACCAGAGGCATGCCACCGCGTGTTCTTAAGAATCATGTGACGAGCAGAAACTCATTTCTGGTCTTTGTAGAAACAAAGTTTCTGCAGTGCGTAACAGAATTAATCACTTTCGAAACACCTTATTGCCTCCCAGTGTGTTCTCTTCTTTTCTGGTTTTCCTACTGTCCATGATTCTCTATCCTACAGTGCTGTACTTCAAACGTACATGCTCAAAAAATTTCATCCTCAAAATAAGGCCTATTTCAGTAAACGTCTCTCCCATGCTTCGTCTATCACGGGTCATTTTTCTTCCAAAGTAGAAGAATTCCTTTACATCTTCAACATCGTCACGGATTTTGATTTTAAGTTTCTAGCTATTCTACCCGCATATCGTGGTCGTGCGGTAGCGTTCTCGCTTCCCACGCCCGGGTTCCCGGGTTCGATTCCCGGCGGGGTCAGTGATTTTCTCTGCCTCGTGATGGCTGGGTGTTGTGTGCTATCCTTAGGTTAGTTAGGTTTAAGTAGTTCTAAGTTATAGGGGACTGATGAACATAGATGTTAAGTCCCATAGTGCTCAGAGCCATTTTCTAGCTACTCTCATTTCTGCTACATTTCTTTACATTTGCTTTATTGCGGTTTACTCTCAGTCCATATTCTGTTCATTCCAGTGAACAGGTCCAGTAATTTTTCTCAAATTTCACTGAGGATAACAATGTCATCGGCGAATCATATTGATATCCTTTTACACTGTATTTTAATCGTACTCTTGAACCGTTCTTTAATTTCCATCATAGGTTCTTCTCTGTATAGATTAAACAGTAGAGGCGAAAAACTGCACCTGTATCTAACATCATTTTTAATCAGAGCACATCATTATTGATCTGCTAGTCTTGTTGTTCCTTTTCGGTTCTTGTAAATATTGTATATTCCCCGTCTTTTCCTATAGGTTACTAATATTTCTCTCTGGATTTGGAATGTCTTGCATCATTTTAAATTGTCGAACGATTCTCCAGATCGACAAATCCTATGAACCCGTTTTGAATTTTCCTTACTCATGCTTCCATGATCAATCCTAACGTCGGAACTGCCTTACTGGCTACTTTACATTTCCTGAAGCCAAAATAATCCTCATCTAACATATCATCAAATTTATTTCCGAATCTTCTGTGTATTATTCTGGTTAGCGGCAGCCGCAAAACCGAGAGGACGTGCAGCAGAGCACCAGCAGCAGCTGCACTTGTCTGATAAACTGTAAATTAATTTAGTATTTGTTTCTTCTTCACGTTTTTCTGCAAAGAAGTGAACTTTACCTGTTTATTTTACTGTGCAGGCTAGTGGGTAGAAAATTAACCGTGGTTTTTGTTGTTGCGTAAGCCTTGTGAATATCCTTGTGTGGGGCAGCTTCCTAATGTAAATTTTCCGGACGCCAGAAACTCCGTCACACCACTAACTCTTTATTTTGTGCTGGTAGATAGTACACAGTTTAGATCAGCGTTCTAGTTTGAATATTTATCTCGTGCAGTAACTTTCGACAAACAGGATTTCTTATAACAGGTATCTGCAAATACATGAACTTCAGTACATAAATTTACTTCTGTTTGATAGCTTACAGTCTCAGAATACAGTGAGAAATCTGGACAGCAATTTTTAGTGTTACTTTATTCTCCTTTGGTATATTTGTATACACTTCAAACTCAGTAGCGCCTATTTGAGACATTATATCTATTTTATACACAGTACGATATGGATAACGACTGTGCTTGTTGTCAGCGGGCACAAGGGGAATTGGCTGCTGTCCGGAAACTGCTGTAAGCTGCGTTGGCTACCGTCGACAAGCTTCCAGCTAATGCTCAAATTTGCGGTGACGTCGGGGCGCCAGTGACGAGACCTGCGACACTTTTGGTGCCACTGGAATCCCCTGGTGACCCGGACGTCGCTGCGGCTTCTGATACGCGACATCTGACCAGTCCGCTCTCACTCCAGAGTGGATGGCAAACAGTGGTGAGTATTCAACTAAGAACATTTATTTGAACCATTATTACTTTAAGAATTATCATTGGAGCAGTTCGTACGTCACTGGGCGAAACGGGAAAGAATGAACAGGCCGTGCGGCTGGCTCCCTAAGTCTTAGCAACAGGTACGAGATGGTACCCAGTGCTGATGATAACTGTGAGCCCAACACGGGATGCGTCTCCTGTTGGGCCAGCTGTCGATTTTCCTGCCCAGTCCGGACAAGTACAGAGGGTGGGTATGCTAGTCATTGGGAGCTCCAAGGCGGGTGATGGAGCCCCTCAGGGAGATAGCAGGCAAGGCGAGAAAGAATTCCAATGTTCATTCGGTACGTTTTCCGGGCGGTTATGTGGAGGAGGCCCTGCCGGCGGATATCGAGAGCACTGGGTGCAACCAGCTGCATGTAGTGGCACATGTCGGCACGAATGACGCCTACCGCATGGGTTCTGAGGCCATCCTCGGCTTCTTTCGGCGGATGGCTGATTTGGTGAAGGCAACTAGCAACACACGCAGGGTGCAGGCTGAGCTGTCTATTTGTAGCTTCGTACCCAGGATTGATCGCGGTCCTCAGGTTTGGAGCACAGTGGTGTATCTAAATCAGAGGCTCAGACTATTCCGCGAAAGTATCTGATGCGAATTTCTCGACCTCCGCTATTGGGTGCAGAATTGTACGGTTCTCCTTAATAGGTCAGGTGTTCACTACATGCAGGAAGCGACTACTAGGGTAGCGGAGTACTTGTGGCGTGCAAATGGGGTTTTTTTAGGTTAGGGAACCCCTTCATTGGGAGTAAAGACGATTTACCTGTTTAATCAGCCACAGTGACCTCTGACAGTCTTGGTCCTCCCCCTTCTAACAGCCGTGTACCGCAAGTCTCTAGAGGAACAGAAGGTTCCAAATGATTGGAAAAGAGCACAGGTAGTCCCAGTCTTCAAGAAGGGTCGTCGAGCAGATGCGCAGAACTATAGACCTATATCTCTGACGTCGATCTGTTGTAGAATTTTAGAACATGTCTTTTGCTCGAGTATCATGTCGTTTTTGGAAACTCAGAATCTACGATGTAGGAATCAACATGGATTCCGGAAACAGCGATCGTGTGAAACCCAACTCGCTTTATTTGTTCATGAGACCCAGAAAATATTAGATACGGGCTCCCAGGTAGATGCTATTTTTCTTGACTTCCGGAAGGCGTTCGATACAGTTCCGCACTGTCGCCTGATAAACAAAGTAAGAGCCTACGGAATATCAGACCAGCTGTGTGGCTGGATTGAAGAGTTTTTAGCAAACAGAACACAGCATGTTGTTATCAACGGAGAGACGTCTACAGACATTAAAGTAACCTCTGGCGTGCCACAGGGGAGTGTTATGGGACCATTGCTTTTCACAATATATATAAATGACCTAGTAGATAGTGTCGGAAGTTCCATGCGGCTTTTCGCGGATGATGCTGTAGTATACAGAGAAGTTGCAGCATTAGAAAATTGTAGCGAAATGCAGGAAGATCTGCAGCGGATAGGCACTTGGTGCAGGGAGTGGCAACTGACCCTTAATATAGACAAATGTAATGTATTGCGAAAGAAGGATCCTTTATTGTATGATTATATGATAGCGGAACAAACACTGGTAGCAGTTACTTCTGTAAAATATCTGGGAGTATGCGTGCGGAACGATTTGAAGTGGAATGATCATATAAAATTAATTGTTGGTAAGGCGGGTACCAGGTTGAGATTCATTGGGAGAGTCCTTAGAAAATGTAGTCCATCAACAAAGGAGGTGGCTTACAAAACACTCGTTCGACCTATACTTGAGTATTGCTCATCAGTGTGGGATCCGTACCAGATCGGGTTGACGGAGAAGATAGAGAAGATCCAAAGAAGAGCGGCGCGTTTCGTCACAGGGTTATTTGGTAAGCGTGATAGCGTTACGGAGATGTTTAACAAACTCAAGTGGCAGACTCTGCAAGAGAGGCGCTCTGCATCGCGGTGTAGCTTGCTCGCCAGGTTTCGAGAGGGTGCGTTTCTGGATGAGGTATCGAATATATTGCTTCCCCCTACTTATACCTCCCGAGGAGATCACGAATGTGAAATTAGAGAGATTAGAGCGCGCACAGAGGCTTTCAGACAGTCGTTCTTCCCGCGAACCATACGCGACTGGAACAGGAAAGGGAGATAATGACAGTGGCACGTAAAGTGCCCTCCGCCACACACCGTTGGGTGGCTTGCGGAGTATAAATGTAGATGTAAATGTAGATGTAGATCAGAGATAGAAAAGATCAAAATGATTTAAGTAAACTGCAGGAGCATCCAAGGAAAGGTCCCAGAATTAGTATCGCTTACTGAAGATTATAATGCGGAGACAGTATTGAGAGCAGAATGCTGGCTGAAACCAGATGTCAACGGCAACGAAATCCTAAGTTGAGATCGGAATGTTTATCACAAGGATAGGTGGCGGCGTGTTTATCGCAGTAAAAAATTCGATAAAATCCAAGGGTTACCACGTATTCCGAATGTGAATTAATCTGGGTGAAACTGAGTATCAAAGAACGGTTCAAAATGATTATCGGATGCTTTTATAGACCACCTGGGTCAGGATCTGTAGTTGTAAAGCGCTTAAGACAGAACTTGCAGAATATCATTAGTAATTTTACTGATCATACCATTGTAATTGGGGGTGGCTTCAGCTTTCCAGGTATAGATTGGGAGTGTTATGCCATCAAAACTGGCGCCAGAGACAGGGAATCGTGTGGCATTGTTCTGGATGACTGGTCCTAAAATCACCTCGAGCAGATTGTTAGAGAACCAACTCGTGAGTGTAACGTCTTAGACCTCCTGACAACAAACAGGTTTGAACTTACCGAATCAGTTAACGTAGAGGAAGGTACCAGTGATCATAAGGCTGTGACAGCATCTATGACGACGGGTACTGCAAGGAATGTAAAGAAAGGTAGGAAGATATATTAGCCCAGCAAGGATGACAGTATACAAATTTCAGATTATCTCAGCAGCGATGAAATAGAAAAGCAACTTTCAATATGGCCTAGACAAGTATGTTCCGAGTAAAGTTTTAATGAATGGGAAATATCCACCACAATTTAACAGCCGTGTTAGAAAAACACTACGTAAACAAAGAGCACTTCGTCTCAAGAGAAGTAAAAAGCTAGCTGACAAACAAAAGCTGAACGAAGCAAAACTGAGTGCAAGGAGAGTAATGAGAGAACAGTTCAATGCTTCTGAAAGTAAGACGTTGTCAACCGACCTGAATAAAAACCTAAGAGATATTTGATAGTATGTAAAATGAGTAAGTGGGTCAAAATTGTTAGACGGGAGCCAAGGTAGTTCCTGAGGGCCGGCAACCCACATAACACCACAGAGGACGAGGTTGTTTATGCCCAAAGGCGTACCCAAAAGCACCATGGTAAACACCGGCTATTTACACACAAGATAATGGAAACAGACATTCCGAGCACTACTTCCTGCAGGGGGAGCTCGAGCCACGGCCTTCAGGAAGTATCACTACGCCGAAATCTGATTGGCTGAAGACAGTTATTTAGCGGTTAGAACCAGGACCGAAGTTCAATTCACGCCGGATGCCGACCTCGTGTACTGCAACCGTCGAAGATTACGTCTTCATCTCGGAATTGGACTGTTACTAATGTGTGAGTGTGTTACCACGAACCTTTGTGGAAAATAAGAAGTGAACTTTTGTTTGCCTCAATTAGGAGACTTTTTTCGTTATTGTTACCTTTCGTTTGTATATTCATTCATCATCCTTGTGAACTTACATCAATAAAAGTTGTGTTGTGAAAAATTGCGAATTGTCAGTCACAACAAAAATCATCTATTCATTCACTCAGCGACCACACCGGCATCGAAACGGAAGATAGCCGAGAGAGGGCCGAAATACTGAATTCGGTCTTCCGAAGATGTTTCACCGTGGAAGATCGTAACATTGTCCCACCTTTCAATCGTCGTACGGATATCGAAATGGCAGACATTGAGATAACTGATTGCGGAATTGAAAAGCGGCTACAATTGCTGAGTAGTGGAAGGGCTCCAGGACCACATGAGATACCTATAAGATTCTATAAAGATTATGCTAAAGAACTTGCTCCCCTTGTAGCAATAATGTATCGTACATCGCTTTAGCAACGAGCGGTACCTAACGATTGGATAGACGCAAAGATTATTCCCATTTTTAAGAAAGGCCGTAAGAGAGATCCACACAATTATATACCTATATCGTTGACGTCAATCTGTTGTAGAATTGTGGAACGTGTATTATGCTAAATAATTAAAACGTTTTCGGAAAATGAACATCTCCTCTATAAAAATCAACATTAATTCCGCAAACGGAGATCCTGCAAAACTCAGCTCGCTCTGTTCTTTCATGAGATCAACAGCGCAGTGGACAACGGCGCTCAGGTTGGTGCCGTGTTCCTTGATTTCATCAAGTCATTTGACATCGTCCCGTATTGTCGTTTAACGAAAAATACGAGCTTACGGAGTTTCGGAGCAGACCTGCGATTGGATTCAAGACTTTCTTGAAGCCAGAACTCGGCACGTCGCTTTTAACTGAACTAAATCGACAGATGTAAAGGTAATATCCCGAGTAGCATGGGGAAGCCTGATAGGACCCATGCTGTTTATAATGTAAAAAAATGAATTGATGAATGGTGCAGACTCTGGCAGTTGCCCCTGAACGTAAATAAATCTAACATATTGCGCATATATAGGAGACGAAATCCTCCACTGTGCAGCCACGCTATTGATGTCTCATAGCTGGAGTCAGTGTCTGCCGCAAAATATGTAGGCGTAAGTATCCAGAGCGACCTTAAGTGAAATGGCCATATTAAAGAGATAGTGGGAAAAGCAGACGACCCGGATTCATCGGAAGGGGCTTAAGGAAATGTAGGTCATCCACGAAAGAAGTGGCTTATAAGGAGCTTGTTCTCCCAATTCTTGAGTATTATTCATCTATCTGGGATTGTTTTCAGGTAGGACTGACAGAGGGGATAGAGAAGATCGGACGAAGAGCGGCGCGTTTCGACACGGGATCGTGTAGCTGGCGAGAGAGCATTACGGAGATGCTAAATAAACTAAACTGGCAGATCTTACAAGAGAAGCGTTGTGCATCACGGAGAGAGTTGCTATTGAAATTTCGGGACAGCACTTTTCAGGAGGAGTCGGACAACATATTACTTCCCCCCCCCTCCCCCCCCCACCCCCGGCACATACATCTCCCATGTTGACCACAAGGAGAAAATTCGAGAAATTAGAGACAATACTGAGGTTTATCGACAATCATTCTTCCCACGCACTATTCGCGAGTGGAACATGATTGAAGGGATCAGATAGTGGTACCGAAAGTACCCTCCACTACACACCATTAGGTGGGTTGCGAAGTATGATGCAGATGTAGACGTATAAGTTAGCAGTTTGGCTACATGAGTTGGTAACTTGTTACTGCTAATCTCTCGCATTTGTTATCTTCGGATATGTGTAGATTATGTTTTTTGTGATATGGTGACGGTAGAACGCCAGTCTCATAGGTTCTGTGCATCATCTTAAATAGTCGTTTGGTTACCACTTACCCCATTGATTTTAGAAATTCTTCTGGTATGTTTATTTCCCTTCTGTCTTATTTGTTCTCAAGTATTACTACCCTAATTTAAATTCTGACTTTAATACAATATCCCCTATCTCTTCCATATCGAGTCCACTTTCTGAGAAGTCATCGACCACGATGAGCCGTGCGTGGCTAGTGTTCCCCCCATCATGTATTTTACACCCTGTTTTTAACGTACTTCCACTTCACAACGTTAATTTAAATTACTACTGTCACTGAGTTGCGGCTTTGAGCGTATCGATATATCCCCTCTCGTAGTATCTTTGCTCGACTGCTATTACTTCCCGGTCGTTGTCCGTCGTAAGCGAGTTCGGACTGGCTGTTAGTTGGAACGCGTCTGGAGCCCAGTCAGGACCTGCCGGTCGGAGGCTACTCTCTTACCTCAATGCTCCTACCCGACTGCACTAGTGCGTCGACACGGCTCGCCCGACCATTGGCGCCACGCGTCACTTGAGCCGGGCCACCGTCTTGGTGGATCGTCGGGCGGTCGTCCTACCGAACGACGCGTTTTGGCTCGCCGATCGTTCGTGAGTCGGCTGTGTATGTGTGTGTGTGTGTGTGTGTGTGTGTGTGTGTGCGCGCGCGCGCGCGCGCGCGCGCGCGTGCGCATCGACTCCCGATTTGTCTTTGTGCGTACTTAGTTACTGTTGGGTATCGTTCAGGTCTTCGTGCAAGTGTTTGTCAGCTTGTGTGTGTAGTTGCCATTATTTCCACAGTCGACTATTTTAGATGTTGTCGGCATTCTGAGCGAGTCAGTCGGTTGGTGCGGACCAGGGAGGATCTCCGTGCGGTGCAGTCGGCTGGGTCCGCTGGCAGTCCCTGCACAGTGTCGGAACGTGTGTGGAGCTGTCCGATCGCTACGAGCTTCGTGGCTCACCGACCCAGGACATCAAAACTGAGTGGTGTGTTAACCCAAGCCACGACCGTTCATTTTGTGTCGTTCCTTTCGATGAATCGCTATTGGGGAGCTTTTCCTGTGAACAACACCGAGTGTCTGTAGTGGTGAAATCGAGTCGCCGTGCGGTGGAGTTAACTATATTGGTTCACTACAATTCAAGTGCACCATCAGAATTTTCTGCCATGTGGCCATTAGTGTTCTGGTCATCTGCCCTGGCCACTGACGTAAATTAAGGCAGTGTTGCTTTTTGGTGAAGTTAACTACACTACCTTATTTCAAATTCAAATTTACCAGTGGAATTTTCTGCCTTGTGGCCGTTAGTGTTCTGGTTACCTGCCCTGGTCACTAAAGTAATTTCAGGCAGCGTCCTTTCCTCACCTGTTGTCGCTGTCCAACATGGTGTGTAGTTTTTACAGCTTAATACATATTCCATTGCGGATAATTATGTTCGTAATAGTTTGGTCTTTGAGGTTTTATGTACCGATTGGTGGCGAGCAAGTCGTTCGGACTGTGACTGTCTCTTAGTTGGGTTACCAACGGATCAAGTGTAGTTGGGCCCACTACCTGTCTCACCTAAGTGAACAGTGGTCTGTTGGTAATCTATTATAGCTAATGTTCTAAAAGAAAAATTTTTTTATTGTGTTTTATGTAAATAAATTTATGTAAATCAACTGTGGGCCTTCAGCCTCTTAAACCCTTTTTCTTAAATTTAGTTATTGTCGTTGCGTTGCTTTTTCATTTAATGTGCGTTCAGCCATTGAAAATTTCAAGGTTAAGCTATTTTTGAATTTTTGGAAAATCATGTGTGGGCCTTCAGCCACTTAAGGCCTTACTCTCAAAATTACCCCTTAAACGAAAACATGGCGGACTTCTGCTTTAAAAAATTATGGTAATATATTTTAAAATTTTGAAATTTAATTCTGGCCTTGAGCCGATTGTATTGCACCTTGCATATGTTTATTCTATCTACTTTTACCTGGAGGCTTTCCACCAAGCTATACAAGTTTAGTTCTTTGTAGTTTTTTCGTTTGATGCTTATGTCGTGAGATATTTGGCCCGCTTACGATCACTGGACCACTCTATATATATATATATATATATATATATATATTTATAGGGTGGTCCAAATATCTCACGAAATAAGTGTCAAACGAAATAACTACAAAGAAAGAAACTTGTATAGCTTGAAGGGTGAAACCAGATAGCGCTATGCTTGGCCCGCTAAATGGCGCTGCATAGGACAAACGGATATCAACTGCGTTTTTTTAAAAATAGGAACCGTATTTCTAATTACGTACTCGTGTAGTACGTACAGAAATATGAATTTTTTTTTAGTAGGACCACTTTTTTCGCTTTGTGATATATGGCGCTGTAATACTCACAAACGTATAAGCACGTGGTATCACGTAACATTCCGCCAGTTCGGACGGTATTTCCTTCGTGATACATTACCCGTGTTAAAATGGACCGTTTACCAATTGCGGAAATCGTATTGAAGTATGGCTATTGTGATCAAAATGTGCAACGGACGTGTGATATGTATGCTGCTCGGCATCCTGGACGACATCATCCAAGAGTCGGGACCGTTCGCCGGATAGTTACGTTATTTAAGGAAACAGGAGGTGATCAGCCACATGTGAAACATCAACCATGATCTGCAACAAATGGTGATGCCCAATTAGGTGTTTTAGCTACTGTCGCGGCTAATCTGCACATCAGTAGCAGACAAAGTGCGCGAGAATCGGGAATCTAATAAACGTCGGTGATGGGAATGCAACATCAACATCGATTACACCCGTACCATATTTCTATGCACCAGGAATTGCATGGCAACGACTTTGAACCTCGTGTACAGTTCTGCCACTGGGCACAATAGAAATTACGGGACAATGACAGATTTTTGCACGCTTTCTATTTAGCGACGTAGCGTCATTCACCAACAGCGGTATCGTAAACGAGCGTAATATGCACTATTGGGCAACTGAAAATACACGATGGCTGCGACAAGTGGAACATCAGCGTTCTTGGCGCGTTAATGAATGGTGCGGCAT
The DNA here is from genome assembly GCF_023864275.1 of Schistocerca cancellata. Taxonomy (NCBI): domain Eukaryota; kingdom Metazoa; phylum Arthropoda; class Insecta; order Orthoptera; family Acrididae; genus Schistocerca; species Schistocerca cancellata. Next base: position 224,057,404 of record NC_064628.1, read on the forward strand.
TATGGGAGGAAGGATATTTAGCAATCTAAATGGTGCAATGTATGCCGATTTCCCACGTTATGTTCTACCGATGTTACTACAAGATGTTTTACTGCATGACAGAATGGTGATTTACTTCCAATATGATGGCTGTCCGGCACAAAGCTCGCGTGCGGTTGAAGCGGTATTGAAAAGCATATTTCATGACAGGTGGATTGGTCGTCGAAACACCATACCATGGCCCGCACATTCACCGGATCTGACGTCCTCGGATTTCTTTCTATGGGGAAAGTTGAAGGATACTTGCTATCGTGTGTGATCCACCGACAACGCCTGACAACATGCGTCAGCGCATTGTCAATGCATGTGCGAACATTACGAAAGGCGAACTACTTGCTGTTGAGAGGAATGTCGTTACACGTATTGCCAAGTGCATTGAGGTTGACGGACATCATTTTGAGCATTTATTACATTAATGTGATATTTACCGGTAATCACGCTGTAACAGCATGCGTTTTCAGAAATGATAAGTTCACAAAGGTACATGTATCACATTGGAACAACGGAAATAAAATGTTCAAACGTAGCTACGTTCTGTATTTTAATTTAAAAAACCTACCTGTTACCAACTGTCGTCTAAAATTGTGAGCCATATGTTTGTGACTATTACAGCGCCATCTGCCACAAAGCGAAAAAAGTGGTCCAACTAAAACCTTCATATTTCTTTATGTACTACACGAATATGTAATAAAAATAGGGGTTCCTATTTAAAAAAAACGCAGTTGATATCCGTTTGACCTATGGCAGCGCTATCTAGCGGACCAACCATAGCGCCATCTTGTTTCCCCCTTCCAGCTAGACAAGTTTCGTTCTTTGTAGTTTTTTCGTTTGACGCTTATTTCGTGAGATATTTGGTCCGGTCACGATCAATGGACCACCCTATATATACAATATATATCACTTCAAAATTGTAATTTATTGTAATTTAATAACACCGTTAAACGAAAACGGCACATAGCCGACCCCTTACAACTACGACTTACAAAATGCGATTCTTCTACGGCTGAAGGCCTCCATACAAGAAATCTTAAAAATAAACAAGATAAAAATGCTGTTAAAATAGCAAATAATATATACACTCCTGGAAATGGAAAAAAGAACACATTGACACCGGTGTGTCAGACCCACCATACTTGCTCCAGACACTGCGAGAGTGCTGTACAAGCAATGATCACACGCACGGCACAGCGGACACACCAGGAACCGCGGTGTTGGCCGTCGAATGGCGCTAGCTGCGCACCATTTGTGCACCGCCGCCGTCAGTGTCAGCCAGTTTGCCGTGGCATACGGAGCTCCATCGCAGTCTTTAACACTGGTAGCATGCCGCGACAGCGTGGACGTGAACCGTATGTGCAGTTGACGGACTTTGAGCGAGGGCGTATAGTGGGCATGCGGGAGGCCGGATGGACGTACCGCCGAATTGCTCATCACGTGGGGCGTGAGGTCTCCACAGTACATCGATGTTGTCACCAGTGGTCGGCGGAAGGTGCACGTGCCCGTCGACCTGGGACCGGACCGCAGCGACGCACGGATGCACGCCAAGACCGTAGGATCCTACGCAGTGCCGTAGGGGACCGCACCGCCACTTCCCAGCAAATTAGGGACACTGTTGCTCCTGGGGTATCGGCGAGGACCATTCGCAACCGTCTCCATGAAGCTGCGCTACGGTCCCGCACACCGTTAGGCCGTCTTCCGCTCACGCCCCAACATCGTGCAGCCCGCCTCCAATGGTGTCGCGACAGGCGTGAATGGAGGGACGAATGGAGACGTGTCGTCTTCAGCGATGAGAGTCGCTTCTGCCTTGGTGCCAATGATGGTCGTATGCGTGTTTGGCGCCGTGCAGGTGAGCGCCACAATCAGGACTGCATACGACCGAGGCACACAGGGCCAACACCCGGCATCATGGTGTAGGGAGCGATCTCCTACACTGGCCGTACACCACTGGTGATCGTCGAGGGGACACTGAATAGTGCACGGTACATCCAAACCGTCATCGAACCCATCGTTCTACCATTCCTAGACCGGCAAGGGAACTTGCTGTTCCAACAGGGCAATGCACGTCCGCATGTATCCCGTGCCACCCAACGTGCTCTAGAAGGTGTAAGTCAACTACCCTGGCCAGCAAGATCTCCGGATCTGTCCCCCATTGAGCATGTTTGGGACTGGATGAAGCGTCGTCTCACGCGGTCTGCACGTCCAGCACGAACGCTGGTCCAACTGAGGCGCGAGGTGGAAATAGCATGGCAAGCCGTTCCACAGGATTACATCCAGCATGTCTACGATCGTGTCCATGGGAGAATAGCAGCCTGCATTGCTGCGAAAGGTGGATATACACTGTACTAGTGCCGACATTGTGCATGCTCTGTTGCCTGTGTCCATGTGCCTGTGGTTCTGTCAGTGTGATCATGTGATGTATCTGACCCCAGGAATGTGTCAATAAAGTTTCCCCTTCCTGGGACAATGAATTCACGGTGTTCTTATTTCAATTTCCAGGAGTGTATATATTTTTCTTGTTGATTTTTAAGATTTATTGTTTGGAGGCCTTCAGCCGTAGAAGAATTCCATTATGTAAGTCGTAGTTGTAAGGGTTCGGCAATGTGCCGTTTTGGTTTAAAGGTGTTATTAAATTACAATAAATTGCAATTTTGAAGTGAAACTGACCGACACCTTATTTGGCTCTTTCCACAATCCTAATCACCTTTTCTGCCCAGCGGATTTAGCGGCCGTTTCACACGACAGTGATTCGCAAATATTCAGTTTATTGTGTCTTGCACGATGGGCCAATTTGGGCCTTAAATGTCGTTCATATGCACAGTAGCTGTCGATGTGTTGTGCATTTATCCTGCGCAACTGCACTAATGCCCTTGAAAATAGCCTCTAAGACGCAAATTGGTCAATCGTGCAAAATATAATAAATAGAGCACTTGTGAAAAAGAGTCACTGTGGGAAAATTCAAAACGTCTCACAAATATACGGCTGTGGTAGCCCACATGAAGGAAATGATCGAATTTCTTCTCCTACCACGGTATCAGAATGTCCTTCACCCCACAGCGGCCTTCTGTGTACTTTTTCCTCATGTCTACTCTCTTTTCTGCGCTTAACAGTCTAAATCTCATTGCGCTTTTAACGTTACCACCCTTACTTTTAATTTCACCATCAATTGACTTTACTTTTCTAACGTCTCAGTAAGTCCTCTTCAGGATCACTTCTTTTTCTATTTATTCACCGCCTTACTGCAGCCATATTGCCATGGTCGCCGTGCGCTTCCTATTTATTTCATCGATAATCTGTTTATAATGCTGTATTCCTGTATTTCCTTGAATATTTTTGTACTTTCTTCAGTCATAGATCAACTGAAGTAATTCTTCTGTTACTCAAGACTTATTTGTAGTTACATGTCTTGTACTTAAGTTTGTATGTCCAACATCTGTGATTGCGGTTTTCAGAGATATCCACACCTCTTGTACTGAACTGCCGACTCTGGTATGCCTTACCTCAGTATCCACATCGTTAGTGATATTCAAATGTATCTCACCATTCCTCAGACCTTAAGTTTTCCTTTTCCTTCCACATTGATTCTTCTTGACGGCTCTCGTAAATTTCAATGTACTCCTCATCATTATCAAAAGGTGATTTGCATCTGTATCTGTACCTGGATATGCCTTATAACAAAACACCTTATTTCAGATTATCTATCTGACCACCATGTATTCCACCTGGAACCTTCCCATATCTCCGTGTCTTTTCCATGTGTATATCCTCCTCTTCTGATTCTTGAATTACTGCATAGCTCAGTTAGCCTCAGTGCAGTCGGTTTCCTACCGCCACGCCTTTATTCCAACGTAAACCCGTCTTCCGTTCCTTTCGCTACAACCGCGGTCACATCAATCATGATTATTAGATTTTCATATTCCTTTACATACTTAATTACCCGTTCAGTGACATCATACACTTTCTCTAACACTTCATCTTCTCCTTGTGACGTCGGCAAGTATACCTAAACTATCGTTTTCGGCGCTGGTTTGCTGTCGAATCTGATGAGAACAACCCTATAACTGAATTGTTCACATAGCTCACTCTCTGCCTTACTTTCCAGTTCATGAAGAACTTTCACCGTGATAGCGGATATTATCTGAGAGGTGCATGGAAACGAGCGCTCAATGCAGAGAAGTAGCAGAGACGTTACTTGCAGCTTTTACGTTCCTACGGAAGATATGGTGACACCAGCGCAGGCACTGACACCGTCTGAGACAGCAGTACGTAATCACCAACCAATCAGAAGCCGACCAACAGACGCCGTCCACGGGCTATATAAGGTCAGCATCAGTGAAGACATTCAGTCGCTCGTGATGACCACGATGGAGGATATCGTCGAAAGCTCGAGAGTTTATCCCGAACTGAGGCGGCAAGGAAACCGAGAATTATAGAATTATTTACATATCAGTTATATCGAGAAAGATTTTGTTCTCATACTACTTTCCTCTACGGGGGGGGGGGGGGGATCTGCACGCCATTTTCGTCAACTGGAGAATATGCGCGTCAAATATGCACAGTTGCGGATGAATTTGGCATTTCTGCAACCCTGTCACGATAAGAATATTGTGCCTAAGTTTACTGTGGTTAAACACCATATCAAGCAGGTTGGAATGAAGAACTTATTGTGGAAGACCACCCAGGCGACTGTGAAAGGAAGGTTACGACACATAATGTGCGAACTGGATTTTAATGCACGCAGGTTATATTGTTGCCATCTTTTATTATCTACAGTTCTCTCGCCTTTTGACTGGGATATAACGACGGCTGCTCATCTAGGAGTTCATCTGAGCAATACATCGGCCAAACAAGTAAAGAAATTTGAGCGTCTTGCAACTGTGCAAAGATCTGAGTCATCGTATGAAACAGCACGCACTGTCGTCAATCTGTCAGACAATAACCTGGAAAAAGCAGCCACCTCGGCCGTTAATAAAGGTTTGAATGCTTCTCCTACATCACGTATTATACCCATCGTGTATCTTATCTGTGGAGTATGTAACACATCAACTGTGAGTAGATTTATTTTAAGTAACTGTGTATCTGCAATTTATGAAGTGTGCACTCAGTGTTGTTTGAACTCCTTGGTGTGTGTCAAGAAAATTAGAGTTTTTTAATGTATATATGAAAGAAGCAAAAGAATTTGTTGAAATTTTAAATTATTTTAATTGAATATATTTGTGAAAGAAGTATGTTTGTTAAAACAAGGTTCATGCTTAGGTCACTTGCATGTGTTATATGTACACGCTGTAGGGAAGTCCCTCCGCAACGAAAGTGGAATGGCACGATGTAAAAGGTGGGTTTGGCGGTCGAACTGAGCGGCTTCCTTATGTGAACGGCACGCAGCGTGTGGCTAGCCTTAGCACGGTACACTTTGACGGTGCTGAGAAAGGCTGTTGAAAGCTGCAAGGCTATTTAAAGCAGCATTAGAAGAGATTTGCCTCGCACGTGGATCTGGCTATTACTTTGTGTTCACGGAATAGTAGAATGGCTCTAACATGTTGAAAACCGATGGCAAGAAGAGATTTTATAGAGCATTCGCACGTCAAGAGCCGTGAGTACAGTTATCAGCCATTTCGCCTGCCACTAATCTTCGCCACTGCTTCACAGACATCATACATTCAGTTACGCAATGTATATTGGTATGGTATATTGGTATGGTATTGGTATGGTGTGTTGCTTCAATAATAATCACATAAAAAGTCAATTCGTGATCGAAACAGTAACTTCAATCCTGGTCACGAACCTACACAGGGTCCTCTCCCAAGTGCTACTAGAAGCGAGTATCTGATTTAAATGAACAATTCTGGCATTCATGTGTGAAAGTAATTTTTTGTCTAAGGTAAAAGGAGTAGCAAAAGTTAAAGTAAGCGTAAAATTTGGATGCGTTGTTTATGGACTACTTAAAAAATGGTTCAAATGTCTCTAATCTCTATGGGACTTGGCATTTCATATACTTCGGGCTACATCTCTTTGCATCCCTTTTCAGAGTTTAGAAATCGGATCCTTAGCTTGCTGTTTTGTACGTAATAATTTTAACCGACGAAGTTTGAAAACTTATTAAAAATAGAATTAAGGTTATAAAGCTCTTTAATTCTTACAGTCAACATTGTTAAAGAAGACAATTAACATTTGACACTTTTTTCTTTTTCGAGGAAACGATTTTGTCAATGTTTGGTACAATATTCCCTGAGATTGATAACCTCAAAGAATTAGTGAAATTTTTATCGCCAAGTAATGAACGGTTCTTAGTTTTAGCAAGCTTTAAAAGAGAGGAAAAGCGCTCATAGATATACGTGGAACGTAACATTGAGAGAACTTAAGCCGCGTGCTTGGGCAAAAGAGGATAATACTCTCGTGGAAGACAGCTGTAAAAGTCATCCAAAGTTTTACACATGAGAAAGCGGTCCTTCAGACGGATACAGCACTGCAGGTCAATCAGCTCTAGTTGAAGCACTTGTGAGACGTCCTATGCCGAAGGGAAAACGGGTGCACAAATATATCTAAGGCCGATTGAAGCTCACTTATCTCCAAAAATCTGTTTTCAAACCGTTCTTGTAATTCGCAAATGATTGCAACATAATCTGAAAAATCCACATCTTCTTTAGCGCTGTCTAGTGGAGGAAAGTGTCCACAATTCTTCTCGCGCAATTGTTTTTCCCACAAAATAAGTTGTTTTTTCGAAATGCTTGAATCTTCTGCTCTAAATCAACGACATGGTGATTTTCGCGTTGGAGTGAAATGTTCAAAGTATTTAAATGACCAGTAAGGTCACTCAAAAAAGCCAAATTCGCCACCCACTTAGGATCACAAAGTAATTCTTCTGGACGTCCTTTCATTTCCAAAAAGGTATTTATTTCGCGCCTCAAGCAGAAAAACCGATGAAGCACCTTTTCTCCGCTCAGCCATCTTACTTCGGTGTGGTAGAGGATGTCCGGGTATTCCGCTTCGATCTCAGCCAGAAATTCTGTAAATTGGCGATTTGTGAGTCCATGCGAGCGAAGATAATTAACCGTTCGAAGAACTGTGTCCATAACATTTTTTTTATGTTGACAATCTTCGCACGAAGTGCTTCCTGGTGTATCAGACAATGGACTGTCGCGAATAAGGAACACCAAACTTCAGCCATTTTTGACCTCACGTAACTCAGAAATCCAGTGCGTATCCCTCGTAGCGCAGGGGCTCCATCCATTGTTACACTGGTCAGGCGTTCCCATTTTAAACCCATTGACTCTAACACATTTTCCATCGCTAGAAAAATATCCAAACCCGTGGTTGTGTCTTCTAATAGTATAAGATCGAGAAATTCTTCGGTGAAACGCAGATTGTCGTCGACACCTCGAATGAATATGACGAGCTGAGATATGTCCGCAACGTCCGCGGACTCGTCAAGAGCGATAGAAAGTGAAATGAAACTTCCTGGCAGATTAAAACTGTGTGCCCGACCGAGACTCGAACTCGGGACCTTTGCCTTTCGCGGGCAAGTGCTCTACCAACTGAGCTACCGAAGCACGACTCACGCCCGGTCTCACAGCTCTACTTCTGCCAGTATCTCGTCTCCTACCTTCCAAACTTTACAGAAGCTCTCCTGCGAACCTTGCAGAACTAGCACTCCTGAAAGAAAGGATATTGCGGAGACATGGCTTAGCCACAGCCTGGGGGAGTCTCGGTCGGGCACACAGTTTTAATCTGCCAGGAAGTTTCATATCAGCGCACACTCCGCTGCAGAGTGAAAATCTCATTCTGGAGTGAAATGAAGTTTGCCGCTCTCTCCATTAATTGCTGCTCCATATCTGGGACCATATATTCGACTCTGTGAGCAACAGTTTGAGACGAAAGAGCTATTTTTTTCAAATTTTTCCGTGAGGTCTGGTGGACAAATACAAGCCGCCGAGTCGACCAGGCAATCCTTGATGAGATTCCCAGCAGCAAAGGGTTTCCCTGCTTTCCCAATTCTCAGCGATCATTTGTAACTTGCGCACAAACTTTGCCACCTATTTCCTGCTCGTACCACGCCAAAAAAGAACATACAATTAATTTTGTACAATCCTGTTTTTAAAACACTTTTATCACTTTAACAATTAATTGTTTCATTCATTGAAACTCAAATAAAAAACTAACAGAAAAGATTGGTTTTAGATGTGTTTTTCCCCAGTTCCGCTGAAAAGGACAGCGATGTGTGGTCGCAAAATAAATTTTTATCTATTGCAATAATTGCGTACAGCGGCATGGCGAGGCTCGGCGGGCGGTCTGCACGGCAAGCTAAGCGACACGGCTCGGACACTGCGACAACATACGAATTCGCCTGGGGCGCTGGCCAGGGGCCATCGCGGGCGCTAGCGCCCCAGGGGCACAGTTTGGACGAGCCTGCATTAGAACAACCAGTTCAGTGTCGAAATGGAGAAGTCTCGGTACCTCTGTGTACCGCAAGCCGACGCTTACCGATTTATATCTTAATGCACGGAGTTTCCATCATACTGTTCAGAAGAGCACCGTTTTGAACATGTTGGTATATAGAGCGAAAAATGGTTCTGACGAGGACCACTTGAAGTCTAAAATTAACCATCTGAAGTCCGGGTTCCGAAAGAACGGCTAAGGCATGCGCGATATAACGGCAGCGTTTTACAAGAAAAGGAAACGTGAAATTACTGCACACTCACAGGATGAACCACCGATTGCGGTGATTCCTTTTTGTGGCGCTATATCCAGTAAAAAAGAGGTGAGGCCTGAGTAGACGGGTTATAAGACCGATATTTCGTCCTCCCAAAAGAATTAAGGAGATGATGCTCCCTGTTAAGGACAGACTCGGCCTCAGGGTCCCTGGAATTTATAAAATCTCTTGTGAGTGTGGAAGCAATTATATGGGTCAGACCATTCCTACCGTTTCCGACACGTGTGCAGAACACCAACGGCATATTAAATATACTGGAGAGGCCGGCAATTGCGGAACACAGCCTCACTAACAAACATAAAATACTGTTTGATGGAACAAAAATTTTGGCCCATTCTACCACATACTTGGATTCTGTTATTAAGGAGGCTATTGAAATGAGAATGAGGGAGAAGAACTTAAACCGTGATAGCGGATATTATCTGAGCGATGCATGGAAACGAGCGCTCCATGTGGAGTAGCAGCAGAGACTTTCCTTCCAGTGTTTACGTTCCCACGGAAGCGGCGGCGGCACCAGCGCAGGCATTGACAACGGCTGCGAAAGCAGTACGTAATCATCGATCAATCACAAACTGACCAATCAGAAGCCGTCCACGGGCTTAAGGCCACTGCTGCATCAGTGAAGACAGTCGCTTGCTCCTGACGATAACGATGGAGGTTATCGTCGAAACCTCGAGATTTTATCCCGAAATGACGCGGCTGGAAAACCCAGAATGTTTTGTTACCTCTGCATGATACTTTTAAAAAACTGTACTTTAAAAAATCACTATAATTCCATATTTAAAAAACACGCATATATCTTTTTGAAATCGTAAATTTATGTGTATTGCATGTTAACGAAAATCTTTATTTCATATCGTAACTGTCAGTAGATAATGTATCACTTTTAGCAAATAAAGTATCAAAAGTGGCTGAAATAGTCATGTATTATAATCTCGAACACAACAGTACAGTGGTATCGTAACAACAACGCTAAACCAACTGAAAATGAATACAAAGGAAATATTCCATTTCATCTCCGTAATAATAAATCAATTGGCTCATGACGCAATCGATAAAAGTCGATCCTCTTCCGATCGCAGACCCGACCACCCGCTGATGCCCATTCTGGTCCATAAACTGTCTTTAATCTTCGTCCAAGTGGTAATGGAAGTGGTAGAGCTGGTTTGAACTGTGAGTGAACACATGTGTACAATGTTTAGTTTAGCAACTCTAAAAATGTCTTTAATTATAAATCAGTGAACTGAATAGCCAAAATAACAATAAAGATTTATTAACTAGGTAATGCCCCCTCAATAGAGGCGAAATGCAGTAGATGCTAGCTAATAGTTAAAGCCAATGGTGACTGCAAAACGTCTAGAGAATAAAAACAACAATAATCAAAAATATGAAACGCAGTGAATGATTTACACTATTAACGCACCGGAAATAATGTCAAAGAACCAAATAAAATTATACAAAATGCACAATAAACACGAAATTCATCTTTAGTTAATGAAATTACACACTGCCAAGCAATTAGAATTACCACAATATCTGACACATATCAAACGGAAGCATCAGCCAGACAAACTCAGATTGAATTACTGAGTACCACTAAATAAACCGACAGTCGATCTTATGCTTGTGTTCAAAATGAGGTGTGATCAGTCAGTTACATCGCAATACCGAAAAATGATGTGCAATAATGAAAATGCGTGAATACGTCTAGATAACACACACACACACACACACACACACACACACACACACACACACACACATTAAAAAAATGTTTTGCATCACCCCAGTTCCCAGAACTCCTGAGGATAGAAGTTGACTGGATATTGTATCACATACACAGTCCCTTTGACTGCTCAGAGATGTCACTAAACGCGCCCAAAGACGTAAACAACCATGCATGAGCAGCGCCTATTAGACGGAGAAGGTCCGACAGCCGATCTGTTCCAGTCATTTCACCAGAAAGGAGATACACGAATCGTATTGTCTGTAGTTCAACCATGCCTAAACGGTCAATACCGCGGTTCTATCGCTTCCGTATTGTTGCTTTATGCCAGGAAGGGCTCTCAACAACGGAAGTTCAAAAAATGGTTCCAATGGCTCTGAGCACTATGGGACCTAACATCTTAGGTTATCAGTCCCCTAGAACTTAGAACTACTTAAACCTAACTAACCTAAGGACATCACACACATCCATGCAGGATTCGATCCTGCGACCGTAGCGGTCGTGCGGTTCCAGTCTCAAGCGCCACTTAGGCCGGCAACAACGGAAGTGTCCAGGCCTCTCGGAGTGAACCAAAGCGATGTTGTTCCGACATGGAAGAGATAGGGACAGGAACAGTGGGTGATATGCCTCGCTCAGGCCACCCAAGAGCGCTACTGCAGTGTATGACCGCTACATACGGTTTATGGCTCCGAGGAACCCGGAGACCAACGACACTATGTTGAACAATGCTTTTCGTGCAGCCACAGTACATCGTTTTACGACTCAAACTGCATGATGCGCAACTTCACTCCTGACGTCCATGGCGAGGTCTATCTTTGCAACCACAGCACCATGGAGCAGGGTTCAGATGGGCCCAACAACATGCCGAATGGACCGCTCAGCATTCTTATCATAATCTCTTCACCGATGAGTGTCGCATGTGGCTTTAACCAGAGAATCGTCGGAGACATGTTTGGAGGCGACCCAGTCAGGCTGAACGCCTTAGACACACTGTGCATCGAGTGCAACAAGGCGGAGGTTCCCTGATGTTTTGGGGTGTCATTACGTGGGGCCGACGTACGCCGTTGGTGGTCATGGAAGGCGCCGTAACGGCTGTACGATACATGAATTCCATCCTTCGACCGATAGTGCAACCGTATCGGCAGCATATTGGCGAGGCATTCATCATCATGGACGACAATTCGCGCCCACATCGTGCACATCTTGTGAATGACTTCCTTCAGGATAACGTCGCTCGATTAGAGTGGCCAGTATGTTCTCCAGACGTGAACCCTATGCCTGTGACAGAACGACCAGGGCTCTTTATGGACGACGTGACCCACCAACCACTCTGAGGGATCTACGCCAAATCGCCGTAGAGGAGTGAGGCAATCTGGCCCAACAATGCCGTGATGGACCTGTGGATAGTATGCCTCAACGAATACAGGCATGCAACAATGCTAGAGGACATGCTACTGGATATTAGAAGTACCGGTGTGTACAGAAATCTCGACCACCACCTCTGAAAATCTCGCTGTTTAGTGGTACAGCATGCAATAAAGAGGGCGGAAATGATGTTTATGTAGATTTCTATTCCAGTTATCTGTACAGGCTTCAGATCTCTAGGAACCGACGTGATGCAAAGCCTTTCTTGTTGTGTGTATTTAAGTGATTAACATTGCAAGATCACAAGTTAATGAAGCGCGTGGTAAGCCAATACAAATGTCAAGTGCTGGTACATTATTAACCGTTGCAACCGCTAGAATTTTGAATGTGAGCATGCAAACATACATGCTTTGTGTTCTACACGTGCCAGATATCCGTTAATGGGATGAAGTTTCATGCTGTTGCACTTGGTCAGTTAATATGGGGACGGTTAAGGCTCATCGTAAATAACGCTGCAATTGTAGTCCTATGACGAACCATATATGCTCGACTGGAGACAGATCTGTTGACACAGCAGGCCAGGGGATTTGCAGATATTCTGTAGGGCACGTTAGGTTAGGGCAGCGGTATGTGGGCGAGCAATATCTTGTTGGAAACCACACACCTGACTGTTGTTCATGAAAGCCAGTACGACAGGTCGAATCACTAGACTGACGTGTAGTTTTTCAGTTAAGAGTGCGGGATCGCTCCTGCTGTCAAACGAAATCGGACCCCAGCCACAACTCCGTACATAAATCGAATGTGTCTGGCACACAGATACGTCGGTTTGCAGGCTCTCAGTTGGCCTCCTTCTAACCAACACTACCAACACTGGCACCGAGGCAGAACCATCTTTCATCAGAAAACTCAACAGGCCTCCACTCTGCTCTCCAATGAGCTCTTTCTTGAGACCACTGAAGTCGCAAATGGCGATAGTTTGGTGTCGATGGAATGCATCCTACAGGGGTCGGAGCTGACCTTGTAGTAATCGATTTTCAGCAGTTCCTTGCGTTACTGAGATGCTGGGATTGCTGCTGCAGATGCAGCAAGATACGCTAGAGCCATGCGGCAAATACAGTGCTCTTCCCTCTCGGTTATGCCACGTGGCCGTCCGGAGCCAGGTTTTCTTGCGACTGTACATTCTCGCGACTGCCGCTGCCAGCAGTGATGTACAGTGGCTACATGTCTGCCAAGTCTTTCGGCAGTATCGCAGAAGAAACGTCCAGCATCTCGTAGCCGTAATATACGAATTCGTTCATACTCCGTGAGGTGCTGATAACGGCGTTGGTGCTGATAAAGGCATTCCTGACTAACAGCAACTCACCACGTCTAATTTCATATGTAACAAACGCTCACGGCCGTTCCAACGTGTGTTTAAAGCAAACCATATTTGCTTCCTCATAGTGGCGTTACTAGCGCCATTCTTATGAGACTGGCGCGAAATTTGATTGGACATCATCTTTCAGATGCAGAAACATGTATACCTACTTTCGTTTATGGCTTACGACGACATTTTGGTGCTGCGATATTTGTTGTGTCAGTGTACATATTACGAAATCTCGTTTTGAGTGTTGCTGACGTGGGAGAAATACGAGAACCTCAGTGGACACTTTACGACACTGAACTTTGCCCACTATCACCGAAGAGAAGGCAAACATTTTAGTTAGTCGACTCTCTGCCATAAAACGAATTAGAGATAGATATTGGGGTGAATAATATTTGACGATTCAGTGCGAAGATAGTGCCTGAAGGCTTTCGAGTTTTGCTGTTGTTAAATTCAGATGATATTTTTTGGATTACTCTGCTTTTCTTACATGTAGTCAGCTAGACATCTTAGTTTTTAAGGGGCTATACTTCTTTTCTGTTTGTTCGTCGGTAGGTTACATGTCGGGCAAGTATCAAAGTTGGGACGTTATAAAATTTTAAGTTGGTAACAAACTGGTATGAATAACAAGAGTCACAAAAGATAACGTATTTTTACATATATTCGATTGCACTTGGTTGTAGTGAAGCAACTGAGTACATTAAGACTATTAATGGTATTCTGCTGTGGCGCTGCACATGGTCTGTATTTTGTAAATAACAATAATCTGCCACATTGACTGTTGTCAGCTATACTAAAATGTTGTTTTATTTTGTGTTGTTTACTATTGCATAGTATTTGCTGTGGAGCTATTTTAGTGTCTGAAGCGTTGTACTTGCCGTTGTCACATGGTGAAAACTTGGGACACAGACTGTACTGAAAAGGCAAAGAAGATGAATATGTGAGCCACATCACCTCAGATGCAAGATGCAACACCAGGAAAGAGTTCTGAGGAGCGGGTTACGTAAGAAGCGTCACGAGTTAAACTGTCGGCGAAGTGACACGCCGGGAAAAAGAGGTGTCGGGTAAGGGCTTTCTCTCACACAGTCCCAGAGTGACGGATAGAATCTGCCGCATTATGCGCAGATATAGCGTAAAGACTATTTATAAACCAGCAATGAAGATCAAAGAGTGATTGAGATCGCCAAAGAGAAAAGTTCCCGTTTACTTTGGCGGGAATATAGGCCTATCGTTTACAATGTACAGTGGAAAAGTCTGTGTTGGAATGACGGACGATCAATCAAGACCAGCATCACCGAACATAAGCGGAATAGCAGGTGGAGCAAACGGCTACAAAGAACTCTGGTTCAGCTAGCAGACCAGAAACGAAGCGCATTGTTAATGACGTTTCACTCGGACGTTGGTGCATCAGATACATCTAAGCATTTTCTAGAAAGTAACATCCGATAGGTCGCGAAATGAAAGCTTCGTAAAGATGTGTTGGGTATTGTCTGTAGTATACCTGTCGATCGTGTCACGTCGCTGTTTCCAATTCTGAGCCCACAGTAAGCACGTAATGATGCCTAGTATGTGTGTCCGCTGCGCGGTTTCACCTGGTTTCATACAACCCCGCATAACGTACGTGTCATGCATTTCCTTCATCGTTACAATGTTCGGCCACACTCTGCAGGGCCAATGAGGACGCTCCTACAGCGTTTTCTACGGGAAGTGTTTGATCACCCACCATACACCCCGGACTTGGCCCCGTTCATCTCTGTTGATATGAACTGCTGGCTATGAGGCTTCACAATGAACTATAGACCATCAAAGAGAAGTGGCGGAAACCACAGGCGGCTGCCTTCTATGACAGGGGTATAACGCTACGACAAATGTCTAAGTCTGATCGGTGACTATGCAGGGAATCAGCTGGACTGTTAAGCGAACTATTGATAATAAAACTTTAAAATTTCAATGTGGTTTCCATTTCGCTTCCGATTGGACATTACTTTCCGAATAGTCCTCATATAATCTGCGGCCGTGAGCTAGAGTCCAGTCCACCACAAGCAGTGGAGGGTGAAGCTCTCACCATGCTAGCCACTCGTGCTGGCTAAATGTCAGGAAAATTATCAAACAAACGTCAAGCAACAACGTGAGACTGAAGCCAACAGACAGTTTGTCATTACAGTATTGTTGAAATCCAAATACGAAACAAGAATGGTGAGAAAGAAATGTGAAATTAAATATGAGCAAAAATAAAACAGACTTATAAAGTATGAGCTATCTAAAAGATATATTTATCTTCAAAAACTTACATCTGTCATTCATTCTTAGAAAGTGGTAGGATTGCCTAGTATCGAATAAAAGACATGTAAAATTAAATATTGGTCAGCATACAATAAGGGACCTAGAATATATGATAAAATGGGTAATATAACACATAACAAATACAATAATGTATCATATTGTAATAGATATGTAATATAACATATAAATATCATGCAATATTTTACTGTTTAGCCAGAACCTGAAATAAACAACCCGGCACCAAGTGTTTCGTGAACAGCTGTGTTGTAACACTCCAGCTGCAAGGAAAGACAAGAAGGAAAGACAGCGACACATCATGATCACTTGTTCAGAGATAAGCTAGAGCGACAAGATGTACTCTGTGTGCCATACAAATATTTACGGGGGCAACTAAGATTGCTACGCTGTGTGATGGGAGTAAATTACATAATAGATCAACACAAATGTTTGATCCTGTTTTGTAATCATTGGACTGAGTTTCATTGCTCAATAATTGCATCGCGCAGTGTTTATGAATATCTGACGAGGGCAGTTATTTTTTGGGACGTTTTGTATACTGGGTAACTCATGTGTCCAACACCATCCAATATCAGCCAGTGTGAACAGCCGAAACGCATCATTGGCAAATAAATAATAACTAAACTCGGAAACCAGGACTTAGTTTCCTCAGAGTCAAATTGTTCCACTCCAAATTAGCTCAAAAAGCAAAAGAGAAACTTTAAAAATGCGTTGTATCATTGAGCAATGCACTAGAACAGGAGAAAATAGATCAATGCAATTACGACTCTGTTTCACATTGGTGAATTATATTGAAACACTGACTATATTTAGCAGAAGTGGATGCAACAAAACATAATTAAATGTACTGAATTACACTGCTGTATCAGCACATACATTCTCACAGTGGATACACATACACATTCACAAATATTAATCATTACTTAACAGAAACAATAAATCTATGATTACATCAGTACAATGTACCAGGTACAGAGCCAATGACGTCGTTGTTGAGGCTCCCCAGTCCATTAAACAACTTTAAGGACAATCATGGTGGAAGGATTGGATTCCTGGTTTCCCTTCATTTGCAATACCTTTCACAGTTTTCAGTTTCTCGAAACACATATAATTCGTTCAAACAGTCTTAAGATTTTACAAAATACAAACGTACCAAAGTAGCCCAGTTAATATAAAACAAAGGAATCTGTGAAACGGGCTTTTATATTAAATTTTCAACAACAAAGAGGTTCTTTATATAATTGAAAATTTATTAAATTCAATCTTTGAAATAACGGATAATAAAGGAAGAACTAAACTGCAAGTGTCTGTTTTAGGAGGCATCCAGGTTAGATTTTCAGCATAATGTTCTTTGAAAAAAACAAGATTTTTTTAAGTTCAATTTTATCAAAAATTTTAAAATAATGGATAATGAGCCTGATTAATATTAAACAGTAGGAATTCAAAAAGTAAGGATTTAATTAAAATTTTCAGAAGCAAGGAATTCCCTAAGGCATGTAAACTGCAGGGACATACAAAATTTACAACAGTTTCAACCTTGTTTAATTAGGTGTGGAGGCCTTCAACCATGAATTGAGGAAGCCCTCTATATAAATTGGGGCCCCACAGAAAGAGTTCTAAACAGTTAAAATTAAACGCAGCCTCCTGAAGCGGGACAGGTGTAAAACATAAGAAGTATTTAATTGTGGCACCCAAGTGTCGAGCATGATTTCAACAGTGAAAAGTCTAAGTAGGCTCCAAGGGGAAAGGAAATATAATTTACAGCAATCAATATTGCTTTCTGAAACACAACTAGACGTAGATATAAATACAGCAAGCAGCAAGTATCACAGACACATGCTATGTGCTGAGCACTATGCACAAATAGATGGACCCCAAGAGGAAACATCACAGCCAAAATATGGGGCAATGGATGGTCCTGGCATTCAGATGACTTTGAACGTACTTACCATAGCACAAACACAAACAGGGAGCATCGACGTGCCCACGGTACCAACCGCTACAGCAACCCTTGTATCCACTTTAGCAAAGAAGTATGAGATACACAAAATTCTAGTAATTGCGACACTAACTTAAATTCGGCCTGTACACTAACAATATCGCACTTAATAATGGCAGCTAAGGTGAAAATAATACTGAAGTCAAACGGAATGAGAATCAAATAAGATAAGGAGCTGCTAATGCCTAGGACGCTGAACACCAAAAATTTTAATCGTTGCTTACTATTTGCCATGTGTAACTAGACTGCTAGTCACAGCTGGCTTGTACCACGTCCATTATACAGGCCCACTGTAATCAGCATATGAAGTCACAATGCACCTCTGTGGGGCTAAGAATTGCCAGTAACTGAAACAGTTCAAATAACGCATTACACAAGGTATATAATCAAACCTAAATTTTTCTTAAATTGATGGTTTCATTACCATTATACACAAGACTTAAAAACTCGTTTGCCAGTCCTCAGATTTCAAAGTCTTGCCCACATTTATGTGAACACCATCATACGGCAACTGTTAATGTAACCTCTCTTATCTCTATTGGCTACTGACCATTCCAAAGGTCATTGCTACTTCGCAGACAGCAAACGCTTATGGCCATTAAAGGATACAATTTTTTTCCTCTTTTTTGTGTTTC
Source organism: Schistocerca cancellata (assembly GCF_023864275.1). Taxonomy (NCBI): domain Eukaryota; kingdom Metazoa; phylum Arthropoda; class Insecta; order Orthoptera; family Acrididae; genus Schistocerca; species Schistocerca cancellata. The sequence continues at coordinate 224,075,533 of NC_064628.1, forward strand.
AGTGCCCCATCTGGGGCTGGCTGACAGCAGCATATGCGCTGCTCTTCAGCCAAAAGACAGTAATGACACAAAGAAGACATTTAAAATAACAGAATGGAAAAAAAGATGGCGTACATAGATACAAAAAGTGGGGAACAGTACGGAAGAGAACAGACCAAAAGGGGGTGCGACTGTAAAATGAAGATACAAACAGTAAAAAATGTAGTGCACAAAAAAAACACACACTGGAACACTTTAAGGACACAAATCGAAATTGACTGGAGCATAAGAGTATCGACAGACGGTGGAGCACGTGCCAATTAGTGATAGTAACACTATGTACAAGACCAGCACACACTTAGAATCACAGCTCTTGACCCACGGGAGAACAGCACCAAACACGACACTGACGTAGTACACTGGTTACGATGAGCATACTGAGAGGATCTGCCAGGGACATAGGGACGAGGGAGGAGGGAAGAAGGGAGGAATGAGTGGAGAGGGGCGAGAAGGGAAGAAGTGTTAGAGGGGAGGAGAGAGGTGTAGACGGATAGGGAGAGGGCTGGGGAGGGAAGGATGTGGGAGGGAAGCAGTCGAGGAGAAGGTGCTGGGACTCAGCGAGGGTAGGAGGAAAATCTGCTGTGGGAGAAAGAGGTTTCAGATGGTTCAGATGGTTCTTAGCACTATGGGACTTAACATCTGAGATCATCAGTCCCCTAGACTTAGAACTACTTAAACCTAACTAACCTGAGGACATCACACAAATCCATGCCCAAGGCAGGATTCGAACCTGTGACCGTAGCAGCAGCGCATTTCCAGACTGTAGCGCCTAGAACCAATCGGCCACAGCGGCTGGCGAGAAGGAGAGGAGAGGAAAAAGGGGGCCCTGGCGAGTGGGGAGAACAAGGTCAGGTTACGGTTTGAAGGAAGGGTAGATGTCACAGCAAAGTTCAACATCCGGGAGGGGGAGGTGCTGGAAATTACCCTTATGGAGGGTGTGGAGGTGGAGGGAGGGTGGGATACAGAGATAGAGTTGCGGCAACGGGCAAGGGATGGAAGGGAAGGAGGAAACCGAAGGGGGGGGGGGGGATATAGCCTGCGGACAGTGCAAAGGACGCAGTGATGTTGGAGGAAAAGGAGGAGGTGGGGGAAGGGGATGAGGTCATACAGGAGTCGTGTGGGAGAGGGAAGGCAGATACAGAAGGCAATGTGGAGCACATAGCGTTTGAGGATTTGGAGGACCTTGTAAAGGCGGGAGGGGGGGGGGGGGAATGGAGATGCAGGCAATTGTGTCTTAACAGAGGACAGAGGATAGGATGGATGAGGGATTTGTGGGTATGGAGGATGGATGGTACGATGCAATCCCCCTGTCCGGCCAGACAGGAGTTTCAGGAGGCGGAGGTGGGAATCGGCTTTCTGCTGGATAGTCAGGAGATAAGGGGTCAAGGATGCAAAAGGAATACTCCCGCTTTAAGCCTCATCTGCACTGCAAACGAAACGAGAAGATGAATCTTCCACCATTAAGGAGGCCTCGCACCAACAGTTCTCAGCTGTCGCCACGTTCCAGGAGAACAACAACAGGCTACCACACGACGCAAGGGATCTATCACCAGCTGATCAACATCTCACATAAGAGCTTGCCGTTGACTCAGCCTCACTGTGCACGCTACATCAGTACTCTCTCGCCGCAGGCGCTACCTGCCTACAGGTCACGGAAAGCGGGCAAATATCAAGTTTCGCAGACGAAAATCGACCAGGTAGAGCCGCTACGGCTCAGTGGCAACACGACAGTTGATGTGTTATCGTATGTTATACCAGTTTAGTTTGCACCATGATTTGTGTTTACCTCAGCATTACCTACAACGAAAATTAGTTTTTCATCACTAAGCGATGTTCATCACGCTGGAACACGTCTTTTCAGTTTCAAAGATGAGTGACGACTGTATTGTGCATGTTCTCATGATTTACTCTCTTTGATGATTCAAACAATAGTGCGCTTTCACAAAGTGGCTTCCGATCGTAATATCGTAGAGGTCGGCACGAGTGAGATGTCGGAGCCATAGAAGACGCGAGTTGTGACAAGCAAATAAAACGAAATCCAAGTAAAGTCTGGTTATTACTGCAGCTAACACAACGGAAAACTCCAAGCAGCATATAGATTTACCATTTGACTCTTACATGGGACACAGGACCAGGCCGCCTGCAGTTTAGACAATTTAAAATAACAGCAATATTATACGGGTGAATGTTGAATGGTGCAGCGGAGGGCAGAAACGATACGGGAAGCGGCAGATGACGTAAGGCAGAGTCACCCATTGTCCGCAGAACAGATCGCGAGCACGATATGCTACACTAGTACAGGCCGAGAGTCGCCCTGTCTTGGCTTTAATCGGTTCTTCTATGGAATACGAGTACTCGGTACAACATGACATTTCCCTTAGCATTGCGGTGCGGCATTTTACGTTCGATACGGCATTCTTGAGTTCGGCAGAATCGAAGTATCAGCACTGTGCTGTATGATGACAAAGCTTTAAAATGAATGGGTATGGAGAAAGAGATGGAGGAAAGCTCTCAATATCTCTTATGCAGTCGCATAAATGATGTGTACCGCAAATTTGCTATGGTAATACATGGGACAACCACACTGAAAGAAATTAAAGATTTAGTTGATGAAAGAGCAGACGAACAGCAGTTAGGATACATGCATCTGTACATAATGAAGCACTCTAGGCTAAACTGGCAGGCATGGAGCACGTGAAGAAATTTTACGAACAGTAAATTTTCCAAATCTGCGCGCATTATTGCACTGTAAGTTGAAACATTTTTCGATGGAATTAACCGAAGAGTGTTGAGTGTATATATATATATATATATATATATATATATATATATATATATATATATATATATATATATATATATATATTATTGCAATGAACGTTGGTTAAGTCAAGGAGCATGGCTGGAACTATATTCCGATTTAAAACCTTTTTTTGAAAAATTAATGAAGGAAAAAGAAACACAGGAAAGAAAATTAAAACGTCCGGAATTGATAGCAGATCTTGGCTTTACACTGAACACACTAAGATACTGCAGGGTGAGAATAAACTGATTTCTGACGCGATGGGGATGCATTTCTAAAGAAAAGCTCATTGTGGAAGGGACAAACTCAGACAAAAATCACCATCAATTTCCCTAAGCTCACTGGCGCTAAGGAAAACGTGATTTTCGGAGAATACATTGCGTCCTTGAGAGTTTTTGAAGACAGTGACAGTCTCACATCTGTTTTCGAGATGATTTCGAGACAGTTTGCCATTTCAGATGAAAGTGCCCCTGTCCCCCAACAGCAGTATTTTCGTATCTGATTTACTAGTTTATTCCAGAGACCACAGGTTTCGGTATTTCATTACTCCATCATCAGGCCTTCTGTTATAACAAAATGGCTGACCTTATATTACCAGAGAAAATATCATACCAAAACGAACCAACATCTGGACCACCGTATGTAACACGGCTATACACTCGCAAACAATCTGAGCGAAACACAGGTTGTTTGTGAGACTACAGCTGTGTTATATGCGCAGGTTCGGCTGCTGTTTCGCTTTTGCGTGAAATGTTGTCAAGCAATATAAGCTCGATCACTTTGTTACCGCAGAGGTCCTGAAGTTGGCATAGCGGAATGCTGAAACCGGTGGCCTCTGGAATAAATTAGTGATGAAAATATAGCTGGTGGTTTATTTATTGCTGATTATATTGTTTTATCTTATCATTACAAAGTGTTTTACATTATGGTAATTTGTAATTTCTTGTCACTGCTTGTCACTGCACCCTCTTAGTATCCTCTGTGGACTAGCGTTGAGCTGGCGTATTACGAATGGCATTAAGTTTATTTTTCGCTATATGTTCCTATAGTTCCTATATCATTTTGGATTTTGCTTTTGCAAGTTTCATATAATATCTAGTTTCTATTTTGACACTATCTTATGACTGTTCAATAGTTACTACTATGTTAATTTCATTTGATGTTTTTCCTGATGTAAGCATCAGTCGACATGCGTGTCATTTTACGGTAGGATCATTTTATTGACTGTACTTGGCCTTGATACACAATAATTCCTGCTCAATAGATAGGGTTCAACATAGCTTCAAAGTTACCTCTTTAGCATAGTTTTTTGTACGTTACTAATAAGATATGTTGCTATTTTACGTCACATGATTTTATGGTGTGTATGTATTTGTTTTTGTTTTCAATGTCGTATATCGTTTGGTAAAAATACCCCATCATATTAACAATTCCCGTATTCAAATTGATTATGCAACTATGTCATATTCAATGTCTGCATTGTAACGGTTTATGAAACTATGGCATAATGATTCTGTATTGGTATATTGCCTTTGTTTTAATTTGCACGTCATTTAACACTTTCTCTCTTTTTGTAATTTTTAACGGCTAACATCCAGCATGAAGTCTGTGTATTTTGTTATACTTACTTGTTTTCATTCTGTACATTTCCTAATTCGCGTTTTTATGAGTTTCGGTCTGCATGGTTCCTCCATGGCATTAAAGTTCCTCTAGAAAATAATCGATGTGGTCTTTGTATGATTTGCTAATAGTCACTCTCTTTGACAGACAATGTTGTCTGTATGCTTGTTAACGCCATCTCTCGACCGCAATAGTTTTCCTTGCTACTACGATTTCCAATGTACGATCGCTTTGGCACCCAGCGCCAGATATTTGAGAGCAATATTTTCAATACCTTCTTTGTCAATTTGAGTATGGCTTATTTGTGCACCTCTTTGTAATTACAGACGGAATCTGCTACACACAGTGCATAAAGCTTCCGAAGGCACCTTTCTTATGTTATTTATCTTGACTTTTACCACAGCTGCGTCTGATGATACTGTATCAGAACGCGTCAATAAAATACGAGGGTTGTCCAGAAAGTAAGTTCCGATCGGTCGCTAAATGGAAACCACCGTGAAAATCAGAAACATTTTATTCCCAAGAGTAAGCTACACTTTCCAGATACTTCGCTACATAGTCGCCGCTCCGACTTAGGCATTTGTCGGAGCGTTATACCAAATTTCCAACACCATCGTCATAGAAGACAGCTGCCTGTGCATTCCGATAATTCTCTACACTGGTCTATAGCGCGTAGCCAGCGCCCAAGTGTTGTCTTCATATCCAGCGTTTTAAGTCAACAGTGATGACACTCAGGACGAGCCAATTAGGGCTGTGCTGTGGGTGCTCGAACAGTTCCCATCGAAAAGGCTGCAGGAGCGTCTTCACTGCCCCTGCAGAGTGCGGCTGACAATTGCCATGAAGAAGGAAGTGCGTGGCTGTTGTGTTAGGTGGGCTGCATTCATTAAGGCGAAGCCTCTCAGCGGGCCACCCTACTTGGTGGGAGACATTGTTGTTCTAGGCACCTTTACACGCTCACAGTGCGCTCACAACTGGAAAGAGCGTCTTGATGCCATCGAAGGTCATACTGGAGACAGTACCCAACACATCTGTGCAAAGTTTCATCGGGTTTTCACTGTGGTGTCCATTTCGTGACTGATCGGAACTTACTTTCTGGACAACCCTCGTAATTTGTGGCCAGTCCATCTCAGCATTCTTCATGTGCCAATTCCAAATGGTCGCCTGCTTTACAGCAAATCAAAGCAAACAACAATGTATCAGTTATATATGGCTACAGCACAAGCAAAAGATGAAGAGATAAAGTACATGGGAACACTGAAATACATAGTTTCAAGGGAAGTAAAAGTATAACAACCATTCATGATCGAATGGCTGTGGTAGGGAAAGCAATAAAGAACAGCGCTGAGGAAGAATATCAGCCCAGTAGTAGGAATGACCGAGGAGAAAGGCAAACTGTGTTTAGCAACAAATTTCCGATGGTCAAAACAAATTAAAAATCTAGAGTGGACCAGGTAGACCAAGAAAAGGCCTGCAGACATGGGCAGATTCCGGCTGGCTTGCTACCTAAAAGTGTTTACTACCCGAAGATGACAGCTAAGACTGTTGAAACCGGTTTGTCTTGAATAAAAATATTTTGTGCGATGTTGGATTTTGAATAGTTTTTAACAGTTACAACAGATCGCCCTTCACTATTCGCATAATCAAACAATTCTGTTTACATCTCAGTCAAACAAAGAAAATTCCAGAGTAGTCCAACACTTATGGAAGAGCTTAGGAAAGTAAATGCAGGAATCCTTCACTGCTGCTCTAAGCAAGATCCTTGTGCAAGTGGTTTGCCATTGCCTTCCAAACTGTTACGAAGTGCTTGTTCAGTGCAGTGTTCTGTTGTGTGTTGTTGTGGATGAAAGGAAAGGACAAGGTGAAACGAATTGCTGGGACACGGCTTACTTCTCTCGAATGGCAGCCAGAAGGGCACCAGGGTTAATGTTCCCATCTGATGGGCCAACTGTGTCACTTGCCCTCACATCTCGAGACACTATGGAAAGGTTCTGGAATTTAATCCAGAACACCAGCGTAAAGAATGGTGATCAGGAACTGTACACCACCAGCTCTCCCTAGCGTGATTGCCCAATGCTGGCGTCGAAAATTCTGTGCACCACCTAGATTCCAACTGGGGTACCCATGAGTCTAGCACCACCACATAATGTGGCGTTAGCAGCCTCAGCTATGGAGGAGGGCCAGGGTCAGAGATTCACAAATGAGACAACAGTATGTAGTGTGTGCCCAGGTGGAGATATAGACACAAATGATAATTTGACAAAATATTCTAATAAAGAAGTAAAAATACAAAATATAAACATTACTTTTAATTGTTTGAAAAGCCACCGCTTTTGTCATAAAGATGCAGAGTAATTTGAAGTTTAAGAGAATCATTTAGGACAATCATTGTGGAAGGGTGCGAGATAGAGTAGAGTGAGAGATGCTGAGGTGTGTTTGAAGTCATATATAGCTGAAGATATTGAGATAATGAATATCGTATTGGGCAGTTCGGTTATACCATACCCCTGCAATATTAACAGGTTCGAAACCGGTGACCTGTATGGTGAACAGACTGCTCCCTGTAAGATCAAATGAGGTATTTCTACAAGTTTGCGCAGTGGGCAATAAGATCTGATTTTAAACCGGGGTGGCCCAGTAAAATATGAACTATGGGTACCTAAGCCATATAGTGACAGAGGTGCTCATCCAAATATGTAATAATATTTATATAGTAAAACGTTTATTTGACTTTCCAATAGTGAAGCCACAGTCACACTACATCAATTTCTTTTTCACTGATAAAAACGGGTTACATTACCTGTTTCAACGAACTACGTCGTCATCTACAAATGTAAAATATCAGTTGGAGAATATATAATCGAAATTGTGTCCACACATCCGACAACAAATACGAAAAAGAATGAGACATGGCAACCGAGGCAATAGTGACACAACCAAGTCACTACAAGTTACGCCCATGCTTGCCCGTTGAAGCCGGTAATGTAACCCCATTTTTTTAAGAAAAAACTTGTGGACTCTGAGTATGGATTCACTGTTCTAGTGTCAAATAAACATTTAACTTATATTATAGTCACACACTTTTACGACGATTATCTCAGAATATAGGATTTATTTAGTGCTAAGACGCATGAACTTGATTCAATCATAGCATAGGCAATACAAATAGCTGTAAAGTGCACATAGGTGCAAATCAATCGTGAAACATACACGATAACATCTTGGCAAAATTGAGTGTAATTGGTACTGAAATGGTGCAATCAGCTATGTCTACGTAAATCGCCGATGTTGTGTTGGTCAGCAAATTAAAGAAAAGACAAGGAAAGGCACATATTAGGACCAGTTCCGTTGCTAAGCACCCGTTGAGTTGAACTAGCTGACTGCATGAATTAATTCCAAAAAGCAAAAGTCTGAGTAGAAACAAACAATTTTTTTGTACCCTAATCACGACGTAAGGAAACGCGGGTCATGGTTACCACCAATCTAAAGCTCAGGTGCAGGGGATGATGGCAGTGATGGCTGAGAGTTACAAGTTTCGTCGTAGCATCCATGTTCTAGGGCGAAGTCCTCCGTCACTCCTGTTTCAAGGCAAAAACATTTCGCCCTTTGAAGATCCAAAATAAAGTGTTTATCTGCGCTCTTTCTCAAAGTCTTGCTGGTTATGCTGACACTGGATTCTCATTAGCCAATGGCTGTGCCTAACCCAACTTCCTACCAATGAAATTTTTATAACGATGCAAGAACCTTCTACTACTAGAGAATTTACTGTTATTAATAATAGTACCCTTTGAAAGTGGGAAAGAAAGCAGATATTCCACCTCACTATGAGAGTGGTTTTTATGTTCTAGCCAACGATAGTGACTGCACTTAGGCACTCGCAAGTCCTCAACCCCGCTACAAAAACAATTTCGGTGAATCAATCTGCGTATTCCTTTAACAATTTAAACCCCAGTTACTGATGGCCTCCTTTGGTTCCAACATTCTGATCGCTTGGAGTACCACGTGTTTTCGCATTCCCTTACAGATACCTATATTCTAGAAATAATTCTTTACGCTGCTTCTAACAGTGGAAGCTTACAGCCTGCTGAATTCCCCATCCAGCCCTCTGTTTGTTGTTGTTGTTGTGGTCTTCAGTCCTGAGACTGGTTTGATGCAGCTCTCCATGCTACTCTATCCTGTGCAAGCTTCTTCATCTCCCAGTACCTACTGCAACCTACATCCTTCTGAATCTGCTTAGTGTATTCATCTCTTGGTCTCCCCCTACGATTTTTACCCTCCACGCTGCCCTCCAATATTAAATTGGTGATCCCTTGATGCCTCAGAACATGTCCTACCAACCGATCCCTTCTTTTGGTCAAGTTGTGCCACAAACATCTATTCTCCCCAATCCTATTTAATACTTCCTCATTAGTTATGTGATCTACCCATCTAATCTTCAGCATTCTTCTGTAGCACCACATTTCGAAAGCTTCTATTCTCTTCTTGTCCAAACTAGTTATCGTCCATGTTTCACTTCCATACATGGCTACAGTCCATACAAATACTTTCAGAAATGACTTCCTGACACTTAAATCTATACTCGATGTTAACAAATTTCTCTTCTTCAGAAACGCTTTCCTTGCCATTGCCAGTCTACATTTTATATCCTCTCTACTTCGACCATCATCAGTTATTTTGCTCCCCAAATAGCAAAACTCCTTTACTACTTTAAGTGTCTCATTTCCTAATCTAATTCCCTCAGCATCACCCGACTTAATTCGACTACATTCCATTATCCTCGTTTTGCTTTTGTTGATTTTCATCTTATATCCTCCTTTCAAGACACTGTCCATTCCGTTCAACTGCTCTTCCAGGTCCTTTGCTGTCTCTGACAGAATTACAATGTCATCGGCAAACCTCAAGGTTTTTATTTCTTCTCCATGGATTTTAATACCTACTCCGAATTTTTCTTTTGTTTCCTTTACTGCTTGCTCAATATACAGATTGAATAACATCGTGGAGAGGCTACAACCCTGTCTCACTCCCTTCCCAACCACTGCTTCCCTTTCATGTCCCTCGACTCTTATAACTGCCATCTGGTTTGTGTACAAATTGTAAATAGCCTTTCGCTCCCTGTATTTTACCCCTGCCACCTTTAGAATTTGAAAGAGAGTATTCCAGTCAACATTGTCAAAAGCTTTCTCTAAGTCTACGAATGCTAGAAACGTAGGTATGCCTTTCCTTAATCTTTCATCTAAGATAATTCGTAAGGTCAGTATTGCCTCACGTGTTCCAGTATTTCTACGGAATCCAAACTGATCTTCCCCGAGGTCGGCTTCTACTAGTTTTTCCATTCGTCTGTAAAGAATTCGTGTTAGTATTTTGCAGCTGTGGCTTATGGAGATCTAATCAGAGTGTGGGACACCGTATCTTGACAGCACCCGTCCATTCAGTGTGTACCCGACTGGAACTCTGCTTTTCGGTGAGAAACAATTTTACCACTCGCTTCAAGTTGTGTCCCTGCAATTCTCACTCTCCTACGTTCATCCAGCAGATTCAGCTTACAGATATGGACATACGCTCAAACTTTTCTTTTTGGGTCATCAGTCTTTCTGACTGGTTTGATGCGGCCCGCCACGAATTCCTCTCCTATGCTAACCTCTTCATCTCAGAGTAGCACTTGCAACCTATGGCCTCTATTATTTGCTGGATGTATTCCAATCCCTGTCTTTCTCTACAGTTTTTGCTTTCTACAGCAGCCTCTAGTACCATGCAAGTCATTCCCTCATGTCTTAACAGATGTCCTATCATGCTGTCACTTCTCCCTTCTCCTTGTCACTATTTTCCACATATTCCTTTCCTCTCCGATTCTGCACATAGCCTCCTATATCCTTACATTATCAGTCCACCTAATTTTCGACACTCGACCGTAGCACCACATCTCTAATGCTTCGATTCTCTTCTGTTCCGATTTCCCACAGTCCACGTTTCACTACCATACAATTCTGTACTCCAGACGTACATTCTCAGAAATTTATTCCTCAAATTAAGGCCGATATTTGATATTAGCAGACTTATCTTGGCCAAGAATGCTCTTTTTGCCATTGCTAGGCTGCTTTTGATTTCCTACCTGCTGCGTCCGTCACTCGTTATTTTATTGCCTAGGTAGCAGAATTCCTTAACTTCATCTTCTCCATGACCATCGATCCTGATATTAAGTTTCTCGCTGTTCTCATTTCTACATTTTCTTATTACCTTCATCTTTCTTCGATTTACTCTCAATCCATACTGTGTACTCATTAGACTGTTCATTCCATTCAGCAGATCATGTAATTCTTCTTCACTTTCACCCAGGATAGCAATGTCATCAGCGGATCGTATCATTGATATCCATTCACCTTCAATTTTAATTCCAGTACTGCACCTTTCTTTTATTTCTATCATTGATTCCTCGATATACAGATTGAAGAGTAGGAATAAAAGGCTAAATCCTTGTCTTACACCCTTTTTCATACGAGCACTTCGTTCTTGGTCGTCCACTTTTATTATTCCCTCCGGGCTGTTGTACATATCGCATATAACCCGCCTTTACCTATAGCTTACCCCTATTTTTCCCAGAATTTCGAACATCTTTCACCATTTTACACAGTCGAACGCTTTTTACAGGTCGGCAAATCCTATGAACGCGTCTTGATTTTTCTATACTCTAGCTTCCATTATTAACCGCAACGTCAGATTTGCCTCTCTCGCGCCTTTATCTTTCTTAAAGCCAAACTGATACTCATCTAGCACATCCTCAATTTTTTTCCATTCTTCTGTATATTATTCTTGTCAAGAACTTGGATGCATGAGCTGTTAAGCTGATGGTGCGATAATTCTCGCACTAGTCAGCTCTTACCGTCTTCGGAATTGTGTGGATGATGTTTTTCCGAAAGTCAGATGGTATGTCGCCAGACTCAATACATCTACACACCAACGTGAATTGTCGTTTTGTTGCCGCTTCCCCCAACGATCTTACCAATTATGCAGGAATGTTATCTATCCCTTCTGACTTCTTTGATCTTAAGTCCTCCAAAGCTCTTTTAAATTCTGATTCTAATACCGGGTCCTCTATCTCTTCTAAATCGACTCCTGTTTCTTCTTCTATCACATCACACAAATCTTCTCCCTCACAGAGGTTTTCAATGTATTGTTTCCACCTATCCGCTCTCTTGTCTGCATGTAGCAGTGGAATTCCCGCTGCACTCTTAATGTTATCACCCTTGCTTTTAATGTCACGGAAGGCTGTTTTGACTTTCCTGTATTCTGAGACAATCCTACCGACAATCATTTCTTTTTACGATTTCTTCACATTTTTCATGCAGGCATTTCGTCTTAGCTTCCCTGCAGTTACCATTTATTTCATTCCTCAGCGACTTGTATTTCTGTATTCTTGAGCCTAATGGAACAGTTTTGTACTTCCCCCTTTCATCGATCAATTGAAGTATTTCTTCTGTTACCCATGGTTTCTTCGCAGTTACCTTCTTTGTACCTATGTTTTCCTTCTCAACTCCTATTATCGCCCTTTTTAGGTATGTCCATTCCTCTTCAACTGTACTGCCAAATGAGCTATTCCTTATTCCTATATCTATATGCTTAGAGAATTCAAGCGTGTCTCGTCATTCCTTAGTACTTCCGTATCCAACTTCTTTGCATATTGATTCTTCTTGACTAATGTCTTAAACTTCAGCCCACTCTTCAGCACTATTATGTTGTGATCTGAGTCTATATCTGATCCAGGATGCTCCTAACAATCCAGTATCTGATTTCGGAATCTCCGTCTGACCACGATGTAATCTAACTAAAATCTTCGCGCTCCAACTTACAGAAATGAAAGGAAGAAGTAATTACGAATTTGCAGTCATTGATGTTTATTTCAGTTATATGCCTACTTATAAGCGTCTCTATGTGGTACGCCATTTTTCTAAATTAATTGGACAACTCGACTGGTGGAACGTCGTAAGTAGTAAAACATATATGCAAAAATAATCTGTGACCCTTGAAACGGGACTTAATCCCTGTTGAAACAAATTATTCTAGCTACTGTAGTGAGGGATCTTGTCTCCTTCACTCACTCTCTTTTGTCTTAGCTTCCAATGTGGATGCATACTTTCATAGGAGGTGCCGTAATTTTAATGCAAAGGTATTTCATGACAACATATCACTTAAGTTTACAAATGTTCCTATTTAAGCCATTGTGACTGCCTTGTCCTAAAGCGTATTTATCACTTCCAGTGTCAGTTGGAGATGAAGCAACTTGGAAGTCTTGATAAGGTGATGCAATTGATCGGCCGCCATTGTAATAGTCTATACGCATTACATGGTCAGTCATAGAACCTACCTCCATTATCTTTTCATGATTTACGGATTCCAGTTTCAATTCGTCATCCACATTTTTATGCACATCGGCAGTGGTGATTCATATATTCAATACCGATACACGGTCTGGCGCCCTATCATGGACTTCGCATGAAAACCACATACGTCGATTAGTAAGCACAGTTTTTTTTATTCATTTCCTTTATCAGAACTTGTAGCCCTCCTTATAATATTGATGCTCTCATGAATTCAATTGGTGAACATTTTAATGATTAACTGTGACCGGGAACAGAAATAGTATAATTAGTAATCTGAGTCGACATGGCTCTGTAATTTGAGTAGTGTGTTGTTGATCAGGATGTGCAGGAGTGTTGATAAAATTGTCGCATAACACAAGCTAATACAGCTACGATGAAAAATTCTTGGGTAACAGAAGCAACTCTCCAAATGATTGATTGAAGAAGAAAGTTCAAAATAGTTTAGAAGAAGTCATGAATAAAACGACGAAAATCAATTAGGATAGAAATAAATTGGAAGTGCAGGGCAGCCAAGGCGAAATGGCTGCACGGAAAATACGAAGAAACTGGAAAAGAAATGACAGTCTGCAGGAATGATTCACGATGGCGGTGACAGTCAATAAAATTCTTCAATGTATCTGACAGCATTGTCATTGCGTAAAATTCTTTTGTTAAACACCTCGAGCAAGGCCACTTGCAGCAGTCGCATCATTGTAAACATTGGCAATACGGTCACATTCTCTGAAGAATTTTATTGACTGCGACAACGACAGCAGAAGCATACGCTTACATTTAACTTGCAGTGAAATTAAAAGCGAGGGCATCAACATCAAGAGAGCAGTGGGAATCCACTGTTAAACGCAGAAGAGAAGGGTGCAACATGTACAGTGATAATCCTTTAGAGGGTTGGGAACTGTCTGATGATATAGCAGAAGAAATGGGAGTCAATATCGGAGACGTAGGTGATTCAATATTGGAGTCAGAGAATAACAGACATTAGAAAGACTTGGAATAAAAGATTTCCGGTAAAATATCATACATACCACATCGAACCGTAGGTAGGAAGGGCAGAAAAGTGCTCCGACTACTGCACAATCAGCATAACAGCTGGTGCATCCGAACTTCTGATAGGAATAATGTACAGAAGATAATAAAAGAAAATAGGGGATCTTTTAGATGACTATCAGTCTGGCTTTTGGAAAAGTAAGGACACCAGAAAGGCAATGTGTGTGGTACGACTGATAACGGAAGAAGACATAAGGCAAGGCAGGATACGTTAATTGGACTGTCAACCCAGAAAAAGAGATCGACAATGTAAAATGGTGAAAAATATTCGAAATTCTCACAAAAATTAGTGTAAGCCTTACTGGAAGGCTGCTAATATACAATTAGTTCAAGAGCCAAGAATTCCATTTAAAATAGAAGACCAAGAACGAAGATTTCGGATTAAAAAGAGTGTGACACAGGACTGCAATCTTTCGTGGACTGTTCAGTCTACATTGAAAAAGCAATTACGGATATAAAATAAAAGATCAGAATTGAGATTAAAATTCAGGATGGAAGGATATGAATGAAAAGTTTCCCTGTGAATCTTGTTATCCTCAGTGAAATCGAAGAAGAATTACCGGCTATACTGAATAGAATGAACAGTCTACTGAGTACAGGATGCGGATTGAGAGTTAACCGAAGAACGGCAAAAGCAACGAAGAGTAGGAAAAATGAACCTGGAGAGAGTCTTACAGTCAAAATTGAGGGCCATGACGTTTACCAATCAAGGAATTCCGCTACCTAGGAAGCAAAATAACACATAACGGCCGGCCGTTGTGGCCAAGCGGTTCTAGGCGCTTCAGTCTGGAACCGCGCGACCATTACGGTCGCAGGTTCGAATCCTGCCTCGGGCATGGATGTGTGTGATGTCCTTCGGTTACTGAGATTTAAGTAGTTCTAAGTTCTAGGGGACTTATGACCTCAGATATTAAGTCTCATAGTGCTCAGAGCCATTTGAACCATTTTGAACACATAACGGATGATGGAAGGGGAGAACAAAACGTGACTAGCACAGGGAAAGAGGAAATTTATGTACAAAGGATGTCTGTTGTTGTTGTGGTCTTCAGTCCTGAGACTGGTTTGTTGCAGCTCTCCATGCTACTCTGTCCTGTGCAAGCTTCTTCATCTCCCAGTACTTACTGCAACCTACATCCTTCTGAATCTGCTTAGTGTATTCATCTTTTGGTCTCCCCCTACGATTTTTACCCTCCGAGCTGCCCTCAAATACTAAATTGGTGATCCCTTGATGCCTCAGAACATGTCCTACCAAACGATCCCTTCTTCTGGTCAAGTTGTGCCACAAACTTCTCTTCTCCCCAATCCTATTCAATACTTCCTCATTAGTTATGTCATCTACCCATCTAATCTTCAGCATTCTTCTGTAGCACCACATTTCGAAAGCTTCTATTCTCTTCTTGTCCAAACTATTTACCGTCCACGTTTCACTTCCATACATGGCTACACTCCATACAAATACTTTCAGAAATGACTTCCTGACACTTAAATCTATACTCGATGTTAACAAATTCCTCTTCTTCAGAAACACTTTCCTTGCCATTGCCAGTCTACATTTTATATCCTCTCTACTTCGACCATCATCAGTTATTTTTCTCCCCAAATAGCAAAACTCCTTTACTACTTTAAGTGTCTCATTTCCTAATCTAATACCCTCAACATCACCAGATTTAATTCGACTACATTCCATTATCCTCGTTTTGCTTTTGTTGATGTTCATCTTATATCCCCCCTTCAAGACAACATCCATTCCATTCAAGTGCTCTTCCAGGTCCTTTGCTGTCTCTGACAGAATTACAATGTCATCGGCGAACCTCAAAGTTTTTATTTCTTCTCCATGGATTTTAATACCTACTCCGAATTTTTCTTTTGTTTCCTTTACTGCTTGCTCAATATACAGATTGAATAACATCGGGGAGAGGCTACAACCCTGTCTTACTCCCTTCCCAACCACTGCTTCCCTTTCATGTCCCTCGACTCTTATAACTGCCACCTGGTTTCTGTACAAATTGTAAATAGCCTTTCGCTCCCTGTATTTTACCCCTGCCACCTTTAGAATTTGAAAGAGAGTATTCCAGTCAACATTGTCAAAAGCATTCTCTAAATCTACAAATGCTAGAAACGTAGGTTTGCCTTTCCTTAATCTTTCTTCTAAGATAAGTCGTAAGGTTATTATTGCCTCACGTGTTCCAGTATTTCTACGGAATCCAAACTGATCTTCCCCGAGGTTGGCTTCTACTAGTTTTTCCATTCGTCTGTAAAGAATTCGTGTTAGTATTTTCCAGCTGTGGCTTATTAAACTGATAGTTCGGTAATTTTCACATCTGTCAGCACCTGCTTTCTTTGGCATTGGAATTATTATATTCTTCTTGAAGTCTGAGGGTATTTCGCCTGTTTCATACCTCTTGTTCACCAGATGGTAGACTTTTGTCAGGACTGGCTCTCCCAAGGCCGTCAGTAGTTCCAATGGAATGTTGTCTACTCCGGGGGCCTTGTTTCGACTCAGGTCTTTCAGTGCTCTGTCAAACTCTTCACGCAGTATCGTATCTCCCATTTCATCTTCATCTACATCCTCTTCCATTTCCATAATATTGTCCTCAAGTACCTCGCCCTTGTACAGGCCCTCTATATACTCCTTCCACCTTTCTGCTTTCCCTTCTTTGCTTAGAACTGGGATTCCATCTGAGCTCTTGATGTTCATACAAGTGGTTCTCTTATCTCCAAAGGTCTCTTTAATTTTCCTGTAGGCAGTATCTGTCTTACCCCCAGTGAGATAAGCCTCTACATCCTTACATTTGTCCTCTAGCCATCCCTTTAGCCATTTTGCACTTCCTGTCGATCTCATTTTTGAGACGTTTGTATTCCTTTTTCCTGATTCATTTACTGCATTTTTATATTTTCTCCTTTCATCGATTAAATTCAATATTTCTTCTGTTACCCAAGGATTTCTACTAGCCCTCGTCTTTTTACCTACTTGATCCTCCGCTGGCTTCACTACTTCATCCCTCAGAGTTACCCATTCTTCTTCCACTGTATTTCTTTCCCCCATTCCTGTCAATTGTTCCCTTATGCTCTCCCTGAAACTCTGTACAACCTCTGGTTCTATCAGTTTATCCAGGTCCCATCTCCTTAAATTCCCACCTTTTTGCAGTTTATTCAGTTTTAATCTACAGCTCATAACCAATAGACTGTGGTCAGAGTCCACATCTGCCCCTGGAAATGTCTTACAATTTAAAACCTGGTTCCTAAATCTCTGTCTTACCGTTATATAATCTATCTGATACCTTTTAGTATCTCCAGGGTTCTTCCATGTATACAACCTTCTATCATGATTCTTAAACCAAGTGTTAGCTATGATTAAGTTGTGCTCTGTGAAAAATTCTACCAGGCGGCTTCCTCTTTCATTTCTTAGCCCCAATCCATATTCACCTACTATGTTTCCTTCTCTCCCTTTTCCTACACTCGAATTCCAGTCACCCATGACTATTAAATTTTCGCCTCCCTTCACTATCTGAATAATTTCTTTTATTTCATCATACATTTCTTCAATTTCTTCGTCATCTGCAGAGCTAGTTGGCATATAAACTTGTACTACTGTAGTAGGTGTGGGCTTCGTATCTATCTTCGCCACAATAATGCGTTCACTATGCTGTTTGTAGTAGCTTACCCGCATTCCTATTTTCCTATTCATTATTAAACCTACTCCTGCATTACCCCTATTTGACTTTGTATTTATAACCCTGTATTCGCCTGACCAGAAGTCTTGTTCCTCCTGCCACCGAACTTCACTAATTCCCACTATATCTAACTTTAACCTATCCATTTCCCTTTTTAAATTTTCTAACCTACCTGCCCGATTAAGGGATCTGACATTCCACGCTCCGATTCGTAGAACGCCAGTTTTCTTTCTCCTGATAACGACATCCTCTTGAGTAGTCCTCGCCCGAAGATCCGAATGGGGGACTATTTTACCTCCGGAATATTTTACCCAAGAGGATGCCATCATCATTTAGTCATACAGTAAAGCTGCATGCCCTCGGGAAAAATTACGGCCGTAGTTTCCCCTTGCTTTCAGCCGTTCGCAGTACCAGCACAGCAAGGCCGTTTTGGTTATTGTTACAACGCCAGATCAGTCAATCATCCAGACTGTTGCCCTTGCAACTACTGAAAAGGCTGCTGCCCCTGTTCAGGAACCACACGTTTGTCTGGCCTCTCAACAGATACCCCTCCGTTGTGGTTGTACCTACGGTACGGCTATCTGTATCGCTGAGGCACGCAAGCTTCCCCACCAACGGCAAGGTCCATGGTTCACGGGGGGGGGGGGGGGGGGGGGGGGAAAGGAAGTCTAATAGTATTAAATATCAGGCTTACCATATTATCAGTTACCTATTACAAAGGCTAAAGGGTCCTTAGTGTAAGGAATTGGATTACGACTACTGATGACTGTGCTCGAGACGAAATTGCAAGCTGGGAAGAAAACATCGTGACTGCGTGTCACTAACGAGTTGCTCCTGTGAGTTAACGAGCATTTCGCTCTCGTTTAAGTATTTGGACGAAAGAGTCAGCCTTCAGCAATTGTGAAACGAGCCCTGTGGTCCAGGACCGGATGCCACAAAGGGCGCAGATTCACCACAAGATGTGGAAATTCACAGGCGTCTATTGTCTATTGAGGCCTAAGCGCGTGTAGTGTGCCAGTGAGACAGACGAGAACCTACGTCACAGGCAAACCCAGTAGAAGGCTTTTGTAGCCAAGGAGATGTAGTAGTGTTAAGTATGGCGGCCATAAAGGGAAAAATTATGAAAACTATTTAATTCTATAGTAATGCGGGGAATCAAGCCACAGTTATTTTAATCTGCCATTCTCCCTAAATTTTCATGGTGATTCCAATAAAACTTGAATACTGATCGTATCTATAATAGTTTAGGATTAACTGTTAAAGTGAAATTAACAAGTTTTGTATTAAAGACCTGAATGCTAAAATCTGAACGCTCTGGTCGATCTTAACGATCGACATTCCATACAGAAGCGCATCAATAAAATGACAAATGTTGTAAATATCAACTCTGTAACTTTTTTTGTTTAAAAGATACAGTAAATTTAAATTATCAGTTTTTATAGTTAGCATCAGATCATCATTTCCTCCACACAAAACACATGGAACGATGTCAGTACGACACCTTATTGAATCATTATGTAATAGAAAATTTATTGCATAATAGTTACTTTCGTTCTTTATCTATTTATCAAAAGTACATTGGTACAAGGCTACTAACTGTTGCATTCAAAGCTAAGAAGGGAACTGTATTGGTTTTATGTAAAGAATTTGACGTTTATTATGTAATGGATGTTATTGTTACTTTATTTAGAACGTGAAAGTGGTCAAGCTTTGATTATTTAAATAAGTTAAAATGTAAAGTAATGTAGAATGGGCTGTAGCCAATCAGATGGACGGCTTCAGGAAAGGGAACTGCGCTAGTCAGTTGAACGAAGATGTTCGGCGCGCGGGAAACGCGGCAGGGGACGGGCAGTGTCTCCTGGTGCAGACGCGAAAGCGGACAGTTCTGGTCTATACACCAAAGAGTAAAGTTCGGCTGGAGACACCCAAGGGTACAGCTCGGATTGAGACGCGAAAGCGGACAGTCGGTCTTAAGCCAGCTAGGAAGTGAAACGACTTAGAAAATGTTGCGTTGTGCGGTATTACGGGACTTACATCTGAGCTTTGAGCAGCCGCGCTTGGTGTGAACTGTAACATTACACCTAGTTAACGAGATGGACTTGTAATTCGCGATGAGATTGTGAATGATCGAACTGTGTCACATGGATATGCGCTCGATTGTAACAGTAACTCTAAATACGACCACCTTCGCTATTACTTTGCTTTCTGAATAACATTATTCTAATCAAACGGCAACTTTGTGGCCTACATCATTTATGGGTCGTTAATTGACTTCCCGATATTATTATTACTGTTATTATATATTATATTAACTTTGTATTTCGCAAATCTGCCATGAGCCAGACAATTTAACCAAAGGGTCACAAGTGTCTAATTTAGGGCGTGTAATGCGACACGTGCGGTTCAAGACCTAGACGAGTTTGACCCAAGACATTTCGATGAAGAGGAACCGCATGTGAGCGCGAACATCTTGGGGATGTTAGCTTGCACTCCGCAGGAATATGAAACTGCCGCCTCGCGGCAAGAAGATGGGAGAGTAATGAAAATTTTCAGAAAGTAACGAAACATTAGTTTTAGCCTCGTGGAATATATGACGAATATATGTCATATGCAACAGCTCTAGAAACTCGTATGGAGGATGACTGAGGAAGTACGCTGATCCTATCCATTTTCTAGGGATCACCCCAGTACACAATAGGATTTAGGAAAGATACGGGAAAATATAAGCATGGTTGCAGAAGATTTGGCACATGGGACATCTGCATCTGAGAGGCATGATAATTAATTTAGAGAGATCTGCTTGAGTTGTATTAATATAACTGAAGCGGATCTCTCTAAATTACTTAAACGTTGGCCGTACAGGGCTTGTCCGTTGTCACCAGAAGTACGAGTAAAGCTTTTGAACGGCTAAGTTTCCCCGCTCCGTGACAGTGGTTATAATGGAATTCCTGTAACCCGCACCATTAAGATGGTTTGATGGACAGTAGCCCACGACTTGGAAGGAGGCAATATCAATTCCATTCTGGAAACCAGGCAAGGACCGTAGCGCCCCTGACAGTTATTGGAGTGTTGCCCTTACCAGTTGTACGGGTAAGATTCTTGAATACATGGTCTACCGCCGCCTCGTCTGGCTGCTCGAATCCCGAGTCACCTGAGCCTCTCCTAGTGCGGTTTCGGGCGCTACCGTTCCACACTTGACAATTTATTTTTTTCTGGAGACGGCGATACAGGAGTCCATCTTACGCAGAAACCGTTTAGTTTGTGTGTTTTTGACCTCGGATAAGCATATGAAGGTACTTGGAGGAACTATATCCTTCGCCAAATTTATGAATGGGAACTAGGTGGACGCCCCGATCTAACAACTACGCCAGACGCTTGTTGTCTTATATAGGCGTTGCCGACCGCAGCGCCTTATTTTGCCTGTGTACATATCTCTGTATTTGAGTACTTATGCCTGTACCAGCTTCTTTGGCGCTTCAGTGCATATAAAATATTTTACAAAGCCGCCTTTCCAGAAGAGTGCTGCACTGACTTAATTGCTGTTGGACAGCTTTCGTCGTGTTACGAAATCTTTTCTGCCTCATCTTGCCTAACGAAGTCTCGCCCCATCCCAGAAATCAAACCCTGGAGCCACTCATCTTTCATAGTAGCACACATCTTCCAGCTGCTTCTGTTGATGTCGAAGCCGTCCATGCCACGTTGCACGTTGAATGTAAACGTAAATAATTGTCAAAATGGGCAACAATTCACACCATGGCGGGAAAATTTCTGTCACCACATGTAAATATCAAAGTTATTCCCTGCGAGGAGGTGTGGATAGAGAGTGATTCTTGGAACAAAAAATTTGAATTCATTATGGGAACGAGTGCTTTCACAACGTCCGTAATAAATGTTACTGGGAATGGGAATATGATGACGTTGCACTAATTGAGAGGTAGAGAGAAAATGAAATTTAACTCAATAAATACAAAGGCAGACACATCACGTCATTAACAGGAATACGTCTCAATATGGATGTCATTTACACTATCTTAATGTTGATACGAGGAGGAATTGCATACGTGTGGGAAAACTAAATTTATTTTCAGCCATGTTATTGCATGATTTATGTCAAGTTGTGTTCATGTTTCTAAGCAAATAATAATATGAGTGACTGTTGGGTGAATTTTTTTGCCTCAATAATTTTATGTTTGGTTGTTTCGTAGCTTTTATTAACAGTTCTCCATACGTGTATATTGCTGCTGTAGCCAGAAACAGAGTAAAGGCGTTCGCCAATAACCACATCTTGTGTCGCCTGAGGATGTCTACGCGTCGCTCTCCCGATTGTCTGTTATCGTTTTCAGCAGGTGTTACTCCCCTTGATGTAGCGAGACCCTTGTACGCTGCACCTGTTTCCACTAATTGGCAGACGCTGCCATTCATCCCTTCAATCAGCCGGAGTACCGCTTCTACTGCGACAAAGGAAAAATAATTTCAAAAATCAGTCGGTGTCTCTTTGTTTGAAAATCAGGGATGCGGCTGATTTTTCTCTCTGTAGCATTTCACGTATCACTTTAATCGAGAACAAACTTTCAGTTTGCGGGTGCTAATTGAGGCTGGTAGCTATTTTCCTCCTAAGTGTATGGGCGACGGCAAATATCTGTACAAAAAATTAAAGGGCGGGAAAGACCTAAACTTTAAAATGCTTAAGGTACACGATTAGAATGTCGACATACTTATTAGAGAGCAGATTTCGCGGAATCTGCGTACGGTAAGCCTTCTCATTATGCAAAGCTGTGTCAAAATAGCTTTAGCTTGTGCCTTGCTCGATTAATGCTTTTATCTTATGTTGTCTTCTCATGTCACATATTTGTTCTGATTACATATTAGGGTAAAAGGTCTCCTGATAGAACCCCATTCCAACTTCATTCAACTCCAAGTTTTCGCACGGTACGTATTCCATTTGCCATTAATTCTCCCCTCTGGGCGCACAGATTCATAAATCGTTTCGTTCCACTTTCAACAAATCCAATAGAAGACATTATCTTGTGTAGTGCCATTAATATTTGATACTAGTCCAGCTCGTATGTTAAGGAATGTTCCCACTTTCCGTGCCAGCTACTTTTGGTCTCACATTTCACACGGTTCTCTCCACTAATCTTACATCGTCGTGTCTAGCGATCTGCCTCTCACAACTATGATGCACCGCGTGCCACTCCCTTCTACAATTTCATTTGAAGTTCATGTTAGTTTTATGTATCGTTAAAGTAGACTACACTCCTGGAAATGGAAAAAAGAACACATTGACACCGGTGTGTCAGACCCACCATACTTGCTCCGGACACTGCGAGAGGGCTGTACAAGCAATGATCACACGCACGGCACAGCGGACACACCAGGAACCGAGGTGTTGGCCGTCGAATGGCGCTAGCTGCGCAGCATTTGTGCACCGCCGCCGTCAGTGTCAGCCTGTTTGCTGAGGCATACGGAGCTCCATCGCAGTCTTTAACACTGGTAGCATGCCGCGACAGCGTGGACGTGAACCGTATGTGCAGTTGACGGACTTTGAGCGAGGGCGTATAGTGGGCATGCGGGAGGCCGGGTGGACGTACCGCCGAATTGCTCAACACGTGGGGCGTGAGGTCTCCACAGTACATCGATGTTGTCACCAGTGGTCGGCGGAAGGTGCACGTGCCCGTCGACCTGGGACCGGACCGCAGCGACGTACGGATGCACGCCAAGACCGTAGGATCCTACGCAGTGCCGTAGGGGACCGCACCGCCACTTCCCAGCAAATTAGGGACACTGTTGCTCCTGGGGTATCGGCGAGGACCATTCGCAACCGTCTCCATGAAGCTGGGCTACGGTCCCGCACACCGTTAGGCCTTCTTCCGCTCACGCCCCAACATCGTGCAGCCCGCCTCCAGTGGTGTCGCGACAGGCGTGAATGGAGGGACGAATGGAGACGTGTCGTCTTCAGCGATGAGAGTCGCTTCTGCCTTGGTGCCAATGATGGTCGTATGCGTGTTTGGCGCCGTGCAGGTGAGCGCCACAATCAGGACTGCATACGACCGAGGCACACAGGGCCAACACCCGGCATCATGGTGTGGGGAGCGATCTCCTACACTGGCCGTACACCACTGGTGATCGTCGAGGGGACACTGAATAGTGCACGGTACATCCAAACCGTCATCGAACCCATCGTTCTACCATTCCTAGACCGGCAAGGGAACTTGCTGTTCCAACAGGACAATGCACGTCCGCATGTATCCCGTGCCACCCAACGTGCTCTAGAAGGTGTAAGTCAACTACCCTGGCCAGCAAGATCTCCGGATCTGTCCCCCATTGAGCATGTTTGGGACTGGATGAAGCGTCGTCTCACGCGGTCTGCACGTGCAGCACGAACGCTGGTCCAACTAAGGCGCCAGGTGGAAATGGCATGGCAAGCCGTTCCACAGGACTACATCCAGCATCTCTACGATCGTCTCCATGGGAGAATAGCAGCCTGCATTGCTGCGAAAGGTGGATATACACTGTACTAGTGCCGACACTGTGCATGCTCTGTTGCCTGTGTCTATGTGCCTGTGGTTCTGTCAGTGTGATCATGTGATGTATCTGACCCCAGGAATGTGTCAATAAAGTTTCCCCTTCCTGGGACAATGAATTCACGGTGTTCTTATTTCAATTTCCAGGGGTGTATATTCAGTACATGACATGCTGTCCACTTTCTTGTTTTCTGTCAGATGTATCATATCGACCACTAATTATAGCATCACTGACTGTTTCCCTTAAACTTACATTGCCTCTCTCAACTTCTTTCGATCAATTCTTCTTAGGTACACTTGTTACATTTTTGTGAGGAAGAGCTGGAAGTGTGTCTTACGGCAATCCTCACGACTGACATTTCTGTCGTGATCGTCCACTTTAATTAATTCCACCAGGTTTCTGTAGAATTCTCATGCGTCTCAGGGATCATATATTATCCAACGCTGTCAAAGGCGTCTGCTGCGTTTGGAAATGCGATGATGGTACACCGATTTTCCGTTATTATTTATTTGTTGGGTATGCGGCATTACCTATCCTGCTGCCCCTCTCTCTTTCCATCCCGTTCCTCCCCCTTCTCTCTCCACGCTATCACGTTCACACTAATAGGAGACTCGTGGTACTTAACGTGACAGTAGTTATTTCTAGACTCTAACTGATGTGTGTACCAAATTTGGTTGAAATCGTTCCAAGGGTTTAGGATGAGCTATGTACCCGTGACTTTGCCCGCCTACGCGCATATAAAATATATCGAGCGAGGTGGCGCAGTGGTTAGTACATTTGACTCGCATTCGGGAGGACGATGGTTCAAACCCGCGTCAGGCCATCCTGATTTAGTTTTTCCGTGATTTCCCTAAATCGCTTCAGGCAAATGGCGGGATGGTTCCTTTCAAGTGCACGGCCGCTCCTATGGGACCGATGACGTCGCTGATAGTCCCCCCCCCCCCACCCAAAACCAACCCTCTCCCCCAAAACAAACCAACAAACATGTAAAATAGATCTCACATAGATTTAACGTATTTCACACGGTTTTAGACTCGAATGTCACCTTTTCCTCTATCGAATTTCAACTTGCAGTTTCATTTTTACGCAGCTCAATATTTATGAAGTTCCTGCACTACGTGCTGTACAATGATATAATTTTTCAGGTACATAGAGTGATATGTGTGGGTACTGCAGGGCAACATAAACAGAGTTAATAGTAGGGAAGTAATAAATTAAAAATCATAATGCTTAAAGCAGCAGTTTTTCACGCACCTCATTGACGTCACAGCTCCTGAACTATGTTTCGTACAATGACTTAACTTTTCTGACACCTTCAGTGGTATATGAGAATAATGTCTACAAAATGAGCCCCGAATACAGTTAGTAGTAAAAAATTAAAACAAATCGTAGTAAGCTATAAACATTTTTCCGGTCGTCGTTTTGTGGGGATCGTCAGCGAGAAAAAGTTCCGTAAGGATTTGAAATTGTGTGTGAAGATTGTTGCGAGCCTCTAAGTGCTCTCATTCTGCAAGACTATATCTTCGGTATCCGCACGTCAGTGGCTGCACTGCTTTTTCAGCCCCACCCAAACCCCTTTGACAGGTAGATGGTTCTTACCAAAAGGCAATAATTTTCAGATAGTAAGTGATATGTGTACCAAGTTTCACTGGAATTCTACATTGGTTTTAGGAGGATATGCAGAAAATATGTACATACATACTTTTTACACTATGTGTGAATTGAAAGTCATACTCTTTTTACGTGTTACCTGTTCGCACTTGTCTCGACATATTTTTCCCTTTTTTCTTTTTTGGCCATTCGCCAGTTGCAGTATGCAACAAGCAGAAGGGACATGCAAAAGAGTTACCGGTTAACACGGGCCATATAATTAGGGATTAGGAAAGGGAATAGGAAGCTATATTCGGTTATGACCAAGTGCATTTGCTGAACAATTAGAGAACTTTAGTTACAATTAGGTGAATAACCGGAGTATATTCCAATCCTGTATGGTTCTTCCCCTGCTGCCCCCTCTCTACGCATCTCGCCCTTCACGCCTCTCTGTCCATCCTCTGTCCACCTCTCCCTTTACGCCCTCTCCGCCCATCTCCAACAGCCCCTATCATTATCCACTCTCCCTTCATCTCCTCCTCCACCTTGCTTCCAATCTCTTCCTCCCCGTTTCTTTCTCCGTCTCCTCCTCTTTCATTTTTCTGCCCATTACCCCATATCCCCACACACTATCATTTTCCCCTCCCCCTCTCTCTGTCCATCTCCTCTCACTTATTTGTGCCCATCTCTTCCTTCCCCAATGTTGTCTGTCTACGTCCTCCTCCTCCCTTCTCTCTCCACATTATAAAGCTCATTCCCACAGAAGACTAGTACTTTCTTCCAGATTGCAACCAATGTATCTACCAAATTTGGGTAAAACCATTCCATGGCTTCTGGAAGAGTGTTTTAACACTGGCTTTGCCGGTGTACGCACGTGTCAAATATATTTAACATGTATTTGTCATATTTCTAACTTATTTGTACACGTATTTGACCAGTGAACCTAGGGAATTTCCTACTACAGTTTCATTTTCACACATGACGTCGTACCTCCTCAACGATCTGCTGTACAATAATATAATTATTTAGGTACATCTAGTGGTATTTGTGGCTACTGTCTACGAAATGTCTTGCGAACGGATTTAGTGGTAAATAAATAATAGATTAAAACGTCAAACATGATACAGTAGTTTTTCACGCATCTCAGTATTTGGCATCGTAGTTCCTTAACTACGTGTCGTACAACGAGACATTTTCGTTGGTACTTTCGGCGGCAGATGTGAATACTATCTGCGAAAAGCGTTGCGAATAGCGGTAATAGTAAAAAAGTGATAAATTTAAACGTCGTGCATGATGTGGCAGTCTTTCACGTATCGTAGTGCCCATCACATCATATCTTCTCAACTATTTCTCGTACAATAGTATATTTTTTCTGTGCATTCAGTGGCGTATGTGAATACTACTGCAAATCGTGTCACGAATACAGTTAGTGATAAATCGGTAAGAATTAAAACGTCATGCTCCATGTGGCAGTCTTACTGCATGAACAACGAAAATGTGGAGGTTGACAGCAAGAAATAGTTTCCTAAAGATTTGAAATCATGTGTAAAGTTTCTCTCTAAGTTCTGTCATTCTCAGTTACTGCATGACAAAATTATGGCTACTCACGTGTCTTGTCTTACACTACTTTCTCACCAACACCCTCACCCTTTTCTTAGATAGTTGGTTAGATGTTTCTTAACCTTAGAGCAACAATTCCCACAAAGTAAGTTATATATGTACCAAGTTTTGTTGAAATAGGTCCACTGGTTTAAGAGGACTTGTGGGGTATACACACATACATTCAAACATGTTTGCAAACAGATTTCGCAAGAAGAAACTTGGCTATTTAGAAATGCAAACATTTTAAACCTGGTCCCATAAAAAGTAATACATGAAACTGGGGCGGTGAATAACGGACACTTACCATCACACTGTGGGTAAAACTTTCATCCACACAATCCTTAGGTTAGCAAGGGTAGGTCAGTGAGGGAACTATGACACAATCGGCAGGAAAGGTCATGAATCCAAGTTGCTGGCAAGGATAGTAAACAGGAGAGTGGTCTAGATATTGTTATATGGCGATCATTTTGGTTTTAGGAAAGATAAAGTCACCAGAGTGCAGCTCTGATGTTGTGCTTGTTTATGAAAGCTAGACGTAAGAAAAATGAAGGCACATTCATAGGATTTCTCGAACTGCAGAAAATGTTCGACGAGATCAAGTTGTTCAAGATGTTCGAGATTTTTAGGAAAACAGTTCTAAGCTGCCTGGTAAGAGAGTATACAGTATGTATATACAGTATGTTATACAGTATGTTATACAGTACTTATAACAAAAAAGAAGGAAAATACAAGAATGGAAGAGCCGAGAACGAAATGCTCGGATTAGATATGGTATGGGAGAGGAACGTAATCTTTCTCACTGCCATTCAATCTATTAACTGAAGTAGCAACGGAAGAAATAAAGGAAAAATTTAAGATTACGATTAAAATACTGGGTGAAAGGATGTAAATGATAAGAATCGCTGGTGACATTGTTGTCCTCAGTCAAAGTAAGGATAGAACTGAATGGTCTGTTAATGTGAACGCTTTCATGAGCATGAAATATGGACTGAGAGCAAAACAAAAAAAGACGAAGGTAAAGAGCAGTAGCATAAACGCGATAAGCAATAATATTAACATCAAAATATGAGACAACGAGTTAGACGAAGTTAAGGAACTCTGCTATCCTGGAAGCAAAATTAAACATGACGGACGAAACAAGAACACACGAAGGTAGATTAGGAGCCAACGAGAGCATTACTCACATAAGGAAGTCTTTTTGTCTAATCTGAGGAGAAAATTCCTTGAAAGTACGTTTGATACACAGAATTTTATGACAGTGACCATGGACTGTAAGAAAACCGGATAAAATGAAAGTTGAAGGGTTTCAGATGTGTTATCTGCTACGAAATACGAAATGAGGGTGTTCATCGAAGACTCAGCGAGAAAAGGACGTGACAAACATCGACAGGAACAATTTACACGGTAGATGAGGGAACTGTAAAGTATCAAAACTGTAGGGGTAGACAGATACTGCAACACATCCAACAAGTAACTTACATAGTTTCGTTGAGGGCTACACAGGAGAAGAAGTCTTGGCGGGCCACCTCACACCAATCAGAAGTTTGATCCTACATTCACCCCTCCCTCTAGGCACCGGTTAAAACTGAAGAGCTCATAAAAGTTTCTGAATCTAGCCAATACTACATGGTTGGTAGTGTCATGATAAGACTATTAAAAAAATTATACAGAATAATGGAAAAGAAAATTGAGGATATGTTAGATGACAATTAGTTTTGCTTTGGGAAAGGTAAAGCCACCACAGTGGCAATCCTAATGTTGCAATTGATAACTGAAGCAAAACTAAAGAAAAATCAAGACACGTTCATAGGATTTGTTGACTTAAAAAATGTGTTACACAAAGTGAAGTAAGAAAATAAATTTCAAATTCTATGCCTCTGGACTCAGGAAGTTCAGATTTCTGTTAATCTCTAACGCAATAATGTGTGCACCATTTCTTCCTTTTCTTACACCACTGAATTATGTGAAAGTAAACTGTGGTTCATTGGAAAAGCAAACAAAAACATTTGATGAAATCAAGCCTCAAACTTGAGTCTAGTATCTAGAATGAAAAGCCTATAGAGTATCTGTTCCATAGTAAGAGACGTAATAAGTCAAATGCAATGATAACATAGGCTCGGAAAAAGACATGAAGGGACAAATCTTAGTGGAGGATGAAGATCTAAATACATTATTTTAAAAATTACAGAAGTTAAGGATTCAAACCTCATTCAGTCCTACAATTTTTATGCCCTTTACATGTTTTATATTTGAAAAAGTATTTTTAAAATTTTTACATTGCATGTTGTACACTGGTTTGAAGTCCACACTGAATGGCTGTATAAGTTTATTAAAAGGGCTGCGGAAGACTAGGGACTATCACGTACAGAAGGACCACACCCAGTAAAGCACATTGCTACTCGAATCATCTTTAGACTGAGAACAGTTGGACTTCAGTGAAACGAGTACTTCTAATACGTTACCGAATTCACGGTTCAAGTGTGGAAGTTTACTATTTAGCTCTCATGAACTGAAGGTATATAAATCAGCAATGATCAATGGCATGAGGATGCTGAAGGCAATGGAAACCACTGCATTAAAGGCACATAACATGTACTCACAGGACGTGACCTGTAATTGAAAAAGAGTGTACGGTGGCAGCATGAATTAATGTTAATTTCGCACCTTAGATGAGATTTCATATGACATAACAAGTAGAAGGATATGTCACCTGACTTACTTCGACGATAGTGAACAGATTTGCCTATCAAAAAGTACAGTATGTAATGCAAAGGGATGACACTCGATTTGTCAGTATTAACACACAGAACCAAAATCCTCCATGAGCAAAAGGTAAAAAAAGCTGCTGGAAGAAACGTTTTAGTTTGGGGGCAGATGCGAGTTGTGCCATCATGGCCGACGTACAACGGAAGGCTTCTAACCGGGGTTGGTGACCCACGGCGAGAGGGACAACGAAAGTGCTGGGCGATACATCGAGGGGAGTAGGTAGCAGCCCAGAGCTGCTCGTTACGGAAAATTATTTAGAAAACTGTGTTTGGAAATTCCCAGATGGCTACAGACAGACCACTGAAACAGTTGATCGTGTGAAAGGTCCATGGTACACTCGTGCTGTATGATTGTAACTTTCAGGTGTCAGGAGCGGGCACAAAATGTCCCATTGGCTGAAATAAACTCGAAAGGAGAGAAATGGCGATGGTTGGACGCAGTTTAAAGGTAGACACTTTGCGATTGGCAGGGACTGTTTCCACAAGATGAAACGAACGCTCAGATTGGTCTTAAACAGCCGTGACGTGAAGCACAAAAAGACACAGGTGGGGGACAGTTTGCTACAAAAGACAAAATACCGAAAACTTTGAGGACTCTCCTCTGAACCAGCGTCTAGTGTAGAACAGGGCGCATCACGCTCTGTACGACGCCAAAAGAGGAATTTTTGTGTGGACACTGCCTTCACTTTAGCTGACATTCAGCTAGAAATTAGTTGAAGACGTTGAGCTGTGATAGCAGAGAGAAATGAGAGGGCATAGAAGCATACAGGCTGCTCCATCTATGGAAGTGTATATCGCCATATTTTCCAGACTAGGAATGAGTGCATGTTTTCTCACCTAACGAGAAACATAGGTCAGTTTCAGCTGATAAAATCAGTAAAGATTTTGATTAGCTTTTTATAGCCATGCAACCAACATCACGTCGCAACTAAAGCTAAGTGCCGCTGGCGGGGGCATAAAATTGTTGGGTCACCAGCTTGCGTCCACTATGAACTCGTGCAACCTTTAGTAATCTTTTGCTCGTCTTTTTACAAAAACTAACCATCCTCCTTCGACTTGATTGTCATCCAAAATAAACATATCATAAAAAGTTTAGCATCATACCGGTTCGGACAACTCCTGAAGACAGATGTTGACTGTGGATATTGTATCACAGACACAGTCCCTCTGACTGTTCAGAGATGCCACTAAACCCGTACAAAGATCTAAACAACCATGCAGGAGTAGCGCCTATTAGACGGAGGGGGTTCGATAGATGATAAGTTCCATCATTCCACCAGGAAAGAGGTACACGGCTCGTGTTGTCTGTAGTTCAACAATGCCTATAAATGCAATACCGCGTTTCGATCGTGTCTCCATTGTTACGTTGAGTCAGGAAGCGCTCTCAACAAGGGAAATGTCCAGGCATTTCGAAGTGAACCAAAGCGATGTTGTTCGGACGTGGAGGAGATACAGAGAAACAGGAGCAGCCGATGACATTCCTCGCTCAGGCCGCCCAAGGCCTACTGCTGCAGTGGATGACCGCTACCTGTGGATTATGGCTCGGAGGAAGCCTGACAGCAACATGTTGATTAATGCTTTTCGTGTTATGACTCAAACTGTGCGCAGTAGGCTGCATGATGAGCAACTTCACTCTCGACGTCCATGACGAAGTCCATCTTTGCAACCATGGCACCGTGCAGTGTGGTGCAGATGGGCCCAACAGCATGCCGAATGGACCGCTCAGGATTGGCTTCATGTTCTCTTCACCGATGAGTGTCGCATATGCCTACTACCAGACAATCGTTGGAGACGTATTTGGAGGCAACCCAGTCAGGCAGAACTGTCCAACGGCACAGTAAGGTGAAGGTTCCCTCCTGTTTTCAGGTGGCATTATGTGGGGTCGACGTAAGCAGCTGGTGGCCATGGAAGGCGGCGTAACGGCTGTACGATACTTGAATGCCATCCTCCGGCCGATAGTGCGACCGTATCGCCTGGATACTGGCGAGGCATCCGTCTTCGTCGACGACAATTCATGCCCCCATCGTGCACATCTTGTGAAGGACTTCCTTCAGGATAACGGCATCGGTCGACTAGAGTGGCTAACATGTTCTCCAGACGTGAACCCTATCGAACATGCCTGGGATAGATTGAAAAGGGTTGTTTATGGACAAAGTGACCCACCAACCACTCCGCTGATCTACGCCGAATCGCCGCTCAAGAGTGGCACAATCTGAACCAACAGTGCCTTGTTGTACTTGTGGATAGTATGCCACGACGAATACAGGCGTGCATCAATGCAAGACGATGTGCTACTGGGTATTAGAGGTACCGGTGTGTACACCAATCTGGACCACCACCTTTGAAGGTCTCGCTGTATGGGGGTACTAAATGCAACATGAGGTTTTCATGAGCAATAAAAAGGGCGGAAATGATGTTTATGTTGACCTCTGCTCCAATTTTCTGTACAGGTTCAGAAAATCTTGGAACCGAGGTGATGAAAACCACTTTTTGATGTGTGTAGTACCGAACTTAGAACCGGAATCGGATGATTTGTCGTAATATTGGCCAACTTCACTGCCTAGAAGTAAAAAAACCTTCTACTTAAATTTGATATTGTTGTGTTCAATGTTATTTCTGCTAAACTGGAAGTAATGCGTTATCTTGAAAACTATCCTGAAATTGTCATCTCATAATCTATGTAAATACGTGTGCTTCTTTAACAACAATATAGGAATAAAACAAATTTAGTACAACTAAACACCGATGTGGTTTGCCGTAGAATAAGGGTCCACTTCCAACTCCAAAAATTTATTCTAGTGACGCCTACGCACTCACAGGGTGTTTTTGCTGATGCCTGACGCTGTGAAAAGGAGTGGAGTGTCAAAAGGGTCGTGATGATCTCTCCACCGGCAAAAGATTCCGTGATGGTCCCCTATTCAGAACTCCGGGAGCGAACTGCTAAAGGGTAGGGGAATATGAGGAAAAGTTTCAATAACCAACGAAAGGGTAACGTTCTACGAGTCAGTCGGGGACTGGAGTGCCAGAAGCTAGATCGTGGTAGGGAAGATAGCAAATCTGAAAAGGGAAAATCAAAGGCTCGGTCTAGCTATAGTAGCTCAGTGAAGTGACATCGAAAGAAGACAAGGATATCTGGTCAGATGAGTGTAGCGTAATATCAGCAGCATCAGTAAATGGTACAACGGAGTAGAATTCGTTATGCATAGGAAGGTAGGGCAAAGAGTGTGTTACAGTGAACAGATCAGTGATAGAGTTCTTCTTGTCAGAATCGACAGCAAACCAACACCGACAACGATAGTTCAGGTATACGTGCCGATATTGCAAGCTGAATATGAAGAGACAGAAAGTATATCAAGGTACTGAAAGGGTAATACATTACATAAAGAGAGATGAAAACGTAATAGTGCTGGGAGACTGGAATGCAGTTCGAGAGGAAGGAGAAGAAGAAGAAGAAGAAGAAGAAGAAGAAGAAGAAGAGCTTACAGAAAAATATGGGCTTGGGACAAAGAATGAGAAAAGAAGGAGAAAGACAAATTCAGTTTTGTAATAAATTTAAGCTAGTATTAGCGAATACTCTGTTCACGATCAATTGTGGACTAGGTATACTTCGAAAAGGACGGGTGAAACGGGAAAATTTGACTTAGATTACATCACGCTCAGACAGAGATTCAAAAATCAGAGACTGGATTGTAAGGCGTACCCAAGAGCATATATAGAATCAGATCACAATGTACTACGGATGAACAGTAGGCTGAAGTGTAAGGGATTAGTCAGGAAGAATCAATAGGCAAAGAAGTGGCATGCCCTTTTACTAAGAATAGCTTCAAGTTTTCTAAGGTTGTATATACAGCAGTAAGGTATATATCAGTAGGCATTAAACAGGAAGAGGAAAAACAAAAGCTTTCAGTTGATCGATGAAAGATGGAAGTACAAAAATTTTCAAGGAAATTCAGGAATACAGAAATACAATGCTCAGAAGAATAATATAAATAGAAAGTGCAGGGAAGCTAAGACGAAATGGTAGCAAGAAAATTATGGAGAAATCGGAAAACGAATGATTGTCGGAGGGACTGACTCAGCATATGGGAAAGTCAAAAAAATCTTCGGTGAAATTGAAAGCAAGGATGATAGTATTCAGAGTGCAACAGGGTTTCCACTGTTAAATGCTGAGGAGAAGTCGGATAGGTGGAAAGAGTACATTGAACTCTTCTGGCAGCGGGAAGATTTATCTGATGTGAAAGAAGAAAAAACTGGAGTCGATTTAGAAGAGATAGGGGATCCAGTATTAGAATAAGAAGAGAGCTTTGGAGGACTTAAAATCAAATAAGTCAGTAGGAAGAGATAAAATTCCATCAGAATTTTTGAAATCATTGCGGAAAGTGGCCTCAAAATATCTATTCACGTTGATATGCAGGATGTATCAGTCTGGCGACATACCATCTGACCCCCTGAAAAATATCATCCACACACTTCCGAAGATTGCAAGAGCTGACAAGAGCGGGAATTATCCCTCAAGTAGCTTAACAGTTCATGCGTCCAAATTGCTGACAAGAAAATTATACAGAAGCATGGAAAAGAAAATTCAGAATGTGTTAGATGACAATTAGTTTTGCTTTGGGAAAGGTAAAGCTCCCACAGAGGCAATCCTAACGTTGCAATTGATAACTGAATAAAAAAAATAAAATAAAAAGAATCAAGACACGTTCATAGGATTTGTCGACCTATAAAAAGCGTTACACAATGTAAAATGCCACAAGATGTTAGAAATACTAGAAAAAAAGCTACAAGCAACACGGAGAAATGAGTAATATATGTAGAATATGTACAAGAGCTAAGAGGGGTTATAAGAGTGGACTGCCAAGAACGAAGTGCTCGGATTGAAAATGGTGTGAGACAGGGATTCTGTCTATCGCCCCCACTATTCAACCTGTAAATCGAAAAAGCAGTGATGGAAATAAAAGAGAGGTTCGGGAGTGGAGTTAAAATTCGAGGTGAAAGGATATAAATGACAAGATTCGCTGATAACATAGCTATCCTGAGTGAAAGCGAAGAAGAATTACACGAGCTGCTGAATGTAATGAAGAGTCAAATGAGTACAGGATATGGATGCAGAAAATCGATGAAAGACGAAATTAATGAGAAGTGGCGGAAATGAGAACAGCGAGAAACTTAACATCAGGATTGATTGTCACGAAGTGCAAGAAGTTAAGGAATTCTACGACCTTGTATAAAGGAACTTAATAATTGTTTCTTGTTGATAAATGTGTAGATATGTATTCGACTCTCATACCAAAGATTAATTTGTAATATTTAAGTATTTAACGCTGACGGACAAAAGAAGATTTATGCTCTTCGTTTATTAGTTTTAGTATTGGTTAGCTTTCGATGTTCTCATGTCTTGATGGAAAGACGTGCTGTGTGATTTCTAGTGATATTGTTCTAAATAATGAAAGCTTATTATGAAACAAAACGACTTTCTCGCTTACGATACCATGAATCCCAGATCCTGTAAATCTGGAAGATTATTGTTATTTTAATTTTTAATGCAGAATTTTGATGGAGGCGACAATCTTCAAGACGGCGCTGCTAAACAATACTTGTTCGTGAATGTGTTCATCTCTTTCCCTTCGTGGCCGCCTGTGTCAATTTCAATCTATTTGCCGAGACATTCAGAACATGCAGTCTTTCTTTTCATTTAATTACGAAGTCCAATTATTTTCTTTCTCATATGAATTCTTTTTACGCATGCCACGCGGAATGATAGTACTTAGAATCTACGTGCCTCTATCCCGATAGTACGTTCGCATACAGCTGATTGTGTACCGACGTAACTATACTTATGACCAATTTCCTTTACGGTACTAATTCTTGTATTAAACAACTCGCTCGCAAATGTACGTGCTCTCTTATTTTGTGTAGTCAGTCGGTGTATTCTTTAATAGCGTTACTTATAATATTCAGTGGCTTAGTCTCCACAATTGACATTTGCCTGTGTCGCAACGGCGTTTCACGCGAAATACTTATTACGCAACATTCATAATAACTTTCATTTCAAATTTACGATACCGGCTGACTAAGCTTCTAACATTTTAACAGAGCGGTTACACTAGGCAGCAAAATAATCAATGACGGACGGAGCAAGAAGGACATAAAAAATGGACTAGCACTGGCGAAAAGAGCATTCCAGTCCAATAACATGTGTCTTAATTTGAAGACGAAATTTCTAAGGATGTATGTTCGGAGCAGAGCGTGGAACAGTAGTGATTGATACATGGACTGTGGGAAAACCGGAATAGAAGAGGATCGATGCACTTGAGATGTGTTGCTACAGCCAAATGTTGAAAATTAGGTGGAGCGATAAGGTAAGGAATGAGGAAGTTCCGAGCAGAATAGGAGAGGAAAGGAATATGTGGAAAATAGTGACAAGGAGAAGAGACAAGATGAGAAGACGTCTGTTCATACATCAGCGAGTGACCCTCATCGTACTAGATGGAGCTGTAGACGGCAAAATCTTTAGAGGAAGACAGAGATTGGAATACATTCAGCAAATGTTTGAGGACGTAGGTTTGAAGTGCTATCCTGTGATTGACATTGGCACGGGAGAGGAATTCGTGGTGGGCCGCATGAAACCAGTCAGAAGACTGATGATTTTTTTAAAAGAGTCACAATATCCGTGCAATATTATATACACAGTAACGTTGTGGTGACGCCAGAGAAGGGAACAAAATGAAATTAAATATTGCATGAAATAATCATATGTTGCTGCTTTATTTGCTAGTGGTCTTCATCAGGGTGATGGTGTTCGCCTCTCTGTAACGTATTTCACGCTACATGCCGATACTTTCCGCGTGCGGCTCGTATTACGTGTTCGATCTGTTCGCTCATGCAGTAGCGCGGACACTGCTTTGAGTACTGAGCCATGTGTAAAGCCCTTCAAATCTAATTGACTGTGTGTGCTGACCACCGACAGAGGGTTTGATAGATTGTACTGTCATCCGTAATTAGACTATTACAGTCAGCTGCAGAAAGAAGTAAAAGAAATGAGGAACACGTATTATTACCATTTTTAATTTGTTTGTTGCTCCGCTACTTTTGCGTTGACTGTGCTTTTAATGCAGGAATATACTAACCTTTCCGTTCCGTACTACTCTGATATCTCTTTGGTGTTTCAAAACGTTACACTCTTCTTTCTTTTACGCATTTTGTACCGCTATGAAGGTGTAAATGTTAGAGAAGCAAATGTCTTCTGAGAAATACTTTTGCTATGTATGTCTACGAAGCAATGTAAGTAAAAGGAAGTGCAGAATTCATATCTGCAGTAAACTGTGTTAAACGTTGGTTCACATGACTTCTCTAGATCATCTAAACTTCTTTTAATTCACTTTGGGGTACCCTGTCTCGAACTGTGAGAACGGAACCATTGTAGGTTCTTTTGTTATGCATCTGTCTGTCCGACTGTTAAGGGTATACGTGTCAAGTTCGAATTTATGTCACTAAGAATCCTTTGAAGTGTAAACATTTTAAGCTTTTAAGTAAATTCATTCTGATGATATGGCTATTTATATCATGTATATTGGTATTCGAAAACTCGCTCATCAACGCTTATAGGGTGCTGTAGACCTAGAATCATAAAATTTTCAAAAACGCACAATTTCATAGTAACAGTAAGGGAAAACATAAGAAAGTGGTTAATTTGTAATTATATCACACAAAAAGTAAATTTCTTTGTCATTTTTAATCCATTTGTCTATCGGTCTGTTAAAAACCCTTTTTTTCTCTGGAACAGCTTGGCATATCTAGTTCAAAATTATGTCACGTAGCTACAGTCTATGAGTCCTTGGCGCTGTATAATATTTCGGTTTCCATATCAATGCAATGAAAACATTCCGTCATGTATGTCACACATTTTGATACATACTCACTCATCAAAACTTATAGGGTACTTCTCGTTGACGCAGATTCATGAAATTTGGCAAGACGAAAGATTTCAGAGCACTAGTAAAGTAAAATAAAATCTGAAAATTGTTAAATTCTAAATACATCATTAGAACAGTCGTTGCATTCATCATCCGTCAAAAACATAATAGACAAACAGACTGTATGCAAAAACAAAATGTAATTTGTAGTCATGTTTTAGTAAGTAAATAAAAAAAAAGCTTTATTTCTGTAATCGCCCGCATGGTTCTTTGTGTGTGTCTGCTATAGAGATTTTGATACTGTCTTGGAATTACTGGAACTGATATCTGCCTGTGTCCGCCCCAGTAGCTGAGTGGTCAGCGTGACGGATTGCCGTCCTCCGGGCCCGGGTTCGATTCCCGGCTGGGTCGGAGATTTTCTCCGCTCAGGGACTGGGTGTTGTGTTGTGTTCATCATCATTTCATCCCCATCCGGCGTGCAGGTCGCCCAATGTGGCGCCGAATGTAATAAGACCTGCGCCAAGGTGGCCGGACCTGCCCCGCGAGGGGCCTCCCGGCCAATGACGCCAAACGCTCATTTCCATTTCCATTTCCATATCTGCCTGTGGAACAACACAAGTTCATACACTAGTTACGTAAATTCTGACTAGTCACGAGACAACTGAGCATCAGGGGTTGTGTTCAAAATGACCACTAACGACAGCAGGACCCTACTAGGATTTCGGCGGAGATGTCCGAGCAGGCTGGGGTAATACGTCGTTGCTTATCATCGGGTGTAGTTGTTACGCCCTTGTAGACGGCGTCTATCAGGTTTTCCCACAGAGAAAATTTGCAGGCGTCATATCAGGGAAACGCGCCGCCAAGGTACAGGTTCTCTGCGTCAAATCCGACGATTTTGAAATAATTCGTGAAGACATGCTGTAGTACTTCGTGCAGTGTGGGCTGGACAGCCGCCATGATGGCACGACAGGTTCTTCCTACTGTGCATGGTGGCGTCTTGTAGCATCCGTGTAAGATAATATGTTAAGAGGCTGCGATATCTGTTCGCGTTCATTGTTCTGTCTATGAAAAATGGGCCTATCAGCTGATGGTTCACTGTCCCAACCACACGTTTACACTTTAGATGAAGCCAACGGGATTGTCAACAGACCAACAGTGCATGTTCGGCGGTTTATCTGGTCCTTGTCGCGTAATCTCCACCGCGCTTTTGACTTTATATGCAGTTTATATGGCATAATGTTTTAATTAACTGTATATTGCTTATTTTTTCAAGCACAACAGATAAAATGCGATTCTCGCTATTATTTTCTGCAGTTGAAAATATTTTAACTTTGTACACCTTAATCTATTACGTGGGGATTCACACAACACTAGAGTATTTCCTGCTGTGCACGTATGATCTTTAATTTGCAAACTATTTTTATATAACCCTGGTCTGGATTGTTACAAATGGTACACGATATCATTACCGTAACCAATTATGAAATTAAACATGCCTTTCGCTACTTTCATCTCTGAAATGCACTGAAAATTACTCTTATTATACGTACAGAAGTTACAGTATGCTATGTTCGCTAAACGTAAAAGGTGCAGTCGATTTTTTAATATATGAACACTATTGATTGCCACGACTAACATGAGAGCATGAAACTAAAAATGAAATTTGATTTTTGTATTATTAGCCATAACAGGTTTCATCACAGCAGTCTTTGATATCGCACAGGTAAAATTTTATTACTCTTATTACCATAAATTATTTACGTCACTGATATTGTAATAGCCCATGTCCACCTGAAAATGATGTGATAAAATCCACCATTCACCTCTGAGGCCTCCGGGAAGCTGAAAGAAATAATTTCAATGTGCCGTTACCTGCCCGCTTAATTGCGGGAAAACTGGTTTCATTGAATTTAATTTGAATTTGCCGTGGCAGCCGCTCCCGCGATGGCTGCACAGCTCTGCGTCATGAAAAATTCTAAATATGCTGAAAACGGCTAAAAATGTGGAATGAAATACTGGGCAAGCTAGCAATAGAGTATTAGAAGTATTTTTAACAATTTCTATACTCAAAAATCAACATAAATTTAAAGTATACACCTTTTTCATTCATCAGCCTGCAATGGCGTCTTTCTCGAACAAGGAACGAAAGAAAGCTAACTAAGCATTCAATTGAGCGTTACAGCCTCTTACAACTTTAACGGCTACAAGAAGACAGACAGAGTAATGAAACTTCCTGGCAGATTAAAACTGTGTGCCGGACCGAGACTCGAACTCGGGTACCTTTGCCTTTCGCGGGCAAGTGCTCTACCAACTGAGCTACCCAAGCACGACTCACGCCCCGTCCCCACAGCTTTACTTCTGCCATTACCTCGCCTCCTACCTTTCAAACTTTACAGAAGCTCTCCTGCGAACCTTTCAGGAGTGCTAGCTTCTGTAAAGTTTGGAAGGTAGGAGGTGAAGTACTGTCGGAAGTAAAGCTGTGGGGACGGGGCGTGAGTCGTGCTTGGGTAGCTCAGTTGGCAGAGCATTTGCCCGCGAAAGGCAAAGGCCCCGAGTTCGAGTCTCGGTTCGGCACACAGTTTTAATCTGCCAGGAAGTTTCATATCAGCGCACACTCCGCTGCAGAGTGAAAATCTCATTCTGGCGTCAGAGTAATGTTTTAACCTCCACTATTTATAGGCAATTTAATATGCATCTTTGTTATCTTTTTTAATTATCATTGTCCGCTTTGATTTCTACACTCGCCGACTATAGACATTATTTGCAAAATATAGATACGCAATTATTGCACAAACATAAAAATGAAAAAAAGATTATTTCTTTTTTTATAGAGTCTACATAATCGATAACCGTTCATACAGAAATGAAATAATAATAATAATAATAATAGTAATAATACAAATAAATGTTTTTTTTC
Source organism: Schistocerca cancellata (assembly GCF_023864275.1). Classification (NCBI taxonomy): domain Eukaryota; kingdom Metazoa; phylum Arthropoda; class Insecta; order Orthoptera; family Acrididae; genus Schistocerca; species Schistocerca cancellata. The sequence continues at coordinate 224,116,400 of NC_064628.1, forward strand.
ATATATTACAACGATTGTGAACGGCATGATGCTAGGAGATGTCACATCCTGATTGGTAAATGTAGCTTCATCACTGAACAAGATACATGGTACATCTGGATCATCCTGCCTTAAAGCCCATATACAGAAATTAACACGATTCTCGTAATCGATTCCCTGCAGCTCTTGATAGGGAGAGATGTGATAGGGATGGAATGTCGATGGAGAATGTGTAGGATACTTGGCTGACTCATGCCACTTCCTCCAGTGACTGTGCGGACCAACTGCAACGGCATCAAGAACATTAATTTCCTCCTCTTCTGTCGTCGCTTGTTTACTTCTGTTACATTGTCTAGGTGTTACATTACCACTTTCACGTAACTGATTGAAGAGGCTCATAAATAACTGCAGACTTACTTACTTTCCGTGTCCGGAACTAGACTTCAGACTTCCAAAAATCAGCAGCCAGTATGGCCTTGTCATTCATTGTGCAGGGCTGCTCTAAATATGGACAGATCAGGATCCTGGACAGAACCACACAGACAGAAAGTGTTCTCTTTCTCTTTTAGGAAACCCTATTGCTGCAGGTTTGTCTTGCACTTTGGCACTTCTACCCTCATACGGTTTAGGGTTCTCCAGACTGTATATGTTAGGTCTCCACCAGGCGCTAGTTCTTCTTTTACATCTTTATGGGGGTTTCTCAGGTCGATTTCCCACCTTCTCAGAGGATTCTCTACAGCCGACCCTTCCAGGGCTCGGGTACGTGACAGGATACTCTTCCTCGAACAAAGCCGTAGGTGAGCAGGCTGGTGTCCATATAAAGGGTGACGCATGTCCGTCTCTTGCTTGGTTTTTTCGGCTTCGGCAGCGTTGTCACGTCGTATGTTGGGCGGTGCGATCCCCACGATTAAGTACATCTTGTGCACTGGGGTTGGCCTCAAGCATCCGGTAACAGTCCGTGCCATTTCATTCATCGCCACATCAACTTTTCTCGCGTGTGTTGATGCAGACCATACTGGAGCGGCGTATTCCGCGGCTGACACACTGAGCGCAAGGGCTGAAGTTCTCAGGACTTTTGGGTTTTCACCCCAGGATCCGTTGGTGAGTTTCCTGATGATGTTGTTTCTAGTTGAGACTTTTTCCCTTGTGGCATTACAATGATACTTATAGGCTAGTGTGCGATCCAACGTGACACGAAGATATTTGGGCGTTTTACAATGCTCGAGACGTTCACCTCTCCATATTACATTTAATTCACGATTTGCCTCCCTGTTCTTTAAATGGAATGCTCAGACCTGCGTCTTGGAAGGGCTCGGCCTTAGGTGGTTTGCCTCATAATACGGGAGAGAGCTTCCAAGGTACTGGTTAATCTCTCCTCTACATCCATAGAATTGTTACCTTGGGCTGCAACTGCAGTGTCATCGGCATACATAAATTGGCGCGTGATGTTTGGCACTGGTTCGTCATTTGTATATATATTATACAGAGCTGGGGCGAGGACGCCTCCCTGAGGTAGAGATGGTTGAGGTCCATTGAGATATCTAGCCGCATCCACCTCACAAGAACGAACTACATTCTTCCTGCACTCTCCATACACTATGAGCATCTCGACTTTTTCAATATTGGTAAATCCTATCACCCATTGAACACCTACTGCCTGAATTGACTCACTAGCTGGTCACAGTGCACTCGAGGAACACACAACTGCACTGCAAGTAAGCACACCAACACTGTACCTAGCAACCACGCAGGTTCAATGGCACAAAAAAATGTCGGTGTGGAAACTTTTCAAAATACGATATCTCGCACTATAATCCTACATAAGCACCACTGATCTTCTAATTCACCCTACTTTTAGTTTATTGATGCCATTAGGTATTGTTCCATTTAAAAAAGTGTATGTTTGCGTAAAAAGTATACTTTTCAAGTATTATTGCAATTCGTTTATTTGTTACCACTACGAGCCCCTGACTACCAGTTGATTTTGTAAAAACCGCAAATAATTACGTTTGCACGGAAACCTCAGTGCGCGAGTCCTACTCGCCCTTGGCAACTATTTTATAATCATTTCGTTTGACTAACTGAATGCTGTCCAGCGCCATCTTCTGTTCCATAAGCTGTAGCTGTATCAAGTTTCATATGGAATGTACATAGACTGTATCTAGTCGACTTTGTCAGTCTAAGAGCAGAATATGCAAAGCAATGTCTTGTACAGCGTATTTCGCCATAAACTTCCTTCGTAGGAGAATATAAAATAAGTAACGTATTTAAGTTATTGGGAAGAAGAGATTGACACGCTTGATGCTGAAACTATTTACGTCGTCTGTCTGCACTTAATTGACATGGACATTGAAAAAAACTGCATAACTTTAAATAACGAACACTTTATACTCATGAAAATACACCGAAGAGCCAAGAAACTGCTACACTTGCCTAATATTGTGTAGGGCCCCGCGAGCACGCAGAAGTGCCGCAACACGGCGTGGCATGAACGCGACTAATATATGAAGTACTGCTGGAGGGAGGTGACGCCATGAAACATGCAGCGCTGTCCATAAATTCGTAAAGACTACGAGGGGGTGGAGATCTCTTCTGTAAAGCAAGTTGCAAGGCATCCCAGATATGCTCAGTAACGCTCAAGTCTGGGGAGTTTGGTGGCCAGTGGAAGCGTTTAAACTCTGAAGAGTGTTCCTGGAGCCACTGTGAAGCAATTCTGGTCGTGTGGGGTGTCGCATCGTCCTGCTAGATTTATCCAAGTCCGTCGGAATGCACAATGGGCATGAATGGGTGCAGGTGATCAGACAGAATGCTTACGTACGTGTTACCCGTTAGAGTCATATTTATAAGTATTAAGGATTGTGTCACCATTCAAGACGTATGAGGTGTCACATATCACTGCAACTGCACACACCGCACGCCGTTACAGAGCTTCCAACAGCTCGAACAGTCCCCTGTTGACATGCAGGGTCCATGGGCTCAAGAAGTTGTCTCCATACCCGTTTACATCCATACGCTCCATACAATTTGAAACGAGACTCGTCCGACCAGGCAACATGTTTCCAGTCATCAACAGTCCAACGTCGCTGTTGAAGAGCCCAGGCGAGGCGTAAAGCCTTGTGTCGTAAAGTCATCAAGGGTACACGAGTGGGCCGTCGGCTCCGAAAGCCCATATCGATGATGGTTCTTTTAATGGTTCGCACGGTGACACTTATTGATCGCCCAACACTGAAATCTGCATCAATTTGCGGAAGGGTTGCACTTCTGTCACGTTGAACGATTCTCTTCAGTCGTTGATGGTCCCGTTCTTGCAAGATCTTTTTCCGGCCGCAGCGATGCTGGGGATTTAATATTTTTCCTGGTTCCTGATATTCACGTACACTCGTGATGTGCTCGTACGAGAAAATACCCACTTCATCGCTACCTAGGAGATGCTATGTCCCATCGCTCGTGCGCCGACTGTAACACCATCTTAAAAGTCTCTTAAATCTTGTTAACCTGCCATTGTAACAGCAGTAACCGTTCTAGACACTTGTTGTCTTGTATAGGCGTTTCCGACCGCGGTGTCGTATTCTCTGTATTCTGCCTCTTTACATGCCTCTGTATCTGAATAGGCATGCCTATAAGAGTTTCTTTGGCGCTTCAGTGTTTATTCCTTAAGCATGTTCAAGAAGTGTAGCATGTCGAGCAAGTCATCGACTTTACTGCTAAAACACACACACACACACACACACACACACACACACACAGAGAGAGAGAGAGAGAGAGAGAGAGAGAGAGAGGGAGGGAGGGAGAGAGAGAGGGGGGGGCAAACATGTCATGCCGTTTGGGACAGTAACATACTACATATAGTTTAAATTACCTAGTTCCAATGTCTTCTGTTTTTCGGGCAAATTTCATAACTGGAAATCCTCCCCCAATAACTACAAATTATAAGTTTTCAGTTCCACTTCATCTGAACGCCGGTTGAAGAGATCCAAGCTATACAGCAGACCGTTGAGTCTCTGAAACGAATTACGTTGGTATCAAGACTTGAACACTTAATATGATACGAGAGTTTTTATATCAGAGGGAGAACTTTTTGGTTAACATATACTACAAAAGCTAGTAAGTAAGCAGGACTGAAGCAAAATAAGTATGCAAGAGAGAGCCTAGATCAGTATGCGGATGTGTCTGGTGTTAATTCTCATTTTCAGACAGACATAGAAATTACATATACACTCTAAGAAAGAGAGAAAAGAAACTTCTGGACGCACCACTAAGGAATTATTGGAATAGGACGAAAATCGGTAGATGTGATATACACTCCTGGAAATGGAAAAAAGAACACATTGACACCGGTGTGTCAGACCCACCATACTTGCTCCGGACACTGCGAGAGGGCTGTACAAGCAATGATCACACGCACGGCACAGCGGACACACCAGGAACCGCGGTGTTGGCCGTCGAATGGCGCTAGCTGTGCAGAATTTGTTCACCGCCGCCGTCAGTGTGAGCCAGTTTGCCGTGGCATACGGAGCTCCATCGCAGTCTTTAACACTGGTAGCATGCCGCGACAGCGTAGTCGTGAACCGTATGTGCAGTTGACGGACTTTGAGCGAGGGCGTATAGTGGGCATGCGGGAGGCCGGGTGGACGTACCGCCGAATTGCTCAACACGTGGGGCGTTAGGTCTCCACAGTACATCGATGTTGTCGCCAGTGGTCGGCGGAAGGTGCACGTGCCCGTAGACCTGGGACCGGACCGCAGCGACGCACGGATGCACGCCAAGACCGTAGGATCCTAAGCAGTGCCGTAGGGGACCGCACCGCCACTTCCCAGCAAATTAGGGACACTGTCGCTCCTGCGGTATCGGCGAGGACCATTCGCAACCGTCTCCATGAAGCTGGGCTACGGTCCCGCACACCGTTAGACCGTCTTCCGCTCACGCCCCAACATCGTGCAGCCCGCCTCCAGTGGTGTCGCGACAGGCGTGAATGGAGGGATGAATGGAGACGTGTCGTCTTCAGCGATGAGAGTCGCTTCTGCCTTGGTGCGTGTTTGGCGCCGTGCAGGTGAGCGCCACAATCAGGACTGCATACGACCGAGGCACACAGGGCCAACACCCGGCATCATGGTGTGGGGAGCGATCTCCTACACTGGCCGTACACCACTGGTGATCGTCGAGGGGACACTGAATAGTGCACGGTACATCCAAACCGTCATCGAACCCATCGTTCTACCATTCCTAGACCGGCAAGGGAACTTGCTGTTCCAACAGGACAATGCACGTCCGCATGTATCCCGTGCCACCCAACGTGCTCTAGAAGGTGTAAGTCAACTACCCTGGCCAGCAAGATCTCCGGATCTGTCCCCCATTGAGCATGTTTGGGACTGGATGAAGCGTCGTCTCACGCGGTCTGCACGTCCAGCACGAACGCTGGTCCAACTGAGGCGCCAGGTGGAAATGGCATGGCAAACCGTTCCACAGGACTACATCCAGCATCTCTACGATCGTCTCCATGGGAGAATAGCAGCCTGCATTGCTGCGAAAGGTGGATATACACTGTACCAGTGCCGACATTGTGCATGCTCTGTTGCCTGTGTCTATGTGCCTGTGGTTCTGTCAGTGTGATCATGTGATGTATCTGACCCCAGGAATGTGTCAATAAAGTTTCCCCTTCCTGGGACAATGAATTCACGGTGTTCTTATTTCAATTTCCAGGAGTGTACATGCGCGAAGAAGCAATTACTGACAGTTCCAGAAAAATTGGATGATAATTTACTGAAGAGAATGAGCTGCACAATTTGAGCAACTCAACAAAGCGTAGGTTCACCTCTGGCCCTTATGCTAGCTGTTATTCTGAGCGGTATTGTTTGACACAAAGAAAATGGCTCTAGCAATATGGGACTTAACTTCTAAGGTCATCAGTCCCCTGGAACATAGAACTACTTAAACCTAACTAACCTAAGGACATCACACACATCCATTCATGAGGCAGGATTCGAACCTGCCACCGTAGCGGTTGCGCGGTTCCAGACTGTAGCGCCTTGAACCGCTCGGCCACGCCGGCCGGCATTGTTTGACACAATTGATGGATTTCCTACTGAAGGATACCGTGACAATTGCTGTCCAATTGGCACGTTATTTCGTTAAAATCCCGATCTGGTAGGAGGTATCTGCCCTTAATGCTCCAAAAGTCTTCGACAAGGAATGTCAAGGACTGGAGTACAGTTGCCTTCAGTGATAACTCTGGCCTCTAACTGAGTCCCTATGCCCCGCATAGATGTGTCTGGAGATGCCCCAGACTGCGGTGGGATACCGACTGTACTGTCGCTGGTCATACGGTGCGACGACCAGGAGTAACGGTGTGGGGTGCCATATCTTTTCATGGCTGGACGGCAGTAGTTTCTCCTGCTTGTCTTCGTGCTTGCTAAACCTTACTTTGGTCAGGAAGGTCGCCGGATGTCTCCTCAATTGAGAACATTTGGAGAGTGATGGGCAGGGCTCTCCAACCAGCTCGAGATTATGACAATCTAGTGTCCCAGTTGGACAGAATTTGGCACGATATCGATCGGGAGGACACGCAACAGCTCTGTCAATGTCAAGCCGAATAACTGCTTGCATAAGGGACAGAGTTGGACTAATGCGTTATTGGCTTGTACGGGTTGAAAAACTCTTTCTCTTGACTAAATCATGCTATTTTCTCGATGCGTGTGTTGTGCGACACGGGCCACAGACGACAGGAGTGAACGACAGCTGCGGGGATGTGTACGGGCGGGCAGACGTGCAATTTTTAACCAACGTATGGCCAAGATGAACGAAAGAGGTACCAATACCGTCTTCTTAACGGGCATTCAGCGAACGTTTTTATGTTTGGGCCTCTGTAGCAGGCGCCGGGTTCGTGCATTCATGCTGACTACTCTTCATTGGTGACTTGTACGCCAATACCGAGACTGGTCGTCCTCTGGATGATGGCAGACGGCCTTTTCAGATGAAGCACATGTTCCTTCGGATGGATGGATACTGGCGTGGAGGCATGAAAAACCAGTAAGCAAACACACTGCAACAGTTATGGTTTATGGATTGTCTCTGTGGCATTTTCGCTGTCGTACCATCATTCGGAAGGCTCAGTGGATCAGGATAAGAAGTGGTGTTCCTTGGGGACTATTTCCTACCCAACACGCAGTTTGTTTTTTCTGGCCCCGATGAATCTACCAGCAACACACACAGCATAGAGCGCAGGTGTGTGGTTTGGTGAGCACCAGGATGAGTTTATCATTTTCCTCTGGCAGTCAAACTGCACAGTTTAAACCCATTCTATAAACCATTGGATCATCACGGTCGGGCTGTTCGCGCCACGGATCCTCAACCGAGAAACCTAACGCAGATGACCACAACACTGGAATCTGCTTGGCTTCACATCCCTGTTGGTGCCTTTTAGAATCTCAGGCTACTTAGGCTTTTGAAAGGTGGTCGCATTAATGTGACTGGAGAATGTACAGTTATGCTCAAAAGTATCCGAACGACATGAATTGCATTTCGCCGCATTCGTATGCAACCCACATAACGCAGCGGTCTAGCAGTTCCTCTGATCGCTCCTTGGTACAGTCGTTTGACTACTGAAAATGGTTCCAACAAGTCACCACTAGAAAACACTGCTCTGTATCGCAATAACTCAAGATGTAAAGTAATACTACGATACTACAAATATCAGGGAACACCTTATCACAGATAAGATTGTCCTTAAGGATTGTAAGCTCACATTTATTACCATAAATGACATACCTGAAACGTTACCACTCTAATTATTACGACAGATAGGTAATGCACGTAGTAAGTTCGTCGTATTCATGATTTCCTCTTCAAAGGAACATACCGTACTTATTATTAAATACAGAATGACATTAAATATTTAAGTTATTCACGAGCAGCTAGTTGAGAATATGTATGAACTTCAAATGACACGACGAACCGTCTCGTTCTGCATATGGATTCAAACCCAGGTCATGCAGACTAAGCAAAGATTTCGTGACTGACGGAAACTAACAGTCATTGCTGATCAGGCATACAGAGAGTGATATACCTCGATTTTAGACAGTATCAATTAGCAAATACCAACTTTAAATTACATAACGCAAACATTTTTAACGGACGCGAATTCCTACCCAGCATCTTTTGTCCCTGTTAACGAACTACGAGAGATGTTAAATTTGTTTCTTAGCAAGCAACTTACTTGAAATGCCGTGAGGTAAACCTTTGTGTTGTACAGGGATTCGAAACCAGAACCTAATAAGATAGATATCGAAGCACAATCAACTGAGACATATCGCATTTTCATGGCTGTAGCTAGATGTTTTAACTGAAATGACGAGACGAAACATTAATTTTTTCCTTCCCAGAACTAGAACCAGCCACCTATCGCTGTTATATTCTAGAGAAAGCGAACGTTAAATATGGGTTTGTTGCACCAGCAGCGGCATATGAGCATGTTTGAACTAGAAATAATATGACGAAGAGTTCAGTGCCGACTGGGAATAGAGCTCCACACATATCGTTGTTGACTACACACAAAGAGACGCCAGCTACCAAATTTTTCTCCACCAGCAGCTCGGAATAACATCTTGAACTTACAATGATCTCGCAAATAGTTCTGTGTCTCATTGGGAGTCAAAAACGTCAAATATCGTTAGTGTGGACAACGTATGAAAAAACATTAAACATCGAAATTATTATCCACCAGCAGATAGGTGTTCTCATGGTAATACATAATGAAATCCTTAGTGCGGGGCCAGAATTCGAACCCATTCACGCGCAGTATGTGGTGATGTTGAGGAATCTGCAGTTTTGAACAAACAACAAATTGTAGCCGAGCTGTATTGTCACGAAGGGAACAAATTCCGCGTTAAGGGCGGTCTGAGTTGCATTCCCAGTTCAGAACCAATTTTATCGACGTACAGAAGCTCAGATAAAAGAGGGAATAAGTGTCCTGTGATGATACATATCGTTTGTTTCGTTACTAGAAATAAATAACTAGTATAAGAAAGGTTACTGGTGATACAGTTTCTATATGTCGCCACTCCGGACTTTATTGTGGCTCAACCTAACGTCTACTTGGTAGAGAAGGAATATCATTTATAAAGTGAATTTCAGACCACAATGTCATTATATCTTCTTCACTTGGTGTAGCGAGAAGAGAATGGAATCTGTCTCTCCCTATCTAAAATCACTAACCGAAGTTGGAATCGAACCCAGACCATAGATATATAAACATATTATCAGCCCAACAGACCACCAAATCCTCTCCTCCCTGGCTCATTTTTCTATCATAACGCCGTTGTGCCACACTAGCTGAGAATTCTGACACACAGGCTGCCTGTATCAATTTGCAGCATGTTCAGTAAACTCATTTACTTGGTTGACCGAATCACCATGAACTAGATGCCTCGGCTACCCAGTGCATACATTCAACATTTTTTGTATTCACCGAAATAAAATCAGGTAACTGCCACCTACACAGAACTGTCAACAGTGTAGGATGCAGAAATTTAAATAGGAAGTGTTCCTTTCCACTTGAGCTACTGAGCGCTATCTGTTTGTTGAAAACGTCGCGCAGTGCAAAAGAAAAGGTATAACTGTTTGTCTCTCATAAGTATAACGTGGCCATATGCATTATCCCACACCGCTGTGGACTGCAGAAGTTCTGGAGGACTTGATCTTGACTTCTGGAGCTGTTATACCTACTTGTCAGCTAGTAGCGTAATGCTACGTATCGCGCGCGGTGGATACGATGTTTCGAATTCGAGTACATTCACTGCTATATTTTTTTAGAACCCAGTTCTTCTGTCTGCTAAAGTTACCAATCTAATGGAACTTGTAACATAATTCTCTTCACTTCTCAACCCAAAATAGTCGCATGTGGGAAAAGGGCTAACTTCTACGATATTTTATTCTTTTCAGGTTTAATAGACAACCAGGCAGCAGACGCTTCTCGAAACTTTTCTATTATGTATGTAGAGAGCGCATCGTGCCAAAATATTGCGGAAAAGTATATTCTACATTAGCTGTGGCCTGTTAGTGGTATTTTATTCTTCTTCAAACCTTATTTGACAACTTTAACTCAGAACAAGTTTTCTACATGCATGTAATCAATAAACCGCATGTGCATTTTCAGACTGTTGTAGATAACATCAGAGAATTCGCATATATCGTTGATTATTAATTTCTCTCTCATGTTTACTATTGTTTTAACAACAGTAAAAGAAACATTAGGAAATGTAATAAAGCTATTCACAATAACCTTACGACGAATGTCTGTTTTTATAAAACTGAGTATCTGTACACGAGCGTGCCTCTATCGTCACGAATTGGTAAAATACTACTCACATAGATTTTGATTGGGTCTGTGTTTAATTGGTATGCTGTGTCATACTCAAGAGGTATGCAAATGTGGCATTTCACAAATAAAGTTCTGTATTCCTAGAAATCAAAAATGTGCTTGTCAGCAGCGGAAAGATGCGTTACCCATTGTGCAGCATTGTAAGTTTTTCACCATTCCACTATAAGCCGATTGTATTTCCTTGCGATTTCCTTATCGATGTTTGATCTGACTGTTTGTAGCTCTTTCACAGAAGGGAAAGAAACGCTACACTCAGTAAGACTGTAACTGCTAACCATAACAGACGCTTTTTCACAGGTCAGGACGTTATCACAGAGCTGGCGGAAAATTATGTGGCTCAGCTTCTTCTTACGAGACCAGTTGTTGCTAGAACCCGTAAACCGCTATTTGAAAGACGAGATTAGCTGCGATTTGCACGTGCAAAGACTTTCCTGGGCTTAAAACCGTAAATTTACAATCTATTGTTACACTTCAAGCGATAATAACTCAGATTATTCAATGGAAATGACAGGTAAAATCAAGTGAACTTTGAGGCGTAAGTCCGTGCACACCAGGAAGTAACTCGTCGATCACAGAGTTGCCAAACATACATTGCCTTGTTTCCAAATCTCAGTTACAATACCAGCAGGAAGAAGACGAACCGACGTGACCTTATAGCGGGCTGGGAAGTGACCGTAGCTGGTGTCTCCAAGTCGCGGCTGCTACGGCCTGGAATACGTTATGCGTCTGATTCGCATTTCTGTAACTAGGTTTAGGGACTGGAGCGTAGTTACTAATAACACTCAGAACTGACTGCAAACTAAGCATCATAAATCAGTAACTCTCATAGTTGTTTTTATATTTTTTTCGTAAGTGTACTCAAAACTAAGAAACTCACTCACAGATGTCTTCAGGCCTCGCCGATGGTCGAGCAGAACAAACTAATAAAAATAAAAAAAGAATGCGTGTGTGTGTGTGTATGTGTGTGTGTGTGTGTGTGTGTGTGTGTGTGTGTGTGTCTGTGTGACAGAGGGAGAGAGAGAGAGAGAGAGAGAGAGAGAGAGATAAAAATCAATAAGAATGAGAGAGAGAGAGAGAGAGTAAAAAATCATAAAGAAATATAATCATGGTATGTAAAGAAAACATTCATTAAAATGACACGTTCCACATCATTACGAAATATCGTATTCATGTTCTATGAAACAAAAATTAATCTAATGTAATCTTATCTAATCATATCATATTGATGATTAGCCATGAAGGGTCATGAATTACCGAAAATTTTGCTAATACCAGTAACCAAATCTAAACTTGTAAATGAAAGACGACAGTTTTTGTAATAAACCGGGACTTCTATCAAGAACCTTTCGTCCCTGTTAACTAACCACGAAAGATGTCTGATATACCTCTATTCTGAAGTAACAAAGTGTGCATGCATCTAAAGGTGAAGTGCATGATGTGAAGTTCTGTGACGGAGATACAAACCCAATCCGTAATCAGATTGTTAAATAAGTAAAATGAAATGTATCGTATCGGTTTTTCTTACCAGCTGCTAAGTGTTTGAATCTAAAATAAGGATACAAACTTCTGTGCTTAAGCGACAATCGAACTGCACACCTACCGTGCATCCACGAATTTAGCTTAAGTATAAGTTGCTTATTCACCAATAATGAGATGTGTGCGTGTTTGACCAGAAATAACGACACCTATTGCGACTGTTGGCAACACATGAACAGACATTAAAAATGTACGTTAATTTTCACCAACAGGCCGGTGTACACGTGAGAGGGCTTGACATGAAATTATGAATATTTTTGTACTGGATCAGGATTCGGACACACATTCTCACCTTTGGAGGAGACCTAGAGAAGATGGCAGTCTTGAGTAAAGTAACGAAATGATTGAACTATACTGTTCAGAGAGATTCAGATCCTCGAAAGAGGAGATACGAATTCGAATCACAGTCCAGCACCAAATTTTTCAACGTCTCTAGTTCAATCAAGTGTAAGTAAAGTACGAGCCCTGTTCCTTTAAATGGCTATCGGTTCATCAAATAAAATAAAATTTTCTAATGTAATTAAGTTTACTGGCGACTGTATTTCTTTTTACCATGACTTCCGCTATGTCTTTTCCCAACGTAAACCGGCTCTGCCCAGTTGGTAATGAAGGAACGTGATGTTTAATGCGGATTCTGGATTATAACGTCTTTCTCTTTGCCTCTTAAAAGTCAATGCCTGAGCCCATGCATTGCACCTGTGATAGTTCGTTCCACCAGACCATTGTGGCCACATTTCCCAGCCCCAGGAGTGTGCTGTAACGAATTATGGGCTTAGCTTACAAAATTAGTCACGGTGGAAAAAACGCGAGTATATTAAATGGTTAAGTAGAAGCAAGCTTCTGAAGCCGAGATTATGCTATTCTCATCTCAGCAGGATGTAAAGACTCTTCTAGGCATCATAGGCTAGATGTGAAGCCATTTTGAAATTTTCACAAATTCAGCAAATTTCTTAGTTCGAGAAAATCCACTGGGAAGTGTGAAGTTACCGGATAATACGATTATTACCGTCATTATTACTATCATTTTCTTCATACCGCTGCCTGAACACTATACCTGAAGAACATTTGATGCCTTTGGTCACTATAGAAGTAGTTCCTCAAGAACAGGTTCTTTCCCTGTCTACGGAATCCTTTTCATGTTAATATCAAACATCAGCAATTTCTCGTAGATTACATTAAAACTAAAGTAATTGATGAAGACATTACTTGATAACAAAAACACGCTGCCTTTCTTTATTTATTTGCGCCTAGAAATGGCTATCGAGTACTGCCAAACCAAAAGGCAACAGATCTTGCTGCCTTCCGATATACGTCGCTGTCAGTTCTTCCATATGATTTGGTCGACATGACCTGTTTCAAGTTGTGTATGACAGACAATGTTTTAGAACATCAATTGTTTTCCTTTGCAATAAACAGAAAGATTTTCATTCTAAGCTATCCAAGTACAAAGTTTTCGCAATATTAGTTCAAATTTAATATTCGCTTCTATAATGTAGGAGAGTATTTCACAGTTAAAAAACTCGCATCCGACTCATTGACCTTACACTTAGTCGCTGACCATAAATTCTAGCTCAGAGTGACACCATATTAAGTAACCTAATGTAGCGAAGACTGTTTGCCAGTGCTCTTTCTCACCGGAAAATACGCAGTTCACTCATTGGGCTCCATAAGTACACTGTAACAGTAATTTCTGCGTGTATGCAATGCATTCGGATTAGAATTTAGTGGTGCTCTCTCTTCCACTTCTGTATACAATATGCCTGACCTAAATGGGTCCTTTATCATTACAGGCCCTGGGCAATGCAACATCATACTGACAACAGCAATGTGCTTATACTGACAACCTGACTGTTCCTTTTATCTGGTTTTGTAATCATTTAAATAAAACAACATTACCTTCCAGTGGGAGACATTTTGTCCCACTTTTTCTTCTGTGAAATTTGTCAGTAAGCCTTTTGCATTCCAACCAGTGAAATGCGGCAGAGAACGGCCGATAAACGATTCACACACCACGATTTACTGCCGTTAAGACGATTTATTTAAACGTCACAAGACTGCACATAGGTACAACCGATTTGGAGGTGCAAAGTGTTTGTTACCTTACTTTTGAGACAGGTGGGCATAAGTGATTTCCAAAGACTTTTTATTGTACTGAAATAATCTTTTGTCACAAAGTAACAACGTAAGTGTTTTATTCGTATATATTTTTTAGAAAACTGTAATCGTGATGGAAGATTATACACCTGAATGTTTGACACAACTGGTAGGAGAAAACGCTCCGTATTAAGCAAACCCAGCGCCTCCTCTCCATGTCCTATGACACAAGCACGGGATTCTCCTCGCATACCGCTACAAAGCTGTTCCTAGCACAGCTGAGAATTGGCAGCATCGACACAAACATTAGGCAACAGTGTGACAGTGCAATCACTTCCGCGTATGGTATTTAAAACCAATTGAATATTTTAAATATCACTTGTGAACAGCGTTCACTTCTCCATTAATTAAGGTATAGACCTCAAAACAAGCAATTTGCCTGAGTAGCTATAGAGCAGGTTCTGATAGGTATTGACACAATCTTTTGCAGCCATTTACCATAGAGAATCAAAGAAAGAAATCAAACACATGACATTGAATTTACTCTCTGTGCCTTGGCTAACACATATGAATTCATGACAATAATAAATTATTTTAGGATCTTCCCATGAAAGGAAAAAGAACAGAATGTGACGCTTTAATTGCAGTGCGCTGGATCAGAAACAATGAAATAAATTCTGTGCCACATTGATGTATTGCATTCTAGTGTAAAAAAATAATCATTAAGTAAAAACGGTTTTGTGCCTCCTTTGCTATCAAGAGTGAAACACAAATCGTAGACAGATTTTATGGGTCACCACTCAACATTATTAAAGCATTTTAGATGGTCGAGAGTGCGGAGTGGAGCAGACTTTGTCAGCAGAAGGCGAGACAATGCAGAGCCTCAGCCCCCGCCGGTAGGCAGTAAACGGGTCCCAGAGACCTCAGACGCATGCGGTGTTCAGAGGCAGATGGTTGGCAAACAAATCTTTCGCTAAAACATTGTTGGACCAAACTGTTATTACCAGCGTGACAGAAAGCGAAATCTATTGTAGATTAGCTTGAATTAGCCTCATAGCTTTAGCACCGAGAGGAAAGGGGCGATAAAAACCTTGTCGACGTGTGCTTTTAGTTATCAGACGTCGTATTAGTTAGTCTCGCGTTTTACCTCAAGACTACGGTCTTATTCAAGAGTAGAGTACTAAGACTGAAGTCAAGACTTCCTCTGGGAAGTGCCGCAGTCTACATTGTTGCCAGATCGAGCATAATGCCGGACATAGGATTCTGAGAGGAGCACGACTGTATTGCCCACCTTACGTGAACGACTCGGCGGTGAATTTTTTGCTCTAAGACTGTATCTACAACACATATTGCACGCTGAGGACCCAGAAGCATTAAAAAAAACAAAAGTAGTTTATGAGAGCAACGTTTACTATAGCGTTCGAAGTATTCTTAATATTGTATACGTGTAGGTAAACACCTTCCAATGCCCACTCAAGGAAGACAAGGATACACAGTCCAGCTTCAATATTATAAATTCGCCTCAGTTTGCGGATGAACTCTGACTTAGGTAGATAATCATTTCGAATATTTAGCAGCACTGTACTCATTAGTGTTAAATTCGTTTCCAACCAATGATTCCCACAGCTACAGGAACACTACTTGTGATACCTCATAGACAAAATACCTACACAGTGCTATCAGACGAAAAGATCAACCTGACACAAACTGTGCGAAGTTTGTTTTACAACCTTCGTACCTGGATAATCAGTTTTTCCTATTTATGATGTCTGTGAACATTGCTGCTTGAGACGATTTAAGACGAAACTAAATTCCTTCAGCTACGACAATGTTTAAAGAAATCGTCTTAACGACACTAAATCGTGGTTCGTGAATCATTTACCGGCCGTACTCTGCCGCATTTCGCTGGCTGGACGTCAAAAAGCTTACTAACAAATTTCACAGAAGAAAAAGAGAGACGAAATGCTCCACTGTAAGGTCATGTTGTTTTATTTAAATGATTACAAAACCAGATAAAAGGAACAGTCAGGTAGTAAGTATAAGCACATTACTGTTGTTAGTATTATGTTGCACTGCCCAGGGCCTGTAATGATAAAGGACCCGTTTAGGTCAAGCATATTGAATACAGAAGTGGAAGAGAGAGCACCACTAAATTCTAATCCGTATGCATTGCATACACGCAGAAATTACTGTTACAGTGTATATATGGAGCCCAATGAGTGAACTGCGTATTTTCCGGTGAGAAAGAGCACTGGCAAACAGTCTTCGCTACATTAGGTTACTTAATATGGTGTCACTCTGAGCTAGAATTTATGGTCAGCGACTAAGTGTAAGGTCAATGAGTCGGATGCGAGTTTTTTAACTGTGAAATACTCTCCTACATTATAGAAGCGAATATTAAATTTGAACTAACATTGCGAAAACTTTGTACTTGGATAGCTTAGAATGAAAATCTTTCTGTTAATTGCAAAGGAAAACAATTGATTTTCTAAAACATTGTCTGTCATACAGAACTTGAAACAGGTCATGTCGCCCAAATCATATGGAAGAACTGACAGCGACGTATATCGGAAGGCAGCAAGATGTGTTGACTTTTGGTTCGGCAGTACTCGATAGCCATTTCTAGGTGCAAATATATGAAGAAAGACAGCGCGTTTTTGTTATCAAGTAACGTCTTCATCAATTACTTTAGTTTTAATGTAATCTATGAGTAATTGCTAATATTTGATATTAGCATGAAAAGGATTCCGTAGACAGGGAAAGAACCGTGTTGGGTTCGTATCTCTGTCACAAAACTTCACATCATGCACTTCATCTTTATATGCATGCACACTTTGTTACTTCAGAATAGAGGTATGTCAGACATATTTCGTGGTTAGTTAACAGGGACGAAAGGGTCTTAATAGAAGTCCCGGTTTATTACAAAAACCGTCGTCTTTTATTTTCAAGTTTAGATTTGGTTACTGGTATTAAAAAATTTCGGTAATTCGTGACTCTTCATGGCTAGTCATCAATATGATTAGATTAGATTACATTAGATTAATTCTTGTTTCATAGATCATGAATACGATATTTCGTAATGATGTGGATCGTATCATTTTAATGAATGATTTCTTTACATACCATGATTCAATGTCTTTACAATTTTTAACTCTCACTCTCTCTCTCTCTCATTCTTTTTGATTTCTCTCTCTCTCTCTCTCTCTCTCTCTCTCTCTCTCTCTCTCTGTCACACAGACACACACACACACACACACACACACACATACGCACACACATACACACACATCCATTTTTATTTTTATAAGTTTGTTGTGCTCGACCATCGACGAGGCCCGAAAACGTCTGTGAATGAGTTTCTTAGCTTTGAGAGTACACTTACGAAAAAAATATAAAAACAACTATGAGAGTTACTGATTTATGATTCTTAGTTTGCAGTCAGTTCTGAATGTTATTAGTAACTACGCTCCAGTCCCTAAACCTAGTTACAGAAATGCGAATCACACGCATTACGTATTCCAGGCCGTTGCAGCCGCGACTTGAAGACAACAGCTAAGATCACTTCCCAGTCCGCTATAAGATCACATTGGTTCGTCTTCTTCCTGCTGGTATTGTAACTGAGATTTGGCAACAAGGCAATGTATGTTTGGTAACTCTGTGATCGACGAGTTACTTCCTGGTGTGCACAGAATTAAGCCTCAAAGTTCACTTGATTTTACCTGTCATTTCCATTGAATAATCTGAGTTATTATCGCTTGAGGTGTAACAATAGATTGTAAATTGACGGTTTTAAACCCAGGAAAGTCGTTGCACGTGAAAATCGCAGCTAATCTCGTCCTTCAAATAACGGTTTACGAGTTCTAGCCACAACTGGTTTCGTAAGAAGAAGCTAAGCCACATAATTCTCCGGCAGCTCTGTGGTAACGTCCTGACCTGTGAAAAAGCGTCTGTTATGGTTCGCAGTTCCAGTCTTACTGAGTGTAGCGTTTCTTTCCCTTCTGTGAAAGAGCTACAAACAGTCAGATCAAACATCGATAAGGAAATCGCAAGGAAATACTTTCGGCTTATAGTGCAATGGTGAAAAACTTACAATGCTGCACAACAGGTAACGCCGCTTTCCGCTGCTGACAAGCAAATTTTTGGTTTCTAGGTATACAGAACATTATTGGTGAAGTGCCACATTTGCATACCTCTTGAGTGTGACACAGCATACCAATTAAACACAGACCCAATCAAAATCTAAGTGAGTAGTATTTTACCAATTCGTGACGATAGAGGCACGCTCGTGTACAGATACTCAGTTTAAATAAAAACAGACATTCGTCGTAAGGTTATTGTGGGTAGTTTTATTACATTTCCTAAGGTTTCCTTAACTGTTGTTAAAACAATAGTAAACATGAGAGAGAAATTAATAGTCAACGATACATGCGAATTCTCTGATGTTATCTTTAACAGTCTGAAAATGCACATGCGGTTTATTGATTACATGCATGTAGAAAACTTGTTCTGAGTTAAAGTTGTCAAACATGGTTTGAAGAAGAATAAAATGCCACTACGAGACGACAGCTAATGTAGAAAATACTTTTCCGAAATATTTTGGCACGATGCGCTCTCTCCATACATAATAGAAAAGTTTCGAGAAGCGTCTGCTGCCTGGTTGTCTATTAAACCTGAAAAGAATAAAATATCGCAGAAGTTAGCCCTCTTACCTCATGCGACTGTTTTGGGTTGAGAAGTGAAGAGAATTATGTTACAAGTTCCATTAGATTGGTAACTTTAGCAGACAGAAGAACTGGGTTCTAATAAAATATAGCAGTGAATGTACCTGAATTCGAAACATCGTATCTACCGCGCGCGATACGTAGCATTACGCTACTAGCTGACAAGTAGGTATAACAGCCCCAGAAGTCAAGATCAAGTCCTCCAGAACTTCTGCAGTCCACAGCGGTGTGGGATAATGCATATGGCCACGTTATACTTATGAGAGACAAACAGTTATACCTTTTCTTTTGCACTGCACGACGTTTTCAACAAACAGATAGCGCTCAGTAGCTCAAGTGGAAAGGAACACTTCCTATTTAAATTTCTGCATCCTACACTGTTGGCAGTTCTGTGTAGGTGGCAGTTACGTGATTTTATTTCGGTGAATACAAAAAAAGTTTAATGTGTGCACTGGGTAGCCGAGGCATCTAGTTCATGGTGATTCGGTCAGCCAAGAATGAATTTACTGAACATGCTGCAAATTGATACAAGCAGCCTGTGTGTCAGAATTCTCAGCCAGTGTGGCACAACGGCGTTATGATAGAAAAATGAGCCAGGGAGGAGAGGATTTGGTGGTCTGTTTTGCTGATGATAGGTTTATAGATCTATGGTTTGGGTTCGAGTCAAACTTCGGTTAGTGATTTTACATAGGGAGAGACAGATTCCATTCTCTTCTCGCTACACCAAGTGAAGAAGATATAATGACATTGTGGTCTGAAATTCACTTTATAAATGATATTCCTTCTCTACCAAGTAGACGTTAGGTTGAGCCACAATAAAGTCTGGAGTGGCGACATATAGGAACTGTATCACCAGTAACCTTTCTTATACTAGTTATTTATTTCTAGTAACGAAACAAACGATATGTAGGATCACAGGACACTTATTCCATCTTTTATCTGAGCTTCTGTACGTCGATAAAATTGGTTCTGAACTGGGAATGCAACTCAGACCGCCCTTAACGCGGAATTTGTTCCCTTCGTGACAATACAGCTCGGCTACAATTTGTTGTTTGTTCAAAACTGCAGATTCCTCAACATCTCCACATACAGCGCGTGAATGGGTTCGAATCCTAGCCCCGCAGTAAGGATTTCATTATGTATTACCATGAGAACACCTATCTGCTGGTGGATAATAATTTCGATTTTTAATGATTTTTCATTCGTTGTCCACACTAACGATATTTGACGTTTTTGACTCCCAATGAGACTCAGAACTATTTGCGAGATCACTGCAAGTGCAAGATGTTATTCCGAGCTGCTGGTGGAGAAAAATTTGGTAGCTGGCGTCTCTTTGTGTGTAGTCAACAACGATATGTGTGGAGCTCTATTCCCAGTCGGCACTGAACTCTTCGTCATATTATTTCTAGTTCAAACATGCTCACATGTCGCTGCTGGTGCATCAAATCCATATTTAACGTTCGTTTTCTCTTGAGTATAACAGCGATAGATGGCGGGTTAGAGTCCTGGGAAGGAAAAAATTAATGTTTCGTCTCGTCATTTCAGTTAAAACATCTAGCTACAGCCATGAAAATGCGATATGTCTCAGTTGATTGTGCTTCGATATCTATCTTATTAGGTTCTGGGTTCGAATCCTTGTACAACACAAAGGTTTACCTCACGGCATTTCAAGTAAGTTGCTTGCTAAGAAACAATATTTAACATATCTCGTGGTTCGTTAACAGGGAGAATAGGTGCTGGGTAGGAATTCGCGTCCGTTAAAAATGTTTGCGTTGTGTAATTTAAGGTTGGTTTTTGCTAATTGATACTGTCTAAAATCGAGGTATTTCACTCTCTGTGTGCCTGATAGCAATGACTGTTAGTTTCCGTCAGTCACGTAATCTTTGCTTAGTCTGCATGACCTGGGTTTGAATCCATTTGCAGAACGAGACGGTTCGTCGTGTCATTTGAAGTTCACATATATTCTCAACTAGCTGCTCGTGAATAAATTAATTTTTTAATGTCATTTTGTGTTTAATAATAAGTACGGTATGTTACTTTGAAGAGGGAATCATGAATACGATGAACTTACTACGTGCATTACCTATCTGCCGTAATAATTAGAGTGGTAACATTTCAGGTATGTCATTTATGGTAATAAATGTGAGCTTACATTCCTTAAGGTCAGTCTTATCTGTGATAAGGTGTTCCCTGATATTTGTAGTATCATAGTATTACTTTACATCTTGAGTTATTGCGATACAGAGCAGTGTTTTCTAGCGGAGACTTGTTGGTACCGTTTTCAATAGTCAAACGACTGTACCAAGGAGCGATCAGAGGACCTGCTAGACAGCTGAGTTATGTGGGTTGCATGCGAATCCGGCGAAATGCAATTCATGTCGTTCGGATACTTTTGAGCACGACTGTACATGTCGACTTAACTGACAACAACTTCACTTACGACTGTCGTCGTATCAAGATTGCACAAGTAAGAATAGCGTTTTAATATATCGTTATTAACTGTTTCGTCAGAATTAGGCCATTTTCTGGTATGAAACAAGAATATACAGGGTGTTTCAAAAATGACCGGTATATTTGAAACGGCAATACAAACTAAACGAGCAGCGATAGAAATACACCGTTTGTTGCAATATGCTTGGGACAACAGTACATTTTCAGGCAGACAAACTTTCGAAATTACAGTAGTTACAATTGTCAACAACAGATGGCGCTGCGGTCTGGGAAACTCTATAGTACGATATTTTCCACATATCCACCATGCGTAGCAATAATATGGCGTAGTCTCTGAATGAAATTACCCGAAACCTTTGACAACGTGTCTGGCGGAATGGCTTCACATGCAGATGAGATGTACTGCTTCAGCTGTTCAGTTGTTTCTGGATTCTGGCGGTACACCTGGTCTTTCACGTGCCCCCACAGAAAGAAGTCACAGGGGTCTGGCGAATAGGGTGACCAATCCACGCCGCCTCCTGTATGTTTCAGATAGCCCAAAGCAATCACACGACCATCAAAATATTCATTCAGGAAATTAAAGACGTCGGCCGTGCGATGTGGCCGGGCACCATCTTGCATAAACCACGAGGTGTTCGCAGTGTCGTCTAAGGCAGTTTGTACCGCCACAAATTCACGAAGAATGTCCAGATAGTGAGATGCAGTAATCGTTTCGGATCTGAAAAATGGGCCAATGATTCCTTTGGAAGAAATGGCGGCCCAGACCAGTACTTTTTGAGGATGCAGGGACGATGGGACTGCAACATGGGGCTTTTCGGTTCCCCATATGCGCCAGTTCTGTTTATTGACGAAGCCGTCCAGGTAAAAATAAGCTTCGTCAGTAAACCAAATGCTGCCCACATGCGTATCGCCGTCATCAATCCTGTGCACTATATCGTTAGCGAATGTCTCTCGTGCAGCAATGGTAGCGGCGCTGAGGGGTTGCCGCGTTTGAATTTTGTATGGGTAGAGGTGTAAACTCTGGCGCATGAGACGATACGTGGACGTTGGCGTCATTTGGACCGCAGCTGCAACACGGCGAACGGAAACCCGAGGCCGCTGTTGTGATGATGATGTTTGGTTTGTGGGGCGCTCAACTGCGTGGTTATCAGCGCCCGTACAATTACCCAATCTTTGCTCAGTCCAATTTCGCCACTTTCCTGGATGATGATGAAATGATGAGGACAACACAAACACCCAGTCATCTCGAGGCAGGTGAAAATCCCTGACCCCGCCGGAAATCGAACCGGGGACCCCGTGCTCGGGAAGCGAGAACGCCACCGCGAGACCACAAGCGGCGGACTAGAGGCCACTGTTGGATCACCTGCTGCACTAGCTGCGCGTTGCCCTCTGTGGTTGCCGTACGCGGTTGCCCTACCTTTCCAGCACGTTCATCCGTCACGTTCCCAGTCCGTTGAAATTTTTCAAACAGATCCTTTATTGTATTGCTTTTCGGTCCTTTGGTTACATTAAACCTCCGTTGAAAACTTCGTCTTGTTGCAACAACACTGTGTTCTAGGCGGCGGAATTCCAACACCAGAAAAATCCTCTGTTCTAAGGAATAAACCATGTTGTCCACAGCACATTTGCACGTTGTCAACAGCACACGCTTACAGCAGAAAGACGACGTACAAAATGGCGCATCCACAGACTGCGTTGTCTTCTACATCTGTCACATCACTTGCAGCGCCATCTGTTGTTGAAAATTGTAACTACTGTAATTTCGAAAGTTTGTCCGCCAGAAAATGTACTGTTTTCCCAAGCATATTGCAACAAACGGTGTATATCTATCGCTGCTCGTTTAGTTTTTATTGCCGTTTCAAATATACCGGTCATTTTTGAAACACCCTGTAGGAGGGCGTGTGATATTACAGGCGTCTGCTACTGCACGTAATTCTAACTGAGAAAGTATAATAAACTATATGACAATGGTGAGGCTTCTCTTGTATTGTACTGGTCGTCCTTAATCCTAAGTTGCAGAATCTGATTTCGCAAAGGACAAATGTGAGTAGCACGATCGTTTCTTTGGGAGGTAACGGAGTAGGCAAACTTGTAGTATGCCTTTGGAATGCTTTCCGTAGGAGACTTTGGATTTGCAAGACTGGTGCCTAGTATGGAGATCCGGATGAGGATATGGTAATAAGGAAATGGGTAGGACACGCAGGGATGAGAATGGCTATATTCGTAGATGAAAGGTTTCTGATGGGAAGGAGAAATTACAGGGCCAATTTCATCATCCAGGAGAAGAGGAAATTATGGACGTTGTGCTCGTTGGGTATATTGGTATTGGCACTATAACATGAACCACATGCTTTTACATTTATCTGGAAACCAAATACACTGATAGCCCATGCGCTGATATTTGAACTGTGGTTTATAATCAGCCCAATCCGTAATCACACCAGAGTAAAATTAGATGCTATATAAACAGACCGAAGAAATAACTAGAGAAAGAGAGTCCAAATTCATAGCGAAATGATTGTGCTCTGCAGGGCAGTCACATGTTCATGTGACTCCAGCAGCTCCATCCATGTGGCCGACCATCTTCGCGCGCCGTCCCGCCACGGTTAAGGCTATCAGGCTATCGATTTCGCTGCCTGAAGACGCAGATATACCATCCCCGCATCCTTTAAGTGACTTATGGGCCTGGAAGGGTCGTTGGCAGCAGCTAGTTCACCGAACCCGAAGGGGCACATTTCTGTGTTGCGTCCTGAGAGAGGCTATGGTGGCTTGGGTGGAACTATCTCGACATCGGTTCTTTTTCAGCGGTTCAGTACCTGCAATATCACCGTCACCTCCATATTTCGGGGACGGCGTTTCAGAACTTGAGTCGGCTGTTGGTGGTTTCTAGGCGTTCACCTCCTCGCTGGAAGCCGAAGATAGGAAATGCACCAGACTCCAATACTGTCGATCTTTGGCACCAGTGGACCTATGTGACGGCTGGTTTGCTGGCTCGGTGAGGCGTCGTAAATTGTACCAGAACACCGGTATCGGTAATGGTGCTGGCGGGCACTGGTCGCAAGCTGGTAGAGTCAGGTGCAGTGTGCCACACTCACTGGCCTGGTACCATTGGTTTCCTGCACAAATATCTATTAGCTAAATTCAGCTGTACTGACGTCGCGAAGTCAGCCAAGGGTTCAAAAATGGTTCAAATGCCTCTGAGTACTATGGGACTTAACATCGGATGTCATCAGTCCCCTAGAACTTAGAACTACTTAAACCTAACCAACCTAAGGACATCAGACACGTCCATGCCCGAAGCAGGATTCGAACCTGCGGCCATAGCAGTCGCACTGTTCCGGACTGCAGCGCCTAGAACCGCTCGGCCACCGAGGCCGGCCAGCCAAGGGTACTCGGCCACAGATGACACACTCCAGTGGTTATCGTGCAGAAGCTTGATGACATGTTGTCGCAGTGACAGCGGACTGACCATTCAAAATTTGTCTTCGTCATTCCTGCAACAAGCTGATTCTATTTCTTGAGGATAAAGAGATGTGAAGCCAGGAACAGTGGGGGGTTGGAAGTGATCTGGTCGTCCACACACAATATACCTGTATACTTGGCGTAGAACTGGATCTCCAGGCATTTCGGCTGCTCTGTGAGTAAAATTTGTTACCTATTTTGCAAGGGATCGTCATTGTGGAAGTGTATCATAGCGTGAGACTGAAATAATGGCTGCAGTCATATAGTATATTTGGACGAGGCATTGGCGTTCACGAGTAGCACTGTAGGCCGATAATGGAGAGTATAGTTGGGAAGGAGACTTATCGTTGGACGCGTTAAACCATGATTTCTGGAAATCAGTTCCTAGGATGGAACAAGGAAGTCAGTTTATTATCAGAGATTAGATGGAATTTAGTGCCATAAAGAAATACTAGGGCTGTCCAGAAAGTAAGTTACGATCGGTCGCGAAATGGAAACGACTATGAAAATCCGATAAAGCTTTGCAAAGATGTGTTGGGCAGTGTCTCTAGTATGACTCTAGGTAGAATTATGTCGCTCTTTTCATTCCTGAGCTCTTAGTGAGCGCGTAAAGATATTATAGAAAATAGCGTCTCCCACCAAGTACGAGGGCCTGGTGAGAATTTTCTCCTGAAGCTATGCAACCAACATTACATAGCTGTCGTGGGGTTTCTTCTTCAAAACAATTCTCAGCCTCATTCTGCAGGGGCAATGAAGATGTTTCTGCATCGTTTCAATTGGAAATGTTTGATTACCCACAATACAGCACGTAATTGTCTTCCACTGAGTTTCATCTCTGCTCACACGAACCGCTGGCTATGAACACAACATTTTGGCACAGACAACGAGCTTTGGGCCAGCGTAGAGAATTGGCGGAAGCACTGGCGGCTGCCTTCTGTGATGAGGGTATTGGAAAGTTGGTACAACGCTACGACGAATGTCTCAGTCAGAACGGCGACTACGTAGAGAAGTACCTGAAAGGTGTAGCTAACTGTTACAAATGAAACATTTCTGATTTTCACTGCGATTTTCATTTCGCGATCAATCGTAACTTACTTTCTGGACAGCCCTCGTATATGAAATTTATTGCTTCCAAATGTGACGGAAAGAGTTTTTTTCTCAAATTTTCAATAATTTATCTGAGCTAAGGTAAGAGATTGGGAAGTATGTGCATTGGATAGCTCACTCTTGTGGGCGGTCTTGCGGAATAACACCATCCCTAATCCGTGCTATGCGCAGTTGGTACCTAGGATGTCACTTTCGCATGAGATAGCTCGACTTGACTCTGTTTCATTTTTTAAAAACGTCATGGCAGTTTCGGGGTCAATCTTATTTGAAAGCTTTCTTGAAACATCTGGCGATGTGGGTAACATTAGGTACAAATTAAGGCTAATAACTATTTTTCTCGAGGACTGATCGGAGATTCTCTAAGCTTGTGGAATTTTAATTTTATCGAAGAATAACTATTTTTCTCGAGGACTGATCGGCGATTCTCTAAGCTTGTGGCATTTTAATTTTATCGTCGGTTTCTACATGTTGATCCGTTGATCGTAAACCTCAGTGGCTGAACATGGGGTCAAGGTATTTCACTTGTATTTTGAAAAATTCATGCATCTGAAGATTATAGTGTAGCATATTTTTCTGTAACTTGTAGAAGAACATAAGTAGGTTTGCCGTATGCTGTAGCACAGGTGAGAGCTGCACCTTTAAAGTCGTTGACTGTGAATGAATCATTTGAATTACTTCATCGAGGTAGCGCTGGAATATTTCCGGCGCATTAGTAATTACGAAAGGCAGCCTGTTATATGTGTTCAACCTGAAGGATGTATTAATCACCACGAATATTGATGTGACCGTCTAGGGGCTAGTGAGAATGTACTATAACTAGATCTTGAAGAAGTTCTCGCCACGAAATACTGTGATCATCAGTCCCTCTGGCGATGGAATGACATAAATCTCAGCGGGGAGAATCATCTGGGTTGCGTAAAACTATCAACAATTGATTAGACTTGATAGATTTCGGGATGTAATGTTCTACTGTGCTTCTTATTGTCAACGTCTTCTCGCAATGGTAATGCGGTTGGTAGGGATCGGAAGTAAAGAAGGGTTCCAGAAGCTTTCAGTATTAATGGAACTGTCGGCACAGCGTAAACCCGGAGAAAATAGATTGGAAAATTCAGTGCATGGTGACCTGAAATGACTGGTACTCTAGCAGATGCGCGGTTAACGTCGTTTGTTATTCGAAAAACAAAAAATTTGAAAGCATCAATCCAAATGAGAGGAAAAACATTTCTCAGTGAACACATAGTGTGTTGTGGGGCGATCACTCTGTTGTAGAAATAATTCAAAAGCCAAGATCGGTTAAACACTGTTTACTTCATGACCGGTTTCAACACACTAAAGGTGCCATCACCGGATCTGAGTGTAGCTTAACACGTATAAATCATTTGGATACAACGATACATGAAACAGGTCAGCTGATATAAAATCATTGTCACAGATCACGTATTACGTGATGGGAAGGTCGTCGCCCCGATTCGTGGAGAACATAACCGCAGCACCCAGCGAAGAAATCACACGGTTTTCTAATGAATGGCCGGGGAAAACAAGTCAGATATACCGTCGCTTACAAATGATACGAAAAGGCCTCTGCGGATGTCATAAAGAGTGCCAATGAAACCACTCCATTCGTTCTGGTGTTGATTCCTACACATTTTGCCGCCTACGACAACAATTTTCTGTGCCTTGAGCAACAGTAGGACGTTGTCGACAACACTCGACACAGGTACCAATCCTTGGGTGTTTCAACTTTACTCTAAGGACATCATGGTATAACCCCACCGAACGTCATCTGACCACTTGGAGGGTAGTAAGACCGCAATTTGTGCTCTGGCATATAGGGTGGGAGCACTAGATGTTGTTGAAAATCATTCCATGAAATTCGAACGTGATTCGTATCAGCGAAGGGGTTTCGTGCTTTTTAGAGCTTTTCTTTTGTGCCCCCTATGGCGTAATCATAGGGGTTCTAAGTTATCATTGAATAAAACGACATGGCGTCCCTCTAAGATTTTTCCCAGTTAGGCAATACCCTCGGAGCCACCCATGCATCTTTGTTGAATACCTTTAAAAAGCGCCTTTCGGAAACTTCAAAACCAATTTAGTCTCGCGGCTGGTCTAATGCCTGACGGTTAGGCAACTCCTTCGACACGCCTTGCGTGCGAGATGCGTTCTCATAAATGCCCCAAGTGGAGGAATGGTTTCATTGACGCTCTGCATAACACCCCTCTTACGCCTACCTATTAGCATGAATTCTTAGCGGCAGTCCGGCTTAAATGTTGCTCAAGGCCACGCATTAGGAAACGCGTGGTTTCATCGGTGGGTGTCGCGGTTCTGCCCTCCATCAGCAGAGGCGGCAAATGAAGCTTGAAATGTGGGTAAGAGATGATGCGATGGCATTTCCATCATGTGATACGTCCACAGTGGCGTTGGGAACCGTTGTGGTTAAGTTTAGCGCCAGTGTGACGTCATTAGCTCACATGAACTTCTGACTGTGACCTTTTTTCGCATTTCTAAACACCTTGCTGTTTGAAGGCATCGCTGAGCCCGACGGTGATGTCGCAAGGCGACACGTTTTTGTAACATTACAGAGGAATGTTGTAGGCGCATTTGAGCCACATTTAAAAGTTATGCGTATGAATGGAAGAAAATTATGTGGTTTGGAATATGTGAACCTTTAAATTTATTTTGCAGTGAACTTTGAATGTAATGGGGAAATGGAGGTAAAAGAGGAACTTCATGAAAAAATTAACTTCACCTGTGAAATAGAAAACGATATTTGTCAACTTAATTACTTAGATCTTAACGATGACATGTCTTTGAAACGTGATAGCCAAGGGAAGGAAGGCTCTGGTTATGATTGTGGACGGGTCGTATTCAGATACTATTGGTTGCCTTTTACAGTTACACACATTTATTTTTAAAACAGTAATTCCAGACCCAACAATAAATTAAAAAATACCACACGTTATTAATGAAGGAATAAATAACTCTGTAAATAATAGTGTTTTCAGTGCGTTACAGTTTAACACATAACCATAACATACAGATACAGATAAAGTTAAAAGAAATACAACAAGCCACTGCGATCACGGTTGAAGGCCTTACACACCACGAATGACCATAAATTAAGAGTGCTTAAGAACTCGCTACAATTACAACTTACATGTATTAAAATATTAAAAAATAAGTAGCCAAAAAACACAGCAGAAGGTAACAGACGCCAGGAATGGCAGTAAATAAGGTTTTAAGGCTTACTGCTAAAATATAAATATGTATTTTTTTTCAAAGCAAATGACCACAATCACAGCTGAAGGAATTACAGGCCAGGAACGGCAATTATATAAAAAAAATTTTGAAACCTGCTGTAAACCATCAAATAAAAGCAAAGGTTAATTAAAAGAAACAAGTAAGTGACCACCAAATGGGTCAAATAAGATGATGGTAGCCTTCTGACACAACCCTTACAATGCTAGATTTATTCCAGAAGGTGACCAGAACTATTAACTAGACATACATAACCTTTAATGTAGGCATTGCAAGTTATGGTAATAAATAATACAATAACAAAATACAAGGACCAGTCACAGACGGTGCTCCAGGAATCGACCTCTCAGAAGGTCCGGCAAGAAACATTTTCGCGAGCAATGAGATAGGCAGCCAAAAATGCATTCACTTCGCAGGATGGTAACTCAGACTAGTGGCAGTCTAACAAATGACTATTGATATTCTTGCTAAAGCTACCTAAAGTCCAATAAACCAAATGCAAGAATGGAACGCCAAAGCCGGAACGGGCGGACTGCACTACGCCCCCACAATATGATGCTTAGAGCGCCTGAAACAAGAAAGGAATCACTACCACCACAGTAGAGGAATCACAAACGGCCTACAATCAACAAAGCTGTCAGAACTACACGCCTTACAGGACAGCAGCGGCAAGGCGAGGAAACGTACACTGCCGTGACACACGCTCAACCGCAGGGCAGGTAACTGGGGTGTTAGCGGCCACCAGGCAAGAAAAATACCACTGGTTGAACAAATTGTAACAAGCTAAACGCAGTAAATAGCAATAAGAAGTCAAGGAAGGCTAATCAGATCCGCTTTCCCGTCGCTGCTCTCCGCCTCGGCGACACTACGAGCAACAACACGAACCCGAGTCACTGGAAATGCGCGAAATGTCACAATGATGGAGGTTTCTCTACTTGAATTGAAATGCACACATCTTAAAGCCCGCAGGATCTGGTTTACGACGAGGTCATGCACCCTCGTGACCACAGCCCTTCCATCCAGCAGGCCATGTGCGCTGCCAGCAGTCCCGAGATATACTGGCACTGCGGGGACTTGGCTGCTCCTGAGACCCTAACCGAGCTGCCACATTCACACGACACCAAAAAACAAAGACGTCGCCCCAAAGATACGGCAACAGTTACTACATATCGATAACCGCCGCTCTACTGCCAATACCGGACAGTCAACGCTTGCAAAACGAGTGGAGCTAGACAAGATGGGAAGGATGGCATGCCAAGTAAAGTGTACAGTCTGGCCCCCAACAGAGGGTGGAAACCTACAAACAGCATCAACGCGAGTCGCAGCATGGCTGATTCTTTTGATATTTTTCCAAAAGAAACTAGTACAGACCAAATTTTACGTTCCAATCTCATAAAAAAGCCTATTACCTTTCACCCGTTCATAGGGCTGTATCAGCACTTTAATTCCCGAAAAATTGAAAACTGAATTGAATTTAATAAAAATTAAAGCAGTTAATAATGTTAGAATTTTCTTTAGTCGATAATCCTTTCAAAGCAAAAACTAAAAGCAGAGTCACTACTTCAGACAATACTAATTATAATGTCAGTGATGCAAGCGAAATACGAGGTGCATTCAAGTTCTAAGGCCTCCGATTTATTTTCTCCGGACTGGAAAGAGACAGAAACATGCGCATTGTTCTAAAATGAGGCCGCGTTCATTGTCAACACATCCCAGAGATGGCAGTACCGTACGGCAGATGGAATTTTACCACCAGCGGCGAGAATGAGAACTGTTTTAAATACTTAAAATGGCGACGTTTTCCTTACTCGAAAAGCGTGCAATCACTCGTTTTCTGAATTTGCGTGGTGTGAAACCAATTGAAATTCATCGACAGTTGAAGGAGACATGTGGTGATGGAGTTATGGATGTGTCGAAAGTGCGTTCGTGGGTGCGACAGTTTAATGAAGGCAGAACATCGCGTGACAACAAACCGAAACAACCTCGGGCTCGCACAAGCCGGTCTGACGACATGATCGAGAAAGTAGAGAGAATTGTTTTGGGAGATCGCCGAATGACTGTTGAACAGATCGCCTCCAGAGTTGGCATTTCTGTGGGTTCTGTGCACACAATCCTGCATGACGACCTGAAAATGCGAAAAGTGTCATCCAGGTGGGTGTCACGAATGCTGAGGGACGACCACATGGCTGCCTGTGTGGCATGTTGCCAAGCAATGTTGACGCGCAACGCCAACATGAATGGGACTTTATTTTCGTCGGTTGTGACAATGGATGAGACGTGGAGGCAATTTTTCAATCCAGAAACAAACCGCCAGTCAGCTGAATGGAAGCCCACAGATTCACCGCCACCAAAAAAATTTCGGGTACCCGCCAGTGCTGAAAAAATGATGGTGTCCATGTTCTGGGACAGCGAGGGCGTACTCCTTATCCATTGCGTTCCAAAGGGTACTATGGTAACAGGTGCATCCTACGAAAATGTTTTGAAGAACAAATTCCTTCCTGAACTGCAACAAAGTCGTCCGGGAAGGGCTGCGCGTGTGCTGTTTCACCAAGACAACGCACCCGCACATCGAGCTAACGCTACGCTACAGTTTCTTCGTGATAACAACTTTGAAGTGATTCCTCATGCTCCCTACTCACCTGACCTGGCTCCTAGTGACTTTTGGCTTTTTCCAACAATGACAGACATTCTCCGTGGCCGCACATTCACCAGCCGTGCTGCTATTGCCTCAGCGATTTTCCAGTGGTCAAAACAGACTCCTAAAGAAGCCTTCGCCGCTGCCATGGAATCATGGCGTCAGCGTTGTGAAAAATGTGTACGTCTGCAGGGCGATTACATCGAGAAGTAACGCCAGTTTCATCGATTTCGGGTGAGTAGTTAATTAGAAAAAAAATCGGAGGCCTTAGAACTTGAATGCACCTCGTAAGTTTTTCGCAGTCCCATATTTAGGGACCCTTCCTTACATAGTTCGTCAAGTGGTAGAAAATAGTTAAGGATGAAAATTCGCTTTACCCACTAACAACCTTTTGCTGAAGACTCTAATTCAAAAATGGAAGTCTTTGATTACTCCTTTCCGTATTCAGGGGTTTATAAAATACCCTGTAACACTTGTCCTATTTGTTACATAGGAATAACCGGAAGAGTCATCAGTATCACATCTAAATAGCATTTATTAAGAAGGAGGCGTACTAATGTCCGTAACTAATCCTTTGAGCATCATTGGCTTATTACAGTCCGCAAAACAAACTGATTCGATGAAGTTACTATCCGCCATAAGAAGGGTCGTTTGCAGATTTGGTATCGTGAAAAACTGGAAACTTTTAACCAGAAGCCCCTTAATTCCATTAATAATGATCTGATTCTTAATGAACAACTACAGTTCCGAAATTAAAATTTCTTTAACAGCTTAAAACCACTACTCGCAACATTTTGAGGCGTTGTCCTCCTTTGTCTGAAGCTCTTGACACACTCTAATGAAGCACCATTTCCTCCTCTTTTAATTGTTCTAGATGTATTCAGTAACTATTATTCCTACGAGGTTAATTCTGTTGATCTTGTGTACTTCAAAGCGCTGTCCGCTGGAGAGATGTCATACATCGTTTCAATTTACAGCAATTCCTATACCTTACATTTTTTACTTATTGTTATCCCTCTCAACGAGACAGCGCCTTAAAGTAGCTCTTTCGGTGAGGGTGAGAAGGTTTGTGTGTTTCAAAGGAACAGAGCGCTATACTGGCAGCGTCTCCCACACCGCACATGACTCTTGCAGATGAACCAGAGAAAGAGTGTCTCACCTCGTTCCGTCTTTTCGTTTATCCGATTCTGAGTTTTCTACTAGGTACCGACTTGACAGAAAATCCTAGGAAGTTCTGGTCTTACGTTAAATCAGTAAGTGGCTCGAAACATCATGTCCAGACACTCCGGGATGATGATGGCATTGGAACAGAGGATGACAAGCGTAAAGCTGAAATACTAAACACCTTTTTCCAAAGCTGTTTCACAGAGGAAGACCGCACTGCAGTTCCTTCTCTAAATCCTCGCACCAACGAAAAAATGGCTGACATTGAAATAAGTGTCCAAGGAATAGAAAAGCAACTGGAATCACTCAACAGAGGAAAGTCCACTGGACCTGACGGGATACCAATTCGATTCTACACAGAGTACGCGAAAGAACTTGCCCCCCTTCTAACAGCCGTGTACCGCAAGTCTCTAGAGGAACAGAAGGTTCCAAATGATTGGAAAAGAGCACAGGTAGTCCCAGTCTTCAAGAAGGGTCGTCGAGCAGATGCGCAAAACTATAGACCTATCTCTCTGACGTCGATCTGTTGTAGAATTTTAGAACATGTCTTTTGCTCGAGTATCATGTCGTTTTTGGAAACTCAGAATCTACTATGTAGGAATCAACATGGATTCCGGAAACAGCGATCGTGTGAAACCCAACTCGCTTTATTTGTTCATGAGACCCAGAAAATATTAGATACAGGCTCCCAGGTAGATGCCATTTTCCTTGACTTCCGGAAGGCGTTCGATACAGTTCCGCACTGTCGCCTGATAAACAAAGTAAGAGCCTACGGAATATCAGACCAGCTGTGTGGCTGGATTGAAGAGTTTTTAGCAAACAGAACACAGCATGTTGTTCTCAATGGAGAGACATCTACAGACGTTAAAGTAACCTCTGGCGTGCCACAGGGGAGTGTTATGGGACCATTGCTTTTCACAATATATATAAATGACCTAGTAGATAGTGTCGGAAGTTCCATGCGGCTTTTCGCGGATGATGCTGTAGTATACAGAGAAGTTGCAGCATTAGAAAATTGTAGCGAAATGCAGGAAGATATGCAGCGGATAGGCACTTGGTGCAGGTAGTGGCAACTGACCCTTAACATAGACAAATGTAATGTATTGCGAATACATAGAAAGAAGGATCCTTTATTGTATGATTATATGATAGCGGAACAAACACTGGTAGCAGTTACTTCTGTAAAATATCTGGGAGTATGCGTGCGGAACGATTTGAAGTGGAATGATCATATAAAATTAATTGTTGGTAAGGCGGGTACCAGGTTGAGATTCATTGGGAGAGTCCTTAGAAAATGTAGTCCATCAACAAAGGAGGTGGCTTACAAAACACTCGTTCGACCTATACTGGAGTATTGCTCATCAGTGTGGGATCCGTACCAGATCGGGTTGACGGAGGAGATAGAGAAGATCCAAAGAAGAGCGGCGCGTTTCGTCACAGGGTTATTTGGTAACCGTGATAGCGTTACGGAGATGTTTAACAAACTCAAGTGGCAGACCCTGCAAGAGAGGCGCTCTGCATCGCGGTGTAGCTTGCTCGCCAGGTTTCGAGAGGGTGCGTTTCTGGATGAGGTATCGAATATAATGCTTCCCCCTACTTATACCTCCCGAGGAGATCACGAATGTAAAATTAGAGAGATTAGAGCGCGCACAGAGACTTTCAGACAGTCGTTCTTCCCGCGAACCATACGCGACTGGAACAGGAAAGGGAGATAATGACAGTGGCACGTAAAGTGCCCTCCGCCACACACCGTTGGGTGGCTTGCGGAGTATAAATGTAGATGTAGATGTAGATGTTCCTTTCTTGAGGTCGTAAGATAGGTTAGGGGATACTCTTAGCCATAGTGAAGGCAGCCTGCCTAGGGGAGTAAACTCTGACGAAAAATTTCGGTCATCCAAGCTGGGGGATCGGCGGGGGTTTGCATCTCACCCCGGTAAAAACAGGATTTGCCATGTTTCTCAAACCAAATAAAAACGCTGTGTGGACCAAAAGGCATCGATCTTGGATAAGAAAAAGGACTGTGATGTGTCGAACTTGGAATGTACAGGGATTATCAGGAAAAACTGGAATACAATTGAAGCAATGTAAGTAGTGAAAATCGATATCCTGGTAATAAAAGAAACGAGAAAGAAAGGCTATGGACAAGGAGAAATCGGAGACTATATTGTGTTTTGGAGTGGAGTGGAGAAAACTGGAACAGTAGAATGATGAGTAGCAATCTTATAAAAATAAAATGAAAACAAAAAAAAAAACAATTAATTGAAAGGAAGTGAATGAAAGGATAATCATTGTAACAATGAAAATTCGTGGAAGAAAATTGAACTATTTGGAGTATATGGTGCTAACAAGGGTACGCCAGACGAGAAGAAGAGGGATTTCGTTGATGCCTGACGAATGTCCCGATAGAGGTGAATTGTTAATAATTGGGGAACTTAAATGGACAATATGGAAAAATGATTAACAGATGACGTTGTAGGACCGTGGGAAGGGGATGTAGAAAACTATAACGGAAGAGATTGATTAAGTTTTATAAGGTTAAGTACTGTATTGTATCTAATGGCCAATTCTAGCACAAAGAAATACATAAGTATACTGAGCCAGTCAATCAAGGAACCTAAACTCAATTACAGAGAATTTAATAGTGCGGATGCTCAAAAATGTCTTTAAGCACTATGGGACAACATCTGAGGTCATCAGTCCCCTAGACATAGAACTACTTAAACCTAACTAACCTAATGACGTCACACACATCCATGCCCGAGGCAGGATTCGAACCTGCGACCGTAGCAGCAGCGCGGTTCCGGACTGAAGCGCCTAGAACCGCTCGGCCACAGCGGCAGACAGTGCGGAGGCAGCGAACAATTAAGGTACAGGATGAAATGGTAAAATCAGGAATAAAATGTGGCTCCGATCATTTTATAGTAATTTCAAAAATAGTTTTAATGATTAATACCAAGATAAAACAGAAGGAAAATCAGGAGGGTGCCAGAAGTAGAGCTACAGAAGATCCAAAATATAGATTACATCTGCTACAAGAACGAAGTGCGAAAATTCGTATCAGAAAGACTGAATGTAAGATTGGGTGCAGTGGAGGATGACTGGAGTGCTAATGAGTTATACAGTTTCCTGAAACAGCCAGTTAAGGAAGCCGCCCATAGAAAGTCCCAGTTTGTACACAATCCAATCTATACACTGTCACGAGTGATGATGATGATGAAATAATGAGGACAACACAAACACCCAGTCCCCATGCAGAGAAAATCCCCAACCCGGCCGGGAATCGAACCCAGGACCCCGTGATCCAGAGGCAGCAACGCTAGCTCCTAGACTACGAGCTGCGGACGAAGGGAAATGGAGGGGAGAGTATGGAGTTGTTGGAGGTGGTTCAGGAAAAGAAGAAACTACGTCACATGGGGTTAATTTCTGGGATTGAAGAGGTCTGGTATATGAAAAGGAGGCAAAGAAATTAACAAGAAGGTGTAGGAAGATAAATGGGAAAGATAATGTGGGGAAAAAGAGCATTCGCTTGAATGTAGGAGATCGGCAGAGGCATGGAGGATGATAAGGAGCTTATAAATGACTAGCAATCCGACACCACAATACAGACTACATCTATTGGACAGTGGAAGAAGCGCTTTGAAGTACTTCTGATACGAAAAAGAAGAGACCACGTGGTACATGTGTACAATGAAAGGAGTACATTAGGTAATACGCAACCTGTAATAGAGAAAGAAGTGATGCTGAGAAAGGCAAGACTTCGAAGAACTGGGAGGAGTTGTGATGGAATTGTGGAAATAGGGGGCCCCTCATATGGTGTGGAGGAAGAGAAAATACGAAGATAGTGGTGCGTACCAAACGTGTCTTCCTTCTATAAGAAAGTAAACAAAAATTACACAAATAATTATACAGATACTACTGAAGTTGTACAGCTGTTTAAATACTTAGGATCGATTATCTATTCCTCGGGAAACAGTGAAGCTGATGTGGAACGCAGGGTCCAGCAGGCGAGAGGAGCAATTAAAACGCTAAATGGAGTTCTGTGCAGCAGGGCAAAGTCAAAAGAAACAAAAAGGAGGATTCTGTATAGAGAAGTGGAAAATGTACTAATATACGCTGCAGAAGGATGGATCTTTGGGGAATGGAAGAGCGGCAGAATATAGGCAATAGAGGTGGGTTGAATAAGGAGGACTACGAGGCTATGTAGAACAGAGCGCCGCGTAGAAGAAACAGTCGTGCAAAGAACTGAGAATAGAGCTCTTCAGTGGTTTGACAACACACGGCGAATGGAGCAAGGACGATGGCAAGATGCGGTCTTGGAATGGTCGTCCCCAGGAAGGAGGAAGCGCAGAGCGCTGAGGTTAACACGGAAAGCGGGAGTGTTTACACTGATGGGGAAGAGGGATATGAAAGAGCAGAGGGATATGAAAGAGGAAAGCAAAAGATCGTGAAAGCTGGCGAATGGGAATACAGGGCAACTGCTGAAGAGTGGAGAAATCCTTAAACTATGTAAATAACTTTTTTGTATTTCGGTTATTTAGCTTGGTCTCTTGCGATAGCTAGTTTTCGTTTATAACACAACCGGTTTCTTAATTTGTGCCGCTCTACGTTATTTGAGCCTCATAGGTGGCACACACTGCGCAGTTTACACGTAAGGGTGAAACCAATTGACAAACCCTTCAGTCTAACGTCTGTCCTAGCGGCTTGCTACGGTTGTGGTTTTAATGTGCGTTCACAAGATACCTTCAACTTCTTTGACTTGAGCGTTTCAGCTCATATGGTTTTACTGTCTCTCCATGTAATGTGAACCTATGTGAGTGATACCTGTTGTGTTCTTAATATTTGTTGCGCTAATTAAGGTTTCTAAATCGTCTGTTATTCTCCTACTTTGATTAAAGAAATTATAGGTAACTATAATTCATTTTGATGAAGGTACTCTCAGCCAGTATTGAAACCAGGTTATTCTTCATGAAACCAATTATAAGAGCTCCATAAAATCCACATGGGTACACTGCGATTTCGCGGAAGACGATTGCTGTTGAAATGATGGAACAAATGACTATCACCGATACAGTAATAACACAAAGAGAGCTGAACTGAATTACAACTAGCGTTGTCAGAAGTGAACGATTACTTGGAAAACGCAAATACACCCCGCGACAGCTGCATAATACAGTAAAGAACTGACGTATTTTGCGGAACTGTTTCGCGCAGTAACCTACTAATACGCAATTGTCAGACCTCTATGTCTCTAAGACTACGCTGTCATAGTTCACATATGCCCTTACCACACGTGTTATAGTTTAGGTTTAACTTCCATTAGAAGTATTTCTCAAGCGTACTCCTGTTACTGATGGCTTGCGGCATTTACTGTAGACCTGTATCTGAAATGGACGAACAGTCACAGATGAAACAAAATGTATTCCGTATGTAAGATACAATAGAAATTAACATAATGTAAACACTGTCAATAATGTAGAGTCCACATGTTCGAAAATCAGAGAATCCTACCTGCCATTAGGCTTTCATAGGAAATAAATGAAAGATCTCAAAGAATGCCACAACTATGGCGAAACGTTATTGGGCAAAGAAGAATTTCTGTGGTGCTGGATAATGAACCCCTTTAATAATGTAGTAATCAAAAGTGGTTAAATTTTTATGAGAAAGTAGTTATGAGTCCTTATTTGTTTTCCCTGAAACAGCTCCGTTTTTATTACACCGTGAATCATCGCGAATAGTTAGAGGCACATACTGGAGACACAAGCTAAAAGTTAAAATCCAAAAACTCATAGCTACTGCTTGAATCACTGCACACCCTGCTCTTTGTAAAATTTTTCATAGACTCCTGTTGCAGTAACACCATTGCAGCGAATTTATTTGCTCTAATCAGTGATATAAACCCAAATATTGTCGCTTCCAGTACACAATACCAGACGCATGTTAAGCAACCCAGATATTGAACACGTATGCTATAATGACCGTTCTATATTCTGAATAAACCTATTAAATCTGTACTGGGTAACAACATGAAGATTCAGTAAATGTACTAATGGAACAAAGGGGTATACTCATTTCGGTTTCACGTCACGTACCAGAGTCATCAACAGGAAGAGGCAATCTCTGAATGTTGGATGCACTGAGGAACTACTTGCATGATCCTTCTCCAATTTTCCTTACGATTACATTAAGGAATTTCGTATCAGTTTTTGAATTACCCCAGTCCTTGACTTTTTTTCTCTCAAAATTGGCCCTTCCCCTGCTGATAAGATTCTTACACTACGCTAAGTAAGTGTTCTTTGAGTTAAAGGTACGACCTGTTTAACTACCATGTAATTTCATCGTGAAACGTGTTCAGCGGAATGAATTTTGGAAGCACACATATCGACAGGAGCGTCATTTCGTAGCTGCTAATGGTTGTAATGTAGAAGTATTCCATCTTGACGCCATTCATCAAACAGGAATAATTATCAAATTTAGTATTGCTGTTTTAGAAAGGTATACAGAATTCGTTCGCCTGTTTCCTGAAATAACAAGCATAATTAAGTTCTGCAGTTTACTCATTGGATTAACTTTTTCCTCTCGTTGGAAGTTGAAAACACTCAAATATAAAAATAAATAAATCAATCAAAATAAAAGAAAAAAGCTACAGAAGACAAACATGCAAAAGATGTGCCGTAGAATAATAACGATACACGTGAAATGGTAGAGAATATATGTGCTTCAATCTACACATGAAAGAAGAAAAGAAATGTATTCTGTTAGGATGACGTGGAGATTGAGCCCTACAGCACTGATACAAACAGATGTATAGGTATCGCCAGTTGTCTCAGAGACGGTATTCGAGTGCACGAGATTAAACATCAATCGTAATGCGATAGCAATCCAGGCTTTACATATCAAGCAAAAATTACGAACAGTCAACACTGCAGTGGCATGCTTTCTTGGCTGAGGCAAATTTACGATGGCCTGTGGCGACCTCGGGTAGAGGTGTATACTTTTTCTTTAGCTGAGGTTACCTCCGTTTTATTCCAGAACCCACTCGCATTGTCACTTTCACCATTGTGGTAACTTCGAGGGACATACCATATTTATTCAAACATATGTAGCAAAGGCACAGCATAACACAGGGAATGGAAGCTTTTGTGAGTGTTAAATAGCAACCTCGCTAAGATGGTTAGTCATTTGTTCGATTAATACTTACGTAAATTTATAACTTCTAATACCTTACTGAAGATGGCATATCCACTCGAAAAGAATTATTCTAAAGAACAGCTTTCTGTGATCACACATTTCTTTCGGAAGGTGTCCAACAGTCAGAAGTATTCTGTCGAATAAACAGCTTTCTCTCAATGGGGAACTGACTGATTGCTCACAGTTTTTCTTGTGGTCGCTTTGTTTTCGAAATATGACTCTGTAACTACCATTTTTTGTGTCTAGTGTGTCATTCGGTTTGTAAGCGTTGCCTAAATTGTCAGTTTTTGCATTCGATTGCTTTTGGTTTGACTGTATGAATATTTCTGTGCTTTGTGTGTGTGTGTGTGTGTGTGTGTGTGTGTGTGTCTGTGTGTGTGTGTGTGTCTGTGTGCGTGTGTGTACCCTTTATTTTATTTCTTTATTTTTTATTAATTTAATTCAATATTTTATTTTTAAATCTTTTGTTTGATTACTTTTATTTCATTTACTTTTTATTCTGTTTTTATTTACGTACTTAGGAGAGGAATAGGATTTGTGCTTAAACTAAATAATATTACTTTTATAATTTTAGTTGTCTAAAGATCCTCAGCTATTTTTGAAAAACTTAGATTGTTTGTTGTTCTATCTGTCAGACAGAGGAAAGAAAATTATCGTTTCAGTGGATTTCAATGTTGATTTTCTGAAAGAGTTCAATAGAAAGCTTCGTTCTTTCAATTTGACTTCAGTTATTGATTTTCCAATTCGACTGGCACAGGACAGCTGCAGACTGACAGGTAACATTTTTATAGACCAGGATAAAATGAATCAAATACAAACTTTTCCTGTTCAGAATGGTCTGTCTTATCATGATGCACAGATAGTTATAGTATATGACATAGCTCCATACTGTAATGCAGAACAGTCATTCAAAATAGTGCATTCGATTAACGATTTAACTATTCAAATTTCAGGGGAAACTTGCAACAGTTACAGTGGGATGAAGTGTACAGGGAACCTCACGCTAATTTAGAATTTAACCTGTTTCATGATACCTTTGTGAGTATATTTGAAAGGAGTTTCCCTAAGAAAACAGTGACATATAAAGGTAAGAATCCATCTAAAAGCCATGGCTTACCAAGCGGATAAAATGTCTCGCAAACAGGAAACAGAATTTTAAAAAGCTGA
The DNA here is from genome assembly GCF_023864275.1 of Schistocerca cancellata. Taxonomy (NCBI): domain Eukaryota; kingdom Metazoa; phylum Arthropoda; class Insecta; order Orthoptera; family Acrididae; genus Schistocerca; species Schistocerca cancellata. The sequence goes on from NC_064628.1 coordinate 224,157,534, forward strand.
TAAAAATGCTCTTAAAGCCTTTTTAAGGGACAGTCTTCACTCCTTCCGATCTGATCATGTGAGCGTAGGAAAGCTGTGGAATGACTTCAGAGAGATAGTATCGAGGGCAATTGAGAGATATATACCACATAAACTTATAAGTAATGGTACTGATCCCCCATTGTACACAAAACTGGTCAGGTCGCTGTTGCAGAAGCAACTAAAACAAGCACGTCAAATTTAGAAGAACACAAAATACCCAAGTTTGGCAAAGTTTTGCAGAAGTTCGCAATATAACGCGTACTTCAATGCGAGATGCTTTTAATAATTTCCGCTCTGCCTCGAAATCCGGCAGAAAACGAAAAGACCCTCTGGTCATACATAAAGCTCACCAGTGGCAAGACGCAGTCAGTACTTTCATTGCGCGATAACAACGGTGATGTCACGATGACAGTGCGTCTAAAGCAGAGTTATTAAACACGGTTTCCCGAAACTCCTTCATCAAAGAAGATGAAGTAAGTATTCCTGAATTCCAATCATTCCAATCAAGAACAGCTCCCAAGATGAGAAACGTAGATGTAGATATCCTCAGTGTAGCAAAACAGCTTAAATCACTTAATAACGTCAAGGCCTCCGGTCCAGATTGTGTATCAGACAGGTTCCTTTCAGGGCGTGCTGATACAATAGCTCCATATTTAGCAATTGTGTACAACCGCTCGCTCACTGAAAGATCCGTACCAAAAGACTGGAAAAATGCCCAAGTCACACCAGTACCCAAATAGGGAAGTAGCAGTAATCGGCTGAATTACAGGCCCATATCACTAATGTCGTTTTTCAGTAGGGTTTTGGAACGCATACTGTATTCGAACATTATGAAGTTCGAAGAAAACGATTTATTGACATATAGTCTGCAATGATTAAAAAAATATTGTTCTTGTGATACACAACTAGCTCTTTATACTCAAAAAGTAATGATTGCTATCGACAGGGGATGTCAAATTGATTCCATATTTTTAGATTTGCAGGAGGCTTTCGGCACCGTTCCTCACATGCGTTTTCTAACCATACCGTGAGCCTATCGAATATCGCCTCAGTTGTGCGACTGGATTCCTGATTTCATGTCAGAAATATCACAGTTCGTAGTGATAGACGAAAAGTTATCGAGTAAAACTGAAGTAATATCCGGCGTTTCCCAACGAAGTGTTATAGGCCCTCTATTGTTCCTGATCTATATTAACGCCACAGGGGACAATCTGATTAGCCATGTTAGCGATCTTAGATTGTTTGCAAATGATGCTGTCATTTACCATCTTGTAAAGACATCAAATGATCAAAACAAATTGCAAAATGATTGAGATAAGATATCTGTATGGTGGGAAAAGTGGCAATTAACCCTGAATAAAGAAAAGTGTGAAGTTATTCACATGAGTACTAAAAGATATCCACTAAATTTCGATTATGCGATAAGTTACATAAATCGGAAGGCTGTAAATTCAACTAACAACTAAATACTTAGGGATTACAATTACAAATAACCTAAATTGGAACGATCACATAGATAATATTGTGGGTAGAGCAACCCAAAGACTGCGATTCGTTGGCAGAACACTTAGAAGGTGCGACAGGTCTACTAAAGAGACTGCTTACACCACGCTTGTCCACGCTATTCTGCAATACTACTGTGCCTTGTGGGATGTTCATCAGCTGGGACTGACGGATTACATGAAAAAAGTACAGAGAAGGGAATCTCGTTTTGTATTATCGGGAAATAGGGGAGATAGTGCGACAGACATGATACGTGAATTGGAGTGGCAATCATTAAAACAAAGGTTTTTTTCGTTGCGACGGGATCTTCTCATGAATTTTCTATCAGCGGTTTTCACTTGCGATTGCGAAAACATTCTGTCGGTACCCACCCTAGTAGGGAAAAATTATCATCACAATAAAATAAGAGAAATCAGGGCTCGCTCAGAGAAATTTAAGTTCTTGTTTTGCCCGCGGACCGCTCGAGAGTCTAATGGTAGAGAGACCGCTTGAAGGTGGTTCATTGAAGCCTCTGCGAGGTGCTTTATTGTGAACAGCAGAGTAATCACGTAGATGTAGATATAGATGTAGATGTATCTTACAGCTAAAGGGAGCTATGATCCAGAAACTGTCAAACATTATAAAAAGTACTACACAGTATTAAGAAAAGTTTTTAAAAGGTCCAGAAATATGCGCACTATGTATAAGATTCGCACCCCTGAATTGAATTAAAACGATTTGTAATATTGTTAGAAGGGCACAGGGCAACTGAGAGTACGGAAGACTGTATTTCTATCAAACTCAATGCAAAGTTTTTTAACAAAAAGTCAGACATAGAAGATATTATTAATAATCGTTTTTTAAATATTGAAGAGAAATTAGGATCCAGCTATTTATTAAATATGCAGGGCTGTATATGGAAGAGACAATACTCGTGCAATTTGATATCACTAAAATTCAATCCACCTCTGCTACTGAAATTAGGAAAATAATCAATTCACTCAGAAGTAAAGGCTCACATGGAATTGAAGGCATTTTGAACAGTGTACTAACAGCTTGTTCCCAACAAATAAGTAGGTTTCTCAGCCACCACATATTTATTTAGTAAGTTGCAGCCAAATAGCCGTATACAGTTACTTTGCTTAATATTTTACATTTTTGCATATTCACTTATAGATTTCACTCTTTTACTGCTCAGTTCAATGTGATATCGTTCACAGGCTTCGTTACATAATTTAAACACACGTGTTTGTTTTTGCAAATTAGATGATGAAAGCCTTGAATAGATAATCTAGTTATGACATGTCGCAGTTTCAAGTTTGGTGCAGTCCATGAGCGTTTCGTCATTGCTTCGGTGCCATAGAACGGCGGCGATAATTTATCTTGTTTATCCTCCATGACCTTCAGTTGATTTCTGGAAGTCTTGGTGTGTGGTATCATACATCGAAGTTTGATGTCTTCGATTAGAAATGTCTCTCTCGCCAGCAGGTACACTGGTCTAGATCTTGCTGTCTTTGAGAGACCTTGTGCTCTTTTTAGATAAGTCGATTTTACCTTTTCTAGTGCTTCTAGATTTTTCCTGTCAGGTGGTCCCTTATAACCTCCATCCCGTAGGCGAGGACTGGCAAGATTTTTGCGTTGAATAATTTCATGACCGTTTCTAGACTGAGTAGGCGTATGTTTTTGAGGTCCTGTATTGCTAATATTTCTTGGGCTGCACGCTATGTTGCAAGTTTTTTGAAGCATTTGGTGTTCGTTGCAATGTCAAACCTGGGTATTTAAAGTCTGATGAGATTTTTTTTTTTTGGTTCTCTGATGTTGATTTCTGCATTCTTGGGTATTTTGCTTCCTTTTCTGGAAATCACCATTCCGGTCTTTGTTATGTTTGTGTGTAGTTCATGTTCACTACATCATTTATCTATTTTCTCAATGATTTTCTGCAGCTTCTGTATATCTGTTGATCCTACGGCTATGTCGTCAGCGCATGCATATATGTATACATGATCTTCATTTTCTCCAATTCACAGTGCTTCTTCAGTGGCAAGAATGTACAACAAGCGGCTCATTGGGTCACCCTGTAAGACTCCGTCCGATTGCAGAATGAGGTTCGAAAAAAGAGAGGTTGTCTGATATTGTGATTAAGTTGTATTCGAGGACTGACTTGATTATTCTTGCCCATACGCTATCTTCTCCAATTGTGTTTTCCAGTATGTCAAGGGCTCCGTCGACGTTGTTTAGAAGAATCCTGACTACCGGAAGTGTTGATCTTCCAGATCTGAAGCCCATTTGTGGTTCTGGGAGGTGATTGTCCATACAGGCTTTTATTTTTTGTGTAATTTTCTTTTAAAACATCTTGAACTGAGTATTTTGTAGGGCTAAGCCTCTTTACTTGTTTGTGTCCGTTGGGTCTCCTCTACCTTTGTGGAGAACTTTTATTATCGAGTGTCTCCGTTGGGTCAGAATTCTTCCAAGTTCCAGGCATTTGTTGAATAGTTTTTCTGCCATTGTTTTTGCCTTTGTTTGTGTCACTGAATTTTTTGGGAGGTCTCCTATTTTGTTTGTTGCTTTTTCAAGGTCACCTTCCTCTATTAAAGTTTTTGTTTGTGTTATTTGTTGGTATGTTATTTTCTCTTTATCTATTTTCCTTTGCGTGACTTGGTGGGTCTTTCTTGCTGGTGGTGAAGTGACGTAATTTATTTATATCTTCATTGGGATGTGCTTTCGTATAGGAGTGATGGAGTCATACCATATTGGTTGAATACTTCCTTTTATTTCTCCTCTTGTTAATACGATATCAATAGTGCTTTTCCCATTGTGGCATATATATGTAGGTATTTTCATTTCGTTCAGTAGTCTTATTTTATAGAGCTCCGTGTCTATTCTGCAGCTGAGATCGCCTGCAATAATGGTGGGTTTCTTGTCGCATTGTTTGATGAGTGTGATTACTTCTACTGCATTGGTCATACTATTTTCTTGTTATATGATTTTTTTGGTGGGGATCATGCAGGCTTTAAGTGGGATAGATATTCCTCCCGTGGGTCGTCCTCTTTCTCCCTACTTTGCCATTAGGTGAAAATTGTAGGAATCTTTATGTTGCCAGTTGTCTATCAGGAAGGTTTCTGTTAGAATTGCAAGATCTGAATTTTGCAGTATGTCTGTTGGTGTTAGATCAAGAGCACTTTTTATTCCCTCTGTATTCCACAAAACTGCTTTTATTTCCCGGTCTTCTGGTTTTCTTCTGCGCCCTCTTCCATTGATCTTCTTGGGAAACGAAATCGACGTACTTTTATATTTTCAGGCCAGAATTCTGGTTCTTGTGTGGTTTGTAGATCTTCAAGCGGAATGCTTACATTGAAAAATTTTTTGCTGCCCAGTGCGCGCAGTTCTTCACACTCTAGTTGTCCCAGTATTCCGTTCTCATTGAGGTATTTCACTACTGTATCTGTTGTGGTGGTTGTATTTAAGTCACCCATGTATAGCCACGCTGTTCTTTCTACTGTTTGCATTTCTTCGTCTTTTTTGTGCCCACTATGGTTTTATTGTTACTCTGGTTTCTTCTCCTGTACCAGCTCCTCCCTACCACATTACTCCAAGATGGTTCCACCAATTCATTAATTTGATTTCGGGTTTTATTACGTTGCTCATGTGCACTGATTTGGACTTGTGGCTGATTTCGTTGCTGGAACAGAGGATTTCTGTATATTGTCGTTCCCCCTGGTTCTACTTTGTTGTTTCAGCCACCATGTGTAGTAGCTCAATGAAACAGGGCATTTTTCCAGATAGACCGATATCCTATCGTTAAGCCGTTGCATAAAAAAGGGGATAGGTCTGTGCTATCAGCTACAGCCTAATCCCACTTCTGCCAGCTTTATCCAAAATATCTAAAAAATTAATGTATTCAAGAGTTGCGTCACTCATTTGTAATAATGAAATACTAACGAAACGTCAGTTTCGTTTCCAGAAAGGCTTTTCAACAGAAAATGCTATATATGCTTCCATAGCTACTTTATATTAATGAAGATGCAAAACTAGTTCTTTTTACTGATGGTAGTAGTGTAGTAATCACATCCAACAAACAAGAAACTGTTAAGCAACGGCTTTCAGAGAGTTATTAAGTGGTTGTCTGCAAACGGACTCTCATTCAGTTTTGAGAAAACACATTATATACCATTCTGTACACTAAATGGCATAACACCATTGATAAATATAGGCTTTGAAGAGAAGTCTGTTGGTACGGTAGAATATTCAACACTGTTGGGGGTGTGCATTGATGAGAAATTGAATTGGAAGAACTGTTAGGTTCAGCTAGGTGTGCTAGTAAAGTTATCGCAAATTTTGGTGATAAAAGAATCACTAAATTAATCTACTATGCCTATTTTCATTCATTGATTTTATATGGTATCATATTTAGGCGTAATTCTTCATTAAGAGAAAACGTATTCATAGCACAAAAGCCTCTAATCAGAATAATAGGTGGAGACCACCCAGGATCACCTTGCAGGAATTTATTTAAGGGACTCAGGATATTCACAGAATCTTCTCAATGCACATACTCCCGTATGAAATTTATTGTTAATAACCCATCCGATATAAAAAATAATAGCGAAGTTCGTAGCTATAACACTAGAAGAAAGGATGATCCTCATTATTTTTGGTTAAATCTGATTTTCGCACATAAAGTACCACAAAACTCATTGGTCATTTGTCAAATAGCATTAAAAGTCTGACAGACAGCCAATAAAAATTTAAAAATAAATTAAAATAATTTATGAATGGTAGCTCCTTGAACTCAATACACTACTGGCCATTAAAATTACTACACCAAGAAGAAATGAAGATGATAAACGGATATTCATTGGACAAATACATAATACTATATCTGACATGTGATTACATTTTCACGCAATTTGGGTGCTTAGACCCTGAGGAATCAGTACCCAGAACAACCGCCGGCCAGGGTGGCCGAGCGGTTCTAGGCGCTACAGTCTGGAACCGCGCGACCGCTACGGTCGCTGGTTCGAATCCAGCCTCGGGCATGGATGTGTATGATGTCCTTAGGTTAGTTAGGTTTAAGTAGTTCTAAGTTTTAGGGGACTGATGACCACAGCAGTTAAGTCCCATGGTGCTCAGAGCCATTTGAACCATTTTTGAACCCAGAACAACCACCTCTGGCCGTAAAACGGTCTTGTTACGCCTGGGCATTGAGTCAAACAGAGCTTGGATGGTGCGTACAGGACAGCTGCCCATGCAGCTTCAACACGACTTTTCTGGAAACTAGAAATCTACTCTGTAGGAATCAGCATGGGCTTCGAAAAAGACGATCGCGAGAAACCCAGCTCGCGCTATTCGTCCACGAGACTCAGAGGTCCGTAGACACGGGTTCCCAGGTAGATGCTGTGTTTCTTGACTTCCGCAAGGCGTTCGATACAGTTCCCCACAGTCGTTTAATGAACAAAGTAAGAGCATATGGACTATCAGACCAATTGTGTGATTGGATTGAAGAGTTCCTAGATAACAGAACGCAGCATGTCCCTCTCAATGGAGAGAAGTCTTCCGAAGTAAGAGTGATTTCAGGTGTGTCGCAGGGGAGTGTCGTAGGACCGTTGCTATTCACAATATACATAAATGAGCTTGTGGACGACATCGGAAGTTCACTGAGGCTTTTTGCGGATGGTGCGTGGTGTGGTATATCGAGAGGTTGTAACAATGGAAAATTGTACTGAAATGCAGGAGGATCTGCAGCTAATTGACGAATGGTCCAGGGAATGGCAATTGAATCTCAATGTAGACAAGTGTAGTGTGCTGCGAATACATAGAAAGAAAGATCCCATATCATTAAGCTACAATATAGCAGGTCAGCAACTGGAAGCAGTTAATACTATAAATTACGTGGGAGTACGCATTAGGAGTGATTTAAAATGGAATGATCATATAAAGTTGATCGTCGGTAAAGCAGATGCCAGACTGAGACTCATTGGAAGAATCCTAAGGAAATGCTATCGCCCACCGCTTGAATACTGCTCAGCAGTGTGGGATCCTTACCGGATAGGGTTGACAGAAGAGATAGAGAAGATCCAACGGAGAGCAGCGCACTTCGTTACAGGATCATTTAATAATCGCGAAAGCGTTACGGAGATGATAGATAAACTCCAGTGGAAGACTCTGCAGGAGAGACGCTCAGTAGCTCGGTACGTGCTTTTGTTGAAGTTTCGAGAACATACCTTCACCGAGGAGTCAAGCAGTATATTGCTCCCTCCTACGTATATCTCGTGAAGAGACCATGAGGATAAAATCAGAGAGATTAGAGCCCACACAGAGGCATACCGACAATCCTTCTTTCCACGAACAATGACACTGGAATAGAAGGGAGAACCGATAGAGGTACTCAAGGTACGCTCCGCCACACACCGTCAGGTGGCTTGCGGAGTATGGATGTAGATGTAGATGTAGATATAGCAGTACATCAAGAGTATTGACTGGCGTATTGTGACGAGCCAGTTGCTCGGCCACCACTGACCAGACGTTTTCAATTGGTGAGAGATCTGGAGAATGTGCTGGTCAGAACAGCAGTCGAACATTTTCTGTATCCAGAAAGGCCCGTACAGGATCTGCAACATGCGCTCGTGCATTATCCTGGTGAAATGTAGGGTTTGGCAGGGATCGAATGAATTGTAGAGCCACAGGTCGTAACACATCTGAAATGTAACGTCTACTGTTCAAAGTGCCGTCAATACGAACAAGAGGTGACCGAGACGTGTAGTCAATGGCACCCCATACCATCGCGCCGGGTGATACGCCAGTATGGCGATGACGCATACACGTTTCTAATGAGCATACTCCGCGATGTCGCCAAACACTGGTGCGCTATGCTGTAAACAGAACCTGGACTCATCCGAAAAAAATGACGTTTTGCCATTCGTGCACCCAGGTTCGTCGTTGAGTACACCATCGCAGGCATTCCTGTCTGAGATGCAGCGTCAAGGGTAACCGCAACTATGGTCTCCGAGCTGATAGTCCATGCTGCTGCAAACGTCGTCGACCTGTTCGTGCAGATGGTTGTTGTCTTGCAAACGTCCCCATCTGTTGACTCAGGGATCGAGACGTGGCTGCACGATCCGTTACAGTCATGCGGATAAGATGCTTGTCACCTCGACTGCTAGTGATACGAGGCGGTTGGGATCCAGCACGGCGTTCCGTATTACCCTCCTGAAGTCACCGATTCCATATTCTGCTAACAGTCATTGCATCTCGACCAACGCGAGCAGTAATGTCGCGATACGATAAACCGCAACCGCGATAGGCTACAATCCGACCTTTATCAAAGTCGGAAACGTGATAGTACGTATTTCTCCTCCTTACACGAGGCATCACAACAACTTTTCACGAGGAAACGCCGGTCAACTGCTGTTTGTGTTTGAGAAATCGGTTGGAAACTTTCCTCATGTCAGCACGTTGTAGGTTTCGCCACCGGCGCCAACCTTGTGTGAATGCTGTGAAAAGCTACTCATTTGCATATCACAGCATCTTCTTCCTGTCGGTTAAATTTCGCGTCTGTAGCACGTCATCTTCGTGGTGTAGCAATTTTAATGGCCAGTAGTGTACTATCCCCGGAAATGCCGTTCCCTGAGGCCCCTGTGTGAGGGATGATTATTCCTATTCACAAACCGTCCGGTGGCTCACGGCTGCAGGACTACCGCCCGTTGACGCTATTGAACTGCAACTTTAAGATCTTTTCTCGACTGTTGGCGGCGCGGATATACCAGACCTTACGAACGTCATCTCACCCAATCACACGTCATTAGGAGGCGACAATAATATTCTAACAGCACGCATTGAATATTGTGACTTGATCTCACTGGCGAGGGTATGTCGTCTGAAGGATGCACTGGCAGCAATCGATTTTAGTCAAGCTTTAGGTCGTGTGGACCACGACTATTTGAAAGCGGTCCTCCAACATATGCGATACCCACAACCATTCGTCACTGTCCTCATGCGACTACTCCGTGGCGCGACATCAAAGGTGATCGGCAATGGCCGATATAGGCAGCCCCTCACCATTTATCGGTCGATAAGCCAAGGCTGCCTTCTGTCCACTTTACTTTACGCTGTGGCCATGGAACCGCTGCTATGCGGCCTGCGTGAACGACTAACGGGTATGACATTACGAGGCCACACTTTCCGATGTGAAACATACGCTGACGACCTGGTGATTGTCATCCGCAACGGCGACGACACCGCTAGCGCACTGAATTGGATAGCGACATATAGCATGGCCAGTGGTTCTCGTATCAACGTCGCAAAATCGGTGGCGATAAACATACAGGTCGGACTGTCTGAGAACAGCGTCACCCCCTTACACCTCAGAGGTACTTTGAAATGCCTCGGCATTGATTTCACAGACGATATACGTCGAACCGCTGCTCACAACTTTCGACAGCTTTTACGAAATGTTCGGATTGGGATAGCCAGCAGCCACCTACGAGCCCTGAACATCGTCCAACGGACCCAGTATGTCAACACACATTTAGCGTCACACATTCCGCACATCGCCCAGATATTACCTATACCGCTGATGTTAGCTCGCCGTATACTGGCGGCTTTTGGGTCCTCCGTGAGTTCCGGAATGCTTTTCAGAATCAAATATGAGACTCTCACTCTTCCTCCGGATCGGGGAGGGCTTGGCCTTTATCACGTTCATGACAGAACTGTCGCCCTATTTGTGAGCGCATTACTCAAACTATGGCGCCGCCGTCCGGACAGTCTGACGAGTTTGTTAATAGAAGAACTAGCACCGCCTGTAGTGTCCCTTTTGCGATATTCACCCTTATCAAGGTGAAACATAAATAAAACAGACAGTATGTGACGCAAAATTAATTGCAAACATTGATTTAACTGTAAAAATATACAATATATATATCGATAAATGCAGAAAAGACATTATTTTTATTGTATGAGATTATAATGTGATTATCTTTGTTAGAGTATAAAATACAATGCAATGCTCATTCCTCTGTCTAGTCTGTTTTGTTCTGTTCGTTCTGGTGTTAGCTGGAATAAGGTACGCAAGCTATTGTGCTGCGCTACCGTTTGTTTCTGTCGTAACGTAATTGCAAATATTTAATGGTGTAAACTGTGTCCTAGTAAGAATATATTAGTATAAAGTGATCTCCGTGTGTTATTTCAAGAACCTACGCCACATTTATCTTATGAAAAGAATATTTAATGAAAATTATTTAGCATGTTTCCAGCTGCTGCGGAGCGAGTAACAGTAATCTCTGACTGTTAACAATTAGCCGCCATTACGCGGTACATTTAAAAATATTTTTTCACAGCACAATGTCTGATAGCTGGAGCGGAAGAAATTAAGTAAAAATATTCAGTGAGATTAATTGAAGTAATCCAGTGGAATAATTTTATTAAAACTTGTCTATTTTCTGTGATAGTAATAATTTCAGAGCTGAGTACTACTACGCTATTGCATTTACAGTAATTTGTAGGGAGCCTGGCGCTCGATAAAACCAGATATAATACGTAATTGGCAACCTACGAAATTCATTATTTTGCTTATTATATCTCTTTTGTATTTTTACGAAAGCTAAAAGTAAAAACTAACTCCACCAAAAATCAGTAACAGATCACGATAAATCAAAGGACAAACGAATTTACTAGGAGAGTGTTTCCGCTAACTAAATAAACAACATAACATTATTTTTTCTTTTAAGAGATATAATAAATAGCGCCCTGTTACGTGGGGCTCGAAGAGATAAAATATTTTTTTAGGGTTTGTATGTATGTAATTGTTAACATGTATTGTATGTATTCTAATGTCTATCAAATTCCATTTCATGTATAAACTTGAACGAGGAAAGCGGAGAAGAACTGTATAGACCCTGAGAGGACAAGATAGCAAAAAGAAAAGAAAAGAAAAAAGAAATCAAGGGAAGGACCACTATGCATAAAAGCTTGCTACATAGGCCCGTATCATCAAAGTATAGTATCATAGATGGTACATGGTGTACAGTGGTGTAGATATTAATATTGTGTGATTTTGGAAACAATAAGCAGTTTGACTTTTGAACTTAGTCCGCATTTGTAGTTAGGAACAGTTTTTGTAGTTAGCCCAGTGAAAGTTATCGTCATTATGGGAAAAGTTGGACGTGTGTTAGATTTGCAACCAGATAATGTGTCCAATGTTACAAATAATGTGCAATTATTGAGCAATATGGATAGTGACACTGACTTACTAAATATTAATAGTGATCGAGGGAGAGAAAATGTAAACAATGTAGTCTCCGGTGATATGCCAGGAAGTAGCCAGCAGACGAAAACAGTAAAACCGATAGGTGTTACTAGCAGGGCTAGTGATAATTTTCCAATGATTAGAACAACTACCACACCGGCATGCTCACCAATACCGGATCCATTTGCTGAATTTTTTTAGAGAAAAAGAACGAACAGCTAGTCAATCAGATAAGAGAACAAAACGAAGAAAGAGAAAAGGTCTTAATAGAAAGTATAGGTACAATGTTCGAAAAGATATATTCAGAGATGACAGAAATAAAGAAAGCCCAAGCCGAACTGCCGAACATTGTAAGCAACATAGCACAAGATGTGCAAACGCTTCAGACGGCACACACAGTCATCCGGGACGAAGTAGAACAGCTTGCGAACCGAATGGACAATTTAGAGATGACACAAAAAGAAACCATAGAAACGCATTTAAATGATCAAGCCCAGAAAGTAGAAAAAGAGTTCCATGACTGGCTAACTGAAAAAGAAAGCCAGATCACAGAACGTGTAGAAAGCAAAATACAGTCTGCTCTGCAAAAAGTAACTAACGGAGCAGCTGTATGTAAACAACCCACAGTAGACACGTTACCAGTCGCAGGTGAAAAAAGCGAAGCGAGATACAAATTGTCATTACCGCTGTGGCAGCAAGATATAACACACAGGATTGCTAAACTCGAGCGTGCATATTTGCAAATGCTTAACAACTGTGGCACGCCTGTTAGGAACGTGTCTGGTAATGAGAATATTACGTACAGTTCATACCAACTAAAAAGCGATTCGGAAAGAGAAAACACACAATTTACAGGAAGCATTCCTATTCATAACCCCGTGGGGGCAGCTTCTACTTCCACAAGATTTTGGATTTTGGATTGATGAAAGCTTAATAAAACACAGACAATTCCAAGTATTTAACGCGGAAAAGAAGACAGTGCATCCGGTAATCTTCATAAAAGGATTCCGAAATGTATTACCGAGTGCCTGGAATGAACGCCAAAAAATTCGGTTCATAATCGCACATATACAAGGCGACGCTGCCTTATGGGCAAATGAAGTCATAGAAAATTGCCATAGCCTGGCACAATTTGAAAAATCTTTTCTAGACAGATACTGGTCTAAGGCTATTCAAGAACGCCTGAGGACTGAAGTATACAGCCCGCAAATGTACAATCACAAACAGGGTACACTCCGTAAATATTTTGAAAAATATATCAACAAAACTAGATATTGGGATGACCCCATATCAGCCCGTGATGTGATCAGAATCTTAAAATTACGATTGCCCAGTCATACACGAGACAAATTAATAAATGTACCCGAAAATGACCTGGAACGGTACTTGTCTGTGCTGGACGAAATCGATCTCTCCCAGGGAGAAAATAGGATAAATAAAGACCGGGAAAACGGTAATGGTTCAACACGCAAGTTTAAAAATGGCAACAACAACTCCAATTTTTGAAGCCACGGAAATGGAAAAGAAGATCAATCCGCAGAACAAAACAGGAAGAACGGAAACGGTCAACCATCTTACACTCAAAAACGTAGGTGGGAAGATAGAGGACATTCCGGCTACAGTAACAGTAATAATAGTTACAATAACAAACGTCGAAGTGAAGGTCAATGGCCACAACAAAGCAGTAGTGCCAACAACCGCACTTACCCGGTGGAGTGGATGCAAACTTCTATGCCACCACCTCCGCCTCCTAACGGTAACCAGTACCAGTGTGACAATAGGAATTCTATGCAGAATACTAATGCAATACCACAAACATGGACAGACTCGAATAGCAGCGTAAGGATAGTAGAAATGCCCACGGACGGAAACCACCATAGTTCAAGACCGTCAAACGAACAACGGCCACAATAAGCTCCCAATTGATGGTCGGCGAAAAAACAGGGGGCACTCCTAGAAACAATACACAAGACAATGTATTATTACTGAGGTACCAAGATGGAAACAGTACACAACATGATTTACTTATGGAATCAAACCAATGTAACAAAAAAGAAATAACTGAAGTACAAACCATCATAAAAGCTAGAATTAATGAATTGCCAGTAGAAATATACATAGATACAGGTGCCACTACTAATGTTATGAGCTATGATCTATTCAAAACCTTGAGCCAAAACCGCAACTTACCGACATTTCCTGTACAAAACTGCTGTGTCATTGGAGCCATGGGAGCACAAGCACAGAAAGTTCAGTATCAGGTGCTGGTAGATTTATGCCTAGGGGAAGATAACGTAAAATGTATCTTTCTCGTAGTCAAAGGATTGAGAGTAACCTGCATCCTGGGGGGAGGTTTCCTGAGCGAGAAAAAAGCAAAAATTGATTTCTCCCGCGGGAAGATCTCCCTACTGAATGAAAATAAGCAGATTGTACTGGATTTAACACGAACAGTAAGTACACCCGGTAAAGATTGCCCGAGCGCACGAGTAAAAAGCGAAGAGATGCCCATATTTCAGTTAAGCAGCAATTTAAGAGGCCAGGGAGAATATTATTCGGACGTAACTCACAACGAAACGCTTCGATGGACCGAAACCCTTAACAACAAAGCACAAGAACCATGTTATCTAACTGAATCCCAACGAAAAAGTCGATATAACAAGTCAATAAAACGGACAGTCCCATATCAGATAAACGACTTAGTTTTGATAAGAAACCATCCTAAGTCGTCACTCATAACAAATAAGAACAAGAAATGGCAAATGCTGTATAATGGACCTTTTAAAATTATACAAATAATGCACGGTTATAGCTACCTTATAGCTGATGTGATGAGCGGGAAGATCAAAGGATTGTATCCCTATAAGGACTTAAAGAAATTTATGGTACCTCACAATAGGACATGAATAGTTTACCGTATTTTTATGTAATATATAGGTTTTGCACAGACTTCAATATATATTTTTGTGTAGTTGTAAGAATTTGATGTTTTGTTTGTGCTTAGTATGTAAGATGTTTTGTCTTTATGTCAAGGGATGATTTACACACCAGCCTTCAAAAATGAGTAAAAAGAAGCTAAAGGACCATCAGTCCAATGATAGAATTTGTTTAGAAACATAATCAGTAAGTGTAAGATGTTTTTCAGTGGTTATCAGAGTTAGTAACTATAAATTTTATTATGCTGTGTGATAAATGTTTATTTAAAGAATGCACTAAATATTCTAATCTGTCACATGAAAAATGAATAGAAATGGTATATGCAAAAGACTGTGCACATACCATGTGACATCTGTGATGCTGTGCTTTGACCGTAAAAGAGAAAGTATAAGCATCTAGCCACAATATTTGAGATTAAATAAGAGCTTTACTTTAGAGCCTGTTTTTGACAGTTGCAAACCTTTGTTAGGATACGCGATTACGCTAGCAGCTTATGGAGCAAGCACATGCGCAGCGGTCCTAATCCCCAAATGACTATACCCTATGACAAATTTATTAATGCTCAAAGTATAAAAGTATTGCAAGTCAGGCCAGAATCCGTTGCATGTATGATGTAACACTTAATTGTATGCAACAGAACAAAAGTGCTTTTGATCTGTGGAATTTCATTGTGACATATTGTGTAAACGAACAGACATCTGTGTCACTATGTGATATAAAAAAAAACCAGTAATCATGTAATACAATTGTATCAAAGTCATGCTGTAAGCAATACTAACAGGAACTATAATAGTGTGTTGGTATTCGCGGAGGAAGTGTGAACTTTGAGAACTGTATTAGTGATCAACTTGGACAGTGAACACTTATGTGCTGTACAACTGAAAAAACGCGAGGTACAATAATTAACTAAACATATCTGTGTGCAGTGATCGGAAACACAAAACTGTGATCAGTGTGTGTTCGAAACTGTACAGACAACATTTTTAGTTTGGACGCTACCTCCTGTGCGCCAACAATTAATATGACGTCACGGACCACGTAGTAGGACGTTACTGCAATGGCAACTACGGTGGAACGCCGTCCAACAAAAATTGTGAAACATAAATATTCCATACGAAGTGATGGCAACAGGGATGTGCAGTGCTTACTTCAGCATCATATCTCCTGCATCATTCAGCACCAGTACGTGCAAACGAACACGAAAATACCAAGTAACTGAGCCTGTGCCTCGATGATGCAATAATGTTGACTAATCAATTCTTACCCACAGCCATAACATCTTACAAAATCCGTTCTATAACATATGTGCATTTGTTTCATGATTTGCACGAGTCAACATCCTCTCCCGTGCTGAAAACCTTAACGAGCGGTGCGCAACAATGCAGACACACCACGCAGACAAAATAACGTCGTTCCGTACTCCACATACTGACCGCCGCCTACGGACAAGAAGGAAGACAACAGTTTCCAGCCGACGCTCCATGGCAACGGGCACGAGGCATCGCGGTAGCGACATACAGCGTCATCCACACCACACGACTAGAAATGCGCCGACAAAAATATAAAAAAAAACTCAAAATATTACCAACACAATAAAAAAATGTGATGAACACTTTCATATAAAAACTATATGTTTGTTTCTTTTTCAGAAAATTTTATATTTGATGTAAATACTTGTAGTACCAAAACATGTAGAACCAACTTATGTAAGTAACACAAAGGGTTAAATCTATCAGCTCTGCCGAGGTTTTTCTGTGGTTTCCCTGCGGCCCTCGTCCAAATGGAAGAGCTTGTTATATTTTAACTGTCCCCAGCCATGTTATGTAAAAAGACTCAAAATGAATGTGTACCCATGAACTAATACACGGTAAAGTGAACTGAAAGTGATCAACGAACGAAAGAAAAGTGACACTCGTGGTCTACAAGGACCAAACATTAAGTAGTGTGTTCCTTGTAGCCCAGGGGGCCGTGTAGTGTCCCTTTTGCGATATTCACCCTTATCAAGGTGAAACATAAATAAAACAGACAGTATGTGACGCAAAATTAATTGCAAACATTGATTTAACTGTAAAAATATACAATATATATATCGATAAATGCAGAAAAGACATTATTTTTATTGTATGAGATTATAATGTGATTATCTTTGTTAGAGTATAAAATACAATGCAATGCTCATTCTTCTGTCTAGTCTGTTTTGTTCTGTTCGTTCTGGTGTTAGCTGGAATAAGGTACGCAAGCTATTGTGCTGCGCTACCGTTTGTTTCTGTCGTAACGTAATTGCAAATATTTAATGGTGTAAACTGTGTCCTAGTAAGAATATATTAGTATAAAGTGATCTCCGTGTGTTATTTCAAGAACCTACGCCACATTTATCTTATGAAAAGAATATTTAATGAAAATTATTTAGCATGTTTCCAGCTGCTGCGGAGAGAGTAACAGTAATCTCTGACTGTTAACAATTAGCCGCCATTACGCGGTACATTTAAAAATATTTTTTCACAGCACAATGTCTGATAGCTGGAGCGGAAGAAATTAAGTAAAAATAGTGAGATTAATTGAAGTAATCCAGTGGAATAATTTTATTAAAACTTGTCTATTTTCTGTGATAGTAATAATTTCAGAGCTGAGTACTACTACGCTATTGCATTTACAGTAATTTGTAGGGAGCCTGGCGCTCGATAAAACCAGATATAATACGTAATTGGCAACCTACGAAATTCATTATTTTGCTTATTATATCTCTTTTGTATTTTTACGAAAGCTAAAAGTAAAAACTAACTCCACCAAAAATCAGTAACAGATCACGATAAATCAAAGGACAAACGAATTTACTAGGAGAGTGTTTCCGCTAACTAAATAAACAACATAACATTATTTTTTCTTTTAAGAGATATAATACGCCCTGCCTGTTGGCACCTGTGCCGATACACCACGTCCCATCCTCGCTCTCTTACATCGGTGTCTTTTACCTCGAACTCAGTTACGTTCGACTTGCCCTACCAGCGACTCAACTGGCGATGGCAAAGGCGGTTTATTGTGTCCTGCAACATGGACAACCCGATAACTTCGTGGAGAGGAAGCACCTGAACATCAACTGGCGAGTAGTGTGGAGGACAATTCACCACGTAACACTGGACACTGCCATCAGGGCGATGTGGCATAGCACTGTCAACGGCAAGCAGGTGACCAGATCAAGGCTACATGCGATCCATAAGGTTGACTCACCCACGTGCACGAGCTGCGGCATTCAAGACAACGATGAATACCGTCTTAGCTGTGGCGAGTCTACGGAAGTGTGGCATTTAGTGAAGCAAATGTAAGCATACTTCCTTCGAGTGACCCCGAATCGTACTGACCCCAAGACTACCTTATTCCCGGATGATACGTATTACCCACACACGAAAACTAATGCCATGACATGGCTTCGTGGACATGCAGTGCATTATTTGTTTCAAGATGGCACTAAGGACGCTTTAGACTTTTCGAACTATTTGCAGGAACGACATTGCAAGATCCTCCGTAACCAAAAGTATCGAAAATATTTTTCCAATTATTTGTGGAGTGCGTTCCACGACCCTCCATGTAGCTGGAACATCAATGGGTAAGGGAAGCTAAAATTACGAGATGACGATAGATCACTACGTGGTACAACATGACATCTACCTTGATCATTGGGAGAAGTCGTACCTGGATGATATAGCAGATGGAGAGTTTCGTTGTGGCCCTCGCACCCTGCAGCAGTATTTGCACCAATTCCGCTTTTTGTCCCCGGTGCGAAAAGTTCTTCGCAGTTTATGTTTCCCATCTGGTGCTAGATGTAGCACCGGTTAATGGTGGTACGGATTCCACCCGTAGGTTTTGTTTCATGGCCCTCTTAGCCCCACACATTGCTCTCTTTCTTTACGCCCTTTGCTGCAACTATAGCATATTTTCAGTTATGTGCATCCCCAACTCAACACAACGAGTGTACTTACTAGTTCCAGTTACTTACTGTAAAAAATAAAAACAATCGATAAAATAACAAAAAACTTCTCAATAATACACCCACTGCATCCTTTGATCCCCAGGATGAGAGGGGGAGACATTGTGGCCAGGCCTCAGGTTGCGTCCCCTGCCCACCTAGCCTTCCCCACCCCAGTACCTGATCCATTAAAAAAAAAAAAAAAAGTAAAATGCGAGACTAGCTAATACGACATCTGGTAACTGAAAGCACACGTCAACAAAGTTTTCATCGCCCCTTTCTTCTCAGTGCTGAAGCTATGAGTGTAATTCAAGCGAATCTACAATATATTTCGCTTTATGTCACATTGATAATAAGAGTTTGGTTCAACAATATTTTAGTGAGAGATTTCTTGGCTGTGTCTGAGTTCTCTCAGACCCATTTGCTGCCTACCGGTGGTTACTGAGGCACTGCGCTGCCTCGCCTTCTGCCGACAACGTCTTCTCCACTCCTCACTCTCGACGGTGTAAAATGCTTTAATGTTGTTCAGTGGTGACCCATAAAATCTGTCTAAGATTTGTGTTTCACACTCGATAGCATACGAGGCACAAAACCGTTTTTATTTGATGAGTATTTTATTACACTAGTATGCAATACAGCAATGTGGCACAGAATTGATTACATTGTTTCTGATTCAGTGCCCTATAATTAAAGCGGCACATCCTATTCTTTTTCCTTTCACAGGAGATTCTTCAAGTAATTTGTTTTTGTCATGGATTGATATGTGTTAGTCAAGGCTCAGAGAGCAAATGCCATGTAATGTGTTTGAATTTGTTTGGTTTCTTTCTTTGATTCCCAAAAACAAAAAATAAATAAATAAATAAAATAAAAAAGGTAGAGCATCTGCCATGTAAGCAGAAGATCGCAGGGTCGAGTCCCAGTCGGGGCATGTACTTTCAACTGTCCCCATTGATGTATATCAACGTCTGTCAGCGGCTATGGGTATTGATTTCATTGTAATTTTACATAAATGCTTGACCCGTTTGTGTCACGAGATGGAATTACCATTCGTGAGTAGTATAAGATGATTTTGAAAACTGGGAAAAATCATATTACTGTTATGGAAGTCACTGAAACAAGTCAGAGCATAAAACTATCTTCTACCATTGAAAAAGCTGGTTCAGACAAACAAAGGCTGCAAGATAACAGCCGGCCAGAGTGGCCGTGAGGTTCTAGGCGCTACAGTCTGGAGTCGAGCGACCGCTACGGTCGCAGGTTCGAATCCTGCCTCGGGCACGGATGTGTGTGACGTCCTTAGGTTGGTTAGGTTTAATTAGTTCTAAGTTCTAGGCGACTGATGACCGCAGAAGATTAGTCGCATAGTGCTCAGAGCCATTTTTTTTTTTTTTGCAAGATAACGAATTCATTTTCTGGCTGTCATTTTTTCTATGAGGATATGCCTCATGCTGACATACTTTTTTATCAGCCTCAGAAGAAGATAACCGAACCGACCACAGCAGCACAAGACAACCAGGACTTTGAAGCGGTAATGAAAACGTCAGAGATGACATTGACTCCATCCTCAACGAGATTGGTTCCTAAAATGGCGGAATTTCGCCTACCAAGGAGTGCTTTGGCAGTGGGCGATGCCGCCCTTTCTGAAATAAAATTACATTTTCGGTTCACTGGACACCTCATTGCAGCAGGGTTATTTGATGTCAATTAGTTTGACATATACATCACAGATTTTCCAGACAAATACTTTGAAATTAAAGACACATATTTATTTATGGAAAACAGGAAATTGAAGATTGAGCTTCAAGTCTTGTATGCTAGACCTGAGTTGAGAGCAGTTTCTGGAGAAGTTCCGTTTCTTTCGCTGATTCTAGAGGATGAACTTCGTGACACATTCGACGATACTATTAAAGATTTGAAACTGCTAATCACGACGCCTATCTCGGCATCAGAAGCTGAGCGGTGGTTTTCAACGTTCAAGAGCATTAAAACGTTCGTTCGAAACACCATGAAAGAAGAATGACTGGGTGTCTTAGCGATGCTATCCAGTGAAAAGTCATTAGTGTGTAAAACTGAACATTTAAATCTGAGACGACAGATTTATTATCCAACAAGAAGGAGAGACGAATCGATTTACAATATCGTTCCTATTAATTATTTTGAAGCTGTCTTCCCAAATTCATGAAGTTGCTACTTCTGGTGGGTACTACGTTGTTAGTTTTAAAAGTTGGTAATTTGATTAGATATGCTTTGCAAAATCAAGATTGTAAGTTCGAATAATTTATACATGCTCTATTATTTCTCGTACTGGCACTCATTTTGTAGCAGACATTTTTCTGGCAGTCGACCGCGAAAGTAAAACAAACTAGACGTTTTGGCTGTAGAGAGGAGAAGAGCGGAGTGTGAGGACAAGCCACGTCTCCCTCTCACAGGGTTGGCAGCCTACGTCCGTGTTCTGTGCTCCTGGGAAGGAAGAACCGGTGTAATAACGTAAATATGGATCGCTGATTCCATCTGGTGTTGTGAGAGTCATATTTGAACCCCATGACAGAGCAAGGTTGCTATCTGCACTCATTTATAAAAAAGAAAAGGAAACAACCAGCAAGCACAATTCAGTGCAAAGCGGTGCACATAAACCATTTGGTAACGCCTAGAGCTAGGTGACGTTGGTGGTGTCGTTACGTGGCTGTTCAGGCCGGATCTCCACCGGTATCTTAAGCAATTATAAAAAAATAAAAATAAAAACGTGCTTACGACTGCCACGTAGAAGTGACTGAACATACCCTATGAGGAGCAAAGAATTGGGCTGTTCATATGCGCACGTGTGCATTTGTGTGTGCGGGAGAGATTTTTGGAGATAGTGTTACGTTTTATATCTCACGCAGGCATGCGAAAAACATAGCTAAAGCAGCCTCTCTCTCTCTCTCTCCCTCCCTCTCTCTCTCTCTCTCTCTCTCTCTCTCTCTCTCTCTGTCTATCTATCTATCTTATGCAATCACTTACTATCATGTTCTCCAGGAATATATCAATCACTTACTCTGCATAAGAAGGGCGCTGTTGTGAAAAGTGTTTGTTTCTGCTTCTCTATACGTTTTGTTTGATATAATATCTTATGAAATATGTGAATTATCGACAAAATTCCGTAATACGTCCGAAGCTACCAAACTAAGTTATTTTTGGCACCACCAATGGAATGCGTCAGGGCCGCCACTGGAATCCAGTATGTTACCCTCGACAGCGACTGTCCATCAGAGAAAAGGGTGTGTCAGGAGTGCCCTTGGGAAATGTTACTTGATCGCTGTTATGTTCCATGTGCTTAAAATAAATGGCAGAGAGGGGGGCAGCAATCTGCGTTTGTTTGCTGATGACGCTGTGGTGTAGGGGTTCGTGTCTAAATTGAGTGACTGTAGAAGGATACGACTGAGACAATATTTCTAGCTGTGTCAAGAATGGCAGCTAAATATAAATGTCGAAAAACGTAAGTCAATGCGGATGAGTAGGAAAAACAAACCCGTAATGTTCGGATACAGCATTAGGAGTGTCCTGTTTGACAAGTCACAGCTTTTAAATATTTGGGTGTAACTTTCGAAAGCGATATGAAATGGAACGAGCATGTGAAGATTGTGGTAGGGAAGGCGAATGATCGGTTTCGGTTTATTGGGAGAATTTTAGGAAGGAGACCGCATCTAGGACGCTACTATGACCTATTCGTGAGTACTTCTAGGGTTTTTCTCATCCGAACCAGATCTAATTAAAGGAAGACATAGGAGCTAGATTTGTTACCAGTAGATTCGAACAACTCAAATGGGATATCCCAATTAATGACCACAAATCCCACTACTCTCCTTAAAAACATACAAAAAATTGAATAAAAAGTAAGTAGAATCAAAAATGTTAAGAAACAAATGAAAAACAAAATGAATAAAAACAATAAAAAAGAGTAACATACAGGGCTACAATTATTGAACTTTATGTAATAAAATCCTCATAATTTCTGAACGGTCTGCGTTAGGACGTTCAAACTGCACGGTTGACTGCAGGGCATGATGGTAATTAGTATCGCATTGGTTTCGCGACGAAGCCAACTTTCATTTGGATGCGTCTGCAGGAAGCAAAATTGGCGCATTTTGGGGACGGAGAATCCGCATTTCGCGATCGAGAATTCTCTTCACCCTCAACGGGTGACTGTATGGTGTGCAGTGTCCAGTCACGAAGTAATTGGTGCCATATTGCTTGATGGCACGGTGACTACCAAACTGTGCTTGAAGGTTTCGGAAAATGATTTCGTCCGCGTTATCCAAAGGGACCGTGATTTAAACAAGATGTAGTGCATGCAAGACGAAACTCGACCCTATCGAAGGAGAAGAGTGTTTGATGTCCTGTAGGCGCACCTTGGGGACCGCATTCCGGCCCTGGGGTACCCAGAGGCCACTGGCATGGGCCCCGATTGGCTGCCATATTCTCTGGATCTGAACACATGCGACTCCTTTTTGTGGGGTACATTGAAGACAAGGTGTACAGCAACAACCCGTAAACCATTGATGAGCTAAAAACAGTCACTCTGGAGGTCATCGACGGCATCGATGTACCGACACTTCCGCGGGTCATGCAGAACTTCGCTATTCGTCTGCGCCACATCATCGCCAGTGGAGACAGACATATCAAACATATCATACCTAAATCCGAATATCTGTAGTGTCGTTTATATTTTGAATTAAGTGTGCACGCCATAGTTCGTAACTAATTTAGAATTTCTCGTATAGCACAATAATTGTCACCCCGTAAAAAGTAAATAAAGAGAGAGAGCGCGCACACACACTCACACACGCAGGCACACACAGACATAGACACAGACACACACACACACACACACACACACACACACACACACACACACACTCACACACATAAACACACACACAGTCTGCATGAACACGCCTGCAGTTGAACTAAAATCAATCGAAATCAAATACTAAGAATGTGTGCGAGGCTTGAAAAACGAATGACACTATAGACACAGTAAATGACAGTTTCTGTGTCGAATCCCGGAAACAGAGCGACCACAAGGAAAGCTGCAAGCATTCAACCAGTTTTCCAGATGAGAGAAGGATGTTTGGCTTACAAATAGTGAATAATTAACTAATTTGTAAGTACCCTCCCCCCCATTTTATTATAAAAGCTTCCAGCTCCTTTATATCTAAATCCTATATGGAAAAACAAAAAAAGGAATGTGTAATATTTCAGGACACCCACTGAAGATACCTTGTAAATAAGGGGAAAAGCGTCTGAGTGTCCAAATAATACATAAAAAAGAAATTATTATGCAGCATACAAAAGACGTTTTTCTTTTGAAATACGTTATTTTATATGTAACTGCTGCGAAAATTGCTACCACACGAAACTGCTTGGATACTTAATTTCGAGGAGTCGAAGTGCCAAAGGAAGCAATGGGAAAAGCCTGATGAAGCCTGATAAAGCCTGATAATGCATTCATTGGCTGGTAAGGTCATGTTAAGCAAGTTTTTGTAGTGCTCATGGTCCAATTTTTTTGTAATGCACTTTTAACAGTTTACACGAATCAGACCAAAGGGAAGGCCCCCATGCAGAGGAAATTCCCTGAATGGCAAAGGAAAAGCCTGCTACATTTTTATGACGTTTATTCTCATACGGCAGATCTGACGCTGGAAACCAGTGGCAGAATTGGTCCGAATACACCTACATAATACTCCTTACCACCCAGACCTTGTCTCTTACGATTTTTGTACTAAGTCCAGTGGATGAAGCTTTGTGGTATGAACTTCAACGACAAACAAAAAGTGAAGATATCAGGGGAAAGAATTATTCGCTGTGGATATAGGAAGGGTCGTAGGGGATTGGGAGCAGTGCATAGAGTTGGTGGGAATTAAGTGGAAACATAAAATATTATACGTTTATGTAAACCATTTGTTGGTATACAGTTAACTGCTTAGTTACTAATACAGTGTGTTACTAATACAGTGTGACAACACGGGACTAGAAGCTGTAAACCTGTCCTTTCGCACCCAAATGCACTACCAGGAGAGAGATACTGGCGAAACTAAAGCTTTGAGATCACGTCGTGTGTTATGCCTGCATAGCTCCGTCGTTACTATAACAGCCGCGAAAGCCAATGTTTCCGGATTCCAGACCCGGTACCGCAAACAAATATTCCAGGAATTTTCACCTACTATTCTTGTTCACAGACGCCTAGCGTTGGTTCACCATCTCTAGGGTGTGAGGGAATTGCTGCGGGAATTGAGAAGGAAGTAAGATCTGGAGTGTAGCAACAGCTTTGACTGTAGAAAGAAAAAAGTTACACATAAAATCGCCATTAGTTGGAGAAAAATAATTATTTATGTTCTACCGGTTCGGATCAACTGATCACACTTAGTTGTAATAAAATTACTTGAAAAACCCTAGATGGCAACATTTTTGCTGTAGCATCGAATAAAATAACTGTCGAAACTAAAATATCTTATATATTCAACAGTGAAATAGTGCATCGCCTTTCGGATGTTCATCGAAGACAAAATTACTTTTTATTCCGACATTTCGGCAGACAACCATACAGTCATCCTCAAGGTGAGTCGGTGATTGAATTAAAATCGCGTGACGGAAACATATTGCATGGTTATATGCTGAAATATGAAAAGAAGAAATAATTTTATATAAAAATTTTCCCATTCCGTCCTGGCGGGTTGTTACAACAACCGGTTTAAAACTGTTTTAGAACAAAAAAAGTCTCGGTTGCGAAATTATTTAACCTCAGTGACGTGTTTCACCCTTTTGAGGCGTCATCAGATTGTCTACAAAAATAAAACCTGTCAGATACCAGTGGAGGAAAAGGGCACGGTCCCACCTTAGACGGCTAAGTAGACAAAGTGAATTAAACGTAATAAAAACTTAGATAAAAGTAAATGGATATGTGACCCATTAGTGATTAAACCACATATAACGTAAAATAGGCACCAAAGTAACCGGATATATGATCCTACCGTCACGAAACATCTAAACACGAAGTGGACGAAGTGAAAGGACAGAAACAGCCAGAGTAACACCTAGAAAGTACACATCTGTGGCCGAAAAATTCTGCACGGTTACCTTGAGCACACCAGCCGGCTCCGCCGTGGCAGTACAAGATAGGACCACGCTTACAAATCTGCGGTACGTGCCACGCACGCTGTATTGGCGGACCAATTGAGACACAGGTGTCGCCTTTAATGCGTGAAGAAGTACTCAAGTGGCGCACATGACCGGCTTAAGTCACACTTTCTAAACACAGAAGTGCATAAAACTAGTACTTCAAATGCATACAAGTAAACCAATGCAGACTCATAAAAACCGAAAATGAAACAAAAGTACCCCCATACAAAGAACAGGTAAATTTATTGTATGAAAAACAATGAATCAAAATATGTCATTAAAACTGCGTCACCCGGAGTATAATAGTGAAATTTTCGAGAACATTCATAGCGTATGCATTCTGAATCGATAAAACTTCAAGATACTAGTATTGGGGGCAGTCTTAAGCATTGTAAACAAGAGACAAAACTATGCTTAGTCGTTAAAACAAAGAAAGAAGCTATAAAAATGTAAAGATGTAAATTCACCTACGTTAAAAGTCAAAAGAAAGTCCGTTTTAAAATAAAGCTGCTGTACGATGCATTCCAGGAAATTGGAGACTGTTTGCAAGGACCCTTCAACATCGTAGAGAAATGAATTGCTTGTTTCTTCGCCACTCACAGACTTTTTGATATCTGTTGACTCCAGTCATTCAAGACCAAATTGTTGGCGTGATATTCTGGAGGTAGGACTCTGCTCATGGAAGTCTTTACCGACTAATGAGATTGCTGCAGGAGTCACCTGACCGAACATCTGCCGATAACTCCATTTCGCCTTCCGGCACACATCGTAAGGCTACCGGGTTCGCCATCTGACGGATTACCAGCTCGGAAGCGCCACTTGCTATTCATCTGGCGCCCCAGAGGGACTAATAGCTTCGCTTAGCGACGTCGAAGACTAAATGCCAAAGCATATCTCCTGCCTCAGCAGACAGTACACCCAGCACGTCACAGATATTACCGGATCACTTTGGTTACCTGCTCAAAGCTGTGTTTTGTGCGACATGCTCCTCTACACTTTCAACATTATTCATCGATCTTGCTGGGACCTGTTAAACCGAAAGCAATCTTTCATTACGCTGAAATGCTCTGAAATTGAACTAGTTAAGTTATTTTGTAGTTTTTCTTTTATTCTGAAAGCAAATATGTAGTTGTTTCTTAAATATTTGTAGTTGTGTGTGATCCAGTTTATTTCCTACACCCTCATGATAGTGCTGTTCTTATACAGCAAATGCGACCATCTATAAATCATAATAATTTTATAGCACCCTGTAAAAATTCAGCTGATTGGAGAGATGCCACCCATAACGTGTTTATCACTTCGCTGAGAAATGAACATTTTGATTCGTTGTCACATAACCTAACCACTGTTGGTGAGTCAACCTTACAAATATATAACCAAATTTCTTGGATTAAGTCCACGATCAAGATGTTAATGCATAAAATTGCAAATGGTTCAAATGGCTCTAAGCACTATGGGACTTTACATCTAAGGTCATCAGTCCCCTAGACTTGGAACTACTTAAACCTGACTAACATAAGGGCACCACACACATCCATGCCCGAGGCAGGATTCGAACCTCCGACCGTAGCAGCAGCGCTGTTTCGGACTGAAGCACCTAGAACCGCTCGGCCACCGCGGCCGTGTATTGCAAATGAATTTAAATTAAGATAGCATTGAATTGCATGTGTATCGCGTGTCGTCTTAGAACTGTCAGTCAAGTGAGCGAGAGAACTGAAAGAGCAGTTCGAGTAAGGCACACACGCCTGTCCTGTTACCCGTGCGGTCAGACGCACAGCTTTCCGGGCGGGAAGGCGTGGTGGTCCCAAGAACGAATCCGCCCGGCGAATTAGTGTCGATGTCGCTGTGCCGGCCAGTCTGTGGATGGTTTTTAAGGCGGTTTTCCATTTGCTTCGGCGAATGCGGGCTGGTTCCCATTATTCCTCCTCAGTTACACTATGCTGGCGATGTCTGCGCAAACACTGCCTCCACGTACGCGTACACCATAAATACTCTAATACGCAAACATTTGGGGGTTACAGTCGTCTGGTGTGAGACGTTCCCGGGGCGATCCACTGAGGGCCGAACCGCACAATAACCCTGGGTTCGGTGTGAGGCGGCCGAGGGGTGAAGTGGACTGCGGTAGTCGTCGTGGTGTTGTGGACCACTGCGGCTGCGGCGGGGACGGAGCCTCTCCGTCGTTTCTAGGTCCCCAGTCAAGTTCAATACAATACAATACACGACATAAACTGATGTGTCAAAACATTGTGACCACTTTCTTTGTAATTTGTTGGTGCACCTCTGTAATGCGAAAACAGTAACATTTCAGCGTGGCATGGATTCAAGAAGCCCTTATTTGTTTTCCGGTGCTCTGTGGCACCGTCAGAGTCTGCACTATGCAATATCCACGCCTATATTGTATTCAGAATAATATTCACGACAGCATTGTGTGTGGAATGTGAATGATCATTAATCGCATTCTCGTAATATTGATAAAACGGATTTCATAGATAATAAAATAATAAATAATTGCTGTCAATGACATAATTTAATATTTAGTATAAACTTATATCTCAGACAATACCCATGGAAAAAGATAATGAAAATCTCAATCTTTTGTTATCTATGATTTTTCTAGAAAAATCCTTCTTCTTGTTCGAACTCTTGTACTGACAGGAAGTGACTGATATAACACAAAGGTCTGTAAACAACTGTGTTATGCTGCTAATTTAATATTTGAAAAATAGAGTTTATGTGTCACTGAAATGAATCTTCTTTGTTTGGTGTTTTATTTCATTGTAACTCTCGTCCTATATAAATTTTAAGTTTTCTGCTCAGCTACAAAAGAGCGCAGCCATTAGCGCTATTGATCTACAGCGCAGATTATTGGTAACTGCTGAATAATAAGCGATTAACGCTGAGAAATATTTTCAAATGTTAATGCACATAGTGAAGGTACAAAAAGATTTAATATATATTATTTGTTAGTAGTAAAACAGAGCGTGAAGCAGAATCGATAAGTAATTGTCTTACGTTTTCCGCCATCTAAGTGAAATATTGTAGCGGCAGTTTTAAATTAATTTTCGATGCAGACATAAATCTTGTTGGTCATAATTGCGATAATAGTTGTGTATTGGTGGTCCAGAACCATCTCTGAGGTAATAAATTCCAGTCAGACTGTGAATACAGTGAACTTCTGTGGATGCAAACAGCATCTTACGTGGTATTAATTCTTATCTGCTGATGTATGAAGCCTGGTTATTTCGTAACCAGTTTTATGAAATATTTTGACAGGCAAAAAAAAAACATTAGTGATATGTGCGTATGATATTGTGTGACAACACTGTTCATTTTGCTTAAAGAAAAGTGCTGCCACCTCGAATAACAGTAGCGTTAAATTCGATAAACCATCTGCAACTAGTAAAGAGACTTTTATGTAACAGCACTGAAAAATTACTAAAAATCAATACTTTTGTATCGTTCAGATTACTTATCATACATTTAGCTTGTTTGCTGGTTACCTATGATTACTTTTGTGCATGAACATAGTGTCGTTTGGGGGAGGAGACCAGACAGCGACATCATCGGTCTCATCGGATTAAGGAAGGACGAGGAAGGAAGTCGGCCGTTTCAAAGGAACCATTCCCGGCATTTTCCTGGAGTGCTTTAGGGAAATCATGGAAATCCTATATAGAAATGGCCGGACGCGGGATTGAACCGTCGTCCTCCCGAATACGAATCCAGTGTGCTAGCCACCTCGCTCGGTCTTAGTTTCTTTTACACTGCTTGACAGACAATATTGTTACACGTCTCCAGGTGGAGATTCCTTTAACAAATTAACTGTCATTAGCCGGGAAAGGCAGTCATTAAATAAGGCCTCGTACTGAGCTGTACTACGCGTCGACAACCGGGGTTGGTATAGAGGCGGGCGTTCCTGTATGCAGGCGTTGGGTTCATATTCCCGGCGTATGCCCGCGTGGACAACCAAGGTTAGTGTGGAGGCGGGCGTTCCTGTATGCAAGCGTTGGGTTCATATTCCCGGTGTATGCACACGCACCCAATTGACGATAGTTTTTTTTGTGATATGTTACAATACAGCATCACCGGTCTATTGCGGTCTAACTGTGTTGGTGAGGCAGTAAATTTATCCACAGGGCAGTGACTGCATCACTGCAATTCACTTTGGAGGTGTGGCGGTGGGACTTGTAGTCCCGTACCACCCTCTGACGGTGACAGTATTACATGAGTCAGGCTGAAAAATTTAGCCTAACGTGGGCAGGTATCATTGGAAAGTATTGGACGTAGAATGGGGGCTTGTCCCGCCAAAGGATGCGTCTGTGGTGGGCGTGCCAGGCCTATCGTTAGCCATGGTCGGAATCCGATTCCTCTAGGATGGTTAGGGGAACCGGATGTCGATGCCAGCGGCGTGGAAGTGTGGTCCCAACGTGGCGTAACCCATGGACAGTGTCCCGCAAGGCATCCACTTTCTCATAGAGCCACCGCGCGTTGTTGCGTATGGTCGTCTTTAGGGGGACGATATCCGCTTCCTCGTGGAGAGTGACAATTCTCGTGAGTGGCGGAGCGTGCAGGCTCCACCTGAGCACCTTGTTCTGCAGGCGCTGCAATTTCCGCATCCTGGTGACACTAATCGTGGCCCATGCAGCAGATCCATACGTGAGGGCAGGCAGGATAACTGTTCGGTAAATGCGGAGCTTGGTATGCAGGTTAAGTTCCCTACTGCGAAAGAGCGGGTACAAAGCCCTGGTTAGCTTTTGCCCCTTGTTGTTGACATACTCCGCATGACAGTGGAAGAGCAACTTGTGGTCCATCTGGACCCCGAGATGGGTGGTTGTCGGGGACCAGGGCACCTGCAATCGAGATATTCGACATACTCTGCATGACAGTGGAAGAGCAGCTTGTGGTCCATCTGGACCACTGCCGTAGTTTTGGCGACGTTGAGAGCTGTTTAGTGGCGTCCACGTGTCGCTGGAGGCGGGCGACGACGGCGTCAGTAATGCGGCCAGTGGTGTATAGCGCTGTCGTCGGCGTATTGTGGAAGGTGGCACTCGGGGATGACCGGCATATCGTTCACATGGATATTAGGGGGGATGGGGGATAGCGCCGATCCTTGCGGAGTGCCTGCCGACAATTCCCTGTTGAGCCACTGGGAGGGTCCTGCCGCGGAGGGGGTCATCCGCGTGGGGGATAGCGCCGTTGGGCCACTGGGGTAGTCCTGGCACGGTGTCTGTGTCAGCATATTGTGTACGAGGTTGATAGGGACGACAGCAGCATTAAATAGCAGTGTTTCAGTATTCCGGCTGCGAGTGTAATATTTTCAAATATAAATTTTCTGGTAGATATTTTGTACGCACAAATATGGTTGAAATGGCTCTGAGCACTATCGGACTTAACATCTAAGGTCATCAGTCCCCTAGACTTAGAACTACTTAAACCTAACTAACCTAAGGACATCACACACATCCTTGGCCGAGGCAGGATTCGAACCTGCGATCGTAGTAGCACTGCGGTTCCGGACTGAAGCGCCTAGAACCGCTCGGTCAGAACACCCGGCTTGTGCAGTCATTTCAGCCATTTAGCTACTGTTATTTGCGTATGTGCTAGTTGTAAGATATTTTATGGCATTTATTGTTATAGTCAGTGATATATTTTTCTGCAATATTATGGTTAGACCGAAGAAGCACGTAAAGTCGAATGATCATGCTGATGCAGAAATGGCATTAGACCTTCAAATAGATCAACCATCGCACTCTTCAGTGCTGGTCCTTGACAATGTAAATACAGATGAAACGATTTATTACCTGATATTCCAAGCGGAAATGACTTTCCTGCAGTTAAACCTTCAGAAGTGAATGAAAATATTTCTACCGGGCAAGGGTCAGAAATTACCCAATTCTCAAGCTATGCCACTAAGGGACACTAAAATTATTATTTGAAAAGTTCAGTATCATGGAACAGGAAAAGGAAAAGTGTAGACAAGGAAAGTCTATAAAGTTCAATATCATGGAACAGGAAAAGGAAAAGCGTAGACAACAAAAGGCTATAGAAGAACAGCAACGCGAACTCAGGAAGGGGGAGAGTGTTAGGAAATTCATGAAACAAATAAACAATATTTTTATAGAACTAGATAAGGAAATTATCCAGAGAATCAGTCAGGTGTTAGTCGATCGCGATACAGCAATTACGACTCATTTCCACAAAGAAATCAATGCAATAAAGGCTAGTATTAAACCGTTTGCAAACATACCAACTCAAGTGAATAATCTTCAAATCGAAGTAGATAAGTTAGAAGCACAGTTCAAAGCTTTGACTACTACTGTGGAGTTAATACAGAATAACATCCGCACAGAAGTAAAGAAACAAGTCCGAACGGAAGTAGCCAAGGCACTGAACAATGAAAATCGCATTCTTGAAACAATGTCAGCAGCACACAGCAACGAGGACGCTGGTAGTGACCGCCAAAACAACATTGAAAATTTGCCGACAACGTCTATTGCAGTGCAAAAAAGACCAAATTTCGGGAATCCATCTGTATTACCCCAGCAATTTGTTTCACCAAGAAACCTGAAATATGAAGCATTGTTTAGTTGCGATGAAGTCAGTACACCGCCTGTGAATGACAACAACTCCATGCACTTAAGTACCTTAATACATGAAGAGAGCCTGATTAAACACCACCAATTCCAAGTATTAAACGAGGAGAGTAAAAAGAACATTCATCCCATAATTTTCATTGGAAACTTCAGAAGTGTTCCTCCAAAGTCTTGGACGGAGGAACAGAAAATCCAGTTTGGCGTTGAACGCAGCAGGAACATGCAAAACGTTTAACGAATTTGAGAAGGCGTTTCTCGACCACTTCTGGTCAGCATCGACTCAAGAACGACTAAGGAAGATTGTATGTAACGCAGAAATATATAACCCGAAGACAGGCTCTTTGAGAAAATACTTTCAGAAATGGTTCAAATGGCTCTGAGCACTATGGGACTTAACATCTTAGGTCATCAGTCCCCTATAACTTAGAACTAATTAAACCTAACTAACCTAAGGACATCACACACATCCATGTCCGAGGCAGGATTCGTACCTGCGGGCGCAGCAGTCCCGCGGTTCCGGACTGCAGCGCCTAGAACCGCACGGCCACCGCGGCCAGCAGAAAATACTTTGAAAAATATATTAATATGACAACGTACAGGGATGAAAAAGTAACCACACGGGACCTGCTACGAGTAGTGAAGGTTAGGTTGCCAACAGGTTATAGAGAGAAATTGTTTAAGGTCACAGATACTGATCTTAAGGAATTTTCATATGTGATAGATTCGTTAGACTTTGTCCAAAAAGACGCCAGAAAGAATTCTTACGCAATAAATAGTGCCAAATGTTCTAACGGAAAAGGTTCCATGAACGGAAGCAATGGAAATATGGTCGAAGGCAGTCCCGAAAAACAAAAACAAAATCCATTGCAATTTTACTAATCGTAAAATTCTTTACAACAAAAATCTGAATACTTCTGTAATAATAATAATTACCAGGAAACCAATGACTATCAGCATTCGAGTGGTAATCAAAGACAATCTAGTAATAAAAATGCCAAAAATAATAATAATTCTAATCATAAAAGACGAAATGAAAGTAAATCGGACAGTGTGTACAAGGATAAACTAAAAAAACATTCGTGGTGACAACGAATACTGGCAACAACCAGGGCTAAGTCATCGGCAGCCACAACAAAATTTTATGAATCCGGGTCAGCCAGTAAATTATGTTCAGGCTGTACCCATGCCGAATAACCAGTATCCACAATGGTGGGACCCGAGTAGACTACCTCCGACTGTAGAACCGCAAAATGTGAAAATAGTGGAGGTATTCTCGGAGCCGAAAGAGAATATACCAAAGTCAATAAACTAATCTCGGTCCCTGTAGGCCTTCGCCAGGAGACCTAGACCAAGAATGAAGACATTAGGTCTATGCAAGAGAACGTCAATATGATTTACTATCAGGATGGTAAGGAAATTGAAGATGAACTCTATCAAGAAACCGCCGTCGCTGATAGGGAAGAAAAGGAAAGTATTCAGGCAAGTGTCAATGGAACCATGAATTGTGTAACAGAGATGCGAGTTTATAGGTGCTGAACGCATAACTTTTCAAGAAGGTAACGCAGATAAAGAGACTGCCGATTTTTCCTGTTACGAATTGCAAAGTTATAGGAGCGCTGGGAAAGAAGGCACAAATTGTAAAGTACCAGACATAGGTTAAGATTTCCTTTGGAAATGAGAGCGTTATACAGACGTTCCTTTTAATGGAAAACTTATGAATACCGGTGTTACTGGGCCTTGAGTTTTTACGGTACAGAGAGGCTATATAATAGATCTCGCCCGGGGAACATGTGTACCTAAAAACCGGCAGCGACCAATAACGTTTAAGCTGAATCTGGAGTTCGGTGAGAGCCTTCCGCTGACAATAGGATTAGACGTATCTGTCAGCAAACAAAAATTGTTCATGTTAGAGTATCATCACCCAAAAAAGTGCCATACTAACCGAAACAATGATGCACCAAATACCGTGAGTGACATCGGCGTAACAATAGAGGAGAAGGTTGAAAGGGGCATCTTGCATTGACGCTTTACAGGCTGGACAATTAATAAAATTGCTATCCAGGTACCATGTAGTAATTATAGATCGACGATGTATCATAAGATATTATGTTTATGATACGAAAGTCTATCCCATACGACCTATTGGGAGCTTCATACTCGGATCCCTGGACGAAGAAAATGGTAATTATTGTACGAAGGTCCATTTAAAATAATCTCAACTAGAAGATATCAGTACAGGGAACCTAAAAGGACCTTATTATGACAGAGACATAAAGAAATATTTGCAGCTGGAAACCATTTTTGTGTCTCTGTAAAGAGAACAGTAGGTTCAGTGCAAATGCACAATAACACAAATGTAAATAGTAGTTATAGTGAAAATGTTATCATAAATAATTTCATGAATTTATATGTATTAGTCTCTAAGCTCACATGTCAGTAGTTGCACGGTAGTATTCAAAAATGGTTCTGAGCACTATGGGACTTAACACCTGAGATCATCAGTCCCCTAACTACTTAAACCTAACTAACCTAAGGACATCACACACAGCCATGCCCGAGGCAGGATTCGAACCTGCGTCCGTAGCGGTATCGCGGTTCCAGACTGAAGCTCCTAGAACCGCTCGGCCACAGAGGCCGGCGACGGTAATATTCATGAAGTATAAACCCCAAAGGGGGAGAATAATGCTTTTTATTGTAAAAATTTAAATTATTCTAAGGAGGTCATTTACTGAGTAGAAGTAAGTGCTATTTCAGTAAACAAAATTTTCTTATCTTTTCTATGTGAGTTACAGAAGTTGGTTTTGGGTACGGTTTTCCTTACGCGGTTATCTTTGCCGCTTTTCCCTTGTTAGGAAGTGAAACATGGACGATAAATAGTTTGGACAAGAAGAGAATAGAAGCTTTCGAAATGTGGTGCTACAGAAGAATGCTGAAGATTAGATGGGTAGACCACTTAACTAATGAGGAGGTATTGAATAGAATTGGGGAGAAGTTTGTGGCACAATTTGACTAGAAGAAGGGATCGGTTGGTAGGACATGTTCTAAGGCATCAAGGGATCACCAATTTAGTACTGGATGTCAGCGTGGAGGGTAAAAATCGTAGAGGGCGACCAAGAGACGAATATACTAAACAGATTCAGAAGGATGTAGGTTGGGGTAGGTACTGGGAGGCGAGGAAGCTCGCACAGGATAAAGTAGCATGGAGAGCTGCATCAAACCAATCTCAGGACTGAAGACCACAACAACAACAACAAGTGAACCGAACGTGGACATCTGTCCCATAATCTAACATGAATATGAATTAATGAGTATAAATGAACATAAATAAAATGTATGTCATCAAATACGGAAATGTACTGTTAACTACACAGGTCAGAACAGTGGAGAGAACTCTAACAGTCGTCTTTCTTTTCTTTTTTTTTTTTTTTTGACAGTATATGATCTTTCATATCATGTTATTAAAATATGGAACAATGTGAACATGAACAAAAATTATTACTTTGTAAAGTGTCAATTGTATGGAAGATTGTCTTTTGTGTGGTTTGTGAAACACTAGCAGCAATTAGGACAGTGAAGCGTGCCTGACAAGAACTATGAAAGTGTATTGGACCCGTGAAAAACTGTGTTTTCTTTTAAGGAAAGTGATGAACACTGATCATAGGTGTGATCATTGAGCAAATGAACGCTGATAGAGACTTAATCTTAGCACCAAAGACAGGGACGAAGAAAAACTATTAACTGTATACAAATTGATGTAAAATTGAAGAGCGCAAATAAAGCTGTTAAGAATCGTCTTCGCGTGTCAAATGTTACGAGACACGCTGTACAGCCAGCCGCGCGGCAGCAGTATAATGCTACGCTGGCTACGCAGCGCCTCGTGCAAATGTTTGCTTACCGCAAAAAATAAACAGAGCATACGATGGACACCAGAATGGAAACGGCGCAGTGTCATACATGTGCATAGAATTAAAGTTGACAATGAATCACTGCATTCAAATGAACAGTGGTAAACAAACTGTATGAATCCGTGTCAATGAAAGTGTAGATGAAACAACACTTCTTCCGCAGGATGAATACAATAATTACCTTGTTACTGATACCCCTTTTCGACATTTCATGTAATCACCTTGTACGAGAGTGACGTGGAAAGAGCGAAGCAGGACCTGCTGCAGTAACACTTGCAGATAGCAACAGATCCAGACCTGTTTGCGGCCGACTGCAGCCGACGCTCCATCCACGCGGTCGGAGGCGTTCCAGCAGCGGTCTCCTCCTGCCTTCGATCCCGCGGCTCGACGCAGACTTAGCTACACGATGTCGTCTGGGATTCGATGAAATTTTTTTATTTTGAACCACAGAAACTTCTAATTATCATGTTAAACTTTGGTGAAATAATCTATTGACCTCTGATACAACTAAAGTGCTGTCAACTCGAATAACAGTAGCGTTAAATTCGATAAACGATCTGCAACTAGTAAAGAGACTATTATCAACAGCACTGAAAATTACTAAAAATCATTACTCTTGTTCAGTTCGGATTATTTATCATACATTTAGCTTGTTTGCTGGTTATATATGGTTACTTTTTGCATGAACCTAGTGTCATTTACACTGCTTGACAGACAACATTGCTTCACGTTCCTTGGTGGAGATTTCTTTAAAAAATAACGATCTTTAGCCTGGAAAAGCTGTGATTAAATAAAACGTCATGTTACATTAATAATAAGTAACTAGTTTTATTGTAATCTTGCGGAAATTGCACAACACGCTTTCAAACCATACACGCCACAACACGAATCACACTATACCCGAAAATTCCACTGTAAGACAAAAAAAGAATAAGGTGCACCACGAAGCAATTATCCGAATGCGAAGGAAATCCATGAGTGTGATGTAAATGAAATAAGTGATTACAGTTTCAGAAAAATAGGATGACTATTCAAGAGAAAGGGATTTTCTAACTCAGGAAATCAACAACGCGTTGATCTACCTCTAGCCCCTATGCAAGCATTTATTTAGCTAAGCATTGCTCAACAGAGTTGTAACATGTCCTCTTCGGAGATATCGAGCCAAATTCTGCCGATTACATCGTCAAAATCCCTAGTTGGTTCCCAGGCCCTGCCCATAAGCTCAGAACGTTCTTATTTGGCGAGAGATCTGGCTAACTTGCTGGTCAAGTTATAGTTTAGCAGGCACGAAGACAAGGAGCAGAAGCTCTAGCCGTGTGCGGATGAGCAACATCTTGCTGAAATGTAAGCCCAGGTTGGCTTGCCATGAAGGGCAACTAAGCGGGGCCTAGAATATCATTGGCGTGCCTTTGTGCTACAAGGGTGCTGCAGGTGAAAAGCAGTGGGTCCTGCTGTAAAAAGAAATGTCACCTCGGACCATCACTCTTGGTTGTCTGGCCGTATGGGGAACGACAGTCAGGTTGGAATCAAATCACTGTCCGGACACGTCTTCGGGCTGAAGTTTCATTGACGAGTAGAACTGTATTCTGTGATGAGTCCCACTTCGAACTGACGACCAACGAATACGTGTCTGGGGAAGCCCAACAGAGCGTTGGGATTCCAAGCTGACTGTCGCTCGCCGTACGGCCTGACAGATATCAGTGTTGGTCTAGGTTACCACTTCTTATCGTAGCATGACCCCTTCCATTGTCATTCGGGTCACGTCAACGATATTCTGCGCCCCGTTTTGTTGCCCTTCATGGCAAGCAATCGTGCACTACATCTCGGCAAGCTAATGACCCCCGGAAACAGCGAGGGTTTCTGCTGGTTCTCATTGTACTTTCTAAACCTTACCCTGGCCAGCAAGGTTGCCTGGTCTCTACACAATTGAGAACGTTTGGAGATTATGGGCAGGTACCGCCCACCATTTCGGGCTTCAGGCGATCTAAGGTGCCAGTTGGACAGAATTTGTCACTATATCGCTCAGGGTTGAAATGGTACAAATGGCTCTGAGGACATCAGTCTCCTAGAACTTAGAACTACTTAAACCTAACTAACCTAAGGACATCACACACATCCATGCCCAGGCAGGATTCGAACCTGCGACCGTAGCGGTCGCGCGGTTCCAGGCTGAAGCGCATAGAACCGCTCGGCCACAACGGCCGGCATCGCTCAGCGGGCCATCCAACAACTGTATAGGTCTGTGTCAAGTCGAATAACTGCTTGCATAACGGCTAGAAGTGGGCCAACGCGTTACTGACTTTCTCGATTTGTGAATCTCTTAACTCTCGACTAAATCATCCAGTTTTGCTGGAATGGAAGCACTGATCATTCATACTCGTATGGAATCTGTAGCAGAAACTAACTGAAAGTGTTCTAAAGCAAGTAAATGAACGCATTAATAAATAAAGGAAGTAAGGAACGGATGAGCCCTGTGAATAATGATGTAAACGTAAGATTAAATTTTGGCAGTTTTAAAAAGGGCTATAAGCCAGAAGCAATACAAGAATATGATTTGTATAATACAGCCAAAGGATTTCAACAGAATTTAACTTGACCTGGTTTCGATAAAGACTACCTACAAAATATTACAAAACGATTAATGTACCTGAGAACCAAGAATATATGGTTAGGACACCGAAAAACTGTATGACGTGACTGTACTCACTTGCTGTGACAGATGAAAAAATTACATACATCGGAACTGATATCACAGTGGTATTTGTCAATAGGAACTGTAGGTACATGACGTAGCACGTTACAGCTGCTAAGGGCTGTAAGAGGAAACAGGCAGCGGAGATGGCTTCATATTAAGAGAATCACTGGCCGAATTTTCCAGAAAATGGACACGAAACGAGTAGCACATTTATTAAGAATCGAAGAAATCAACTGCTTGCCTTACAAATATAGCATACAAGTGTTCATCTCGCAGCCCAACAAGTAGTATTACGCAAAACTAAATGTATGCAATACAATACAATAGCAGATATTCTATCCATTTTGTGCGAGAGCGAAATAGAAAGAACTGCATGAAAAGAAGGGAGGGGGAGACCATATTTTAGAGTCTACTCTGAGAAAAATGAGGCATCAGTTTTAGGCATTTCTTAGAAAGGGCTTTATACCGTTAACGAAAGTTGTACATTCAGAATGAAACTGTCGTTAAGAGAAAGGTGTTTGAATATTTGCAATTCTTCTAGCATACTAGGTCTGGAGACATTCTTTTCTGTGTGCAGGATACTGACGTCATCAACTTCTTTAAGTTTATGGTCTGTAATTAATAAATGATCAATAAAGGACGAGTTATATTAGTACCTTTTTTCTAAGACATGTTGTTTAAATCTGACAGCAATAACTGATCGTTCTATCTGTCCTATGTAATATGCTGGACGTTTGTCACAGTTAATTTTACAGGCACCTGAGTTTTTTAAGGGAGAATGCACTGGTTTCAAGCTATGAATTAGGTTATTTTTAAAACTATTCTTAGTAGAAAAGCTACTTTACAATAGTATTTCTTATGGATGAGACACCGAACCCTGTAAGATACAAGTCCTCAAATGGTACAGAATTTTTTTCTTTTCATTACGTTTGTTGTTAGAAGTCCGAAGATTGCACTTTTTGAAAATATTGTCCACTATGGTCGTTTCGTATCCATAATTGACTGGGATAATTTTATTCAAATTAATCTTAGCATCGAGTTTTTCATCAGATAAACGATTGGAAAGAGCTCTAAGGATGAAAGCACCATAGTGGACAATATTGTCAGGTGTTTATAAAATTAACTGCGACACATATACAGCCTATTACATAGAACAGACAGGACGAGCAACTGCTGTTAGGTTCAAATATTTACACTCTTCCATTGATGATCATTTATTACAGATTGGTTGGTTTGTGGGATTAAAGGTACCAGAATGCTACGGTCATCGGTCCCTTTATTACAGACTACAAGCCTAAAGAATCTGATGACGTCAGTATGCTGCACGTAGAGAAGAATGGCTTCAGAGTTAACATCCTTGTAGAATTACAAATTTTCAAACATCTTTCTCTTAATGACTGTTTCATTCAGAACAAACAGTTGCAGGTACGTTATAAAGATTTCTTTAATGACACGAAGTTCTTACTTAGAAACGTCTAAAACTAAATCCTCATTTTCCTTGTAGGCTTTAAAATATCGTCTTCCTCCTTCTGCTTTTCATTTATTACATTGTAATTCACTTCCACACAAAATGCAGAGAGTATTTGCTACCGCGTTGTCCTGCATAAAACTTGTTTCCCATAATACTGGCTGTTGACTTGCGAGACGAACACTTATATACTATTTCCAATATTTTTGTTACCGTAAGCAGTGGATTTGTTCGATTCCTGATAGATGGCGAGACTTATTTCGTGTCGACGTTGTGGCAACTTCGGCCTGTGAGCCTATTAAGGTAAGTCTGATCCCTTTACTGCGCTGCGGTGGAGAGGCGCAGAAAGACGCTACCAAACATTGTCCATATGAAATCGCACGTGACAGAACGCACTACGCGACAGCGAAAATGCCGGCGCGACACTGCGAGGCTAAGTCGATCGACTGGCCAACTAAGACGTCCCTTGCGGCGTCATGTGGTTCCGTTGTAGCTAGTGCGGTACAGCAAGTGTCGCGACGACATGCATCTTAAAAATCGCAGCTCTTTTGACGTGGGAAACGAATTGTTTAGGAAAACAGCGTTACACGAGGGAAAAATTAATTGTACGTGTAAGTTGATATTCAGAGTTCTATGATCCTCATTACAAAGGAAATGGGAGTAAACGTACCGTACAAATACCTAAATTCCTTTTTCTAGTTTATGAAACGAACGTTTAGGTCCTTATTGTTCGACGACATTGCCTGTAGCATGTCGGTTTCCAGGCCAAACAACATTGCGAGGAACTCAAGTAATCTTTGGATATATCCCGTATGTGGACAGCTTTATTGCGAAATTGTCTTCTATATGAAAATGAGCTCGTTATTTTATCTCTTTACTCTCTTCTTCGTTAACAACACTACATCGTGTCTGAGAAAATTGTGCAAGATACAAGTGGCAAGAATCACGTTCTATATATGTTCCGGAGCGAGACAGATGTTGCGACAGTAAAGCCTATACTTTATGTACAATATTTCAAAAGCGTTTTCTTAAACTCTTCATGCTCGACTAAGCCTGAACTGAATACCTTTTTCTAGCTGTCATCTGATTTTGTAACAAGATGTGGTCTCATCAAATACGTTTTTAGTGGAAAAACTTTGTGTCCAACAATCATGTAGGGAAGTTGTGGGGTGGCGGGTGGAATTAATGTTGTTATTTAAAATGTTTTCTTTGTTTTTCCCGGCTGATGCACCATATGTGGGGTGGCGGGTGGAATATATGTTGTTATTTAAATGTAGAGTGTAATGTAGAAAAGTTGCATTTCCCGGCCGATTCACCATATGTGGGACAGCGGACGGAATTATTGTAGTTAAACGTTCCTATTATTTATGCTGTGGTTTGCCGTTGTCAACACTGGCTCTCTAACTACAATATTGGCAACCAGAAAGTGATTAGCAAAACGTGAAGCCTGTAATTAGAATTCATAGTGCCCACTTCATCTGAGAAATACACGTATAGCTACAGCTTATAGCTCTGAGGAATTAGGAGATTGTCTGGGATTCGTAATCAAAAGCGATTCTCTCTAAAATGTTCACTATATTCTGAAAGTCACAGACCAAAAATAATCCACACAATCCAATTAACAGAGCAGTTTAGAGTCTAATGCGCTGATGCCACTATAACTGTTCAAATTAACTGTTTAAGTGAATGCTCGCCATAATTTGATGATAATGTTCATCAAACGCCACGCTAAATAGTGGTAGAATGTCTGACCCGCGGCGGCACGTGAAAATACGACATACGCAAACTGAAGATAGATCATTAAAGTCATCCCAGAATTAACACTTCACTCGAAAACGATTTCATGGTTACGCATATCCCGAGTAACTTATTACGGCATCCGAGGCTGTTTACAGCAATGATACCGACGCGACGCGACTCCCGGCACAGGTGGTGCGCTAATCAGCATCTGGAGAGAACTGGGGCCTTCTTCTCTCGCGCAGCGTTCTTATATATAAAGCCGCGGTGCGGATGGCTAAGGGAACGCCTGATCAATTCCGCTCTCCCGACTAGCCGCTGGGCTAGTAATGCATCACTTTAAGTTATTGAATAAATCATCGCTTCCTTTGCTGATGGCCGATGAAGCTCTCAATTTAAATGTGCATTCAGCACACAGGTAAGTAATCATAATAAAAGTCTGACGTGGCTAAGTCAAATATTTTGGGCGAGAGAATTAATTTAATTACATTGCACGCAGTAGACGAGCTCTGAACTTGCCCTTTGGAGTTACGCTATCGCTATAGTTTTATAGTTATTCAATTAAAACTTCTCACATCTTTATGATTATAGCGGATCTCCATTCTACTTAAATTTAAACATCCTAGCCTTATTTATTCGTCTACTTAATTTATCTTGCTTCCTTCATTTCTAAGACAAAAACCAGAACATCATGAATTTCAACTAAAATTTTAGTTTGTGACATCCAGAATACTGTTTCTACTAAATTATTATGCAAAAGGACTCTAAAACTAAATTTTTAAGTTTCTAGCTCTTTTCTGTTGCGCCAATGATTTTTACAGAAAAACGTCCAAATTTCGAAAATGGTTAAAGTTATTGAACTGATATTCAACACATATTGATTTAGTATTACTCCTGACAAGCTAGAAACGTTTTAGGTTATTTACTTGATTTTTAAAGTATTGCGCAACATTTATGACGTCAGAGCTAGTTACAGCGGACTGGCTGGCACACAATGGAAAGACTGATGTGAATTTTATACGACGTGAGTAGGCTGCTTCCCTACAAAGTCGAATTCTCATGCCTGGTATATTCAAGATATTAGTTTCCGGTTTTGTTGCTAAATCTGACCACAAAAAGATCTCTGCATTGCTGTTCTTTGCAAGAGCACCTAAGTTCACACGCATGTAAATTTACAGTTTCCCTCCTCACATAACAAAAAAATTTTCACATGCATATTACTTTCGTCCATTTTGCTTAGAGATTGCCGAGCGACTTACTTACAAAACTGGCTACGTATTCTCGCCTTACTGCAGATTATACATGGGACAATAAACAGAGCAGTGGCGTGCCACGCCGCTCTGCTGCAGTGCAGTTCTGCTCAGTGCGGCCTTACCTTCAGTCGGGTGCCACCTCCGGTGCCTGTTTCCTCTTACAGCCCTTAGTGGTGTACAGTGTGCTACGTCATGTAGATATAATTTTTACTGACAAATATCGTTGTTATGCCAGTTCCAATATTTGTAATTTTTATATCACTTTAAGAAGTGATTTTGTATGACGAGAGCATTTTTGATCGTAGATCTATTTTCATCTGTCATTGTATATAAGTATAATCATCTCACAAATTTGTTCAGTATAGTAACAATCTATTCTTGGTTTTCTCTACATTAATCATTTTCTACTTTTTTAAATGTAATTGTTTTTTTTTTATTTTTCTCTTGAAGAAACCCAAAGTCGATGAAGAAACTGGGTCAAGGTAAATCTTGTTGCAACCGGTTGGCTGTACTGTAGAAAAAAATATTAAATTTCGATCAATCGCTAGTTACGAAGAACGGTGGTATTTATTCTGTGTCGGAATTATGTGAATAAAATTTGTATGTTAAATCTGTCT
This sequence comes from Schistocerca cancellata, assembly GCF_023864275.1. Lineage (NCBI taxonomy): Eukaryota > Metazoa > Arthropoda > Insecta > Orthoptera > Acrididae > Schistocerca > Schistocerca cancellata. The sequence continues at coordinate 224,201,595 of NC_064628.1, forward strand.
CAACTTATACCCCTTACAATTTCCACGATCTATGTGCTAGCTTGCCCTAAAAAATAATCACTGCTGCAATCAAAACACTGTGTATTTTTCCACTAAATAACAATTTTCAGAATATATTAGCACTGCTGTAGTTGCTGACCACACGGTGCCGACAATCTGTGTACAGTGTTGACATTTTACACCAATACATGTACTGTGTTCATTACTGTCCGGATAAATTTTGGAATGGCTCAGCAATTGCATACATAAATTGAGAATTGTGCCCTGCTTCTTTCGGAACTACGTTACTCCTTTCCAGCACATACGTACATGCAACGTTACGCAATTTTGAAGCTGACTGATGTATACCTAGGCAAAGACCCAGGTGTCATTAACATGTTCCGTGCACATCTTCGAAAAAGTAAATCCAAAATTTCATTCTACACAAAGTATGAAAACTAATAACTCCCGTTTTCATGAGTGTGGAAACACCTGTTACGTATCCTTTTGTTAATTTTTAAATAAAATTGTCAGTTGGCTTCAGTCTTTTTGCCAAACAATTCTGAGGAATTAATAAACTTTGTTTTTTTTTTTATTACAACACTTTAGTCCTCGAAGTTAGACAGTCGAATCATCACCCTATCTTTCCAGGTGTTGGCAAACGTGTCCTACTAATGTTTCCTTAATAAATGGTCACTCACCACTTTAATTCTGTAAGTGAATGATAATTCTGCACAAAGCTCGCAGTAATTGTTCCGTTCGGATAAAATTGCTAAGCAATTCAGGGAAATATCTTTAATAAGCTTCGGGAAACACACGCTGCTTGGCCAAAGCGAAGTTTCGTTTTAAAATACATGGTGCCTGTTAAATGAAATATTCCGCGACAGAGTCTACACTCCGCTTAACGCAAATTACGAAACCAGTCTCCAACATAAATGCAGCAGCCGCTCGTAGGGTGCCGAACGGGACCACTAGCCACAAGATAGGGAACAAATGGGGTTGCAGTACGATCACAACAAATGCTCACACCAAAATCCTAATAACAACAGTTTGCTCAAGATGCACCTCTACCAATACAAAGCTGCAATAATCTAATAACTCATATAAGCCGACTCTCTATGTCTGAAGGGACTCGTGATCACACAGACGCCCAAAAACGGCTTGAAATGTTGTGTGACGTGTTTGGTGTCTGTGAGGGTACTTGTTTTGGTATAACCGTGCTGCCTTTCGACCGTTTGCATCTGCTTGGGCCGCGCTGGGTAGCCGATTGGTCTAGGGCGTCTTGTCACGCTCCCCACTTTTATTAATTGTCCAGCCTGTGAAGCGTCCCACGTTATATTGTGTACGTATCAAGGGATAATATCATTGTTCTTCTTTTGAGGACGGGGGAGGGGGGCACTGGGGGACGCGTACATCCCTAGGTCCACTGTTTCCGATGTGATAGTAAAGTGGAAACATGAAAGGACACGTACAGCACAAAAGCGTACAGGCAGACTTCGTCTGTTGACTGACAAAGACCACCGACATCTGAAGAGGTTCGTAATGGGTAATATCCAGACCATCACACAGGAATTCCAAACTCCATCAATATACACTGCAAGTACTACGACAGGTAGACGGGAGGTGAGGAAACTTGAATGTCATGGTCGAGCGGCTGCTGATAAGCCACATATTACGCCGATAAATACCTAACGACGCCTCGCTTGGTGTAATGAGCGTAAACATTGAACGATTGAACAGTAGAAAAACATTGTGTGGAGTGACGAATCACGGTACACAATGTGGCGATCCGATGGTAGTGTGTGGGTATGGCGAATGTCCAGTGAACGTCATCTTCCAGAGCGTGTAGTACCAACAGTAAAAATCAGAGGTGGTGGTGTTACGGTGTGGCTGTGTTTTTAGGGCGCTTGCACCCCTTTTTGTTTTGCGTGGCACTATCACAGCACAGGCCTACACTGATGTTTTAAGCACCTACTTGCTTCTCACTGTTGAAGAGCAATTCGGGGATGGCGATTGAATCTTTCAAGACGATCGAACATCTGTTCATAATGCACGGCCTGTGGCGGAGTGGTTACACGACAATAACATCCCTGTAATGGACTAGCCTGCACAGAGTTCTTACCTGAATCCTATAGAACACCTTTGCGATGATTTGGAACGTCGACTTCGTGCCAGGCCTCACCGACCAACATCGATACCTTTCCTCACTGCAGCACTCCGTGAACAATGGGCTGTCATTCCCCAAGAAACCTTCCAGTAGCTGACTGAACGTATGCCTGCCAGAGTGGCAGCTGTCATCAAGGCTAAGGAGGGGCCAACACCATATTGATTTCCAGCATTACAGATTGAGGGCGCCACGAACTTGTAAGTCATTTGTAGCCAGGTGTCCGGATACTTTTGATCATTTAGTGTACGTTTTCCAGTCGTCCCACGGGAACTTCGTAGCTACGAGATGCTTACCCAGACCTGCTATTTTTGAGCACTTAGTACAGCAGAGACACCTCTCTTTACGTCACAAATTATGCTGCCATCACCATCTGCGAGGACATCAAGCATTAAGCAACCAAGGGTACACAGCGACTGGAATATATCGCAGGTCACTCCCGTTTCAGGAAGGGCCTCCGTCTGATGTACAAAATTATAGAACTATATCCTAGACGTCAATCTGTTGTAGAATTATGAAACATACGTTACGCTGAAGAATTATGACGTTTTTGGGGAATGAAAATCTCCTCTATAACGATCAACATGGATTAAGCGAACAGAGATTCTGTGAAACAGCCGGCTCTGTTCCTCCGTTAGATACATAACACTGTAGACAACGGCGCTGAGGTTGATGCCGTATTCCTTGACACCGTCCCGCACTGCCGTTTAGTGAAAAAAAATACGAGCTTATCGAGTATCGGAGCGTATTTGCAACTGGATTCAAGACTTTCTTGCAGATAGAACTCAAAAAGTCGCTGTTAACACAACAAAATACACACATATAAAGATAATTTCCAGAGTACCCCAAAGGAGTGTGATATGACCGTTAGTGTTTACAATGTATGTGGATGATCTAATGCGAAACGTCGGAAGTTCTTTAAGACTGTTCGTAGATGATGCAGTTGCCTGTAAGAACGTAGCAAAACAGGAAGGCCGTAACGATTTGCAGGATGGCCTACAAATTATTAATGGACGGTGCAGGTCCTGGCAGTTGGCTCTGAACGCAAATAAACATAAAATATTGCGCATACAAAGGAAAAGAAATTCATTGAAGTGCAACTACACTATTGATGACAAATTGCAGGAAACAATATCTACCGTAATACGTTTAGGGGTAAGTATTCGGAGCAACCGTAAGTGCAATGACCGCGTAAAACAAACAGTGGGAAAATCAGATGCCAGATGACACTCTTAGGAAGTATCTTAAGGAAATGTAATTGATCCACGTAGGAAGCGGCTGATAAAGCCCTTGCTAGACCGTACCTTTAGTAGTGTTCATCAGTGTGTGACCTTCACCGGGTAGTACTGATAGAAGAGGCAGAGAAGCTCCCACGAAGAGCGGAACGTTTCGCCACGGGATCGTATTCTCGCAGCGAGACCATTACACAGATGCTCAATAAACTCCAGTATCAGGCGCTTCAAGGGGGGCGTTTTGCATCACATGCGCTTCACTATTGAAATTTGCACTGAATACTTTCCGGAAAGAGTCGGACAACATGTTACTTCCTGCCACATGTTTCGCGAGATTACTGCGAGGAGAAAATTCGCTATGTTAAAGCTAATAGTAAGTTTTCGATGATGCTGAGCCAAAGTCATGCAATATTTTTTGAAAGACCATTTGACCGACATTTTACTGTGTATTACTGTAATGAAACTTCTGTACAATCTAATGTTCGGATTTTGTGCCATTATCAACTGCAATGCTAAACGTTCTTAGACCACTAACGCGTCATATCTGTAAAGGCAGTACAAAGTAGTTAAACAAGAGTCTTGTTTACTTGCTTTGGACTGCCTTAACAGATACATTTTGTTAATGGTCTAAGAATTTTCAGCATTGTAGTTGATAACGACATTAAAGCAGAAATATAGATGATACGGAAGATAAATACATGCATAGTCAAATGGCATTCAAATGCCCATTAAAACAAATAAATAAATAAAACTAATACAGGTGTACCGAAAATTATTCTCCCTACGAACCATTCACGACATGGCGTGTGGAGGGGGGCAGTTATGGTACCTTCCACCACACGCCGTCAGTTGGCTAGTGCGTATTGATGTAGATGCAGAATGGACTCAGGTCTGCAGTAATAATCTTGTAGCCTACAGCTGACTAGTTGACATAGATCATTGCCTCGGGTCACGTCGAAGTCCAGGAGGGTATTCACTACAGCTTAATATTGGCCCTATATGTCTGATTTCATGTCAGTGCGCGTGTATCGAGCAGGTATTCGCCTGGAAGACAGCACTTCCCGACCCGACCAGCAACTGAGTATAACAAGCAATGTGACTCTTGTGACCAGATGACAAATTTCCCTTGACTCACGATCAGTCTCAATGATCCCTCGCCCACTGTGATCGTAATCGACGATGTCGTTGACTCTACATGGGAACATGTGCGTATCTACTGCTGAGCTCCATCCTGAACAATGTGTACTGAACGGTGAGATATAAAACAGTTGGGCCTGGACCAGTAATGCACTCTGTCTTCAGTTAAACCACAGATAACCGCCTATTCTGCTTTACACAGCCGGAAAGTCGCCTACCGCCAGATTCTGTGACATGGCACGGTCGTCTAACATTCTGTCGCCTCCTTTCGTTTCACCATCTTTCGACCATTTCTCACAGATACTCACAACAGTAGAACGTGTATCCCCGAGAGTCTCGTTCATAGACGCTATGCCTGAACGAAGTACTCTTTGTCCAGGTCACTTAGATCACTTCAGTCACTGCATTACCCCATTACGGGTCCGTGTCGTCGGTAGAATGCCTCCCTAATAATTGTCTTTCAGCTTATTTACTTTCGTTGCTGCGTCACAAGCCAAAAGGCGGCCTTTAGACTCGCGTTGGGCTGTGGTTATAAAGTTTTGGCTCTTCGGCGTGATTTCCACATGGTGTATGATTCACACCTCTCTTTAAACGTAGATAAATGAAAGCTAATTCCATCACAAAAGTGAAAGGACCGCATATAATCTGATTACAAGTGGTGGACGTCTAGTGTACGTTATATTGTGTACGTATCAAGGAATAATATCATTGCTCTTCTTTTTGGGGTGCACAGGGTGACGCGTACCCCTAAACTTTTCCTTCTCCAAACTAACTTCTTTACGATACTAGAGAACTTTAAAGTTTGCCATCGATTTATTTCACTGGAGTCAATCGGATTTATTTCCCTTTCTCATGTAGGTAATCGCAATATGAACGATGCTAGTGCAGTATGTGATGGGGAAAGCGATTCCTGTAACAGTTTCGAACTTTTCGAAGCGGCAGGCAAACGTTCTCGACAACAGAATCTCTGGTAGCCAATCTTTCGGTCCACCATCTCGATCCGTAACTGAGCCAAAGTTCGGGAAACGGCATACTTGATTATTCACTTACGCTTGCCATCTCATTGGTTGTATGCGTGATTCTACGCTGTATCCTGCCTTTCATTGCAAGACAGCTTAGAAGTTAAGGTAAGATGAGCAGCGTAATAACAAACTGTTTTACTTGTTCTCCTTCTGTTAAGAAGCTAAAAATTGCGAATAAATCTTGTGCTAACGAAACTTCAGGAATTTACACGTTGACCGTGGATGACGAAAGTGAAAATATATACTTGAACACTGAACCCAAGTTCGAAGTTACAGTGAACGAACGCTGTACAGTAGCAAGTCACTGGATCGTCCAGAATGGCTCAAGAAATCGCATTCTGTGAGAAAAATGATCGGTAAATCGTTTCAAACAAAAATCTTGGCTGAAAAGTCTGCAAAGTACAGGAAGTTTGGCGTACAAAGAGATAAAAATGTCACCGAACAACATTGGGCTACCCTATCTGTGTCGTCTTACGGTGATTCAAGAAAAGAAGAGATGAATTCTTTTGGTATGAAAATATTTATACATAAAGAAAGTTCCGTTCAGAAAGGTGCTGCCTAAAAAAAAAAAAATAGTTCAAATGGCTCTAAGCACTATGCGACTTAACTTCTGAGGTCATCAGTCGCCTAGAACTAAGAACTAATTAAACCTAACTAACCTAAGGACATCACACACATCCATGCCCGAGGCAGGATTCAAACCTGCGACCGTAGCGGTCGCTCGCCTCCAGACTGTAGCGTATAGAACCCCACGGCCACTCCGGCCGGCGCTGCTGCCTAAATAATACTTTGTGCTAAAGAGAAGACTTTGGAAAATGCTTGGTCCGCAGCGTTTCCAAATGCACGGGAGGTGACAGCAAATATATTTCGTGCTGCTATTAACGTCGTGGAAAAGGATGTATGTGGCAATGACTTTCTGACCGAAAGTGGTCTTCAAGAACTTTACTAACACGGGTCGCAGTTTTCATTCCGGAGAGAGGGACACTTAAACGATCGCAGAATTATTCGACAGAGACGAAAATGCCATCATCACTATTTCCTGTTCCCAATGCAGTGAAACGTTTGGGGATATCTCGAAGTAATGAACCATGATCACACCTACAAGATCCTTATTTCATCTTTTTATAATCATCAATTGATGTTCGATAAATTGGTTGGTGCTCCGCTGCAGCTGCTTCAACCTATGGGTTATGTACGCTCTTGGTTTATAAAAGGCAGACCTCTTGCTACTGATTCGAAGAGTAAAGTAAGAAGGCGAGAAGTCTATAGTAGCCATAAACAGACGTCAATTTGGAAACTGTTATAATATAAGGGAATGCTATTAGAATTAAGTTTTATGGTTAAATAAATAATCAGCTACATCGAAAACTTCAGTAACTTTCGCTGCATTATATATAGTGTAAGCTTACCCCTAAACATTTTTAGGAAGAGAGCACTGCGCAGAAGGAACAGCACATCGGATGTCTCGGAAAAATTTAATGCATCAGTAAACGATATCCCATGCAGGACGCTAGTGCGACGAGTTCTATGATCACAGTGTTTGGGGTCCTTGTCAAGCAGGCGAATCAAAGGAAATTAAACGAGTTCAGTGGCGCACTGTTCGAATTTTAACAGTTCGGTATATCACAGAAGATAGCGTAACAAATGTACGGCGAAATTAAATGGGTATCCTTGAAGACAGATGACGAATTTCTCGCGAGTTAGGAGTTAGGTAACTTTCGAGGCGGAAGATGACTGTGAGACCATTATGTTTGCACCTATGAAAATCTCTGGCCTTGGAAGTAGCGTAGCGTTTCGATGGCAGCGACGTGGACTACGAGTCGTAAGTATAGTGCCATTACAGTTTAGGAATCTGACGGTGAGTTCTGACCCCAAATTCTGAGTTTGATGGTGTTCATGGCGTATAACAGTCGAGAGTGGTGCTTATATTTTGTAAGGCAAAGATGCCGAGGAGATTGGCTTGGCTGAAAATGAATACATATCGTACGCCGTGATCGCATTGTAGACACATGTATTGTTCCAAGACGATCGCTTTCAACAGTCTTGTGCTCCTATCACCCGATCTTACGGAATCTGTCATAAAACTGCCGTATTAAATTACACGAAGTTAAAGGTAAAAGGCACTCCCCTCATATACATGTCATGATAGAAATCCAGTTGACACAATGCACACAGCTGATACAATGCGCGCAGATGATAAACTGCACAGAGTTGGTAAAATCCTCGTATCGTCCAAGCTTGCCGCACTGCACTGCGCTGCCGGCGGGTCGCTACCTTGGAGGCGGCACACCCGCTACGAAGTTACCTAATTCGCCGCTGGATGCCGTGTATCGGACATGCTAAAAATGAACTCCGCAGAGCACTTTCTTAGAGCTCGTCGTCTCTCCCCGACCACTTGTAGCGGTAATTAACGACTTGCAGGCGCGTCTGAAATTAATTTACCGGCAGTTCGCACCTCGGCCGCCTCCCAGCAAGTCACTGGCGGATCCACAGTGCCCGACACTTTCAGCCTACTCCGCAGTTCACAAAGCTACCTGATGGCGCCCCTTGCAGCCGCACTCTCTTCTCTCTTCTGCGTCTGCGACCTGCTCGCCCCCTTAAACAATCTGCGATGAGCCCTGGGTCCCTGTAAGTCTGGCACTACGTGTGAAACAGCCATACCTACCGCATGGCACGTTCATTGGGAACAATGTCCGCGCATCGTCTTTTCGATAACGCGAGTGTTTGAAGTTGAGCGCATGTGCACTTTTAAGTATGCGTATGAGTTAGTGGGTAGCAGCCGAGTACGAATGCATGCAGCCATGAGTAGTCGAAAGAATCGCGTGAAACTGTAGAGATGCGGTGGACTGTTCCGTTGGCGGTTCCCCAAGTGAACTTTTTCTCTTACAGGATTGTTTTTGATCCAGTTCTGCAAAATGATGTTCACGGACTTATAACTCTGCTGCTACGACGTTACCCTTACTTTACGGTGGCAACAAGCACGGTAGCAAGTCGCACATAAAAAGAACTGAATAAACGGTTGAACCGTGATTTATTTTCAAAGATTTCTTAAGAATTTATTTTATTTACTAACGATTCATCAAGAACATTAACACATTTAATCACACTTTGTAAACATGGAAGTAGTTGCCACGGAGTAACTGATGAAATCATAACCAAATTCCTTTTAACAAATGGGAATTTTATTCACTTTAATGGTGCCTAAAGCATTTTTTAAAAGAAACAGAATTAAAATTATAATCGGAAAGCACCCTCAAAATATCAAAGTTACAATCTATTCAGAGGCAGAAAGAAACAAGTTTTGACTGTACGAGCTTTTGGGCAGAGAACCTTGCCGCTCCGTTTTGACACGGCCGTAATTACGACCGCTCACAACAGCCTCTGAAAGACTACACTGGTGCAAATCTGCAACACACCAGATTACTTTAAACTAACAGTTTTAACAAATTACACAAGCACACAAGCTATGCACCCCCCGTAGGAGGGATGGAAATGGTACAAAACACTAACAATAAAAATATTAACCTTGCCACCGAAGGTGCAACTTGATTTTAACTTCTAAGAAGAGTCTTATGGTGAAAGGGTGGCAACTTTATATACTAAAATAATCATTTAAATAAAAGCCCATGAAATGCAATCTTATATACAATTCTACAAGGTTAGCCAAACAATAGTAAAGACGCTCTACAGTACACAGATACCGCCTCTCAAAATCATAGGCAATAATATCAAAGTTTCCAAAGATCAAAACATATTTTAGGTATTAGTCTGTTACACTCCAAGCAATAAATTCGTAAACACACCAAATCCGGCAAACATGACAGAGGCAGCTACTAACGTACGGTAGATTGATAGGGAGATTACCGAATAACCCGAACCGCAGGTTGCTCAAACCCGCCCCTACTCCACAAGGGAAAAACGGACCACCCAATTTATAAACAACCACCTTCCCGCGGGTGGGCGACCCCAAAGCAAAACGGCTGGTGACCTCACCAAGAAAACAAGTAGAATTTAACAAGAATAAATCAAACAACATACCACCAATCACTTAACTTCTAATAAACTGCGATTTCTCGAGAAGACGTGGCGCAGCACCCCCAAATCGCTCTCCCGAACCGTCCGCTGCCAGCCGCTTCAACAGACGCAGGAAGGCGCGCCGAACTCCCGTCTCACGGCGTCGCAGCTCGCACCGGCCAGACTGATGTCGTGGGTTGACTCCTGTTGCTCTCGTGTCGACCGCGAAATCACTACCCCTCACTAAACGCCGCAGCCCACTGGACTCACGTTGTGACCTCACATGCGCCAACGCTCAAGACGGACAAGTGATGTGTCTCAGTGTGCGATCGACCAACCGATCAATCCAACCACCAATGACCATTGCCTGAGCAAACTCGAACAGACTGGGAGCCTAACACGCAGACTCAGATACAGGAACTAAGCCCCAACCGAGCGACCACTCGCTGAGTTCTCTTACTGGTGGAGTGGAAAGACTCTCATTTTGCCGGCTTCAAAGGTTGATCTGAACGACAGACATACTTGCACTCCGAACGACAGACAGACACTAACTGCCTAACAAATATGGAGGAAAGACAGACTAGTAAGCTGCGGACGAGAGACTGACCCAGACTGACCACTGGCAAATTTTTTTTTCTTTATTGTGATTTCATTCCCCTGCCCCATACGGGCAGGGGAGGGCTGTCAGCGGCACAATCCGCCGCTCTTCAGCCGAGTGACGTGAAAACGTAAAATAAGAATAAAATGTTACGTACAGAAGGCGATAAAGGGGAACTTAAAACGGAATAATGGGAGAAAATAGAGGTAATAAATAGACTAACATGGAGATGTTCATGGAGGACAGTTACAAAATAGTCACCAGAAAGTTAAAAAACACAGTTGGCGATTTTTCAAAACTCGGAGAAGACACTGAATGGACATGCACACGTTAAAAGTTGGCCACAGTTGTAAAAACACTCCAGAACAACACACTGAAAAAGCCACTTGGAGCACACACAACGAAGAATAAAACTGCTGGTGGGACCTGCAGAGGGAAAGGGCAGAGAGGATGGAAAAGGAGGGGAGAGCAAGGGGCAGCAGGGGAAGTGGTGGGATGAAGAGAGGAGGGGCATCAGTGGGTACACGAAGAGGCAGGAGACATGTGGGGTGGGAGATGAAGAGGAAAGACAGGGCAGGAGAGAGTGCAGAGACATGGAAAGGAGGCACAAGAGATGGAGGGGGAGTAGGAGGGGGAAGCCGCTCAGGAAGAGGGAGGGGGAGGAGAGGGAGCCCTGAGGAGGAGGCAGGAAGATGGGGTTAGAGTTGGTAGGAAGGGTAGATGTCAGGGCGAAGCTCATCATCCGGGAGGGACAAGTTGTGTTGGGAAAGGAGATGGAGGGTGTGGATATGGAGAGAGGATGTGACAAAACAGTAAAGGCACGGCAACTAGTTGAGGGTGGAGAGGAAGGGAGACACCAGTGGGTGAGGGGGGATCAAGGCGGCGGACAATATATAGTGTGCAGATGTGTTCAAGGAAAAGGAGAAGGTGGAGGAAGGGGACGAGGTCATAGAGTATGCGCGTGGGGGACGGAAGGTGGATGCGGAAGGCGAGGCAGAGTGCATGGCGTTCGAGGATTTGGAGGGCTTTATAGAAATGGGGTGGGGCGGATATCCAAGCTACCATGGCATAACAGAGGATGGGGTGGATCAAGGATTTGTAGGTGTGAAGGATGGTGAAAAGATGCAGACCCCATGTCCGGCTGGACAGGAGTTTCAGGAGGCGGAGGCGGTTGTGAGCTTTGTTTTGGGTGGTAAGGAGATGGGGAGTCCAGGTGAGGTGGTGGTCGAGTGTGAGGCCAAGGTATTTGAGGGTAGGAGTGAGGAGGATAGGACGGCCATAAATGGTGAGGTAGAAATCATGGAGGAGGAAGGAGAGGGTGGTGCAGCCTATGATGATTGCCTGGGTCTTGGAGGGATTAATACGGAGGAACCACTGGATACACCAAGCGGTGAATTGGTCAAGGTGGGTTTGGAGGGTCATTGGGACCGTTGAATGGTAGGATAAAGGGCTAGGAAGGTGGTGTCATCAGCGAACTGGAGAAGATGAACAGGAGGGGGAGGTTTTGGCATATGAGCAGTGTACAGGAGATAGAGGAGAGGGGAAAGGACAGAACCTTGGGGCATGCCGGCAGAGGGATAGAAAGTATGGGAGTTGTAATTGTGGATAGTCACATAGGAGGCCCTATGGAAGAGGAAGGAAGCAATGAGATGGACGAAGTTGATGGGGAGAGCAAAGGTCTGGAGTTTGAAGAGGAGCCCGGGATGCCAGACACGGTCATAGGCATTCTGGAGATCAAGGGAAACAAAGATAGTGGAGCGTCGGGAGCTAAGTTGGAGGGAAAGAAGGTTGGTAAGATTAAGGAGCTGGTCGTTGGTGGAGAAGGAAGGCCGGAAGCCACATTGGGTAAGAGGAAGGAGGCGGTGCTGGTTAAGGTGACAGTGAATATGGCGAGAGAGGATGGCCTCGAAGACCTTACTGAACATGGAGGTGAGGCAGATTGGACGATAAGAAGAGGTATCAGAGGGTGGTTTGTCAGGTTTAGGGAACAGCAGGACACAGGAAGTCTTCCACAGGTCAGGGTGAAATCCAGAGGAGAGGAGGACGTTGTACAGGGTAGCAGACAGGAAGGATGGAGGGGATTCCTTAAGGTGACGGTAGGTGATGCCATCATGACCAGGGGCGGTGTTGCGTTTGGAGCGGAGGACGAGTGTGATGTCTTGTGCGTTAATGGGAGTGTTGATGGCTGAGGGGGTAATCGATCCAAGCACTGGAAGCTAGGGGCGAGCAGTGGGACAGAGGTGTCAGTGAGGTCAAGGGCGGTGGGGAAGAGGGAGTAATCAAAATGGGGATCGTCAGGAATGGCGAAAACCTTGGATAGGTGGGAAGCAAAATGGTTAGCCTTACTGAGGTTGTCAGGAAAGGATCGATCGTGATGGAGGATGGGGTAATGCGGGGTGGGATCGCTACCAGTAAGGTGGTGGAAGGCTGACCAGTACTGGGAGGAGTTGACAAGGAGGGTGGAGTTGAGGCATGTGCGTGTCTAGCGCCAGTCCCAGCGTTTCTTTGCTGTAAGGAGGTTCCGGATATGTCACTGTAATTGCCGGTGGTGGGTGAGAGTATCCCGGTCACGAGTGTGGAGGAAGGAGCGATAGAGCCTGCAGAATTCACACAGAAGAAGGACGGCCTGTGGAGAGAGTGTAGGGTGGTGAGGATGGATGAGTTTGGTAGGGACATGAGCCTCCACAGTGTCAGTGATGGTCTTCTGAAGGAAGGAAGAGGCATGGGTGATGTCATCAGGGTGGTGAAAGGTGAGTGGGGGGCTTTCGACCTTTAAGGCAATGGATTCCCGGTAGGCATCCCAATTGGCATGGTGGTAGTCATGGACAGACTTTGGAGGGGCAGCTGGGCGGGTGGCTGCAGTGGTGGGACTGGTGGTGGAGATGGTGAGAAGGACAGGGAGATGGTCACTACCAACAGGATCGATGACATCAACAGCGATGCGACCTAGGAGGTTGGGGAAAGCGAGAATAACACCTGGGGTGGAGTTACTTTCAGGACGGTGTGCTGTGGGAGAGGAACAAGGTCACCATAGAGGGTGGCAAGGAACTGAAGCCACCACCAAAGGGTGGCAGGGTCATGGCTGTGGATGTTGAGGTCAGCGGCGATCACATAGGTGGAGAAGGTACAGTCAACATGGGAAATGGAGTCAAAGGGGAGAGGAGCTGCAGGGTGGACATAGATAGTGGCACAGGTGATGGTGAGGGAGGGAAATAATAGGCCAAGGAGAAGGTGTTCGGTCAGGTCATTGAGGAGGGGTTGTGACCAGACAGGGAGATGCCTGAGGTGGCCTATTGCGACCCCGCCTCAGGCTAGGGGAAGGGGATTGTCAGTGCAGTGAAGGAGATAGGGGGAGGTGCAGACAACATGGTGACGTTGGAGGAAGGTTTCATTAAGGATGATGGAGTCAACCTGGTGCTGGGAAAGGGTATGCATGAAGAGGTATTTGTTTGCAGGAAGGGAGCGAATGTTGAGGTGGAGGAGACAATACTGTTAACGTGCCAGGAGGTTTGAGGTGGGAAGGATGTGGGAAGGGGAGAGAGGGGCTTAAACAAGGGTGTCAAGGCGGGTGAAGGTAAAGTGGGCCTGGTTGTGGGAGTAGGTGGCGTAGGTGTCTAAGTGAAAAACAGAGTGGACGACAAGGGAAATCTGCTGGAGTGTGTGGGGGCGCTGGAAGGGGTGAATGTTCTGCAGGACGATGGTAAGGAACCGGATGATATCTTCCGCTATAGGGGGAGGGCGGAGGGAATAGTTAGGGTGGATGGGTGGGTCAGTGGGGGGAACGGGGACAGTGAGTTCAGGGTTGGTGGGAGGGGGATTGGCTTTGCATTTGGTGGAATAGGTGGGGTGAGGTTCATTGCAGGTGTTGCAGGAAGGGGGAGGCGAGGTTGGGACACTAGAGAAGTGGGAGGCTTTACAATGGGGGCAGGTAGGTGGTTCTTGCAGTTTTGGGTGAGGTGGTCATTGTACAGAAGACAGCACTGGCAGCAGTAGGGTTGAGGAGGGGAACGGGACGGGTCAACAGGTTGGCGGCAGTTGAAAATCGGGGCTCCCTGCATGAGGAGGTGGTCGATGGAGTAGGCGGACTATGTAAATATACGCATGGGGTAAGTAGGGCCAGAGGAGTTGTAAATATGGTGGGCATAGTGGACTTCCAGGGCGTGTTGGGTGTTCAGTTCCGCCAACACCTCAGCCTCCGTGACCACAGGGCTGAGTTTTGTGATGACGGCGGTGAGGGTTGGCGGACGACAAGGCAGTTGGGGCCGACGAGGAGAGGAGGATGTAAGGAATGGGGTGAGGGATGCATGGGGCCCAAAGGTGATGCTGGGAAGGCGCCAGAGGAGATCAGTATACAAGGATGGAGAGGGAGACTTGATGAGAACAGAGTCTCTGTGAGGGATAAGATGGGTGATGGGTGAACTGGGGATGTACTTCCGGATTTCAAGGGTGAGGGTGTGGGCATCCAGGACTTTTGGATCAGGGTTAGCTAGGACGAAGGTATACAGGAAGGGGGCTGGAGAGGAGGTAGGTGGGGTGATATCCATAGTGGGGTCAGTGGGAGGTGGGGCAGGCAGTGGCTTTTTGGATGAGGGAGTAGAGGGGAGGTCGCCTCTGGACCGTTTTGAAGATTTTTTGGGGGGTGTTGCCTGAGAGGAGGGATGCAGGACTGGATGGATGGGGAGGTGGTGGGAGGCAGGGCCCTCCTGTGAGGCAGTAGCACTGGATGAGAGGGTAGGGCGCCCTGTGGCGGCGACTGTGGCGCGGCGGGCGGTGACTCAGGCAGGGGAAGCAGTGGTAGGTGCAGGGGGGAGAGAGGGAAAGTCGTCTCGGCGGGCGGCAGGAGCGGGAGGGGGGGTGGGAGCAGTGGCAGGGGCAGGAGCAGCAGCAGATGCAGTAGCAGGGGTAGGAGCAGGAGTGACATACAGGTGGGAGGGAATACAGTGATGGGGAGGAGATAGATGGGGAGGAGACTGTGAGTAGGGGAGATGGATGAGACGGGTTAATCCCAGAGGAAGCACTCCATGATGTCACAGTGGGGGCAGGTGAAGGGGAGGTGTAGATGATGGTGATAGTGGGGGTGTCCATGATAGCAGGCAGTCCCCACTGGCGACAGAAGACGCCGAAGTACAAAAGGAATGAAAATGGGGGGTGGCGTCGAACACTGGGCGGCAGTGAGCACAGGGAGACGGCGGCGGCGGCGGCGGTGGCGGCGGCGGCAGCAGCAGTAGCAGTAGCAGCAGCAGCAGTGAACACCGAGAGACGGCGACAGCGGAAGCGGCAGGAATAGAAGCGAGCACAGAGAGACGGCGACCAGGCGGCGGCGGCGGCGAGTACCGAGAGACAGCGACCAGATGGCGGCGGCGGTGGCGGTTGGCACCGGGAGGCGGCGACCAGGCGGCGGCGGTGGCAAGCACCGAGAGCCGGCGACCAGGCGAGGGTGGCGGCGGCGGCGGCGGCGGCGGCGGGCAGCAGTGACGGGGTACAGATGGGCAACAACACGACAAGCACAGTTGGGGCTCTTCCACAGCGAAGATACACCCTGAGAGTAGCCCAGGCAGTGCGAGTCCTCGATGAGTAAGTGAGGGAATCCAACCCTCGAATGCCAGTGGCGAACTTTTTTTTTCTTTATTGTGATTTTAATACCCATAGAAAAACAGGTAGGCTGGCAGCAGCACAATACGACGCTCTTCAGCCCAAGATATTACAATGGTAAATCAGAGAAGACACATGAGTTGGAACAAAACAGCGGAAAAAAAACAGTAGACACATGAACGTAAAAAACATGAAGCCGTTCGCACTCGATGACAATCCACACTATAAACTGTTGACACGACGCACAAACACTGAAGATGTCGATGGCACTGGTGAACGATGGAGTGTGACAGTGAACACTGAACACTAAACACGACGACACACACGAGACACTGATGGCGATGATCTCCTGCGCGCGAATGTCCATGTAGCATGTGCGAGTCCGGGGACCTGCCAAGAGGGGTAGAAGGGTGAGGGAGGGGAGAGGGGAGAACAAAAATGCCAATGGCTGAGGAGATGGGAGGAGGAGTAGACGGACGGGGGAGGGGAAGCCTGGGGGAGGAGTGGGGAGAAATGGAGGAGGGAGGGAAGGGGGAGAGAAGGGAGGGAGGGTGCCCAAAGGAGCAAACACAGGAAGAGGGAAGGAGGATCAAACTTGATAGGAGGGGTAGATGGAGGAGAGGAGGGCATCATCAGGGAGGGGGCACAGGCGGAAGCCACCTTGTGAGAGGGTAAGGAGGGTGGAGAGATGGAGACCGGGTGGGACGTGGGAATACAGGTGCGACAGTGGGTGGGGATGGGAGAGGATGGGGGAGACTAGCAGGTGAGGAAGATCGAGTTTTTGGGAGGTGTACAGGATCCATATCTGTTCAAGAAAAGGAGGAGGTGGGGGAACAGAATGAGGTCATACAGGATCCGCGTGGGGGAGGGGAGACGGATGCAATAGGCGAGGCAGAGAGCATGGCGTTCAAATATCTGAAGGGATTTATAAAAGGTAGGGGGGCAGAGATCCAGGCAGGATGGGCGTAACAGAGGATAGGGCGGATGAGGGATTTATAGGTGTGGAGGACAGTGGAGGGGGTCCAGACCCCACGTACGGCCGGAAAGGAGCTTAAGGAGACAGAGTCGGGAGCGTGCCTTGGCTTAGATTGTCTATAGATGGGGGGTCCAGGAGAGGTGACAGTCAAGGGTGACACCAAGGTACTTAAGGGTGGGGGTGAGGGCGATAGGACGGCCATAGATGGTGAGATAGAAATCAAGGAGGCAGAAGGAAGGGGTGGTTTTGACTACAATGATCACCTGGGTTTTGGAGGGATTGAGCATTTGCAACCAATGGTTGCACCAAGTGGTGAACCGGTCAAGATGGGATTGGAGAAGGTGTTGGGAAAGCTGCAGAGTGGGGACGAGGGCAAGGAATGGGGTGTCATCGGCAAACTGGAGAAGGTGGATGGGGGGTGACGGTGGCGGCATGTCCGCCGTATACAAAAGGTACAGAAGGGGGTAGAGGACGGAGCCTTGGGGCACACCAGCGGAGAGGAAAACGGTGTAGGAATCCATGTTATTTCTCTGCCTCATGATGACTGGGTGTTGTGTGATGTCCTTAGGTTAGTTAGGTATAAGTAGTTCTAAGTTCTAGGGGACTGAGGACCATAGCTGTTAAGTCCCATAGTGCTCAGGGCCAATCCATGTTATGGATGGTGACGTAGGAAGGACGGTGGGAGAGTTAATGGGAAGGGCGAAGGTTTGGAGCTTGAAGAGGAGACCAGAATGCCATATGCGGTCATAGGCACGTTCAAGGTCCAGGGAGAGCAAGATTGCGGGGCGACAGGAACTTAGCTGTTCAGAAATAAGATGAGTGAGGTGGAGGAGAAGGTCATCGGAAGAGCAGGACAGTCGAAAGCCACACTGGGTAACAGGAAGGAGGTGGTGCTGGCGGATGCTGGTGGATGCGTCGGGTGAGGATGGATTCCAGGACCTTGCTGAAGACCGAGGTAAGGCTGATGGGACAATAGGAGGAGACGGCAGACGGCAGTCTACCGGGTTTAAGGAACATCAGGATATGGGAGGTTTTCCACAGGTCGGGGTAGTAGCCAGTGGACAGGACTACATTGTAGAGCCTGGCCAGGGTGGAGACGAAAGAGACAGGAGCTTCACGAAGGTGGCGGTAGGTGACACGATCGTGACCAGGAGTGGTGTTGCGATTTGTGTGGAGTATAGCAATGAGATCCTGTGTAGTGATGGGGGCATTGAGTCCCATGGGTGCAATGTTGTCCAAGTACTGGAAACCAAGTGCGAGGGGAGGGACAGAGGTGTCAGTTCGATCGCGGACATCCGGGAAGATTGAGTAATCGATCTGCAGATCGTCGGGGATAGAAAAGACATCGGAAAGGTAGGAGGCAAAGTGATTGGCCTTACTAAGGGTGTCAGGGGAGTGGGGGTGATCATCATGTAGAAGAGGATAGTAGGGGGAGGGTTTAGTTCCAGTAAGGCAATGGAAGGCTGACCAGAACTTGGATGAGTTTATAGGTAGGGTAGCATTTAAATCGGTGCATGTCTGTCACCAGTCCTGGCGTTTCTTAGCCGCGAGCAAGTTTCGGATGTCACTGGAGTTGCCGGTGGCATCGTAGTGTGTCTGGGTCATGCGTGTGGAGGAAAGAACGGTAGAGACGGCGGGATTCCCGGAGGAGGAGGATGGTCTGTGGGGGTAAGGTAGGACGGTGGGGGTGGATGGCGACAGTAGGGACGTGGGCCTCCATGGCCTCAGTCAAGGTCTGCTAGAGAAAGGAGGTGGCATGGGTAACATCGTCAGGGCGGTGGTAGGTGAAGGGGTGGAGAGGGTATCCCGGTAGGCATTCCAGTCGGCACGGGGCGGACGACCATCTGAAACGCTGAGGAGGACAGGGAGATGGTCGCTACCAATGGGGTCCAGGACATCCACCGCTATGCGGCCAAGGAGGTTGGGGGAGGAGAGGATGACATAGTGTGTGGAGTTGGATTCGGGGCGGGTGTGCTGGGGAATGGGGATGAGGTCGCCTTGGAGGGTGGAGAGGAACCAATGCCACCGCTGTAAGTGGGTGGCGGAACGCCTATGGATGTTGAGGTCGGCGGCGATCACGTAGGAGGAGAAGGTACGATCAATGTGGGAGAGGAAGTCGAAAGGAATAGGGGCGTTAGGGGGGACATAGATGGTGGCGCTGGTGACGGTAAGGCTGGGGAAGAAGAGACTAAGGATCAGGTGTTCGGTGGGGTCGGGAAGGAGAGGTTGCAGCCGAACCGGGATCTGGCGGTCGTGACCAATGGCAACTCCGCCACGCGCAAACGGGAGGGGATTATCGGAGCAGTGGAGAAGGTAGGGCGAAGTGTGGACGGTGTGGTAGGGTTGGAGGAAGGTTTCATTGACACTGGCGAACTCATAGCGCCCCTTAAATGCACGTGTACAGGCAACCTTTGCCCTTTCCCACCAGAGGGAGACACCAAAGCTGCGATTGCCACAACGGCGCCACCGCCAGAAACGGTGGGCGACTGCTTCACACTACGCGCTGTGGCGCGCTCTTCAAAACAGCAATTTGTACCACGACTCAACGGTGCCCCGTAAGATTTCCTACCGTAGGTCTCTTCTTGTTGTCTTGCTTGAAAACTGCAACTTCTCCATTACAACTGCGGTGTACCATAAACTCTAGGAAGCTCAGCGTCTACAGGGGAAAAGAGGGGGAGGGGGGCCTTGTCGAAGCAAGAGGGGCCGTTTGCCCGCTTCTGATATCTGAAGTTATAGACTTTCCTATTCCCACGACTTGATTGTCTTCTTCTCTCCTAACGTGCTGATTAAACATCGTCGGGACACAGTGTACCTTTAGCAGTCACTACGGTAATTAAGTCTGCTTGTCTATTAGGCTGTTCACGAGAAATGTGTCGCTCACACCTTACGGAGAATTTGAACGTTTAAGTAGCTCGAAGGTGCTTGTGATATGATTTGAGGCATTGTCGCTGGAACCGTCATTGTCGCCAGCACGGTCAAGAGTGTGTCGGGACGTGACTAAGCTGCATCAGAGTCCCATATCGGAATGTAAATCATGTTATGCAGAATGTGATAATTGCTTAACAGCTGCTTTGTCGCAATGTGGTTGGCATGTTGTGACAAATCGGACGGACGCATACAGTATTCATAACAAATAAAAAATATTGTTGCTGCAATGTTTATGTACATGAAAAGATAAATTATCGTAAGATGTTTGGTTTTATATGACCGAGAAACTTCAGTAACGTTCCTAAAGTCCAGTGCTTCTTGTGTAAAAGCTTGTTTGCGACAGTGCTACGCAGCTACTTAAAAGTTTTCTTGAGTGCCAGTTGTTAAAGTATTTTAACCTTACTCGTACAATAACGAACGATCAGTAATTAGCTGTGGCCACACACGCGTGATTAACCATCATCTACAAATCTAGGCACCAGCTTGTGAACTGCTTCGACGTCGTCCTTCATCGCGACCTGACGGGGGTTCCAAACACTATGTCGCAATGTGGACAGAATGTGGTTGCATCGTACGTACCGCCGAAAGGTAAGTAATGTTGCGTCGTGCTCCAGTTGCACACTAGCGAAAATACAAATGCATTACGCATGTTTCATTTCGTAATGCGCCACTTAGAGATGAAGTCTTGTAATAAGAAACAACAGAGCTACGCCGCAAATATATGTGAGGCGCCTACAGTTTCATTTGCACAAAGGCACTTCTGACACTGTCTTGACGTCAAGACTGCTAACAACTTTCACCGATCAATTGTGGAGTACTATTCCACACGTTTCCTCTGTCGCTTAATCGCACAGTCCTTGTCGAGCTGTAGCTGTAGCTCCAACACCCTGACTACGAGATTCCTAGCACGACAGCATGGCAGCAGCACACACGTGCCCCTCAACCGTCATCAATATCCACAAGATCGCCCCTTGCACTTACTGTGCCACGGATTCCAACAGTAATTTACCATTTGTTTCTGGCGGATTACTGTTTCTGCATTCAGTTTAACACCACACACACACGTAGTTGATTCTGAAGAACACAGCTATGGTGTGTTGCAGGTATGTAAATGTTTACTTTATCAATGGACTAAGGTACATCAGATTAAAATAAAATGTCATTATCTTTACACGAGAACTGCGGGGGAAACGTATCATATTTCAACGTCAAAACTTTCCTCCTCAAAGACTGGGACCTTTTCAGCTCAGTGTAATATAACAACAAGGCACCTGCACCCAGGGAGCTTGAACTTTGGCAGTCCAGTTGGTTTGACTGTACAATAACGTGACAACATGAACAAATCAGGTCTGCCTTCATTTAGTCGTAGACTTTTAAAAGGCTATTCTACTAGCCAAGTTGGAAATTTGTTACTCAGATCTATTCCAGTGGTTCCCAACCTGGAGGGATTACCCCCTGAGTATTAGGACAAGGCCGGACGATTGCAAAGAACCGTTATCCAAGATGGCGGCCATGACATCAGAGACATACCCCCTGTGACGTCAGAGACACACCCCCTTCTGACGTCAATCAAGATGGCGGATTTTGGCGGTAAGTTTGAATTTTGGCGGGAAGATGAGGTAATTGGCCTACCTCCACTAACCTAACAAAAAATGGCGCCAAGTTCAAACTTGTCTATTTCATATCACCGCCACCATTCCAAGGCACCGTTATTCAACATGGCTGCACCCAGAGTATCCACCACGTGGTGTGTGTCTAGTTCCTATCGCCGCCAACAGAGGGCTCTGTCATCAGCTGATGACGTTGTGGGGTGGGGGAAATGGCTGGAACCAATAGGATCCCTTAATTGAGTCACGTGTTCGACTTCTACAAATGGGATTCAAATATCCTATGACATTGTAGGAGATATAGGTTAAGCTCAGCAGCTCCGGAGCCTCAGTCTCGGTCAGTCAGTCAGCGGTGGACTAAGAAGAACAATCCTGAAGCGCCAACAGCTACAGCACCAGTCGACCTCCAGCACAGTCACTCAGAACAGTATCAACCGGGAAAGTAAGTATCATACTTCACATTATTCTATCTCCTTCATTATCCTTATTATTATTCTTCAACGTTTTCACGTATTCGCTAATTTCTAATGCTTCCTCGTCTTTTTCCAACAGAGTCGAGCGCCACCATGCCTAACTCCGCAGACGTGTCCGGACCTACACCAGCGGCAGCCGGCTCATCTGATCCAGTAGCGACCACCTGGGATCCTGCAGCCCACCTAGCTCACATGTTGTAACAGGACAATGAGTTGCTGCTCTCCATCCCACTCAGCAACTTGTGCGATGAAGACGCGCGACCTACTCACGACACAAAGATTTCAACCACTGGCGGTGTTGAACAGCAACTAAATGGAGGTCAGTACTGGGTGCCGAAATATAACTCATCCTAATCGAACACTCCTTTGATAGTGTAACCACCGAGTTTAGATACTGTAGATAAAAAGAATACGTCGAGTGCAGGTACGCTATTCACCACGACATACAAATTAACCCCCAGTGGCTCCAAACGTGTGAACATTGCTATAGACGTGCATCGTGTCTGGGGGATCCAAGCTGTAATGGAGATTGAAAATGTTTCCAAAGGTGTTAAAGTGCGAATTTCTGAGTTCGACTGGGACGAGATGTACGGTGTGTCAACCAACAAATGACCTCCGAATATAATCTAACTCATTCCCCAACAGACATTCGCCTTGCAGATGCTACACTTTCTGTTACAACTGTATATGATGACTACGCCTTATGCGTTGAATGGGGTGTCAACTGCGTCTATCTAAGACATCCATCAGTTATGAAATTATTCAACCTAGACTCCTCCATACGGCTTGCTCTCGAGAGACTGAATCGTTGGGTGCTTAGCATAGAGGCAGCATACAATGATGTTCTCAACTCTCTACGTGTTAATAATATACATATTGACGATTTTGAGTAGCACCATCGTTCGCATATGACCCTTAAACCTAATGACTTCCAGTTGAAATGCGTGAGATACGTGCAGGATTTATTGCCAACCAAAAATAATTATTTGGTATATATTGTACAGCTGCTAAGAACAAATGTACACATTATGATAATGATAGCACGCAAATACTACATCTAGTGTATGACTTTTAGATAAATAATTTATATTTAATCTCAACTCGTGTGTGTCTTTTATTTCATACCACCATTGCCATTATAATCAAATTATTCCAATATTTTTTTTAATTCTACTCAAATTATGATCATGTTACTCCTCATACTTGTTTTCTTCGTGTAGACAGTATAGCTCAATCCGTTAAGTGATCGAACTATACTGGCTACACACAAATATTATTATTATTATCGTGCCAGTTACATTTTCTATATTTATGTCAAGTACTTGTTTGTACATGGCTCATTTACTATCATGGCTGGCTGGGTGAAGCACACTCGGCACAAGGACTTTATTGTCGGTCATTGGTCGTGTCAAGATTCAAGTGAAGAGCAGAAGAAAAACAAGAAAAACGGAATAATCCTTCCCGGTAATATACGAGCATTTATTGTAGGCCCATCCTATTGCGGCAAGACTAATGTTCTCATGACTCGGCTAACGCATGTAGACGGTGTCCGATTTGAAAATGTCCGTGTATTCTCAAAAACACTCTTTCAACCCAAGTGTCATCAGCTATTGCATGAGATATTGCGAGGTGTAGATGGTGTTACATACACGACATTGAAAACTGTGATATCCCCCACCTGAAAAAGCAAAACCAAACAGAGTATTCATATTTGACGATGTTGCCGTCGACAACCAAGTCAAAATTCTGTTTCGGTCGTCATATGGGTGCTGACGTATTTTATCTAAGTCAAACATATTCCAGAATCCTCAAACAACTTGTTAGGGATAATGCAAACCTCATTATAGCCTTCAAGCAAGACAATCTTAATTTAAAACACATTTACCAAGCACATGTGGGACGGATATGTCGTTCAATCATTTTGTAAAAATATGTGCAGACTGCTGGAAGCATTCACAATATGGGTTTCTCGTTATTGATAAAACAAGAAAACTGATTGATGATAGGTACAGACGAAACTTTCAAGAGTTTTTGCATATATAGCAAGGTAAGACAGGTTAGCACATCAGTTTACGCCACACCATGGATAAATTCGCGCGTATGTCCTCCTCTCAACCCGAGAGGATCGGTGTACACAGACAGAACATTCGCTTGTACTTGGATTCGAAAATTCAGGCTATGGCGCATAAAGTTGCAGGTATGGGCAGGGAACAACAGACGTATTACCAGACCCTTCTGAGAATGGTGAATGCGTTAAATGAGCTAGTTAATCAAGTCAGTAGGAAAGTAACCGACTTAACTGAAAAGGTCGATGCTATTCAGGGAAAAATAGATGTAGAATTGCTTGTTGTTGGTAAGGGAGATCACGATAATACTAAGAAGCGGAAGAAAACGTATTGTGTTGACAGGAGAGCCAACACAGTGTTACTAGAGGAGGCCAAAATGCACGCGTTTTAGCTCACGCAGGCTGGCGTGAGAAGGGAAGAACTATACTGACGTGAGGTCTGGAACATGACAAGGAATTAGAATTCAGAAAGCGGACGTAGCTAGTTTGATACTTAACTTTAATCCATTAATGATGAACGTCGCTCTTGACGTTACATGATTCACTATACTATCGGTTCAGAACACATTCTTGAAGAATATGGCGCCTTGCTAGGTCGTAGCAAATGACGTAGCTGAAGGCTATGCTAAACTGTCGTGTCTGCAAATGAGAGCGTATGTAGTCAGGGAACCATAGCTAGCAAAGTCGGTTATACAACTGGGGCGAGTGCTAGGGAGTCTCTCTAGACTAGACCTGCCCTGTGGCGGCGCTCGGTCTTCAATCACTGATAGTGGCGACACGCGGGTCCGACGTATACTAACGGACCGCGGCCGATTTAAAGGCTACCACCTAGCAAGTGTGGTGTCTGGCGGTGATACCACAAAATGAATGCATATATAAAACCCCACGTCGCAGACATGTCTGATTAGTATACGCTGAGATGTCGACGACCAAGCAGAAAGTCATTCAAGAGCGTAAAGCAGTCCGTGAGAAATTACGGCTGCTGAGGTTAGGGCATATTGATCGTCAGCAAACACTAAGAAAGACCTTTAAGCCCGTTACTGAATCCCTCCGACAGCTCTCACCGAAAACAAAACGCACGATAACGACAGCCTTGCCATTGATGAATTCATTATTAGTCACGCTCCAGGTCAGATAGATAGAACATTCGGCGTTAGCCCGGGAAGACCGTACATGTTGGGCGCGCATCCCATAACTGTAACAGAAGACAAAATACATATAGGTGATAGACGGTTTGACCGAACACCAGGCTTAATGAACCTTATTTTCCTAAGACCTACCAAAAGACCTATAAATTATTCAGTTAATGATAAGGACACGTACCGTGAAATACTACACATGACTGGTGTACACAAGATCACCAAAAGCCTAAGCAACAGCAAATATAAAACCATTATAAAACCAATGCTTTAAGACCAAAACACCAACAACGGCGCCAGCACCGGTGATAGTATTGACATTGGTCTTAAAGCAGTGAACAATCGAATCCCTCACTATATATATTATGATGACCCCAACGAACTAATGGATCGACTACGTCTGCTCATGGCATCAGCTGCTGCAGGTAATACAGTTGTCTACATAATCTCTGAGCTTCGAGAGAGAGGTATCACCGAATAAGTATGGAGACCGTAGTTCGAGAACTACACAAACCAGCACGCAAAACATACCCAGGCAGGCATGTCATGATTAAAGGGTTGGATGACTTGTGGCAAGCTGATCTTGTAGATATGCGGCTATATTCACATGAGAATAATGGCTTCAAACACATTTTAATGGTTATTGATACATACTCCAAATTTGCATAGGCATCACCATTCAAGACAAAAACCGGCCCAAATGTCACTGGTGCTCTTGAACGCTTGCTACAGACAGGAACCAGTTGATGCCTGGACAATCTCCAAACCGATCATGGTGGGGAGTTCTACTATAGGTTATAGGTGCTTCAAGACACTGATGCAGCGGTATGCAATACATCACTACTCGACATCCACTCACCTTAAGGCGAGTATCGTGGAGCGCTTGAACAGAACAATAAAAGGCCGAATATGGATGCGGTTTAACCTTCGCGGGTCATACAAATGGACAGATCTCCCCCCAGAAATGATTGCTCAATATAATAGAACCAAACATAGCACAATACAAATGCGTCCAATCGATGTTCATGATAACACACTCATGGATACCGTATACTTCCGCATTAAGATACTCGATCCATGCAAACAGAAATTTAATGTAGGTGATTTGGTGCGTATTTGAAAACACAAGACCGCATTTGAGAAATCATACTTACCGAACTGGTCAACTGAGATATTTACAGTTTCAAATGTGCAGCGAACGAATCCTAGAACTTACGTATTGAAAGACAGTAAAGGTGAAGAAATTGCAGGCTCCTTCTACACTGAGGAGATGCAGAAAAGCTCAAAACCAGATGTTTTTCTCGCGGAGAGAGTCATAAGACGACGTGGAAATAAGGCCCTAGTCAAATGGCTTGGTTTTACTGCTACACAAAACAGTTGGATTGATGCTAGCGATTTGCTATACAATGAGCATTCATCGCCTACAACCGCCACAGTAGCCTGACATGCGCAATCGAAGACACATTAGAGGAGGCGGTGGTGTTATGGACAAGCTACCTGTGGAATTACTCATCGAGGGGTATAACTACTGCGGACTTGGGACAAAGCTTCAGAAGCGCTTGGCGCGAGGCGGTAAGGAAATGTATCTGCTTGACGAAGCGTGCATGGAACACGACATTGCATACGCAGCAAATAAAGATCTATCAAGTCGTCGCACTGCAGATAGGATTTTAGCTGATAAGGCTAAGGCGATACGGAAAAGAAAAGTTATTGGTATAGGTCAACGCATCGTGGCATTCGCAGTTGATAAAACCATGCATGGAAAAATCCAGCTAGGATTAGGAGTGATGAATTTCAGACGAGTTATGAACGCTGCACGACGCGCACTACATAAGAAGAACAAGAAGGGTTGTTTGAAGAACTGTATCCTGACAGCGATGTATGCAGCTAAAAACGCAATGAAGGACAAAGAATCACCAACGAGAAGAATAAGAAGATCAGTTAAAGCACCTCGTGGTCTACCAATACCCACGACATCCGGCCGTTTTATTCCTTTTCTCATCCCGGCCCTCTCTGCACTTTCAGCAGTAGGTTCGCTCGCCGGTGGGGCTGCAGCTATCGCTCGAACGGTCAAGAATGCGCAAAACTCGCAAACCCAGTTAGAAGAGGCGAGAAGACATAACCGCATGATGGAAGCCGCAGCCATTGGAAAAGGCCTGTACTTGAAGCCGTACAGGAAGGGTCTTGGTCTATTCATAAATAAAAAGAAAGCCGATTAGTGGTCCTACGAGATTGGCCACTTACAAATACGGACCTTTTTAAGTTTGTTAGGCATAAATTCATGATACCAAGAATCCGTGGTGTGTGTATGAGGGATACATTACCAAAGACTCTGTGGAAAACTGGTGAATGCGGTATTGTGAAGTTAGATGTTGCCGGAGGCTCCGGCAGCCACTGGGTGGCGTACATTATGAAAGACGTTGGGGCAGTGTACTATCTCCACTCCTTTGGTGAACTGCAGCCACACGAAGAATTACTACAATACTTCACTCACAGAAGACATGTACTATACAAATATCAACGGTATCAGAACATTAATACATACCTCTGCGGACATCTTTGCAGCATGTTTCTCTTGACGTTCACAAAGAGGAATAAGAACAATATCTAACGTATATAAGCAGGATGTTTAAACATTCATTCATCAGTTGGCGTTCAGATGCTATGTCGTATACTTTGACGTTGAAAGGACGGTCATCTATATTGTGTGCTAATTACTTCCCACCAACTGATTTGAGTGGAGGTCAATGGAGTGTTGCATTGATTGGACTGCAGACGTACAACAGCATCCCGAATATCACCGACGCTAACAATAAATTGCATCTCGATATTAATGGTGAAAAAGATATTCTTGAAACAGAACCTGGTGCATACGATATTGACGATTTAAACGACAAAGAGGTACTGAACTACGTGCAAACATCAGTACACTTAAATCTGAAATAAGAACTGTAAATGCAACGATTGACTTTAAACAGAAACTTACAATAGGACCCCTGCTTGGATCCACAAAAGGGCAGATTTCGAAGAAAGGTCCCACTAAATTTTACAAGTCGAATCAGTCAGTGGATACACTCCGAGTCAGCACAATACGTGTCGAGTGTAACACTGCTACGAACTCCTATCTCAACGATACTCTCATTCACACTACTTATGGATTCTCCTCCTCAGTTGCAACAGGGTATAAGATTGTTGAGACCCCTGCCAATGCAATATATCTTCCAGTGACTGCTCAGACATTGGGCTATTTGGAGCTGCGTATTGTGGATCAGAATAATAAACTTGTTGACTTTCGCGGTGAGGAAATCATTGTTCGATTACATCTAAGACAAGATTAGCGTGCGGTATAAAACAACTGCACGCAATCCACAGCGCACCCTTCCACTACCGAACAGCGGACTGACAACACCTGCGAACTACGAATCTCTTAAAGCAGTTCGTCTCAAACCCCGCAATGATGTCATCACTCAATATAACCAGTCCAGTAGAGTATGATGACAGAATTATACATGAGGAATACTTCTCTCACAAACCTTACGCTTCAACCACGTTTAACAAGAATGATGATATCAGGATTGTCATACAGCACCAGGACGCACTCACGCTTCCCTGCAAGAGTTTCATATATCTCGAGGGGTCATTCAAGAAACCTGATGGCAGCGATACCGTGGTGTCCAAGCTGACACGCAACGCATTGGCATTCCTCTTCCAAGAGATTCGCTATGAACTGAATGGTTCTGAGATCGATCATACGCGCAATGTCGGCATAACATCGACCCTTAAAACATAAGTCTCGGCATCACCAGCAGATCTGCTTAGTTTAGAAAATGCTGGATGGTTCATAGACGAGGTGAAGGATAGAATACCCCAGTAGTACAAGCGATTTACTGTATGCATAGCTCTAAAAATACTAATGGGATATTTTGGGAATATGAGACAGATTACTATGAACGCTAAACAGGAACTCATTCTCGTGCGGAGTGCGACAGACAATAACTCATACATTCAAGGAGCTCAAGAAGAGAATAGCATCACAATCAACAAATTAATACGGAAAATGCTTCACACCAGTGTATCCGACGAGCTACGTTTGAAGCATTTAAAAGTGCTGAATCCAGGTACATTTCTGTCGCTGACATTCCTCTCATGGGAGATCTACGAGTACCCGGTGATACCGACCACGAGCAGACAAACATGGGCTATTAAGACCTCCAGTCATCTAGAGACACCCAGATTCATCATACTTGCATTTCAGACTGATAGAAGAGCAAATACAGCAAGTGATTCCACTGTGTTCGATAACTGCAAGTTAACCAATGCCAAAGTCTGCCTCAATTCAGAATTCTACCCATATGACAATCCACATCTGGAATGGAAAGAAATAATGTCGTGTGACTAGGGCCTCCAGTCGGATAGACCGTTCACCAGGTGCAAGTCTTTCGATTTGACGCCACTTCGGCGACTTGCGCGTCGATGGAGATGAAATGATGATTATTAGGACAACACAACACCCAGTCCCTGAGTGGAGAAAATCTCCCACCCAGCCGGGAATGGAACCCGGGCCCTTAGGATTGACAGTCTGTCGCGCTGACCACTCAGCTACTGGGGAAGGAATGAAAATGCATACAACGTCGGGTATGACATGTATGCAAGGTTTCGCCATTCTTACTATGTAATTGCAGAAGGAGAGGGAGGGGGATGTCTACTGAGCCCTTGTAAGTTCAAAGAGCTTTCACTGATCATTGTAATAGACTGCTCTTAACAGAATGGGATAATTAAGTCTGGGCTTATAGACGTGCGAATTGAATTTGAATCATCGACAAATTTCCCAGAATACACCGCTGTATATGCCTTAGCCCTACATGACAGAATAATCAATTACTGTCCGCTCACAGGTGTTGTGCAGCGAGCTGTATAAGTGAATATGTGCCGTCCTGTGCATTGATCATTTGACTATGGCGTCTCAGCCGGTGAAGATCATTTTAGATGTTCAAGGATTCCATGATGGAGAGCGTAGGCAGTTCGTATTTAAAGATGTTGCTTTTGTAGCCTACACACAAGACACAGGAATAATTGAAACCTTCTCTGCAAATATTCGATCACCAAGACCGTTCACGCAAGTGTTTTACAAAACACGGACCAGTGCACTGTGGTTAACTAATTTTTATCATGGAATTCACTGCGATGATCCTGGCATACTCTATAAAGATATGGTGACTGCACTTATATTATTCGATCAAAAGGACACCATCGTTTATGTGAAGGGAAAGGACAAAATCTCATGGATTCGTCGAATATTTAAATTTGCATCTATTCAAGAACTTGAATCGACTGAAGAACATTTACCAAAAAAGTGCTTTTGTATCTGCATATGAGAATGTAAAATTTCTTTTAAGTTTTATTACAAATAAATAATAATTTATAACATTGACTGTTTTTTATTTCTATGACACCCAACGTCCCTAGAAATGAAAGTTTATTCCTTGATATTGTATATGAAGGGAATTCCACTGGAACTGTCCGGGAGAGACACATACCTCGGCCTTTGACGTGCTCTCTAACGCTACCTGAGTCAGTAACAGATCAGCTTTCACCTCAGCTGCGTGGAATGCACCCACTGTCACAGATCGGTGCCGATGCGTCAGATGCCAAACTCGTGGCCGCCGTCGAAAGCGACAGATACGCACCGCTGCTGACGTTTGGTAGGGGGGGTGCGTCAGTTGCCGGCCTCGCTGCCGCCTTCGAAAGCGGCGCTGCACTCATCTGCTCACCTGCGTGGAATCCACCGGCTGTCACAGTTAGCTGCCGCTGCATCAGATTACGGTCTCGAAAGTAGCTGCTGACGTAGGGCTGTAAGAGATAGCGTTGCAGAGCGCTGCGTGTGTTCGTGACAACCAGGCCAAGTCTGGCACTTGTCATTCAAAATTGATTCTTTTTTAAAAGCAGGAAACCTTATAGGTTTCTGCAGTGCAATGTGGCTGTATCTACATATTCAACACACACACACACACACACACACACACACACACATACATACATTTACAATATTTTAATAAAAAGGATGATGATTATTTGGGTATGAAATAATAACAACATTCAACATTTTTTTTTTTTAGAATGAAATAACTGAGTTTATTATTGACTTCAGAATTTGGTTTTTGACGAAAGATATGAACGTTCACATCTTTCCAGATAATTGTTTTTAAAAAAATTTACATAATTCAAAAATGTCTAAGCAGAATTCCGGAAACATCCCCCAGGCTGTGGCTAAGCCATGTCTCCGCGATATCCTTTCTTTCAGGAGTGCTAGTTCTGCAAGGTTTGCTGGAGAGCTTCTGTAAAGTTTGAAAGGTAGGAGGCGAGGTGATGGCAGAAGTAAAGCTGTGAGGATGCGTGAGTCGTGCTTGGGTATCTCAGTTGGTAGAGCACTTGCCCGCAAAAGGCAAAGGTCCGGCACACAGTTTTAATCTCCCAGGAAGATTCATACCAGCGCACACTTCGCTGCAGAGTGAAAATCTCATTAGGTATATGGATGTCGAGGTGTGGTATACTGCTGAGCGCTTTAGCAGACCCACGTACCTCCCTCTCGGAAAATCGGGCCATAATAGCGCTCAAGGTGGATTCTCGGTACCACTCAGCAATCGATGTGCACCGAGAAATAACGCCATTGTCACCCCGTATATAGTGCAGAGTGGTCGTCTCCACGTCACCTTGATGTTTAGGGTGGTGAGTCAATTCATAGCATAATACTGCACTGCATTTAATGGCGTTAAATGCCGCATCTTCTACGACTTTGAGGAGCTCGGCCTCCCAGACTGGGAGGCATGCTTCCAAAAACATTACAGGATCGCGATACCTCCCACCCAGATTCTCAATTCTGAAAGAGATTCGCCCCCCAAAAGCCCTAACGATTGCTGAATATTCTAATGGGGTCATTACGCCGTTATTCTGATCCAGTTCACTATCTATAGGATGGGGGAGAGAACTACTGACAGCCACAGGAAAATTACTATTACTACTATTACTACAACTAGGAGTCCACCCGGTAGATGAAGGGGCTGGTATGGGGCTTCGTGATCATGATTTGCAGGGACAGGTATGCTTCTCGAAACACATACCTTGCGTGAGCGGCGGCGGCGAGCTGCTTCCGGAGGAGGAAGAGGAGGTGGGGACAGCCGGCTTGAAGGGCCAGGCTGTGGCGACGGCGGACGGGCTGCGCTGGTGCTGCCTCTACCTGCCTGTGGAGCGGGGACTCGATGTTGTTGTTCTTTGCGTCCAATCAGTTGAGTTGCCCCAGGACGACAGAGTGGCTGCGGCAGCACTGGGAGCGGAGCGTGCGCGTTCTCTGCAGCCGCCTCCCGCGTAGCCCTTATAGGGGCTATACAAAGCGCGGCGTGTCTTTTCGGTTAGGTGCGATCATGCCCCTGCCCCGCAACCACCGCTCTAGGTACACGGCCTACGACATCTGATACACCTGTAACATAAATAAGAAAAAAAATTAATTTAATGATTTATATTTAAAAGAGCGATAAATAATAATAAGAGTAAATAATGATAATTATTTGAAGGAATGTTAATGTTCAAAATTATTCACCTTCCCCACTCTGACTCCATGGTTTGAGCAACTTATTGCCAAAATCAAGTAGGTCCTCAGTCAGTCAGGCAGGTTGATCTGTTCCTCCTTCTCCTCCTCATAAAATGGTTGAAATTGCTCTGAGCATTATGGGACTTAACATCTGAGGTCATCAGTCCCCTAGAACTTAGAACTAATTAAACCTAACTGACCTAAGGACATCACACACATCCATGCCCGAGGTAGGATTCGAACCTGCGACCGTAGCGGTCACGCGGTTCCATACTAAAGCGCCTAGAACCGCTCGGCCACACCGGCCGGCTTCTCCTCCTCCTCCTCTAAACGCTGAGTGTCCTGTGGGGCGGACGCCTTTTGAACGCCACCGCCGCCTCCTTGAACGCTTTGGGTGGCACACCCATCCCTGTGTGCTGAATTAGGAGCATCTACAAGGAAAAGACAAGATTATGAAGACTAAATGTATACAATCGGAAAATGGGTATTTATATTAGATGACATTATATCAGTTTACGAACTACCTTTTTATTAGAAATGCGCTTGAGCCCTCTCCATCTCGAGCTGCTTGTCTAGATCAGCCAAGATTCGACGGAAGAAATCTAGAAAGATGGAGAAGACTGCATATAATATCGTGTATGGATAGGAAAGTGTGCATTCACTTAAATGATAGAGAAATAAGCAGACGAGCAAAGATAGACAAAAAGGAAAGGAATGAAATGTTTATACAGAGCACTGCAAAACAAATATAACAGACACACAACACGTGGAACCTCGATCTTTATAGGGAGCACAATAAATAAATATAACACGTAACACACTGAACATATAGACACACACAAACCGTTAAAAGACCTAGCAATCTTTACAGAGAGAGGTCCAAAACGGACATAACACGTAACACAGAATAAACACACAACGCATGGACGAACAATATTTATATAGAGCAGTACAAAACAAATATAATACGTAAAATAAAAGATTCTGACACGCAAAATAGAGGCAAAAAACACGGGGACAAACAATTTTTATAGAGAGAGAGGTCCAAAACGGGTAAAAGACGTAATCCGGAACACACACACACAACACGTGGACGAGCGATTTTTATAGAGAGCACTATAAAAGAGATGTAGCACTCATACACAGAGTTAAAGGGTACAGACATCGGAACACTGAAAATGTACTTGCCAGGGAAGG
The DNA here is from genome assembly GCF_023864275.1 of Schistocerca cancellata. Lineage (NCBI taxonomy): Eukaryota > Metazoa > Arthropoda > Insecta > Orthoptera > Acrididae > Schistocerca > Schistocerca cancellata. The sequence continues at coordinate 224,235,303 of NC_064628.1, forward strand.
GAACTTCGTCCACATGAGCACAATTGCTGCTGTCGCTGCTGCCACTGGCGGATCCTGAACGCTTCATTTTTGCAAAGTTAATTACGAAGAGGGGACAATTACCGGACGAACGATGTATACGAGCAGAGTGAGAGTGAGGTGGACCGTGCACTGATTTATGTAGGTCCTGCCTAGCTCGTGTATCTAGGCGGGGGGTGTGACATAGAGAGATGATGCTATCTCTCTCTCTCTCTCTCTCTCTCTCTCTCTCTCTCTCGCACCGCGCCACGGCAGTGTCCTCTTGTGGTGGCGATAGGAGCCAGACACGCACCACGTGGTGAATACACTGGGTACAGCCATTTTGAATAACGGCGCTTTGGAATGGTGGCGGTGATATGAAATAGACAAGTTTGAACTTGGCGCCATTTTTTGTTAGGTTAGTGGAGGTAGGCCAATTGCCTCATCTTCATGCCAAAATTCAAACTTACCGCCAAAACCCGCCATCTTGATTGACGTCACAGAGGGGTGCGTCTCTGAGGTCACAGGGGGTGTGTGTGTGTGTGTGTGTGACGTCATGGCCGCCATCTTGGATAACGGTACTTTGCAATAGTACTGGCCTTGTCCCAATACGCCCCTGTGGGGTAAATGGAATTTACTGAGAGGTGAAAACAAAAGTTTTCGACTGTCGTCCAATCAACAAACTAAATTATTTTTAAAAGATTATTACTATTGTCACTTTTCATAAGTCAGTAATAATGATTACTTAAGTTACCAATAATAACGTTTTTTTTAACAGTACCAGTCTTAAATTGTGACACAGTGTGATGGAGTTTACAAATTGTGAAACCTGTATATGGACAACATATTCCTCACAAAGTTCACGCACTGCAAACATACTTTATATTTTGTACCATTCATCGGTGACATTAAAATTAAGACCTACACATCATATGTTCTCAAATATCTCATGAGTGTGCTTTCACCTAGTTGTAGGCACGAAGGGAAGTCAAATGCAACCCGAACACCCGCAAACATCCATCTCAACGTGGCCATGGAAAGATTCCATTCAAAAGTAATCACTAAACACGTTAAGATATTTATCCCACTAGGAGATGAGACGAACAGTTACTTTTGCGTGGAACGTTGTCTGCCGCTGACGGGTGCTGCACTTTATTTTCCATTTTGCACAAGTTCTTCCTCTTTTTTTCTTGTCTGATGATTACAAACAAATCACTTTTTTCGGCTATCGTTCATACATTAATTTCATCACATCGTGAAACCATTTTAAATGCCGTTTTTCACATCTACGGTGAGACGTATCCGTAACGTAAGTGTCTCAAGCGTTGGTCAACCGGAATTTAACGGCTTGCAGCAGGGTAACTCAACTGTGCGTCCGCTGAGCGACAAGGGAAACAGACCGTGCTGATACTACATATGGTTAAAACAAAAAGATGTTCAATCTGTCAAGAGAGGCACAGGTGTTTCTCACACAAACTACATCGAAAAGAAGACGATTATCCTCAGAGGATTCTGTTGCTAAGTAACGTTACTAAGAGTATTAGACCGGAAGCGTTTCGGCCCTCAAGTCTCAATAGGAATGCTAAAAAAAAAAGGACAGTGAAGACATGGTAATGAAACTTCCTGGCAGATTAAAACTATGTGCCCGACCGAGACTCGAACTCGGGACCTTTGCCTTTCGCGGGCAAGTGCTCTACCAACTGAGCTACCGAAGCACGACTCACGCCCGGTACTCACAGCTTTACTTCTGCCAGTACCTCGTCTCCTACCTTCCAAACTTTACAGAAGCTCTCCTGCGAACCTTGCAGAACTAGCACTCCTGAAAGAAAGGATATTGCGGAGACATGGCTTAGCCACAGCCTAGGGGATGTTTCCAGAATGAGATTTTCACTCTGCAGCGGAGTGTGCGCTGATATGAAACTTCCTGGCAGATTAAAACTGTGTGCCCGACCGAGACTCGAACTCGAACCGGGCGTGAGTCGTGCTTCGGTAGCTCAGTTGGTAGAGCACTTGCCCGCGAAAGGCAAAGGTCCCGAGTTCGAGTCTCGGTCGGGCACACAGTTTTAATCTGCCAGGAAGTTTCATATCAGCGCACACTCCGCTGCAGAGTGAAAATCTCATTCTGGAAGACATGGTAATATGAGGTGCAGCCAAATGAAAACGAGATAGATGGAAAAAACTTTTCAAACTATTTATAGTTTCGAAAGTAATTGTTATAATGGTTAATAGATTTATCCCACTGTGAGACAAAGCGGCCATTGCCTTCACGTGAAAATGTATGCGCCTGCCTAAGGTGCCGTGCACCTCTTCGATTGAAACAAATCTTCAGGGCCCCAAAAACTGAAACTGCTTGGGGAGGGATCATGATAGTACGGTGGATATGGAAGAGCCCCCCAACGAAACTTGTGCAGCGTAGTCGAAACAACCTTGGCAAGATGTGGGCCCTCCTGCTGTCAGCACCAGAAACATTTGAATTATGTAGCTGTTGAACTGAGACACTTGCCTAACTCATGCCACACTGTTGACTGCGACACATTCACTTCTCTGCTGGTACGGCGGCGTAGTTTCTGGGGCTTCTTTCATAAATCGTACGAATGCATACAGGAAAGTCAAAACAACCTTTGGTGACATTAAAAGCAATGGTGGTAACATTAAGAGTGCAACGGGAATTCCACTGTTAAATGCAGAGGAGAGAGCAGATAGGTGGAAAGAATACATTGAAAGCCTCTATGAGGGTGAAGATTTGTCTGATGTGATAGAAGAAGAAACAGGAGTCGATTTAGAAGAGATAGGGGATCCAGTATTAGAATCGGAATTTAAAAGGGCTTTGGAGGACTTACGGTCAAATAAGGCAGAAGGGATTGATAACATTCCATCAGAATTTTTAAAATCATTGGGGGAAGTGGCAACAAAACGACTATTCACGTTGGTGTGTAGAATATATGAGTCTGGCGATATACCATCTGACTTTCGGAAAAGCATCATCCACACAATTCCGAAGACGGCAAGAGCTGACAAGTGCGAGAATTACCGCACAATCAGCTTAACAGCTCATGCATCGAAGCTGCTTACAAGAATAATATACAGAAGAATGGAAAAGAAAATTGAGAATGCGCTAGGTGACGATCAGTTTGGCTTTAGGAAAAGTAAAGGGACGAGAGAGGCAATTCCGACGTTACGGCTAATAATGGAAGCAAGGCTAAAGAAAAATCAAGATACTTTCATAGGATTTGTCGACCTGGAAAAAGCGTTCGACAATATAAAATGGTGCAAGCTGTTCGAGTTTCTAGCCGGCCGTGGTGGACAAGCGGTTAAGGGCGCTACAGTCTGGAACCGCGCGGCCGCTACGGTCGCAGGTTCGAATCCTGCCTCGGGCATGGATGTGTGTGATGTCCTTAGGTTAGTTATGTTTAAGTAGTTCTAAGTTCTAGGGGACTGATGACCTTAGAAGTTAAGTCCAATAGTGCTCAGAGCCATTTGAACCATTTTTTGTTCGAGTTTCTGAAAAAAGTAGGGTAAGCTTTAGGGAGAGGCGGGTCATATACAATATGTACAACAACCGAGAGGGAATAATAAGTGTGGACGATCAAGAACGAAGTGCTCGTATTAAGAAGGGTGTACGACAAGGCTGTAGCCTTTCGCCCCTACTCTTCAATCTGTACATCGAGGAAGAAATGATGGAAATAAAAGAAAGGTTCAGGAGTGGAATTAAAATACAAGGTGAAAGGATATCAATGATACGATTCGCTGATGACATTGCTATCCTGAGTGAAAGTGAAGAAGAATTAAATGATCTGCTGGATGGAATGAACAGCCTAATGAGTACACAGTATGGTTTGAGAGTAAATCGGAGAAAAACGAAGGTAATGAGAAGTAGTAGAAATGAGAACTGCCAGAAACTTAACATCAGGATTGATGGTTACGAATACAATGAAGTTAAGGAATTCTGCTACCTAGGCAGTGAACTAACCAATGACATCAAAAGCAGACTCGCTATGGCAAAAAAGGCATATCTGGCCAAGAGAAGTCTACTAATATCAAATACCGGCCTTAATTTGAGGAAGAAATTTCTGAGGATGTACGTCTGGAGTACAGCATTGTATGGTAGTGAATCATGGACTGTGGAAAAACCGGAACAGACGAGAATCTAAGCATTTGAGATGTGGTGCTATAGGCGAATGTTGAAAATTAGGTGGACTGATAAGGTAAGGAATGAGGAGGTTCTACGCAGAATCGGAGAGGAAAGGAATATGTGGAAAACACTGATAAGGAGAAGGGACAGGAAGATAGGACATCTGCTAAGACATGAGGGAATGACTTCCATGGTAGTAGAGGGAGCTGTAGAGGGCAAAAACTGAGAGATTGGAATACGTCAAGCAAATAATTGATGACGTAGGTTGCAAGTGCTACTCTGAGATGAAGAGGTTAGCACAGGAAAGGAATTCGTGGCGGGCCGCATCAAACCAGTCAGTAGACTGATGACCAAAAAAAAAAAAAAACGAATGCTTTCCAACGCTTCATTCTCGACTAATGACCGTCCTGTGCTTTTCTTCTTGCATATGCATTCTATCTCTCCGAGTTGCTTTGCGCATCCAGCAATGTTGTGACGGCATGCTTCCTCTTTACCATACTTGTTCCGAAAATGTCAAGGAACAATGAATATTGATGATTTGTTTCGTATTCTGACACAATACACCTTTCCAGTGGTGTATGCCATGGTTTTGAATACTAAAGCCATGAAAAAACGGCAACAGAAACTTTCCATTATTTTGTTGTTTCCAACCTATCCTGAGAGTGTTATCCTTTTAAAGTACTCCTGAAACAAACTCATTACTGTAGTCACGGAAATACTTTTTTTTCTTTTATTCATTTTGAATTACTTTTTCCTTTACCAGCAGCGCTTGTGGAATAATTAATTGTGATAAATTTTCAGCAGACATCTGGAAGCCTGATTTAAGGAATCAAAATAAGTAGCAAGGAACGCCTTGAGTAAAGGGTCGCAAAGGCATTCGACGTTCCATATATTGCCTAGCAATCAGCCAGAATACTAGCTGCCAGTGGCAACAGGGGATGGGACTGGTGATACCCAGTGGTGAGCACAGCATTGGACTACAGAGCCTAGTTGAACTTCTTCGTTGATGAGCAACTCACAACGGTGCTACAGTGTTAGTTGTGTTGATGCAAACCAGAAACATGGCAACGATAAAAAAAGCATTATATCTACAACAGCTCCCGAAGTTCACATTTCGTCAGAAAGTAACCTAAGGAATTTCACAGAGTGAGGGAGAAGTGACTGGTGAAGTATCAGCGTTTTGCAAGATGAGTCAATGGAATGTATGTTCGCGCGTACGCTCAACTGTGCAGACGATGAGATTGAGTACAATGATGACGATACGTACTTTGTAAGTAGGCTGTTTATGTTTTCTTTATGGAAGTAGGCTGTTTATATTTTCTTATTGGCAACGTTACGTAGCGCTCTGTATGAAAATCACTGGCTGTGCTGTGTGCAGTCTGTGACTAGTTTTGCATTGTTGTCTGCCATTGTAGTGTCGGGCAGCGGCACCTGGATGTGAACAGCGCGTGGCGTTGCGCAGTTGGAGGTGAGCCGCCAGCAGTGGTGGATGTGGGGAGAGAGATGGCGGAGTTTTGATAATTTGTAATACTGGATGTCAATAATGAATATTAAGGTAAATAAATTGTTTGTTCTCCATTAATATCTTTCATTTGCTAACTATCCCTATCAGTAGTTAGTGCCTTCCGTAGTTTGAATCTTTTATTTAGCTGGCAGTAGTGGCGCTCGCTGTATTGCAGTAGTTCGAGTAACGAAGATTTTTGTGAGGTAAGTGATTTCTGAAAGGTATAGTTTAATGTTACTCAGGGCCATTCTTTTGCAGGGATTTTTGATAGTCAGATTGCGTTGCGCTAAAATTATTGTGTGTCAGGTTAAGCACAGTCTTGTATAAATTGTTGTAAGGGGACGTTTCATATGTCGACCCTTAGCCTAAGATACCTCACTGGAATCTTCTGATTTTTTCTTGTAGTTTGTGTATTTAGTGTAGCTTTTGTTTATTGCTAGTGCGTAATTGTAGAGAGAATCTCCTTTGTAGTTGCAGTCTTTCATTGTTGTACTGTAAAACAGTTGTGGCATGCATGTAGATTTGCACCAAGTATTTCGCAGCTGCAATTAACTAGATATTATTTTCAGTGCTATGTTAATGTGTTTTCTTATTTTTTCTCTTCAAATTGTGTTTTTCTGTGTTATCGTGTGAAATATTGTCACAATAATGGCGTGTGAAAAACGTAACACTCGGCTCCAAAGTAAACTGAGAAATAATAGTGACGACGAGCGTAGCTTATCAGCACCACTGTGTAGTGAATTAACAGACGTTCCAAGTAGTAATTTGGTAACTGTGCATAGGGAAATGGAGCGGGCGGCAAATAATGGTGTAGACAGTGAAACAGGTTGTGAACAGGGACGCATTATCGATAGATCGGTCGGCAACAGTTCGCCTCAGGAATCCGAAATGATAGGACACAATTTTGCAAATACTGTAGATTCAGTTTTTGCGTCCTCACCGTTTTCTCAAATGAGTCAAGACACATTTTCCGCTTGTCAAAATGTGAATGTTGCCGGTGCAAATTCACTGCCGAAAAACACTGAGGAACATGTTTCAGACACCAGTGCATTGTTATTACAGTTAATGCAACAAATGGGACAAAGGCTACAAAAGTTAGACACAACGCTTGAACAAAATCAGAAACAAATGGGACAAAATCTTCAAAAGTTAGACACAATGGAACAAAATCAGAGACAAACACAGCAAAAGCTTCACAAGTTAGACAAATGGAACAAAATCTTCAGAAGTTAGACACAATGGAACAAAATCTTCAAAAGTTAGACATAATGGAACAAAATCTTCAAAAGTTAGACACCACACTTGAACAAACACGTGAAGATTTAACTACTGAGTTACATAACATCGAATCGAAATGTCAAAAGGTCTGTAATGACGTAAAAACACAAATTTGTGAGCATTTCCAACCTATTTTTTCGCGTCATGAGAATGCGTTACAGAATCACAAAGCAGCCATAAAAGAACTGCAGATTACTGTTAATGAAAATCATGAGACCTTGCAAGCTAAAATGGACTCAGTTGCATCTACCGATTCGATTACGCAACTTGCAAAAACTCAGGAAAACTTAAAGGACACAGTAGAAAGACACATGGAGGAGTTCGATATCAGAGAAAGTAGTTGAACTTTCGGATCAGCTAAATAATTTATCTGCGAAGGTAGATGATAATCTGAATGACACAAAACCGGTAGTCTTTAATGACACAGAAGAGTGTGAACAAATTAGGAAACTGAAACAAAACCTGAATCAAATTAATACGCAACACCAAAGAGAAATCCGAGAAGTACAAGATCAGTTGACGCAGGTAATACAAGAATTACATATTTCAGAGGACACTCGCGCTCCAACACGGGAAGAGGAACTTAGAAATACGGAAAAGCAACAAAATAATAACACAGGGCGTTTCGGTAATTATGAAAGAAATTGGCAAGGTACACCGAATTTTGAGATGGAACCGCCGACACGACGTAACAATGACCGATATGCTACTCGCCGACGCGATGATTTTGACTATAAGCTGTTCATTACTACACGTAAATTCAAAACGTTTAAGAATTCTGCCAACGACATTCATCCACAAGCGTGGCTCCATCAATTCTCTCATTGTTTCCCTCCCAACTGGTCATTGGAGCACAGGTTAGAATTTATGTGTGGCTACTTAGAGAATGAACCAGATGTAAGAATGCGATCGGTCATTCACTATTGTCACACTGAAGGAGATTTTTATCATGCCTTCCTCTCAGCATATTGGTCTCAAGCTACACAAGACCGAGTAAAACATAGCATCATAATGATGAAACACTTCGAACAATCTGAATTTTCCAGTCTTGTGAAATATTTTGAAGACATGTTGCACAAGAATCAATACCTGTCAAACCCATACAGCCCCTCAGAACTCATCCGCATTTGCTTAATCAAACTGCCTGAACATTTACGACATATTATTTTAGCAGGACGTTGCAAAGACGACATTGAAGCTTTTCAGGGACTGTTACAAGAATTAGAAATTGACACGGACAGTCGCAGGATGCGAAAACAGGAAAACAATCACTACAGGTCACATCCATCACAATTCCGTGACGACAGAAACGATAACTGGACGCGACAAGGCTATTCTCACCACGCAAATCGTGACCAAAACAGACACCACCCGTATGACAAGCACTGGCAGAGTAATAGTTACAGAGAAAGATCGCATTTCCGTAGTAATGAATATGACAGAGACAATCATAGAAACAGACAATTTGGCAACCAGAACTATTATTATCACGGGAGACAGAATACTTCAGACGCAACGGTCCAGCGCGCAGTTACGATTCAGGGAGAAGGTCTCCACCACATGGCTGACAAGCAAGAAACAATGTAAACTACCGACAAAACGACAGACGTTAATTTCATCAGAACTGGCGAGCTTTAATCAGAGCTGGGCCCTCTCGGCAAGGCGAATTTGTGGAAGTTAGGCCTCCTAATCCCAGTAACGGCGCGCGCCAACAAAGAGGTAGCAGACAATGACTCGCACCGCAGGCACCCGCGTGCGCCGGCTGGCTCAGGGAAAAATAACATAGACGCTAACCTTGAGAAAAATTTTAGCACTCCTCACCGACGTATACCACCTGATAATTGCGTTAAAGTTGAAACTCTGCGTACTAGGAAGAGTAAAGGTTTACACCATATTTCACATGTAAAACCGTTTATTGAAAGATAATCTGCATTTTAACTTTGTCTTTGCCATATAACTTTTCACTTTACATTACTAGTATGCTTTGTCAGACTTAGAATCTGTTTGCGGTGTTTCTGTTTCATATCTGCACAGTTTTTCTGTATTAATCTGGGAAGTGGAACATGTTTTAGTAGTAACTTTTGTGCTATTGCTACAAGGAGACAGCCTTTTCCGTAGGACAACAATACGTTACAGCACAGTACTTTCCTCATCACAGCAATAAGCGTAATAGCTAAGATATCTATACGCAAAGCATTTCACTTTTCTGTATAATGAGGTAGGTACATTGACTTCTGCAGAACTTAGCTTTCGGAGGGCAATAACTACGACACTTCCCAGAGATTATCTTACAGCAAGACGCACATTTAGCGCTACAGGACACTTATTTGAGTGATTAATTTTGTACTTAAAACATTTATTTTTAAAGATTTTTGAATTACAAAGAAAGTTTTTCGTGATACATTTCATTCCATTGCTGTAATCTGTAACACCTGAGGGTATAATTACAATAATCCTCAGGGGGGTACACGCCTACTTTGTGTACCATGTGTGTGGCAAGCACAAGGAGCCCTAGCTAATATGGTATTTGCTTATACAACTTTACACATCGGTACCACATTTCTCTAATACATAAATTACACAACTATCTGATCATTTAACTGAGAGAGGCAAACTTTTTTATTACGTCAGTGACAGATGTTTACGCAATTACACAGTTGGGTAACTTCACACTTATGAAATTGTATTTTGTCTGTACTGTGTGAACTCTTCATATTTTTTCGGAACCATTGTGATACTATGAGATTTTTGAATGATGTATTTGGTATGAGATTATGATTTTTAAAGTACGTTTGAGGCAGATGACACTTTTGACATGAGCAGAGAATTTTTTATGGTTTGAAATTATTGCAGAAAGCTACGACTTTTTTGAGATTTGATTGAGGTGTTATGATGTTATTTTCACGACGGCGATGTGTATTATGCTGTTGAGGTATGTTTATGATCAATAAGCTGAGAGTTGTACTTTAAGAGTTATCAAATGTGTGTAAATGCGTGAATGTATCACAATTAAGGCGAAAATTTTTTGGACAATGTTATATAATTGTAATTGACACCAGTTCATCAAATTAAGTAACTTGTAAGCATTCATTTCACTGCACACGTTTCTGTTGGTCATAGTATATGGGCAATATGTGAGAAGTAGGGACTGTTAGTGTTTGCATGTGTGTTAATAATTCAGCAAGGGACTGGATAACAGCATTGCTGGTTCTAAGGACAATTCCAAAAACTTTGTGAGTGCACAAGTGGTGGTTATGGACTTGTTATATTAACTGCAAGACTCTTCACTGGTGATTGTGCACCCGCACAGTCACTACAGATGGCTGCTGGCCGTCTCTACAAGGACTACAGTGGGTCTGCATCTTTGATGGCCAACCAATACCACAATCTCTACCAGGACTACAGTGGGCCTGTCCACAATCTCTACAAGGACTACAGTGGGTCTGCACCTCTGGTGGCCCACCAATACTCTCTACCAGGACTGCAGTGGGTCTGCTCTGTGATGACCTACCTACCAATATTCTTCAAAACGTCGAATGACTCTTCTGTGGGTTTGTTCTGTTGTGGCCCATTACCTGTCTGCATGTCAAGAGTCAGCACTGTCTTTCTGTTGGAAGGAGAACACCACTTCTTCAAGACTGCATGGAAATCCATTACTTCTGTGTGCAATTTTTTTTACTAATGAGACTTCGTGAAAAAAAACTGTAATTACTATTATGATGAATGATCTGGACTGTCTTTATGGACTGTGAGAAAATTTTAGCATTTGACCAACATTGTATTAATAAGTGTGTGCATTTGATATCTTTCTTACTGTAATTATGAAAAAATTTTTCAAATCTGTATTGGCCACTGCCCAAAAAAATTTTTAAAATTTTTTGTGAGGAGCGTGGGGGCTATGTAAGTAGGCTGTTTATGTTTTCTTTATGGAAGTAGGCTGTTTATATTTTCTTATTGGCAACGTTACGTAGCGCTCTGTTTGAAAATCAGTGGCTGTGCTGTGTGCAGTCTGTGGCTAGTTTTGCATTGTTGTCTGCCATTGTAGTGTCGGGCAGCGGCAGCTGGATGTGAACAGCGCGTAGCGTTGCGCAGTTGGAGGTGAGCCGCCAGCAGTGGTGGATGTGGGGAGAGAGATGGCGGAGTTTTGATAATTTGTAATACTGGATGTCAATAATGAATATTAAGGTAAATACATTGTTTGTTCTCCATTAATATCTTTCATTTGCTAACTATCCCTATCAGTAGTTAGTGCCTTCCGTAGTTTGAATCTTTTATTTAGCTGGCAGTAGTGGCGCTCGCTGTATTGCAGTAGTTCGAGTAACGAAGATTTTTGTGAGGTAAGTGATTTCTGAAAGGTATAGTTTAATATTACTCGGGGCCATTCTTTTGCAGGGATTTTTGATAGTCAGATTGCGTTGCGCTAAAAATATTGTGTGTCACTTTAGTGAATGTTTGAGTACGTTCAGTTTTGCTCAGCTGTTTGAAAAGCAAATAGTGTAAGAGGTTTATCAGTACAGTCGTGTATAAATTGTTCTAAGGGGACGTTTCAACTTAAAACGTGAATGTGATATTGAAACAGGTGTCGGATAAGGACCTACAAATCTCGTCTCCAGTGAAACATAATAAAGGGCAATTGTTGTCCAAGGTGCGGTACAAAACGTAAATACTTACGTGGAAGATCAGCCACAGCATAGTAAAAAACAATTACAAACAGATTTCGAATACGCCCTCAGCAATATGACAGTGCAGTGCGTAAGGAAACTACAGATACTCAAGGTGCACTTCTCACAAAGACTAGTGTCTGCTCGAAACAATTTGCAGGGTGTGCATAACAATGAACTCATTCGCTATCTATATCAAATGCGCTGGACATATATTACAGTGATTTCAAGGGAAGTAGTACAGAACTGGTAGACACAAGATAACGGCCGGCCGGAGTGCGGTTCTAGGGGCTTCAGTCTGGAACCGAGCGACCGCTACGGTCGCAGGTTCGAGTCCTACCTCGGGCATGGATCTGTGTGATGTCCTTAGGTTAGTTAGGTTTAATTAGTTCTACGTTCTAGGCGACTGATGACGTCAGAAGTTAAAACGCATAGTGCTCAGAGCCATTTGAACCATTTTTTGAACAAGATAACGAAATTTCAAACGAAGTGTCAACTTGACGATGCACGGCAAACTACTGAGTCAGCCCAAATGTTGTGGACAGGATAAACGAACTTATCCCATCGTTAAGTAACGATTTTTTTTTTGAAGAGGAAATTTGAAGAGGAAATACTTGTGAAAGGGACTCTAGAAATTAGAGGTACCAAGACAGTCGTATAAAGATCAGCTAAAGTCAGTACTGTAAGTCATTCGTTTATAATTGTGTCGATTGTTAATCTGGATGGCAATTTGGCAAGAAGGTAATTTATTGTGCTGCAAGAAGTTGGAGGAGCTCTGTCCTCTACGATTCTTTCTCGTGTGCATGATCTTGCAGTGGTAGTAGGGAATATTGACGTCACAGCGAGCAAGGGTGGGAAAATGGGCTTAAGACAACTACGATATGAGCACTGCTTTTGGGCAGTAGTTGGTGAAAAGAACTTGCATTTGATTGTTTCCCAGTCTGCGTAGAAAAATCATGCTCTTTTAGAGCAAACTATTCCTCTTGAAAAGTGTGTGTTATGGTTCATAGGCTAACATCTTGAACCATGTAACGGAACTAAAATGATGGTGGGCTGACAGTAATTTGGAGCCTGTGCGTCGGAAATGGGAGCGCTTGTGTGAGACTGCCAGGGAGTGCACCCTGATGCCATCTATTGGCGAAACTGGGAATTAGCGCTACCTGTCAGACAATGTACTAAGCTCTCGGAGTCAAATGTATTCTTTTTCTTGGTAATTATAAGTTATTACTGTATAATTTAATGTTGTAAAGCGCTAGTAGTAAATCATTATGACTGGTATGAACTCCAGGGTAATAAATATAAATATTCTTAAATACTAAATGATTTTGGTAAAAAGGGGGTAACTGGAGACACAGGGACTGAACAATGGAATCGCCTGGGAGTGTTGACGTGATCGGACGTGCGTAACTGTGCTCACGCAAAAGTGATTGTGCAACAGAGAAGAGGCGGATATCGTCGCCGTTTTTGGAGTAAAACGCGACGAATGGTTGTTGAAGCCGCCTCTATGCCACTGGGGCTGATTCTAAGAGTTCCTGCGCCCAGATTTTATGGCGAACGTGCGGTAGCTTATACGAGTGCTACAGCTCGTAGTTCCAGCCGCCATTAAGGGCATGAGGCGTGAAGAGCTGCGTTAGCCACATGCATCTCACCATCAGCACCGACACGTCTACCTAAGGCAAGACTGCTTGCAATTGTTAAGTCGAACTTTGTATACATGTAAAAGGAGAATACCAGTTTCTTTTATGCAAGTGCAGAGGACAGAATATAGTAATGAGTAAAATTACGACGCATGTTGTTCATTGTAAAGTGTAGTAACCTCAAACATAGTATAGTGAAATCAGACTGAGGCCACCATCGCCTCTTTCATTTACAATTCTTTTGGTTGTAGAATACTTTAGCGTATAAGAATGTTGAAAAGAGCAATGGTCACACCAGAATGAGTCGCCTATTTATAGTTACTTAAATTTTTCTGAGTAACCTTTCAAGTAAAGTCACTTAACTAATTCTGTATCAATTGTCGAAAGAGGAATATCCAAAATCATTAAATAAGTTGAAGGATAGAATTTTATTAACCCAAGTTGCATAAACTGTCTTGGTAGTAATTACCAAGCCAACTCACAGAAATTGAGAGAGTATTTGCTTTGTAGAATAATCTAGAATGATCAGAAATAGTGATATTCAGTATTAAGTTTAAATTCAGCTCAAGCCATTTCACTTTGAAACGAGCCAAAAATTGATTTATTCTTTTGCTCCTTCAGAGCTGGCGACCGTAGTTATAAGTATTTTCAGGAGGATTCGACGGTAAGTCTGCTGCTCTCGTCGTGCTGATAGGATTATCCACTGCTGCTAGCAGTGGTGATTGGATACATAAGCTCACTACCAAGTTAAGTGGGTCAGGTAGGCAGTATTACCGTGTGAACTGTAGGGCACTGTAGGCCGTGGATCGAACCCGTTCAATCATCACAGCTCTTAGGGAAATAGTTCGGTTAGGAGTGTACTAATCATTAGGCAAATACTGGCGAGTAACGGTCAAAAATGTATACGCAAGTGAATTTAGCAAGGTCCACGTAGCACCTAGTTAATGTGGTGCAATGGCGAGGGTAGGAGTGGAGTAAAAGTGAGCTGAGCTTGTGGCAGCTGTGCTGTATTCAAATATTAGCAACGTGAATTCACTACTACCTCTTACCATTAGGACTGAGCTATTTACAGTTCAAATACGTAGCAGTAAGCGCAAAGGCGTGACAGCTACAAGTCCGTATTGGTTTTATACATACGGAATTAGGAAGCGGGTCATTACGTCAGTGGAGGGGGTTAAAACAACCGAGTCAGTTGAGAACATACCCCATTTACTGATGGAAAGATTCGGCGGTACGGTCGCATGTGGCGATCGTGACAGGACTTACCAAGTTTGTAGAATAATGGCTGCAATAAAAGTGTTTTATATAAACTTGTAGTTTCAAGAAAATTTTAAATTTAAAATTCTGTTATCGACAAATATACCACAATTGGTAAGTTCAAGACGACAACCTGCAAAGCAGCAAAAGAAAGTCCAATAGTAGGAGTTAAACAAGTAATACTTGGTTTAATAAACATTTCTACTAGGCACGAAATACAGCAGCATAAGATGGAGTCGAATAGTAACAAGCAAGACGAAAACATTACAAGGTCAGACCCAGAATTAGGGATCATAGATACTGTTGTAGGGTTGGAAAATCTTATAGATGAATCCACACCCATAAGACAGGAGGAACGGGAAGTGAAACCAAAGGTAGTGAAAAGTGAACCCAATGTATCTGTGGATGCATGTCACAAGGGTGAGGATATGGAATTAACAAGTTTGTTAAATAGGATGATGGCGCAAATTCGAGAAGGGAATGCTAGTTTGAAAGCAGAAATGGCTAGTCATATATCCCAATTGGATGAAAACCTATCTGGTAAAATAAAAGCCAATTTAGATATTTTGAATACGCAAAGCCAACGTATCACAGAGGTAAACAAATCAGTAAATAGCATTAGGGCTGAAATAACAAATGTTCAGAGAAAACTCACAAAAATAGAGAAAAGATTTGATACCGAAATTCAGAGAATAGAGAAATCAGTGGAACCTTTGGTTAGTGAAAAATTAGAACCGATAATTGAAAGTAAATTACAGGTGATAGTACCAGTTGTAAAGAAAGTGATTGTTAAAGAAACGGCAGATGATATTGAAACACTACACAATGCCATGTTGAGTTTTGATGCATGTGTGCAGGAGCAGGAAAATACACTGCGTAATGAGATAAAATTGTTAAGTCAGCAAGTTCAGAATCAGACGTTTCTTAACTGTAGTGGTATCCCATTGGTAATGCAAAAATCGGAAATACTGAGTAGGGAGGAAAAATACGATCCTCAAAAGAAACAAAGTGGATGGCATCCAATGGATTTTATAAAAAATTGTGAACGTGTCTTACCAACAGACATGTCGGATAAAGAAAAAATTAATTTAGTAATAGACGCTTTAGCAGGTCATGGTAAACGTTGGGGATTGAATTTGGATATCGACAATTTGAAGTTTACAGACTTCAAAGAAAAGTTCCTTGAGGAATTCTGGAGCACACAACAGAGAGATAGGTTGTGGAGAGAATTCGTTGTCGCCAGAATGCCAGAACATGGGCGTGGGCTCATGAAAGAATACTGTGAAGGATGGTTCAAGCGTTTGGAGTATCTTAAAGATCGTAGATCAGAATCGGAGATAGTGTGGGAGTTGTAGAAAAAGCTACCTGACGATTCAAAGCGTTATGTAGGAGGCACTCATCGAACATTCGATGAATTTTTAGAAAAAATAGAGAATGAAGATAGGTGGCGTGAAACTAGAGGGTTTCGAGGTTTCAGAAATCAGAATGGAATAGTAAAAGGTGGTAGGAATGAACCGCAAATTAACATGATGAGAGGAAGAGGTCAAGGAGGTAACTCTCAGCGAGGGAGAGGACACTACCAGGAAAACAGGATGCATTATCAAAATCAGAAAAACTAGATACCGTGCAGGTCAAGGGCCTAACGCGCGCGGAAAGAAAGAAATGGCCCAAATATAGGGAAGATCGGAGTAGTCAGTACTATAGTAGGATAGTGCGTCGTCCGCCTGAAGAGCAGTTACATAAACGAAACTTTGCGAAGTATAATGCAGAGATACAAACAGAGGAGAGAGAGCAGGGAGGAATTATTAAGGGAAATGAAGTAGGAAAAGAATATCGGTCGGATGTGAAGGCTCACGTGAATGAAATAAGTACAATTCGAGGTCAGAGTGACGAATTGATGAAGGAAGAGTTAGAGAAGGCGTTGTTTGTCGGTAGGGATGGCAACTGTGCAGAGAGGCAGGGGCAAGGGAGGAGTGGTGTGACTTATGGTAAAAGGTTCGTACGAATAGTCGACGAATCGCATCGAGAAGTAATTAAAGAGGAAAGGGTGGATAAGAAAAAGGGGCATAGTGCAGAGACGCATGCCGATTCAGAAATTACCTCGTATGCAGAATATGTACATCAGCTCAAAAGCCAACCAGCAAAATTAGAAAGATCTTCCACTCAAGTGATTAATTTGGACCCGAATATGACAGTGTTAGAGAGCCATACCGATTATGATGTGTACCTAGTGACAGCAAGAGTACATGACTGTGAGGAAGATTCTTTTAAAGAAATTAGAGAAAGTGTATCCAACCAAGAGAAAGAGTGTTGTGATCCCTGTAGTACTGAAGCAAATGAGTTGAGTGAGACTGGAATTCCATTAGTAGGGGAAAATAATGAAAGTAAGAGTGGCGAATGCACTATCCCACAAAGGGAAAGCAGAGAAATGGATTATAATTTGCGAGAATTATTTGAACCCGAAGAAGGTCATACTTCTAAGGAGGAGGAATTATCGTCAGAATCATCAGAAAGCATCCATGGAGAAAAAGAAGTAGAGGAAGTTTCCGATTCCGCAACCGAGAGTTCAGGTATGACAGATTCGAATGAGAACGAGATGGCATTAAAGAGCCTAGACGAAGGACTATCGGAAAAAGTGGTGAAAGAATTTAGGATGAAAAGGAGAAAGAAACCTCCAGATGGAATGGTCAGTATAAAAACCGGAAAAATAATATGGCAAGACTTGGCGGTGGAAAAGGATTTATTATGGGAAGATAAAGAAAGTATGAAAGAGGACAATAGGATGCAAATAATCCTACCCATTAATGTATGTGGGTGCGATTTATATGTATTGTTGGATACGGGTGCTCAAATAAGTGCTATTTCGCACGCATTTTTTGAGATGATCAAACAGCAATGAGGAGTAGTCATGATGCCAGTAACAGGTGTTAAAGTGATAGGGGCGACAGGGAAATGTAGTAAACCTGTTAAACATCAAGTGATGATGGAATTTAAGATAAAAAACAAGCTATTTTCTAATGCATTTTTAGTAGTTCCAGAGCTCAGTGCCGAGATCAATTTAGGCATTGACTGGTTAATAAAACAGAAAGTAATTATAGATTGTGACAAAGGGATAATAGTTTCTAAAGTTGATAGTGCGGTATTAGAAATACCATTTGAATCATCTAGAGTAATGGAAGAGAACCAGCTGAGATGGGTAGAATTTAGAGATGATCATGATTCAGGAATAGGTCAAAAATTCGATTGGTTTCTGGTGAGGCAGATAGTTGAAGATGGAAATAAGGAGACACTCCTTCGAAATGTAGTGGATAAAACGGAATGACTATCTGATGCCCAAAGGGAGGATCTATGGCAAATTCTGAAAGAAAATCAATAGGTATTTCCGGACAAACCGGGACGAGTGATAAATTATGAGTACTGCATGGAGGTAGAGGAGCATGAACCTTTCTTTAAACCACCATATAATGTACCCTTGTCTAAGAAAGAAGCAGTTCAAAAAGAAATAGATAAAATGGTTTCATGTGGGGTCATTGAACGGAGTTCTAGCCCATATAATAACCCATTGATGATAGTAGGTAAGAAGGATGGAAGTGTACGAATAGTGATAGATGCTCGTACTCTGAATAAAGTAGTGAAGAGGGAGTTGGATCGTCCAGAGAACATAGATAATTTATTGCAGAAGTTTAATGGTGTAAAGTACATGACTAGTTTAGACCTAACTCCAGGATACTGGCAAATCCCATTAAGTGAGGAGTCTAGGAAGTTCACGGCATTTTTATTCAATGGCAAATGCTACCATTACACAGTGGTACCATTTGGCCTAAATACTTCCGTTTCAGTGTTCATTCGGGCTTTAGACAAAATGTTAGGGAGTGAACTTAGTTCGCTAATCACGGTTTATGTAGATGATCTGTTAATTGCTACAAGGACATGGGAAGAGCACATGGAGTTATGCGACAGGGTGTTCAAAGCTTTAATTAAAGGAGGAATGACCCTGAACCTGAAAAAATGCGAGTTTGTGAAGAAAGAAATAAAGTTTTTAGGTCACATAGTAACACCAGAGGGAATTGAAAAGGATCCCAATAAAGTCAAAGCAATAAGAAATTGTCCGGCTCCCAAGAATAAAAAACAACTAAAGTCGTTTATAGGACTTTGTTCCTTTTATCGTAAGTATGTGGATGATCAGGTGTTCAATAGCCCACATCTGGACAACCTACTTAAGAAGAACAGTGTGTATATATGGACTGAGGAATGTGCAACAGCATTCAACCGGCTAAAAGACAATTTGGCTAAAAACATAAAGTTATGGCACCCTGACCTGTGTGAAGCATTCCACATGGCAACAGATAGTTCAGATTATGGATTGGGAGTATCCATATTTCAGGAGGTAATGATAGATGGGGAAAAAACTCATAGACAAATAGCATTTGCGAGTAGAACCATGTCTAAGTATGAAAGAAACTATACAGTTTCAGAGAAGGAGGCTTTAGCTATAGTATGGGGTTTTAGGAAATTTCAACTTTTCTTATGGGGACATAAGACTGTGGTCCATACAGACCACAAAGCTTTAATATTTTTGAAGGACTGCAGATTGTTACATAACAGGTTGACCAGATGGGCGCTGTTTTTACAACAATTTGATATAGAGATCAAGTATGTTAAAGGGAAAGAACATGCAGTACCGGATGCTTTGTCGAGATTACCGGAAGGATGTGAGACACTAGAAAGTGTAAAGAATAGGGAAGATGTTTTTGAGGTGAATTACTTCAAAAAAGCGGAAGGAAGAGTAAAAATTAGGGAAATATGTCGGAATATGCGAAGATATCAAAGTGATGATGATGCACTCAAGTCGGTATAGGTCAAGTTTGACAATCCGGACGCAACTAACATAAGGGCTTCATATAAAATACATAAAGGTGTACTGTATCTTCAAAGATTAAATAATCCAGGGAAGTGGAGAGTATGTTGGCCGGAACAACACACTGAAGTGCTGATAGATTATGTTCACTTGGCATATGGCCATTGTGGTGCACGGAAGTGTACCGATAAGTTAGATGAATGCATTACCTTTAACAACATGGCACGAAGGGTAGCACAGAGGATAAGATCTTGTGATCTATGCCAAAAGGCGAATGTAACAAATGCAACTAATCAAGTGCCCATGCAATCAATAAAACCTGATGAAGTATTAGAAATAGTAGCAGTAGATATCTTTGGACCATTACCGAAAACCATGGGGGGTTTTGTATACATATTTGTAGCAGTTGAACTTTTCTCAAAGTATATAAAGCTATATCCCTTGAGAAAAGCTACTGACAGAGCTGTGTATGATAAAATGGTGTGTGATTATTTTGTGAAAGTAGGGAAGCCAAAGAGAATACCATCAGATAATGGTGTTCAGTTTTGCTCAAAAATGTGGAAGGATGGGATAACTGAGATACAGGTAGAAGTGGTACATATCTCAGCTTATCACCCATCAAGCAATCCGGCAGAAAGATATATGCGTGAGATAGGTCGGTTATTTAGGACATACTGCCATAGTAACCACAAAAAGTGGGGCATGTATGTGAGTGAATTCGAAGAAATCATGAATTCATTAACAAACGAGAGCACTGGATTTACTCCAGAAGAAATCCCGAAAAAGACAAGAAGTAAAAGTCTAGTAGAAGACCTACTAGAATTTCCAGATAGAGTTGAATTAGATTATGATAGTAAAAAGAACTTAGTTAAAGACAAGATGAGAAAACAAGCAGATGCGAGAGTTCGTCGTCACGACGAAAAAGTAAGGAATCCTAAA
This sequence comes from Schistocerca cancellata, assembly GCF_023864275.1. Taxonomy (NCBI): domain Eukaryota; kingdom Metazoa; phylum Arthropoda; class Insecta; order Orthoptera; family Acrididae; genus Schistocerca; species Schistocerca cancellata. The sequence continues at coordinate 224,255,566 of NC_064628.1, forward strand.
TTCAAAATAGGTGATCTCGTTCATTTAAAAACACATGAAAAGTCAAGTGAAATTAATAACGAGATCAGCAAATTTAAATATATATATAATGGACCATTTAGAATAGTGTCCATACCCAATGTGAATGCTTATTATTTAGAGTACCCATTAACAGGCAAACGCCTGGGAGTAAGAAACATAGTGGATCTCAAGAGGTATGAACCACGAATTCTACCAGATTGAAAATAAATACAGTATATAAATAAATATTAAAGTAAACCAATATGTAAATAGTTTTGTATCTTTTGTTCTATGTGAAAGGTAAATGCTCACTAAAATATATTGCAGTATTCTAATGAAACTTCTAGTTTAAGTAGAGACTAAACAGACTGGGAAAGACTGAGCTTCTAAGAAAGCCTTAATAGATGTGTAAATAAGTGTTGTGGAAGAGGTAGAAAAGTGAGGAGGTAAAGTGAAATGGACGGGATACAAAGTAATAGGCGTATAACGTGTGTTTTACTTGCCTGAGATAAAAGAAGTGTATTTAAAACTTTGTAAAAAAGATGTTTAAAGTGTACTGTGTTTAGAAGTAAGAAAATTGGAAAGAATTAATGTAAATCATTTATGTAATGTTTAGCAGGAAAGAGAGAGGGAATTGGCGTTTAATTTTAAATATGTAATGTAAGTATCAAGGTTTATCAGTAAGAAAGGGAAAACCCTTGGTAAAAAGCTTAACGAACATTTCAGATTCATTATAGGAGAGACTTCTTATTGAATTATCACTGTAAGATACTTCAATAAGAAGTGGGGCATGTGTAACGGAACTGAAATGATAGTGGGCTGACAGTAATTTGGAGCCCGCGCGTCGGAAACGGGCGCGCTTGTGTGAGACTGCCAGGGAGTGCACCCTGGCGAAACTGGGAATTAGCGCTACCTGTCAGACAATGCACTAAGCTCTCAGAGTCAAATGTATTCTTTTTCTTGGTAATTATAAGTTATTACTGTATAATTTAATGTTGTAAAGCGCTAGTAGTAAATCATTATGACTGGTATGAACTCCAGGGTAATAAATATAAATATTCTTAAATACTAAATGATTTCGGTAAAAAGGGGGTAGCTGGAGACACAGGGACTGAACAATGGAATGGCCTGGGAGTGTTGACGTGATCGGACGTGCGTAACTGTGCTCACGCAAAAGTGATTGTGCAACAGAGAAGAGGCGAATATCGTCGCCGTTTTTGGAGTAAAACGCGACGAATGGTTGTTGAAGCCGCCTCTATGCCACTGGGGCTGATTCTAAGAGTTCCTGCGCCCAGATTTTATGGCGGACGTGCAGTAGCTTATACAAGTGCTACAGCTCGTAGTTCCAGCCGCCATTAAGGGCATGAGGCGTGAAGAGCTGCGTTAGCCACGTGCATCTCACCACCAGCACCGACACGTCTACCCAAGGCAAGACTGCTTGCAATTGTTAAGTCGAACTTCGTGTACATGTAAAAGGAGAATACCAGTTTTCTTTTATGCAAGTGCAGAGGACAGAATATAGTAATGAGTAAAATTACGACGCATGTTGTTCATTGTAAAGTGTAGTAACCTCAAACATAGTATAGTGAAATCAGACTGAGGCCACCATCGCCTCTTTCATTTACAATTCTTTTGGTTGTAGAATACTTTAGCGTATAAGAATGTTGAAAAGAGCAATGGTCACACCAGAATGAGTCGCCTATTTATAGTTACTTAAATTTTTCTGAGTAACCTTTCAAGTAAAGTCACTTAACTAATTCTGTATCAATTGTCGAAAGAGGAATATCCAAAATCATTAAATAAGTTGAAGGATAGAATTTTGTTAACCCAAGTTGCATAAACTGTCTTGGTAGTAATTACCAAGCCAACTCACAGAAATTGAGAGAGTATTTGCTTTGTAGAATAATCTAGAATGATCAGAAATAGTAATATTCAGAATTAAGTTTAAATTCAACTCAAGCCATTTCACTTTGAAACGAGCCAAAAATTGATTTATTCTTTTGCTCCTTCAGAGCTGGCGACCGTAGTTATAAGTATTTTCAGGAGGATTCGACGGTAAGTCTGCTGCTCTCGTCGTGCTGATAGGATTATCCACTGCTGCTAGCAGTGGTGATTGGATACATAAACTCACTACCAAGTTAAGTGGGTCAGGTAGGCAGTGTTACCGTGTGAACTGTAGGGCACTGTAGGCCGTGGATCGAACCCGTTCAATCATCACAGCTCTTAGGGAAATAGTCCGGTTAGGAGTGTACTAATCATTAGGTAAATACTGGCGAGTAACGGTCAAAAATGTATACGCAAGTGAATTTAGCAAGGTCCACGTATCACCTAGTTAATGTGGTGCAATGGCGAGGGTAGGAGTGGAGTAAAAGTGAGCTGAGCTTGTGGCAGCTGTGCAGTATTCAAATATTAGCAACGTGAATTCACTACTACCTCTTACCATTAGGACTGAGCTATTTACAGTTGAAATACGTAGCAGTAAGCGCAAAGGCGTGACAGCTACAAGTCCGTATTGGTTTTATACATACTGAATAAGGAAGCGGGTCATTCCGTCAGTGGAGGGGGTTAAAACAACCGAGTCAGTTGAGAACATACCCCATTTACTGATGGAAAGATTCGGCGGTTCGGTCGCATGTGGCGACCGTGACAGGACTTACCAAGTTTGTAGAATAATGGCTGCAATGAAAGTGTTTTATATAAACTTGTAGTTTCAAGAAAATTTTAAATTTAAAATTCTGTTGTAGACAAATATACCACAATTGGTAAGTTCACTAGACAAATTCAGCCTCTGGATGCTTGTTTCTTTTCAGTGCCTAAGCACTATATGCAGCTATGCCTTAAAGGACAACGAGTTTCCCTAGAAGTTCCATGACAGACTGTTCAGCATTTGGTTGCATACCATCACATTCCACGAATTCTCGTCACCGCGTTACACCAGTATGACTCTGTATGCATTCTTTAAGAGTGGGCGCTTGCTGAACGTGCGACACCGTTTGTAACTGCCAAGGAGTTCGCCTTCGATCTTGATTTTGTGAATCTTTGTGATCACTGTGGCGCGCCGTTTTTCATTCGGTGTTCATGGTGCAAATTAATGGTGTCTTTTGAGCATTTCTTGAATATCAACGATGTCCATTTTATGAAGTGTAATATGTACATTCCACAGAAGGTCGACCTCTGCACCTTCCAGACACTCATTTTCTCTCGCCCTACTGATGCACGTGGCGAGTCATTAGTAGCTGATATTTTTTTCCTGTCATAACTGTTAACACTTTCAAATGAGCCTCACTACATACTGATCCCGCTACCTCGCACTCGAGAGGTTCCTTGTTAGAATTTCGCAAGAAGACTATGAGGAAGGAAAATCGTAAGTTAACATGTAACATATATGTTAGAAATTTTGGTAAAACACATTAGATATGTTAGTTACTTCAGAGTAAATTCCTAGTCGCAAAGCGTTAAACAACAGTCAGCAATGCTTGGAATGCCATATACGTCAGAGTTTGTTGTCGGCGATCTGTGTACAAATTAGTTTCCGCTGGAACGATCAGTGGAATAGGTGGAATATCTGCGCAGCAGGCCGCTTAATTGACGCTGCGAAGTGAATACCGCGGCTGCTGCGCCGCTCCGCTGATTGACACATTGTAGGCTAGCCGGCCGGCCGCCGGCGTTCCGTGCTGGGTCTGCAGACCTTTGTGGCCAGCGGCTCGTATTGACTGCGTGACGGCTGCGCCCACGCCGTCTGACGAAGGGCGCCACTCGCAGGCAGTGGTCCGGCAGCAGCAGCCGCACTGTCGATCTGTCTGTGTAACGGGAGAGTGGGCCAGTAGGTAAGCGCTCCGGCTGTGTGTATGCCAATGAATGCCATCAATGTTCACACACCATATGATTCGTATTGACTGGGCGTGTAGGGTACGAACAGGATTTCAACGTGAATAAACAGGAACACGGAACTCTCATTCGTTTTCTAGAGGACTGGGTTTCAAAATTTTAGGAGTGATTGTTTACTTCAGTATTTTTCAAAAAAACGTTCAAGTAGTTCTTAGCAGAATGAGTAAGCGTGTAGTTTTATTAGCGCGAGGCCTCTGGATGGAATCTTGCTGTTGGTACTTTTTTCTCCATTTCCACGTAGTTCTAAAAGCTGATTTATTATGATTTTGCAAATTACCAATATTTAATTATTACTTATTATTTTCGTGATACTTATCCTGACAAAAACGAGAAAAAAATTCTTTCATAAGGAGACTGGAAATAACAAAAGGGACACATAAGGACATCCAATAAAATCAGTACAGTCATTTACTTTATATAATTATAATCGTATCTATATTTGTGGCAAGTATAATATGTAAACTATGGAGCCCTGCACGGATCGGGATGATACTGATTGTAAGAACGTGAAAAACTACATTTACTGCGACATACTGCTCGTGTGATGAACGCCGAATTTTTACATGTGTGATTTTTCAATGTTTCTATTAAAAACTAATTTGCTTTACGTTGATAAAGGGTTCTCGGACATCACAAAATTTAGCAGTGTACCACGCATATCGACGCATATCACCGAAGATTGGTACAGACGACTGATTGAATTCTTATGCAGTCTTCTCTAGAAGTTACCTCTCTACTCTCTTCGATTGTGTTTTATAAGACTCTTCGTTTGCATGTGAAAATAAAAGTCACAAGCCTACACTGGCGGAGTACATTTGGGAGCGATACTGCACACTAACAGAATGAAGGGAAAAAATGAAGTACAGGTGGCCCGATTCAATCCAGGGACCTCACACTTATGAAACCAACTGCTTACTCGCACGGCTACGGAATCCTGGAAAGCGAGTGACAATTCAAAATAAACATTGTGCCAAAAATTTTCAAACTCAGTTTTCTCGAAAACAGTTGAGGGTTGCTTCTTCCTGTTTACATACGTTGTAGGTTTAGTCGTGCCCAGCACATCATGTCAGCCTGAGTAAAATCAATGAGGAAAAGATCAGAGTCAGTGTCCGTTGTTGTTATGGTCTGCAGCCCGAAAAATGTTCTGCTGCGGCTCTACACGCTAGTCTGACCTGTGCGAGCCTCTTAATCTCTGCTGCAACCAACATCTTTTTGAATCTGCTTGCGGTATTCATTTCTGGGTCTCCCTCTACGATTTCTACCCCCCGCGCCCTCCCCACAACCCACACACAGGCACTTCCCACCTATACTAAATTGGTGATCCTTTGATGTCTCAGAATATGGCCTATCAATTGATTCTTTCTTTTCGTCAAGTTGTGTCACAAATTTCTCGTCTCCCAATTCTATTCAGTACTGTCCGCTCCGATAGCTGACTGGCTGTTGTGTTGTCTTCATCACACTTCATCCCCATCCGGCGCGCAGGTCGTCCAATGTGGCGTCGAATGTGATAAGATCTGCACCAAGGCGGTCGGATCTGCCCCGTAAGGGGCCTCCCGACCAATCACTCCAAACGCTCCTTTTTTTTTAAATTGAATACTTCCTCAATAGTTAATTGATCGACCCACCTAATCTTCAACATTCTTCTTTCTATAACACAATATTTCGAAAGCTTCTATTATCTTTTTATCTAAACTGTTTATCGTCCATATTTCACATACACACACGATGATTCACTACCATACATCGCTACACTATAGACACATACTTTCAGAAATGTCCTCCTAACTCTTAAATAGTCGATGTGAATAAATTTCTGAAATAGCTGGTCTACATTTTATATCCACTCTACTTCAGCCGTCCTCAGTTATTTTGCTGCCCAAATAGCGCAACTTATCTACTACTTTAAGTATATCGTTTCCTAATCTAATTCCCTTTGTATCACCTGATTTAATTCGACTACCTTCCATTACCCTTGAATTGCTTTTGTTGATGTTCATCTTATATTATACTTCCAAGACATTGTCCATTCAGTTCATCTGCACTTCAGAGTCATTTGCTGTCTCTGACAGAATCACAAAGTTATCCGCAAACCTCAACGTTTTTATTTTTTCACCCTGAACTTTAATTCCTATTCCAAAGTTTTCGTTGGTTTCCTTTACTGCTTGTTCAATGTACATATTGCATAACATCGGGGATAGGTTATAACCCTGCCTCGCTCCCTTCTCAACTACTGCTTCCCTTTCGTGCCCCTCGACTCTTACAACTGCCGTCTGGTTTCTGTACAAGTTGTAAAGAGCTGTTCGCCTCCTGTAATTTACACCTGCTACCTACAGAATTTCAAAGAGAGTATTCCAGTCAACATTGTCGAAAGCTTCCTCTAAGTCTGCAAATGCTATAAATGTAGGTTGTTCTTCCCTTAACTTATATTCTGAGATACGTGGTAGGCTCAGTATTGTCCCACGTGTTCCTACATTTCTCCGGAATCCAAATCCATCCCCCCCGAGGTCAGCTTCTACCAGTTTTTCCACTCTTCCGTAAACAATTCGTGTACGTATTTTGCAACCATGACTTATTAAACTAAATGTTCGGTAATTTTCCCATCTGTCAGCATCTGGTTTCTTTGGGATTGGAATTACTATATTGTTCTTGAAGTCTGAGGGTATTTTGCCTGTCTCATACATCCTGCACACCAAATAGACACGTTTTGTCATCGCTGCCTCTCTGAAGACTATCAGAAGTTCTGATGGAATATCGTCAGCCCCTGGGGCCTGGTCTCGACATAGATCATTCACAACGGCGTCAAATTTTTCCCGCAGTATCATATGTCCCATCTCATCTCCATCTACGATCACTTCTATTTCTATAATATTGCTTTCATCTCCCTTGTATACTCTATACACTTCTTCAATCTTTCAGCCTTCACTTCTTTGTTTAGGATTGGTTTACCATCTGACCTCTTGATATTCATACAGTTGCTTCTCCTTTCCACAAAGGCCCCTTTAATTTTCATGTAGGTGGTATCTATCTTTCCCCTAGTGAAATATGCTTCTAAATCCTTACGTTTGTTCTCTAGCTATTTCTGCCTAGCTGCATTTTTTAAACGTTTGTATTCCATTTCGCCTGCTTCATTTGCTGCATTTTTAAATTTCCTCGTTTTATCAGTTAAATTCAATATATCTTGTGTTATCCAAGGATTTCCCACAGGCCTCGTCTGTTTACATACTTAATCCTCTGTGGCCTTCTTTTTTTATCTTTTAAAGATATCCGTTTGTCTTCTGTTCTGATCCTTTCCCCCGTTCTCGTCAAAATTTTCCTAACACCCCTTCTGAAACTCTCAAAAACCTTCTTATTTTTCTAACTTTTTCCAAATTCTTCGGTTCTAGTCTATAGTTAATAACCAATAAAGTATGGTCAGAGTCAACATCTGCCTCTGGAAATGTCTTCTAATTGAAAATCTGTTTTCTAAATTTTTGTCTAACTATTATATAATTAATCTGACACCTTCGGGAGCATGCATGTGTTTTCTACGTACACAATCTTCTTAAACCACGTGGCAGCGATGATTAAATTATGTTTTGTGCGAAATACTACCAAGCGGCTTCCTATTTCAATCCTTTCGCCCTGTCCATATTCACCCAATATTTTACCTTCTCTTCCGTTTCCTATTATCGAATTTCAGTCCCTCATCGGAATTAAATTTTTGTCTCCTTTAACTATCTGCAAATTTCTTGTAATTCATCATACATTTCTACAAAAAAATGTTCAAATGTGTGTGAAATCTTATGGGACTTAACTGCTAAGGTCATCAGTTCCTAAGCTTACACACTACTTAACCGAAATTATCGTAAGGACAAACACACACACCCATGCCCGAGGGAGCACTCAAACCTCCGCTGGGACCAACCGCACAGTCCATGACTTCAGCACCATAGACCGCTCGGCTAATCCCGCGCGGCTACATTTCTACAGTCTCTCCATCGCCTGCGGAACTAGTTGGCACGTAAACTTGTATTCCTGTCTCTCTTGGCGACGATAATGCGTTCACTATGCTGTTTAAAGCAGCTTACCCGAATTTCTATTTTCTTATTTATTCTGAAACCCACTCCTGCGTTATCCTTATTTGACATTGTATTTATAACACGGTATTTACCTGGACAAAATTCTTGTTCCTCCTGCCACCGAACGTCACTAAAGCGTTCTATCAATCTATCCATTTCCCTTTCTAAATTTTCTAACCTAGCTGCCCGATTAAGGTGTCTGACATTCCACACTCCTATCCGTAGAATGCCAGTATTACTTCTCTTGATGATGACATACTCCTGACTAATCTCCGCCCGCAGAACTGAATGGGAGAGTATCTTACCTCAGGAATATTTTACGCAAGACGACGCCATCATTATTTCACCATACAGTAGAGCTGCACATCCTCGTAAAAAATTACGGCTGTGATTTCCCCTTGCTTTCAGCCGTTCGCTGTACCACGACAGCAAGGCTGTTTTGATTGATGTTACAAGGCCAGATCAGTCAATCATCCACACTGTTGCCCCTGCACCTACTGGAAAGGCTATTATCCCTCTACAGAAACACACGTCAGTTTGTCGCCTCAGAAGACACCCCTCCATGCAAGCCACCCACCGACAGCAAGGTCCAAGGTGCATGAGGGGTGTTCGATAGCGTCACGAAAACTGTCATATTCCAGGAAAGTATTTTGTCGTATCTTCAGAAGATGCCTACAACTATTACTTGTAAACTTTTGCAGAAGCCCTTGTGTGTTACATCATATGCTGTTAAAATTAGGTAAACTATAAAAACGTTAAGATACTGTCAACTGCTTCCCGGCACTGTGCTATCAAAAACGCTATCCACAAGCAAATAAGAGATAATTTGATTAACATAGACAATCGATAACGGCAGCAAAGCCTGAAATCCAGCTCCGCAAATCCTATAAACACGCATCTTCTAGAAAACGATGCAAGATAAACCATACACGGAAGCACTAGTTTACTCATTTTGATTCGGCAGCACAAATGACTGCGAATTCGGATAATTTTGCTACAGAACAAGCTGCATTGGGATGCCGAAGCTCAAAACTGTTGATTCACGCTTGTACATTCGTTTTTCATAATGATAATTAATGACCCAGAATGAATATTGCAATCGGGTTCAGAATGTACGCAGTTGTGAGACTTCTTGAGAAACTCAAAGAGTGTGCCTTGGCTCGAACTGAGACAGTTGACTTTCGATAGAGTTGCTCTTCCGGCTAGTAGACCGAAAGTTTAAACATCTGCTCCGAAAAAAGAAGACATTCTTCTCCTGTCAAACATCTCTTCCTGGCCTTCCGTCACTCCTTCTGCCGATATCGTTGTATTCCATCGGTTGTCGATGGATCTCTGAGGTGATATACGTATACTTAGGTCTTTCCGAGCCTGATTTCGTCTGAATATGTTTTCAGTTAACCGCTTTATCCACATTTATTTCTCTACATCTCCATTTCTTATTTTGTCTTCTCTTGTGCAGCCCTTCACTGATCTAAAGAACTTAATGTTATGATGGATCTTGCTGTCTTAAATATTTTGGTATCAATGCCCAGCTTCCTGTTCCATACAGTACTGTGGGTACTGCCGTGATTTTCTAAAATTTAATTTGTGTTTCTCTTCTCTTTTTACCATTCAGTGTTGTTCTCGTCGTGCCACGTATACATTGGGAGCAATTCACTTTCTTAATTATATCTTACATTTCTTCAAAAGTTGTTTCACATCCGAGATACTGGAAATGGGACACCTGTCCTTGGTCCTTACAGGATATTTTCCTAAAAAGACCATTGTTGTTTTGCTTTAGCTATTGATACCTTCAGGTTATATTTTACTCTTGTATTGCTTATTCCATGTATCCTACCGCTATATGTAGTTTGTCTTTATTGTCGTGTAAAATTTATTGGTCGTCGGTATAAATCGTTCTGTTCAGAAATTATCTTTCTCAGTGTTTACTTCTTGAAGAGTTCTGCCCTTCATCCATTGCCTGACCAGGGCATTACATTTTGTTACATTTGTCCCCTATTTTATACAGCACATTATAGTTGTTCTCTTTCACTTGTACACCAACACATGGTATAGAGATGAAACATTCTGAATTCTAGGAACGTTCCACTATATATTACCATTTCTGAGTTAATTCTATTCCAACCAGGTCTTTTCTGTTTTCGTGAATGCACGTTTTAAACCCGTTTCCCATCCCCTGCTTTTCGTTTCATTGGCTCATCTGAATGTGGATTATAACATATGTTCTTATAATGATCTATCCGGTTTTCTGAAGGAATGATATCAATATCTGCAGTATCTTTATCGCGTTCTTTTTAGCTGTCTGACCTGTTTATATGCTATTTCCTATTTGAGTTGAACATGGCGTTCGTTGTCGAAAGGAAGTAGCATAAAAGGAGACGTGACAGTTAAACGGTGATGGTGTTGGTCTCCTCTACATATTCTGACCTAGAAGTATGTATACTGTCTGTTCAGGAAACGTTAACCTCGAAAATCACCTTAGTTTTATGAAGTCACTAAGAAGAGAGGTATGCAAATGAAATGTATTAATGGGAGATCATTGTTTCCACCAGAAGGTCGTAAAGACCAGAATCGGTATGCCAATCAGGCAATATCGCCGTGGGCATTGAGGGAGTCGTCCAACCGACGGACCATGTTGAAGATACCCCTTTGATAAAGCACCGTGTTCTGCTGTGTGAAAAAGTCCCTAATCCTCGACCGACAGTAATCGTCGGAACTTAAAGACCTTTCAGGCAGAGATGAGGAGTATAGAATGGGTGCTACAGTGTCTCCCACTTGAACTGGTGTAACGCCTGTGTTACAGATCGACCAGCGTCTTCTGTTCAGTCACCACCAGCACAAAACTGGGCTCATCATTCCGCAACCGTAGATTTTGTCAAACATGGTACCCCACACAAATTCTTCACTCTCCGACGGATATCTACCGGTGTTTATCCTTCGACAATCAAGAAAATAGTAAGAACACCTTGTTCCTTGAATGAGATTTTCACTCTGCAGCGGAGTGTGCGCTGATATGAAACTTCCTGGCAGATTAAAACTGTGTGCCCGACCGAGACTCGAACTCGGGACCTTTGCCTTTCGCGGGCAAGTGCTCTACCGACCTTTTTTTTTTTGTGTAATCTCATTTTGTTCGCTTTTGTTCGTTGAATCTGCTCGGGGCGGACGTCGTAAGACATCCGTTTAAGTTCGTTGTTGATCGATTAACTCAGTTTTTTTGTTACAGAGGGCTGCTAACCCTCTGACCGAACACGCTGAGCTACCGTGCCGGCAGAAGGTTCGCAGGAGAGCTTCTGTAAAGTTTGGGAGGTAGGAGACGAGATACTGGCAGAAGTAAAGCTGTGAGACCGGGCGTGAGTCGTGCTTCGGTAGCTCAGTCGGTAGAGCACTTGCCCGCGAAATGCAAAGGTCCCGAGTTCGAGTTTCGGTCGGGCACACAGTTTTAATCTGCCAGGAAGTTTCACCTTGTTCCTTTTTGGACGCATTTACTAATAACGTCCCATAGCTCACGTACCCGCGTTTACCTCGCGCACGTCGGAAAGACACAAATGCCATATTAAACCCTGGTATATGTCGGTGCTCATATACCTGCATCGCAGTCAAGTTACGTTGCAATTACGCGGCAGCTGGGTCCTCAAACGCATACTGGGAATAGAGTTTACGCTGCTGAACTCACTAAGTTTAATGGATCAACCCACTAGGAAAGCTTCCCGTGACGATTCTTCTTGACACGTTCCTATAATATCAGCAGATGTTGGCACTATGCTTCTGCGACGCTGTTCCCTTGCCTTGTTTATGTACTGAGGCCTCTACATGGCAGTTCCAAAGGACACTCGCCATCACCATGTCGGTTGGTGGTTCGGTTTTCGCCTCTTTTCACGGTGTTCAGTCCACTTGTTTCAATTCCTTCAAATGCAAAAGAATGCACTACTGCATGATCACTTTAGCAGCTGGCTCTGATGAGCTGGCGCCTTTAGCTGCGTGCTATGGTACTGTTGTTTGCGGACTTTGGCGTGCACCATGACTGCAGACAGGTACTTGGAAACAAAGAAGAAATGTTTTACGTAGTTATATTATTTAAATGTAATAATTATAACTTTTCTACTTTTTCTTGTTTAGAATCGTCAGTCTTCTGACTGGGTTCATGTGGCCCATCACGAGTTCCTCTCCAGTGCCAAACTTCTCATGTCAGAGCACCTATACCTTCAATTATTTGGTGCACGTATTTCAGTCTCTTTCTTCCCCAACAGTCTGGTGCTTCCTCTACTACCATGGAAGCTGATGACTTAACACAAGTCCTATCATCCTAAAGTTTACTCATATTTTTCTCAAAAGTTCGAACATTTTGCAGCGTTTTGTACCATGTCGAATAGTTTTCCCAGGTCGACAGATTCTATGAGCGAGTCTTGATTTTTCTTCAGTCTGGCTTCCATTATCAATCGCAACGTCATGAATACCCCTCTGGTATCTCTACTTTCCCTAGTGCCAGACTGGTTGTCCTCTATAGCGACTTTCAATTGTGGGAATCACATTATATGTACGAGTGGAGATTGAGACGTATGAACGACAAAATATGGAAGTTTCTGTCTGGCCGTGAGTCGTGTACGGATAGCTAATGCGGCTAAGGCGAACTCTCGCGTAAGGCGGGATATTCGTGTTCGAGTCCCTGTCTGGTACAAGTTTTCGATGTAGTCATTCCACTATACAGCTGATGGTTGTCCGTATTCACAATTGTGAAAACGTTTCCTGTGCTTCATGACGGCTGTACTCGTTGCAGTGCCTATTCAGGAACATTCTATAACACTTCTTAACAATACAGGCACTGCAGTGTCGTTTTCTTCTATCACTTCACACAGTTCTTCTCCCTTATAGTGGCCTGCCACGCCTTCTTTCCACTTATCCGCTCCCTGCTCTGCGTTAGTGAAGGCCACTTGCAGTCTTGATATTGACGTCTTTGCTTTAATCATACCGAAAGTTGTTTTTACTGTCCTCTATGGTAAATCAGTCCTTCTCAGGACCACTTATTTTTTCGATTTATTACCATCCTTCCTTCAGCAGTTTCAACCTATCTTCCCTGCACTTTCTATTTTTCCCCCTCCTAATTGACGTCTTGCTATATTCCTTTATTCCCTGAATCATTTTCCCCTCTTTCGTCGCTCAACTGAAGTATTTGTCTTGCTACCGAAGGCTTCTTCGCAGTTATTCTCTTTGTCCCTAGATTTTTCAGTGCAGCGTTTGTGATTAACCTTTAAAGATACGTCCAGTCTTCAGCTGAACTGCCTTCTGTATAATTTATTACAGCAATATATGAAGCTATAGATAAACTCAATGTCATCTCGTCTGTCATCAGTATTTCAGTATCCAGTTTCTTTCCACACGGATTGTTCAGGATGATTCTCTTGAATGCTGCCTCTCCCTTGATAGAGCTGTCGATCGCTAGACGATTGGTCGGTAAATGCTCTACGAATGCCGCAGTACTACTAAAATTGTGTGACGTTTACACTCTAACGAGTCGAGGAATTTGCTCCGCTGATGAATCTGATATCTTATGATATCTACAGCTACACAAATACACTGAAACTGCGTGGCAAAGGGTTCACCGAACCATTTCTTTACTATTCCATTCTCGAACAGCGCGTGGGAGAAACGAACACTTAAATTTTTCTGTGCGAGCTCTGATTTCTTTTATTTCATCACACTCGTCGAATTCTCTCCCCTATTTTGCGACAACACAGAATCAACTATCTTTCTCTGAACTTTTTCGACGTTATCCATCAAGCCGATCTGATGGAAATCCCACACTGCACAGCAATACTCGAGAAGAGGAGGTAGGAGCCTAGTGTAATCAGTCTATTTAGAAGAACTGTGCCACTTCCTAATTTTCCTGGCACTAAACTGCAATCTTTGGTCCACTTTCCACACAAAACTCTCTTAGCGAGTATCCCTATTTACGTTATTGGTAACTGTAATCTCTAACTAATCAGTTGAATACACGGCTTACAGACTTGTGTGATTTGTCGTCTAACCGGAATTTAGATGATTCATTTCAGTAGTCATGTGGATGATGTCTCACTTTTCATGATTTAGAGAAAATTACTATTTCTCGCACCGTGAAAATTACTATTTGTCGCACCGTACAAGTATGTTGTCTCCATCATATTGCAACTGATTTTGATCAAGTGATGACTTGACAAGTCGGTAAATGGTAGTATCATCTGCAATCTAAGCTCCTCGGATTGTCTCTTATGTCGTTTATTTAGCTCAGTAACAGCGGAGAGCCTACAACACTTCCTTGGGGAACGCCAGATATCACTTCTGTTTTACTATGACTTCCCAACTACCAGTACGGACTGCGATCTTCCTGACAGAGATCAACGAATCCTGTCGCACAGTACAGACGATACTCAGTTTGGCATGCAGTTTGACTGGAAGTCGGTTGCGAGGAACGGTGTCAATTTGAACATTCGAAATCCTGTCTAAATGGCTCATCATGTGGGCTGTAATTTAATTTGAAGCAGTTTAATTTGTCCCAGTCTCCAAGCAGAGGGTCTTTGTCGCTCCATTAGGAAAAATTAGTTCTTGCTGCGGAAATTGTGCCAGTGATACAGAGAGGTCATCATGTCTCTTGGAATGAACAGACGTGATAATGTCAATAAAGTTTTTCAGGGAATGTGGCCACATGGTCAATTTGTAAAGACGTTTTGGCCAACAGCTACCACCATGGCGAAGAGGCTCCACGGGAAGCTCATTACAGCTTCGTTTCTCAGCTCATACTTCCAGAATGAGATTTTCACTCTGCAGCGGAGTATGCGCTGATATGAAACTTCCTGGCAGATTAAAACTGTGTGCCCGACCGAGACTCGAACTCGGGACCTTTGCCTTTCGCGGGCAAGTGCTCTACCAACTGAGCTACCGAAGCACGACTCACGCCCGGTACTCACAGCTTTACTTCTGCCAGTACCTCGTCTCCTACCTTCCAAACTTTACAGAAGCTCTCCTGCGAACCTTGCAGAACTAGCACTCCTGAAAGAAAGGATATTGCGAAGACATGGCTTAGGCACAGCCTGGGGGATGTTTCCAGAATGAGATTTTCACTCTGCAGCGGAGTGTGCGCTGATATGAAACTTCCTGGCAGATTAAAACTGTGTGCCCGACCGAGACTCCAACTCGGGACCTTTGCCTTTCGCGGGCAAGTGCTCTACCAACTGAGCTACCGAAGCACGACTCACGCCCGGTAGTTTGGAAGGTAGGAGACGAGGTACTGGCAGAAGTAAGACTGTGAGTACCGGGCGTGAGTCGTGCTTCATATCAGCGCACACTCCGCTGCAGAGTGAAAATCTCATTCTGGAAACATCCCCCAGGCTGTGGCTAAGCCATGTCTCCGCAATATGTTTTCTTTCAGGAGTGCTAGTTTTGCAAGGTTCGCAGGAGAGCTTCTGTAAAGTTTGGAAGGTAGGAGACGAGGTACTGGCAGAAGTAAAGCTGTGAGTACCGGGCGTGAGTCGTGCTTCGGTAGCTCAGTTGGTAGAGCACTTGCCCGCGAAAGGCAAAGGTCCCGAGTTCGAGTCTCGGTCGGGCACACAGTTTTAATCTGCCAGGAAGTTTCAGCTCATACTGCCCAGCAAACCAGCCACCATGTCCGGAGCCGCCACACCAGAGGTCACTGCACTCAAACGACATCATCTTAGTCAAAGACCACAAGAATAGTAGTACTGATACGAGAAAGGCGCCGCAGCTCAACGTACGCCGAATCCTAGTGCGGTTTAGGGCTAAAGCTCACGACCTAACATGTACCCTGAATAACCTACCAGTCTTAAGCTTTCGTATTAGTAAATTAATTGCGCGCAATAACTGAAAATACCCGACAATTTATCTGAAAGTTCTAGCTGTCGTTCTCGACATAGCGAAGTTGCGTATGAACACATTATCACTAATTTTAACGGTACATGGATGCCTGCCGCTGACTTCCATATTGTTCCTAGCCTTACTCTTATTACTCTCTATATCTCTCGATTCGATCATGTTGGGCAATATTTCATCAAGGACCATGAATTGGCCAAGGGTGAGTTAACAGGATAAGACATCATCAAAGAACCTAAGGAAGCTTTAATAGCTTTAGGCTGAGCGGTATTATACAAGGAAGGACGGATAACAGGTGTTTTATATAGTCCCAAATGACGCCCTGCAACGGAGATATGAAAGTACTGAAACATGGTAGGTATTTACTTACTAAGGAGATAAATATTTAATTCCTTGCGTTGGATATCCATACGACAAGCAATTCCCTTGCTCAGAACATGATCGTTAACCTGCTGCCCCTCTTGTAAGCGTCATTTAAATAGGCAGATTAGCTGGGTCTTGATCTTGCTTAAATTTAAGATCAGAAAAGAACTCCAGAACTTCCGTGAGTACGGCTCCCGTTTCATATACCAGACCTGGCTAGTATAGTCATGTTCTTCGAACATCCTGCAAAGGGCATCGGTGACTTGACTGTCAGTGCCTCTAATGGGCCTAACGGTGAACTTAAATGTGGATATATGCACAGGCCAACGGGCAATTCTTCGCTTTTTACCAAGCTCTAAAATTTGAACTTCTCGTGGGTGAAGAGAACAGAGATAGCTTCCTATTCACATAAAGAATATTTTAATTCGGCAGTTAATAATCCTCTCGAGACATAAGCTAAGGACATCTTTGCCCCTCAAACTCCTGCAAAAGTACAGCGGCCACACCGGAGTGCGGAGCGTCGGTTTTAACGATAAAGAGAAGTTCAGCATAAGGAATTCCTAAAACGTGAAGGTTAGACAGAGCTTCCTTAACGGCTTCGAAGGAGGCTTGTTGACTTTCACCCCAAAACAAAGACTTCTCCTTTGTTACATAACTTATCGAGGGGGGAGAGGCTGAACCAAATGTACATGAAACATCGCATTGTAGACATCGTTCAGGTAGTTGTAGACATACTTAAATTTAATGTCTCCGAGCACATTATCTGACAAGAAAGACAGTACCGCGGCCCCGGTGGAAAGCCTGAATGGAACACGATTAAACTTGTGAAGATTCCAATCGGTACAGAAGGCGTTACATGTTTGCATTCCTCAGTTAAGCGTACCGGAAAATAAGCTCGGTTCAGATCTAAAATATTAAAATAATGCGCCCCCGAAAACCAAGTAAAACAAGTGTGTAGATCCGGTAGAGGAACAGACTCTAACATAACCATTTCATTGAGAAGCCTATAACCGACAACAGGTCTATAATGGCCCCTCTGCCTCTTGGGAACCAAAAAGACAGAAGGGCATAAGGGGAGGTGGACGCCTTAATAACCCCTTCACTAATGGTACCATCGAGTATTCTCCTATGGGCTTTTATCTTCGGAGGGGATAACCCATGAGGAGCTTGCCTAATAGGTACACCATCTTTCAAACGGGTATTATACTCAATACTACAAGTAGCACCAAGTCTGTCAGAACCTCAGGGGAACCCTGAAAGACCTTCAACATCTTCCTAACCCAGTCAACGTCCAAGTGAGCAAGACCAAAACCATGACATTGCTCGTATACCGTATTAACAAAAACACGCACAGACAAGGGCAAAGAACAATAAGTACACTAGAACAAAAGTTGAAATAAAGATGTTACCACCATAACAAAGAACAAGTCCACTAGGACATTTAAAACCGCAACCCGAAAGAAAATTAACAGTGAGACCATCAACCACTAACAGATTAACGGGCATAAAAACCCAAGAATACTGAGCTTCCTCGCATATCACCTATCAGAGGTAACATTTGCCCACTCACAGCACGACATCTCTGTCTAGAAGTACACAAGGAGCGCAGCTTGCAAAAGGCACGATACACGAGATACTATTGATAATCAAGGACAAGATACTACCAAAGTCAAGAAGAGCACAGACACACTGCTGATTAAACTCCACGTAGACAGTTTTCCACCCACTGCCAGTCTAATGTGGGCGCACTGCTCCGGTTGTTTAGGGGCGTTACCCACACACGCCCTCCCCCCCCCCCCCCCCCGACCCCTGTCATCAGCTGCTTGGACGTGGACCCCGCTTATCCATGCAGTATCGTACCAATTCCCTGGATTACCACATCGATAGCAGTTCCCAACTTTAGGCTGGAAACGAGGAACTCTTTCCGAACTCTCAAGATTCCGGCAAACGCTACGACGGGAGTTCCCGGTTTTGTCGCGCCATTCATCGTCCAACCGCATTTCCTTAATAGAAACGAGGAAATGTTAAAGTTTAGCCAGAGAGGTGGTTTTAGTGGAAAAGGTAAACCGCGATCAGTCATCTGGTTTCATCCCCCCAAGAACATTATCAACAATGTCTAACTCCGTGCCCGGAAGCTCTAAAGCGATCATAGCGGTGCGAACCTTCTCAATATAATCAGGTAAGTTTTCATCAACATATTATACACGCCAAAAATATTTATTCTCAGATTCTCTTTTAATTCTAGGGGGTAATTTAGGCTCACTATTCTTTTGCTGTGTGCTCTTAAAGAAGATTGATTTGAGAGCACCTCGGAAAAAATCCTAGTTTGCAACCGTCTAGTTAATGGATATAATAACCCCATAACAATTTTTGTGAAACGCGTAACGTGTTCGCATGATGTTCTATTTGGTCTGTTAACTACAAAACTCTTATGCTGGATAAGTTGCTCTATCGAAAGATCAGTGACCCCTCTTAATAGCTGATCCACAGGATTCGGTAATAAAGTATACTCTTTATCAACAGACCTACCTGTTGGTAATTCCGTGACAAAAACTATATTCCGCAAAACCTGTCTTATAATTCCACCCTGCGTCTGAATAGCACGTCCTCCCTCTTCTAATCGAAGAAGGCTAACCTTAACATGCAAATCTTTAATTTGGTTAAGTATGTATTCCACTGAACTACCTTGCTCGGCTGCTACCTCTAACTGCTTTATGTCAGACACTCGGTTACTCCAGTGCGCCAATCGTGCTAGTACCTGTCACCACTGTCTACTGGCAGGACTGGCAGGTTAATTGTCACTAAGAAAGGCCATATTTTGAGCCAGTTCTAAAAGGTCTGAAGACTAAAATATAGTTGCTGAAACTATGAAACTGATATTGTCGGGAGATATGTTCACTCAGTGCTTATGTTGTAACACTTGTATCGATTAGGAGTGGGTTTATTTTAAGTAACTGTGTAGCTGCAATTTATGAAGTGTGAATTCTGTGTTGTTTGAACTTATTTATTTGATGTATGGCAAGAAAATTAGAGTTTTGTAATGTATATATGGAAAAAACAAAAGAATATTTTGAAATTTTAAATTTTTATAATATGAATATGTTTCTGAAAGACGTATGTTTGTTAAAAGCTGGTTCATGCTTAGAGAACTTGTATTTGTAACATGTAAGCGCTGCAGGGAAGTCCCTCCGCAACGAAAGTGGCACAGCACGATGTAAAAGGTGGGTTTGGCGGTCGAGCTGAGCGGCTCCTTTGTGTGAACGGCACGCAGTGTGTGGCAAGCCTTAGCACGGTACACGTCGTCGTTGATTAGAGAGGCAATTGGAAGCTGCATTAGAAGGGATTTGCCTCGGATGTCGATCTGGCTGTTATTTGGTATTCACAGAATAATGGAATGGCATTAGTAAGCTGAAAATCCGACCCTAAGAAGAGATTTTATAGAGCATTCGCACATCAAGAGCCGTGAGTACAGTTAGCTGACATTTCGACTGACACTACTCTTCGCCACTGCTTCACAAACTTCATACAATCAGTTGAGTTATATATATTTGCGTGGACCAGTTAACTTACGTGTTGTTTCAATAATAATCACATAATCACAACGTCAATTCGTATTCGAAACCAAAACTTCAATCCAGACAACGAACCTATGTAGGGTCCTCACCTAAGTGCTACTAAAACCGAGTATCCTGATTTAAATGAACAATTCTGGCACTCATGTGTTTAAAAGTGATTTTTAGTCTAAAGTAAAAGAAGTAACAAAAGTTAAAGTAAGAGTAAAATTTGAATGTTTTCTTTATGGACTACTCCAAGTGAAACTGTTAAGGTACGAAGTTTAAGCACAAAAATTTAAAAATCAATCAATGTTGTTGTTGTTGTGGTCTTCAGTCCTGAGACTGGTTTGATGCAGCTTTCCATGCTACTCTATCCTGTGCAAGCTTCTTCATCTCCCAGTACCTACTGCAACCTACATCCTTCTGAATCTGCTTAGTGTATTCATCTCTTGGTCTCCCTCTACGATTTTTACCCTCCACGCTGCCCTCCAATACTAAATTGGTGATCCCTTGATGCCTCAGAACATGTCCTACCAACCGATCCCTTCTTCTGGTCAAGTTGTGCCACAAACTTCTCTTCTCCCCAATCCTAATCAATACTTCCTCATTAGTTATGTGATCTACCCATCTAATCTTCAGCATTCTTCTATAGCACCAAATTTTGAAAGCTTCTGTTCTCTTCCTGTCCAAACTATTTATCGTCCATGTTTCACTTTCATACATGGCTACACTCCATACAAATACTTTCAGTAATGACTTCCTGACACTTAAATCTATACTCGATGTTAACAAATTTCTCTTCTTCAGAAACGCTTTCCTTGCCATTGCCAGTCTACATTTTATAACCTCTCTACTTCGATCATCATCAGTTATTTTGCTCCCCAAATAGCAGAACTCCTTTACTACTTTAAGTGTCTCATTTCCTAATCTAATTCCCTCAGCATCACCCGACTTAATTCGACTACATTCCATTATCCTCGTTTTGCTTTTGTTGATGTTCATCTTATATCCTCCTTTCAAGACGCTATCCATTCCGTTCAACTGCTCTTCCAAGTCCTTTGCTGTCTCTGACAGAATTACAATGTCATCGGCGAACCTCAAAGTTTTTATTCCTTCTCCATGGATTTTAATACCTACTCCGAATTTGTCTTTTGTTTCCTTTACTGCTTGCTCAATACCATTGGGGAGAGGCTACAACCCTATCTCACTCCCTTCCCAACCACTGCTCCCCTTTCATGCCCCTCGTCTCTTATAACTGCCATCTGTTTTCTGTAAAAATTGCAAATAGCCTTTCGCTCCCTGTATTATACCCCTGCCACCTTCAGAATTTGAAAGAGAGTATTCCAGTCAACATTGTCAAAAGCTTTCTCTAAGTCTACAAATGATAGAAACGTAAGTTTGCCTTTCCTTAATCTTTCTTCTAAGATAAGTCGTAAGGTCAGTATTGGCTCACGTGTTCCAGTATTTCTACGAAATCGAAACTGATCTTCCCCAAGGGCGGCTTCTACTAGTTTTTCCATTCGTCTGTAAAGAATTCGTGTTAGTATTTTGCAGCTGTGACTTATTAAACTGATTGTTCGGTAATTTTCACATCTGTCAACACCTGCTTTCTTTGGGATTGGAATTATTATATTCTTCTTGAAGTCTGAGGGTATTTCGCCTGTTTCATACATCTTGCTCACCAGATGGTAGAGTTTTGTCAGGACTGGCTCTCCCAAGGCCGTCAGTAGTTCCAATGGAATGTTGTCTACTCCGGGGGCCTTGTTTCGACTCAGGTCTTTCAGTGCTCTGTCAAACTCTTCACGCAGTATCGTATCTCCCATTTCATCTTCATCGACATCCTCTTCCATTTCTATAATATTGTCCTCAAGTACATCGCCCTTGTATAGATCCTCTATATACTCCTTCCACCTTTCTGCTTTCCCTTCTTTGCTTAGAACTGGGTTTCCATCTGAGCTCTTGATTTTCATACAAGTGGTTCTCTTATCTCCAAAGGTCTCTTTAATTTTCCTGTAGGCAGTATCTATCTTACCCCTAGTGAGATAAGCCTCTACATCCTTACATTTGTCCTCTAGCCATCCCTGCTTAGCCATTTTGCACTTCCTGTCGATCTCATTTTTGAGACGTTTGTATTCCTTTTTGCCTGCTTCATTTACTGCATTTTTATATTTTCTCCTTTCATCGATTAAATTCAATATTTCTTCTGTTACCCAAGGATTTCTACTAGCCCTCGTCTTTTTACCTACTTTATCCTCTGCTGCCTTCACTACTTCATCCCTCAAAGCTACCCATTCTTCTTCTACTGTATTTCTTTCCCCCATTCCTGTCAATTGTTACC
This sequence comes from Schistocerca cancellata, assembly GCF_023864275.1. Lineage (NCBI taxonomy): Eukaryota > Metazoa > Arthropoda > Insecta > Orthoptera > Acrididae > Schistocerca > Schistocerca cancellata. The sequence goes on from NC_064628.1 coordinate 224,277,624, forward strand.
TTATGCTCTCCCTGAAACTCTGTACAACCTCTGGTTCTTTCAGTTTATCCAGGTCCCATCTCCGTAAGTTCACACCTTTTTTCAGTTTCTTCAGTTTTAATCTACAGATCATAACCAATTGATTGTGGTCAGAGTCCACATCTGCCCCTGAAAATGTCTTACAATTTAAAACCTGGTTCCTAAATCTCTGTCTTACCATTATATAATCTATCTGGTACCTTTTATTATCTCTAGGGTTCTTCCATGTATACAACCTTCTTTCATGATTCTTAAACCAAGAGTTAGCTATGATGAAGTTATGCTCTGTGCAAAATTCTACCAGACGGCTTCCTCTTTCATTTCTCTCCCCCAATCCATATTCACCCATTATGTTTCCTTCTCTCCCTTATCCTACTGTCGAATTCCAGTCACCCATGACTATTAAATTTTCGTCACCCTTCACTATCTGAATCATTTCTTTTATCTCATCATACATTTCTTCAATTTCTTCGTCATCTGCAGAGCTAGTTGGCATATAAACTTGTACTACTGTAGTAGGTGTGGCTTCGTATCTATCTTGGCCACAATAATGCGTTCACTATGCTGTTTGTAGTAGCTTACCCGCATTCCTGTTTTCCTATTCATTATTAAACGTACTCCTGCATTTCCCCTATTTGATTTTGTGTTTATAACCCTGTAGTCACCTGACCAGAAGTCTTGTTCCTCCTGCCACCGAACTTCACTTATTCCCACTATATCTAACTTAAACCTATCCATTTCCCTTTCTAAATTTTCTAACCTACCTACCCGATTAAGTGATCTGAAATTCCACGCTCCGATCCGTAGAACGCCAGTTTTCTTTCTCCTGATAACGGCATCCTCTTGAGTAGTCCCCGCCCGGAGATCCGAATGGGGAACTATTTTACCTCCGGAATATTTTACCCAAGAGGACGCCATCATCATTTAATCATACAGTAAAGCTGCATGCCCTCGGGAAAAATTACGGCTGTAGTTTCCCCTTGCTTTCAGCCGTTCGCAGTAGCAGCACAGCAAGGCCGTTTTGATTATTGTTACATGGCCAGATCAGTCAATCATCCAGACTCTTGCCCCTGCAACTACTGAAAAGGCTGCTGCCCCTCTTCAGGAACCACATGTTTGTCTGGCCTCTCAACAGATACCCCTCCGTTGTGGTTGCACCTGCGATACGTCTATCTGTATCGCTGAGGCACGCAAGCCTCCCCACCAACGGCAAGGTCCATGTTTCATGGGGGGAGGGATCAATCAATAGGAAAGTGAAAACTTTAATTACTTAAAAGTTAAAACAAAGAAAAATGAAGTTGGATAGACTTTTGCTAAAGTATCCTCAGTTTATTACAAAATATAGTTTTGTAGGATTACAGTGGATGAGTGTGGAAATAGTATTGCCAAAAATACCTGCTTCACAGATGATTAAAGGACAAGTACAAATAAATCTTTAAGGAACTGATTTGCGGTAGTACTAATAAAAGGGAAGTTATGCACATTTTCAAAGATAGTGTAGTTTTCGTACCAATCATGAATGGTTCCGTTTGAAGTTAATTAAGCCCAGTGTTGCATTTTATTATCTTGCAAAGTAATTTAAGTGAATGATTAACTTTTAGAGATTGTTTTTACTTTTGCAATAATCAAAGAACCTTGGCTAGTGAACTACACCAGTCTATGGATCCCCATCATATTGTCCTCCTATTAAGAAAAATTGAAGTATTACTGCTACTAAGGAAAACTGAAATATGCAGAGGAGCCTAAACAGTGTATTTCAGATGTTATTCATCTGTTTTCTTGTTATTCTTGTCAGCCAAGACAGAAGCCTCTCATGTGCAAAATTAGTTCTGCACATCATGTAGTGATGTTTCAGTACTTTGATTAAGTAATGTTGATGATAGTGGCTGTCAATACTACGAGTTCGGCTCAATTTTTCTCCGCATAATTTATGATGTGTGTTATTGGTAACCTCTTCTACAGACAGTACAGAGTGCACTATGTCAGTTTGTATCCTGTTTCCTATTCGAAGGGAAATCTCAACTTTAATAACTAATACCAAATTTTCTCAAATATATATTTCCAAATTAATGTGTCTAATTAGACTGGCGACTGTTCTTTTTTCATTCATTTATAATTTTACCACTTCCATTAATTTCCAAGTTTAAGGCCCGTTTGGTTTTACTGTCAACGTCACAAAATTCGAAATTGTAGTCCGATATCCTTGCCATTAGGCAATCGCACGGCTGAACTTTGAAACCGTCTCAGAGGGTAACATTAGCGTGTTTCACGGCACGTTAGAATTATACGTAGCTTTCCCGTGACGGAACTAAAGGTTCAGTTATTAGGAAAAAGTGTTTTATGGTGCAAGACTAAATGCGCTGCTAATTCATTAACAATCATATCCGATTCCTGGCCATGTATTTTTAACTCCAATTAAAATTGCTCGTGAGAAGCAGAACTATTCCAGGACACGCCCGTGCGTCCATAGCACAATAATATTTAGCTGAAACAGTACAATAATTAATACCAGTTCTGAGAAAAACAAGCAGTGAATGAAGATACTTAGACAAAAAATTTCCACATGACCAGAGAACAACCACGCTCTGCTACCAGTTGAAATGATATATTTACAGCCTCGTAATTGATCTAGATAGGAGAACTGGGAAGGGCTGGGATAATGGGGATTTTACACATTTCATTCTCTGGCAAAACACAAATTTATTTTACACAGTTTCTATCACATAGCATCCAATTAAGCATTTTTTAATTAATTAAAAGCCCAAGCAATGAGAATCATTGACAATTCAATGTCAATGTAAATAATTTAAAAAGATTAATTAAAGTTAACTTTAACACAAAATGATTTAATATTCTTTAATGCAAAACACAGGCTGTATAAGATACAGAATGAAATAAGGGTAAAGTCGTAATAAAGGCACATGTACATATAAACAACAGTACCAGAACAGATCAGAGGGGAATTAATTACCAAATGGTGATATTAAAATATGATTTAAATTTGCCTGATAAAAAAATAGAACCGTACTTAAAATAACGAAAAGCTATTTAACACCAATATGTAGGCATGATAATTTTGAGCCCACAACACACATCAGTTGAAGATTTAACATATTTTCCAATAACACAAGAATAATTAAGTTACAACGCATTTAATGCACACTGCCAACCTTCAAAATAAGCTTTCTTCTCAATCATGGCAATTTACTCAGGCTAAAGATTCACAAGCATGACGAATACATAAGGTGAACATATAAAATAAATTATAATATATCAGCCAATGAATCAGTCTAAAATGTCTACCCGATCTTCGAATATCATTGCCCTTCAAATGCCATGGAGACAGGGACGTTTGTACCGAATAAACACAACGAAGAGAGACCAAATGACAGTGAACAGGGCTCTGACACCTCGTGCCCTCCTGATAGATCACAGCACAGACCACTTCGGTACTCAATAAGTTACATGGAGCAACAATACTGGTGGTCCGGCAACAGCTAACACCACAGCGAAGAGGCCCCATGGACAGCTCGTTACAGCTTCGTTCCTCAGCTCATATTTCACAGCAAACCGGCCACAACGCTCAGAGCCGTCACACCAGAGGCCGCTGTGCTCCAACGGCAACTTATTAGTCAAAGATCGTAAGAATAGTGATATCGATACACTGTGAGAAAGCCGCTATGGCCCATCGATTTCATTGCATCTGACCATATCCCTCAACCTGAAGCGAGGGTACATAAATCATGTCTGTGGGTCACGACATGGGCGCGATGCCAAAAACTAGGCCAATTACGGTATTGCGCTGAGCCACCACTGTGCCACAGCGCTAATCACGGATTGCCGTTTGCCTGCTGCTCAGTGTCCGTTAAGGTACTGTGACTAGGATTACTTTCGTACAACGGCGTACCTTACTTCCGCAGCCGTCGCGCGAGGCTGGGTTTGCGTCCAAAGAGCAAGTCAACTAGAGTCAGCCGTCTTAGCGAAGGCGTCTTCCATGATGTCGCGGCCGCTCTGTCTTATTTCTGACAGGACCGCCTGCCTCATGGGCTGAGAGTCGAACTGAGCCCCTCTTGCTCACAGAGCCACTTGGGGCGCTCGCCAGCGTAAATAGTCTTTATATTTACTAAGATGGTATCTGTTCTTTCGGACAGTTAAGACTCACCATCTTCTTCTTCTGTGCGAATGCACATACAGTGCCCGAACTCTTACGGGAATCGGCAACGCGCCGCGGGTAATGAATATAATGGGCGAGGGCACTACGAATGTAGTGCGGAACATACGTTAAGAACGTGGGTTTCGCGGGAGTCGTGCCAGAGATAAATCCCTGCAGTCGTGCTATCCTCTGTGTCGTCGTTGGTTCAAATGGATAGAGCGTCTGCCATGTAAGCAGGAGATCCCGGGTTTGAGTCCCGGTCGGAGCACACATTTTCATCTGTCTCCGTTGACGTATGTCAACGCCTGTAAGCAGCTAAGGGTGTTCATTTCATTGTAAATAGTCTTTTCCACCTGCCACTCTGTGGTTCGTTCCATAGATGTCTCTTGCTCAGTGTAAGGCACGCAGAGGGCCACGTCAGGCTGCTGACGTTTCTTAGCTATGGTCAGAACCATTCGTTACTCGAGGTCGCACTACACCTGTGCCCGGTGTCCGAGGGTCGCGGCCCACCATCCAGCACCACCTAATGAGGGACTGAGTCATACTAAAGGCACTGTATGTAAGTGCTGTAACAAAGGCATTAGCCAGTTTCCAAGTGGCTTCTGACTAACCTTACCTCACCGTCCTCCATTAGAGCATTATCACACTGTCTACAGTTGCAATATTAAGGTTACGAAGTTTGGTTGGCATAACCAGTTGAAACGTAAGGCACAGGTTTTCCCAAGTCTCATTTTTCCTTTAGTTCTGTCCTCCATTGTTCCTTTATTCGTTATTCCGATTTGTCACAAAATTCAAGTGTTTGGTGAGTGTAGTGACCGAATGAAAGGACTATGGACCACTAATAGGGAGTGTGACATTATATCTTAGAGAAAATAATAATAATAATAATAATAATAATAATAAACCCCCTGGAGGCCCGGGAAAAGAATAGGCCTCCGGTATGTTCTGCCAGTGGTAAAAGGCGACGAAAAGATCAAACCACTAATAGGGCTAACCCCCCTTTTAGTGTGATTACTTGGTTCAGGACAGAACTAAAGAAGCCTCGGACAAGCGCCGTCATGGTAACGACACTGCTATCCAACTGGAAAATGATTTAAATCCAAATAGAGGTGTTTTGCAGAATATGCTTCCTGCAACCACCCTAGAAGGAAAACAAAGACAGAGGATGAGATGGTCAGATGAAGTTAATCGACACCTCATGTTCTGTTATTACCAAGGAACAAACCTAGGAACCAACACAACTGGATACAGATCACAAGTATACACACCATTTATTACCAGATACCCGGAATTAAAATTTTTAACAGAACAACGACTAGCTGATCAGATCCGTGTAATAATAAAAAATAACAGGATACCCCAGTCAGAATTATTAGAAAACATCAAACAACAAGTACAACAAATACTGGAACAAAATAATGTGCAATTAGAAGAAGAAGAAATTACAGTAATGGACTCAAACATCCCACAGAAAACAAACAAAGAACAAAACGCGTCAATTAAACAATCAGAGGAAAACGAAATCTTAAGACAGCCAACAGAACAAACACAAATAGAACATGAAGTGACACACATGTTAGATATAGAAGAAAAATTTCAGTTGACATATATAGAATACAAAGACACAAATACAGACATTAGACCATTCTTGCATAGACCAGCAAATAACCCACATGTCGAAACAGCAATAACAACTATCAACACAATCATACACAACAAAATAAATGAAAATACAACTATGGAAGAGTTACAACTACTGGTTTATGTAGGAGCACTCACTACACTAAATATACACACTAGGCAGGGATCAGAACCAGCCAATGCACAGAAGAAACCCACAAAACCAGCATGGCAACACAGGCTACAGATCAGACTAGAAAAACTGAGAAAAGACATCGGACAGCTAACACAATTTATAAGAAATGAAATATCAGACAAGAAACGAAATAGGTTAGGTAAAATCTCACAACAAGAAGCAATAGAGCAATTAGGTGAAAATAGAAGGAAACAAAACCAAACATTCAACACAAACCAAAAGAAATTTTACCAAACAATAGATAACACACACATTAAAATAGACAATCCACCAAACATAACAGACATGGAACGCTTCTGGAGCAACATACGGTCAAACCCGGTACAACGTAACAGACATGCACGGTGGATACAAGCAGAAACAGACTTTTACAAGATGATACCACAAATGCCTGAAGTGATAATTTTGCAATTTGAAGTCACCCAAGCAATTAATTCTGTGCACAATTGGAAAGCCCATGGAAATGATAAAAATAGCAAATTTCTAGCTGAAGAAGTTCACCCCAACACATTCGCATCTAACTAAATTATTTAGCAGTTACATTGCAGACCCATACACATTCCCTGATACACTTACACATGGAATAACTTATCTGAAACCTAAAGATCAAGCAGACACAGCAAACCCAGATAAATATCGCCCATAACATGCCTACCAACAATCTACAAAATATTAACTTCAGTCATTACACAGAAATTAATGACACATACAACACAGAACAAAATTATAAATGAAGAACAAAAAGGCTGCTGCAAAGGAGCATGAGGATGTAAAGAGCAACTGATAATAGATACAGAGGTGACATATCAAGCTAAAACTAAACAAAGGTCGCTACACTACGCATACATTGTTTACCAAAAAGCTTTTGATAGTGTACCCCACTCATGGTTACTACAGATATTGGAAATATACAAAGAAGATCCTAAATTGATACAGTTCCTAAACATAGCAATGAAAAACTTGAAAACCACACTTAATATCCAAACAAATTCAGATAATAACACATCACAGCCAACACAGATTAAGTGTGGAATATAACAAGGAGACTCTTTAAGTCCTTTCTGGTTCTGTCTTGCTCTGAACCCACTATCCAACATGCTAAACAATACAAATTATGGATATAATATTACTGGAACATACCCACACAAAATCACACATTTGCTATACATGGATGATCTAAAACTACTGGCAGCAACCAATCAACAACTCAACCAATTACTAAAGATAACAGAAGTATTCAGCAATGATATAAATATGGCTTTTGGAACAGACAAATGTAAGAAAAATAGCATAGTCAAGGGAAAACACACTAAACAAGAAGATTACATATTGAATAACCACAGTGACTCCATAGAAGCGATGGAAAAAACAGATGCCTATAAACATCTAGGATACAGACAAAAAATAGGAATAGATAATACAAATATTAAAGAAGAACTAAAAGAAAAATATAGACAAAGACTAACAAAAATACTGAAAACAGAACTGACAGCAAGAAACAAGACAAAAGCTATAAATACGTATGCTATACCAATATTGACCTACTCATTTGGAGTAGTGAAATGGAGTAACAAAGACCTAGAAGCACTCAATACACTTACACGTTCACAATGCTACAAATATAGAATACATCACATGCATTCAGCAACAGAAAGATTCACATTAAGCAGAAAGGAAGGAGGAAGGGGATTCATCGACATAAAAAACCTACATTGTGGATAGGTAGACAATTTAAGAAAATTCTTTATAGAATGAGCAGAAACTAGCAAAATACACAAAGCAATCAATCATATAAATACATCGGCTACACCACTGCAATTTCATAACCACTTCTACAACCCTTTAGATCACATAACATCAACAGATATGAAGAAAGTAAATTGGAAAAAGAAAACACTACATGGCAAGTACCCGTATCATCTAACACAGCCACACATCGATCAAGACGCATCCAACACATGGCTAAGAAAAGGCAATATATACAGTGAGACAGAAGGATTCATGATTGCAATACAGGATCAAGCAATACACACCAGATATTACAGCAAGAATATTATTAAAGTTCCCAATACCACAACAGATAAATGCAGACTTTGCAAACAACAAATAGAAACAGTAGATCACATCACAAGCGGATGTGCAATACTAGCAAATACAGAATACCCCAGAAGACATGACAATGTAGCAAAAATAATACATCAACAGCTTGCATTACAACATAAACTTATAAAACAACACGTTCCCACATACAAGTATGCACCACAAAATATACTGGAAAATGATGAATACAAATTATACTGGAACAGAACCATTATAACAGATAAAACAACACCACATAACAAACCTGACATCATACTCACCAATAAAAAGAAGAAATTAACACAACTAATCGAAATATCCATACCCAATACAACAAATATACAAAAGAAAACAGGAGAAAAAAATGAAAAATACATCCAACTGGCTAAGGTAGTCAAGGACATGTGGCATCAGGATAAAGTTGCCATTATACTGATTATACTATCAACTACAGGAGTCATACCACACAATATCCACCAGTACATCAACGCAATACAGCTACATCCAAACGTATATATACAACTACAGAAATCCGTAATTATTGGTACGTGTTCAATAACACGAAAGTTCCTAAATACAATGTAACATATACCGTACAGTGAAAAGGAAGTCACGCTTGATGAAGGTCCGCATCACTTTTCATTTTTAACCAGACCTAAGGTCTGAGTAAAATAGAAATAATAGTAACAATAACAGATACGAAGAAAGTAAATTGGAAAAAGAAAATACTACACGGCAAGCACCCGTATCATCTAACACAGCCACACATCGATCAATTCGCATCCAACACATGGCTAAGAAAAGGCAGTATATACAGTGAGACAGAAGGATTCATGATTGCAACACAGGATCAAACAATAAACGCCAGATATTACAGGAAGCATATTATTAAAGATCCCAATACCACAACAGATAAATGAAGACTTTGCAAACAACAAATAGAAACAGTAGATCACATCACAAGGGGATGTACAATAATAGCAAATACAGAATACCCCAGAAGACATGACAATGTAGCAAAAATAACACATCAACAGCTTGCCTTACAACATAAACTTATAAAACAACACGTTCCCACATACAAGTATGCACCACAAAATGTACTGGAAAATGATGAATACAAATTGTACTGGAACAGAACCATTATAACAGATAAAACAACACCACATAACAAATCTGACATCATACTCACCAATAAAAAGAAGAAATTAACAAAACTAATCGAAATATCCATACCCAATACAACAAATATACAAATGAAAACAGGAGAAAAAATTGAAAAATACATCCAACTGACTGAGGAAATCAAGGGCATGTGGCATCAGGATGAAGTTGACATTATACCAATTATACTATCAACTACAGGAGTCATACCACACAACATCCACCAGTACATCAATGCAATACAGCTACAGCCAAACTTATATATACAACTACAGAAATCCGTAATTATTGATAAATGTTCAATCACCCGAAAGTTCCTAAATGCAATATAACATATACCGTATAGTTAAAAGGAAGTCACGCTTGATGAAGGTCCGCGTCCCATTTTTGACCAGACATAACGTCTGAGAAAAGAAAGAATAATAATAATAACAATAACCTCCTTCCTAAGGGTTTGTAAGAAAAACAATAGTTGTATCTTTCACGTAAAAATTATAAATGAATATATCTGTGTCACGATATTTCAGCAATATTAATAAGTACATCTACATCTACATTTATACTCCCCAAGCCACCCAACGGTGTGTGGCGGAGGGCACTTTACGTGCCACTGTCATTACCTCCCTTTTCTGTTCCAGTCGCGTATGGTTCGCGGGAAGAACGACTGTCGGAAAACCTCCGTGCACGCTCGAATCTCTCTAATTTTACATTCGTGATCTCCTCGGGAGGTATAAGTAGGGGGAAGCAATATATTCGATACCTCATCCAGAAACGCACCCTCTCGAAAGCTGGCGAGCAAGCTACACCGCGATGCTGAGCGTCTCTCTTGCAGAGTCTGCCACTTGAGTTTGCTAAACATCTCCGTAACGCTACCACGGTTACCAAATAACCCTGTGACGAAACGCGCCACACTTCTTTATATCTTCTCTATCTCCTCCGTCAACCCCATCTGGTACGTATCCCACACTGATGAGCAGTACTCAAGTATGGGTCGAACGAGTGTTTTGTAAGCCACCTCCTTTGTTGATGGACTACATTTTCTAAGGACTCTCCCAATGAATCTCAACCTGGTACCCGCCTTACCAACAATTAATTTTATATGATCATTCCACTTCAAATCGTTCCGTACGCATACTCCCAGAAATTTTACAGAAGTAACTGCTACCAGTGTTTGTTCCGCTATCATATAATCATACAATAAAGGATCCTTCTTTCTATGTATTCGCAATATATTACATTAGTCTATGATAAGGTTCAGTTGCCACTCCCTGCACCAAGTGCCTATCTGCTGCAGATCTTCCTGCATTTCGCTACAGTTTCCAAATGCTGCGGCTTCTCTGTATACTACAGCATCATCCGCGAAAAGCCGCATGGAACTTCCGACACCATCTACTAGGTCATTTATATACAGTCCTGGAAATTGAAATAAAAACACCGTGAATTCATTGTTCCAGGAAGGGGAAACTTTATTGACACATTCCTGGGGTCAGATACATCACATGATCACACTGACAGAACCACAGGCACATAGACACAGGCAGCAGAGCATGCACAATGTCGGCACTAGTACAGTGTATATCCACCTTTCGCAGCAATGCAGGCTGCTGTTCTCCCATGGAGACGATCGTAGAGATGCTGGATGTAGTCCTGTGGAACGGCTTGCCATGCCATTTCCACCTGGCGCCTCAGTTGGACCAGCGTTCGTGCTGGACGTGCAGACCGCGTGAGACGACGCTTCATCCAGTCCCAAACATGCTCAATGGGGGACAGATCCGGAGATCTTGCTGGCCAGGGTAGTTGACTTACACCTTCTAGAGCACGTTGGGTGGCACGGGATACATGCGGACGTGCATTGTCCTGTTGGAACAGCAAGTTCCCTTGCCGGTCTAGGAATGGTAGAACGATGGGTTCGATGACGGTTTGGATGTACCGTGCACTATTCAGTGTCCCCTCGACGATCACCAGTGGTGTACGGCCAGTGTAGGAGATCGCTCCCCACACCATGATGCCGGGTGTTGGCCCTGTGTGCCTTGGTCGTATGCAGTCCTGATTGTGGCGCTCACCTGCACGGCGCCAAACATGCATACGACCATCATTGGCACCAAGGCAGAAGCGACTCTCATCGCTGAAGACGACACGTCTCCATTCGTCCCTCCATTCACGCCTGTCGCGACACCACTGGAGGCGGGCTGCACGATGTTGGGGCGTGAGCGGAAGACGGCCTAACGGTGTGCGGGACCGTAGCCCAGCTTCATGGAGACCGTTGCGAATGGTCCTCGCCGATACCCCAGGAGCAACAGTGTCCCTAATTTGCTGGGAAGTGGCGGTGCGGTCCCCTATGGCACTGCGTAGGATCCTACGGTCTTGGCGTGCATCCGTGCGTCGCTGCGGTCCGGTCCCAGGTCGACGGGCACGCGCACCTTCCGCCGACCACTGGCGACAACATCGATGTACTGTGGAGACCTCACGCCCCACGTGTTGAGCAATTGGGCGGTACGTCCACCCGGCCTCCCGCATGCCCACTATACGCCCTCGCTCAAAGTCCGTCAACTGCACATACGGTTCACGTCCACGCTGTCGCGGCATGCTACCAGTGTTAAAGACTGCGATGGAGCTCCGTATGCCACGGCAAACTGGCTGACACTGACGGCGGCGGTGCACAAATGCTGCGCAGCTAGCGCCATTCGACGGCCAACACCGCGGTTCCTGGTGTGTCTGCTGTGCCGTGCGTGTGATCATTGCTTGTACAGCCCTCTCGCAGTGTCCGGAGCAAGTATGGTGGGTCTGACACACCGGTGTCAATGTGTTCTTTTCTCCATTTCCAGGAGTGTAAATGGAGTGATTGGGTTAAAATCTATGTTTTTGATCATTGTTAATGTAAGGTTTTTCACGATTTGGTTGACAAGTGTAAACATCTTTAAAAGATTTTCAAAATCGGTATAAATTACTAAAGGTATGTAACGCCAGAAACGCATATCCTCCTATTTCCATCTATTGTGCTATAAATTTGTTTTCCTTATTCTTGTTACCTGAATATATGACATTTCTGTGTCTTTACATATTGTAATTGTTTTACTATTTGTATATATATATATTTATGCATTTATGTCGATTTGTTTCTCAAATATTATTTGTATTTTTACGCTGGGTCTTGCCTAGGGAGAACTGCTATTGAACGATTATATCGGTAGGTCTTGTGAGGAATCAAAGTCTGTTGGATCTTTGATAGTGTTAACTCTGTCGTGTGGAGCGCGGGCTGAGCAGAGAGGGAGTCTGGCTGGGGAGGTGCAGTGGAGCAGATGTGTTGTGTGAAGCTCCCGCGAGTTGCCGCGCTTTCTGGGTTGGGCAGCATGTAATTGCGCTCGACTTGCTATGATAGTTTCTGACACGGTGTCGCGGACGGGAAGCATTAGCTGGCGCACGTCAAGAGCCCGTTTCGCCTGGTGACCGTGTCGAGAAGAAGGCGCGCCAACATCCAGCTTCTGCAACAGCGACGGCCGACAATGAGTGACTGTCGCCACCTCCTCGATCGACGGCTTCAAACCTTCAATCAACCAACAAGGAAGACTGGAAGCACGTAAAGTTTTAGAACTGTATGGCAGACCTCAGCTTTTCAAACTGTTCCATTTTCGTCATTATAATTACAGCAACTTAGCATGAACGTTTGTTGCTCATTGTCCCAATTGCATTACCAAGCAGAGTCCCTTCCTTTTCCGAAATGAACCTGAGTGTCGTTGAAATTCAAACGCCAGCATTAAAGTAATATAGCTAATTCGTTTTCACTGCTTTAATTTCAAAGTTCAGTTAAGGCATTCATAGCTGGCTACAATATTTAGATTACACAAGCACAAATTAAGAGTGCGAGTTTTGTTACCGTATTTTAGCTTACCTGTACTGCAGCTCAGCTTGGTATGTACTAAATTTTACTATTGTTAACTGTTCAGAATCATTTAATTCAAGTTCAAAGTTAAATCTCTTATTTCTAAATTGCGTAGATTCAAGTAGCTTTCGAAATGATTGTTGAGGTAGTCCAAGACTATCCGTATTTTACTGAATTTCGATGTGCTTCAGAAAGAAAGCTCACTATTAACTTCAGTCACTAAATTAACTTTCGATTTTCCTGTTTTATTAATTCTTTTGCTAAATTAAGTCAGAGTGTAGCGAAATTCATTACTTTTGACAAACTTTCAGTTTTCACACTACACGTGTCAACCTTCAGTTGCCACGCTTCTAGTGCTAATTATATGTGTAATAACCTTTCTTTTTCAGTTACTATAGTAATTGTCCTTAGGACTGGCGACCGTAATTTCCCCCAAATCTCAAATATCTAATTACCGCTAGTTAATTGTTAACGTAAAGGCCGCACATTTACTTTCTTTAATAACTTTACCCCTTATCAAAATTTATTTCCACCAGTTTCATTAGCATTTTTCCTTTCATTTAGATGTAACCCTTTCCTCCCTCTTTACCGACAAATTAACTTCGGTGACAATTGCTTTTCCCAAATTTCCATTAGGTACATGCGGTTTAATTTTTCACTGTCATTAAGGTCGATAAGTGAGGGGGAGGTTACAGGTACCCATAATGAATGAGTGTAACTTTTATATTTAATTTTTTCACATTCTAGGGGCATTTTTATTCTTACCTCTTTAAGTTCTTTACCATAGTTTTCATGATTGTCTAATTCTACTGCAAACAAAAATACCTTAAACATCTATGTGAAGGATAAATTTTTCCATCATGATTAGTTGTTTGTGAGCTACTTAATCCAGATAAAATTTTTATCAAGAATAATGAGAATTTATTCGAATTAAAAGAGGATTACCAAGATTTTCTTGTTTATTTTTTTATGAGGATGAGGAGGATCAGTACAGTTTTCATTACAGGAATAAAGAAGAAAATTAATTTTTTCTTTTTAAAAAATTTAATCTAGTGCTAATGCAATATTTTTTTAAATTTACTAAATCTTTCCACAACTAGATACAAGGCAGATTATATTGAGTAAAAAAACATTTTTGATGGGAATTTCTAACAGTACACTTCTCCTATCTTTAATTGCTTTCAGTAGTCTGATACAGAAACAGCCAGATTTTGTCTATTAGCACGTAATTCTAAATTATTTATAGAAGAATTAAGACCAACCAGGCTCTTTCCCTTGCATTTCATCCATTTCTGTTAATAGTTTATTTGCTGACTTTTGATAATAATCTTCTAAATCAGATGTTCTTAATAAAACTACATTAACTGTTTTAAAAATAAATTCTTGTGTTTTCTTGTCCTTTAAAACTACAGTAAAAACTTCATTTTACCATCATAAATCTTATTTGTATTAAAATATTCTGAAATTTGCTGATTAATTCTTCAGCAAATTAATTTAAAAATTCTTGTGGTTCAGCAACATTACTGACATTATTAATTTCTTAAGCTATTATTCTTGATTTAAAAGTAAATGATTTTATATAAATTCGTTTTGTCGTTTTAGAAAAATCATTATCTTCTAGAAATTTATAACCTGAAAACTTATCTGATAGTTTTTTTTGATTTCTTTGTATTTATAAACTAGAACTTCATTCACAATATTATTAATATTACCATCAGACCTTTTGATAAGATCAAATGGTTTTTTATTAAGTTCACAATAATTTTTAAATTTCTCCTTTTACAGAGCTTATGAAGAATTTCTAAAGGTATTTCATTCAATCTATTATCATAGTTATTAACACTGATCTCGGGATTTACAATACAATAGATTAATTGTTCTGTATTACGTTTAGAATATTTTTTTAAATTTCTGGTTTTACCCATCAGTCGGAGTTATCTTATAATTTTATTTCTTAGTTCTTTCTTATTCATTTCTTTCTTGTTAAAATATTCATTTCCAAGAGATCTAGTATCGTTACACTCGAATAACCTTTTTCTATACAATAATTTC
Source organism: Schistocerca cancellata (assembly GCF_023864275.1). Taxonomy (NCBI): domain Eukaryota; kingdom Metazoa; phylum Arthropoda; class Insecta; order Orthoptera; family Acrididae; genus Schistocerca; species Schistocerca cancellata. The sequence continues at coordinate 224,292,786 of NC_064628.1, forward strand.
TTCTATCCGAATAACTCGCTACATGTTTCCTTTCAATAGTTTTCTTAAGTCCTTAAATTGTGCCTTTGAGTTTTATCCTTTTTTATTTATTGTGTAATTAAATAAAAATTTCTTTCGTTTGTATAGATAAATTTTTGAATTGGTGGTATACAGTAAAATTGAAATCATGGTTTTCTATAGAGCAATTTTAAAGTAGTTTATATACATACAAATTTTTTTTAGAAAGTGATCTTCGCGGCAGAACTAATACAAGGTAAGGTGCACCTACAGCTCATTCCACTCTTTTCATTATGGAGCCTAAGCATGACCTGATTGGGTACCTCCTACACCCTATGCTGACCCACAAATTGGGGTCATAGTTTTCTGGATGCCTTATTCACATAGCCTCTTCCTCTAAAATTTCTCAGTAGTCTCAACATGAATATCTCCCAGACACTGGCTCTGGTTGCATCGTGCTGCTTCAGTTTATGGGCGCTCTAAATATTTGCCCTGGCTCTAAGACTATTATCCTTGAATAACTCGGGGTTATTAACATTGGGCAATAATTCATATATGGACCACATAATTTATACAATTGAATTGATTTACATTTACATCTACATGGAGACTCTGCAAATCACATTTAAGGGCCTGGCAGAGGGTTCAACGAACCACCTTCACGATTCTCTATTATTCCAATCTCGTATAGCGTGCGAAAAGAATGAACACGTATATCTTTCCGTACAAGCACCGATTTCCCTTATTTTATCGTCTTCATCGTTCCGACCTATGTAGGTCGGTGTCAACAAAATATTTTCGCATTCGGAGGAGAAAGTTGGTGCTTGGTATTTCATGACAAGATTTCGTCGCAACGAAAAACGCCTTTCTTTCATGATTTCCAGCCCAAATCCTGTATCATTTCAGTGACACTCTCTTCCATATTTCGCGATAATACAAAACGTACTGCCTTTCTTTGAACTTTTTCGATGTACTCCGTCAGTCCTAACTGGTAAGGATCCCATACCGCGCAGCAGTAATCTAAAAGAGGACAGACAAGCGTAGTGTAGGCAGTCTCCTTAGTAGGTCTGTTACATTTTCTAAGTGTCCTGCCAAAAAAAGGCAGCAATGTGGTTAGCCTTCCCCCACAACATATGCTATGTGTTCTTTCCAATTTAAGTTCTTCGTAATTGTAACACCTAGGTATTTAGTTGAGCGGCTTTTAGATTAGACTGATTTATAGTGTAATCGAAGTTTAGCGGATTCCTTTTAGCACTTATGTGGATGACCTCACACTTTTCGTTATTTAGTTTCAACTGCCACTTTTCGCACCATTCAGATATTTTTTCTAAATCGTTTTGCAGTTTGTTCTGATCTTATGATTACTTTATTAGTCGATAAACGACAGCGGCATCTGCAAACAACCGAAGGCGGCTGCTCAGATTGTCTCCCAAATCGTTTATGTAGATAAGGAACAGCAAAGGTCCTATAACACTACCTTGGGGAACGCCTGAAATCACTGCTATTTTACTCGATGATTTTCCGTCAATTGCTACGCACTGTGTCCTCTCTGACAGGAAATCGCAAATCCAGTCACATAACTGAGACGATATTCCATAAGCACGCAATTTTACTACGAGCCACTTGTGTGGTACAGTGTCAAAATCCTTCCGGAAATCCAGGAACACGGAACCGATCTGAAATCCCTTGTCAATAGCACTCGGCACTTCATGTGAATAAAGAGCTAGTTGTGTTTCACAGGAATTATGTTTTCTAAGCCCATGTTGACTGTGTGTCTATAGGCCGTTTCCTTCGAGGTAATTCATAATGTACAGACACATTAGATGTTCTAAAATGCTGCTGCATATCGACGTTAAGGATATGGGCCTGTAATTTAGTGGATTAATCCTACTACCTTTCTTGAATATTGGTGTGACCTGTGCAATTTTCCAGTCTTTGGGTAAAGATCTTTCGTTGAGCGAACGGTTGTATATTATCGTTAAGAATGGAGCTAATGCATCAGCATATTCAGAAAGGAACCTAATTCGTATACAGTCTAGACCAGAAGACTTGGTTTTGTTAAGTGATTTGAGTTGCTTCACTACTCCGAGGATATTTACTTCTACGTTACTCATGTTGGCAGCTGTTCTCGATTCGAAATCTGGAATATTTACTTCGTCTTCTTTTGTGAAGGCATTTCGGAAGGCTGTATTTAATAAATCTGCTTTGGCAGCAATCTCCATTGTTATCGCGCAGAAAAGGCATTGATTGTTTCTTGCCGCTAACATACACACGACCAGAATCTCTTTGGATTTTTGGTCAGGTTTCGAGACAAAGTTTCGTTGTGGAAACTGTTATAGGGGTCTCGCATTTACCTCCGCGCTATTTTTCGAGCTTCTGTAAAGGATCGCCAATCTTGGGGATTTTGCGTCTGCTTGAATTTGTCATGTTTATTTCGTTTTTTCTGCAACAGTGTTCTAATCCGTTTTGTGTACCAAGGAGGATCAGCTCCGACGTTTGTTAATTTATTTGGTATAAATCTCTCAATTGCTGCCGATACTATTTCTTTGAATTTAAGTCACATCTGGTCTACCCCAATATTATTAATTTGAAACGAGTGGAGATTGTCTGTCAGGAAGGCGTCAAGTGAAATCTGCTTTTCTGATTAGGTATATTTTTTCGCTTACTTTTCGAGGATTTGGGGATAACAATATTCTGCCTCGCTACGACAACCCTGTGTTCACTAATCCCTCAATCAGTTCTGATGATCCTTATTAACTCAGGATTATATGTTGCTAAGAAGTCAAGTGTGTTTTCACAACCGTTTACTATTCGCGTGGGCTCATAAGCTAACTGCTCGAAATAATTTTCGGAGAATGCGTTTAGCACAATTTCGGATGATATTTTATGCGTACCTACGGAATGAAACACGTATTTTCGCCAAAATATCGAGGGTAAATTAAAATCACCACCAACTATTATCGTGCGAGTCAGGTACGTGTTTGAAATCAAGCTCAAGCTTTCTTTGAACCTTTCAGCCCCTGTATCATCTAAAATGGGAGGTCGGTAAAAGGATCCAGTTATTATTTTATTCCGGTTGCCAACAATGACCTCTGCCCATAATAACTCACAGGAAGTATGTACTTCAATTTCGCGACAAGTTAAACTACTTGTAACAGCAACAAACACGCCACCGCCAATCGTGTTAGCCTATCTTTTCGGAACACCGTTAGGTTCTTCGCAAAAATTTCGGCTGACCTTATATCCGGCTTTAGCCAGCTTTCGGTGCCTATAACGATTTGAGCATCAGTGCTTTCTATTAGCGCTTGGTGCTCTGGTACTTCCCCAACACAGCTACGACAATTTAGAACTGTTATACAAATGGTTCCTGTATCTATGTTCTTCCTGTGCTCAGCCTGCTCCCTTTGTGCCTGAAGCCCTTTTTTGTGTTTTGCCGAGACCCTCTAACCTAAAATGCCGCCCAATCCAGGCCACACGGCCCCTGCTACCAGTGTAGCCGCCTCTTGCGCATAGTGGACACCTGACCTACTCAGCAGAACCCGAAACCCAACTACCCTTTGGCGCAAGTCGAGGAATCTGCAGCCCACACGATCGCAGAACCGTCTGAGCCTCTGATTCAGACCCTCAACGCGGCTCTGTACCAGAGGTCTCCAATCGGTCCTGTCGACTATGCTGCAAATGGTCAACTCTGCTTTCATCTTGCAAGCAAGACTGGCAGGCTTTACCACTTCTGTTAACCGCTCGAAATCAGAGAGAATCTCTTCTGATACAAAGCGACACACATCATTGATCCAGGTTCGAATCCTGCCTCGGGTATGGATATGTGTGATGTCCTCAGGTTAATAATGTTTAAATAGTTCTAAGTTCTAGGGGACTGATGACCTCAGATGTTAAACCGCGTAGTGCTCAGAGCAATCTGAACCATTTGATAGCCTATAGGGCCATTGCCTGACTGGAAGATGGTCGGAAAGCAAAATCCGAGATTCATTACGATTAGTCATACCTAATTTAAGTAAACACTTCCGGAAAACCATGAAACATCTGAAGAAATGCTACAGCCCGATCAGGAGGTAAGTGCGCACGTCGAACCCACCGACTATAGAAACCTGCCCTCCTAGAATGGCGGCACAAACGAAACCTCATCTCAGGCCGAAGTCCAAAATAAAATATCCCATGTACATAATCAAAAAAAAAATCCCATTTTACTTACAAAATCACACCCCATGAGGAGATGGCTGCAGTTATCAATAGCTCCATGGGCCAAGAAAATTCATGACTTGGCAAGAAATGCACACGGATTCTATGAAAGGAAGACGTTAACCATTAACTGTTCTACGAGCTCTACTTATGGGATTTAGATTGGGAAACTTACAGATGATTCGATATCTGGAGTACCACCTACGATTTGTTAAGGAAAGACTGCTGCCGGAATGTATTAGCACAAAGAGACGCTCATAATTGACGTACGCGCACACAAACGGAGGGGGAATATGGGTCACCCCTTTTACTTTATTACACGCACTCAGCAACGTGAGAAAGGTGCCACGCCATCCATGCCTATGGCGTCAGTTGTCGAAACGCCTTTTTCCGCTGACCTCGGACTGGCGTGCAAAATGCTCCTGCTGGCCACACCGGTAACATCCATCTTGTGAGAACCTCATCTTACTGGCCAAAACTGCGGCCGGGGTGGGGTTGAGATAAAGCCTTTTCACAGCCTCTCCTTTGATCGGCTTGTTGTTGAGCCCCTTCCACAAGAGTGACTTGAGAAAAAAGATCCTACAAGGATCCTCCGGTTTATACCCTTGCAGTTCAGTGGCAACAATCTTGTGTTCAGCCAGCTCCAGATCAAAGGCGACGGCTGCAGTATGACCTTCACGAAAACACTCAAACAGCTTCTCGTAATCATGTTGGACACGGAGAAAAATTGTTGACTAACTAGGTCGCTCTGACCACTGGCAGACAGGCTCTCCCTTAGCATACAGGCCCGCAGTTCCCGTAAGTAGCTCCTCCTCGCTAAATCCTCGCTGACCATCTCGGCCAAGAACCCTAGACACAACCGAAAAAACGGTCTCCCACGACACCTTAAAACGTTAATGTGTCCTTCCTAAGTAACAGAAAAACACAAAAATTTAACCAACTCCTGTTGAGCATTAATATCAAGACATTCTATTCCGTACAATCCATTCAGGAACAGGTTAGGTAATTCAGCAAAACTGGAATACGCGTTCTCTATAATGCCAATTCTGGGCCCTGGAGAAACGGTTTCGTTTTCGGTAACCATCGGATTTAACAGTTCACTAGGCCTCTGATCACTTTGCCACTCTACGGCAGTTAACCTAATTTGCAAGTTTATCACTATATAATGTGGTCCATCAACCTCAGGTTTGAGCCGGCCGCGCTGGCCGTGCGGTTCTGTCGCTGCAGTCCGGAACCGCGGGACTGCTACGGTCGCAGATTCGAATCCTGCCTCGGGCATGGGTGTGTGTAATGTCCTTAGGTTAGTTAGGTTTAAGTAGTTCTAAGTTCTAGGGGACTTATGACCTAAGATGTTCAGTCCCATAGTGCTCAGAGCCATTTGAACCATTTGAACCTCAGGTTTGAACTAGGAATCCGTGACTACCGAAGTAGGGTCTCCAACCCTACACAACCAGTGCGTAATTGGAGCCCGCATGCTGTACAGTTGAGCGATCGGTGGAGCACTAAACCGAAGAAACTTTAAGGTCTGCTCTATATCTGTCAGTGAAACGACACACAGCTCGATGGCCACATTCACCTGACACATACGCTCAGTTGTCATCTGCACCGTGGTTCCCATAACTGTGCGAAGACGCGGCAATCACTCTGCGGTGTCCCCATCTTCCGCCAATCCTCGGATTATACACTCCTGGAAATTGAAATAAGAACACCGTGAATTCATTGTCCCAGGAAGGGGAAACTTTATTGACACATTCCTGGGGTCAGATACATCACATGATCACACTGACAGAACCACAGGCACATAGACACAGGCAACAGAGCATGCAAAATGTCGGCACTAGTACAGTGTATATCCACCTTTCGCAGCAATGCAGGCTGCTATTCTCCCATGGAGACGATCGTAGAGATGCTGGATGTAATCCTGTGGAACGGCTTGCCATGCCATTTCCACCTGGCGCCTCAGTTGGACCAGCGTTCGTGCTGGACGTGCAGACCGCGTGAGACGACGCTTCATCCAGTCCCAAACATGCTCAATGGGGGACAGATCCGGAGATCTTGCTGGCCAGGGTAGTTGACTTACACCTTCTAGAGCACGTTGGGTGGCACGGGATACATGCGGACGTGCATTGTCCTGTAGGAACAACAAGTTCCCTTGCCGGTCTAGGAATGGTAGAACGATGGGTTCGATGACGGTTTGGATGTACCGTGCACTATCCAGTGTCCCCTCGACGATCACCAGTGGTGTACGGCCAGTGTAGGAGATCGCTCCCCACACCATGATGCCGGGTGTTGGCCATGTGTGCCTCGGTCGTATGCAGTCCTGATTGTGGCGCTCACCTGCACGGCGCCAAACACGCATACGACCATCATTGGCACCAAGGCAGAAGCGACTCTCATCGCTGAAGACGACACGTCTCCATTCGTCCCTCCATTCACGCCTGTCGCGACACCACTGGAGGCGGGCTGCACGATGTTGGGGCGTGAGCGGAAGACGGCCTAACGGTGTGCGGGACCGTAGCCCAGCTTCATGGAGACGGTTGCGAATGGTCCTCGCCGATACCCCAGGAGCAACAGTGTCCCTAATTTGCTGGGAAGTGGCGGTGCGGTTCCCTACGGCAGTGCGTAGGAGCCTACGGTCTTGGCGTGCATCCGTGCGTCGCTGCGGTCCGGTCCCAGGTCGACGGGCACGTGCACCTTCCGCCGACCACTGGCGACAACATCGATGTACTGTGGAGACCTCACGCCCCACGTGTTGAGCAATTCGGCGGTACGTCCACCCGGCCTCCCGCATGCCCACTATACGCCCTCGCTCAAAGTCCGTCAACTGCACATACGGTTCACGTCCACGCTGTCGCAGCATGCTACCAGTGTTAAAGACTGCGATGGAGCTCCGTATGCTACGGCAAACTGGCTGACACTGACGGCGGCGGTGCACAAATGCTGCGCAGCTAGCGCCATTCGACGGCCAACACCGCGGTTCCTGGTGTGTCCGCTGTGCCGTGCGTGTGATCATTGCTTGTACAGCCCTCTCGCAGTGTCCGGAGCAAGTATGGTGGGTCTGACACACCGGTGTCAATGTGTTCTTTTTTCCATTTCCAGGAGTGTATTATCATATCCCACCCGGTACTTGGGAAGGCAGCAAACTCTCACCATGACTAGATATTTCATAAGAGACGAATGCAACTGAAACACAATGCCAGAAAGATCAGATTGTGCCTAGCCAGATGCAGTACAAGTATTACGGTTTAATTGTATACGTGCTTGACGTTCACTGTAATTCAGTCTCTCAATTTCAAGAAACCATCACGCTCTAGCTACCTGAATGGTACGCACTACTAGCATAAGATTACCTGGGACTGAAGGGACAGGGTAAGTATGGACTAAGCATCATTCATATCAAGATTTTTATAAATACCCCACTGGAAAAATAAACTTTACGAATTAGATCAACAGCACCGTAACGGCCGGTCGGGGTGGCCGAGCGGTTAAAGGCGCTGCAGTCTGGAACCGCACGACCGCTACGGTCACAGGTTCGAATCCTGCCTCGGACAAGGATGTGTGTGATGTCCTTAGGTTAGTTAGGTTTAAGTAGTTCTAAGTTCTAGGGGACTTATGACCACAGCAGTTGAGTCCCATAGAGCTCAGAGCCATTTGAACCATTTTTTTTAGCACCGTAACGTATGAAGCTGACACTGTGCAGTTGGGTAAAACAGTTTAAGAATAATTACTAATAATTAATTAACAACATTATCAAATATTTCTGCGAGATCAAGTAACAAAAACAAATTATGGTGTCAATTCAAATACTTACTTTCAGTTCCTCAATAGTCATTCACGAGAACATGATTTAGATTTACAACAAATATTATTCTCTTTCCAATACTCAACAAATTCTATGTGCCACTGGTTATTGTGGTTGAAATATATACAGCAAATTTCAATACAGGTAGCAAGATAATATTTCACCATCTGAAATTACGTAACCATCTTTTCAAAGGTTGTAAGAAAACAGTCTTAAGAACAGGCCACAATCATGTTTAGAGTGTGTTTGACAAAAATTCAATCAATAATTGACTTTTACCTAAAAAGAAGCTCACTTAAAGGAAACAAAAACAATTAAAGCTGCTTGATATGAAACCTCGAGCCGTCGGGCAATGTGGTCCGGACGAACGGGCCCGAAATTACTTAGGGAAGGCCTCATAACCTGCTCTCCACACTACTCCTTTGCTAAGCAACCAGTGGCAAAATGACAACCTGATGAGCAGAGAAGTAATTTTAAAGCTAAATGAGTAAAAGCTTGAGTCATCAGATTACATGCTAGCAGCGTAAACAAAACAGTTATGAAAAGTCGCTAATTGATAAAAACATAACTGGCCAAGGGAAACACCCCCCCCCCCCTTTCACCTTTTAGTAAAGAAGTTCAGCGGCCAACCGGAGTTCAGATTCAAACCACTCCACGAGGCCGAGACAGTACACACTTGAACGTCAAGTGGGACAGAAAACACAGATGGAAGGAAGATGCGAACGTTTGGTTGATGAACCACACCTACGTAAACACGAGATTGACCTGGAAGTATAACCCACCAAAATAAATACAAGATTTGCCCTGATAAGGTGCATAAGCTTGCGTGCTCCAAATAACTAAAGAAAGTGACTTGGAGATTTACTGTACAACATACCAGCAGAAAAAGATGATTTGGACGTCATGAATAATGAGACACTTAACACAAAAGAAACTTACAAAACCTCAACAACTTAAAACACAAAATCATATCACTATCCTATGACAATTAAATGGAAGATACTATGTTTTGATAGGAGTAACACGCACCTCAAATCGTCTGACCAGACAGACGAACTGGTGACAGCCACTACAGGAGGCTGAAATGAGACAGATACAGAAGCAGCAGTGCCCAAATACACTCAGGAAGCGGACCAGTCTCAATATCACGCTCACAGCGGGGAGCAAGGGCAGTCTTTACGAATGCCGTGTGGCCTCGGCATCGAAGCAACGAACTAAAAGTACTCACAGAGCATAAAAAGCCACTACGCGACGACAGTGGGAAAACGTCTTGGAGTCGCAAGGAGATGTGTGGATGGCGACGACCCACTGCTCCACTCGGTCGGCCAAAAGAATAATGTGTCCACTCCCGTTTGCCATACACGTCTCTTGTGTCCGGAAGTGCTCAGCCAGACCACGTTGGAAGTCACATGGGCACTAGAACTAACAGCCTACCCGTTGCCCCCGCGGAACTGCACTATCAGTGCTGCCTCACTGACTGTTCATTCCTCTAACCCCCCACCAACGACACCAAAGATTGTTGTCTGTCGTACTTTGGCTGATCCTGTTAGATGATCTGTGTATTTGAATCGATCCAGTACGCAAGGGTTTCATTAATGAAGATTATTAATGTTTATTTTAAGTGCTTTCGGGCCGCTGGGCTACTCTCAGTGCGCTTATATATTAATCTAGTTTGTTGGGGCTAGCGCGAGCTACATCCCGTGGTGCTTGTGGCGATGTTGCTAGCTTGCATCGTTTGCGCATTCAAGCACATGGTTGTAGATAAGCTCGCACCAAGACAGCATTTTTATTGTAGTAAAGCTGAATGAGTTCACTTGATCTTTATTAGATCTCCTGTGAAAGTGTTTGTTAATGAACTGCAAATGGCTGTTGATAACTGTGCCCAGAAGCTGAAATACAGCGCTGCCATTTATCCTTAATAGTGTTTCATTTGATGAAAGTTGCAGCTTTTGGTATAACTTAGGTTTTAGATTATTGGTTAATTCGTTAGCATGATGACCAAGCGGAGGTTCTGAAATGAGATGTTCTATTGTAAGACACACCCAGGAATAGAAATAGCATCAGATCACAATTTAGTAATGATGAAGATTAGGCTGAACTTTAAGAGACTAGTCAGGAAGAATAAGTGCGCAAAGAAGTGGGATACTGAAGTGAAAACAAATGAGGAGATACGTCTGAAGTTCTCTTAGGCTATGAATAGGTGAGTAGACAGCATAGTTGAAGAGTAATGAACATAGATAATGGATGAAATACTTTAGCTGATCGATGAAAGAAGTAAGCACACTAAAGACGGCAATCACAGAAGTAGGACAGAAAACCTTAAGTGCACGGAAGACCGCTGCGAAGAAACCATAGATACTAGATGAAATACTTTAGCTGATCGACGAAAGAAGTAAGCACACAAATGTTCAAGGATATTCAGGAATACACAAATACAAGCCACTTAGGAACGAAATAAATACGATTTTCAAATGAAGCTAAGTCGAAATGTCTGCATGAATAATGTGAACAAGTCGGAAACGAAACGATTGTCGGAGAAATGGATTTAACATACAGAATAGTCAGAACAAAACAACGTTCGGTGACACTGAAAGGAAGACGGTAATATTTACAGTTAATCCAGAATTTCACTTTTAAATACAGAGGAGAGAGCGGAATGGTGAAAAGAGTATACCTACGAAGGCGAAGACTTGTCTGAAGATGTGATAAAAGAAGAAACATAAGTCGTCAGTGAAGAGATATGGGATCCAATATTACAATCAAAATTTTAAAGTGCTTTGGAAGACTTAAGATAAAATAAGGCAAAATGTATGGATAACATTTCACGAGAATTCTTAAAATCATTGGGGGAAGTGGCAACAAAACGGCTATTCATGTTGTTGCGTAGAGTGTGTGACTCTGGTGACATACCTGCTGACTTTCAGAAGAAAAACTTCATCCACACAATTCTCAGGATTAAAGAGCCGTCAAGTGCGAGAATTATTGCAGAATCAGCATAACAGCTTCCACATTCAAGTTGCTGACAAGACGCGCCTTCCTGCGTCCGTTGAAGCGGCTGGCAGCGGACGGTTCGGGAGAGTGTTTTGGGGGTGCTGCGCCAGGTCTTCGCCAGACATCGCAGTTTATTAGAAGTTAAGTGATTCGTGATATGTTGTTTTATTTACTTGTTAAATTCTACTTGTTTTCTTGATCAGTTTCTCGTCCCCAGCTTGCTCGTCTGTCTTTCGTCCGCATTTTTTAGGCAGTTAGTGTCTGTCTGTCGGTCTGCCGTACGTTAATAGCTGCATCTGTCATGTTTGTTGGATTCGGTGTTAACGAATTTATTGCTGAAGGTGTAAAGGCCGAATTCCTGAAATATGTTTTTATCTTGCCTATCATCATGAGAGGTGGTATATGTGTAATGTAGAGCATGTTGGTACATTTTTTGTAAAACTGAATTTCATGGATTTTATTTAAATGGTCATTTTAGTATATAAAGTTGCCACCCTTCCACCGTAAGAGCGCTTTAAAAACAAGTTGCACTTTCGGTGGCAAATAATTTTAATGTGAGTATTTTGTACCATTTCCATCCCTCTTACGGGGTGCATAGTTTATGTGTTTGTGTGAGTTGTTGAAGTTTATTTCTGCCTCTGAATAAATTGTAACTAGAAATTTACAGGGTGCTTTCTGATTATAATTTTAAATCTGTTTAAAAAAAGGTTTTAGGATTAAAATTTTTATGTACATTACATGTTTTGTTGTTGTGTTTCAGTAATGAGATTGTAGAGGACCCTGGCTATCCGATGAAGGGTGAATTAAATTACGAACTAATGCATAGAGGATTAACGACACAGCAGACCGGTGCAGAGTTCACCTCCATAGTTGATTGGCCAGCGTACGTGACTAACATGTCGTGGACCTGCGTTTGGTTCAAGGTACTGCCAAAGTGCTGTTTCGGGGTGCACTCATCCTCGTGATGCACCTTCAGGAGCTAATTGATCGAGTAGCAGCGGTTCCCCGGCCTGGTATATCTGCTAAACGGCTGAGAAAACAGTGTTCTGGCGACATGACCCTCCATACCACATACGTCCGGCGCAGCAAGGCGGAGGATGACGCGCAGGCCGGTGGACATCCTTTGGGCCTTCACTGACTAACGAGAAGATCGTTTAGAGCGGTGTAGGTAAATTAATCCGCACCTCATGAGGAATATAAGCCAACGCATTAACATTAAATGCATGGTGCTATCTGAAATCTCAGAAAATTGATCGGTACTTCAGGACTCTTGTCCCATGGCTAGCCAGGTTGGCTAGAGTGGAACATTTTGAAAATAGATGAAATTTATTCACAGTTGCGAGCAGAGCACAAGCCATTCCATGACGACAGTGAAAATTTGTGCTGGACCGGGACTCGATTACCCCATACGGTCCCGATAGATGTTACGTTGAAATAGTCAATGCGAACTTGTGCTCTGTCTTACAGCCTACCACAATTATTGACTTTAGTGGGCGAGGGATCAATCATTACCCTGGTTAGTGCTGCCATTTAACGCAGCAAAGAGAATCACCCTAAGCTAAGCTGTTCCTCGGGTTTAAGGTTACAACTCCACTGAGTAATTTGTGGTCCATAGCCGACCCACAGCGAGACGAGCCAGAAGTAATATTAGAAGATCAAATGGAAAAGCAGACTCTCGACAAAAACCTGTTGCCGAAAATCTACCGGGTCGGCTATCGAGTCTTAGCTAGTAAGACAGCTAATAAAATTGCGAGAAATTGGTATCGATGTACAATGGACTTTGGTAAATCATGGGAATTTTAGCACATGTCACATGTTATTATTTGACCCAGGTAGAAAGAGAGCGTTTGGAGGTAATTTGTCCCAGATGAAACCGGTGCCTAGAGGCATAAATAGTCAACAAGGGCGCAGTTACTGGTCTGTGGTATGTCCCCCGTGTGACAAGGACACGAGCGAATAGCAGCAGGGATTGCTACGACATGATGTACCGTTTTTAAAACAGTACCGTGAGGCGGTGGCTGTAGGACAATATGTCCTGTGTGCTGGAAGATTTTTATACAGCTAAAATCCGATGATGAGTGACCAGCGGATAAACTGATGCTTACCATTTAAAGATCCGATACTGCACACGTGATGAGCGTAGCTGTGCAGGCAGTGGAAACAGTATGTGTGAGGTAGTTGGTGAACCTCACTGATCTGTGTCACACCTAGCCTATTTGTTAGACCATCTGTGTATTCCAGTTTTAATCAATTCGATTGCATTTATCCTCGACTACTTTACTCACTTCCATGGGGCCTTTGTAAATAGAAAAGAATTTGCAGCTTTGGTTTTTTTCTTGCTAGATAGATGGTGGGTATTTATTAGTATCTTTTGTCCTAGTGAAAATACTCGTGTGCTTGCCGTTCTCTCCGCTCGGTACTTTCTCTTTAATTCTGCAGCTTTCAAATAGCTCAGTGCTAACTTTACTAAATGCTGATACTGTACTCGGGTTACTAGCGGTAATTTAATTATTTCTCGGATTTTCTCTGGTGCTGGTTTATTTTTCAGAACAGTGATTGGAGGTAATAGTGTAATGTTATGTGGCATTTCGTTTATCACATTTTGGAAATAAGAAAAATGTCTGTCCCACGTATTGTGCTGCTTGCTACAATACAAATGACAGAGCGTTCCCAATTCTTTCATCGTTCGTTGAGCTGGGTTGGCGCTTGGCTTGTACCTGGAAATATAAATAGGCTTAATTTTATGTTGCCGTAGCGTGTTTTACCATTGTGCTGAACGATATTGTGGTTCATTGTCCGATAGCATCTTATCGACCCGTTCAACTTGTCGAAGGAAATCTCGTGTCAGCGCTTCGCTTACGCTCGTCCCCGTTCTTTCTTCAAGGGTGTAAATGTCTCATATTTTGACGTTAATTGTAGAACTACGAAAATGAATACATGACCTGTCTGTGTACGGGTTAATGGACCCATAAGGTCTGTTGCTGCTATGTATTTCAATTTATCCGGAATGATAGGGAACATTAGTGGTCTCGTTTGAAGGGTTACATGCTTAGCCCTCTGGCATTTGCTTACATTTAGCTAGAATCTGTGTGATTCTTCGCTCCATATTTGCGAAGTGACACGACATCTTTAATTTTGAAAAAAAACATTTCTTCGGACGAAAATGGCTATTACTCAAGTGAGTGTGCCAAACTTACTTATTTATCAGTTCCTGTGGTATGCATGCGACCCACAGACTTGTATTTGTATTATGTCTGTAGAGTCTGGAACCGCGCGACCGCTGCGGTCGCAGGTTCGAATCCTGCCTCGGCCATGAATGTGTGTGGTGTTCCTTAGTTTAGTTAGGTTTAAGTAGTTCTAAGTTCTAGGGGACTGATGACCTTAAAAGTTAAGTCCCATAGTGCTCACAGCCATTTGAAACATTTTTATGTCTGTAGAATAAGACATTGTCCCTTATGAGATAAAATTGTCTAAAGTCCCGTGATTCCCTGTTTTTCTACTTAATTATAATCTTGGCCAGGTCTGGGTATTTGTCTTGTTCCCTGCCTAACTGTCTTAAGGTATTGGTGACGTAGTTTTCCAATGGCACGTTTTTCCAGTAGTACATGTGTACTTGTTCTTCTTCCGAGTTACTCACTCTGCTTTTGTTAACTCCTTCTGGCAACCACCGGGAGAGGAAATTTGATGGTTGGTTCAAATGGCTCTGAGCACTGTGGGAGTTCTGAGGTCATCAGTCCCCTAGAACTTAGAACTACTTAAACCTAACTAACCTAAGGACATCACACACATCCATGCCCGAGGCAGGATTCGGACATGCGACCGTAGCGGTCGCGTGGTTCGAGACTGTAGCGCCTAGAACTGCTCGGCCACCCCGGCCGGCCATTTGATGGTCCAGGCACGAAAGTGATTCGTAAGTCATATTGCTTCTGCGTTAACATCCACCGACCTAGTCTTCCTGTCAATAGCTTTGCATTTAACATAAATTCTAGTGCCTTTTCGTTCGTAAATAAATTGGTTTTTCGACCGAACAAAAAGTATCTGAATCTACGAACTCCCATACTACTGCCAAGACTTCTAACTCGGTGACTGAATAATTTTTTTCACATTTGGTGAGGACTCGACTAGCGAAAGCTATTTATTGTCTGTCTTATCCGTTGTCCGTCTTCCTCATATTGTTGAAAGAGTACAACACCAAAGTCTGTTTTCGCACTATCGGTTACCATGCAGCATTCCTTCGTTAAATCGGGATGGGCTAAAAGTGGTGCCTGTAACAGTGACCTTTTTAGTTGTTGGATTTCCTTCTCTGCTTGGGCATCCCACACCCAGGGCATCTTTTTACTAGTTAACGCACATAAACGTAGCCTAGCAAAGGTTTCTATCCAAATGAACCTTTTGTAAAAGTCAATGAGTCACAAGAACCCATGCAACGTCTTTCTATTATATGGAGTGCTGTGTTCTGTATGGCTTGCAGTTTGTTAGGATTAGGTTCAATTCCCTGTTATAACTTGGCCTAAAAATTCAACCTTTCTATTCCCAAAACTGGATGTCATTACGTTTACGGCTAGTCCATATTCTTTTAATTTTTTAGCAATTCGTCAAGCACCTCATTATGGAGTTGCCATGATGGCGCTGCTACTAAAATGTCATCAACATAACAGGTGAGACGCTGTTGGAGTTCTTGTCTAACACAGTCCCTAAACCTCTTATAAAAGCAACAGAG
Organism: Schistocerca cancellata; assembly: GCF_023864275.1. Classification (NCBI taxonomy): domain Eukaryota; kingdom Metazoa; phylum Arthropoda; class Insecta; order Orthoptera; family Acrididae; genus Schistocerca; species Schistocerca cancellata. The sequence goes on from NC_064628.1 coordinate 224,308,493, forward strand.
GATATGTTCACTCCGAAAGGAAGCCTTTTGAATTGATAACTTCGTCCAAATCCGATAAAACCTGTATATTTTCTACATTCAGGTGTTATTTATATTTGCCAAAAACTATCTCTCAGATCAAAGGAAGAGAAAATCTTAACTCGAAAGAACTTTTGTACCAGCTCTTCCAATTTTTCTGGGCGATCGTTCTCGGGAATGATAATGGAATTTATCTGTCTTGCATCTATGACTAACCTAATACTCCCATCCCTCTTATCTACAATTTGCAAGGGACTGTTGTATGTTGAGGTTGAAGTTTCAATAATGTCGTCTTCTAGCATTTTAGTAATTCTAAAAATTCTTGTGTTCAGTAACACAGGGGAATAGCGTAAGGCTATACTGTAAATGGCTTTTGTTCTTTAACCTGGAATTCGTACTGAAAATTCTTAATGGCACCGGTTTTTGGTAGAAACACCTCAGCATATTGTAGTAATACTCTTCCTAATTCGGCTTTGTCTGTATCTGAGATATCCCTCACTTGTCGCAACTTATTACCGATCTCTTGATGAATGTCCACCATTGCCTCTTCATCTACAGGTATTGTTTCTTTCGCCCTCCTTTATCGTGGATGTCCCTCGTCGGACTGATGCAGATCCAGTTGCATAGTCAATTGTTTGTAAGGCCCTGGCATCCCTTCATCTTTGAGTTTCACTTCAAAATTAAGACGCACCTTCCAAGGCATATATCCTTCGTCCGTATTGAGTGTAACTCGATTTTGACCCATGAAATCGGCTCCAGTGATTATGGGTACAGAAAGTTTCGGCACAATTACCATGTTCGCTTCTATTTCATGCCCCTGACATGAAAAAAGTTATCCGTGTTTGTCTATTAATTATCGCTGACGCACACATGATCGGTCCTTTGACTTCAAGCCGTTTTGTCCCTAACACTGGTATTGCCTGGCCAGCCTTACATTTCTCAAAAATTTCTTCCGAAATCCCCGTCATTCCGCTTCCCGTGTCAAGAATGGCGTTTACAGGGATGCCACCAAACTCAATCCGAACGATCGGTCGCACCTCATGACGAACTTTGGTTTCATTTTCGTGTATTAATGCCTCCTCGATCGAGACATAAGTTAATCTGTCAATATGTCTAGCCTGGTTCTCCCATTGGTTTGTTATCGTCAGTTAATTTTCCACATTACTTTTAACACCTGTCGTCTAATTGCTTTGGGATGGAGTTATTTGCCCATAATCATTATTAAACGCCTCTATTACTTCTTTATATGTTCCTGTCCTATATATGTCATCTGTCTTCGGTATCACTATTGGTGATATCAATGGTGCTTTATCCTCTTGGCACACTATTTCTCTCTCCGTTTCATGTAAATGAGGTACATCTTATACAATTATGTCATCATCAGTTTTTGTAGTACTGTCTATTTTCACAGTTAGTAGCTTCTGTTCCTCATCATCGGTCGATTCCCACTCAAATGAATCCCAGCATGCTGGTGTTTGTATCCTATTACTCGCTAAGCCTACATCAGAATCTTGCTGATTAAAACTACAATTTACTTGTTTATTTACATAATTAACTTCATTTTGCGATTGAATCACTTGTGACTGGTGTTCGTACCGTTTATAACATCAGTTCTGACTCTTACCTGGGTTTGGTGGCCTCAACTCGATTTCCTGCACCGGTTCATTTCGCATATTTTGTCCTCCTGAAGCTTGAATTTCCAAACCTTTCTGCGTTCTGTCTATTACATTACCAACTGAAAAGCCTGGATTTTCTTGTTGAAAACCTCTAAACCATCCGGCTTCATTTGTGCGGGGATTATATTTCGGATCATAGTTACCACCGTAGTTTCTAGGACCAAATCCACTATTGTAATTCCGCGGCGCACCAAAACCATAATTATTGTTCGTCCTCTGTGCGTTTCCAAAATCATAGTTATTATTGTTATCCGATGGGCGATTGCCACTCCTCCCAAAACGATTACATTTCCCTATATTATCATTGCCATTGTATTTATTATTGAAGCCTGATCGGTTGTTGTTATTCCCCCTACCATTGTTTTCTCTGAATGCACGTTGTTTCTTCGCTTCATCTTCACTGAAAATTAATTGGAGTTGTCTTAACATTCATTTAAATGCTTGTATATTATCTCCTGTCCTACCAACCAATGACTGCTGATAACGTAACGGTAACTTCATTGTGCACATACGTATCAGTTGCCCATCATTGTATGGATTATCTGACCACTGATTCCTTTTTGTCATTGCTTCGAAAAATCTAACTGGCTTCTTTCCTCCGGAATTTTCGAATAACTCTTTCTGCAACAATTCATACTTTATGCTGTTCTGGGTTTCCGTGGACCAATATCGCTCCAAGAATGCGGATTTAAATTGCTCATATGATTGACAGTTTACAGCTACTCTTTCCATGGTTTCCGCTATTCCACCGTCCATATGCCCACAAATAAAGTCAAATTTATGTCTCTGTGGCCAATGCTCTGTCAAACCGATCTGGAATTGAATTATAAACGTGCGTGGGTGTAAGCCGTTCCCGCTTTCTTTGTAATGTTGGAATTTTCTGACTGTCAAAAAGTCCAATTTTTTTATTCCACCATAGAGAGTTTGTGTTTTCTCGCCATTATCAGTTCCCTTCAACTGTGTCATGTTTTTTCGTGTTCGTTCTACCATATTTTGATACTTAGATGACAGAATTACGTCCAATTTTGCATCGTATCTACGCAGTGCTGTGCAGTTATCTAAACCGTACCGTTCCTCGTGTATCGGACTGAAAGATTCGTTTACATTTTTCGTTACTGGTTCAGTGTTTTGCCTTCCTATTTGAGTCATGTTGACTTGCGGTCTATAACCTTTTGTACTGTCACTTGGAAATTGGAGAACTGGTACATCCGTCGCCGTAACTTACACTATTTTCGCGTCACTCGCGTACGTTCGGAGGGTCGGCTGCCGCTCTGTAGGAATGCCCGCGTTTACCGTTTCTCGATCCATTGTCAGCTGTGACCGCACATTACCTGCTTCTTTCACCTGTGTTAACTGTTCTTTTCTTATTTGCTTCTGCTTCGTGTCAGTAATCACTGATGCAGCCTCTTGTGGATATACGACTGGAATCTCATGCCTTTTTTGTGTTTCCCCTACTGCTACGGAAGACTGCATGACTGACTTTACTTCTGGATTTCTGTCCATCACTGTGTCGGATGATACTACCGATTCCGTAGCCTCCCTAATACTTTCTGTACGGCTCTCGATACACTGTTTCAGTTCCGTACGAAGCAGTTCATACTGTTTCTGATTTTTCGAGACTATGTTTTCAATGCGTGTATCGAAAATTTTTAATGCGGCTCGCGTGTCACGTTTTCTGACTTTGAGCTCTTCCACGATTTGTTGCGCCTTATCAGGCGTCTTACGTACTTAGGTGTTAACTCTTTGGTTAACATTATAGACTCAGCATCCTGCATCTGGTCAACGTCAGAACGCAGCCATTAAAGACTGTACAATCTCGTACGAGTCTCTCGCCTCTCTCCGGATTTCAGTGAACTGTTCATTGACATCTGTTTTGCTAATTCCGCAGGACAGGACACACAGTATAAATTGTGGAAAGGGGCCAAAATAAGAGGCTGTCAGTTGCACTCGAACATACAACTTTATTATTTGATCAAACATTACAAGAGCCCAAAATTTTTTTCTAAACACAAAGCTTTAATCTTTGGGAATTAATTACCGGCTGAAAGCCACTTTCATTTAAAAACTCCTGAAGACCAATAACTTAAAACGCAAGCATAATCAGAAATTCAAAAGCAAAGCCTTATCTTAAAATAGTGCTTTAGTTAGGCTAAAGTAAACAAGTTAATTTCAAATCGGCTCAACGCCGAAGACTTAAGACCCCAAAACATTATTTTGTTTAAATACCGAAGTCCTTACGTGAAACAGTTCTTTAATTTCGGCTGGAGGCCTTAAGAAAAACCAACTGAAACTCAAACCCGCTGAAGGGCGAAGATTTAATAATTCAAAAATGTTTTAAAATGCCAAAGGGCTTACATGAAACAGTACTTTAAACAAGGCTGAAGGACTTGGAAGTAGAACATCTCTAATTTAAAACACAAAACCGGTTAGAAGCCATACAAGTATCAACTAAAAGAACAAATTTAAAAAAAGGCAGTCCACACAAGGGCGCCCAGATGTTCGAGGGTCGGCCTGTAATCCAAACACTAACGCTCGCTTAGGTGAGACAGGCAGTCGTGCCAACCATTCACGATCTGACGACAACCCAACCGACCGACAGTCAGCGGACCCACTGACAAGATAACTTCAAATTCACTCTACCAGGACACAACAGGGAGTTCAACGGAACAACGTAGAAGATACTGGCGCCCACAACCAATCATACACCGAGCTGTCAAACTACACACCGTGCTGGGCACCAAAAATACGATGAGGAAACCACACTGCCTGAAATTTACGTCAACGCCCAGGGCAGGTAACCGGAACGTTAATGGCCACAAGGCAGAATATTCCGCTGGTACACTTCAATTCAAATCACCGAATACAGTGAAACTCCACCGGAGGGTGGATAGAATTTCCCAACTTGAAAACCACATTGTTTCTCGTGGGAATATCCCAACAGCCGACAACGATCTCCAAACAACACAGTGGGTACAGTCTTGACTTGCCGGTAGGTTAAATCAAAACTCAACATTCGTGTCCAGGTCGCTGAGCCACAGACCTCGTAGCAATGGGAACAGCGCCACACACTCCGACACTGAATGGAGACCACCAGCGGGCCATGGCCAAACTACGCCCCGCCGAGAGTCCCTCTCTTCTCCACGCCAACCGACCAGCTCCTCAGAACCAGTACGCCGACAACATTTAAAATAACTTGTCAGTCAAAATCACACAAACTACACACAGTTTCACGAACACTTGCACGACGAACTAGACAATGCTAACTGCAATGACTGTACAATAACAGGGTCGAATCACGAGTTGGCACACACAGCCAGCCCGTAAGCGATCGCCGGCCAAATACACAATGTCCGGCAAGACGACCGACCGTAGACCAACCTAGTCATTTCCACTCCAATCATGTGCGTCGTCAACTGTGTGGCGAGTCGTGGTGGTCCGGACCTCGACTGAACTTGTGACGCGTGACAACTCAAACCCTGTCTTGTCCGGACTACCTGCTGGCACGTTCCAACTGACCTCCCGACAAACGACGACCGGGAACTAATAGCAGCCCGCAAACATTATATGGCAGGGCTTATATCGATAAAAGCTGCTGCTGCCGCTCACGGGCAGGCAAAGCAGCAACTTAGTGACACAAGTAATTGAAACTAACATAACGAGGTGGCAATGGGGTAAGAACAGGATGTTAAATAAGAGATGGCACGAACACGAGCCACGCACGTCTCACTTAGTTTTTGTTGATTTTCGCGGACTTTTTCGAACTCAACATAGGTTTCAAATTGGAGACTATTCAAGGTAGCATTTGTCTCTGTTTTTAACTTCGCCGTTTCAGTTTTTAAATCTGTTAAACCTGCATTTGTTTCATGCTTGAAGTTTGCTAACCTGCATTTGTCTGCTTTATGACCATAATGCGTTGCTTCAATATTTTGAACACACTATCTGAGTCTTCGCCATCATCACCTGTCACTATTTGATGCAAATTTTGTCGTTCGCGTCTTTCATGTGGCATCTCACCGACTTACGTACATAGTGTTGACGCACTTACACACCTTCTTTATGTTGGAAACTGTCCCATATGATTTAAAATCACAATATTTGGTTCAACGTACTGCTGTTGTTCATCCTCTGATTCTACTTCTGACCCACTAGCTCCGTCATATGCTTGTTTTTATGAATTCTCAGACTGTGATACTAATCACGAAACTACCACCATTCCCTCTACACTCTCACTATGTTGTGTTTCGTGACTCGCACTCGATACTTTTTGTTGTACATCAATCTCTATCTTGTCAGTATCTTCAGTTTGCCCTATCTGTGATATCTCCATTCTTCCGCCATCTCCAATCTCTAACTAATCTCTGTCTTTATCGAACTGCGTGAGCTTGCGCTCTTCTCAACCTCAAGTTATATGATCTTACACCTTACCAAAATATCAGAGAAAGTTTCTTAGCCTACGTAAAAATTATTATCAACACTGTTCACTGTTTGTAGAACTTCAACCCAACTCATCAATGCCATGAAAAACTTCGCACACGCCAGCAAGGTTATGCACAAGCTACTTTTATACCAAAATGTACCTAATCACATTTATTAATGCAACTTTTCTACACTTTTGAGCACACGTTTCCTCTATTCCTACCATTATACACATCGTCACAAAAACAACAAAACAAAAAAGACCACTTTTTTCAAAAACTTGTATTTCCCTTTCTGATTTGACTACTTGCAATCCAGGGAGACCAATGCTATCCTGGCAGGGTCGCCATTTGTAAGGTTATGGTTAGGTAGTTACTTATTCTATGACTGAAAACAACTGTGTAAGCTGTAATGACATTTTTTAATATTGCAATTTTGTCACGAAAATACATGCTTTTACACAGTTTACAATGTGACAATGTTATGTCAGTTTTCAAAATGACACATCTCGGCCTCTGAAAGTGAACTAATCATAAACGCAACATCATTAAATTGTAACTCTCAGAAAGTTAAATAATTATAAACAGAACAACATTAAACTTAACTAAAAGTTTATTTACAAAAATATTCTTACGATTATGTCATGATGTTGGCCAGTACTATGTAAAATCATCCTATTCTGATTCAAAGTTCAGTACTATATTTAGGACGACAATCAAGTGTATAGAGCATGGTTAGTTTTGTGCTAAGTCGAGCAAAAGATTATCCAAGGTCGCTAGAGTTTACAGTGGAAACAAGCTGGTGAACCAACAAGTTTACCACTCTGTACTCAGTATTTGCCTTAGCTGCGACGAGTTGTCGTCTGCCTGGCTGCTTTCGCCCACTCAAATTCCTATAAAATCTAATTAAGCCTTTGCTGAATTTTCCAGCAGAAACTCTCCCTATGTCTCTCGATATGCGAGTAAACATGAACTCATCCCTAGTCTCACCGAGCGAGGTGGCGCAGTGGTTAGCACACTGGACTCGCATTCGGGAGGACGACGGTTCAATCCCGCGTCCGGCTATCCTGATTTAGGTTTTCCGTGATTTCCCTAAATCGCTCCAGGCAAATGCTGGGATGGCTCCTTTGAAAGGGCACAGCCGACTTCCTTCCCCGTCCGTCCCTAATCCGATGAGACCGATGACCTCGCTGTTTGGTCTCCCCCCAAACAACCCTCCCCCCCCCAGTCTAAGACTGCGGCAATTTACACACACTTGCCTGGGGCAGTGTGCATATTGTGCATATTATAGTGCCCTCTCTGTTCTCACAAGAACAATTGACTAACTGGCTGGTTCGTTTCTCCACAGTTGGAGCTCAACGATGCTACAGCTAATTTCTAGCTGGAGGTCAGCCGCTGTGAACGCAGTATTCACACAAATTTCTCCTCTGCGTCATACAGAGCATTATGCACTCTGTTTTTCACTTGACGCCAGTTCAGAGAAGAGTCCCCGAAAATTTCACTCTCGTCTTTCTCATAGCCCAACTATCTCCCCACCTTGGTTCTTTCGTTCTCCAGGTCACGGCTTTTTTCGATTAAGAGGAGCATTCGTCTTATTTTGTGGAAACTCTCTCTACCAATCGCAAGGGTCCTACCACTGAACTGCGTTTAAATCTCGGCAGTTTACTCCTTCCCGGTGCGTTTCCGCCAATCGGACGTTTTGTGCCTGCTCCAGGCGTCTAAAAAGTTACATGTGTGTATCACATGTGTACCACTTGTGTGTACCACTTGCAGTTCATGTGATCAAATGCGTCACTGGTTTTGTTCATATCCTTTTGGAATGCCGAAATGTAGTTTTCTAAAGCTTCCTTCTGTCCTACCTCTGATGACCCATTGTTCGCCCTGCAGTATGCGTCACCTGTCTGCTGCTGGCTCTCGCTGAGGCCCGTTAAGAGCTTTCTGTAGTGTGTATCAGGGTGCGGCCTCTGCTTCTGCCGACGCTGGCTTCCAGACAAAACGTTTCCTGTCACTGCTTGTTTCACCCTCCGCTCATTGACATGCATTATATAGAAGTGGTGTGTTAATATCGTGCCGGCCGTTGGTGGCCGAGCGGTTCTAGGCGCTTCAGTCAGGAACCGCGCGACAGCTACGGTCGCAGGTTCGAATCCTGCCTCAAGCATGGATCTGTGTGATGTCCTTAGGTTAGTTAGGTTTAAGTAGTTCTAAGTTCTAGGGGACTTATGACCTCAGATGTTGAGTCCCATAGTGCTCAGAGCCATTTGAACCATTTATAATAGCGTCGATTGAGTGTCACCCCTTTTACGTTACATACTTATAGGCAAATCTGCTCATTACCGCTTAAGTAAGTTACGTGTCATATTCACCTTCCTATTACGATTTATAGATTTCCTACGTAAGGTGCGAAATTGACCTTCATTCATTCTGCCACCATACAATTTGAAGGCAGCTAAAAAGTAAACATTCCCACATCCTTTGGACTCCGTCTTTCTCGACGTCTTATACAACAACCACAGCATAGGAGCCTCTGTGACTGAACGCCTAGCCGCGCTGACATTCTCGACAATGATTGTATTGATATATTACACAAGAGGACCCCTAAAGTGGGCCTTCCGCCAATAGAGATCGCTGAACACGCTTTATGGGTACGTCGTACCTGCAGCATCATACGAAAATCGTGGGGAGAATGGACGACCAATATCGCTTTCACCTTTTGACCCACAGTTTTAAAGTGAATTACTTTTCATTTCTGTGATATCCCGCTCCCAGTATCGACGTAGAAGCGTGAAGAAACTGGAGTTGCAGCGTAAAACTTCCATCCCAGTATTCATTCTGGAAGAAATGTTGCCTGCGGTCTTCATCCTGACAATGCACCTTCACTTGTGCGTGTTTTACTTTTCGTGTTATCGGTAGTTCACTGTTATTTGTACTCCATGTTTTGTGACAGTATGCTGCTCCCGATCCCCTTTTATTTGCGTTATTTGAAAATTTCTTCGATTGGTTAGTTGATTATGAGAATGAGATACTAATAACCAAGCTATTTATTCAAGAGCCTGGTTCTAAACCACATACAATATCGTGACAGAAGTTTCACTCCTAACGCTACATGATAGGACTTTCAGATACATAGCCTTACACTCTCTTATCATCTCACTCGTGGGCACCTTCCATCAGAAGATGAAAACATGAGGTAGTACACCTACTGACTTTATTACGAAAAATATCGTATGCTGCATGTTATATTGGTTGGCTTTATGCATCTTTACTGCAGTCGCTTCCGTTGTGTTCTGTAGCATTACGAAGGTGTGGCAGTCTGCATCTCAGCATTGGGAACAACTTTGTAAAACCGTTTCTCTTGACAATTTTACTAGATATTTGTTGGAGAAATAGTGACTCTCTATACTGCAAATCTTCGGCGGCATCAAATTTAAATTCAAGTAGAAGCTGCTGCCGAAGTCAAAGATGAGTCCTTTGGAACCGTCTTCTGACACGATTCACGGGTACCAAATGGTAGAGAGAATTGCAACTAAGTTAAACTCTTGCGCTAGGTACAGAGACTCCTTCAGTGTTCAAGACATAGTAGAGAGTGCAGACAGATTACTTTGTTATGTCTTTTTCGTAGAAAAGCTTGTGAGATTTTCCGTCTGTTGTTATTCTTCAATTTACCGGTAAGATGGCGGTCGTCTTAGATTGAATCGTTAACAGTTGCTGTGCGTTAGACAAATCCTGAAGCCCCTCGTTGACGTCAGAGCTGAGAGCGTTAATAAAGCGTATCGATCTGCCCGCTGAGCCAGAAATATTCCGCACCACGCCCGATATTCCTGGAAATCGCTTGAGGCTCATCCTGAAGGCCATATAACACAATTACCCACATAAGATGTTGGCGGAATTTGTTACTTCACATGCTTCGGAGAATATATGCGCACGTTAAACGTTTTCTGGAATGATTTTTCTTCCTTTTCTTTTTTTTGTAGTCGTTTATGAGTCTTTTACCTTACAGATGATAGTTCGGTGAGACATTTGTTAATCGAAGTTGTTACAGATCTCACTTTACTCAAGAAGTGACTTGTACAGTAAATTAATTTGTATCTACTTTCATAACGATGAGGACATGTTTCAATCTTTACTTTGCTTCACACTTCTATTCTAGACTATGGGAAATGTTAAGCAAAGTGAACTGTTTAGCAACTCTTAAACCCGAGTCACTGTGTAGTACCAATCTCGAAGAGTTCCTAGAATATCCATATAGAGTGATACGAAATAATACCAAAAAATGACATCGTTTTCGCAGAATATTTGGTAATACATGGCCTAGCAGTAAGTTGAAAAATTTGGAAACAGAGCCGTGTTATTTTCCCCGATTTATGTTTTAAACTCCCGAAATCAAAGCAGATAAGCTACTCTGCTTGGCTGTGGCCACTTCTCCTCAATAGTTCTAATTCTCTGATGGATACTGGATTGTGATAATGGATCTCTGACAGAGTATTTCAATAACAGTATTACAATTTGAGCACTATCGCCAGCTGCAAATTCATTATCAATTTATTGGTAACCGGTTTAGACGATACGCTTCTTCAACAGACCTCACTGATAATAAAATTATAGCTGACGCTAGTGCTAAAAATTGTATTGTTGCAATCGGCCGTGGTCCTCTCTACCTATTTAACAAGGATCGCTATGCCCACATTTCAGTACTATTCTGATTCGAAAATCGATGCCAGTGAAGAAGTTTTAGCATCCCTCTCACCCTTTGGGATTCCAGTGAGGTCGTTGTAACACCCATGTCACCCTTTGCCTTTGACGTGATGCTGTACTTTACACCGGGAAAATGAAATACACATGAGGGAGAAAAGGTGTAGGAACACGGGAAAACAGGATGCTTTCATGAACGAAAGCAATTAACGTTCCTTTAAAAGTTTCTACAGGACTTACATAAAATCATAGCACGGCAGACAACCTGTCCATCATTTGTGACAACTGGAAGAAGTTAGTTTATGCCATACACTTGTCTTGGTGCAATCTATACGGAAACATAGCCTACAGTAAGAAACAGTGTTACATTCTTCAGATCACACAACACGTATCCATTCCATAAGATTCTTACTGACCGAGTTCTGTGTACCACTCAACATCCAACTCTCACATATTATTCTTCGGAATTTTTTAAATCACTGTGAGAAGTGGCTACCAAGCGACTATTCCGTTTGTTGTGTAAAATGTATGAGTCTGGAGATATACCAGCAGACATTGGAAAAAGTATCATGCACAAAGACGGAGGGACAAATAAGAGCGAGAACCATAACACACTCAGCATAGACGTTCAGTTGTGCAGAGAGGTGTTTGACTGTAATCCGTTGATTCGATCACCTCGAATGAGGATAACCGCACGGTCCTACATTGCAGGAGTCACAGCGGCGTGCGGACGTCACACACACGGGAGAGAGGACAGGTATATGCGACCTTGTTGCGATAATGACAGACGCCTAACGACTCACCATGGTTTTGCTCGCTGCCATGTCTCCGTAGACGGTTTGGTTTTTCGCTGAGGTTTTCCGCCAGGAAAACATAAGTGACAGCTCTGTGCTTGGAACGCATCTCCGTTGCAGACGACATTTTGAAGGTGCCGTATAGCGCAAATCCATTTAAGTATAGGCGCTGAAGCGGGAATATTCCACGATGTTCCACAACAAATTCGCAGTTTTTAACTGAAACTTATCATAATTTATGACTGATTATGCCTTTCAGCGTTCAGTCTAGAACATAGTCTCCCTTATAAAATTCCTCCATGATCCCCTATTCTGCGCTAACATTGGTGCCTCTTCTGATGTTAAGCCTATTACTTCAAAATCATTCTTAACCGAATCCAGGTATCTTCTCCTTGGTCTACCCCGACTCCTCCTACCCTCCACTGCTGAACCCATGAGTCTCTTGGGTAACCTTGCTTCTCCCATGCGTGTAACATGACCCCACCATCTAAGTCTGTTCGCCGTGACTGCTACATCTATAGAGTTAATTCCCAGTTTTTCTTTGATTTCCTCATTGTTGACACTCTCCTGCCATTGTTCCCATCTACTAGTATCTGCAATCATCCTAGCTACTTTCATATCCGTAACCTCAACCTTATTGATAAGGTAACCTGAATCCACCCAGCTTTCACTCCCATACAACAAAGTTGGTCGAAAGATTGAACTGTGCACAAATAACTTAGTCTTGGTACTGACTTCCTTCTTGCAGAAGAGAGTAGATCGTAGCTGAGCGCTCACTGCATTAGATTTACACCACCTCGCTTCCAGTTCTTTCACTATGTTGCCATCCTGTGAGAATATGTATCCTAAGTACTTGCAACCGTCCACCTGTTCTAACTTTGTTCCGCCTATTGGGCACTCAATCCGTTTATATCTCTTTCCCACTGACATTACTTTCGTTTTGGAGATGCTAGTCTTCATACCATAGTCCTCACATTTCTCATCTAGCTCTGAAATATTACTTTGCAAACTTTCACTCGAATCTGCCATCTCAACTAAGTCATCCGCATATCGAGACTGCTTATTTTGTGTTCACATATCTTAATCTCACCCAGCCAGTCTACTGTTTTCAACATATGATCCATAAATAATATGAACAATAGCCGAGCCATTTTCCTCTGATTGTTGCCAGTATCATATTTAAAGTACCAGGGAAGCAGGTTGGTAGCCTTACTTGTCCCGGGTCCCATTGAGTTTTATCCCTAACGGTTGAGGGACTAACCGGTGGATTTGGTAGTCTTTGCCGTCCGAGCACAAAGGTGACCACGAGTCAGAATATGTCCAAGATGCCCAGCCTTATTCCAAAGTAACTGGTATCCCGACTGTCAGAACCACTTACTTGGCCACTCATACGTTGCCCGTGGTTCATGAACTAGGACACGACAACAGGAACCCACACCATGAACCACAGCTGTCTTGCTGTCCTAGAAAAAAATGTATTGCATTACTTATTGAAGACTCTTCGTATCAATTGATTGTGAGGCCTAAACCCCGTTCCCGAGTTGCAGAATTTGTTTCAAAATATTGACTATGGAATGGAGTTGTTTCTTCAAGTACCAATGGGTGCAAAATTTTTACCTTGTTTGTTAGGTGAAATAAAGTGTTCAATAAAAGGCTCAGAATCAGCAAAGTGGATGCCTTGGTTGTATACAATGTAACGATCCACCGACGCCGCTGGAAACTGGTCGACATAAGTAATGCAAAATAATGATATGATAACCGGCTCATGTGAAAGGGGAACTATATTAGAAAAACCTGACCAAATACAAATTCAGTAACAGCTCCCTTTGCTCATAGTGCCGGCACTTTCCGTTCTAGCACTCGTATCTTACAACCACTAAATTATTCTCCAGCTAAGAATTACTGTGTAAAGCCGAATTCCGGTCAGTAAACCAGATATCAATGAATTAACTTATAATCTAGAAAAGCTTTAATGTATTAGAGATAGAAGGCAACCAGTCTCAAAATACAGATTTATTAAACAATGGCCATGGTTTCGACAATCTTTTTCAGAAGTTATTGTATGTAGAATCACATTATCTATGTTCGATGTGGGAGTCACTGACTTTGTTTAGTACATGTGCGTGTCATCCACTTACTTTGAAGTATTGTTTCTTAAATGGTGATTAAGTGGATGACATGCACATATACTAGACAGAGTCAACGAGTCTCACATCGGATATGGAAAATATGTGATTCTACTTACAATAACTTCTTAAGAAGATAGCTTTAAAATTGTCGAAACGACAGTCAGTGTTTGATAAACCTTTATTTTGCAGCTGGTAGGCTGTTATTTCCATTCCATTGAAGCTTTTTCGTACACAGTAGCTCAAGCGTAGCCATGTTTAAAATTTTTAAATCTTAATAACCTAAGACCCAAGCTACACTAACGCTTACAACACTCATCAAAATCACAGTCTTCAGGGGAATTGATAGTGCTAGATTTCTTCTACTGATCACAGTTCTCAGTAGCCACTTGTAGCAAAGCAACAAAAATTTTGACAAAAGAATCCATGAAATATTGGATGAAATCACTCAGCTTTACTAAAAATAGTGATAAAGGCTTGGTGGGAGCTTATCTACACCCAAGTGCCTCCGTGCGCACATCCAGCAGTCCGTCAACGTGGACGAAAGTGCCACAGCAATAGCACGCACTAGCCCCAACAAAGTAGTGTGAGACAAGAACGTATAGAGAATAAACCGACGTCTGAAGGCGCTTACAACAAACACTGACGCATTTACTTAATGACAACCTAGCGATCAACAAAAACCACATGCGCTGTCTCCTCATCGATTGGAATACACATATTGTCTAACAAGGTCACACAAGACATGATAAACAGCAATAACGTTCGCCAACAACCTCACACATACCTTTTCCCCTGCAGGTCCAGCAGCACACTTCGCTTGTGCAGTATCGGAGCTTTAAACCGTCAGTATCAGCGTGTCCAACAGCCAAATCATCATCGGACTTCTGCTGTATAAATAGCTAGTAACACACTGGGCGGCCGGCCGGAGTGGCCGAGCGGTTAAAGGCGCTACAGTCTGGAACCGCACGACCGCTACGGTCGCAGGTTCGAATCCTGCCTCGGACATGGATGTGTGTGATGTCCTTAGATTAGTTAGGTTTAAGTAGTTCTAAGTTCTAGGGGACTTATGACCACAGAAGTTGAGTCCCATAGTGCTCAGAGCCATTTGAACCATTTGAACCACACTGGGCGTGCCGTCGTCGATCAACTTCATACAGTACCCTTGTAGAAGCCGTACGTCATGTCGCAGAAATTGTTGCTGTTGGTAACACATGTACTGCGAGATGTCGGCATCCATGTTACTACGTTTAAAATTCTCACATAATTTATTCCAAGTTTTAAATACAGCCAGGTGTGTACGTATCAGAGAAACATGATAATAGCTAAAAATTCACGGCATCGTTGTGTTATGCTTTTTGCCATAATGAGTTTGCAATACACCACTCCTTGTTCCACCAAATATAACATAACACCCCCCTCTCTCCCTTTTGAAGCTTCTCCCTAATGTCGCAGATCTTCTTATCATTATTCTGATTTTCTTTGATAGACTTAAATAATTGGTTTGTGTTAGTCAGAATTAGATTGATACTTTTCAGTAGGTAGTTTTCCGTTTCCCCCTCACAGCTTCAAACATCCTGCTCAACATATCAATGATAAAGGCCGCGCGGGATTAGCCGAGCGGTCTACGGTGCTGCAGTCATGGACTGTGCGGCTGGTCCCGGCGGAGGTTCGAGTCCTCGGGCATCGGCGTGTGTGTTTGTCCTTAGGATAATTTAGGCCAAGTAGTGTGTAAGCTTAGGGGCTGATGACCTTAGCAGTTAAGTTCCATAAGATTTCACACACATTAAATTAAATTATCAATGATAATGTTGTCACTTCCCCTAATATTAACCACTTCGAAATTAATTGCCAATATTTGCACCGCGTATCTGGCTATGCGACCTGTTCTCCTTGGTTTTCCCAACAACAACAAAATGCGTCTTCCAAATAGAATTTGAGTCTTTCCAAGTCAAACAATAAAGCTAATGCTTCGACTTCGTAAACCGAATACATATTTTCCAGGTCACTATGTGCCCTAGAATCATCTGTTTCTGCGACTTACAAATGTAATCCTGTATTTTTTAAAGAACATTGTAAGTATAGGAGATTTATTCTTTTAAGGTATATGCACTATCCTTTGTTGTAGAGTTTAAATAACTTAAAGTTTGTAAAGGTGGGTTTAATGATTGCTTTACCGTCTAGTTGACTTTTAATTAAATTCATTCTGATGAAGATATCATTTCCTAATATCCGCAACGGACACGTTTTTTAAGATAAGTTCAAATCTGTTTCCACACTCTGGGGTTTTAAATATTTTAAATATATTTGTTTGTAGCATAGAGGCTTTTATTACAATTCCACCACTAGCTCCCTATCATTTCAGTGCAGCACCGTCAGAAGACTGCATCAGAATGCGGGAAGACGTGTAGAAGATCCATGATTGGTACTGGGACAGGTAGCAGATCCACACTTTAAGGAAATCAAACTTTTTCCTTGAATCAGTCTTTTGAGTGGTTTCTGATGCCAGCCAGGAATTTCTCTCCTGCACTAACGTCTCGTCTCTGAGGAGCACTTACATCCTACGTCCTTCTGCAGCTCCCTCTAGTACCACAGAAGTCATTCCCTCATGTCTCAATAAGTGTTCTTTCATCCTGTTCCTTCTTCTCGTCAGTGTTTTCCATATATTACTTTCCTCGCTGATTCTGAGGAGGACTTCCTAATCCCTCACGTTAGTCCACCAAATTTTTCAAAATTCTTCTGTAGCATCACATCTCAAACACATCGATTCTCCCCTCTTCCGGGATTTACCGCTGTCGATTATTCACTACCATTCAATGCTGTGCTCCAAACGCACATTCTCACAAATTTCTTCCTCAAGGCTCGTGTTTGGTAACAGCAGACTTCTCTTGGCTAGAAATTCCCTGAAGGGCTACGCTAATCTCCTATTTACGTCACCTTTGCTCCCTCCGTCACGGCTTCTTTTGCTTCTAGTGTAGCAGAATTCCTTAACTTCGACTACGTGGTGACCATCAGTTAGTTAAGTTTCTTGATATTGTCATTTCTGCTCATTACTTTAATCTTTTGAATCCATAGTCTGTATCCTTTAGACACATCAGTCAGTTCAGCAGGTCCTGTAATTCTTCTTAACTTTTACTGACGACTTAAATGTCATCAGCGAATTTTATTATTTTTTTCCTTTCGCCTTGAATGCTAATGCCGCTATTGATGATTTCTTTTATTTCCATCATTGCTTTTCGTCATGCAGGCTGACAGTAGGGGCGCAACACTACATCCGTGTTTTAAGCCCTTTTTAGTCTCAGCACTTCGTTCTCGGTATTCTTACTGTTTTCTCTAGGTTCTTGTACACACTGCATATCATTTGCCTTCCCCTGTAGCTTACTTCAAATTTTTCACAGAATTTCGAACATCTTGTTGCATCATTTTTGCCATAATGAGTTTGCAATACACCACTCCTTGTTCCACCAAATATAACATAACACCAATAACATAGATCCAGTGAAGGTGTCTTGATTTTTCTTCCGTCTAGCTTCCAAAGAGAGAACTGTCTCTAACCCCTATACATTCCTAAAGCCAAACCGTCGTCTAACACATCTCGTGTTTATTTGTACATTTTTCTGCATATGACTCTGATATCTTAGATGCCTAAGATGTTAATCTGATTGTTCGATAATTATTCACAAATATTCCCCCTTGCTATCTTCTGAATTTTGTGGATGATATTTTTCCAAAAGTTTTATGGTATTCTACATACGAAACAGAATAGACGTTTGGTTCTCGTTTTCCCCAACGAACTTAAAAGATTCTGGTGAAATATTATCTTTCGCGTCTCCTTTATTTGATCTCAAGTCTTCCAGATCTGTTGTGACTGTAATACTCTATCGCCTATATCTTCCTTAGCGATTCCAGTTTCTTCTCTTCTGAAATCATCAGCCAGTGCATTGTGACTTGCCTGTTGTATGTTAAACCAACTGCAATGCCGTTTGGATTGTCTGATGTGGCTCTTCCAAACATGTCCACTTGATTGTATTTCTATTAGTTACGAAGACGGATGGTCTGCGAACGTACACAATGCCCGAAAGTAGCCACCACTATTAAATATTATCTTAATACAACTTGCTACGAAACTTCAACCATTTATTTCAATAAAGTAGAAATTACTGTGGATAAATATGTAAAATTTTGGTGTGACTGTGAATTATATAACCCTTCTTATTACTATAATAAAGTGGCCTTAATCCGAGATACTGGGATACTGACGACGTACGCGCTCCCGGTAGACTAGGAATCGAGGTTTATGTCCTCACCATGAGTGCGGGAGAAAAGGCGAGATGAATGAACTAGGTGCTGTACCCATGCCAGTGTAACCGTATTTTCGGAGAACCTTCAAGTCGTTGAACTCGTGTTCGTAACGGAGGTTGCTACCACACGCTTGTGCCGTAACACTTGAAGGCTGCCGGGTTGAACCCTTGTGGTGCAAGAAATGTTCACCAACAGTATTTGGCCGGCAACGCGGCAGATACGTGGTTGTGAAAGGATCACCTTCACCATACCTAGTGTCAACGACCTGAATGAGATTCCTGATTGCCTCGTACAATACAGAGATCCCAAACACCGTGAGGAAAAGACCCCTTGAGATCCCCCAACCGAACTTCAAACTATTCCAAACAACTCTGTCTTCCATTTGAGACGTAGAAAGTCCTTAAACAAATTTACTTTGTTCATCGTTTGTAGAATTTTCAATGATGGGTACCATTGTTATCAGTGTGCCTTCCCGTCGCAACGCATTTATTCAGTGAGTAAAACATCTGCGACCGCAGTGAGTCCTTTGACGACAAGGGACACCCTTTGCCGTAGTATTTGGTAGCAGCTCCTAGCAATGACAACAAATGCGACATGCAAAAGAATAAGTGCACAACCTTTTGAGCAACAGTGCGCGGAGAGTCATTTACAAGAGACATTACTACCTCCGTCACATTTCGATGATGGTATTCACTACATTTTGCCAGATGATGATTATGACAGCGCTATTGTATTTTCTGCTGAGTACACGGAATACGGACACAGCGAAGTTTTCTGTTCAGGAGTCGGCGCACAGAATACTCACCCGGCTATGGCCCCACGGCCCATCACTGTAGAACTGTTGTCACTGAAACTTAAGCCCTACTTAGAACTAAATCTGCTCGTATATCAAGGGGCAGTTTAAATCCTTCATCGAAAATGAATCAACCCTGTCAACCGACAACAAGGATGTACCGAAGAAGAAGCGAGACTGCTCATTTAAGATATTTCGGTGACTGAGTGAACGTACGAAAATGCTATGAGAATCCTCAAAGTGCGAGATGGAAATCGACTCGGAGAGCTGAGGCTCAGTTTTCCTATCTCCTTATCTCCCATCCTGATAATCTTGCCAGAAGCCCTGACTGAAACCGACGTATCTATACCCTACCGTCGCTGTGGCAGAAAGTTAATCAGTAAAACAACTCAAGCTCTGGATAATAGAGGCTAACTGAGAGCATTTGTCTTAAGATAATTCAGTATTAGGACGAGGAGGTCCGTCTGACATTTATTGGGAGGAAGATCATAGATGATTCTATTTCCTTCAACAAATGCATTTCTTGTTGATTCCAAAGCACAATGCAAGGTCAACCAAGAGCGTACTCCATCTTTTGGGAAAAACTGCGCCACTGGACACAGGGCAATATAGACGATATATTATACTACTGAAATCGAATAACAATTGTTTCCTGATCCTCAGTCGTAGTCACGGCGCTGAGAAGCTCAAACATGGTAACATATGTTTCTGTGATTCAAGAAAAACCACCGCCGAAATATTTAGACCTAGAATCAAACCTCTTTTCCTCAGTTCCCACTACTTCTACGTCGCACGTCATCTTCGTGTTTAACATATCTTTCGTACTATTTGGCGCATGGGATTTTAGGGCCTGCAGGATTCAGTAGGGCTTCCTTTTGCGTTTTGGACAGGAATTTCAATGAAATTTTATCAGAAGCCCCGTTATTGCTAACAATTGTGTTGTGTCGCAGGACACGTCCACACTGAGGTGGCAAAAGCCATGGGGTAGCAATATGCACATATAAAGATGACGGTAGTATCACGTAAACAATATATGAAAGGGCAGTACATTTGAGAAAGTGTCATTTGTACTCACGTGATTCATGTGAATAGTTTTCCGACGTAATTATGGCTGCAAGGTGGGAGTTAACGGACTTTGAACGGTAGTTGGGCTAGAAGCATGTGATATTCCATTTCGGATTTCGTCAGGGGATTCAGTATCCCGAGAGCCTCAGTGTCAAGGGTGTGCCGGAAATATGGGCCGAGCAGCGGCGTTTACGTGGTGTTTTCACTGCTTACAGACAAGCAACACTGCGTGAAATAACTGCAGAGTCCAATGAAGGACGTACGACGAACATATTCTTCAGGACAGGCGGCGAAATTTTGTGTTAATGGGCTGTAGAAGCAGATGACCGGCGCGAGTGCCTTTACTAACAGCATGGCATCGCCTACAGTGCCTCTCCTGGACCCGTGATCATATCGGCTGGATCCTACACGACTGGAAAACCGTGGCATGGTCAGATGAGTTCCGGTTCCAGTTGATAGGAGAGTACGGTATAGCTCGAGTGTGGCGCCGAACCAACGAATCCCTGGACCCAAGTTGTGAAGAAGGCACTGTGCTGGTTGGTGGTGGCTCCGTAATGGTGTGAACTGTGTCGACTTGGAGTAGATTTGGTGCTGTTTTCCAACTTAACTTATCATTGACTGAAAATATCTATTTTCGGTTACTTGGAGACCATTTTCAGTGATTCAGTGATGGAATATGTATTGATGACAATGCGCCATGATGACTGAGCCACAACTGTCCGCGATTGGTTTGAAGAAAATTCTGAACGCTTGGTTTGGTCACTCATATCGTTCGGCATAAATCCCACCGAAAATTTATGAGACACTGTCGATAAGTCACTTCGTGCACAACATCCTGCACCGGCAACACTTTCGTTACTATGGACGACTGTAGAGGCAGCATTCCTCCACATTTCTGCAGGAGACTTCAAGTGAATTAAGTCCACGCCACGCCAAGTTGATGCACTACGTCGGGCAAACGAGGTCCTAAACGTTATTAGGGGGCATCCCGTGACTTTTGCCGCCTCAATGTGTTTCCTCAGCGCCAGAGATCGCGGTCATTGGTGTGTGGAAACGGCGCCGCCGGAAGGTGGATACCGCGGACGCGTGAGTGGTGCGAGCGCCGCAGCGGCCCGACTGGAGGAGTGGATGGATGGTTGCGGAGACAGTCGCTGCAGTGACATGAAGCAGGAGTTTGTGGGGACAAGTCTGAGGGGCTCAAGAATTGCAGTGTGCAGGACGGTTGTCGGACGAGACGGTAAGCAGCGCATAAGTTTCTGCAGTGCTGATAAAAATATGGTAGAGCCGTTGCTGTCTTTACCTGGCCAGATGCATAGGAACTCCAGAGAAGGCAAAGGAACGACTTCCGCTTGTGGTACGGATCACTATCTGAGTGCTTTCGCAGCCTGGTGACTTTGTGATTGAAACGGTCCACCGTGTTATGTGTAGAAGTGCTCTGAGTGCAGCCTCTTGTAAAACAACTTCGTGAACGGAATTACAAATCTGCAAATAGTGAGCAGCGGCTTGTTAGTGCAGTATGGTTTTAATTAGAGAGCAGCTATTCAGAGAGGTCCGATGCGTGTGGTAATTATCGTATGACAGCGACACTTGTTAGATATGCTAATCCCTTAATATGAAATCGATTTACGCTGGAATAAAACTAGCTCCTATTTTGGCCACCAAGTGTAAATTTGACGCTGTGCAACCTCTTGTCGACGTCTCTTGTGTTCATAGTGAAAAAAAAGAGTGCAAGCCGTGGTTAGTAACAAAATCAACATTATTACTCTCTCCAGCTTTTTTCCAAAGTAAATCGTTTCCGCATTAACGCATTAGAATATCCACCAAGTTTCGCTGTCTTAGGATAATGTCAGCCCACACTACACTGAGTGGCTGCACTTTAATTACAATCACCTAACCAACTCGTATATACGGCACGCAAGGCGTGCTGAGGGTGTGTTGTGATGCAGAGCAGGCTTGATTGTATCAGTTCACGCCATGGGCGTCGCTAAGCAAATTGAGGAGAAATTGATTGTGTTCACGACGAGCACGAATCAGTTGTTCATCCAAGGGATTTATGAGTTAATTGTGTATTTAATACTGCTTATTAAGACTGTGTTTTGCTAGTCTCTTATGTTAAAGAATTCTCAATTATGTAGTGAGATCTCATATGCGCACAGTTCAAGAAGATATTCGGAAGTAATCATGGGTTGCTTGTTAGTTCTGCAAGTTCTTTGACATCGGTAGTAATAGCAGAGTGAGATTTGGTTAGAGACAACATGAACGATCCTGAATAAGTTAATTATATTTTGATACTGTTAGTTGCATTGTTAGTTATACCTGCCAGGGTAGCCGAGAGCACTAATGCGCTCCTTCGTGGACTCGGGTAGGGGCGCCTACCCCAGATCGAATCCGCCAGGCGGATTAATGGCCGGGGCCGGTATACTGGCCAGCCTGGATGTGGTTTTGAGGTGGTTTACCACATCGCGCGTGATGAATACTGGGCTGGTCCCCACGTTCCACCTCAGTTACACGACCCACAGGCATCTGAAAACGTTCGCATTATTTCACTGCTTACACCCAACGCAGACAGCTGGGGCACACTACTTACGTCCCGGGGGTTCGGGGCGGCGTCAGACCGGGCATCTGGCCACCCTCTGCAACTAACACTGCCAAATTCGTAATAACACGGCTGACTCGGGACAAAGGCCCAAAGAAATAAAAAAAGAAAGTTGCATTGCTAGTTACCTGTTGTAATTTAAGATTGTGGTGAAGGGCCGACATTTTGGAGTGTGTGTTATTAGCTGTTGGTCAATTGTACGGTCGGACTGAATTCATTCCACATTTTACCTTGTCCTGTTGTTGTCGGAATGATACATTGTGGTTGATTGTTTTAGGCATACTTTAGTTTTTTCTGGCTACAGAAATATTTAGTACTGAAATATTTATTTCATTGTAAGTGGTTTGTTCTGGTAACCGAAATTCTTGAAGGCCAGGAAATTAATCTTTAAATTGATACACATGCCTGCACAACCCCCAACCCAAGACCCCACTCCACCTCAATCTCATGCTACATTTGGTAACAGAACATGGTTGTCCGTTGTGGCGGGGCGGGGGATGTAGCCCAACAGCCCTACAATATAAATGAGAGACTGTGCCTTGCTTTGCTGTGCGTTCGTTGAGTCACGACAGTGACAGACGTGCCGGGTGCAACATGGCTGAGGAAATGGAAGCTCACTTAGTGTGCGGACAGGCTAGAATAATGTCAGAGTTTGAATCCAGAGGAGTCTTCCATGTAACCGCCAATTCCAATCCATCTTAGATAAGTTACATGTAAGTGAGTTAACATGAATTTAAGGATAGTCAAGGACATGTCAAATGAGAAAATTACCGGTTCAGATGCGATAAGGAAACTCGACATGACACCGAAGTGAGCTCAAGACTACTTCACCTTCCACTTTCGCAAGAATAGATCATTTTCCTCTAATCTTAATTTGGAGGCACCTGTATGGTAGTACAGCTGAGAGATAGCGGAGACGATGTAGTTCAAGTTGATCGTGTGCTGCTGAGACAGAGGGAGCAATTGCAGATATTGTGCAGAGAATTTAGCGATTTCCTGACGGATTGCTTAGAAGGGACTAACTTCATTAAATTTAAGCTAGGTTTACGGATTTGCTAACAGCGAGGAGCCCAATGCATCTTCTGTCGCCTTCATGATTGAAAGAACTGAAGCGTTTCAAAGTCGATGTGCTACAACAAGCTACTTTTCGCGGTTCCAGATCTTCGTATCCGACTCCAATATTTCGCAAGTCGAGGGCAATAGTTAATTACAGAGAACATAATAAGAAGGCCTTTGAACCGTGACTTTACTTTCAAAACTTTTTCTTAAAGAATTTACTTTATTTACTAACGATTCATCAAGAACATTAACACATTTAATCACACTATGTGAGCGTGGAAGTAGTTGCCAGAGGGTAACAGATGGAAACAAATTAAATTTCAACAAATGGAAATTTTATTCCTAAAAGACACCCTTTTTCTTTTAAACAGATTTAAAATTATAATCAGAAAGCACCCTGTAAATATCAAGTTACAATTTATTTACAATTTATTCAGAGGCAAAAACAACAATTTTTTTTTTTTTTTTTTTTTTTTTTTTTTTTTTTTTTTTAACAGTATGAGCTCTCGGGCTGAGAACCTTGTTGCTCCCTTTTAACACGGCCGTAGTCACGACCGCTCACAACGACCTCTGAAACACTACACAGGTGCAAATCTGCAACACACCAGATTACTTTAAACTAAAAATTTTAACAACTCACACAAACACATAAACTATGCACCCCGTAGGAGCGATGGAAATTGTACAAAACACTCACATTAAAAATTATTTGCCACCGAAAGTGCAACTTGTTTTTAAAAGATCTCTTACGGTGGAAAGGTGGCAACTTTATATTCTAAAATGACTATTTAAATAAAACCCGTAAATGCAGACTTACATAAAATGTACAACATGCTCTTCATTACACATACTACCTCGAAAAATGATAGACAAGATAAAAACATATTTCAAGAATTCGGCCTTTAAGAAATAAATTCGTTAAAACCGAATCCGACGAACATGGCAGAGGCAGCTATTAACATATGGCAGACCGACAGACAGACAGACACTAACTGCCTAACAAATGCGGACGGGAGACAGACGAGCAAGCTGGGGACGAGAGACTGCCCAAGAAAACAAGTAGAATTTAACAACTAAATGAAACAACGTATCACAAATCACTTAACTTCTAATAAACTGCGATTTCTGGAGAAGACTTGGCGCAGCACCCCCAACGCTCTCCCGAACCTCCGCTGCCAGCAACTTCAACGGACGCAGGAAGGCGCGCCGATCTCCCGTCTCAAGGCGTCGTAGCTCGCCCCGGCCAGCCCGATATCGTGGGTTGACTCCTGTTGCTCTCGTGTCGACCGCGAAGCCACTACCCCTTTCTATACGGCGCGGCCCACTGGACTCACGTGGGGGCCTCACTTGCGCCGACGCTCAAGGCAGACCAGTCATCTTGTGTCTCAGTGTGCGACCAACCAACCGACCGATCCAACCGCCAATAACCGTTGCCCAAGCACCTCGAGCAGACTGGCAGCCTAACGCGCAGACTCAGATGCAGGAACACAGCCCCGACTGGGCGACCATTATTTGAGTTCTGTTACTGGCGGAGTGGCAAGACTCTCATTTTCTGGCTTTCAAGTTTGATCCAAACGACAGCCATACTAGCATTCCGACGACAGACAGACACTCACTGCCGCACAAATGCGAACGAGAGACAGACCAGCAACTGGTGACGCGAGACTGACCCAGCTTCACTCGGACTGGCAGCCTGCCGAGCTGATAGCGCCCCTTAAATGCACGTGAACAGGCAACCTTTCCCCTATCCCACCAGAGGGAGACAACAAAGCTGCGATTGCCACAGCGGCGTCACCGCCAGAAACGGAGGGCGACTCGACTGCGGCGCGCTCTTCAAAACAGCAATTTTTACCACGGCTCAGCCTTCCTGTACTCCATGTGATTGCTTGATTAACATGTTTTATCGTCATGTATTTGAATCATACGTATTATTAGATCCGGCTGCGTAAGAAATCGAAGCGCATTATGACTTTTGCTGCAGACTGGAATTGTTGAATTTAACAGGGTTCCATTCTGGCCGGAAACTGATGCAGCAGTGTTGTCTTCGCTTCTGGATGTGTTATTTTCGGATATTAAGTTTAAATTTGTGTACGATTATCTGTACGATGTGTTATTTTCTTCAAGGATTGGTTGGAATACACGGAAAATTCGAGGGAACTGTTTCAGTCCCTTAGGAAGGTCCGATTAACGGTTAAACCAGTAAATGCCAGGGCTGGATTCCGAGACATGTCGTTTCTTGGACATATAGTATAAGACTGGGAAATTAGAATTGAACCTAAGCGCGATGAGACTTTTAGAGAGAGTGTAAATCCCAGAAATGTTAAAGAGGGAGCTAGGTTTAGTAGAATAGCTAACTTCTGTAGAAAATTAGTCCATTATTGGCTGAGCCACTGAACGAGCTGTACATTCTAATGGAGGGAATCCCAACATCCCTTTAATACGGCTAGGTTCGAGGGACATAAGGATACCCTAGTGGCTTTAGCGTTTGCTTTTAAACTAATTCTCCGTTAGCTATCATTTGATTGACAGAAGATCTATTATCGGGCAAGGTACGCCCAAGGAGATGAGATGAAGAGAGAGAGAGAGAGAGAGAGAGAGAGAGAGAGAGAGAGAGAGAGTGAGACGGCATAAAGCCTGGAGCAGTATTTTCGTGGCCCACGTTCAAGGGGCTCAGGGTTACAACTAGGGGAAATGCCCGGGTCCGATGATTGCAGAGGATCGAGTGTATCATAGAAATTTTGGTAAGCAGAGTAAGGCGGAGTCTAGTCCGATAGGAAAGCTCCTGCCACCCTTAAAGAAGCGTTACGAGACTGTTCTGTTTGCAACTCCGGTTACTATGTTAATAAACCATATATCTACCGCTAAGGAATGCAAAGCACACATATCTCAGCCTTCAGCAATAATTGCAACTGTATATTTCCAGTTACAGCTGGCGCGGCTTGTTGGCGATGTTTTACTGCATGACGTTCCTCCCTTCTGTTGAAAGGGGGGGGGGGGCACATTGATCCATGACCAGTGGCACGACAACAGTCAGCGCCAAAGGTAATGGACATTTTTGTGTGGCACTGATGCCGCCAGAAGGCGGTCGCGGCAGACATGTAGATACTGTGAGCGCCTTCATGGCCCAAATGGAGAAATTAGTTGCAGGAGTGACATGAAGCGAGTCTTGGACGGAGAAGATCTTGAGTGACTTCAAGAACTGCGGTGTGTGGGACGGTTGCTGGACGAGACGATTAGCAGTGTGGACAGGGCTGCCGTATGGACAACAATTTGCTGCTGCAGCTACTATTTTTGTCTGGCCGGACATAAAGCAGTTCCAGAGAAGGCGAAGGAACAGCTTCTGCCGGTCATGAGGAGCGTGATTTGCAAATGTGTGATCTGCAAATCACAAATCAGTGATTTGCAAATGATGGTGGCTCGGGTGTTTTGCAATTGTGGTAATGCACTGTGCTTTCAGCGCAGCCACTTTTAAGACAGTTACCTGAACTGAAGTCTGCCAGTGATGAGTAGCGGCTTGTTCGCATTTACGGCATACGGGGCTTGCAGAAGTGTGTGTTGTGATACAGAGCATGCTCAGTGGTGTCAATTCATGCCGAGGGCGTGATTGAGCAATTTATATGGATGTTGACTGTGTTCACCTCTCAGTGAATTTAAGAATTAATTGTGTGTGAACCGTTTGTTCATTCCTTGTATTAATGTTTTCTGTTGTTATTGTCTCACGTAAATGAACTATATACACTCCTGGAAATTGAAATAAGAACACCGTGAATTCATTGTCCCAGGAAGGGGAAACTTTATTGACACATTCCTAGGGGTCAGATACATCACATGATCACACTGACAGGCACATAGACACAGGCAACAGAGCATGCACAATGTCGGCACTAGTACAGTGTATATCCACCTTTCGCAGCAATGCAGGCTGCTATTCTCCCATGGAGACGATCGTAGAGATGCTGGATGTAGTCCTCTGGAACGGCTTGCCATGCCATTTCCACCTGGCGCCTCAGTTGGACAAGCGTTCGTGCTGGACGTGCAGACCGCGTGAGACGACGCTTCATCCAGTCCCAAACATGCTCAATGGGGGACAGATCCGGAGATCTTGCTGGCCAGGGTAGTTGACTTACACCTTCTAGAGCACGTTGGGTGGCACGGGATACATGCCGACGTGCATTGTCCTGTTGGAACAGCAAGTTCCCTTGCCGGTCTAGGAATGGTAGAACGATGGGTTCGATGACGGTTTGGATGTACCGTGCACTATTGAGTGTCCCCTCGACGATCACCAGTGGTGTACGGCCAGTGTAGGAGATCGCTCCCCACACCATGATGCCGGGTGTTGGCCCTGTGTGCCTCGGTCGTATGCAGTCCTGATTGTGGCGCTCACCTGCACGGCGCCAAACACGCATACGACCATCATTGGCACCAAGGCAGAAGCGACTCTCATCGCTGAAGACGACACGTCTCCATTCGTCCCTCCATTCACGCCTGTCGCGACACCACTGGAGGCGGGCTGCACGATGTTGTGGCGTGAGCGGAAGACGGCCTAACGTTGTGCGGGACCGTAGCCCAGCTTCATGGAGACGGTTGAGAATGGTCCTCGCCGATACCCCAGGAGCAACTGTGTCCCTAATTTGCTGGGATGTGGCGGTGCGGTCCCCTACGGCACTGCGTAGGATCCTACGGTCTTGGCGTGCATCCGTGCGTCGCTGCGGTCCGGTCCCAGGTCGACGGGCACGTGGACCTTCCGCCAACCACTGGCGACAACATCGATGTACTGTGGAGACCTCACGCCCCACGTGTTGAGCAATTCGGCGGTACGTCCATCCGGCCTCCCGCATGCCCACTATACGCCCTCGCTCAAAGTCCGTCAACTACACATACGGTTCACGTCCACGCTGTCGCGGCATGCTACCAGTGTTAAAGACTGCGATGGAGCTCCGTATGCCACGGCAAACTGGCTGACACTGACGGCAGCGGTGCACAAATGCTGCGCAGCTAGCGCCATTCGACGGCCAACACCGCGGTTCCTGGTGTGTCCGCTGTGCCGTGCGTGTGATCATTGCTTGTACAGCCCTCTCGCAGTGTCCGGAGCAAGTATGGTGGGTCTGACACACCGGTGTCAATGTGTTCTTTTTTCCATTTCCAGGAGTGTATATGTACGTATTTTATCAGAAGATACCTGAACATAAGTGTGGGTAGCTTGGTGGTGTTACCGGTAGCTATTGCATTAGTTCTCTGGCGTCGGTAGTAACAGTAGAACAAGGTGTAGTAGAGGCTGTATGATGATCCCAAAGGAGTGAGGTGATCCATGGCATTGTTTGACATTCATCGTCATTTATGATTGTGGTAGAATGCTAGACATTTTAAGATGTGTATTGTTACCTAGCAGTCCGTTGGATGGGTGGGTGGAGGATTGGTGTAACCCTGTTCTGCTGTTGTCAGAGGAATATTTTGCTTCATTATTTGAGCGCTATTTGAGTTATTTCGGGCTACAGAGAATTTATTTTATTGAAAGTGGTTTCTGTTCATTTAAATAAAATTTATGACGGCAGTTAAAATAGCTCTTAAATTCAGCCCCAAGTCTTCACGACGTCCAACCCGAGTCCCACTTTATCTAAACCCCACGCTCCACAGTTACGGCTGAAACGCTGAAAACCCCCGCTTGACACTACTTCAGCACATTAGATTCCGCCGTATGGTGGGCTACAGTCGGGTTGGTATCTAATCACTGTTCAGGACGTCTCCAGACACAACTTCGGCCGCGACTCTCAATCACTGGAGTGGAAATATCTTCAGTGATGAGTCCAGCTTGTAATTGTTCCTCGCCGCGCGAGATTAGCCGAGCGGTCTGGGGCGCTGCAGTCATGGGCTGTGCGGCTGGTCCCGGCAGAGGTTCGAGTCCTCCCTCGGGCATGGGTGTGTGTGTTTGTCCTTAGGATAATTTAGGTTAAGTAGTGTGTAAGCTTAGGGACTGATGACCTTAGCAATTAAGTCCCATGAGATTTCACACACATTTGAAAATTTGTAATTGTTCCTCGCTGAGCAGTGGAGAAATGTGTGAAGACGCCTCAGAGTGCAGCGGGATGCCAACTGTACTGTCCCCCACTGCACTCTCCGACAGCCATGAGTGGCTGAGGTGGCATTTAATTTGCCAGCAGGAACCATTGGTTGTCATCTGCGACACTCTTATGCCATAGCGGTATATCGACGGCAAACTACGAGCCGTTTTGTTGCACTTCATCGCAAGACGTTCTCGGCTTAAATTTCAGCAAGCCAGCCCGCACACGGCGAGAGCGTCTACAACTTGTCTTCATGGATGCCAACACCTGCCTTGGCCAGCAAGGTCACAGGATCTCTCTGCAATTGACTAGATTTGGAGCATGATGGGCAGAGCTCTGCAAACAGCTTGGGATTTAGACGCTCTAACGCACCAAATGGACGGGAATTGGCCGACATCCCTGAGGTGGACATCAATAAACTGTAACTATAACTGGCTTCAATACAACTTGTCTTATATTAAATGAGCAACTGAAGTAAAACAGTTATCTGGCCCTAATCCAAATTTCCACTTACCTCCATCTTGACGACATTGTTGCAGATTTCTCGAAAGCAACCCTGGAAACACAAAACAGGCAGCAACTAATTAAAACTGTTGCGTACCATTTGGTGCAGTGTGGTAATGCGTAATGATAAACCTTCCTTAAACAGTGGAGTGGGGAGAGTAACTATTCCTACGAGGTGATGTTCCGAGGCAACGATTTCAGAATGAAGTGCATATTTAAAAAGACACGGTACACAGTCAACCTTCGCGAGATTTTCCACATAACATTGGACTCAACAGTACTACGCTTAACAAAATTAACAAAAAACAGTGACCTGAAGAGGGTACAATGGTAACAGAGTATTTCTGTAAGAACTGACCAGCTTAATGAGTGGATATCATGAAATAGGACTAAGGGAAGTGGGCTGGTTTTCCTCTCAGCTCTGAGCAAGTTCCCTAGCTCATAATACACGCCTGGAAATGGAAAAAAGAACACATTGACACCGGTGTGTCAGACCCACCATACTTGCTCCGGACACTGCGAGAGGGCTGTACAAGCAATGATCACACGCACGGCACAGTGGTCACACCAGGAACCGCGGTGTTGGCCGTCGAATGGCGCTAGCTGCGCAGCATTTGTGCACCGCCGCCGTCAGTGTCAGCCAGTTTGCCGTGGCATACGGAGCTCCATCGCAGTCTTTAACACTGGTAGCATGCCGCGACAGCGTGGACGTGAACCGTATGTGCAGTTGACGGACTTTGAGCGAGGGCGTATAGTGGGCATGCGGGAGGCCGGGTGGACGTACCGCCGAATTGCTCAACACGTGGGGCGTGAGGTCTCCACAGTACTCGATGTTGTCGCCAGTGGTCGGCGGAAGGTGCACGTGCCCGTCGACCTGGGACCGGACCGCAGCGACGCACGGATGCACGCCAAGACCGTAGGATCCTACGCAGTGCCGTAGGGGACCGCACCGCCACTTCCCAGCAAATTAGGGACACTGTTGCTCCTGGGGTATCGGCGAGGACCATTCGCAACCGTCTCCATGAAGCTGGGCTACGGTCCCGCACACCGTTAGGCCGTCTTCCGCTCACGCCCCAGCATCGTGCAGCCCGCCTCCAGTGGTGTCGCGACAGGCGTGAATGGATGGACGAATGGAGACGTGTCGTCTTCAGCGATGAGAGTCGCTTCTGCCTTGGTGCCAATGATGGTCGTATGCGTGTTTGGCGCCGTGCAGGTGAGCGCCACAATCAGGACTGCATACGACCGAGGCACACAGGGCCAACACCCGGCATCATGGTGTGGGGAGCGATCTCCTACACTGGCCGTACACCACTGGTGATCGTCGAGGGGACACTCAATAGTGCACGGTACATCCAAACCGTCATCGAACCCATCGTTCTACCATTCCTAGACCGGCAAGGGAACTTGCTGTTCCAACAGGACAATGCACGTCCGCATGTATCCCGTGCCACCCAACGTGCTCTAGAAGGTGTAAGTCAACTACCCTGGCCAGCAAGATCTCCGGATCTGTCCCCCATTGAGCATGTTTGGGACTGGATGAAGCGTCGTCTCACGCGGTCTGCACGTCCAGCACGAACGCTGGTCCAACTGAGGCGCCAGGTGGAAATGGCATGGCAAGCCGTTCCACAGGACTACATCCAGCATCTCTACGATCGTCTCCATGGGAGAATAGCAGCCTGCATTGCTGCGAAAGGTGGATATACACTGTACTAGTGCCGACATTGTGCATGCTCTGTTGCCTGTGTCTATGTGCCTGTCAGTGTGATCATGTGATGTATCTGACCCCAGGAATGTGTCAATAAAGTTTCCCCTTCCTGGGACAATGAATTCACGGTGTTCTTATTTCAATTTCCAGGAGTGTAGTTCCGACTAGCTGCGCAATGCTGTAGTCTTCTCTATAAAAAGGTTTTTCAAAATTTATGTTCTTAGGACTTCCAATGTATATAAACATCAGCCCGTTCCCAGAACACCTGACGATAAATGTTTACTGTGGGTATTGTAACACACAAACAGTCCCTTTGACTGTTCAGAGATGTCACTAAACCCGCCCAAAGATGTAAACAATCTTGCATGAGCAGCACCCATTAGACGGAGGGCATGCGAAAGCCGATCAGTTCCACTCATTCCACCAGGAAGGAGGGACACGGCTCGTGTTGTCTGTACTTAAACCATGCCGAGACGGTGAATACCGCGGTTCGATCGCGTCCGCGTCGTTACTTTGTTACAGGAAGGGCTTTCAGCAAGGGAAATGTCCAGGCGCTTCGGAGTGAACCAAATCGAAATTGTTCGGGCATGGAGGAGATACAGAGAGACAGGAAGTGTCAATGACATGCCTCACTCATGCCGCACAAGGACTATACTACTGCAGTGGATGAACGCTACTGACGGATTATGGCTCGGAGGAACCCTGGTAGCAACGCCACCATGTTGAATAATGCTTTTTGTGCAGTCACACGGCGTCGTGTTACGATTCAAACTGTGCGCAATAGGCTGCATGGTGCGCAACTTCCTGCCGACGTCCATAGCAGTCCATCTTTGCAACCACGACACCATGCAGCGCGGTGCAGATGGGCCCAATAACATGCCGGATGGACCGCTCAGGATTGGCATGACTTTCTCTTCAACGGTGAGTGTCGCATATGCCTTCAACCAGACAATCGTCGGAGACGTATGGAGGCAACCCGGTCAGACTGAACGCATTAGGCACACTGTTCAGCGTGTGCAATAAGGTGGAGGTTCCCTGCTGTTTTGGGATGGCATTATGTGGGGCCGACGTACGCCGCTGGTGGTCATGGAAGGCACCGTAACGGCTGTACAATACGTGAATGCCATCCTGCGACCGATAGTGTTTCCATATCGGCAGCATACTCGCGAGGCATTCATCTTCATGGACGACACTTTGCGCCCGAAGAATATCAATTTTGAAAAATCTTATTATTTTTTGAAGAAAAGAAGTTTGAGGTAAGACTGCAGCATTGCGCAGCTAGTCGGAACTATTATGAGCTAGTGAACTTGCTCAGAGCTGAGAGAAAGATCAGCTCACCTCGATGTGTCATATATTATGATATCCACTCATTAAGCTGTTTGCTTCTTACAGAAATTTTCTGTTACCATTGTACCCGTTTCAAGTCACTGTTCGTTGTTAATTTTGTTAAGCGTAGTACTGTTGAGTCCAATGTTATGTGCGATCTCGCGAAGGTTTACTGTGTACCGTTTCTTTTTAAATATGCACTTCCTTTTGAAATCGTTGTTCCGGAACATCACTTCATAGGAATAGCTACTCTCCCCACTCCACTGCTTAAGGAAGGTTTATCATTACGCATTACCACACTGCACCATATGGTACGCAACAGTTTGAATTAGCTGCTCCCTGCTTTCTGTTTCCTGGGTTGCTTTCGAGAAATCTGCAACAATATCGTCAAGACAGAGGTAAGTGGAAATTTGGATTAGGGCCAGATAACTGTTTTACTTCAGTTGCTCATTTAATATAAGACAAGTTGTATTCAGACCAGTTACAGTTCAGTTCAAATGATACTCTGTTAAGTGAAAGGTTAGTATACGAGTTTTAGTTAGATAACAGTTTGTGAGAACATGGTTTTAATAATAAGTACACTTTTTCTAGATTGTGTAGTAGAGTTAGGCTCCATTTCATACCGGAACACATAGACACATACCGACCCAATGATAATTACAAGACTTATTCATGCATACTGTAATAGAATGAAGCAATGACTATGATGATTAATGCCATGTGGGTGCATTTGATGTTTATAAACGTAAAAGGTAAGGGTTTGAAAATATGTCGCTAGATAACAATCGTGAGTGAAGGTAGTTTGATTTGAGACAACACCGTTATTTCTTTAATGTAGAGTTTATGATTATCTGATGGAAATTATTAAAACTTTTATTAACATTAAGTGCCAATTTTTTTATCGGTATAACACGACGTGTAACAGTTACACTTTACAATAATGCGAGAAGTTTATGTTTTTGTCACCATTTTTGCATGAAAAATATTTTGCAAAGATTTAGCTCAGCGCTGATTGCTACTCAGTACTGTGACAATTCTTTTAGTATATGACACCTCACTGAACTATTTGTGATTTGAATTTGTCGTTTTGACTATTGTTTATATTGATGAATGACTTTATTCCGATATCTATATAGCTACATTCACGGAAAATTTAACATTCACTTAGTTCTGTAGAACTATTCTGCCTCGTCTTTGTCTAAGAGGTAAACTTGACATATGTATGAAACGATGTCAAAGCAATATTGTCCATGAGTCTAGATGTTCGTGAAATTTTCGAAATGAAGATTACATGGAGAGGCAATACACTGTAGTAAGAGAGAGAACATTCAGGAAGTATGTGGGATGCTAATGATTTTTTTACTTTTCAACTTCATTCTTTTTGCCATGACACAGGACAAAAATCGTTTGTATATATTTTTCAGTTAACATATGTGACATTGCAGACTGTCTTCTTATATTTACATAGAGTGTAGCATAATATCATGCACTGTTTTAGTTTAAGGAATTTTCTCGTTGTATTTGCCGTACATGTGAATACTGAAGCTACTCTCGATTCCCGACACGTTACCCATAAAGAAGACGAAGCGGTGCTCCTCCGAGGGATTCCAACAACACGGCCAAGGGGAACATTATCATAATGGATAACGGACGTGACAAAGGTATTTAAACTGCAGCAGTAAGTTGTACAGGAATGCTATAAAGAGTAGGTAAAGGACACGAGGTGCTTCCATCGAGCTAGAGAATGAGATAGACCTACGGCGTTTCGAGTCAGAGACGTCGTCATTCTCTCCTCCTGTCAGATGTGGATGAAGGCATTTGTCGGAGGTTAAAACCACTGTTGCACAGAAGTAATTGCTACGGAGATTCACGATCCTTCATCCCCAGCACTGCTGATGGGTAGCATGACAGATTACTTATACAGCAGGTCCTACCTCCAGAGATAGAACAGGTTAGACAGTGTAGCACGGGTTGTCGTTATCCTTCAATCTCGTTTGCGTTCTTTCGTTAACCTTTCTCTATCTCAATGAAGTTATTATTAATGCGGACGAAGGCGCATTGTGTATTACCTTGTTATTTACTTATTATTAGCAAGGAAGTCTAACGAGGAATCTGTTGTGAAATGAGAGTATTAATAAACTCGGCTGTGAACAAGAGCTTTCTGGTGCTGCATTCATTCTCAGCCTGACGGAGGCAAAGAATTTGTTTAGCTAGTTTAATTAAAATTAAAATGAAGTGACACTCGCTGGAGGCGACCAGTGCGCAAACACCGGACAGACGAGGACGGAAGGGAGACTCTCCAGCGGTGACGGCTTCGCAAGCACTTATTTGCATTGCAGATTAAAACCGAGCCCTCAACACTGTGCTTCTGTAATTCGCACGCGTGCGCTTTTGTACCTGCCTTACTCCTTACCGCTTCAGAAATATACAAAAGAAAATTGGTACGTCACGGTACGTTATCTGTAGCGTTGTACCAACACAGGTCTAGACAATTTGCGTCAGCTCAAGTATTTTGATGCTAACGAACTGCAAGACTTCGTGGAAATACAGAATTGTACTTCTATGCAGCGCATTAGCAGTAATTCATTACTGCTGTGGCGAGGATACTACCTCTCTCTCTCTCTCTCTCTCTCTCTCTCTCTCTCTCTCTCTCTATCTATCTATCTATCTCTCTTTTTAGTTTTCAGTCCTGAGATTAGTTTGCAGCTGTAGGCCGTTCCCCCTCTTCTGTTCGCCTTCGTCTTCATTCCACGTTCGAAACTCATCCCACATAAAACATAATCTGCTGCATGTATGACACGCTTGGTCTTCCCTGACGATTATTTCCCTCAATAACGCCTTCTACTATTGCCCCAGTTGTTGTTGTTCTTGTGTCTCAAAATGTATCCTATGATTTTCTCTCTTCTAGTTTAGACGTGCCTCCACAGAGTTTTGGTTTCCTATGATCTTCTCAGTACCACTTCATTCGTAAATCTCATCCTTCTGCAGTACCAAATCTCTAGTTCCTGCCCGCCATCCATGTGGAGCATGTGTTGATCTCACCCCGGACTTCTAGACTGAGCCACATACAAATGATTTCAGCAAAGTGTACGGGCCTGAAAGTGGCGCTGACGCAACGCAGAAACTAGTAGCGAAGTAAATAAAAAATCTTAAGTGCAGCTGGAGGAATTTCATTTTTAATACAAATTATACCTGCTGTGTCCCATCTTCATACAGTTTAAATATGGATGTACGAAGATCAGATCTCTAGGGCTTCTGTCTTCTCTCTTGTTTTCCTGTTCTCCAAGTTTCACACCAGTATAGGACCACACTACAAACAAATACTTTTATAATCCGTTCCCCTC
Organism: Schistocerca cancellata; assembly: GCF_023864275.1. NCBI lineage: Eukaryota > Metazoa > Arthropoda > Insecta > Orthoptera > Acrididae > Schistocerca > Schistocerca cancellata. The sequence goes on from NC_064628.1 coordinate 224,344,964, forward strand.
ATTCCCACACCAGTGTTCTTCTGGGGAGTAAGTTCTTTCTCAAAGTAAATGCAGTTTTGGCCTGCTGTACTCTGCTCAGAATTACCTTGCTGCTTATCTTGTCCCTTCTAATCCTTCTTCCCTAACAGGCGAATTCCTCTATCTCTTCTAACAGTTATCATTAAATTCTTATTCTTAATGGTTCATATTCTTCTTCAGTATTGCATATCATCACTTTAGCTTTTCGCTTGTTTATTCCAGTACCATACTGTCTTCAGATAATCGCTTCCGATGTGTTGAGGACTTTCTCTAGATCTTCTTGCGTCTCCTGCGACCGCATTTCCCGCCCACTTAGCCTGATCCCCAACCTCAGTACTTTCGCGGACTTGGTATGTAGCTTGCTGCATGTAACAACTGAATATAAGAGCAGAGACTACAAATCATTCTTTCACACGTTTTCTAATTTTTGCGTCCGTCCGTAATGAAAATTGCGAATGCCGGCCACTTCGTTCTTGTAGAAGCTGAGTATCCCTCATACTCTGTTTTGGACCTGCTTTCATCACCACTCGGAACATCCCTTGCCAGATACGATTATCAGATACATTTTACAGGTACTCAGAGGCAGCAAAAGATAGTTTTGAGTCGTGGCTGGCTCATGCTATGCGTTGGATTAAACCTTGGTGATATTTTGTGTTTAGTCTCGCGTGGTTATCGCGATTATGCTCCTGATCTATATTAACGACATAGGAGACAATCTGAGTAGCCGTCTTAGATTTTTGCAGATGATGCTGTCATTTACCGTCCTGTAAAGTCATCAGATGATCAAAACGACTTGCAAAATGATTTAAATAAGATATCTGTATGGTGCGAAAAGTGGCAGTTGATTCTGAATAAGGAAAAGAGTGAAGTTATTCACATGACTACTAAAAGAAATCAGCTAAATTTCGATTTGCGATAAGTCACACAAATCTGAAGGCTGTAAATCAACTAAATACTTAGGGATTACAATTACAAATAACCTAAATAAGAACGATCACATAGATAATATTGTGGGTAATGCAAACCAAAGACTGCGATTCATTGGCAGAACACTTAGAAGGTGCAACAGATATACTAAAGAGACTGCTTACACCACGCTTGTCCGCCCTATTCTGGTGTATTGCTGTGCGGTGTGGGATCCGCATCAGGTGGGACTGACGGATGACATCGAAAAAGTACAAGGAACGGCAGCTCGTTTCGTATTATCGCGAAATAGAGGAGATAGTGTCACAGACATAATACGTGAATTGGAGTGGCAGTCGTTAAAACAAAGGCGTTTTCCATTGCGACGGGATCTTTTCATGAAATTTCAATCACCAGTTTTCTTCTCCGATTGCGAAAACATTCTGTTGGCACCCACCTACATAGGGAGAAATGATCATCACGATAAAATAAGAGAAATCAGGGCTCGCACAGAAAAATTTAAGTGCTCATTTTTCCCGCGTGCCGTTCGAGAGTGGAACGGTAGAGAGACAGCTTGAAGGTGGTTCATTGAACCCACTGCCAGGCACTTTATTGTGAATAGCAGAGTAATCCCGTACATGTAGATGTAGATACTGTTATCCTCTCTTTCCGCTGGTGGCAGCAGCGGTGTGTATCGATATTCGCACCTTGGACTATCTGTGGACTGGCGCTTATAGTTTCTGGCTGGGCTGTGTGCGAGTAGTTGGTCGGCTGGAGTGGAGCAGCGAGGAAATCTCTGCGGCACGTAGTTTGACATGCCCGCTGGCGGCCTCTATGCGGTATCCGAGTGTGTGGTGGTGTTCCCATTGCTACGAGGTTCGTGGCCCACCGGTCCTGGACGTGAAAGTTGAGTTTCGACTTAATCTACCAGCATGTCACGACTGTTCACATTGCGCCATTTCGAGTTCGTTGGGGGCTGTTGGGATATTCCTGCGAGCAGCAAAGTGTTTTCAAGTTGGCAAATTTTAGCCACCCGCCAGTGGAGTTTAACTTTACTTGGTTATTTGAATTGAAGTGCACCAGCGGAACCTTCTGCCTTGTAGCCAATAACGTTCCGGTTACCTGCCCTGGCCATTGACGTAAATTCAGGCAGTGTATTTTCCTGATCGTTTTGTCGCTGTCCAGCAAGGTGTGTAGTTTTATAACTCAATGTATGATTGGTTGTGGGGGCCAATCAATACCTTCTACGTTGTTCCATTGAACTCCCTGTTGTGTGCTGGTCGGTTGAAGTGGCGGTTATCTTGTCGGTGGGTCCGTTGACTGTCTGTTGGTTGGGTTGTCGTCGGATCGACAATGTTTGGGCCGACTGCCTGCCTCACTTAATCAAGCGTTAGTGTTTGAATTCCAGGCCAACCCTCGGAACTTCTGAGCCGCCTTGGGTGTACTGCCTTTTCTTGTTTGTTCTTGTTGTTTGTACTTGTATGGCTTCTAGCCGATTTTTAGATTAAGGTTGTTTTGCCCTTAAGGTGTCAGATGGTTTGGGCCATCAGCCTAATTTAAGAACTGTTTTATGTAAAGCCTTTGGCATTTTTAAAAATAATGTTATTGAGTCTTATGTGTTAAGCCGAATTTGAATTTTAGTTGTTTGCTCTTAAAGTGTCAGTTCCTTTGAGCCTTCAGCCTAATTAAGGAACTGTTTTAAGATAAGGCTTATCCTTTCAAATTTCTGATTTAACTTGAGCTTTAAGTTATTGGCTTTCAGCCCTTTTTAATTAAAGTAGTCTTGCCCTTAAGGCATGAGATTGTGCGGTGCATTCAGCCGCTAATTACGTTCCAAAACTAAATCTGTGTCTTCTGCTAAAAATTTTTTTTCTTGGCTCTTGTCGTGTTTGATTAAATAAAAGGTTGTATATTTGTGTTACTGACAACCGCTTATTTTGGCCCCTTTCCACAACTTAAACTACCTGTTTTGTCCTGTAGGTTAAGCAGGGCGTCTCAGTGGTAGCAGAGCGTGGTTGCACTTGTGCTTGCCATTCTGTTTGCTGTCATTTTCACACTCGTTCCGTTTGTGTTCTGTGGCACCATATTATTTTGGCTGTTACTTGTTTCAGGTGCTTTTCGTAATGGCAGTCACACAGTGTCCGGGGATCGGCCTGCTGAGAAAGGACCACCTTGTTTACGACTTGGCATTATTGCGCCAACCAGTTGAGGCAGTGTTCCAGAATTGGTAAACCGTTTGCACGCTGCCGTTCTTCAACCGGTTGACGTCATGCCGGCGGTGGTGGGTGAGAGAGAAGCGGCAATTGAATTTTTGTTTGAGGCTATTAAAGGCCTTGAGGACACTTTGTCTTTTGGAGGGAACCCAACCTTATAACAGTCAGCTGAATAGCGTGAGTTCACAGTTAATGCATTTAACTAATCGGATAGTGGATTTAAGCACGTTAAAATTCATCACAAAAAATTAAGCATTGAGTTGGGAACTTTGGTGAGCACATTAGTTTAAGCTTACGTGTTTGGAATTGGATGGGAGGAAGGTTGAAGACAGGGACTTGCGCTGTCAGGGAGAGAGTGAGAGCCAGCACTGGGGTGGTACTGTTACATCCCCTATCAAGTTATATGTTGTGTTTGCCAAGTTGCCTAATCCTATGGCCTACTTCTCCGAGATATTACTGAACTGGTTGTGGAGCGACTTGATGAGGCGGAAAAATTATTGTGGTTATTGGTTCTCCTAGAACAACACGCGGCCGCCTTTCATGTTCAGCACAAAGTAATTTTGTCATTGTTGCACCAGTTAGCTAGAGGCGAGTTGCAGAACCTTCTCTCATGAGCCACGGCGGAAGGGTTTTCCCTGCATCAATTAAGGGAGCTCGTAATTAGGTTGACCACTGGTGTTCGTAAACGGCTTGAGTGTCATTACATTAGGGATGTGCAGCGGGGTGAGAAGCAGTTACATCAGTATGTCGATGGAGTTCAGACAGTCTCTTTGGCCTTGCTAATTGATTTACCTGAACAAGAATTGGTCTCAATCGTTCGTAGGGGGATGTGTGCGGCGGATAAGTCGCATTTTGTCTTCCTTACGCAGCCTTCAATCTGGGAAGAGGTCCGTGACGTGGTCATAGCAGCATCCGCATTACCGCGAAGTTAGGGGGCGGGACGTCGGCGCTGATTCCGCAGTATCTACATCCGCTGAAGTTATCATTTTCCCCAGCTCCTTAGTGATAACTTGGATGTTACTAACGTTCTTGATCATCATATCCCTCTGCCCGACAATATTCTGCTATGGCAGTTTCCGCACCGCCTCTCACTCCCTGAGGTGAAGATACCCAAGCCTATGATATCTCAGATGCTCCAACAAGGAGTAGTGAGGCCTTCTACATCTGCTTATGCTTCCCCAATATTTCTTGCACCTAAGGATCAGAGACGTGATTTCAGACCTATGGTTGACTACCCCTGTTTAAACACTGAGGTTGTCCTTGAATCGGTACCCCTACCTGATGTTCATAATTATTTCACTTGGTATGCCTGCGCTAATTGGTTTACCTCCCTTGATTTGCATCAGGTCTATTATCAGATTCCGTTGGCTGAAGAATGTAGATATATTACCGCATTTTGTTCTGACTAGAACTTGTTTGAGTTCAACAGAGTTCATTTTGGACTAGCAACTGGAGCGGCTGTGCTTACTCGTTTGTTGAATAATATCCTTGGCGACTGAAGTTAGTCTGTGTGATAATTATTTGGACGACTTCGTTATCTATAGTCGTTCGTTTGAGGATCATTTGGAGCATATCCAGCAAGTTCTTTTGAGATTACAGGGAGCCAGGCTGACCGTTAAGCCTAGTAAGATGACGCTAGCCAAGCAGCAGGTATCTTTCTTAGGTCATATAGTGTCGGGTCAGAGTATTCACATTGACCAAGAGCAAACTAAAGCCTTACGGGCTTTGCCTCCACCCACAGATAAGCTGGGAATTGCTAAATTCATAAGCATAGCAAATTATTTTAGGTGTTCGCTCCCAATTTTGCTCAGTTGGCGGCACCGTTAAATCAGTTACGCCGGAAGGGCGCGCGGTTTGAATGGGGACCCATCCAGGAGGCTTCCTTTGAGCATATTAAGGCAGTGATAGCCAGTCCTCCTTTTCTTGTGGTACCCGATTTTAATAAAAGGTTTGTTGTTCAAACTGACGCTTCTTGAGAAATCCTCAGGAGGAAGTGATATGTTCCGACTCTTCCAGAAACTTCGTCCCTGGACATTTGTTCATCCCATACCTTGATGTGAAATGCCTTTCTTGTAGCATCTACCTCCAGAGTTTGATGAACTCCGTGATGCTTTAACACGAGCCTTGCTCTTCGCACTTAGAGCTTTTGTATGCCCTCAATTCATTCCACCAGGCAATGATCCCATATTATGGAACAGCATTAAAGTATCGATCGAAGAGATATTCTGGAACATATACTTTTGTCTAGACTATAATTCCTGACGATTCTTTTAGTGTCTATGGCTTTCGTACGGTTAATTTGTAGTCGTTCTACTTCCGAATGCTGTACGTTCGTATTTTTTGGAAAGTTGGCAACTGATTATGCTGTTGCGTGCATACGCAAACTCTGAATTTGAGATATTATTATAGCAAGAAGTAGCGAGATAAGTGCTGTTTAGTGTAGTCGGACGCAGCCTGACGTGGAGAGAAGCCACGCATGAGGACAGGTCGCAGCCTGCGCTGACCGTGTAGTATCGTCGGAGGAGATTCTTGAATTAATTGACGATTTTTGGTAATTTGCCGTTTTGCTGCACGTAAATTATTGCTTGCTTGCACACTGGAGGGATTTTGTCAGATCTGGGTATGCGTACATTGAGACTAATTTCTGTATTTTTTTGTGGCCAGATATGTGATTATTGATTAGACATCGTGATATAATTAAAGTTTTTAAACTGTTCAAGGAAAAGAAAGATATCAGTAAAGTTTGTCAATGTATTAACCTTCATCTTGAGAATATTGTAAATTAAAAGTTTTTTAGGTTCGTTTCATTTTTTTAACATCGCTTAAGGCTTGTTGACGAAACCACTCCTAATCATTCAATGCCAACACAAAAAAAAATATTCGAGTAGTAGCATCAGTAGTTATTACCACGCATTGAGCTGTGCATGGACCGCAGTATATATTTCGAATTGTGTTAGCATGATGTTGGTCACGCAGTTGCAGCCGCAAGACGAGGTGAGTTGCGTGTTGCGTACAGGAGCATTGCAGTGTAATTGTCAGGAGACGTTAGAGAATATTTTAAAATTTGCTGCCAGATACTGGAGAATTGGGAGTGCGATGCGGTGGCCGGCAGCACTTAAGGCGGGCCACTGTGCTACTGGACACAGTACACACTTGGTGTTCAAAACGTGTGGCTCCTTGATGTTGAGTGTATTGGTTTGGCTGTGATTTGTGACTCTTTGGTCACGGGATATTATGGCGTGTCCCACACGTAAATATGATTAGAATGTGCCAAGAAAAATAGTACTCCCATCAGTTATTCTAACCTCATGTTTTGCTAATTCTGCCGTCGTTAGCTATAGCTACATTTAGAGCTCGCTGTCAACTGTTGCAACTGGTTTGTTAGATGAAACTGGCCGCAGTGAATCAGTGTTTAAATTCACGTAAACGGTTGTTGGAAGCATGTCGTTATGTCTTGTGCATACTAATGAACTGTTTCAGATAAAGTTCTGAGTTGACTAGCGTAGTACGAGAGAGGACCCAGCAGTGGAAACCAACATGAGCAGTTTAGGTGCATCCTATCAAGTGAACGTAAGCAGAACAGAATCTGTAGCATTAATATTTTTATGAACAGTTGTAACCTACCCCTCACTTATCGACCTTAATAACTGTGAAAAATTAAACCGCGTGTACCTAATGGAAATTTGGGAAAAGCAATCGTCACCGAAGTTAATTTGTCGGTAAAGAGGGAGGAAAGGGTTACATCTAAATGAAAGGAAAAATGCGAATGAAACTGGTGGAAATTAATTTGGAAAAGGTGTAAAGTTAATAAAGAAAGCAAATGTGCGGCCGTTACGTTAACAATTAACTAGCGGTAATTAGATATTTGAGATTTGAGGGAAATTACAGTCGCCAGTCCTAAGGACAAATACTATAGTAACGGAAAAAGAAAGGTTATTACGCATATAATTAGCACTAGAAGCGTGGCAACTGAAGGTTGACATGTGTAATGTGAAAACTGAAAGTTTGTCAGAAGTAATAAATTTCGCTACACTCTGACTTAATTTAGCAAAAGAATTAATAAAACCGGAAAATCGAAAGTTAATTTAGTGACTGAAGTAAATAGTGGGCTTTCTTTCTGGAGCACATCGAAATTCAGTGAAATACGGTTAGTCTTGGACTACCTCAACAATCATTTCGAAAACTACTTGAATCTACGCAATATAGAAATAAGAGATTTAACTTTGCACTTGAATTAAATGAGTCTGAACAATTAACAGTAGTAAAATTTAGTACGTACCAAGCTGAGCTGCAGTCACAGGTAAGCTAAAATACAGTAACAAAACTCGCACTCTTAATTTGTGCTTGTGTAATCTAAATATTGTAGCCAGCTATGAATACCTTAACTGAACTTCGAAATTAAAGCAGTTAAATCGAATGATGTTGGCGTTTGAATTAAAACGACACTCGGGTTCATTCCAGAAAAGGAAGGGACCTTACTTGGTAATGTAATTGGGACAATGAGCAACAAACGTTCATGCTAAGTTGCTGTAATTTGGTGATGCAACAAATTTAAAAGTTTGAAAAGCTGATGTCTGCCATACAATTCTAAAACTTTACGTGCTTCCAGTCTTCCTTGTTGGTTGATTGAAGGTTTGAAGCCGTCGATCGAGGAGGTGGCGACAGTCACTCATTGTCGGCCGGCGCTGTTGCAGAAGCTGGATGTTGGCGCGCCTGCTTCTCGACAAGGTCACCTGACGAAATGGGCTCTTGATGTGCGCCAGCTAATGCTACCCATCCGCGACACCATGTCAGAAACTATCATCGCTTGTGGAGCGCAATTACATGCTGCCAAACCCCCAAAAGCGCGGCAACTCGCGGGAGCTTCGCACAACACACCTGCTCCACTGCACCACACCAGCCAGACTCCCTCTGACCGTGCTCCACGCGGCACAGTTAACACTACCAAAGATCCTGTCTCTTTATATTTTGTAATTGTTTTACTGTCTGTATATATATATACATATATATATATAGACAGTAAAACAATTACAATATATAAAGAGACAGAAATGTCATATCATCAGGTGACAAAATAAGGAAAAAAAAAATAGCAGTGCAATAGATGGAAATAGGAGGATATGCATTTCCGGCGTTACACGTCCCCCACGTTGTTTGAGGATGTTCGTGTAACCAAAACAGACTCAGAAAATGTCCCAAAAAAGAAACAGCGGATATGCATATGCTCAAAACATCAACAAAATTTAGCATTCGTCTAATTAACCATCAATTAATTTTTAGACCATAATAGAGTGGAGACACTCGTAATCATATTCCACTCTGTCATCTTTCACAAAATAAAACAGGTTGACAACATATTAAAATTCATAGAAAACATTGAAAATGGTTTAGCTATTCAAAAAATCAAAATTCTTAATAGTATTAAGAAATGTACTACTATTTACAAAATTAATCAGAGTACTTGGTCATAAAAAACTGGTATATCAAAATACGCAAATTAATAATTAATTACATAGAATACGTATTTTATATACTTTTCGTAATTAATATTCTCGTCATGAGAGTCCACTTAACGCTACACAAGAAAATAATATACAGCAGATCCACAAAAACATAAATATTGACAACAGAATTCTTTCACATCAGCTGTCCGGGTAGAAAAACAACTCCGCCTTCTGTACCAGCAACTACAAAGAATGCCGACAGCGGCACAAGAGCCGACAGCGGCTCCGCCTCGCCAGTACTGTTGCGCCCAACTGTGCGGCACACTTGATCTCACTCGCCTGTGTAACGGCATTTCCAGAACGTCTGTTTCACTGAATTCTTTCGGATAAACTCACTCCCGAGTAATCTCAAGGAGTCAATTAACACTATCACAGTCGATAACTCAACACTGTCCATCATCACACGCATGTACTAGCCTGAAACTTAAAACAGCGTCTAAGTATATCGGCAATGACTAGTGAAACACACATTCATGAAATCTTACAGCTAGTTACATTGCTTCATCTACTGTGACTCACCTGAAAACTTAAACTAGCAGCTTGGATTTTTCAACCGACAAATAATCACTCTCTCTTAAATCATTTAGTAAAATTAAAAACTTATTAATTACAACTTCTTTAATGTCCTCTTGGTCAGGAAAAAGCATGGCAGTGTAGCAAACCTTAAATCTTACACTCTATATTTACATACTGTACAAATTACCCTTCCGTGTTATTAATCAATCCTAGGTTGGTACAATTTCAAGTCTACAATGTTCCGTATACCTAATAGTTTTCCAAAGCTTGGATACTCTAAGCAATAAGCATTTGTTTGAGGTATACCAATGACTTTATATGGTCCATTATAAACAACCTTAAATTTAGAGATTTCATGGTCTATCTCGCTCGATTGCTCATGAGCTTTTACAAGTACTAAGTCTCCGATTGCAAACTTAGCAAAACGCGCTTTAGCGTCATGACGACGTATGCGAGCATCAGCTTCTAGCTTCATTACTTCTCGCAAACGATCTTTTTTCACACCAATACTAATGTCAATCCGTGGAGGCAATTTGATTATCTCTTCCACTAAACTTTTAATTCTGTCATCCAACAGGATTTCCTCTGGAGAAAATCCCGTCGATTCATGTCTCAGCGGGATTCACAGTCGGACAATAAGCTGAAATATGGATCACCTCGACCCTATTACTTTCCATGCCTTCATTCCATAACTTAGAAGCAAATTGTGCCCCATTGCCTGATAGAATCGCATTGGGCTTACCAATATGAACAAAATAATCGTTCACAAGCTTGCTATAGACCGCTTTGGCTATAGCTTTCCTAATCAGGTATAGTTTGATGAACTTGGAAAAAGCTTCTAGCACTACTAAAATGTAGGCAAAGTTTCCTGATGACTTGGGCAAAGGTCCGTACAAGTCCACGCACAGTAATTCAAAGGTGTCGTTAGGTCTCCTACTTTGCATAGGACCACGACTTGTACAGTTGGCAACCTTCACCTTCTGACATAAATCGCAAGTTTTCACTCTGCCAGTAACGCGTTTTAACATGTTGTTAAAATGCAGCTTTTCCGTACATTTCTTTGGTCCACAGTGACCATACGCCAAATGGTAGTAGTCTATTATTTCCGTGACGTATTTGGTGGGCCAGCATACCCGCCAAATATTACTATCTTCATCCTTACGTATGTACAAGATATGATCGTATATCTTGTAATACTTCCTTAATTTCTCTCCTTCTGGACTCCTTTCGTCATATCGGGTTTTCACCATATTTAAACAACCGTCCTCGTTCTGATGACGACGTAGATTCTTACAGATGTTCATTATTAATTTACGTCCCTCAACTTCTTTAAAATAGTATAATTTGACTACTCCATCTGCCTCATCTTTCAATAGATCTTGATTAGACTCGGGCAACCGCAACAGCGCATCCGCTACGCAATTGTCGGTCCCTTTTACATAACAGATGTCAGAGTTAAATTGCTGTAAATACAGCGACCACCTAGTCAGTCTTTCGTGAAGTAGTTGACAATCCTTCAGATAAGTGAGCGCCTTATGGTCCGTATGAATAATCACCTTACGGTCCCATGGGTAACACTTGAACTTCTTGAATCCCCACACGATAGCGAGACACTCTTCCTCAGAAATCGTGTAGTTTCGCTCACTTTTTGATAAAGTTCGACTCGCGAAAGCTATCGTCCGGTATTCCTTATCCTCTCCTTTACCAACTTCTTGGAAAAGTTCTACCCCCACCCCGTAATTCGACGAATTCGTTCCCAGATGGAAGGGTAGCGATAAATCAGGATGAAATAGTATGTTAGATCTTAACAACTCGTCTTTTAATCTCTCGAAAGCAGCCGGACACCCGTCAGTCCACACAAACGGAACATTTTTGCGTAAGAGGTTATTCAAATTTTCATCATTAAACACTTGTCCATTTACAAATTTACGGTAAAATCCTGTGAGCCCTAGAAAACTTTTTAACTGTTTCCTAGACTTGGATGGAGGACAATTCCTTATTGCCTCTAGTTTCTCTGGGTCCTTCGTAATACCAGCAGTGGTAATTACATGCCCTAAAAATTTCATTTCCTGCTTCACAAATTCGCATTTCTTTAGCTTTAGAGTCATTCCGCCACGGCGCAATGCTCTAAAAACTTCATCTAACAGGTCACAATGGTCATCCCAAGTGGCATTGGCCAACAATAGGTCGTCAACATATACAGTTAATCTTGAACTCAAAGCCGGTCCTAGCACTTTATCTAGGGCCCTGATGAATACGGACACAGATATATTGAGTCCAAGCCGGCCGCGGTGGCTGTGCGGTTCTAGGCGCTCCAGTCCGGAGCCGCGCTGCTGCTACGGTCGCAGGTTCGAATCCAGCTTCGGGCATGGGTGTGTGTGATGTCCTTAGGTTAGTTAGGTTTAAGTAGTTCTAAGTTCTAGGGGACTGATGACCACAGCAGTTGAGTCCCATCGCGCTCAGAGCCATTTGATTTTATTGAGTCCAAACGGCAGTACTCTATACTGATAAGACCTGCCCGCAAACAAGAAGGCGGTGTATGGCCTAGATTCTTCTTAGAGTTCTATGTGCCAGTAACTAGCCGTCAGATCGAGGCTAGTCATGAACTTAACGTCATGAAAACGTTGCAAAATCTCCTCCATACTCTCTGGTCTGTCTGTTTCGCGTTGAACGACCCTATTCAACGTGCGTGCGTCAATCACAATACGTTTTGCTACAATGACCAAACCGTTATTGTATGGACTCGTACTTCTTTCAATCACTCCCCATTCGATCATCTTATCTATCTCCCGTTGCACTGCTTCCTTTTTGGACAGCGGTATAGCATACGGTCTCACGAAGAATGGTTTGTGCGGAATTACATGCAACTTGCTTTTATATCCTTCCACAAGTCCCGGTTTGTCTGAAAACACACTCTTATTCCTCATTATCACTTCATACAGGCCTCGTATTTGTTCGTGTGTTACGTTTGACACACCGTCTACAATACTTTCCAATTCACTTTCTACACTATTATCAATGCCGAGATTCCTCGCATTACAGTAGTTCAAATTCATACCTACATCAACACCATCCGGCCAGTTAACAATGTGTATAGGCTGGTATTACCTATGCACACCGTCTCCTGCCTCGTCAAAGCTAACTACTATTGTTTTATCTTGTGACGTACATGTCAAAGTTTTGCTTTCGCAATTAATCACTGTACGCGTACTTTAATAGCCAATCTAACCCGATAATTACTTCCGTAGTTAAGTCTGGCACGACGACAAACTCTTGTTCAAATCGTGCCCCACATATCTTGGAGTTGACAAAAATCTGTTTTGTGACCGGTTTACTGGCCTTCCCAGTAGCACCGATAATTTTCACTCCTGTTACTGGCATAACTACGATGCCGGGTCTGCCTTTCAGTAACTCAAATACTTTCCCAGATACAGCACTCAATTCTGCACCGGTGTCAATCAACACGTTTAGTTGTAGGTCGTGCATATTAACAGACACTACCATCTGCCTACACTTGTCTTCGAATGTTTCTTTATTTTCCCACAATAAATCCTCGCCTATATCCAGGTCATTCCAGAAAAAACCATCCGGCTTTGATCCTAAAACCAGCTTATCTGGCGGCTTTTTCAGCCTCTGTTCACATACAGTTTTAATTTCAACCCGTTTGTCCTGAGGCTTAGTCTGTAGCTTCGCCTCCAATACCGAAACCTTTCCTGTAAATCGTCAACTAGTGAGTGTTGCTTTGCTATCAAATCACTAATTGTCACCTTCGTTGATTCCTCTTTGGTCAGATTGATCTCATCTGCCAATCTACCTGGAGGAATGTGCCCAGTAGTATCTGAAATTACTTCCTCTAGATCTGCGCAACCCACACTGCTATCGTCTGACCGTATAATGTCAGCTCTAACCTCATACACGCTGTAATCTATGCGCCTTTCTACCAATCGTGTCCGGCTATCACTAAAATTTTCTTAATTTTTCTCCTTAATACTCTCGCAATGTTTAAACTGGAGGTTTGCGTCGGATGGGTCGGCTACTTCTACCACTATAACTTTCGGTAAAGTCTGCCGGTTAGGGCCAGAACTTTCCGTTACTACTTCAACGTCCAACTCTTGCGGGACGAACACGACGAATCTTTCTCGTGCTCCCCATTAACATCAACTCTTAGTGGTAAAGTCTGCCGGTTAGGGCCAGAACTTTCTATCACTTCACAAAAACTATCTTCTGTGGGACGATACGCGGTAAATCCTGCACGCGCTCCCCATAAACACGTCTCCCATACAGACACCTATAATCTCTTAGTTCGTCGTATAAGCGACTGAACTGCCTTAACCAGACCTAATCCCTCTCTGCATCCCCTCGCTCGATGACGGACGTTTTATCCTACATCTTATCTTCTCTCAACACTTGCGAATCATTCTTAAACTCAATCTGCAGTTCTGCTGTGGGTGTTACAGCTGCCACTTTGTAATCGATTTCCGGAACACTACTTAAATTGTTCTCACTGACAGTGAATGCATTTTCTACTGCCGTGTCTACAGCTGATCTACTACTCGTGGGCGCACTCCTTTCTCCTAACACTGACACACTGTCCCGCCGTTGATTATTCCATACGGAATTTTCATAACGACGACACCTGGGTTTTCTCTTGTTATTGGGCCTCCAAAATTTCTCCACGCCCGGTTGGCCCCTCACCGGGGCGGCTAATGGTTTCCCTGTCTCGTCCCAGCAGATACGCTCCCCGGATGCTGCTGAGGCGGCTGACCACACCTTCTGGCGTTATTACTATTCTGCGAAGCCCGTATCACGCTAGTATGATACTGGTTTCCGTCATTCCTGTTATTATTTGCATTGTACCGATTGTCATTATGGCCCGAACCACTATTGTTATTGCTGCCACGGTTGCGGTATGCATTATTCCCATGGTTATCGTTGTTGTGGTTCCCGTTGTTGTTACCACGGCCTCTACCACTGTCGCGATTATTGCGCCAATTGTCCTCGTCCTCGACTCTTTCCAGGAAATCATTGATTGTCTTGTAATTGCTTCCTACGTAGCGTTTTGTATCATCTGGAAGCTTCTTGTAGAGTTCCCAGACTATTTCGGACTCCGTGCGGCGATCACGCAACTATTCCAACGTGCGGATCCAGCCCTCACAAAACTCCTTCATCGAGCCGTACGAATTCGCATCGAAAGGCCTCGATACGACAAATTCGCGCCAGACACTTTGCTGTTTTTGCTCTGACCAGTATTCAGCCAGAAACAAATTTTTAAACTCGTCAAAAGTGAGGTTCGTAATATTGTGGTTTAAGCCCCAACGCTTGGCATCACCAGCCAGCACATCAATAACTGCATTAATTTTTCTCTCATTAGTCCATGATCTGGGTAAAACTCTTTCACAATTTTTAATGAAATCCTTCGCGTGTATACCGCCTTTTTTCACGGGGTCGAACTGCTCCTCTTTCGTCAACAATTCCGAACTATGTGCACAGATTAGCACATAGCTCTGTTTTTCGTCAAGTTTCTTTTCTAATTCCGACACTCTCGTAATTACTTGGCAAGTGGTTGTCGCAAGCGTTTCTACTTCCCTTTTTTTTTCTTCGCAGGTATTAGCCTGCTTCGTCACTTTGGTATCTACTCGGATACTAAAGCCTTTAAAGTTTCCACCTTCTTTTGATCCTCTTTTTTTCACTAATTGAATTTGTTCCGTCAGCTTAATCTCGATGATCGGAGCAACTGCTTCTCCTACACTTTTCTCGATTCTGCTAATTTCGGAATAAAAACGAGTATTTATGCTCGCAATTTCCGCCTTAACGCCTACCATTTCATGTTTAAGATTACCGATTTCGGTATTAATCACAACAATATCTTCTTTGATTTTATCAACTTTTGTGTTAACAACTCCAACATTGTTGTTAATAACATTAATAGCTTTGCTCTGATTGTCTAGCTTTCGTTCAATTTTTTCAGACTGAGCTTCTAACTTGGCAGCCTGAGCTTCTTGCTTGGCAGCCTGATCTTCTAGCTTGCCAGACAGAGCTTTAATTTCTGCCAATTGACTCTTGATTTCGTTAATCAAAACATTCAATAAATCAGTTAAATTCCCGGAAACTACCGGTTTTACTTCCGTAGCGGCTTCCTCCTTAATTGTCCCCCCGTATTCGTCATCAAGGGATTCAGATTTGATTTTCACTTCCGATTCCGAAACATTTTCTAAACTTTGGTATTCCAATTCTGCTCTTTGTTGCGCTTCGGCGGTCGCGTCTTTCATGCTAGCCGCCTGCCCCTGAACAATGGGTTCCGCGGTGCGCGTTTCCCACTGTTCGACCGATTGTTCCGTATCCAAGTCTACCAAATTTTGGTAATTGTTGCCTTCACTCATTTTAATAATTTTCAATATAAATGCCAAATCTCAAAGTTCCTCCCACTACTTATCCTCGCTGACGTAAAGACCTGTTCGTAACAAGTACCTTGTTACGAGATTTGCACAATGCAAAATTCGTGTCCAGAACAACCTCAAATCTGAAGATTGTCCTGTCACTAGGTCGCCACGTGTAACCCCCCCCCCCTCACTTATCGACCTTAATGACAGTGAAAAATTAAACCGCGTGTACCTAATGGAAATTTGGGAAAAGCAATCGTCACCGAAGTTAATTTGTCGGTAAAGAGGGAGGAAAGAGTTACATCTAAATGGAAGGAAAAATGCTAATGAAACTGGTGGAAATTAATTTTGAAAAGGGGTAAAGTTAATAAAGAAAGTAAATGTGCGGCCGTTACGTTAACAATTAACATGCGGTAATTAGATATTTGAGATTTGAGGGAAATTACAGTCGCCAGTCCTAAGGACAATTACTACAGTAACGGAAAAAGAAAGGTTATTACGCATATAATTAGCACTAGAAGCGTGGCAACTGAAGGTTGACACGTGTAGTGTGAAAACTGAAAATTTGTCAGAAGTAATAAATTTCGCTACACTCTGACTTAATTTAGCAAAAGAATTAATAAAACCGGAAAATCGAAAGTTAATTTAGTGACTGAAGTAAATAGTGGGCTTTCTTTCTGGAGCACATCGAAATTCAGTAAAATACGGTTAGTCTTGGACTACCTCGACAATCATTTCGAAAGCTACTTGAATCTACGCAATTTAGAAATAAAAGATTTAACTTTGAACTTGAATTAAATGATTCTGAACAGTTAACAGTAGTAAAATTTAGTATGTACCAAGCTGAGCTGCAGTCAAGGTAAGCTAAAATACGGTAACAAAACTCGCACTCTTAATTTGTGCTTGTGTAATCTAAATATTGTAGCCAGCTATGAATACCTTAACTGAACTTTGAAATTAAAGCAGTTAAATCGAATGATGTTGGCGTTTGAATTTAAACGACACTCGGGTTCATTCCGGAAAAGGAAGGGACCGTGCTTCGTAATGCAATTGGGACAATGAGCAACAAAGGTTCACGCTAGGTTGCTGTAATTATAGTTACGAAAATGGTACAGTTTGAAACGCTGAGGTCCACCATACAGTTCTAAAACTTTGCATGCTCCCAGTCGTCCTTGTTGGTTGATTGAAGGTTTGAAGCCGTCGATCGAGGAGGTGGCGACAATCACTCATTGTCGGCCGGCGCTGTTGCAGAAGTTGGATGTTGGCGCGCCTTCTTCTCGACACGGTCACCTGACGAAAAGGGCTCTTGATGTGCGCCAGCTAATGCTACCCATCCACGACACCATGACAGAAACTATCATCACAAGTCGAGCGCAATTACATGCTGCCAAACCCTGAAAGCGCGACAACTCGCGGGAGCTTCATACAACACACCTGCTCCACTGCACCACCCCAGCCAGACGCCCTCTGACCGCGCTCCACGCGGCACAGTTAACACTACCAAAGATCCTCAACACTTTGGTTCTCCACACGATCTATTGATGTATTCGTTCGATAGCATAGTTTTCCCTAGGCCAGACCCAGCGTATAAATACAAACAATATTCACAAAACAAACCAACATAAATGCATATATATATATATATTATATATACAAACAGTAAAACAATTACAATATATAAAGAGACAGAAATGTCATATCTTCAGGTGACAAAATAAGGAAAAAAATTTGCAGTACAATAGATGGAAATAGGAGGATATGCGTTTCCGGCGTTACACAGTGAGAAACTCGTTAAGTGTTTTTTACTGTACTGTTTTTAGGTAGAAAATAATTGCACTAGTATCATTTTTGTGTAATTAGCATCTTTTTGTACATGTTTATTTGTACCAGGAATGAATGACTCATAGATAAAGACATACGTTTATTGGTATAAACAAAAATGTGAATGTATGGCCTATCTTAGTTTTCTAGTTAATATTGTGCAATCTGCGGAATAAATAAATAATACCTAACTTTTTAAATAGTGATTATTGTTGATGTGCACTATATTTTTCGATGATGTTAGATTGTTTAGTAACTAGTCCGATTCTGTAATGGAACAAGATGGATGTTTAATAGCAGCAAACATTGAGCAAGGTTGTCTGGAATACAAACCAGTAACCACCGAACTTGAGGGATGCTAGCCTTCTTAATTTCTGAACCTATTACATGATTTTCAGTTTTTTATTATGACATTCCGCCTTAAATATTTGGTACTAATAATTGCTTTGGGAGCTTTGTTTTACATTTGTATGTGGGTTTATCTTGTTTCTTTTATACGAGATTATTTTTTGGCTTACTGCAAGTGTTTTAAGGCGTTTTTATTCGAGATCAGGACCCAAAAGTATTTCACTGAGGTGCTCTAAGGAGAGATCTGTTATATTTGTGTGTTTTCTGATTTAAGTAAATGTTACAGGTAAGAAAACTCAATTAATCGTGACAGTATACTTAACAGCACTTCCAGCATTTCGTTGCTATTTTGTAGCACCACGTCATCTTTATACAGCAGTATCCCTTGCAGTCCGCCTCATGGAAGTTCCGACTTTATCTACATGCTTCATTTATTTGTAAATAAGAGAATTGTAACACTCCTTTTGGGTAGGGCTGAAGTCACACTGCTCACACTGGAAGATTTCTCTGCATTAAGAATGATGTGACATGTTTGTGTGATACTAGGGCACTCTCATGAACATCAAAGTAGTGTGCCTGAGTGAACTCCAACAGTTGTGCATAGGGGCGTAGATGATACTGCTGAGTTATAGGATGGCCTCTCCACCGTAGGTAGGCTGTGGATACTGGGGTCTACTCAAAGATGCAAGTCAAGGTGACCAGACGTTCGGCCACCTCCCGGATATAGTGGCAGGTTGATTATGCGCCAAACAACATCATTTCAGCTCTCAGCATGTCTGAGGTGGAAGTCCCCAACACATCATATCAGCAGAAGATGTGACCAGCTCACAGCCACCAGGTTTCGTAGACCAGGCAGGGATCAATTGAAGAATGAAGTCACCTGTCAAATGGCACGCGGCATAACACAAAGACTGAGTCATAGCTGGTGCACTGTAACTGACTGGCGTATGGCCTTTGATGTGTGAGTATTTATTGCAGTCCATATGAGGCAATGATATTATGTCTTACTGGAGATGCCAGCACATGTCCACATTTTGTGGGGTCACAACAATTTCTTCCAATGCTTCAGCTTGGTGTTCCCCTCCATCTCATTGGGTTTTCTTGTCGAACATTTACTTGATTTTGTGGCATTGTGTTATAGTGTGAGACTAAAGTTATAATCCCTCCTCAGTGAGGTCATGTTGCTGAATTAACAATTCAGGCTTGTTACTCGAGCGAGGTGAAGAAACACCAACTGTGGTTTGGTAAATTACTTCCAGTATTAACTCTCTTTGTCATTCTGATTGCTACATAGCACGTTGGCCTGGGTAAACTTGGCTTAGCACTGCCTGTAGGAAACTAAATCGCATGTTCATATTTTGCGCCGTAAAGATTCGGTTGTATGATCGTATCGAGTGAAACATTAAAACTGGTATCGATTACTTCAACTAGTAATACTGAATACGCTGTTCAAGAATCAAAAGATGAGGAGATATACACACACAAAAAAAGTTTCGCGTCTCCTCGGAGCCTGTACAGAATATTAGAATAGAGATCAGCATAAACATCATTTCAGCCATTTTTATTGCGCATGAAAACACACATTGCATGTTGTATCACCATACAGCGAGACCTTCAGAGGTGGTGGTCCACATTACTGTACACACTGGTATCTCTACTAGCAGCACGTCCTCTTGCACTGACGCACGCCTGTATTCGTCTTGGCGTACTACCCACAAGTTCATCAAGGCACTGTTGGTCTAGATTGTCCCACTCCTCAACGGCGATTCGGCGTAGAGCCCTCAGAGTGGTTGGTGGGTGACGTCGTCCATAAACAGCTCTTTTCAATCTATCCCAGGTATTGGTGTTCATAATTCTTCCGGGTTATATGGCCGTGGTCCATGGAATACTTCTATTCCTAACGTTTCGTCCAATACTACGTTGGACATCCTCAGAGGTATGGCTGCTCCTGTTGAGTCCTGTCGACTGACGAGTCGGGCGTCGGAGAGCGGCCTAAATACCGAGAAGAGTGGGCGTGGTCTAGCTTGCACACAGTAGCAGAGAGAAAACTAGTCAAAAATCAAATGTAACTATCGATAATACTCCGTCATAGATAAAAATCACTTATCGATTCTGTAACGCCACTGTCCATATCTCGCTCAATATCAAGGCCTGTTCCTCTCTATTAAAATTATCTTCCTGTTTACAAATTTCAATAGCCTCTCTATACAGACGTGGGTAATAATTCGTGGTAGCACTTAAAACTGTAGTTTCAGTAAACTTAACTACATGGTTACCGGACTGCTGTGCATGTTCCGCAACGGCCAATTTATCTACTTTACCCAGTCGGCAAAGACTTTCATGGTCCTTTACCCTCGTATTCACACTTGTTTTTGTAGTACCAATATAGACCTTGCCATAGGTACACGGAATTTTATACACACCGCTATATGATAATGGTGGTCTTCTATCTTTAACAGAACGAAGTACTTGTCCTATTTTTCTGGTAGGTTTGAATACCGGTTTCACTTTGTTTCAGCAAAATTTTGCTGATTCGATCTGTAACCTTACTAATTAAAGGTAGAGACACCGTGTTCTTCCATTGTTTTGTACCATCCTTGTCGTTTGGCTTGCTGTAATTAGGTCTTTAAACTCTATTAATTTCTTTCTTTGAGTACCCATTCTTTTCGAAGGCCTGTTTGAGATGATTCAGTTCCGTATCCAGATGTTCCGGCGTACAAATCCGTTTTGCCCTGTCCACTAAACTTTCGATTACACCTCTTTTTTGTTGTGGGTGATGATTGGAGTTCTTATGTAAGTATCCATCAGTATGTGTTATCTTCCGAAATACTTTGTTTTAGACTGCCATCGGTCTGTCTCATGACCAACACATTGAGAAACGAAATAGTATGGTCTTTTTCCACTTCAATGGTAAACTGAATTTTTGAGTTTACACTATTAAGATAATCAAAAAATTCGTCTAAGGCTTTTTTACCGTGTATCCAAACCACGAATGTGTCGTCTACATAACGATACCAACAACATGGTTTCTTATTTGCTTTATTCAACGCTAATTGTTCAAATTTCTCCATGTAAAAATTGGCAATCGCAGGGCTCAACGGGTTACCCATGGCAACACCATCCACTTGCTACTATGTGCAAGCTAGACCACGCCAACTCTCCTCGGTATCTAGGCCGCTCTCCGACGCCCGATTCGACAGTCGGCAGCACTCAACAGGACCAGCCATACCTCTGAGGATGTCCAACGTAGTATTGTACGAAACGTTAGGAATATAAGTATTCCATGGACCACGGTCATGTAACCCCGAAGAATTATCAACAACAGTACCATCTGGTCGTGAAAGCCTTTGTTGTATCACAGTTATGTTCGATAGGCTTCATGACTGGAGAACATGCTGGCCACTCTAGTCGAACGAAGTCGATATCCTGAAGAAAGGTATTTACAAGATGTACACGATGGAGGCGCGAATTGTCGTCCATGAAGACAAATGCCTCGCCAATATACTGCCGATATGGTAGCACTATCGGTCGGAGGATGGCATTCACCTATCTTACAGCCGTTACTGCGACTTCCATGGCCACCAACGGTGTACGTCGGCCCTGCATAATGCCATGCCAAAACAACAAGAAACCTCCACTTTGCTCCACTCGCTGGACAGTGTGTCTAAGGCGTTCAGCTAGGCCGGTCTGCCTCCAAACACGTCTCCGACGATTGTCTGGTTGAAGGCATATGCGACTCACCAATGAAGAAAAAGTCATGCCATTCCTGAGCGGTCCATTCGGCATGTTATTCGGCAAATCTGTACTGCGCTGCATGGTGTCGTGGTTGCAAAGATGTACCTCCCCACGGAAATCAGGAGTGAAGTTGCGCATCACGCAGCCTATGGAACACAGTTTGAGCCGTAACACGACGTCGTGTGGCTGCACAAAAAGCGTTATTCAACATTGTGGCGTTAGTGTGAGGGTTCCTCCGAGTCATAATCCGTAGGTAGCGTTCATCCACTGCAGTAGAAGCACTTGGGCGGCCTGAGCGACGCATGTCATCGACAGTTCATGTCAGAACAACATCGCTTTGGTTCAGCCCGAGACGCCTGGACACTTCCCTTGTTGAGAGCCCTTCCTGGCACTAAGTAACAATGCGGACGCGATCGAATTGCGGTATTGACCGTCTATGCATGGTTGAACTACATAAAACACAAGCCGTGTACCTCCTTCCTGGTGGAATGACTGGAACTGATCGACCGTCGGACTCCCTCCGTCTAATTGGCGCTGCTCATGTATTCTGGTCTACATCTTTCGGCGGGTTTAATGACATCTCTGAAAAGTCAGAGGGACTGTGCCTGTGATACAATATCCACAGTCAACGTCTATCTTCAGGAGTCCTGGGAACCGGGGTGATGGAAAGCTTTTTGTGTGTAAGTATTTGGAAAACGCCTGGAGGTACGAGAAGAGTTCTTTTAGAGTAATCCAGAAGGGATAAGCAGCAGTACACCTATCTCTCTTTCAGCTATTAGGATATGATATAAATTACGAATATGATATTGACCTTTCCAACAAGTTTCTCAAAGAACATAGCTCTATACGTAGAATATTAACCGTCCCCTCAAAATAAAAAAAATGAAACTAAAAGCAGGAAAGACACAAAGACAATGTTCTACAAAGAAGGGTATAGTCAGCTGAAATGAAATTTACAAGAAAGGTAGAACGAGACACTCCGAGACGTTAGAGGAAATTATTCTGATATCAGGAAAGAATTAATACACTTTGCTTGAATGATACATCAGAAACTGAGGTAGCAAAATAGAAGAAGCGTATTGGAGAAAGGGGTAAAAAGAATAGGCAGGCATGTAATAGACTACAGACCTATAGAAAAGAGGAAGACCGAACGCCCAAGGAAAAGATGGTTTTTGTGAAAAAGTAACAGGCTGTAAGCCTGATACTTGAACTGATGTAGAAGATGGAGAAGAAAATGTTTTTTCCAAGGGGAATCGCTATTACTTGTTTTGCTCTGAAATTTTTTTTCTAATTGTCTTCCAGAAGAGTAACTGGTTAAAAGGTTAGTCTTCCCTTTGATGAAGGTTATTAGTTTTTCCAAATGAAATGTATTCAGTTTTGTTTGAGCTACGTGTTTATTTTATTCTTTTACCAAGAATAAATTACTGACTTGTTTTTCTTGAATAAGCTCATCTTTGACCAACACGAGGCTTTACTTTTGAGAAAGGTTATTTAAGGAGTCTGAAACACGCCTTAGAAAGCTTCTGCGAGGAAAATATAATTATAAGTTACATTACTGAGCCGATTGTGGCGTTTTCTTATAAGCCTAAAGGGATGTAAAGAGGCGCTCTTAAGATAAAAGGCGAAACTTCTAAAAGTAAAATAAAAGTAGTTAGTCCTCCCTCGGGCATGCGTGTGTGTGTGTCGTCCTTAGTGTAAGTTAGTTGAAGTTAGATTAAATAGTGCGTAAGCTTAGGGACCGATGACCTCAGCAGTTTGATGCCATAAGACCTTACCACAAATTTCCGAAAGTAGTTCACGCGAAATACCGTTCAATGTAATCAAAATGTCCTGGAAACCCTGTTTCGATACCAGCCACGGCTTAAGTTCTGAATAAAAATCATCTTTCATGGCGGCCGAAGACTTTCGACGTAAGGTGTCACACACTTCCTGCCAACGCCCATATCACAGAAGGCACTGGAGAGGGCAGGGATTTAGGACTGGGCTAGCGAACTGACCATTAGGAGCACAGGAATCTGGAATGATCAACCACGTGAGGAGGCAGAACGCAATGGAAGTTACTGTATGAAACACACATAAGGTGTATCCACCGGACATGTGGCCTGTAACTGTAAAGTGTCATGATCACTTATTCATCGGCAAAAGTTACCGGATTAGTCCCACACTCGGATCTCCTGGACGGAAAGCCAGTAGTGAGGTAAAAGTTTGAAAAAGATAGAATAAACCACAAAGAATAACATACGAGTCAGAGTGAAATTTCTGAACGTTCAAGGCAAGATAGAATACTTGGAAAAAGAAAGGACCGGCTTAGTCTAGATGCAATGGGGTTAGTGAAGTGAAACAGTGAGAAGATAAGAATCTCTGATCAGAAGAACATTGAGAATTATGAGCAACTGCAGCAAGTGGTATAAAGCGAGTTGTTCTTTATGACTACAACGGTAGTATAGAGAATGAGTTGCTGTGAACAGTTAAGTGACTGGTTTATTCTCATCAAAATCGTCAGGAAAGCAAAGTTACCAACATGAGTTCGGGTATAAACGCTGACATTACAACTAGAAAATAAGAGCTATACATGTGTATAAGAATATTGAACAATTAATTCATTACACCAACTTAAATGGTAAGTTGCGTATCATGGGGGTGAGGAATGCGGCAGTAAATGAAGTAGAAGACGAAAGGATTATAGAAGAATATGTGATTGGTAGAAGGACTGATGGAGGAGAAAGACTGAGTTCTGAAAGAAATTTCAACTAGTCACAGATAATAAAGTGCTTAAAAATAGTGAAAAGAGGGAGTATAACTGGAGGAGACCTGAAGATATGTGAAGGTTCCAAGTGGATTACATATTGGGAAGACATACAGTTTAATAGATAGTGTGTTGTAGGGCTTACCTAGAAGCCAATATAGACTTAAATCACAATTTAGTAATGATGAAGAGTGTAATTTGAGAACAGTACAAAAGAATCAGTGGTGAAACAAATGGGATACTGAAGTATTAAGGAATGATAAGACGCTTTTCAGCTTTTTCTGTTGCTGTAGATACTGCAATAACGAATATCACGTTATTCAGTTCAGTGTGAATGGAGTCGACATCCGTAAACAGTAAGTAGAGAAAATCGAGCGATTTTGTATATAAACAACTGCGAAACCTATCTTGTTTACAGACACGCTTTTTAAACAAAGTTTCAGACGTTTTGACTCTTGTTTTAAGCTGGAGGCATGACAAGGTTGCACAACATTTCACAGTGTTGATGTACTGGTAAACATGGCCTGCAGTTAATCTCTTTGAGCCGTGGAGAACGCTTCGGCGGCCTTTCATATTTTTGTTTTTCTTATCATTAAACGCCAGTTAGCAAGAGTTTGCTACCGGAGGAAGTGTTACAGCTTACGGAAGGTATTTTTCAACCAATATCGACTGACTACAACCTATTGGTTATGAATTGCAGATTAAAATTGAAGAAACTGCAAAAAGGTGGGAATTTAAGGAGATGGGACCTGGATAAACTGACTAAACCAAAGGTTGTACAGAGTTTCAGGGAGAGCATAAGGGAACAATTGACAGCAGTGGGGGAAGGAAGTACAGTAAAAGAAGAATGGGTAGCTTTCAGGGATGAAATAGTGAAGGCAGCAGCAGATCAAGCAGGTAAAAAGACGAGGGCTAGTAGAAATACTTGGGTAACAGAGGAAATATTGAATTTAATTGATGAAAGGAGAAAATGTAAAAACGCAGTAAATGAAGCAGGCAAAAAGAAATACAAACGTCTCAAAAATGAGATCGACAGGAAGCGCAAAACGGCTAAGCAGGGATTGGCTAGAGGACAAATGTAAGGCTGTAGAGGCTTATCTCACTAGGGGTAAGATACATACTGTCTACAGGAAAATTAGAGACCTTTGAAGAAAAGAGAACCACTTGTATGAATATCATGAGCGCAGATGCAAACCCAGTTCTAACCAAAGAAGGGAAATCAGAAAGATGGAAGGAGTATATAGAGGGTCCATACAAGGGCGATGTACTTGAGGACAATATTATAGAAATGGTAGAGAATGTAGATGAAGATGAAATGGGAGATACGATACTGCGTGAAGAGTTTGACAGAGCACTGAACGACCTGAGCCAAAACAAGGTCCCGGGAGTAGACAACATTCCATTACAACTACTGACGGTCTTGGGAGAGCCAGTCCTGACAAAACTCTACCATCTGGTGAGGAAGATGTATGAGACAGGCGAAGTACCCTCAGACTTCAAGAAGAATATAATAGTTCCAATCGCCAAGAAAGCAGGTGTTGACAGATGCGAAAATTACGGAACTATCAGTTTAATAAGTCACAGCGGCAAAATACTAACACGAGTTCTTTACAGACGAATGGAAAAACTGGTAGAAGCCGACATCGGGGAAGATTAGTTTGGATTCCGTAGAAATAATGGAACACGTGAGGCAATACTGACCTTACGACTTATCTTAGAACAAAGATTAAGGAAAGGCAAACCTACGTTTCTAGCATTTGTAGACTTAGAGAAAGCATTTGACAATGTTGACTGGAATACTCTCTTTCAAGTTCTAAAGGTGGCAGGGGTAAAATACAGGGAGCGAAAGGCTATTTACAATTTGTACAGAAACCAGATGGCAGTTACAAGGTCGAGGGGCATGAAAGGGAAGCAGTGGTTGGGAAGGGAGTGAGACAGGGTTGTAGCCTCTCCCCAATGGTATTCAATCTGTATTTTGAGCAAGCAGTAAAGGAAACAAAAGAAAAATTCGGAGTAGGTATTAAAATCCATTGAGAAGAAAGAAATACTTCGAAGTTCGCCGATGACATCGTAATTCTGTCAGAGAGAGCAAAGGACTTGGAAGAGCAGTTGAACGGAATGGACTGTGTTGTGAAAGGAAGGTATAAGATGAACATCAATAAAAGCAAAACGAGGATAATGGAATGTAGTCGAATTAATTCGGGTGATGCTGAGGGAATTAGATTACGAAATGGGACACTTCAAGTAGTAAAGGAGTTTTTCTATTTGGGGAGCATAATAACTGATGACGGTCGAAGTAGAGAAGATATAAAATGTAGACTGGCAATGGCAAGGAAAGCGTCTCTGAAGAAGAGAAATTTGTTTACATCGAATATAGATTTAAGTGTCAGGAAGTCGTTTCTGAAAGTATTCGTATGGAGGGTAGCCATGTATGGAAGTGAAACATGGAGGATAAATAGTTTGGAAAAGAAGAGAACAGAAGCTTTCGAAATGTGGTGCTACAGAAGAATGCTGAAGATTAGATGGGTAGATCACATAACTAATGAGGAGGTATTTAATAGAATTGGGGAGAAGAGGAGATTGTGCCACAACTTGACGAGAAGAAGGGACCGGTTGGTAGGACATTTTCTGAGCCACCAATGGTTCACAAATTTAGCATTGGAGGGCAGCGTGGAGGGTAAAAATCGTAGAGGGAGACCAAGAGATGAATACACTAAGCAGATTCAGAAGGATGTAGATTGCAGTAGCTACTGGGAGATGAAGAAACTTGCACAGGATAGGGTAGCATGGAGAGCTGCATCAAACCAGTCTCAGTACTGAAGACAACAACAACAACAACAACATCGAGTTTGTGGGAAGATCGTAATTTTGGAAATAAAAATCACAATCAGAAGTTGTCTACCCAAGAGCTGACCTAAAAAATACGATGTCAGTGAGTGATGTTGAAAAAAAACTCAACAGTTTGGAAACAGCTTGTCATCGAGAGCATAAAAAAATTAACTGGTCTACGAAGAGTGGGGCATCTCCTGTAAACAATACAGACGTTTATTATTTCTACTGCATGGTTCAGAATCACGGGGCAGCAGAAACACTGACCATGATGAGGAGAGAGAGAATCAGGAAGCACCGTAAAGAATATAAGTACTTTACAGATATATTTTTATTTAATTTTTATGGATGAACACAGAGGAGAAAAAGATGTTATGAAAAGATATTAACTAAAATGATTAAAATAATATCTTAGAGCTAGAAAAAATATTTAGCGGGTTTAGAAAATAATTTTTAAATTGACTGGTTGTTTTAAATGTAGTTATCTGTACAAATAATTTAGTAAAAGTCATATTAGCACGGAAAATTTCCCCTGGGAGTAAGGGAATAGAACTGATATCAAATTTCAAGCAAGCTTGTGGTTTGTTCACTTTCAGGGTAGGTTTCGCGTATCGCTCAACCAACTGTTCTCATGCAGTTTCTTCCTCCAGAAGCCCTGAATCAAGTTTACATCTGTATCATCTGAATCAAAAGTATCAGCTGAAGTGTAGTTACTTTTGGATCTTTTGTTTCTACGCAAAAAAATGTGCAGACTCAAAATTAAACAATGGCTCTGCTTTTTCTGGAGCTAGAGGCGTCGGTTTTAGTAGCAGTCTAAATTTTGATGACATGGTAACAAAATCATTTTCAATTACCCTTCGTGCTCAACACAGTTGTAAACCGTTTGAGATCTCTATGGGTTGCCATAAAAACGAGTGGGACTAGACGTGTTCTTCTGGGTAACGCTTCACAAGATGGCACATTTAGTGGCTGTTTTTCTATCCTCCAATATAAAGAAAGTTTTTTATTGCTTTCTGCAACTCCAGCACAATGCTAAAAGTGACTTAGTAACTAAAAAAAAGAAAAAGACAAGTTTCCACTATGTTCTACGGCCAATATTAGTATGTGTTTGATGTGACTTCTTAGGCTTTCCTGGCGTAGGAAGTTTTGAAAGTCTCCTAGGGTTCGATGGTGAATCTTAAAACAACGTGACTCAATATTTCGCAGCTCCAACGGTCCACAATCTTCAGGAAAACTCTGCCGCTCCTGAGTCCTCCTGACTCACCAGAAGGAGCGTCGTCCCAAATGTGGTGGCCAGTTGGATCGATGAAATTCTGAATCAAGTTGATTTTAGGATCTGACAGGAACCCCATTTTATATTTATCATCAAAACTGACTAGGCAATGGAGGAAATTCCATATAGTATTCGAGAGGTCTGTAATAGGTCTGAAATCAGTTTGCGTTTTTGGCAGCTTAAAAAAATTGTAACCTTAGTTACTACACACTCGTATATGTGATATTACGGATAAAGTTAACAATTTCTGTTTTCGGGACAGTTGTAACACAGAGCAAGAAAACTGAGAAGTCGAAGAGCCACACAAATTTGCGAGTGACACACCGCAGTTTAAACTGCCTTCTCAAATAAACGTTTCAAAAACAGATGTCTCCATTGTTCTGGAAGCAGTAAGCTGTATGAAATCGCTTGCCTCATCCAGAAACGAATACACATTATTTGGTGAACTTGTAGCAAACAGACTGAGGAACTGCAGCCGATGAAAACTGGAGGTATCTCTTGCTCAGCACAACATAAAAAGCGCAATGCTTTCTTAGGAAATGGGATTGTACCATATGCTCGGCACGTTCCAAGCGTACTTACTACAACTACGTCGTCTTCCTCCACGATTAGCGAGTCCTACAGTTCAGTAAGATACTGCAGTTATGCCTGCTCAACTACATCTAAAGGAAGTGATGAAAACAGCGGTGACAATGCCTCTGAGGCTACTCATACCTACCTAATTGCTCTGACTTATAATACCTTCAAGGATCTTATAAGATTTTTTCACTTGGTTAATTAATAATTGATTACATATCTTTGGTGCCATGTTAATTGGCTTTTCTATGTTCTTCGTGTTCCATTATACGTTATTTCACAAATATAAATCTTTATTTGTAATTAGTTTGAAGGAATTCGCGAAGGAATGTATAAATAACCACAGAGATGGTATCATAGTTCCTCAGACTTCACAGACAATCTGGATACTTCATGCTTCGAGATCCTAAACGTGTGCATTAGGCTCGTGAACCATTCTCTACTTGCCAGATAACCCTGTGTCACGCAAATCTCAGAGGCGGTGGAGTGACTAGTCTATACTTTTCCTTTATGTTTGTGCCTGAAACTGAAGCAGACCTTCAAAGTCACTTTGACTCTGACGGCTGAAATTTCGGAAACTTATGCAGTCTTCTGTTTTCAAATTCAAATTAGATTACAGCCGAAAAGAGATCTTTCCGCAAAAATTTCAAGATTCCACCAGTGCCCCTTCTTTGATTGTTTTCGCTATCGACTATTATCACTGCACAAGCTTCAATCCGTTCAAGGTCTGTAATATCTGGCTAATGTCGAGCGTGCACACAAAAGGCTCTAGACTGTCAATATACAATGTCTAGCTACATGTTGAAACCTTCCCGTCTCCTCTATATCGCTTCTGTTACGCAACCTTCCCTTCTACAATAACCTATGAATCCTTCCCGTAGGATTTCTATCTCTTGCTTAATAATAACAAATGAAATCTTCCCTTTGAAATAAATTCTCTTTCTCGATAATAATAAGTGCAATCTTCGCATACAAATTTAAATGCTGCTTATTAAAAGTGATGTGCTGATTCTTTCAACGAAACATAGAATGTGTCGTCGTCGTGGCCCTCAGTCGTTACCTGCAATAACCCAAAACTGTTCCTTACCATTTTTACTGTTACTGGATTGCCATCTGACTGCTACATCGAACTGCGACATGAGTATACTTACTCTGTTTTACTATACTCTATTAGCTGCTGGTGCGCTGTCATAATTATTGGCTGTATTTATTACCAAAGCTGACTTTATTCGTTAATAGCAAAGCTGACGTTATTCTTTCATTAATTTGACTGAAGTTACGTAATTCATAGTTGAACTTTTTCTTGACAACAATAAAATTTTGCAAAGTTTTACGTTGATGGTTTTTGGGATGGATTATAATCAGTAATGCAATATTGCTGGCAAAAATTAATCATATTCTGTAAACGATTCTTCAAATATTTGCTGTCGGTAATGAAATGATTTTGCAAACGTTCAAATGGGACTTATGATAATAGTTAGCTGATATCTCTGTACATCCATTTATAATCTCTCGTAAATCATAGCTGGTGGCTGGCAGGCACATCGCTCCTCTCAGTCTCGCTTCAGACCTGCTACCGACTCACTTCATATCTCGCTTACTACTGACTTCCTACGAACGCTTAAGTGCGGTCTCTCCCGCCAACAATGCTTTCTGGTGCAGACAGTCCCTGCTGCCATTACAAAATGTATCAATGCGCGGTCTTTCGCGCTCTTTTCTTAAAATGTATCCATACGCGGTCTCTCCCGCCCTTTCTAAAAACGATATCAATGTGCGGTCTCTCCCGCCTACAGTTCTTTGGTGCAGACATTCCCTGCTACCACAATTATTTCCAAAATAACAAATATTAATTATTTATACTTAATCCTATTAATAAAATGTAAACATCTTTCATAAACTGTGGTTTGACGATACACAATAGAAATATACACGTCTTACAATGTCTACAGAAAATTCCTGGATTTTGCATACAAGTTCGTAGTAATCTTAACACACTGGACTTTATATATTCACCACAATTTCTAGAAACTATGAGCTCAAACCGTAAGTATTCCTACAGTAGTTATGAGACAGCATTTCGAAACTTTGGGAAACGTTGCCGTTTAGGCTGATGGTTCGCATAGTTTATCCGAACCACTCCACGCGAGAGCATTGTTCTTTCTTTTACAATTACGGTCTTATTCAATTTTGAAATAGTTTCTAAAGTATGTGTTTTTACGTCTTTAATGCTTCCGACTGAGATACCGCTCCAGAAATGCTACTTGATTTCTCTGTTGACTTTAAAACTTGTGTGCATTAATGGACCGCGTGAAACTCAAACGCGAGAAACAAACAAAAACATGCTGCACCTGTGTGGTATTGTAATCGTTCCTGTCAGCGAGAACGAAGACGCAAACGTAGTGGCGGCGGAGCTGACGTTCCCCACATTCAGAAGATGAAATGTCCTTCGGAAATTCCTAACTCCAGTGACTTTGTTGAAATGGAGAGAGAGTTGAAATAATTTAGGTAATCATAACTTAGGTAATCATAAACTGTGCTGTGAAATGTTGCCCAACGGCTCCCTTCATATGGTCATACATCGCGGGAAATGGCGAGGTAACTAGAAGACGAAGCAATAATACAGAGTTGGGTTTGATGGACAGACAGGTATAAGCACTTCCTATGCGAAAAGGAATATCACCTCACTGGGATGTTAATGAGTTCGGAAAATGAGAAAGATGCCAACGCAGAATATACGATACCAGCGGAAAAGCGCTTCTTTCGGAGCACAGGAAAGGTGGATATGTTCCTGTTTAAAAATATGACTGAAAAGTGGGTACCAGCTGCCTCATTCTACCTTCCTAAGCACCTCTAAAACACTAGTTCGTCCCTCATATCAACCCATTCCCACTGGCCTATTCTCAGTCATACATTCAGCCCTACTAATTGACACTATCTCTTTGTGTTTCTCTAACAGTCACTATCTCCTGTCTTACAGCCACAATCTCCTTCTTTCTGTCTATTGCATCCGCCTTTCCGATTGTCAGTATCTCCCTCTTGCTCTCCCTGATTGCTACTCTCTCATTCATTATTTCCCACTGCTGCTGTCTCTTCTCGCTGTCACTGCCTCTTCCTCACTGTCATTATCATAGACTGTCTCTCATTATAACAGACACTGACCCACTTGCACTTTCTCCATCTATTCCTTTCTTTCTCACTGGACTGTCTCCTTCACTCTTTTCCTAGCAATGTTCGGTCACTGTCACGTTTGCACCTCACACCGAATTTTACGTGCATATTGTACATGTACGTGCAAGGTGAGTTTGAAGTTCTGTATTTCGGAAACGGATATCGATATCGGTAAAATTTTCGATGTAGTAAGAGATCGGGACCTCAGAAATGTAACGCAAGAATTTCAGCCGTTTGCTCTGCGTAGCCGGCTCGGAACCTGCGGTTCGGGTTGGATACGAAAAAATATAAAAAAAGCACCTTTGGGTTTTCTAACGAAGCGTACATGAGCTAACAAGTATTTTTTAAAACGGGAGGATGGCACTTCTAGATAAACGACTAGAGAACATATCTTAAAAATTTGAGCAACTATAAGCGGTTATTTATTAATTAGATTTTCGCCACATACCTGATTTTACGTATGTATTTCACTTATAGACGTATAATAAACTTGAACCTCTGTGTCTCGGAAACGGATAAAGATTTGAATAAAATTTTCAAAGAGTTTAGAGATCCAGATCCTAGGAACAAGTCGTACAAACTTGAGTTTCAGGCTGTGCATAGCCGTTTTGAAATCAGTAACACTGTTCCGGCACGAAAAAAAGTAAAAACAATTTTTTAGACTTTTCTAAGGAACCTCCAATTAACTAATGGTTCTTCCATAAGCCCCGTAAGGCCAACCGTATACCACGTCAAATGTAAAGAGAACCAACCGATTTGCTTCTTTGCCTGTCCATAAGAAAGTGTGTAATATTCATACACAAAACAACTTGCCCCTAACTTTCCAATAAAACCGAAGGCCAGAGGAACCCTCTTTTTTTTCTTTTTTTTTTTTTTTTTTTGGGACAGTATTTTGGAATTTGTTGGGTAGCACATGCAATAGCATGAGTGCAGCTGTACCTGAGAATATGATGCAGACTTAGTTCCTAGACTGCTAAGAAGCGTAACGGGGAACTCGATTTGCTGCCATGTTTTCAGCTTCCTGCCAGTGCATTAAAAATGTTTTGTTAACGTTCGTTTCCAGGTGTTACGATGTCTTCCTCTATTTACTTATCCATCCGTTAGTTTCCAAAGCAGGGTTGATATAGAGATTCTTTCACCTTTCATGCACACAACGCGCCCTGCAAGCTGCAGCCGCCTATCAGCAACGATTTCGTGCTGCCTGCGTAGACCACTTCTTTACAGCACGTCATAATTTGAAACGTGGTCGCAGTAACTGATCTTCAAATATTGCCTCAAACAACGTCGGTGAAAAACATAGAGCTTGCGTGCTGATTTTACTGACATTTCCCATGTCTCACAGGCATGTACAGTCATCGGTATGTTGATGGAGGAGTGGAGCCTAAGCTTTATGGACATACTTACAGAGTCTAATTGTCATATTCTTTCCCTGTTCTACTGGTGATGTCTGCATCTACATCCCTATTACTGGGGACAAGGTTGCCGAATTGTGCATATCCATCACTACTTTCTAGTTTCTTTTGTAGCACTATAATCTGTTTAAATATGTTTCCACTTGTTACGCACATTGACTTAGTTTTATCACAACTTATTCGTAGCCCTACAGAAGCGGCCTTTACATCCAGCTTTTGGTTGTCATTAGTTGTAAATTTTACTGTGAAAAGCCTAGATTGCTCATTTTAAAGTGTCCCTACGTAGCAGTTGTCCATAGTTGTCCTCATTATGAGACCTACGACTAATATGGTGATATAATGCTTTTTTGTCTGATGCCTGCTAGAATACTAAAGAAAGGGGTGCTCTCATCATCTTCTCTTATACTGAACTAAACTAAACTAAACTCCGACCGAACAGGTCTCGGAAAACGCAGGAGTCACTCGATGAAGATGTGAAGGGTCGTGAGGTCAGCACGCCGCTCTCTCAGTTTTCATGACCGAACCCGCTGCTTCTCAGTCACTTAGCTCCTCAACTTGCCTCACAAGGACTGAGTGCACCCTGCTCGCCAACAGCGCTCGGCAGATCGGACGGCCACCCGTCCAAGCGTTAGCCAAGCCCGACAGCGCTTAACTTGGGTGATCTGACGGGAACAGGTGTTCCCACTGCTGCAAGGTCGTTGGCCTTTTCTTAGTAACAACTCGAATCTACGTACAGAATTCGGAAAAGATCTGTAACATAGCCAGGAATTCCATAAAGGCTTACCATTTTCCCACGACGATTCTCAGCGTATAGTGTCAAAAGCTTTTTCTAAACTCAAAGAAGTCTAGGTGCAGTGCACAGTTGATTTCTATGGATGATTCCTTTTCTTTTTGTAGAAAGTATACTTGTTCAGAGCAGGATCTCCTACTTCGAAAGATACCTGTTCTTCCAAGTCGACAACCTGCTACTTCTTTCGACCTTTTTAGGCAAAATAGCGCCTAACATCGAGAGAAGCGTAACATGTCCCTCGTTTGCACATTAGATTAGTTTTGCGCTCTTCGGTATTTTACAAAGATGCCACGCCTGTTTAATTCGGAACTTGCCTTGTTTACCAACAGGTATTGCACAGTTTAGTAAGGAGATGATTTAACTCTCGAACTCCCTCTTTCAAGATTTTGGATATTTCATCCTAAACTGCTACTTTACCGTTTTGAAGTGTTACGATTAAAAGCCCTGGGTATCAAAGAAGTTCCTTAAATTTAAATGCAACCCTCACTTGAGAATTTTAGCTGAATCAGGCGCAGAAGTGTGTTGTGTAGTGTCACTTTTTCTCGATACTATTAGACATGGTAAGACATGGCTCGATGCACTGATCTCAAGTAGTTCGTTTTATAACTTCCGAAAGAGCATTCTTACACTTTTTTTCTACTGATCATTATGTTAAAATGTGGTTAAAGTGCCGTTAAGATACGTCCCCGCCAATTTGATTTTGTTAACTTTGTTAATAAATTCGCACAAGATATTCATGCACTCGTTTGCCTCTCCATAAGTAAAATATTTTCCGGGCGTGTTTCATAAAAAATTTTTTTGAACGTCTGTAAGACGTACCATCGTATTTTTGTTAACAACTTTTTTACGTCACGCATGTTCCTATAACAGGAAACAGTAGCATATGCACTCTGTGTGACTTTAACGCGGGTAACTGAATACAGTTCGCTTAAATTTGTTAAACCAAACTGCAAGTGACTCCTAATATAATTCTTACTTTGTCGTTAATCGATGCTGCTTTTTCACATATTGAGAATCACTGTAGAAAATGACTGAAAGAAAGTAAGTGCGCCTCAGTATCGATCTCTAGCACTAGGAAAAAGAAAAAGGGGCAAAGAAGCTTTAAAGGAAGTTCCACATCTTGATGTTTTTATGAAATTCCAAAAGAATCCAGGTAAAGAAGAAACTCTCCCCGCCCAAAACTGTAGAGGAAACGTTTAGCACAAATAAACCCAAAGACGAAGAAATATCACTTCTTGTAAACGAAAGTGAAACTGGAACGCCCATCATGGATGTATTGAACTGTTTTTCGAAAATGAAAAATTGATGAATCCCTGTACTACATAACAATCAACGGGATAAAACAAAATAAGGAAAGTGATTTTTCAAAATCAAAACAGCACTTCAAAAAATGGTACCACAAGACGCTCTATTAGTGTATTTTTCCAGAGAAAGCCTGCAAACAATGGAACTACTGACAAAGATTGTTACGTATATCCGCAAGTCAGGGAACTTTATTTTGTGTGCTGCAAACTTTAGGCTTGGCAAGCCCTCGATATTTCTCTGACTGGAAGTATCCAGAGGTTATTGCAGGTGATGGAAACAGTTCAAGGCAATAACAGCGTGATCTTTGTCTTAAAAACAGAATTTCGGCTCTGACAGAGGTTTATGGAAAATTTCTCACAAACTTAAAAATAAAGTGCATCAAATGTAAATAAGTTGTTACTCTTGTACAGGAACTTGGAAGTGTTCATAATGGTAGCGTTTCAATGTGCATGGAACTTATTACTGAATTTGATCAACGTCTTGCTAGTGTATTGCATCATATTAATTTTCTTTCTTTTCTTATATATAAGCTATATGTAAACTGAATGAGCTATAAGCCAATGACACCGCCAGAAGTAAACTAACGAGTTGTTTTGTGGCAAAGATAATGTTTTGATACATCGTTAAATATCTGTATGAAACAAAGTAAGATATATGCTCTTCAGTTTATTAATTCATATATCTTCACAATTTTGTTTCGGGAAGTGGCAGAGTACGGACGAATGCTTGGATCCATCGTACCAGCGTTGTTAAAAATGTTTTTTTATACCGTTCATTAAAAGTATTATAAAAAGTTATTAGAAAAGGAATATTTATTCGCAGGGTTATAAGTTCTACTCCTATCTGTTCATCATTTCACTTGCCGCCGAGATCCTGCATCAAGAGGTTCGGTGCAGACAAGAATAATTAACGCCGTATCTGGAGGAGCGATCCTGCATATAGATTGTCACACTCAATACTAAACTCAGTGGAACATAATGACTCAGACTTGATAGGAACCTACTGAACTTCGTTTACTTCTACTAAAAGTATTGTGCTTCATGCGTTTAAGAACTCGTAGACAGATCGACAGTTGAAATGGTTGCGGTGATTATTTGGTACTGCACCCTAGTGGAAGCAGCACTACGTAATGCAAATTATGTTTAATGACCTTGAATGTACTGGTATTCAAGGTTCGTTGATATTAGTATCAGTTAAAGTTCATCCAAGATTGTGCACAGATTCATAAATTACCTTCAAAATTTTCTCAAATATACTTTCCAATCAATTTTCCAAATTATTCAAGCAATTATTAATCCATTTCCATTTACACATCCCTGTCACTAGCCAAATGCCTAAATGTAAGGATTCTGGAGATGGAGACAGGTCATAGCTGTCTTTTGTTTCGTATGAGGAAGTAAACAGAATCATGGAAAAGAGAGGAAGAAATAATGCCACAAATTATGGCAGCTATATATTATTCTCTCATAGACGACTAAGTTCTAACACTGCACACAATGTTTAGTTCAGTTGTGTCTTGCTTTTAGTAAATAAACTGGTATTAGCAGAAGGGAAATTTGTTGTATTTGTATCCAATCAAGAACATGATGCCCAGGACCTGGCAGATGCAGTATTTCACTTTCTTGAGACACATGAGGTGGACATAAGGAACTGATTAACAATGCACAAAAAACGAGTATGTTAGATATTTACTCTGGCTTGCGAGCCTACAATTAATGCTGTCACTTCTTACCCTTACTAGATTCTAGGTTCAGCGCACACACTAAATTTCATGGATTCGCGTGCATCAACCTTGGAATCCTGCAACTTCTTTATTTTACACTCTGCAAGAAATACTTAATTTTTGCCGCGTTTCTGGTGATGCGTGGAATCATTTCAGCATATTTTCAGGAAAGACAGCATGATTGTTAAATCCGTCTTTCCAACACGATGGTCTGCTAGAGAAGAAGTCTACGGAAGCTTCAGAAAAGATGGCGAGACAATCATCAGAATAGTGTTGTCAATCGCAGGCAATAAAAGTGATGAGTCTTTTCTGAATTCTGAAGGTAGAGTCATAACGAAGAAACAGTGTAGTTCTCAGACATTTTTAGGACTGTAATATGAGATTCAACTTTTGAAAATTTCGTTGTCGTAAGTAAGCAATTACAAGCTGTAGACAGGGGCCTAGCCACTGTTCTGAAGTTGTACTGTTCTTTGGTTAAGTTCTTAGAAGAAATGGAAATGAGATATTAGGTTTTCAAGAATAAAGGTATGAAAAATTTTAATATCTTTGTAATAGTGCTAGAATTCAACTACATGAATTTCAGGAGAATAGACGCAATAAGAAAATCAAATTTTTTCATGAATCTGATTAATGAACTGGATATGATACAAACATCCATTATTTTGATATTGGATAAAGTGGCTGAAGTTCTGAACAGAAGAGTTTCTTCTTATAATGATTCCAGTGAACCATTTATGTTTTCTGCAGACCCGAAGAAATTAAGTTCACATGAAATCCAGGAAGCGTCGACCAGGTTTCAGCTACTTTACAGTTCATGTCGTGAGGTCTCAGCATTTGTACTTGGACGATCACACACAATAAGCTTCATCTGCAATTTAAAGAATGAAAATGAGTAATACTCTCTTCCAGGATTGTGTAAGGTGCGAAAAAGGTAGCACTTTACAGAATCTTTACCAAACTTTTAACACAGATCTTCAAATGTACTTGAGTACTCCTACTTCTAGTTGCTCAACAGAAAGGCTATTTTTTGCTGTAATACGCACAAAAAAGTATTTAATGATATCTCAAATGCAGGATCATCTTCGTTACGTTGTTGTTCTTGCTGCTGAATCAGACTTGACACTGAAACTGGACGAAGACGAAATCATAGACTAGTTTGCGAATGACAAGGCAAGGAAAAATACGCTTGTTATTTAAACACTCAGTGTTTTGTTCCCTTGTACCTTTGCAAATATAGTGTCAATTGCTTCTATAGTTTCAGATTAATTTTAATAAACGCACAATTATACTGTTTGCATTTATATTTCTTGTATTGTTCTGTTAAACTTTTCCATTTGTATTTTCTTTTATAAAGGTTTGCAGCTCGTAGTTACGTTTTACACACAAAACGTATACCCACATATTGGACAAACTTTAATAAGAGTCTAGCTCTTGCATTTTCTGCTTATTTTCGAAATTGTAATAATTAAGTGGGTTGTTTTGACTTAAGATTCCTTTGCAGAACTTAACCAATTGGGCAGCGTTGTTCATCTCCTGTGAGAACACATTTGCTGTTTTTTCCTTCACGGGGCCCTTCGGAAAACTATGGGACTTCGTAATTTCTAGAAGGATACGGTATAATGTCCTTGTGCCATTTCTAGAGGCAGAATTTTGCGCCTATCCACCAAACTGCGTTTGCTTCGGCGGTCCATTAGCTACGTTGTTCATGATTTTGCAATTACCATCTTTCTTCCGTCTATCAAACGCCAAAATCAATCCTGAACCTATCGCTTTCTCTGATTTCCCTGCGTTTGTTAGTGCAGTCGGCAGCTCTGCTTATTGTCTGTGGGACAAAATGAAACTGCTAGAAATCTACATTCAGAGACACCTTGTAGGTATCATGAATTGTTGATATATTATTTTCTTCCAGCGCTATGACTGCTACACTGCAAACAGCAGAGATCACGAAGAAAAGGAAATCTACATCTACATGGATATTCTGCAAATCTAGCCGCCTTCTCAATAATTCTCTGTTATGCCACTCTCGAACAGCGTGAGCAAAAATCGAACACTTATGTCTTTCCGTGCGAGCTCTGATTTCCCTTATTTTATTATGATGATCGTTTCACCCTATGTTGGTCGGCGTCAACAAAATATTTTCACATTCCGAGGAGAAAGTTAGTGACAGAAATTTCGTGAGATGGTTCCACCGCAACGAAAAATGCACACCCTCTCCTCTATTTCTCGATAGTACAAAACGTGCTGCTCTCCTTTGAACC
Source organism: Schistocerca cancellata (assembly GCF_023864275.1). Lineage (NCBI taxonomy): Eukaryota > Metazoa > Arthropoda > Insecta > Orthoptera > Acrididae > Schistocerca > Schistocerca cancellata. The sequence continues at coordinate 224,384,482 of NC_064628.1, forward strand.
TTCCCTATCTGCTAAGGATCCCAAGCCTTGTAGCAGTACTCCACAAGAAGACGGACAAGTGTAGTGTAGGCAGTCTAGTAGATCTGTTGTATTCTGACAATAAAACGCAGTCTTTGGTTTGCCTGCCCCACAACAGTTCTATATGTTGTATTCAATTTAAAATGAATAAAGGGAAGTCTTCGGTTTGCCTTCCTGACAAAATTTTTAAGTATTCTTTCCAATTCAAATTGTACGTAATTGTAATTCCTGGGTATTTAGTTGAATTTACATCCTTTAAATTAGACTGGCTTATCATGTTACCAAAGTTGAACGGATTCCTTTTAGCAATCATGTGGATTACCCACACTTTTCATTATTTAGGTTTAATTGCCCATTTTCGCACCAGTCAGATAACTTTCCTAAATCGTTTTGCAGTTTGTTTTGACCTTCTTATGAGTTTACTAGACAATAAACGGCTGCTCACATTGTCTCCTAAATCGTTTATACAGATAAGGAACAGCAAAGGGACTACAACACTACCTTGGGAAACAACAGAAATCGATTGTGTTCTACTCGATGACTTTCCGTTCGTTACTACTAACTGTGACTTGTTGGAGAGGAAAACACAAATCCAGTCACATAACTGAGACGATACTCTATAAAGACGCAAGTTTATTACAAGCCGCATGTGTTGTACAGTGTCAAAAGCCTTTTGGAAATTTAGAAATAAAGAATAAATTTGAAATCCCTTGACAATAGCAGGCAGCGCTTCGTGCTTGCAAAGAACTACTGTGTCAGTAGACCGCTCTCTTCGAGGTAATTCATAATGGTCGAACAACACAATATATGCTCCAGAATCCTACTGCATATCGACGTTAATGATTTGGGCTTGTAATTTAGAGGATTACTCCTACTATATTTCTAGAATATTGGTGTGACCTGTGCAACTTTCCAGTCTTTGGATACGGATCTTTCATAGAGCAACGGTTGTATATGATTGTTAATTATGGAGATATTGCATCAGCATACTCTGAAAGGAACCTAATTGGTATACATTCTGGGCCAGAAGACTTGCTTTTATTAAGTGATTTAAATTGCTTCACTACTACTAGGATATCTACTTCTAAGTTACTTACGCTCGCAGCTGTTTTTTATTCGAATTCTGGTATATTTACTTCGTCTTCTTGTGTTTGGTACCTCTGCTTTAGTAACAATGTCGCGGACAGTATTTCCATTGCTATGACGTAGAGAGGGTTCTGATTGTATCCTTCTGGAAGCATACTTTATGTAGGACTGAAGAACTGTATTGTTGAAAACAGAGTGACAGTCTCCATTAACAAGGTTAAGCGGCAGATGGTAACTACAACAAAATGGAGCTGAAATATATGCTACAAAGTGAACTGTATTTTTTTTCTGGAACACAAAATTTCTAAAACTATTTTCGCTTAACAAGTGTCCCAAGTTTCATCATCAAGTTGGAATTCTTTTTGGGGGAATAAATGAAAATAGAACGACAGAACGCGTGCTGAAAAGGCGACTTACCTACAACAAATAATTGCATAGCCATCCGGTATAATGTGATAACGAAAAAATATTTACTCGCAAAAACTCACAATGAGAAGAAACTAAAAAGATAACAGAGAAGTAACAAAAACTAGGAGACTATAGTCATACGGCAAAGATAAAAAAACAACACATCACAAAAAGCTCTCGCGCACTTTTGATATCACTTTGCACCAGACATGAAAAATATCACTGCCACACAGCCCCCCCCCCCCCCCCCAATCCCTTGAAATGCGGAATTCCAGGGATATCCTGATACTTGAATTTTATTCGACGTCCAGCTCTGGTGTGCGTCGGGTGTCTCGGGGGCAGTGACGTTGTTGTTTGTGGTGATGATTCACCTGTCTCGGACGATGTACTGAGCGGTGTTTCGGTATGCTCTGCGTCCATGATGTGTTGATGCACACGCGTGGTGTCAGAGGTTGGAGAGGGTAAAACCCATGCTGGCTTGACACGTTTAATCGATACCTTTGTCGGAACTGCATTGTACATTATGTCCACGGTATGCTTATTTCTACTCAGCACCTGAAATTGGCCCGTACATGGTGGTTGTAAAGGCGATTTGACTGAGTCTGTTCGCAACATTACGTGAGAGCAATCGTATAAGTCTTTGTGTACAAACACCTTACGGTTGCCATGGCGAGAAGGTGGCGGGCAACGTATATTTATAAAAAGTTAATCCAAAGTCCTAACTGTCGATTATCTCTTTGCTTGAGGTGGAGCGTTTCTGCTCAACGAACGAAGCGGCTCGGCCGGCCTACTTCAAACTTCGACTGCGTGCCTATCGGCTAATGATCTCCGGAGGCATTAAACTCGCGTTAGGCCCACATTGTGGCCTCGTTCCTTAGTCTCTGACAATGCTAATGTCGTAGAAACTTTAGATCCACTGTCCATAATGGGTTTTGAAGGGTAATTCGCATGAGGAAGTGATATTTTGAGCTGTACCATATGTTCACGTCACAGAGATGTAATTAAAGTTTGGCGCTGCATGTCAAAAGAGAACAGGAAATGAGAACAACACTATAGTCTGATATGTGATTCATAAGATTGTCACTGACACTTGAAACTATTTCACGAAAAACTGCTTACTTTGAGTTCTTTATTGAGCGTTATGGAACGGTGAACTTTTGCATAATTTAACAATAATTTATGTCTTTCAAATGCATAAATATTGTCTGTCAAAGTTTTTTATTTACTGTCTGCATTTACTGGTGAAAACATGTTCCGCTTTTTGTTTTCGGTTATGGACCACATGAAAATTAACGGCAATTATATTTAATACGAGAACTGAAGCAGAGTGCACAACTAGGGGTGCTTCCGCACTGTGCAAATAGTTGTTGGTAGACTGGTGTCTGATTTTACCTTCTTTTACCTGCGATGCGTTAATCTCTTCACGTAGGCATGTCTTTTTGTTACATCAATTTTTCCATATGTATTACAACTTGTACTAGAATTTGTAATTTCACCCTTCCTCTCTCCACCAGGTTTCAAATTTGATCAGAATAGTAATTGTCACGAAATTAAGAAACTTTAATCGAGTGCCTCAAGTCACAGAAAACACTACCAACTAACTGGTCGAAATGTTGTGACAATTGCTGTATATTAGTATTACGAAATAATTGTTGTGACCCGCCAGGACAGCCAAGCACGTTAGCACGTCCGTTCCGGGATAGAGGAAGGCGCTCCGGCCCCGGATAGATTCCATCCAGTCAATAGACGTCGAGGGACGATGTGCCAGCCGGGCCCGGTTGTTGTTTTTGAGCGGTTTCCCACATCTAAGTGAATACTACCGTAGTAACGCTAGATGCAGACAGATGGCGTAGAGGCAGTTCTGTCCTAGGGGCGAGGGGGGGGGGGGGGGTTAGCCATAGAAAATGCATCCGGCCAACCTTAGCCACTGACATTATGATTGACATTCTGAATCCGTGAAGGTACGAGAGAAGGCCATGAGAAAAGGAATTGAAATAAATATTGCTCACGTGATCTCAAATGTTAACAGCAGCGACAGGATGGCTTAGGAAGATTAGGAAAATTCAGTGCGTACAGTGGGGAAGAGCTATAGAAACACCTTCCAAAAGAACAGTGAAATGAAAATGAATCGTGGAGACAGAAATATCAAAGTTGCAAGTTATGAAATTCCGTGCTGCAGCCGATAAATACAATTGTGATAAACATATATTTGTGGAGCTATGAAAGAAACGTATTTTGGATAAAACTGTAGAAACCCACTAGCGAAAAACCACAAATTCATCTTACATTACTCTGAAGTAAATAATCTGTAATATAGAGTTCAAAAGGGATAGATTGTAGTTTGGAAGGGAGAAGTAAATTTTTTCGTGATGGGAAGTGTCACAGATACAAAAGTGTTCTGAAAAAAAATTGAACAGGGTTCCCATCCATTGTTTCAGCAGCAAGGGAAGGTGCAAGATAGTATCAAAATAATCGAAGGTAAGACGCGAAAACAACCACAGTTCTTCCACTGTGGTAACACCTCCCTTTTCTGTAATATGTCACAATCTAAGAGGCTGTCAGCATAACGAATCGTCTTACAAGGCTTATGTGAGAAAAAGGTACGCCTTTGAGCCGGCATGTGACACACTTACGGTAACTAATCTTCATCTGCAGTTTTGATTTGCTACTATAGTCGACGCAGCTACATCGTTAATAATGTTTACGGGAATGGAAACTTGTGGTAAGTTCTATGGGACCAAACTGCTGAGGTCATCGGTCCCTAAGCTTACACACTACTTAATCTAACGTAAACCAGCTTACGCTGACTTACGCTAAGGGCAACAGACACACCCATGTCCAATGGAGGACGCGAAGCTCCGACTGGGAGAGCCAAGCTAACCGTGACAAGGCGCCTTAGACCACGCTGCTACCCGGCGCGGCAATATGGGAATGGAGGAGGCAATGCGGGTAGAGAGTAGAAGAGTAAACAGAAGTGAAAAATAAGACTCTCGCTTAATGAGCGATACCAGTCTCAGTAAAGTACATGATGACTTCGATGAAGATATCTTCTACTTCAATGAAGATAAAGACCTGGGTTGGATTTTAGCTTATGCATTGAACTTTTTAGGTTAAAAAACCATTCAACTTCAAAGGGGTATATAATTTTGAAGTAAGCACATTTAAGATTGAGTTACTTTTTACATATATGTTTAGGATCAAAGTGTGTAGGCTGTGTTAAAGTTCCTTAAGAAATAAGTTACTATCAGGTGTAGTGAGGTAAGGTCCTGATATATTAATCTGTCTCTATAACATGAGTTTTTACTCCCCTGTAGACAACTGAAGGCGTGGTCTGACAAACAATTGAAGTAGTCACAGAACACAAACACTTGTTATATACAGAACATGTTCACTTCGCTGGGATGACGGCGGGGCTAGCCAGAGAGGTAGTTACAGAGGGAGCCGTGGAGCGATAACAAGCAAGTGCGAGCTGTATAAGGCGCATTACGTAGTGGAACGTGGGTGTAACAAGTGGGGCTACAGCAGATGGTGTTCTGTTACTGACGTTGAAGCTTGCACTGATTACTTTGGCCGAGTCAATGGAGACTGAGTCACTGCACTCAGAGAGGAACGAGCCCCGTATAGCGTGGGCACTACGATATATTTCAGTTCATGGAACGTAGCCGGAAGCAGCTTCCTATTCTGTAATACGGATAGGCCGAGTAAAGGGACTGTTACATAGCAGGTCATTTTAACAATGCCTTACAGAAGGGAATTTGCTGCTCTGAACTGCATCATTCATTGCTTGTTGTGGCCGCAAACTCATGGGCGGTATAGTTGGTCTTTGTCTTGTGGCCATCTAAGCAATATAGACCTCACATTACGGAACAGACGTTGTTGGAGGTTGTTTGCCTATCGGGTTAGTGCGTATGCTGTGGTGTGATGTGAGGACTGAGTTATACTGCATTTTTTATATCAAATAGTTATAACTAAATGTGGAGTGCTAAATGGTTCAAATGCCTCTGAGCACTATGGGACTTAACATTTGAGGTCATCAGTCCCCTAGAACTTAGAACTACTTAAACCTAACTAACCTAAGGACATCACACACATCCATGCCCGAGGCAGGATTGGAACCTGCGACCGTAGCGGTCGCGCAGTTCCAGACTGAAGCACCCAGGACCGTTCAGCCACACAGGCCGGCGTGAAGTGGTAACTGTGTCCTCGGATCTCACGTGGATTTTTCTGCATCTCGCTGGGCAGCAGGACCTGTATCGTAACCTCTGTTTCAGTCTCAGGTAAAGTAACTACCTGTCATCCATTCGGACAGTAAACAGAAAGGCCCGAACAAGTAATGCGGTAAGCTCGTGACCGAAGATGCAACTGTATGAGCCATTTCGCCGATATTTCAAGTTATATAAAAGTTTGTTTCGTATCTTGATCATCCTTATGTCCTATATTATCATGATATTCAATATTTTAATGAATTAGATTGTAGTTCAGGATTTTAGTAATGCTAGAGCTAGTTTCAGATTTTAATAATGCTATTACTTTAAATAAGAGTGCAGATTATAATATAGATATGTGTGGAATAGAACGCCTGGGAATACATGAAAGGTTCACAGCAAAATCTCTGTTTGAATTATTCTGAGCAGCCCTTGTTTTGAAGTCACATGTGTCCTTTTAGTGCAAAGCGGTTAGTATCACTCTGAAATATTGGATGATTTACATGTCTCGAAACAAGTGTTAGGGAACCCATGTAATGTTGCTTTGGTATTGAAGCATCATGAACGTTGTCTTTCTGTAATGGCTTGTTCCTCATAAACTGTTCCTGCTTTAGAACTTAGTGCTACAATATTTTCTATGAAGAATTTGTTATGATGTTCCTTTATATACTAGATAAATGTATTATCAGTGTTTTAATAAATGTCAGTCTGTACTCATTTTCCGAGTTTAATTTGAGTAGTTGAAGCTCCACGTCTAACAACCCTACCACAACAAAGGTCAAATTTTAATAATGATTGTTGTGTTACTCACGCTGCTAAATACTGCATTTTCGGGCAACAACAAAGTTATTATGTGGCAGCTGTCATTAGAGCACAGTTATTAAAATCATTTCATGTAATAATGAATAAACTAGCCACTCATCTTTTCGTGTTTCCTACGCCGTCTCGTTGTAAAATCATGGCTCAATCGTCGAAAATCTAGGTGGTGATGATTCCAAGCTCGGATGCAAAGAGGCCTAGGTTTTATTATGCGATATTCAAAAGTTTTATAAATGTGTTTCACAAACCATTCTTGACGATTACACTTTTGCAGGACAATGGTGATGTAAAAAAGTAATCAGCACTCCGAATTTAAGTTATACTTCTTTCTTATAACTTTTGCTGAAATATCACGTAACACACAGAACATCACTTCACAATACAAAACATACTTGAAAACATCTTCCTCAATGTTAAAGTTCACATTTAATAAGCTGACTACAATACGCGTCTTTCCAACATGACGTCCAAGACTTGACCTTCTCAAGGTCCGACTCTATAACTAATAATCGCTTACGCGCCCAAAAATCAGAGTTACAAGTACGTCATAGATCATTGTGACAAAAGAAAGAATACACATAAGAATAATATCATTGCAACATAAACATATCGATGTATCAAAGTACCTCTACATTAATGAAATCAAATCTGAATTTTGTCTCAGAAATATGTCAACTACTTTACAGAAACACAGTAGAATATTGCTGGTATCGAGAGGTTCAGGTGAGCTGCCGTAATTGTTACGTAATTCAAGTACCATTACACCACGTTACACTTACAATATACGCAACGATAGTGAATTTGTATAGGTATGCACTAGAACTCTGTATAGTAGGTAATCAATCATCAAATCCTCTCCTAAAGTTGTATAACGTGTTTACTTTCAGCTTATAGCCAAAAGAGTTGCCATTTCCTACTATCTATAATCACTAAATCTGGTCTGCGCGATTTCTGGCGTGAGTACATGGTGTAATATAAAGCCAATATCTGCAGATAGACATACTATTGAAAATAGGGAACGCCTCACTCATTTTTTGCGTGAAATATATCACTGTTATACAAAAGCCCAATAAATAGTCTTCCATGGAAATAGCAGTACAGAAAGATCCAGTTACCTACCTCTACGCACTTGAAAGCCCCTCTTCCCACAGTACAGAATATTAGATATGAATAGACCGAACCAGCACAGCCCATCCGAATAGCCGCGCGCATTAGCAAGCCGCTTATGCGCCAACCCCAGACGAAATGACGGTGTGCCTGCGGGCTGTTGGGATACATGTAGCTTTTAGGAAATTTCCCGCAAGCGGCTATGTGTAAACCGGGTTGATATCCTGCCTCACTCACACGATTGGCAAGCGATTGTAAAACGTTCTCACGCTTACACGACGGTAGCACTAGACGCAAACAGATCAGTACCTAAATTCCGTCCTAAGTGTGTGTGCGTGTGTGCGTGTGTGCGTGTGTGCGTGCGTGTGTGTGTGTGTGTGTGTGTGTGTGCGTGTGTGTGTGTTGGGGGGGGGGGGCGACGAGGGGAGGAGGGGTAGTGAGGGAGAAAACAGGTGATGACAGGAAGTGTATCCGGCCACACTATTCCATTAACAATACCGAATCCAGATTTAACGACGACTCCGTAACGCTAAAGGTAAACAATTAAGGAGTAAGAGAATGGACTGAAGTAGCACCGAACGATTGAATTATTTGAGTATGCATACACTGACTGGTCACTGATATGGCAAAGACTGTTGCGAAAAGTGTGTGCAAAATGGTTGTATCAAATGTAATAAAGGAACAACTTATGATAAGCGATACAATTAAGAGAAACAGCACAAATTATGTATGTATTGTCCTTAAAAACGATCAGATACATTAGAAAGACCAATTAGGTTCCCAGTATACATGAAATGAATTGATTTTCTAGAAAAAGGTTCGAAAATCACTTTCTTTTGATAAGTCTTCCAGACAGACAATGAACTAGTCACAATGCAAGAGGGGATGATGAGATTGGATATATGCGTAATTCAAAAGATTGAACAGATTTTTCCCGTCCTATTAATATCGTCCTGTGTTCGGAACGTGAGCCACTCGGCGCCACATGGAAGGATACTGCTTCACATTACACACTGTCGGGAAGAAAAATAGTATACCTGGCGAGACGACGTCGCATTTGATCTAGTAACGGCATATGCCACTTGGTACTGATAATGGTTTCAACACTGTCCGCCTAGAGGTGCATAGAGACTTAGCTACCACAGCGCCGTCTACGTCTGCCCTTTAATAGGTAATTTGTAACACGGAAATTCAGATACAATAGCTTCTGCACAGCCCAAAATTTTGCGCCTTTTAATGTCTGTTGATAACTGGTACTGTACTGCTAATTCCGAAACTGTAGGCTTTGCTACAGAAGCTATATTTAATATGTAACAAGATTTATAGTGTATTTATTACTGACTGTATATAATTGATGGCAGTTATAATGTAAATATTGTAAATAGCAGGGTAATAATCAAGGGAAGTTTGTTTAAAAGAATCGATAGCAACGACGAAGAGGCAGTAGCTGTCCCTCTGATCATCTTTGCGTGAGAAAAGTCCCTGTCCCACTGCGAGCAGAGAGGAAACAGGGCAGCTTGAGTCATCAAACAGTTCGGAACTGTTTGTTGGGCGCTCCCGCAGACACAGTGTGCAGCTATGATCGCCCAGTGTAGGTGTACTTACTCATTAACCCGCGAGTATGGAGAGCACAGCAGGAGTGAACAGGTGGAGGAAGCTGCAATTCCAACTGTTGCCTGTCCCATAATTATCCGTCGCTCTGGAGACGACTCGTGGTTCTCAACCAGCCGCAGCGCAGCATTATCGCCGGCTACATTCTTCGTCGTCCGCATAGCTACATCATCGTAATACTCATCATTGACAATGTATACCTAACATTCTACAGGCATTATCTAGTGGCATTTCTTTCACAAACTTTAAAGACTAACTTGAATAATAGCCTGTAGTAGTTCAAGTTTGTAGGGCACCTGTGTTGTCACTGTCATCAGACATTATTACCAAGAAGGGCCGCTTTTCCTTTCCAAGGCGTCACTGAGTGTGGTAAAAATATTAATATTGATTAACTATTTACTGCCGGTTTTGTTTTTTTGTTAATGGCCAGTATCAGTCTAAATTTTGCTGCCTCAGTAAGTGTTCGTCCTTGTATTGAGTAAGAGAGGCTTACTAATTTGGAATTTTGAGTATTAACTTCACTCACTTGAAGTGACATAAAATTTTACTGGCAAAACTAATAACTAAAGATACAGCTCAAATTAAGAGCGCGCAATTTAAGTTCTTCTGTATTTAAATTAGGGAATGACTTCTGCTGGCTTGGTAAGTATTTTATTTTAGTTGTGATAGAAGTAAATCAGTATATTAAAGTAAATTCACCTTAGTTTTGCAACAATTAAAAATAAATTGCTAGCCTTTAACTAATTTGCTTTACATTATGCTCAGGTCACGTTTTATGTAACGAAGTTTCAGTTACAGTCAGTCACTTATTTAACTAGCAACTTCATTTAAATTTACTTCCATAATTAATTATTTGAGCTTAAGTAATTGCAAACTCAGTGCCTTCTGCTTCATTTATTTTCTCATGAACTGCTGTGTTGTGGAAAAGGATGACAACCTTCTGTGCGCCACGTCAGTGATTATTTGCTTCAGTTTCTTTGCCACTAACATTCTTAGCAGTCTGGATATTCATTGTCCTATTGGGCTGGCGACCCTTTAATTATCCTTTATTTTCCTAGGCATTATTTTTTGTATTAAATTTTTTGTTTTCTCCTTTGTGCTTCGTGAGAGATTCCACTAAATTCCACCCATTTCAGAATTATTATTAGTATTTAGATTAGGTTTAGAATAGATTTCCTTCCTTCAGAATGGTCAGATATACACTTTCCTCCTACTAACCAGTACTATTTTCCTTCGGTAACGACAGCCTTACTCACTGTAAAATTTCATTCGGCATGCTCGATCAACGGTCAATTATAACGCAATTCATTAGGCCGACTAGTAAGGGGGACGTACAAATGTCCACAGCTAGAAGGCTCAGTGTGGTACAAAGGTGTGTAGCAAGTAATAAACCATGCCAGGGAGACACAGACATGCTTCTTACAGCCAACTGAAAGAGATTGAAAGCTGTCAAATTGTGGCCTTCCAAGTGGCAAGCTGGTCCTCTCGGAGACCTGACGCAGATATTGGACGAGCTGTGTCACTTGTACAACAGTGCAGGTATCAGTGGGTACGTGAATATTCAGACACACATCCATAGATGAGGTTCAGGACGTTCGCGCAGCACAGAAACCCTCCGGAATCGTCGTTTTGTAAGGGCAGCAGTGGCAGATCGTACAGCTACCACAGTACAGTTTAGAGATCTCGTGAGCCCAGATGTGTCAACGAGGACTCTTGGGAACTGGTCATTAGTAGTGGAAGTAAGGAAACGCACTCCTTTAGCCATCTTTCACCACGCCAAGGCATCGACATGCACAATTCGACAAGTGCCGACAGAGGATTACTTGGAAGATGAAATGGATCGCCGTGGTCTTCAGCGATGAAAGCAGATCCTACGTGCACGCTAGTGATGTTCGTTTACGCGTACGACGTAATCCTGGTGAGTGCTGTGTCTTAAAGTGGTGCCTGGGGACTGCGTGTTTGTGTCGTCCTCATTATGTCATCATCATCATTCGTGGAAGTGGCAAGACTGGACTGTGTAAAAATCGGGACTTTGTACGGGCGCTGATGACAGCATAGCTTAGGGCCCACATACCAAACATCATCATAATCATCATCATCAACCTAGGGCTTATGATTTGGGATGCGATAAGCTAAAATTCTTAATCACCTTTGCCGTTTCTGGTGGGGGCATTAACGAGCTTAGGGTACGTGCATAATTTCTTTAGGCCCTTTCTTATGCCGTTCGTGCAACAGGAAGGTCATGATTTGTTTCAGTAGGATAATGTATGCCCTGAAAGTCAACGTGCTCTCCAAGACGTGCAGCAGCTTTTTGGTCACTACGATCTCCGGGATTGTCTCCAACCGGGCACGTGTGGGATACGTTGAGACGAGAAGTGACTCGTACGACTCATCCCTTACGGAACTACGCGGAAGGTCGAGCACGCTTGGCATTACGTGGACCAGTGCAATACTCGCCATCCGTACGATCGACTGGATGCCGGAGTCAGCGCCTGCATTGCCATCTGTGGAGGCTACACCACGAACTAACACGGGTGTTCCTACATGGCTCGGTACCTGGTACCTTACGACGGCTTGTGCTAATGATCTGTAAAAGTGTTCATTTCATGTACTCCATATGCTTGTTGCAACAATAAATCTCGAGTGAATTGGAACCTTTAAAGGCCGTACTATTTTCTTCCAGTAGTGTAATTTTCTGCAACTTCTGTATCCAGAATGACTGCAAAATAATTTTGCGAAGATTTTCATTACTTGACTGAAACGAACTTTACATCGGCTACTATCCACCACGGCAAGTAATTGTGGAGGATCTCATCCAAATTCGCCAACATTGCAGGATGGCGAACCGCGTCACACCGAACACGCAGAACGCAGAACGTAGAAATCAGGAAACAGAATGGCCAGTACCCATTGAATTCACCTGACTCCTGAAAATCACGAATGTTCCTCAATGGCAGCACTCCAAAGACACAAACACATTCAGACGAGCCACTGGAAGGTAACCCACAGAGCTTCGCCCGATTAATCCAAGCGGACAATAGGATTATCTTGCAGAATGTTCCAAAGATAATTTCGTTATGTTAAAAGTAAATATATTGTGACCGAAAATGAAAGTTCACTGAATAGGCCACTTTAAAGTTTCATTTTACTGTCACAAACATTCAATGAGACCACCATCAGACATGCGACAAAAATCCTGACGCTGTCTCGTACTTTTTCGAGAATGTTGCAGTTATTGTATTCACAGCTGCTACTATGTGGGCCGCAGTTCACCTAAAATTGTTAGAATTGGAGGAACGTAGATGGAAAAAGAAAACACATGGCACGAGGTCAGAGAACATAGTAAGGTAATGGTGCGTCTATTACGGTTGACCTACCGTTGAGGCAGCTCATGGTTAAGACATGTTCTTATATATATATATATATATATATATATATATATATATATATATATATATATATATAGTGGGTGGAGAAAAAATATGGAAACACCAAAACAAAAACACAATACCGTTCATAATACGATGTAGGAAACCCGCTGCCATTCAAATAGCTTCCAGTCGTCCGGGAAAGGATAAATACATGTCCTGTATTGTTTTAAAAGAAATTTTGTAATTTTATACCGTTCTTCCTGCAAAACAGTAGCGAGTTCACGTAACGATGTTAGAGGTGGATAACGATCATCCACCCTGCTCAATAATAAAGAGACCCTGGGGCTGTGATGGCCAGGGAAGATGTGACAGTTCACTCTCGTGCTCACAAAACCAGTACTGGACTATGCGAGCCAGAGGCCCTGTCGTCTTGTAACACACAATCACCATTGGGCAACCAACACTGTACCACTGGATGTACACTCCTGGAAATTGAAATAAGAACACCGTGAATTCATTGTCCCAGGAAGGGGAAACTTTATTGACACATTCCTGGGGTCAGATACATCACATGATCACACTGACAGAACCACAGGCACATAGACACAGGCAACAGAGCATGCATAATGTCGGCACTAGTACAGTATATATCCACCTTTCGCAGCAATGCAGGCTGCTATTCTCCCATGGAGACGATCGTAGAGATGCTGGATGTAGTCCTGTGGAACGGCTTGCCATGCCATTTCCACCTGGCGCCTCAGTTGGACCAGCGTTCGTGCTGGACGTGCAGACCGCGTGAGACGACGCTTCATCCAGTCCCAAACATGCTAAATGGGGGACAGATCCGGAGATCTTGCTGGCCAGGGTAGTTGACTTACACCTTCTAGAGCACGTTGGGTGGCACGGGATACATGCGGACGTGCATTGTCCTGTTGGAACAGCAAGTTCCCTTGCCGGTCTAGGAATGGTAGAACGATGGGTTCGATGACGGTTTGGATGTACCGTGCACTATTCAGTGTCCCCTCGACGATCACCTGTGGTGTACGGCCAGTGTAGGAGATCGCTCCCCACACCATGATGCAGGGTGTTGGCCCTGTGTGCCTCGGTCGTATGCAGTCCTGATTGTGGCGCTCACCTGCACGGCGCCAAACACGCATACGACCATCATTGGCACCAAGGCCTACCTTCTTCTCCATCCAAAATTTCCCGCCGTTTAATAATCGTTGCTAGCTTGTACTATACTTCTGATTTTGAATATGTAGCATTTTACAGAAATTATAGTTAATATGTAATGAATGTTATAGTGTACTCATTTCTGAATGTATATAACTGATTGCAATTATAATGTAAATATTGTAAATTGCTGGGTAATAGCTAAGGGAAGGTTTTTTTAATGCATCGATAACAACGACGAAATGTCAATGAATGTGTCGTTGTTTATCTCTGCGTATGGAAAGTCTCTCTCGCGTTGCGAGCAGAGAGAAAGCAGGACAAGGAGGGCGGAAGTTATTTTTTGGACGCTCCCGAAGACGCGGTGTGGAATTATGATCGCGCCAGTGTAGGCGAGTATTTAGAGCACTGTAGGAGTGAACAGCCGGAGGAAGCTGCAATTCTAACTATTGTCTGTCTCATAGTTATTCGTGGCTCAGCAAACGACTCGTGGTTCTCAACCAGCAGCAGCAGCAGCAACGACGGCAGCTCAGCATTGTCGCTTGCTGCATTCTTCGTCGTCCGCACAGCTACAACATCGTAAATCTGTTTTATAATACTGCACAGGCACTACCCAGTGACATTTGTTCCACAAACTTCTATAACTTTCGTCAATAATAACCCGCAATATTTAAAATATGTAGGGCACCTGCATTTTCATTGTCCTCAGACATTATTATCCATCCACGCAATCACCGAGTGACTTAAAACTACGAAAACTGATTTACTACTTACTGCCAGTTTTGTTTGTTTACTAATGAGCAGTTTCAATCTAAATTTTGCTGCCTTAGTCACTGTTCATTTTTGTGCTGCATAACAGAAACTTAACTAATTTACAATTTTGAGTATTAACTTCACTCACTTAAAGTAAAGTAAAATTTCACGGGCAAAACTAACAACTAAAGATGCACCACAGATTAAGAGTGCACAATTTCATTTATTCTGCGTTTAGCTTAGCGAGTGACTTATGCTGGATCGGTATGTACCTTATTGTTTTGTTGAAAGTAAATCAGTAGTTCATTTGCTTAAGGTATATTCAATTCAATATTTCAATAATTAAAAGTCAGTTGTTTATCTTTTTTCAAATTTAGCTTAACGTTACGTTGAAGTTACTGAAAGTCATTTTTACGAAAAAAGTTTTGGTTGTAGTCAGTCATTTACTTAACTAGCAACTTAGTTTAACTTTACTTTCAAAATTTAGTATTTCAGATTGAGTAATTCCAATGTCAGTGCCATCTGATTGATTTATTTTATCATGGGCGGTTATGTTGTGGAAAAGGTGACTACCCGCTGTTCCCAGCCAGGGATTATTTGCTTAAGTTTCTTTGCCATTTCCTTCCTTAAGATTCTGAGTGTTCATTGCCGTAGTGGGCTGGCGACTATTTAATTATCTCCTTTTTGCTAATCAGTTTTTCTTATATTATCAGTAACTTTTGTATTAAAGTATTACATGGTGCTCTTTTCCCCCTGTGTGGCATGTGAGTGACTGCACTAAATTCCACTCATTTCAAATTTATTATCAGTATTTAGAATAGATTTACGGTTCAGAAGGGTCTGTTGTACACTTTCCTCCTATTAACTGGTATTATTTTCCTTCGGTAACGATTGCCATACTCACTGTCGAATTTCATTAGGCTTACTCGATCACGGTCAATTATATTGCAATGTAGTACGACAATTAGGAGGGAGAGGCTATAGATTGTGAACAGTTCTGTCAGAGAGAGTTTGCATTGAAAAAGATTTTGAAATTACTGGTGTAATGAATGAAGAGCTCAGAACTATCTGTATATAAAGATCACCAAGTGGTAATATTACAACATTTCTGAAAAACCCAGAAAAATTATTATTGAAGATTAAAATGAAAGTTGTTGTAATACGTGGAGACCGCAGATATGGGTAAAGAATGAAAACCAAAACAAAAATTGAAAGAGGCATTATGATAGTGTAACATGAAAACAATAATAGATGTACCTAAGACAGTGACTGCTCATAGTCAGACCATCTTTGACATCATAATCACAAATATTGAAGATCGCAAATGGGTAATAAAAGCTCTATAGACAGCAATCACTGACCATTATGGCTTAATAATTCACATCTCCACATAAATAACTCGAAAGCAGAACAATTGCAAGATAAGAAAGAAGTCAGGAGTATCAATGTACAAAACATGAACATTTTCAAAACAATACTGAGGAAAGAAGAATGGTCTAAAATAATGGAAGCACAAAGTACAAATGAGAAGTATGATGCATTTCTTAAGACACTAATGCATCACATTCATGTAGTCTTCCCTAAAGTATCCTATCAGAAAAAGTTGGGTCACAGTAAGAAATGAATTACGAAAGAAATGATTGAACTCAGGACTAGAGAGAAGGAACTCAGACAAGCAGGAAATATGGAGACAGGCAGTCAATAAGAGAAGCAAAAACGATTTCGATAAAGAGAGCAATAGCAAATTGAAATCCCAAAAGTAATACATCAAGGGATATAATCAACAGTGAAAGATATAGCCAAAAGAGTGTAAAAAGCAGCAATTTTATTAAGTCAATGAAAATAGATGACAACATAGTTACAGATGGAATAAAAGTTGCTAATATACTAAACAACAACTTTGCAGATGTCCTACTTAATTTAAAAGCGGAAACAAACCGTCAGTAGTCGAAGCATACTAAAAAACTTGGCCAACCATCCCACTTAATGTTCCTGGAATCAGTGAGAAAAATAGAACTCATGAAACAAATGCAGAAATTAAAACCCAAGAAGTCTGCAGGAGATGATGAAGTATCGAATTACTTAGTAAAACAAGTGAAAGAAGAAATAATCAAACCTCTTTTGGATATTGCAAACTGCTAATTTGGAGAACGAGTATTCCCAGAAAAATTGAAAGTAAGCAGAGTTGTACTAATATTTTAGAAAGGAGACCAAAATTATCCAAATAACTACAGACCAGTGTCTTTAATGTCTGGTTCTTTGAGGAAAAAGAGATTAAAGACACTGAAATGCCCATGCGTAGTAGGTTGATCACATTCCTGGAGAAACACAAGATTCTCATTCTAGCACAATATGGTTTCCAATAAGGAAAATCTACAGGAACCGCCATCTCAAGCCTCACAGAATCTGTTGCAGATGCATTAGACCAAAGAAACTGTGTGTTCGCTTTGTTTCTGGATCTGTCTCAAACATACGACACAATCACCCATACTACACTTATTGAAAAACTTGAAAGCTATGGCATTCGTGAACATGC
Organism: Schistocerca cancellata; assembly: GCF_023864275.1. NCBI lineage: Eukaryota > Metazoa > Arthropoda > Insecta > Orthoptera > Acrididae > Schistocerca > Schistocerca cancellata. The sequence continues at coordinate 224,401,566 of NC_064628.1, forward strand.
AGCCACGTGGATAAAGCCAGCAACAGAAAGCAGTATTTGGAAACAGAAACTGGATGCAGATCTGAAATCAGAAATATTAAGTACGTAGTGCCTCAAGGAGCTGTACTTGGCCCACTTCTGTTCAACCTATTTCTAAATAACAAATTTGTCAGCAAGAAAGATGAAAAATACTGTATGCAGATGACATGACACTAATAAATACAGAAAAAAATCAGGACACCCTGGAAAGAAGTGCATTTATGTCAATACATAACACAGTACAGAGGCTTACGCATAATGACTTAATTTTAAATCTAAAAAAGACAATGTTCACGGTGTCCACAAACAGGGAAAATAGATGAAACAAGACTAGAAGAAGTAGCTATTATTAAGATTTTGTGGATTACAGTTGCCAATAAGCTCCAGTGGGATCAACATACAGATAATATTTGCTGTACATTAAGCACTGCAATATTTGTTATGAAACAGCTTGCACATTATGCCAACAAGGAGTTTCTATGTGCAGTGTACCATGCTCTATTTGAGCCATACCTACAATATGGAATTACTGTTGGGGGATATTACAGCAGCAAAAATACAAAAAGAATATTTACACTACAAAAAAAAAAGCTGTTACGACTCATGCAGATCTGTCTAGAAATACTGATATTTGCATCTCTATACATTTACAAAACAATAATATCATTATTAAAAGGAAATGCAGTACTAGAAAGAAACGTAGACGTTCATACATATGAAAGAAGAAACAAAGGCAAGTTGAGAAGCACACACCACTGACTGAGAGTTTCTGAAAAAGGTTCTCATTACTAGGGTGTCAAACTCATAAAGTGTGCTCCAAAGATGTTACAGGACAATGTGAGCAAAGAGACGTTCCATAAACTTTGAAGGTGAATTGCGACGCCCTATCCTGACAATGTTAAATCTAGTGAGATGGCTTCCCTGTATTTCACGGACCACTGTAGCCAATGACTTGAAACTTTTACAGGACATTAAACTCTATGTTCTGAGTCTACTAAACTACAATAATTGTATTTCAGCCACAGCTTTCGGAAATACAATCTTTTAATTACATGGTTAAAATTTCATATACTTTTTTCTACGTTATTCTAAATAATTTCAGTTATACATAACATTATGTTCTTATTTTATGTCAATAGACTCAGGTTATGTATGTTATTACTCCCTAAAAGTTTGAATACTCTAATCGAAATGGCTTCTGAGGTTTAGGGAAAAATGCAACAGAAAATGTAAATTTTCAGGAAGGACTTCTAAAGTTTCAAGTTATTAAGAAGCACCCTGCACCATACTACCTCATCCTCTTCATCGTTTTCCAAGTTTTTCCTTCTTTTCTTCTTTCTGGACTCCTTAGTAGCCTACTGTGCTGCGTATTCTGCTTTATCAATGTGAACCTTGTCCATCCGTTCAAGTTCTCTGACGCAATTTGCTCCAGGAATAATTCCCATATACTGTAGCGATCATTAAAAGCAGTAACAGCATCACTGACCTCTACTTCAGCGTCTTCATTCCAAGAAAAGCATTTTTTGGTAAGCGAGTCCATATAAGATTATTGACAGACTCACGGGATTCCTGAGTCTGACCATGGAGACACTTATCCAGTAATTCAGGATTTGCCAGGTCTCTGTAAATAGGTTTTATGATATCCATGACTGCTGCTGAGATGGAATGTTTACTGTTGTATGAACTGTCTGAGTACTGGGCATGCCGCAATTGTACCATGAATCAGGTCCAGGAGGGCAGAGGTGGTGTACTGGTTTTTCATCAGTTGACAGTCTGTGAAGGAAGGTAGCCCATAGTGCCTGCTTCATTTTTAACAAATCCTCAGTATTATTTCTAATGGCCATCCCATAATACTGCTGTAGTTCATCAATCATTTTGCCTGTCAGCCTGCCTCTTATGCTTTTAATATCAGAAAATTTCTTGTCTCTCAAACTTTGTTTCAGCTTCCTCAACCTGGTGCCCATCCTCTTCTGTACATGACCAACATATTCTAGTTTTGTGATAGTCTTCTCACTATAAACTAGAGTGGCTACTACAATGTTATATGCTTTTGTGCCTCCATCATCTAAGAAATTAGTGTAACACACTCCCCTTTCATTCACAGATCGACTAAAATTTTCAGTAGCTGCAGAGGCCTCCATACAACCACTTGTTCCTTCATAATTTCTGTCACAGATCCCTCCTTCATTCCCTGATTTACACTTATAACAATGTTTGGTTAAAATCTGGAAACCTATTACCTTTCCAGTATCCATACTGGTCACTATAGCAACAAAATTCTAAATCTATACTTACATCTGCATGGTTACTCTGCAATTCACACTTAAGTGCCAGGCAGAGGGTACGTCAAACCATTTTCATACTATTTCTCTACCATTCCACTCTTGAATGGCGCGTGGGGAAAAGTACACATAAATGTTGGGAAGAGAAAGTTTGTGATTGAAATTTCGTAAATAGATCTCGCCCCAAAGAAAACCGCCTTTGTTTCAGGGACTGCCACCCCAACTCGCGTATTATATCAATGACACTCTCACCCCTATTGCGCGATAACACGAAACGCACTTTTTCGATGTCCTCCGTCTATCCCACCTGGTAAGAATCCCATACCGCACAGCAATATTCCAGCAGAGGACAAGTGTAATGTAGGCTGTCTCTTTAGTGGGTTTGTCGCATCTTCGACGTGTTCAGCCAACAGTGCGCAGTCTTTGTTTCGCCTTCCTCACAGTATTATCTATGTGGTCTTTCCAATTTAAGTTGCTCGTAATTGTAATTCCTGAGTATTTAGTCTAACTGACAGCCTTTTTTAAGCGATTTATCGTATACCCAAAATGTATCCGATAACTTTCATTACCCATGTGGATGACCCCGTACTTTTCTTTGTTTAGCGCCAACTGCCACCTTTCGCACCATACAGAAATTCTCTCTAGATCATTTTGTAACTGAATTGATCGTCTGATGATTTTACTAGACGGTAAATTACAGCGCCATCTGCAAAAAATCTAAGGGGGCTATTCAGATTATCGCCTAGATCATTTATGTAAATCAGGAACAGCAGAGGGCCTATGACACTACCTTGCAGAACGCCAGATATCACTTCTGATCTACTCCATGATTTTCTGTCTACCACTACGAACTGTGACCTCTCTGAGAGGAAATCACGAATCCAGTCACACAACTGAGACGATACTTCATATGCACGTAGTTTGATTAATTTTGCATACTTGTCGATCGTACAAGGTGAGAGTGGCATCCATATTCATCCCACGCACAAATTATTTCTGCTGCAATGTGTCCTTTGCCAATAGCTCTCAATCCATAAAACCATCTAACATTTACTTCAAAATAATTGTCTTTACACTTATCGGATTGTCAAAATGAATGAGTATGTTTACAACTGTCACAATTAATGACAAGTTTCCTGGCTAGTTTTTTTGGTACCTCACTGTCTTCATGCAAACTAACTGGCACTTCACATGTTTAACAACACACACATTCACCTGACACCCTTGTTAGGATGTGTAAATCTATCAGAATATAGCCTAACGTACCATTTACATCACACTCGTTTTGAGAAAACTGTGTATTACAACTTTTTATTTTAATCTTAGAAGCACTAATGGGTGTTTCTCTAGATAATGACAAGTTTACCCATATTTCACTGTCTGTAACTTCCCACACCACATGTTGAATACAATGTTTCCCTTTACTAGAAAAAGTATTACCATGTTTCTTAAAAACACTTCGTTTTGGGGCCATACTTCCCTTTTTGAAAGATTTACCAGTCTGTTCGTTACTTTTCCTCGAAAAAACGTTGGCACTTCGACGTACAGCGCGTGTTTATACTATGAAACGATACGGTACTGTTTTTGACAGTGCTACCAATACAAACACGTAATTTAACCTTCAGAAAACAGCAATCCACAGCCTTTTATATAAAAATTACCGATTTTATTAGATTTTGAAGTAATGCACTTAAAAATTTTAACATTTTCAACTGGTGTACATTATATTTGAAAAAATAAAATAAAATACTTCCCATATAAGTTTATAAGTGATATATACATCATTTTATTCGGAAAATTGCAAAATTTTATAATGAGATAAAAATCCGAAAATGTGAAAAAAAGGTTTTTCCTTTCTAACTTCCCTTAAAGTATTAATTCATGCAAAAATAATTTTATAGTGTAGAAGAGTATATGTATCAATGAATGAAAAATGCTACCATTACAGTTATAGAGGTACTGTAACTGACTGAACATATAATGATATGCTAGTAACTTGAGAGGATGAATACTGAGAGAAGAATGTAAATATGAGTATAATACACTCGTATTATGTAAATAATTTTCAGGACCTAAAAAGAGGGTGACCACTGTATGCAATATTATTATAAGTATTGCCTCTTTGATGTATTAAATTGTAATAAATAGGATAAATATTGCCAAAAAATCTCAATCAATCAAGGGAAACTGAAATTTTCATTACAAATTATGATCACGTAGCGCAATGTATTATCGGTGTTTATCGATGAGCGTAAATCAAGGCTATGTAACAGCCATTTTGCACATGCACTGGCTGCTACCGATATGGTAGAAATTAACGCTTATCCAGCTGCCTGACGAATTACAATTTTAGCAAACCTCAGCATTTTGTGAAAAAATGCTTGTGGTATGTTTTAGCAGCTAACATTTTCACATTGTGTTTCTTTCGGTACATTCTTCATGTACAAAAAATTTCAGTGCAGGTATCGACATGTTGAACTGAACAATTCCCCTGTTAGCGTATGATGATTCTTCCGATTTCCTGTATGCAGTATAAGTCATGAGTGCGGTGGCTTGAAATATTAAACGCTTCATGTCACTCCATTGCAGAAGGACTAACCATACGGCAATAACAGTTTGTTCACGTTCAGACTTACTTAGCTCCGATATAACTTACTGACTACAAGGGACATTACTCTCATAATGACTTACAACATGTTGAGGTCACTGCAGAGTAGGCGTTCGAGGTCAAATACAACAGCGTAATCTCCAGGCTTAGCTAGCATGTTCATTTATGTTCAAAAATGCAATTCTTGCGTCTTTTCCATACTGTTATCCCACCTCTGTAGGTGGTAGTACGTTGTGCTCCGAACTGTTGAAAAGTGAAATTTCTTTCCTGATCTTACTACAATGGGAACAGTCAGGTTTCTAGTGTATCATGGAACAGGATTCCTGGAAGTGGGCGAACAACGGAGCGAACTAAATGCACCAAGGAGACTCTTAAGAAATGCGTAGTTGTCTACGAGCCATTGCTTCTATAGAAGTGGTTGGACTCTTAAGAAATGCGTAGTTGTCTACGAGCCATTGCTTCTATAGAAGTGGTTGGTTATATTCAAGTAGCTACTATGGCAAAAACTACACGAAATAAAACTGACTACTGATTGGTGAAGTGATTCAGAGTACACTACGTTATAAGATAGTAACATTAACTACCACAAATTACCGTTTGAAACAAACTAATAATGCAACCACACGAAAATCTCATTGAAAAACATTTTAGAGGCTAAGACTCATTACACCAAACCACATCTGATAATCTGCTATTACGCTTCTCAGGAGGAGATACGATCTTCATTTATGGATGTCTTATTAACGTTCTTCACTAACTATTACACCATTGGTTGCTTCAGTACGCTCAAATAAATTACCAAATTCCTCAACAAAAACAAAGTAAAACAATTCCCCTACAACGTATTGCGCTTTGGTAAAGCTTAGGATTGTGCGTAGGAAACACAGTTGGAAATATTGGTGGTAATTACATGGTGAGACAAACTGTAACTTTTGCAGTAGGAGAATGAAATTTTTTGCGAACATATTTGGAACATTTAGCTATATTTTGGTAGACAAAAGTATTTTCTTTTATTTACATGTAAACCATAATGGTCCGTGAAGTAGATGTCAGGTTGCGACAACGGTCGGTGACGGAGTTTCTCTTCAAGACCGGCAATGACTCTGCCACATCGATTCACAGGAAGTTGCTCCCTGTTTATGGGAAGGACACATTGGATCGCAGCAGTATCCATCGGTGGTTGCAGAGGTTTGAAGAAGGTGATTTCTCTCTACTGGACAGTCCACGATGCGGTAGACTATCGACGGCAGTGAGTGATGTGAATAAGGAAACCACTGATCAAATCATCCGAAATGACGGATGTGTGACGACACGACAGCTTGCTGAAATGATTCGTTTGTCATTGGGTAGTGTGGTATCACTGATACAGTCACTAGGATACTGAAAAATCTGTGCACATTGGGTACCTAGATTATTGACAATACAATTGAAAACGATGATGAAGAATGTGTGCGAGGGTTCATGAAGACCTTTACTGAAGAGTGGAAACAGTGTTTTGACGGCGTCATTATCCAGGATGAACATGGTTGTTTTTATCCGAACCTGAGAGCAAAACCCAATCCATGGAGTGGCGTCATTCGGGTTCCCCTCAGAAGAAGAAACCAAGACTTTCACGAACGGCAGGCCAAATGGTGATGGCCTCCTTCTTCTGGGATGAGTGTGATGTAATTTTCATTGACTTTTTGGAACCTGGCTCCACAATTAACCGAGACCGTTACTGTTTGTCAAAGGACAAGCTGCGATGTGCCATCAAGAACCACAGACCACAGCTTCAGGGTCATCTCATCAGACTACACCATGACAATGCGAAACCCCATACAGCTTATGACGCAGGAGAAAATTGTTCCTCATCCTCCCTACCGTCCGAACTTGGCTCCGTCTGATTTTTACCACTTTGGTCGTCTGAAGGCCCACCTGCGTTGTAAAACATTTGATGGGGAGAAGGACGTTATTTCCTGTGTCAAGCGATGGTGTAAAAGTCAGTCCCCAGAGTTTTACGAAAATGCATTTGCATCAGAAACAACGTAGAGTCAGATGCGTCACAGCTGATGGAGGCAACATTGAGTAAACTCAATGTATAGCTAAATGTTCCAAGTATGTTCACAAAAACTTCATTCTCCTCCTGCAAAAAGTAGAATAGTTAGAGACGACTGTGTAAAAATTTTTAATGCCCTTTGTAAATGACCCGAAAAGTATCCACATTCAAATACGAAAGGAAAAGCCAAGATAGTTGGAAATTTTAACAAAGACAGCAGGCACGATAATTATCATAAAAGGTTAAAAACTGAATACAGTAACTGACAAACGTTCGAAAAATGTCAAGAGATATGCTGTAGTGCTGATTACAAAATTATTAGTAAAAGCTGAGGACTCGAATTGCTCGTACCAAAACATTGCACATATGAACAAAGCAAGTTTCTGAAATACAGAAATTTAGATTATTTTCGCAAGAAAAAAGTGTCTAATCGTATAATACATTGTAACTAAAGTTCAGGAATGGAATCAGGAAAACTAGGAGCGCAAGTCTCGCTGAGTGAAACGCGTTCATTGGGAAAAATCACGCCGATAGATGATATACAGGAACTCGAACAGTTTTTGAAACTATAGAAAGAAAAAGAATGACAAGCATATGAAGACACAATTCGCAAAGCTCCAGTGGAAAAAAGCGAGCCCCTCACTAAATAAATAAAACATGAGTACCTTATCTCTCGCTCCTCTAAACGAGGAAAAGAACGCTGAATAATTAAAATGCAGTTAGACTGAAGACTTACACAGCATCATCACGACTGTCAATGTCACACTTAACCTACGATATATCTTCATCAAGACCCAAAAAAAGCGTGCCTTTCCACTACCAAATCAACAGCATTCTTGTGACTTATACAGGGGGGACAAACGTCTTTGCCCTGGTCAAGCTACTCGAGGTCGGTCATGCTGTTACCACAGCATACCATAGCAGACGTACGCTGATCAGCCAGAACATTATGACCACCTAACCAGTAGCCGGTATGTCCATCTTTGGCACGGATAACAGCAGCAACGTGTCACGGCGAGGAAGCAATGAGACCTTGGTAGGTCGCTGGAGGGAGTTGTCACTACATCTGCATACAGAAGTCACCTAGATCCCGTAAATTCCAGGGCGGGAGCGATGAGCTGTAATGCCATATTTAATCACATCCCAGATTTGTTCGATACGGTTAAGATCAGGCGAAGTGGGGACAAGGGCGGGGCGCGGCAGCACATCAATGGAAACTCGCCACTGAGTTCATCGAAACACTCCATCACACTCCTGGGCTTGTGACACTCTTTCTGAAAAATGCCACTGCCGTCGGGAAACATAATCGTCTTGAAGCGGTGTACGTGGTCTGCAGCAAGTAAACGACTCCCATTCGCCGTCCTGGTGCCTTACACGAGCTCCACTGGGCCCATGGTGGACCACGTGAGTGTTCTCCAGAGCATAATGGAGCTGCTGCCACATGTCTCTGTACCGCAGTGAAGATGTCAAGGAGCTGTTCCCCTGGAAGATGGCGGGTTTGCGCCTTCACATCGGCATGAAGAAGAAGGTATCAGGAATTGTCAGACCATTAAATGCTCTGCTGATTGTTACGTGCCCAATTCAGTCGTAGATGCCGATGTTGTGGTGTTGACAATGGCACATGAGCGGGTCGTCGGCAGCTGTGCCCCTCTGTTAGGAGTGTTGCGGGCTTTCAAATAAAAGAATGCGACCCTCAACTATGTACCCTTGTACTCAGAGTTGCAATATTAAAAGTTTTGGCTGATTTCGTTGTCTAGGGACTGGGATACATAGTTGCCGCATTACAAGCCAAATACTGCTGAGTCTACAGTACACAATATGAATACACACATGAATCGAATGGTCGAAGGTTCCTATCACTCGGTAATTGCGAATTTTGAATGTAACACAGAAATTTATAAATGAAAGATTTCAATTACATAAAAGCTGCATGTACTGTTTTAATGACTTTAAATTATGAGTGCGACAGCAGAAGTACATTTAAGAATGCCATTTATTACAGGAAAGCACTTATTGGTGTCGATGGTCCACCAATTAAATGAAATACACGTTGAATAACAGGGAGACAATAGATTTCTACTTCGCGTAATTAGTTATAAACAACAACATAGCTCGTGAAATATTCACTTCTAAATGCATACTACGTCTTCACTGCAGAAGCCATGGAAATCTCCCAAGTGGACAAGTCGGCACTATGAAATATTTCTATCTCCCGCGACCACGCGCAAACTGCTCAACACTCTCCAAGTATTTCCTACTACCGTCCATCGCACCTTCCCGTCCAGCACTCCCCAGTGTGCTCTGCGACATAATGCTCCTACCCCACTTCCATACAGTATCTCCATTGACCTCGGTAGTCGCCTACCACAGCAACGAGCGCTGTGATTGCCTAGAGTGCTCCCGCCATTCTCCAAGCCAACGCACATTCACAAACATATTGAAGCACATATGAAATACTGGATTGACATTTAAATAACTCGAAATTAAATAATATTCCTAAGGCAGGACCACAAACACGCTCTAACACATATTATTAAATATATAAACAAATTAAATAAACATGTATCAAAGGAATAGAAGCAAAAGTAGGCCAGTGGCACAATGTCTCTGTTCTTTCTAAAACACAGTAAATATATGACCAATTTTTTCATGAATATATATATCGCATATAAACAAAGACATAGACGAATATATAAATTTATAAGGATGCTGCTACCGTTTTTCCGTGTAACTGTGGAGTACTTATGACCTGACGCGATCAATAGCAATTGGCCACTTTGACCTCCAATAACTCGTGTACTGTTCAATTTACATGCCTGTAATTCATACATTTAGGTCTACACTAACAGCTTTCTAAAGATACGTCGATCGACAAAATCTGGTGAACAGTCTAGATTTTGGAAATTCGTTGCTGGTGATACTTATATAATTTGCAATCAGATACTAAACTTTAAACTAATAAAGTTATTGAAAATCTCATTACACCATCAAAATCGTCGTGCAAATAATGGTAATGTACATGTTTCTTTTTTAGGTATCATGATTCCTCTGGCTACAATTAATTTCTACATGGACTGTGAAATGTCCGCTACTATGGTTTCACAAAGTTCGCCATCTTTGGCACTCCCGGCACGCAAATCTCCTTCATTGACACAAAGTACCTTCCTCGACACAGCGTCACCATGGAAGTCCCAGCCAAGCGATTGGCCTGGACGAAGCACTGGGGTTACCCCACTTGCTCCAGCTAGTGTTCAGTACCACACATTTGCTAACGAGCCCCAGCTTGCCGAGCGGCCCGTGCGGCCAAGCCAACTACGAACTTAGAATATTTTCAGGGCTCCACATCTCGCCCGTTACCTCACAGTGTATTCAGACACACTTGTACTGAGACCACAATTAACACTGAAGTTAGTTCCGACACAGTTCGCTGCCTGTCCTGTTTTATGAGTCTGCGCAGCCTACTACGTCCAACAACTGTAATGAGTAGTGACTGGCCAACTCCACAGCGTCTGGATGTGGTGTGTTCTTGGTTTCGCCACACTTTGAAGACGCTCACCATAGGACTCCTCCTACACCTGACAAGTCGTGGAGCTTCCGAAGCCCTCTAGCCAAGCCTCTGGGTCATCACAGTCTGTCCTCAGAGAAAGTCAGATAGATCTACATCTACATCTACATCTACATCCATACTCCGCAAGCCACCTGACGGTGTGTGGCGGAGGGTACCTTCAGTACCTCTATCGGTTCTCCCTTCTATTCCAGTCTCGTATTGTTCGTGGAAAGAAGGATTGTCGGTATGCCTCTGTGTGGGCTCTAATCTCTCTGATTTTATCCTCGTGGTCTCTTCGCGAGATATACGTAGGAGGGAGCAATATACTGCTTGACTCTTCGGTGATGGTATGTTCTCGAAACTTTGACAAAAGCCCGTACCGAGCTACTGAGCGTCTCTCCTGCAGAGTCTTCCACTGGAGTTTATCTATCATCTCCGTAACGCTTTCGCGATTACTAAATGATCCTGTAACGAAGCGCGCTGCTCTCCGTTGGATCTTCTCTATGTCTTGTATCAACCCTATCTGGTACGGATCCCACACTGCTGAGCAGTATTCAAGCAGTGGGAGAACAAGCGTACTGTAACCTACTTCCTTTGTTTTCGGATTGCATTTCCTTAGGACTCTTCCAATGAATCTCAGTCTGGCATCTGCTTTACCGACAATCAACATTATATGATCATTCCATTTTAAATCACTCCTAATGCGTACTCCCAGATAATTTATGGTATTAACTGCTTCCAGTTATTGACCTGCTATTTTGTAGCTAAATGATAAAGGATCTATCTTTCTGTGTATTCGCAGCACATTACACTTGTCTACATTGAGATTCAGTTGCCATTCCCTGCACCATGCGTCAATTCGCTGCAGATCCTCCTGCATTTCAGTACAATTTTCCATGGTTACAACCTCTCGATACACCACAGCATCATCTGCAAAAAGCCTCAGTGAACTTCCGATGTCATCCACCAGGTCATTTATGTATATTGTGAATAGCAACGGTCCTATGACACTCCCCTGCGGCACACCTGAAATTACTCTTACTTCGGAAGACTTCTCTCCATTGAGAATAACATGCTGCGTCCTGTTATCTAGGAACTCTTCAATCCAATCACACAATTGGTGTGATAGTCCATATGCTCTTACTTTGTTCAATAAACGACTGTGGGGAACTGTATCGAACGCCTTGCGGAAGTCAAGAAACACGGCATCTACCTGTGAACCCGTGTCTATGGCCCTCTGAGTCTCGTGGACGAATAGCGCGAGCTGGGTTTCACATGACCGTCTTTTTCGAAACCCATGCTGATTCCTACAGAGTAGATTTCTAGTCTCCAGAAAAGTCATTATACTCGAACACAATACGTGTTCCAAAATTCTACAACTGATCGACGTTAGAGATATAGGTCTATAGTTCTGCACATCTGTTCGACGTCCCTTCTTGAAAACGGGGATGACCTGTGCCCTTTTCCAATCCTTTGGAACGCTAGGCTCTTCTAGAGACCTACGGTACACCGCTGGTAGATGGCGCGCCTTCCCCTTTCTGCCCATGGACAGCTCATCACTGGTACTCTTTGGTCGTGTGTATGTGTGACTAGCAGTCGTTTCTTACCAAGTAATGCTACTATCGTCTGGACGGGTTTATATCTATAGTAGGTCGGTGGTCATAATGTTGTGGCTGATCGGTGTAAAACACTGCACTGCACCAAATATGGAAACATAAGCAGATACTAATTCTCTCAGTCTTTCATGGAATAGGGAGGGAAAGGAAAGAATATTGGAATATAAGAGACACGTAATGTAAGATACAGTTGTGAGGTACGTAAGAAAAAATGGATTTACTTATAAATACTTAAAAAGGACCCAAAGTGATATGGAACACATTTAGTTTGCATCATAACATTTACGATGGTTGAAATAATATACAGTGTTTCGGTGCTTAAACTTTTGCCAGGTTAAATTAGGAAGAGTATTTAAAATTATAATTGGTACAAAGGGATACAGCAACACGGTCTTGTAGCAGTTGTTACACCATTAAAATCAACTGCATCAACTAGCAACTAATAAATGGCGTTCATCTAATTTTCTTTTAGATTCGATATGAAGATTAAAATCCACAACAAGTTTTATTCATGTAGCGACATAGGAGTACTAGCTGTAAAGTTTTCAACAGGTCGAAAACATGAAACCTGACGAAGATGTTGATGCTGCTCTAGCTATTCACGTATGAGTATGACATAGTGGGGATCCATCTCTACGTATTCATCTTTGATTGTGAGACGGTGGATATCTTCGTTGTAGAAATCTGTTCTTTGAATCTTCATGAAACAGTCCACTTCGCACGTTACCCCATATTGCATCATCATCCGATAAAAGAAAAAGGCGCTACTGGTTGCCATGTCGACATGACACTGGGAGAGGATAAATTTTATAGCCCATAGAAGCGGCAAGTTTGTCTGTGTCCTGTGAACAACATCTTTATTGATTACTAGTGTCAGATCATTGACGAGCCATCTTCAGATCTAAGATACCGAAAACTGCATTTCTTTGGGTCATCAGTCTTCTGACCGGTTTGATGCGGCCCGCCACAAATTCCTCTCCTGTGCTAACCTCTTCATCTCAAAGTAGCACTTGCAACCTACGTCATTTGCTGGACGTATTCCAATCTCTGTCTTCCTCTGCAATTTTTGCCTTCCACAGGTCCCTAAGTACCATGGAAATCATTCCCTCTTGTCTTAACAAATGGGTTGTCATCCTGTCTCTTCTCCTTATCAATGTTTTCCACATATTCCTTTCCTCTCCGAATCTGCACGGAGCCTCCTGATTCCTTACCTTATCCGTCCACCTAATTTTCGACATTCGTCTGTAGCACCACATCTCAAATGTTTCGATTCTCTTGTGTTCCGGTTTTCCCACAGTCTATGTTTCACTACCATACAGTGCTGTACTCCAGGAGTACATTCTCAGAAATTTATTCCTCAAATTATGGTCGATATTTGATATTAGTAGACTTCTCTTGGCCAATAATGCCCTTTTTACCATTGCTAGTCCGTTTTCGATGTCCTCCTTGCTCCGTCCGTCACTCTTTATTTTACTGCCAAGGTAGCAGAATTCCTTAACTTCATCTACTTCGTTACCATCGATAGTGAAATTATTTCGCTGTTCACATTTCTACTACTTCTCATTGCCTTCGTGTTTCTTCGAGTTACTCTCAATCCATACTCTGTACTCATTAGACAGTTCATTTCATTCAGCAGATCATGTAATTCTTCTTCACTTTCACTCAGGGTAGCCATATCATCAGCGAATGGGATCATTGATATCCTTTCACCTTGAATTTTAACACACTCCTTAACCTTTCTTTTATTTCCATCACTGCTTCCTCGATTGAACAGTTGGGAGTAAAGACTACAACCTTGTCTTACACGCTTTTTAAGACATGCACTTGGCTGTTGTACATCCTGTATATGACCCGTCTCTCCCTGCAGCTTAACCTTATTTTTCTCAGAATTTGGAACATGTAGCACCATTTTACATTGTCGAACGCTCCTTCAAGGTCAACAAATCCTATGAACTGCGTATTACAGTTTAACAATAGCATAAGTCATTGCGTTCTATGATACAAGCCAAATCATTTTTCAATGTGTACATAACAAGAGCGACTCACCTCACCAGATTATGATGATATGTAATGCATGGTGGCTAATACACAATGAATTAAGTAATAATTTTTATTCCTATGTCATGGAATGGAAGTTTAAGCCCTTAACGTAACGATATCATCATCAAATTATGTCCCAAAAATTAATATTTTTATTAATGTAAAACGTGCTATAATGAATGAAATAACACGTAGATGTATAAACACAGCTTTTAAAGCTCAAAAGAAAGAGTTACAAAATTTTGATGCTCACCAGTAATAAAATGCTGAGTTTACTCGTGTACTGTACTTTGAAATATTCTGGAACTTGAAACCATTTTTTAGCAGCTAAGAAATCTAGGCATGTATTTCATAACGGTCTCCCCTGAATATAAATCCAGTAGGAGCTGGCAGGAACAGTCGATGTATTAATCTTGTACCACTGGCGAACTGTCGTCACTGTCAGTCTCTGTTGAAATAACACCACATTCTTCTTCACTTTCTGAGTCGTTAAATTCAGATTCACTATACTCAATATTTTTTGAAAGCATTGCCTAATCAACAATACATGAGAGCGTCTGAAAGCCGTAAAGACAGTGAAGGCGGTATCTAGTGGCAACCAACTCAACGAAAACAGGACAGCCAGGCTATAAATGTAGTACAAGTTGTTCTCTAGTGGCCGAACATTTAGTTTCGTGCGTATACTGGATGTTTTAAGTTCCTGTCAAAATAAAATAAAATGTCGTGAGACGAGGGCCTCCCGTCGGGTAGACCGTTCGCCGGGTGCAAGTCTTTCGATTTTTAAGTTAAGGTATATAAAATGTATTGTTCTGTTCTTCATCTCTTTTATGTAATTATGGTCTGAAGATGGCTCGTCAGTCAGGTGAAACTAGCAGTCAGTAAAAGACCAAGATCTAGGATTTCTATCCACACATCACATCATAACAGGTGTCAAATAACAACGTGTCAAATAACAACGTTAGGAATCTCTGTCTTGACATCTCAGCATAAACTCTTTGGAAGCAATATGTCATGACTATCCCAATAAAGTCTCAGTAATAACTTTTCTAATGATGCTTCGGTCTTGGACTTTTTCAGTGGTACTGAATTCACACGTCTCCACAGTTCGCCTGGCTCCTTTCTCTAGGGATCATATTGACACACCCAGTGATATACCCTCGGTGACAAAGTGGTTAAAAAATTATCTGCTTTCACCCGTACATGGTTTCAACATTTCCACTGATACGACATTCGGCGGACTTATTGAATGGGTGAGAGAAGTCGCAGTAACCACCGGGAAGATTTTCCTGACCTTCAATCCGTACTCCAGTCTTCGTGGACCAGGGCTTCCTCACCTCTTGCAATATCGTCTTTACAAGTAGGAGGACTTCTGCATCTTCGTTATTCCTAATTACACTCCTGGAAATTGAAATAAGAACACCGTGAATTCATTGTCCCAGGAAGGTGAAACTTTATTGACGCATTCCTGGGGTCAGATACATCACATGATCACACTGACAGAACCACAGGCACATAGACGCAGGCAACAGAGCATGCACAATGTGGGCACTAGTACAGTGTATATCCACCTATCGCAGCAATGCAAGCTGCTATTCTCCCATGGAGACGATCGTAGAGATGCTGGATGTAGTCCTGTGGAACGGCTTGCCATGCCATTTCCACCTGGCGCCTCAGTTGGACCAGCGTTCGTGCTGGACGTGCAGACCGCGTGAGACGACGCTTCATCCAGTCGCAAACATGCTCAATGGGGGACAGATCCGGAGATCTTGCTGGCCAGGGTAGTTGACTTACACCTTGTAGAGCACGTTGGGTGGCACGGGATACATGCGGACGTGCATTGTCCTGTTGGAACAGCAAGTACCCTTGCCGGTCTAGGAATGGTAGAACGATGGGTTCGATGACGGTTTGGATGTACCGTGCACTATTCAGTGTCCCCTCGACGATCACCAGTGGTGTACGGCCAGTGTAGGAGATTGCTCCCCACACCATGATGCCGGGTGTTGGCCCTGTGTGCCTCGGTCGTATGCAGTCCTGATTGTGGCGCTCACCTGCACGGCGCCAAACACGCATACGACCATCATTGGCACCAAGGCAAAAGCGACTCTCATCGCCGAAGACGACACGTCTCCATTCGTCCCTCCATTTACGCCTGTCGCGACACCACTGGAGGCGGGCTGCACGATGTTGGGGCGTGAGCGGAAGACGGCCTAACGGTGTGCGGGACCGTAGCCCAGCTTCATGGAGACGGTTGCGAATGGTCCTCGCCGATACCCCAGGAGCAACAGTGTCCTAATTTGCTGGGAAGTGGCGGTGCGGTCCCCTACGGCACTGCGTAGGATCCGTGCGTCGCTGCGGTCCGGTCCCAGGTCGACGGGCACGTGCACCT
Organism: Schistocerca cancellata; assembly: GCF_023864275.1. Classification (NCBI taxonomy): domain Eukaryota; kingdom Metazoa; phylum Arthropoda; class Insecta; order Orthoptera; family Acrididae; genus Schistocerca; species Schistocerca cancellata. The sequence continues at coordinate 224,418,098 of NC_064628.1, forward strand.
TCCGCCGACCACTGGCGACAACATCGATGTACTGTGGAGACCTCACGCCCCACGTGTTGAGCAATTCGGCGGTACGTCCACCCGGCCTCCCGCATGCCCACTATACGCCCTCGCTCAAAGTCCGTCAACTGCACATACGGTGCACGTCCACGCTGTCGCGGCATGCTACCAGTGTTAAAGACTGCGATGGAGCTCCGTATGCCACGGCAAACTGGCTGACACTGACGGCGGCGGTGCACAAATGCTGCGCAGCTAGCGCCATTCGACGCCCAACACCGCGGTTGCTGGTGTGTCCGCTGTGCCGTGCGTGTGATCATTGCTTGTACAGCCCTCTCGCAGTGTCCGGAGCAAGTATGGTGGGTCTGACACACGGGTGTCAATGTGTTCTTTTTTCCATTTCCAGGAGTGTATTTGAACGTCCTCTAAGTATCGGCGCAACCTTGCATTCATAGTACTTTGCTGGCATACATTTCCACCAACTGAGCGTGGGTCGTTGCAGCGATACTGCGTTTTCCAAAGCAGAAACGAATTACTTCACGATACCTAATTTTAACAAAACGTTGAACCATTTTGTCCCGGTTTCTCTAGCCATGCAGTACAGTGCTTTGGTGCAAGGATTTCAACGTGTACCTGGTTTGTGTCCTGGGAAACAATCGAATAATCTGTATGAATAGACATTAATGACGATTAACAGGGATCTGAAATTAATTCGAACTAATTTCGCTGACTCCGAGTATCTTGGTATCAGCTCTGTTGCTTATAGATTTACGACCTTGTAGCGACATACAAAAATTTGTTTAATTAAATTACGCAGTTATTACGTGGTGACAGTTCAAACGTTGTGACTACTTGAAACGTCCCCTTAGAAAAATTAATGAATAACTGTGCTGCTAAACCTCGTACATTATTTGATTTTCAAACAGCTGAGCAGAACTGAACGTACTCAGATATTTCGCTCTTTACCTACTCTGATGAACACTAAACGGACAGCCAATATTTTTAGCGCAACGCAATCTGAATTTCAATAATCCCTACAAGAGAATGGCCCTGACTAACATTAACCTATACGTTTCACAAATCACTTACCTCACAAAAATCCTCGTTACTCGAACTAGTGCAATACAGCGAGCGCCACTAATGCCACCTAAATAAAAGATTCAAACTACTGAAGGCACTAACTACTGATAGGCATAGTTAGCAAATGAAAGATTTTGATAGAGAACAAACAAGGCATTTACCTTAATAGTGTTCAAAAGTCATAATATGTATAGCAGTTCATGACAGCCAGTCTTACAAATTTACTTTTTCTGATGAACACACGTCCAGATCGTCCGCTCTCAAAATTCCGCCATTTCTCTCCCCACATCCACCACTGCTGGCGGCTCACCTCCAACTGCGCAACGCTACGCGCTGTTAACAGCCAATTGCCCAACACTACAAAAGCAAATTCCAACAATGCCACCCAGCCACAGACTGCACACAGCACAGCCAGTGATTTTGGTACAGAGCGCTACGTGGCGGTGGCGTTACCAATATATTAACCTAAACAGCCTACTTACATATTCTTTGCAGTCAACTGAAATCAGATGATTGTTTGCGAAAAAGATTATGTATGTATATATCAGCTACCCTCACAGGAGCTAATTAAGCGATGAAAGCACAAAGTCATATGACAATCGAACCTCATACAGCCAAGCTATAATTTCCTGTTTCAGTTGAATTAAAAATCATATGTTTCTACATAACAAATTTTTGTTGCTGTTGTGGTCTTCAGTCCTGCGACTGGTTTGATGCAGCTCTCCATGCTACTCTATCCTGTGCAAGCTTCTTCATCTCCCAGTACCTACTGCAACCTACATCCTTCTGAATCTGCTTAGTGTATTCATCTCTTGATCTCCCTCTACGATTTTTACCCTCCACGCTGCCCTCCAATACTAAATTGGTGATCCCTTGATGTCTCAGAACATGTCCTACCAACCGATCCCTTCTTCTAGTCAAGTTGTGCCACAAGTTCCTCTTCTCCCCAATTCTATTCAATACCTCCTTATTAGTTATGTGATCTACCCATCTAATCTTCAGCATTCTTCTGTAGCACCACATTTCGAAAGCTTCTATTCTCTTCTTGTCTAAACTATTTATCGTCCATGTTTCACTTCCATACATAGCTACACTCCATACAAATACTTTCAGAAACGACTTCCTGACATTTAAATCTATATTCGATGTTAACAAATTTCTCTTCTTCAGAAACGCTTTCCTTGCCATTGCCAGTCTACATTTTATATCCTCTCTACTTCGACCACCATCAGTTATTTTGCTCCCCAAATAGCAAAACTCCTTAACTGCTCTAAGTGTCTCATTTCCTAATCTAATTCCCTCAGCATCACCCGACTTAATTCGACTACATTCCATTTTCCTCGTTTTGCTTTTGTTGAAGTTCATCTTATGTCCTCCTTTCATGACACTGTCCAGTCCGTTCAACTGCTCTTCCAAGTCCTTTGCTGTCTCTGACAGAATTACAATGTCATCGGCGAACCTTAAAGTTTTATTTCTTCTTCATTGATTTTAATACGTACTCCGAATTTTTCTTTTGTTTCCTTCACTGCTTGATCAATATACAGATTGAATAACATCGGGGAGAGGCTACAAACCTGTCTCACTCCCTTCCAAACCACTGCTTCTCTTTCATGCCCCTCGACTCTTATAACTGCCATCTAGTTTCGCTCCCTGTACTTTACCCCTGCTACCTTCAGAATTTGAAAGAGAGTATTCCAGTCAACATTGTCAAAAGCTTTCTCTAAGTCTACAAATGCTAGAAACGTAAGTTTGCCTTTCCTGAGTCTTTCTTCTAAGATAAGTCGTGGGGTCAGTATTGCCTCACGTGTTCCAACATTTCTACGGATCCGAACTGATCTTATTCATTGTATTGCTAGTGGTTATCAGTTGAAAGTCTCCATTCATTGAAAACTGTACACATGCTAGCATGCTCACCGAAACACTGTTTAAAACAAATTGCTTCTGCGTAATTATTTCAGTTATTATTTCCTACGCGACTTGCCCGAATACGGTCTCCACAGAGCGGGTCCCTCATATTATAATCCCCGCTGCCGCGGGTAACGGCTTCACAGAGCTCGTCCCTGGAGAGAATTAACGGAATTAGTAATGGCTTGGTGTTTTAATCCCGGGTAAGGCCGCAGCTACGCTCGCGCTGCCCTGCGGGAGTCGTTGCGGCAGAGCAGACAGCGCGCTCACGCTGCGAAGAGGCCCCTCGGCGCCCCTGGCCACCACACAGCCGCTCCCTCGGCCCGTACAGCACATAATCGCTGCTGGTCAGCACCAATTAGTGGGCACAACGAACGCTGGGATATCTGGTACGGCTCTGCCAAGACAATGAACTCTGCGGTATTGTACACGTACTAAGGGAAGAACTAGGTGGATCTGTTTGCGTACCCTGTCCGTATTGTTTACCTGCACGATCAGGTTACGCGAGAATATTATCCTTCTTATACATGTAAAATACGCCGATGTAAATGAACCAACGGTATGAATCAGCAATTCGATATTTATCATACTTTGTAGAGATGTTTGTTGCATAACGTGTACCAAGTCAGTAAACTTTCATTCAGTTACGAACTTTTGACGATACACTAAAAATCACATGTGGCGTACATGGGCACGAATACTGTTTGTTCCAGAATACAGATATTTCGATCCCATCTTCATATGTTCCTGTTATATCTACTGGCCATTAAATTGCTACACCACGAAGACGACGCGAAATTTAAGCAATAGGAAGAAGATGCTGTAATATGCAAATGATTAGCTTTTCAGAGCATTCACACAAGGTTGGAGCCGGTTCCGACACCTACAACTTGCTGACATGAGGAAAGTTTCCAACCGATTTCTCATACACAAACAGCAGTTGACCGTCGTTGCCTGGTGAAACGTTGCTGTGATGCCTCGTGTAAGGAGGAGAAATGCGTACCATCACGTTTCCGAATCTGATGAAGGTCGGATTGCAGCCTATCGCGATTACGGTTTATCGTATTGCGACACTGCTGCTCGCGTTGGTCGAGATCCAATGACTGTTAGCAGAATATGAAATCGGTGGGTTCAGGAGGGTAATACGGAACGCCGTGCTGGATCCCAACGGCCTCGTATCACTAGCAGTCGAGATGACAGGCATCTTATCCGCATGGCTCTAACGGATCGTGCAGCCACGTCTTGATCACTGAGTCAACAGATGGGGACGTTTGCAAGACAATAACCATCTGCACGAACAGCGTGGACTATCAGCTCGGAGACCATGGCTGCAGTTACCCTTGACGCTGCATCACAGACAGAAGCGCTTCAACGACGAACCTGGATGCACGAATAGGAAAACGTCAGTTTTTCGGATGAATCCAGGTTCTGTTTACAACATCATGATGGTCGCATCCGTGTTTGGCGACATCGGGGTGAACGCACATTGGAAGCGTGTATTCGTCATCGGCATACTTGCGTATCACGCGGCGTGATGGTATGGGGTGCCATTGGTTACACGTCTCGGTCACCTCTTGTTCGTACTGACGGCACTTTGAACAGTGGACGTTACATTTCAGATGTGTTACGACCCGTGGCTCTACCCTTCATTCGATCCCTGCGAAACCCGCGACCACTACGGTCGCAGGTTCGAATCCTGCTTCGGGCATGGATGTGTGCGATGTCCTTAGGTTAGGTTTAAGTAGTTCTCAGTTCTAGGGGACTGATGACCTCAGATGTTAAGTCCCATAGTGCTCAGAGCCATTTGAACCATTTTGAACCTGCGAAACCCTACACTTCAGCAGGATAATGCACGACCCCATGTTGCAGGTCCTGTACAGACCTTTCTGGATACAGGAAACGATCGACTTCTGCCCTTGCCAGCACATTCTCCAGATCTCTCACAAATTGAAAACGTCTGGTCAATGGTGGCCGAGCAACTGGCTCGTCACAATACGCCAGTCACTAGTCTTGATGAACTGTGGTATCGTGTTGAAGCTGCATGGGCAACTGTACCTGTACACGCCATCCAAGCTCTGTTTGACTCAATGCCCAGGCGTATCAAGGCCGTTTTTATGGCCAGAGGTGGTTGTCCTGGGTACTGATTTCTCAGGATCTATGCACCCAAATTGCGTGGAAATGTAATCACATGTCAGTTCTAGTATAAAATATTTGTACAATGAATACCCGTTTATCATCTGCGTTTCTTCTTGGTGCAGCAACTTTAACGGCGAGTAGTGTAGTAGTGTAGTTTGTTGATACAATTGAAGTAATGCCTACTTCAATCGGCCTATTCTTGAATAAAATTATTCGCATAAAACAATATATTAGCGACCGTCAGAAGCGCCATTGTCACCCACTACTTAGATTTCCTACCAAAATGCTGGATTTACTACCTACTTCCACAGATCCAAAGCTTATGACCTCTCTCGAGCACAAATCACACTATACTGTAAGATATTCAAACAAAACACCACAGTTTCAAATTAAGGGAGAAAAATTAGTAATATAAGCAAAAAGATATATATTAGTAATATAAGAAAAACTGCGAACTGTCACCCTTCCTTGGATAATAAAAGGTATTAACAGAGGACTGAGACAAACAGTTCTTATAACAAAAATAGCTGTGAGGACCTGGCGTGAGTCGTGCTTCGGTACCTCAGATGGTAGAGCACTTGCCCGCGAAAGGCAAAGGTCCCGACTTCGAGTCTCGGTCGGGCACATAGTTTTAATCTGCCAGGAAGTTTCATATCAGCGCACACTCCGCTGCAGAGTGAAAATCTCACTCTGGAAACATCCCCCAGGCTGTGGCTAAGCCATGTCTCCGCAGTATCCTTTCTTTCTGGAGTGCTAGTTCTGCAAGTTTCGCAGGAGAACTTCTGCAAGGTTTGGAAGGTAGGAGACGAGATACTGCAAGAAGTACAGCTGTGAGGAGTGTGCGTGAGTCGTGCTTCAGTAGCTCAGATGGTAGAGCACTTGCCCGCGAAAGGCAAAGGTCCCGACTTCGAGTCTCGGTCGGGCACACAGTTTTAATCTGCCAGGAAGTCTCATATCAGCGCACACTCCACTGCAGAGTGAAAATCTCATTCTAGTTCTTATAACTTCCACATTCTGGATCTTCAGAACTACTTGATAAATATGAACTATTTTCTGTTCACTGTTAGATACGTGTACCAAATAGTCAGTGATAGCGCAATGTCGTTGTGGTTAGATGCTGTTCAAAACAGTTAAAAAAGTTTTAGTGCTTAACTTACTACACTGATGCATTAACGAAGATATCTCAAAGATTCGTAATAGAAATTTGACTTGAAATATGTTTTAAAAGAGTTTTGGCCGTCTGTGCCTGCTGAAACTCTTTTTTACGTGCCATGATCCGTACCTTCTCTACAATGGCCTTTTTTCTGTTAATTTTTCGGTTGCACATAGAAAAGAACTTGCAGATGAACTACAATGCTGTGACGAAGATCTAACCAATCTGTTTCCTTTCTTTTTTTTCAAATGTAGTTTATTACAAACTGATTTCAGTTTTTAGTTTAGCTGTTTTCGCTCAAAACTGGTGGCAAATCTACGATTCCATCGAAGAAGAAAATCAGTGAAGGAAGCGATGACGCCATGTACAAGGCCAAAGGCGAATTTTGTAGTGTATTTCGACTAATTAACATAGAAATACTTGCCCATATGTCGAATGTTTTAGTGCATGTAGTGTGCGTATTGAACCGGGAACCTAGAAACGACGGAGAGGCTTCGTCCTGCCATAGGCCTCAGTGGTTCACAACCCCACAGCAGGCCCCTGCAGTCCACCCACCTCACCGCCGCTAAGTACCGTACCCAAGGTTATTGTGCGATTCGGCCCCCAGTTGAACCCCCCCTCCCCGGGAACGTCTCACATCATACGATTGTAACCCCAATGTTTGCGAGGTAGAGTAATTATGGTGTACGCGTACGTGGAGACAGTGTTTGCACGGAAATCGCCGACATAATGCAACTGAGGCGGAGTAAGGGGAACCAGCCCGCATTCGCCGAGGCAGATGTAAAACCGCCTTAAAAACCATCCACAGGCTGGCTGGCACACCGGACATCGCCACTAATCCGCAGAAAGGTTGCGTGCCTTTGTTTCATATGTGTCTAATTCAGACGCTTCTGTCGGTGCGTGCAGTGAGAAAATATACCCGGATGGCGTCATGGACACTGTGTAGAGTGAGTCTGATGGTGAGGCTCAAGCTGTCACCCTGATTCCTCCAGACCTGCCTGTATTCTGTCACGGGTTTATTCCCGTAGCTGGACTGTAGAGGTGTTATGTTAAGAGACCTTAGAGGACTTTCCTGCAGTTAAAATGCTTTTAAGGGTTACGAAGAAGTCAGAGCGCTCGAGGCGTACCAGCTTTTCTTCCATTCATCTGGAAAACTTAGGATGGCAGTTATGTGTGTGCATGTGCCTTGCAAGATGGCTGATTGTGGATATTCAGGAGCTTTGTTGCGCTGCTTGTACGTTTCCAGTGGAACCATCATCCAAAGTTTTCTGATATATTAGCAGGTCACAGTGGCTCCATTTCCTGCGATTCATTGCTTGAATCCTAATTTTGTTGTATGGGCTAACGTCCATCATATCACCAAGGTATTCTAACTCGTTTGATGTGACCCGGCACAAATCACTCTCCTGTGATGACCTCTTCATCTCAGAGTAGCATCTCTTCATCTCAGAGAAGCACTTGCGAAATAAGTCCTCAATTTTAATTGGAATAATGAACAGCCCCAGTAGCACCGTTTACCTAGAATTTACCTAGGTTTCATTCCGGATAACCCAACCTTTTTAAGAATAACGGTTTCTACCGTTTATCCATAGTGGACATCGTCAAGCTAAAACTACAAATTCATAAATTATCGTCAAACTGTAAAATGGCCCTGCCTCGGCCCCACTTCGCGACCAGTACAACACTCGTGGCTGCCGCATCGCGGTCGCGATGTGGGGCCGAGGCAATACCAGATAAGTTTTACAATTTGACGATAATTTATGGATTTAGAGTTTTAGCTTGACGATGTCCACTATGGATAAACGGTAGAAACCGTTATTCTTAAAAAGGTTGGGTTACCCCGACTGAAACGTAGGTAAATTCTAGGTAAATGGTGCAACAGATGCTGTTCATTATTAAAATTAAAATTAATATTTATACAGTTGCTGACAGGGCCGCGAAATGTTGAAGATATTTACGTCCTCAATTATTTGCTGAATGTATTCCAATCTCTGTTTCCCTCTACAGCTTTGCCCTCTCCAGCTCCCTCTAGTACTATGGAAGTCGTTCCCTGTTGTCTTAATAGATGTCCTACCCTTTGTCAGAGTTTTCCACACACTCTTTTCCTCTTCGATTCTGCACAGAACGTCATCATTCCATACCTTATCAGTCCGCATAATTTACGACTTTCGTCTATAGCACCACATGTCAAATGCTTCGATTGTCTTCTGTTTTCCCACAGGTCATGTATCACTACTATACAACGCTGTACTCCAGAAGTACATTCTTCCTCAAATTAAGTCCTGTGTTTGATACTGGTACAATTCTCTTGGACTGGAATGCCCTTTTTGCCATTGCTAGTCTGCTTTTGATGTCCTCGTTGCTCCGTCCTTCATGGGTTATTTTACTGCCTAGGTAGCAGAATTCCTTAACTTCATCTTCTCCGGGACCATCAATCATGATGTTAAGTATATCGCTTTTCTCATTTCTTATACTCCTCATTTATTTCGTCTTTCGTCGATTTACTCTCTAGCCATATTCTGCACTTAATACACTGTTCATTCCATTCATCAGATCATGTAATCCTTCTTCACTTTCACTCAGGACAGCAATGTGATTAGCTAATTGTATCATCGATATCATTTCACCATGAATTTTAACTCCACTCCTGAATCTATCCTATATACCTGCTTCTTCGATGTACAGATTGGACAACAGGGGAGGAAGACTACATTGCTGTCTTACACCCTTTTTAATTTTAGCGCTTCTTTTTGATCATCCACTCTTATTATTCCCTCCTGGCTCTTGTACATTAGATATATTACCTGTCTCTCCCTCTAGCTCCCCCATTTTTCTAAGAATTTCTAACGTCTTGCACAATTTTGTATTGTCGAATGCTTTTTCCACGGCGACAAATCCTAGAAACGTACTTTGATTTTTCTTTATCTTGCTTCCATTATCAACCGCAACGTCAGAACTGCCTTTCGTGCCTTTACCTTTTACTGAAGCCAAACTGATCTTCTTCTGCTATACCCTCAATCTTCTAGTCAGAAATTTGGATGATGAGCCGTTAAGTTAATTCTGCGATAATTCTCGCACATATCAGCTCTTACAATTTTCGGAGTGGATACTTTTTCGCAAGTCAGATGCCATGTCGCCAGACTCATCCGCTCGACACACCAACTTGAATAGTCGCTTTGTTGCAACTCCGCCCAATGATCTTAGAAATTCTGATGGAATGTTATTTATCACTTCTGTCTTATTTGATCTTTATGGCCTCCAAAGGTCTCTTAAATTCTGATTGTAATACAGAGATCCCAATCTCTTCTAAATCGATTCCTTCTTCTACCATATCTTCCCCGTCATAGAGGAATTCTGTGCACTCTTCTAACCTATCTGCTATCTCCTCTGTATTTAACAGCGAAATTCCCGTTTGACTCTTAATGTTACCACCCTTGCTTTTAATTTGTTGTTGTTTTGAGTTCCTTACATGCTGAGTCAGTCCTTCTGACATCATTTCTTTTTCGATTTCCTCACTTTTTTATGTAGACATTTCGTCTCAGCTTCCAAGTACTTCCTATTTATTTCATTCCTCAGCGACTTATATTCTGAATTTCCTTGACCAATTGTGTACTTCCGTCTTTATCTGATCAACTGAAGAAATTCTTCTGTTACCCTTGGTTTCTTCGCAGTCACCTTCTTTGTACCAATTTTTTCAATTTTTTCTTTCCAACTTTCCCTTTTTAGAGATGTCCATTCCTCTTCAACTGTACTGCCTAATGAGGTATTCATTATTGCTGTATCTTTAGCCTTAAAGAGCTTCAAGCATATCTCGTCATTCCTTAGTACTTCCGTATCCCACTCCTTTGGCATTGACATTCCAGCCTAATCTCCTAAACTTCAGCCTATTCTTTATCACTACTATATTGTGATTTGAGTCTATATCTGATCCTCGGTACACCTTACAATCCAGTATCTGATTTCGGAATCTCTGTCTGACCATGATGTAATCTAACTGAAATCTTCCCGTATCACGTGGCCTTTTCAAAGCATACCTCCTCTTTCTGTGATTCATGAACAGAGTATTCCCTATTACTGACTGAAATTTATTACAGAACGAAATTAGGCTTTTTCCTCTCTCGTTCATAATCCCAAGCCCATATTCTGCTGTAAGCTTTTCTTCTGTTCCTTCCGCTATAAATGCACTCCTGTCCGCCATTGCTATTAGCTTTCAATCTCTCTATACGTACTGTATAACCCTTTTCAATATCCTCACATACTTCCTGCATCTCTTCATCTTCGGTTTGTGCCGTCAGCATGTGAATCTGAACTACCGTTGTTGGTGTTTATTTGCTGTCGATTCTGATAGCAGTCCTACCACTGAGTTGTTCACAGTAACACACTCTCTGCGCTATCTTCCTATTCGTAACGAACCGTACGCCAGTTATGTCATTTTTTGCTGCAGTTGATATCACCCTCCACTCACCTGACCAGAAATCCTTGTGTTCTTTCCATTTCATCTCACTGACCTGTACTATGTCTAGCTTGAGCCTTTGCATTAAAAAAAATCGGTCCCATAGAACTTAGAACTACTTAAACCTAACCAACCTAAGGACATCTCACACATCCATGCCCGAGGCAGCATTCTAACCTGCGACCGTAGTGGTCGCGCGGTTCCAGACTGAAGCGCGTAGAACCGCTCGGCAACACCGGCCATCTATTTGCATTACCCCTTTCATATTTTCTAGTTTCCCAACCACTTTCGAGCTTCTGACGTTCCACGCCCGGACTCGTAGAACGTTATCCTTTCGTTGGTTATTGAATCTTTTTCTCATGGTCAGGTCCTTGGCAGTCCCCTACCGGGAGATACGAGGGGGTGACTATTCCGGAATCTTCTGCCACTGGCGAGATAGTCATGACACTTTTTCACCACTGGCACAGACATCAAAAGAGCTGTACACGAACCTAAAAAAAATAAAAAAATAAAAAAAACAACCACGCGCAACCACACGCACACTCACACGACACAGACCTACACACACGCGCGCGCGCGCGCGCGCGAGTGGGCACGCACACGTACAAGGTGAGAGGAAGTAAACAAAATTCGAACATGACACCAAACTAATGCAGATGAATTGAATACCAACAGGATCTGGACACACAGCAGCAACATAAACAATGTGTTTTTGGAGGGGAGAGGTGTAACTCGCGAATGAAATTCCCCAAAAACATGTGTTTATGTTTGCATTTCCGCAACGGAAGTTACAACAGATGAGAACGGATATTTCGAATCCAACTGTGACGAACCGCAAAATATAGTCGTGAAATATTTTCATGAAATTAAATTATGTTCATAAGTTTGTTTGCTTTCCAACCAAACTCACAGTAACGCCATTTGACTTGATTACAAGCTACCATTGTACAGTAATTCAAAGAGCGCCAACAGAAACTAATAATATAGAAAAATTTAATAACTAACAAAATCAGGCAGAAACTGTCTTCAGGCCAAATTTTATTAGGTTTAATTATTGCGTAATACACGTTTACATTGTACAGAATTATATATAACAATACCCTCGTGATGACACAAGATGCAAAAATATTCTTGAGGTTTTCTAAAACAAATATAGGGACCTAAAATCATGTAATTTTTGTCTGGAAACACAGTTACTGCTACACCTTCAGAACCAAATGATGAATAAATTCCGTTTTACGTTTTTAGCGACGTATTTCATCTTCCTTTTTCATGTGAAAAGAGGGGTTGATGAGATAATTTTGCATGAGAAACGCCCACTTTAAAGTTAAATTACTGGTTACATGGAAATGACATTTCAGAGTTGAATGAGAATGCGGCCCATTAAACAGGAATATTAATACGTGAAGTCGTGTCACACGTGGCATGGGGTAATGCGAGACATTAATTTTCTGTTACGACAAGTGTTACTGCGTGACCATACGACAAACAGAAGGATTTATTTTCGCTGTACAATCAGAGCGAATAGAAACAGATTACACTAACACTTAAGACTGACTGTTAAGTGGACCAAAGATAATCAGATTTATTTCATAGCAGTACCTACGGCAACAGAACTCGAACTGTAACACCACTGTTACATTTTTCTCGGTACGCTGCAACCACACTATGTACATGACCTCATTTTCTATCAAGTTACGATTATAAACTACATAACCAAAATTTATTGTGTAGCAAACTAGCAGTGAATCACGCCGGGAAGCAAAGGTTTTGTAAACCACTATTAAGTCTCTAGTGACTGCCTAACCAATAGTTCATCGCACCGTCATCGAAGTTATGCAATTGGCTTTAATCCGACTAGAAATGAAAATGCAACAAGCCCAGATTATCCACTGCTCCTCTGTGCTCTGTGAGGGAAAACAGTGACTCAAAAGGTAGGTCATGTTATTGAAAATGGAACGGAATTCCTTAAAAATGTTGTTAATTTGTGCTATTTTATGGGATAATCCAAATGCAAAGTTAATCCTGAATATGATTTTTTCACTTCCTAATCCACGTTCTGAGCTCATGTGGCAGCAGCCATTAATTAGGTAAATTCTTTATACAATACTTCTTTTATACCCATTGTAGTTACTTTAAATTCCTTTGTACAAGGAAAAGAATAGACTTGGACTGAATTTTAGTGAATGATTCTGAAGTTCAAACGACGGCTAAATAATTGTCTTCCACGACAGCCGACTAATGGGTAAACTCCATTTTCACGAACTATATCTCACGACAAATTCTGCTGTTCCTAAACCTTTACTCGAAAATTTAGTGATAAATGACGACCGAAAGTGGTAGCATCGTTTTGCACTCGGAAGTATCTTCTTTGATGTAGAGGAATTGGTTTCATTCAAATGCTCTGAATTGCCATTCCCAGCCTTCTATCAGCCATTACGAACTTCCAAATGCCTCATTTCCTAGTGTTTGCAATAGGATTGGATTATGCTCTTCATATTATAAAGGTTAGAATTTATGTGCTGTTGTCTGTTTCACACAAGTAAAGTGAAATAATCACATTTCACTTAAATCTTTCATGTACGCTTAGCATATGATTTTCTAACCGCAACGCAGCCCTCTGAAAGCACAATTACAAACCGATATTACATACATTGAAATTAGAGGCGTAAAAATAGGGTGTTCTGTGTCTAATGATCGGCATTTGTGGATTTTAAAGAGGATATTTAATGACAATGTTTCGAAATGAACAATATACGAAATTTAACTAACACGTTTACATATTTTCTGTATCTAATGGGAAACTTAATAACGCTTCCGACCTGAATCTATCCTGTGTGGCAGTTTTGCGTGCATGGTTAACCAACTTTTATTTAACAAACGTATTCATAGTTTTATGAGAGACGCCTGTAGATAACTTTTAAGTCTCCGAAACGAGATTTTGTAACATGATTCCATGCAAACTCTAACCTAATCCTGCTAATATGTTTATGTTGGTGAAATTACAAACGCTCGAATCTACGTGTAAAATATTTGACTTATTATTTATTTATATATTTATTACATCAGGAAGACCTATTTGAACATGCGCCTTTATTACTAATCACTAGTTTTTGTGCTCAGTATTTCAAATTTTGCCTGTACTATACTCCAACTGGGCGATCCATTCAGCTTTAATCTCTTCCCTGCAGCTAGAGACAACGTGCTTCAGAGTATGCTCATCATGGTATTGAGCGTATGGCGTGGGGAGGAAAACTGGCAAAGTCAGATTGTCTGAATGGTTACGTGACATGCTTTATATGTCGTAATGCGATTGCGAGCGACTGACAGATTTTAGGTGGGTTCGCCTAAGAGGTCCCCTAGTCAGCTAATATTCTAAAGAGAGGTTCACATCCAGTAGCGACAAGGAAAGACAGCAAAGGACTAAGACTCGTGTCGATAGTTGCAAATTTTTGCTGTGCTCTGGAAGAAACATGACTACTTTTAGACTCTGCTGAAGTCATTCAAAGGATTATGGTAGCCAGTTTCATATACAGATCCTTCGTGAAAGTGGTATGCGTACAAGTTTATAAGCAGCATCTGTATCATGGGTCATACACCAACTTTAGATTTGTTTGCAAGTAGTTCATCGAATAAGCACTGAATTTGCAGAGGAATGTAAAGCCGTTGTCTTTAGATTCTGTACGTATTTTGTTTGTGTGGAGACTGGAATACTGTATAATTCATCTAGATTCCGTAACATACAAATCTTGGGAGAAGGTGGTACAAATTTATTAGGACACATATGTGACACGACAAGCAGTACGTCATACAGGACTTGCAAAATTTCAGTATATGTTGGGCAATGTATTTAAAAAAATACAATGAGGAAGGAAACCAAAATTTGCTTTTGTGGAATTATTGCAGTTTATGTACTATCCTGCGCCAGTGAAACATGGACCCTTCCCAAACAGTCGATGTATAAAGTTCAAGGGTCTGAAAGGAGACACCTCAGAGATGTGAAACTACGTACAAAATTAAATATAAGAAGAGATGAAGATATCAGTAAGCCATTCAGTGAGGTACCCTTAGTAGGGAAATTGTCAGAGTGGCGGTTTTCACGACAAGCCATATAAAATATGTGCCTTGTGGAAGTAGAAGTCCTGGAAGACCCGAGAGGAGATGCGACGAATAAGGCTGTCCCTGAAGGCGGAAAACGCATCCGACTAATTACTGAAAATGAAGAAGATGGTACAAGCGATGATGAGTTCCAAAGAGCTGGTCAAACAAGGCAGAAGCATTAGAGCATGTTCTTTCAATATTTTCTAGAAAGCATTGGAAGAAGTGGCATCCAAATTATTAGCTATGAGACTGCAGAAATACCATCTCACTTTCGCAAGAATATCGTCTACACATAACCGAAAACAGCAAAACTAGATAAGTGCCAGAATTATTCGACAATAAATTTAACAGCGCCCAAGGAACTTATAAGTGTGACGTACAGAAGAATGATCGGTTTGGTTTTGGCAAAGTTAGAATCACCAAACCGCTGCGCTTAGTAACAAACGCAAGAATAAAGGCAAATAAAAACACGATCACATCGTCAACTCGGAAAAAGAAATTTCGACCCAAGCCTGGTCAGTAAAATAGCTATAAACTGTAAGATGAAGTATCATATGAACGATATGTAGAAGAGAGAGAAAAGGGATTAAAGACAGAAGGACACGATCTGGAAAAGGTATATGGCAGAATGCTATGTTTGTTTCGTACTATTCAACCAGACCATCCCAAGAAGCATTGACGAAAATAAAAGAAAAATTTAGGAGTTGGTTGAAAATTCATCGTGAAGGAACGTCACATTCAATACTGACATTGCTTTCTCAGTGAAAGGGGGGAACAATTACGGGACTTTTGAATTGAATTAATAGTCTGACAACAGAAAATTGATTGGCTGTACACCAAGGAAAGAGGAGAGTAACGAGGAATAGCAGAAATGTGCTACTCGTAGTAAAGAAAATAAGGGAATTCAGCTGCCTTGGAAGCATGATGGACAAAGCAAGGTGAATATAAGTACTAGACTAGGACATGGAGGAAGGATGTTCCTTGCTAAAAGAAAAACTTGGGCCTTAATTTGGATAGACTTATATGAGGAAGCAAAGCATGGACCCTGAAAAAATCGAAGAGTTCGAGGTATGTCAGAGGAGGATATGAAAATTAAGTGGAATGATAAGATACGGAATACGCAAGGAAAGTAAAGCGTGGGGTACATTGAATGGGGCTACATGATGATAGGACATTAGTTAAGACAGCAGGGAATAACTTCCACGGTACTAAAAGGAGCCCCAGAGGACCAAAAAGATAGTGAAAAAAGGCATTAAAATATACATGATAAATTGTTGATCACTTTGGTTGTAGGTGCTGCTCTGAGAGAAAGTTGTGGTGATGCATCTGCGACGGCACGCTTACGGCTCTGCTCTACATGGTGAAATATGAATGCTGTTTTTTGAATTAGGTACTCATTAGTGTTCATGAATCAGTGAAACATTACTGAGGCACTTTTGGTGACACTGAATCGAGTCTAACGTAGTCACTAGTATTAAATCTGGAATATTTTATGAATTATTTTCAGCTCGAGTGTGTTTACAGAAAAATTCTGAATAAAAACGCAGCCAGTCACAATTTTCTTTCATCTCCTATTAAATTAACTGGTACATCTTCAAGTGCAAATCGTCTAATATATGACTTAATTTTCTCTAGAGTGATTTGAACTGTGTTTTCCCCCTTATGAGAACGTTGGACGTTAAGTTTCGTATTTCGGTATCAAGTATGGAAAATATGTGAGAAACAGTGGAAGGAAAATACAGTGAGAAACTTATCGAAAAAAAAGGAAGAGCATTTTTAACTTTTTGAGGTCAGCATAAATTCATAAAATTCAAAAATCATTCATTGGGTTAAAAACCATCTTCCTTGTTTGTTCGGTCAGTTTTCCATTTTTTCTATTGTTTCACACACATTTTCCCCACTCAATTCACGAGATACAAATCTTAACATCTAACTTCTCCACCAAAGGAAAAAGATTTTCACCTCACCCAAGAGCAAATGTAACTTACGTACTAGACGATTTGATCTTGAAGATGGGACCACAGGGTCCGAAATGCATCGTCGAATTTAACAAAAAACACGAAAAAGAAACGTGACTAAAGGGGTCTTTATTGAAAATTTCTATGTATTGAATGCAGTCACGTCCACAGCTGCAAAATATTGATGATTTTAAATCGACTGTGATTAGTATCATTGCGATTATATGACTCAAAAATCCGTTTATTCATTGCTGTATATTATTCTCAGAAAATAAACAGTTCAGAAAAATAGAACTTTCACCCATAATGCCAATTCGTAATTTGTCCATTTATGGTCAGTTTGTGTAGTTTCCATTCCTCATTGAGCGTGGTAGTCGAGTCTGCAGGAGTGTTTATCCTGATGCTCGGACCGCATGTTCCCACTGCAGGAAGCGCAGGCAGGAGGCGTGCGCGGCATGCGAGGCCGGTGGTCGCATTCCGGACAGGGCCGAGGGGCGTCGAACGCTGCCAGTACTCGGCGAGGGCCGTTTCTTGCTCCGCGCAACGCTCGCCTTGCCACCCAACTCCCAACGTTACATAGACGTAATTATACTGGGAACTTCCTCCTCCCGTTTACTTGGAAACCCATTTTGTTTTATCGTTTTGTATCTGCTTTGAGGTATACATACACTGTATACTGTCATATGAACAGTATCCTGACACCTAGTTGTGGAATGATAGTGGGTGTATCCATCCTCCGCCCTTATGACGGCTTAACTCTTTTCGAGACAGTTTTAGTGAGGAGTGCGAATGTCTGTGAAGTAGCGGCAGCCAAGTCCTGCGCAAGAATTGAAACTAGAGAAAGTTAGTGATGATAGGCGCTGGAATCTGGAGTGATGTCTACGTTCTGACTCATCCCAAATATGTTACCTTGGTTTCGGATCGTATTTATGGGCAGGGCAGTTCATTTCCGGAATGCTACTGTCCGTAAACTACTGCTTCACAGATGTTACTTCATGATAGGACGCATTGCTACGCTAATAGAAAGAATCTTCGTCTCAGAATTTTTCCACTATTGTAGGTAGCACAGAGTTCTGTAAAATTGGATCATATCGTTTACGCCCAATTTGTGTACCAACCCTAACCACGAAAATCATTCCCATTCCGCAACACCATCTCCTCCCTGCTTCACTGTTGGCACTACCCATGAAGCCACGTAACATTCTCTACGCATTCGCCTAATCCAAACACCTTTATCTGTCTGCCACAGGGTACGGAGTGATTCATGGCTCGTAATGATTATTTTCTAGTCATTCATTGTCCAGGTGTGTTGCTCTTTGCACTACCTCAAGCGTTGCTTACCACTTACTAAATAAGATCACAAAGTATTCCTATTCCTTATATATGAATGACCTTTCACTTAACATTCAACAAGCAGAACCGGTACATTTTGCAAACGATGCTAGTGACATAATAAATCCAGCTGGACAGAAATCCACTGATGATATTGTTCATGATGTTTTCTCAAAAAATTATTAAGTTGTTCCTTGAAAATTGACTCTAACTTTTCAGCCAACACACTTTATTCATTTCTGTACACCAAATATAGTCATACCACTAAGTGATGTAGCACATGGAGTCACTGAATAAGACAGAATGCTATAAATATTTGGGTGTACATAACGATGAAAATTTGAACTGGAAGGAGCATATTATGAAACTATTAAGTTCAACTACTTCTGCTCTTAGTATAACTACCAGCCTTGGACACAAATGAATCAACATCCTGACATATTTTACGTATTTTCACTCAATAACGTCTCATGGAATAATTTATGGGATAACGCAACACCTACAAAGAAAGTACTGACTGCACAAAAGCGGTCAATATACTATAGAATAACACATCGTCTTCACCCGCTGTCGCCATGTAGGTACTGGTTTAATGAGACTGACATTTAACTGCAGAGTAAAAGTACGTATATGTGCTAATGAAATTTGTCATGTATAAATAATTCATCACAATGTGAACAGTACAATAATGTACATAACTACTACACCGGAGAATAAAATTATCTTTATGGCCCATTATTAAAGCAGTCAGTGTCACAGAAACGATTTCAATGTGCAGTAACAAAAATTATTGATTTTTTGCCCAGTATAAAAACCTGACAGGTAGCATACTGAGTTTTAAATCTAACCAAAAACCCATTTTCCTGGACTACTCCTTCTATTCCAAGGACGAATTTATATTTAAAAATGGATAGCCCTTAAATAATGCGTGTTTAAGTGTAGTTTTGAGAGTAGAACTAAGAATGACATATTCATCGATGTTAACACTAACCATTTATACATTTCTATAAACTGACTCTTTCCACGTCATTTCGCTAAAAGAATGGTTCGAATTACATATGGATCATGCAACTAACGAAGTATAGAGTTAGTGGCTTACGAGAAGATGCTTGCTCATTGTCACCATTTCATCACAACTCACTTGTGCTTCTTCATAATATGACCGTTCTTACAATCACCTCCCTCCCCAACCCACACGCAATGTTCGATGTTCCCGGTCATCCCTCAATACATGAGGTCTGCCAGGACTTGGTTTACCTGCTGTGGTTGCTTCGCGTTTCCACCTCACGGTCAAATCACCAACATTAGACTTGGGCTGCCTTAGAAGGGCTGAAATATGCCTGGTGGATTTACTTACCCAAGCGACATCTAATGACAGGTCTACGTTAAATGTCACTGGGAATTGCCTGAGAGATGGCTGTTACATCACTACCTTCAAAGTTCTATTTTACTTTCTCTATAATTTACTTCGTAAAATAATAACTTTTTATATTTCCCGTTGGAAAACTGCTATGAATAGCGAGAGTGAACTTGTGTTCCAGGCGACGTTACCATCCGCAGGTATTTTCGTTCTGTCGGCAGGCAAAATGCTGCTTACAAATTTCGACCTGTAGTTAATTTAATCGTTTTTTTCCTTTGGCGTAGAGTATCAAACGTTCTCGGTCTTGTATAATTGCTGTTCTGTTAATAACCAATTACCCTACTACTATTACTACGTGATCAGGCCCAGTGGACCGCACGCATCTACAAGTTTCCTCCTCCACTGTATTCTGTCTATTGCTGCTATCCGCCATCCGTTCATATCTATTGACACTAGGTTTAAATCTTCATGGAGTCCATCCCTCCAACGCTTCTTGGGTCTCCCTGACGGTCTCTTTCCTGTAGGTGTGAAATCCAGGAGCTTCCGAGGCCCTCTGTGATCCTCCATCCGGGCCACATGGCCGGCCCACTGCATTCGTTTGGCTTTGACAGTTCCTGCTATGTTGGACTGCTGGTATAGTTCCTCAAGCTCTTGGTTGTATCTGATCCTCTTACCCGCACTTTACGTAACGCGTACACTATGCGATCGAAAGTATCCGGACACCTATTTGAAAATGACCTACAAGATCGCGGCGCCCTCCATCGGTAACGCTGTAATATTATATGGTGTTGGCCCACCCTTAGCCTTGATGACAGCTTCCACTCTCGCAGGCTTTCGTTCAATCAGGAGCTAGAAGGTTTCTTGGGGAATGGCAGCCCATTCTTCACGGAGTGCTGCACTGAGGAGAGGTATCGATGTCGGTCGGTGAGGCCTGGCACGAAGTCGACGTTCCAAAACATCCCAAAGGTGTTCTATGAGATCCAGTTCAGGACTCTGTGTAGTCCAGTCCATTCAGGGATGTTATTATCGTGTAACCACTCCGCCACAGGCTGTGCATTAGCAACAGATGCTCGATCGTGTTGAAAAATGCAATCGCCATTCCCGAATTTCTCTTCAACAGTAGGAGGCAAGAAGGTGCTTAAAACATCAGTGTAGGTCTGTGCTGTGATAGTGCCACGCTAAACAACAAGGGGTGCAAGCGCCTACATGGAAAACACACCTACACCATAACACCAGAGACTCCGAATGTTATTGTTGGCTCTATACACGCTGGCAGATGACGTTCACCAGGCATTCTCCAGGCCTAAACCCTGTCATTGGATCACCACATTATGTACCGTGATTCGTCACTCCACGCAAAGTT
The DNA here is from genome assembly GCF_023864275.1 of Schistocerca cancellata. Lineage (NCBI taxonomy): Eukaryota > Metazoa > Arthropoda > Insecta > Orthoptera > Acrididae > Schistocerca > Schistocerca cancellata. Next base: position 224,438,936 of record NC_064628.1, read on the forward strand.
TTTCCACTGTTCAATCGTCCAATGTTTACGCTCCTTACACCAAGCGAGGCGTCATTTGGCGTTTACTGGCGAGCTGTGTGGCTTATGAGCATCCTCTCGACCATCAAATCCAAGCTTTCTCACCTCCCGCCTACCTGTCATAGTACTTGCTGTGGATCCTGATGCAGTCTGGAATTCCTGTGTGATGGTCTGGATAGATGTCTGCCTCTTAGGCACTACGACCCACTTCAACTATCGGCAGTCTTTGTCAATCAACCGACGACGTCGGCCCGTGGGCTTTTGTGCTGTACGTGACCGTTCACGCTTCTACTTTACTATCACTTCAAAAACAGTGGACCTAGGGATGCTTAGGTTCTGGAAAACTCGCGTACATACGTATGACACAAGTGACACCCAATCACCTGACCATGTTGGAAGTCCGTGAGTTCCTCAGAACGCCACATTCTGCTCTCTCACGACATCTAATGACTACTGAAGTCGCTGATACTTAGTACCTGCCAGTAGGTGGCAGCACAATGCACCTAATATGAAAAACGGATACCTTTGATCACATAGTGTATGTGCAAGCGGAAGACATGTTTCATTATATTCAGTTGATTTCACAAAATAGTTACATGCAAAAATACTGAAACAATCTTACCTTTGTCGATTCCCCTGTCACTTATTTGCTATTTAACTAGATTAAGTAACAGAAAAACTGTAGCCATTACACGACCTCACAAAGTAATGAGTAATAGTTGATGTATACAATGACCCAGTCCAATAGGTTTCATATCAAGATTAGTTCCCCTTATTCTAAATATTACGTATCCTCTTCTGTGCATGAACATTTGCAGAGAATATGGTAGGTTCTGATGTAGCTGCACCTTGCAGAGACGCTGTCTGTTATTCTACAGAAGTGTATTTGAGAGGGTTTTCATATTAGACTGTTACAGTTACTGTGCAGGGTCTGCATACCCATTACATTGTGACCAACTGTAAGTCGAGTCGCTACAGCGCACTCAATATTGTTAACGTCTTAAAAATGTCTTTTCATGTTCACTCGCGTTCAGTTCATTATTGCTACACTTGCTGGTTTTTCCAGTCCGCGGTTTAATGTAGATGTGTTATGTTCAAGCAACCCTTTTTTTCTATTAGTGAAGTCAGACTGTGTTCCTTAATTAACTACAAGGCATTGGGCTGCGGGTAAAAGTTATATAGTTGGTTTCTGTTTGTTTTCGAACGTTGAAACGTGTTTAGTAGTCTTGTGCGACTTTGGATACCAGAGTCTTTTACAAGGGCCTGAAAATTATTTGAGCGAACAGTCAGAAAGCAATGGAGGAAGTACTGTTCACAGTCTTCTGTCCACAGGTGCACTATTTAGCTCACCGAAACTAAAATAAAATATTCTAACACTGAGAATCATGCGAGTAGTTAGGAAGTGTGACAACAAATAAAAGTCTACTGTTGTTTAACTGAGAAGTATATTCTAATAAAAATTCACATGCACTACTATTAATTTTGAACATTATTAAAGTTTATCCTGTCATACTCAGCCCCCAGTCAGGCGTGAGACGATTTCTACTCTTTGTTCCTAATTACAGGAAGTCAATAACTCGCATTATGAGTTGACAATAATCAGAGAAACTTAACACGCAGCATGCGAAACACAGAATCGAAAAAGAGATCTGGACATTCTAGTTAAATTATCAATCGTCTTAAGTTCACTTTTACACAGTGCCGCAAGGTATAAACGATGACTCACTTGATGGAAAAACGATTGTATCAGTCTTCAGTAACACCGTACAAGGCTATTGGACACCAACATTGATAGGACCATTGAAGAACTTAATTACTGGATCATGCTGTGACTTGAAATCTGTGAAATTTGCCTTAGTTTTGCATAATCTGACCAAGTATTTTAACAGTATTTAAACATTGATCCTACACAATATCATTGTGCAATATTTTAGTATTCGGCAAAAGAGATTCTGATAAGAGCTTGGATCCCTACAATGTGTCATGATGGAACATGGTTATTTCTAAAACAGGATGTTATGAGTCACTTAATACCAGCAAGTCCATCATTAAGACAGAGCTGACCACTTACATTCTGACCGGCCGATTCTGCTGTTACTGCTTTTATACTAACAACACAATCTTCCCAGCATCCTCCTATAGCAGCGGGTCATCTCTCGTGACATGTAGTGCTCAATTCTGCTTTGCCAGTTGGTGTCTGGATACTTTAGCCACAGAACGTAAGGTAGGGGACCAAAATTTCGTCATCTTACGACCTTTATACGCCCTGAACGGGTATGGAAAAGGCTACAAATTGATACACATTCCTGAATTTATACTCCTCTCGTTTGCAAGCTACTATTCAATTTTTTATAACATACTAAACACAGTATTTGACATAAACGTTAACACTCCAAAATCAGAAATATGACAAAGGTTTTGTAATTTTATCCCCCATAAAACTTCTCAAAAAATACAGTTAATTGAAATGTATTTTTCCAGACAATTTCACTATTATAAATTACTTGTGAAAGGCCATAAATGAACAATTTGTCAAGCTATTTACAGCCTACTAAAGACGTGTCACATATTAATTTGCTGGAGACAACGGAGAACCAATAGCCAATCCATCCGTTATTTCATAAAATTTACGCTATACTAGGAGTAGGTGATCGTCATAACATGTCAGAATGTGTCCTCCAAAGAAACTTTTGGAAATAGATCACATCCAGGCTGAGTAAAATATTGTTTGGGACAACTCCCATCTGTTTAATTTTGTCAACGAGCATGTGAAAGTTTTTGGTGATATTCACAGCGGCCATATATCGGAGTCATCAACTTAGTTAAATATTTGGCCGGCCTGTAGGCAGGAGAACTAATAGCGGTAACAACGGGCCTCAGTGGAATACCTTCATTGTGGGATTTAGATAAACCGTACAGCCTTGCAGGTCTAGGAGCTTGCGCTCAAAGATTTTTGATGACGTCGTCAGGTAGGCCAGAATCCTTCAGGAGCTCCACCGTTTTCCTGCAGTATGACAGAGTAGGGTCCCGTTTCAGACATTTGTACCTGTTGAAACTTCCTGGCAGATTAAAACTGTGTGCCGGACCGAGACTCGAACTCGGGGCCTTTGCCTTTCGCGGGCAAGTGCTCTACCAACTGAGCTACCCAAGCACAACTCACGCCCCGTCCTCACAGCTATAATTCCGCCAGTACCTCGCCTCATACCTTCCAAACTTCGCAGAAGCTCTCCTGCGAACCTTGCAGAACTAACACTCCTGGAAGAAAGGATATTGCGGAGACATGGCTTAGCCACAGCCTGGGGGATGTTTACAGAATGAGATTTTTTTTCTCTCTCTGGAAACATCCCCCAGGCTGTGGTTAAGCGATGTCTCCGCAATATCCCTTCTTTCAGGAGTGCTAGTTCTACAAGGTTCGCAGGAGAGCTTCTGTAAAGTTTGGAAGGTAGGAGACGAGGTACTGGCAGAAGTAAAGTTGTGAGGATGGGGCGTGAGTCGTGCTTGGGTAGCTCAGTTGGTAGAGCACTTGACCGCGAAATGCAAAGGTCCCGAGTTCGAGTCTCGGTCCGGCACACAGTTTTAATCTGCCGGGAAGTTTCATATCAGCGCGCACTCGGCTGCAGAGTGAAAATTTCATTTGTACCTGTTATCTTCCAACAATGATGGCATTTTTCTTTTGTACTGAATACTATTAAGAACGACTGTGGCATTTCCCTGGTCAGACGGAAACATCCAAGATCTTCATCTTTCCGCAATGCACAGAGCCCCTCCCCCTCTGCTAGGCTGATACTAGATTTGGGCGGCTTGGGTATGGCTAAAATGCGACCAGTGGTAAGTCTTATGTCGTCCACATCGTCTTGTGAAGATGCCACACAGCGGTGAGGTCCTTGAAGAATTGTCGTCGACATATCAACCCTCTCCTAGTCGAGGAAAGAGAGGACTGTAGATATGAGAGGCGGTAATTGTGTGAAACCACGTGTGCATTAGTATCGAGTTTGTGCCCCGTATGTCTTATCCTTTGTTTGTCGATGGACAGTCTCGTATTCTGTAAATTATTATCCAATCCTGCCGTCTTACATGATGTCTGACCACATCAAACTTGGGAACGATCTCCTTATACCGACAGCGTTCCAGAAAAGTCAGATTACTCCCTAACTGTGCATATTTCGCGCGCAACTTCTCCAGTTGACGAATCTGGCGCGCAATGTCCTCCACGTAGAGGATAGTTATGTGAGAGGTGGAGAAATCTGCAGTTGCCGAGCACCTGACCTCTAACGAAACAAAAGTTTTGTCCGAGGCCTCCACATACCGTGACTGTAAGCAAAGAGGCTGTGGAAATGAAAATCTTGAACCGTAACAGGAGATATCATCTTAGCGATGAGTCAGCTCTCGATGCAGAGAAGAGCAAGATATATTCGTCGCAATGTTTATGCTACGATGGGAGCTTTGGTGGCACCATTGGAGACGATGACACCATCTGCAACAGCATGATGTAATTATCGACTAATCAGAAGCCGTCTTCGGACCACCATAGCAGCAGTTTGACAGTGAGTGGCTCCTGATAAACAGGATGGAGGTAATTGTCGAAATCTCGAGGTTTTACCCTACATTGACGTGGCAAAAAGTACAAGAACTGCTGTCAGTTGACTTCGTTCTCATATTTCCACAGGGATAGTTCACAATGTCACTGTATAAAGCTTGAATACGTAGCCAGCGCTGTAAATAAATGGATAGGTCTTCAGATTTCACCCTGAGTGCTGCCTCGTTGTGTACTGATGTGGTAGATAACACCAGACCAAGACAGTAAATGTCTGTCTGGGGGAGAATGTGACGGGTTATAAACTATAGTCATCTGAGTATTGGTGTATGGCATTGCATTCTTACTGAGTAAACCGCACTTTAACACACTTCATCAGGTTCTTTATTTTCATCACTGCACGCCAGTCACCATCTGCCTCTGTGCTTGTGTACAGATGCTTTGAGTTAATATCATTTAAATTTAAATTATATGTAGATGTGAATAGCAGTAGCACATTAGAAGCAACTGATATCTTCTCATCTACTATGTCCACACTCTATCCTTGCAATATCACTGGAATATTCAGCATTACAATGCGTAAATGTGTATATAGTAGTCCAGTACTGTTTGCGTCCACCAGTGCTCTACTGTGAGTCATGGCCAGGTACATCAGTGCTCTGCTGCTGGGTGTCTTCATCACTCAAATCGATTAGTGTCACAGACAATAGGAGATCCTTGTTCTGCTCCAACATGCTGACCTGGTAGGCTACAGGATCCCATGGGTCAGGTGATGCTGCTGCTGCTGCAGGTCTTGACGAGCTGGCCTACTATACTGCTGCAAGTCTGGACAAGCTGGAGAGCACTGCCACTGCATAATCCCCTTCTGATGTTGAACAAAGAAGAAGAAACCATTGCATGCAATACTAATAACAGCAACTAGCGACATAAACTGAAAGACATCGATGTAATATTGTTAAGCAGAGTGTACTTGCTTTTCTACTTCTTCCTGTTCTGCTGGGAGGCACTAGACAATATCGTCTGCTGCCTCATGGTCCTTCCACTGACTGAGTGCAACTGAGACCAGTGAACTATCCTACCTGCCTTATATCCCTGATGTCACGTAATGTGACTCGTTGTAGTATTGCCAGATTACATCTCCTGCCCTCTAATGAATATATTTTGAACTAGCTCAGTTATGTCGGTAGGTAGACAGTGCCAGTACAAGGAACCACCTGTAAAGCTGCGAGGTGCATCTCCAAGCCATGGCACTGCATCACCTTTATTTACTGAAGAAATTATCGTTATAATCCAGTCCTCAAGGAGAAAGCTATGGGTCGAGACCTCAGCTTCATAGTTCCAGCTGACACAGTTACATAGGTCCTCTCTATCCATCACCACCATTTCACCATTTTAACATATTGTGATCACCACTAAAGCCCACAGTCGACTGAACTTTTCCTAGAGCGCCCCCATGTGGTGCTTTTGCGAGAACACATATGTCCACAGTTAGAATTTTGGACTAATTTCTCATCAATTTCTGTTATTTCTGGCCAATCGTGAAGGGAGATGGGAGGAGTTGGGAGGAGGAGGTGATTTCCTAGGGTAGAGAGGGGGTTGATGAACTCAGTTAATTAACTTGAAAAATTATTTGATGTCAATTTGATATCAAAACTGAACCAGAATGCCCTTTTTCCAGCTACTGTCATTGCCTGCTATAAAACCTCCACCATCCCTAATCTCATTCTCAGATTTAGGCCATTATTTCTGCATTACAGATATTGATGGAAGGCAAGCTCTATTAAGTTTCAGGATGCTCTGATGAATTCAATGTGAGATAGGCAATGATCAATTCAGTGCAGATACTCGAATCTGCGAAATGCCACCAAGAATGAAGATAATGGGCCAAGGGCACTACATCATTAGTGCATGGATAAGTTGAGAATTTGGGTTTGACAGGAGATATACTAGGGTAGTCCATGCTGTTGTGGCGAACAATGTGTTTGTATGACTTAGGGTAACAAATTATCTCAACGAACAACGCCATGTATTACTTAGGTATCACCTTTAATGATACCCTCATACCTGGAACGTCCAAGCTATGAGAAGCTGAAAACTGATCTGATCCCTACCTGAACTGAACATAACCAATAATGGAATCTATTCCCACTCAACAAACATTTGGATATACTTGTCAATAAAAGACCTGCTAGTCAAGGCTCTCATATATATATTTAATTTCTACGACTCCCTTCGGTTTCCTAATCATTAACCCTTTCACACCCTCTCACAGCTCTAGGATAGTCATACTGGGAACAGGATTTGATAGTGGCCAAGGCCTCAAGTGGTGTTTTTCTTTGTTTTGTTTTCACCAAATGACCAAAATGGTGCTGCCAGATATTCCTTCCCTTTTCTTTGAAATCCTTTTCTACTCACCATGGGAGCGTAGAAAATGAAGACGAAGAAGAAAAGGATAGCCAAATGGTAAGGAAAAATAACGAAGAAAAATGGGGTAGCGTGTCTGCCTAGTAAGCAGGAAACCTAGATTCTAATCCGTTAATATTCAGAGAACAGTAAATTGTTCCTAGGACTGATGGGTATGCCCATGATCTTCTAACGTTGTTGCATCTGATGATGCAGCTTTAGGTCGCAAAAACAGTTGTGTTTTTGCGAACATCACTTTTACCAGCTGAGTGTAGTTCTTCCTAACATAATGCCCACCACCTATTCTGGTTGCTTGGAATATAAAATAGTTTACGTTAGGCTACTGTCGCAATACCTGAAACCACATCACATTTAGCCTGTAACTATACCTACTGGAGCCTAATGGAACGATCTGAGTCACATCATATCCCACCTCCTTCAATTCACCAACACCCACACTGTCTTGTCCTCAAGTGCTCCATTCCCAGATACCCAGATAGGAAACCAGCCCCTAACCTCCTGGCAACCTCGTGATATTCCCATACCTCAGCCTTCCTCCATCAGACCTTTCTGATACCATCTCTGCTCAGATTCCTACTAAATCCATATATCCTCAGATGCTCCACTCTCCCTCCATAAGCCGTATTGCTTCTCAGTGCATCCCAGAGTTTACATCTCTCTTTCCTTCTGACTCATTACTGGGATAAACTCACATGCCACTGGAAAATGTTGTGACACATTAGAAATTTGCTTGCTGTCAAAAAACGCTTGGACTGGCGCAGACGTGCTCCACACTCAATACTAATCTCCCAGTTAACTCCAGTTACTGGAAAGCTTTCTACCGACTTATTGGAAACCATCCTATTCATCACTACCCAATCCTTCTCAACATCCTTCCCTTACCTGACGACCTAAGCAAAGCCAATCGTTTGACATCGAAACTCTCTGATATCTTCTCCAACCCTGACGATCCTCATTTTCACTTCTCTCAGTTTCCTACTGTCCACGAATTCACAGACTGCTTAGTAGCAGCCCTGGCTCCCAACTACTGGTATTTGAGTAACATACCAGAAACAGAATTAAACACTCTAATCAAAGCACGGGATATGAAACAAGTACTTTACATGATGACCATATTACGTGTCGACACCTCAATGAATGCCCTTTTTGTTTCCTAATCACACTTGGCACAATGTGTACCATTATCCTCTACACAGGCTAATATGGCAACCTGTGGATAACCTCCAGAATTTTCTTTCTTGCAAACCGAAGAATCCCCCCACTGATATCTCCTTGTAGCACACTATCTGCTTCACTTTAGTGTATATCAAGATCATTGAATCCATCGTCTCCCAATGCATCTGCACCAATCCCACGTGTTCCAGTTACCGAGTGTGATGATCAACTCCTTAACCTCACCCATCTCCTATCCCAACAGGTCAACAGCCTTAAACCTACCATATTTGTTCCCTTGACCTAGAGAAAGCATGTGGCTGCATAGGACGTTTTGGTCTCCTTTTCAGACTCCAGACTTATGTTCTTCCAATCAACTGTGTCTGCTTTATTGAATACCTTGTCACCATTCTACGTCATTGTTAACAAGATCCCACTACAGTAGTGTCCTGAGAGTCTATTGTCTCCCCTCTCCTTTACCTCTTATACACTGCAGATATGCCCAAACCACTTCCTCCTATCTGCCTCCTTCAGTATGCTGTTGACGCCATATTCCTTGCCATCTATCCTATCCTCCAGAAATCCCAACCATTCCTCCAAATCCCCCTCTGTCAGTCTAGGTACCATGTAACAAATGAGTCCTTAAGGTTAACCCATCAGTAACCTAGGCAATAAGAAACTTCCTGGCAGAGTAAAACTGTGTGCCGGACCGAGAGTCGAACTCGGGAACTTTGCCTTTCCGGGCAAGTGCTCTACCGACTGAGCTACCCAAGCACGACTCACGCCCCCTCCTCACAGCTTTAATTCCGCCAGTACCTCGCCTCCTACCTTCCAAACTTTACAGAAGCTCTCCTGCGAACCTTGCAGAACCATCACTCCTGGAAGAAAGGATATTGCGGAGAAATGGCTTAGCCACAGCCTGGGGGATGTCTCTAGAATGAAATTTTGACCCTACAGCGGAGTGTGCGCTGAAATGAAACTTCCTGGCAGATTACAACTGTGTGCCAGACCGAGACTCGAACTCGCGACCTTTGCATAGGCAATAACTATCAGACACACCAACTCAGTCAGTTTAGTTCCCAGTGTAACCAATGATTCCTTAAGATTAACCCCTCCTAAACCTAGGCAGTAATTATCACACACATCACCTGCAATTTTTATTTCCACAACTTCTACCTCATCATTTATTACTCTCCATTGCAGATACCTAAAACACTAAAATACCTTGGACTAATCTTCAACTAGCAAATCGTGTGGAAACCTTACCTGCTAACGATTCAGCATAAAGCCCGCAATAGATAAAGCTACTGAAACTACTAACCAGCTGAATATGGGGATTACATCAGTCCGCTTCCATCCATGTGCACAAATCCATGATCTAACCCTTCCCTTGCTATGCAAATGTTGTATGGATATCAACCTCTCCCAAATTCTACAAGTCCCTCCGGATCCTTGAATTCCATGCACTTTACCTCACTTTCCACATGAATTTATCTTCCCCCAGAAGGATCCTTCACCAACTCATCAAATTCCCACCTCTCATCACTGACTCTGAATACCTCTGAATGGTGTATACCATCTGCAAACTCGACTCCAATAACCCTATCATTTCACCTCTACTTTCCAATCCCCATATGCTGCTGCACTTTTACCAATCGTCCGCCTGCTCTCCAAAAGACACTTCAACCACATCCGTCTCTCAGATTGTAAACTTCACTCCGTCTCTTACCCATACTGCCAGCTGTATGTGCACAACCACCCATTACACCTAATCAAGGCTTCCTCTTCCTTCCCTCTCCACATTTACTTATCCCCATTTTCCCCATATGTCTTTCTTTTCCCACCCCCCTTATCCCAAGAACTTAGTGTCACCAATTCCCCCTCTACTCCACCCCTCTTCTGTCCCAAAAGCCACTTCTACTCCATCTTCCATCTTTATACCCCCACATACGAATCTTCTCCACTGGACAACATCGCTCCCTTTAACAGCAGAGGAGGAGGAGGGGATTAGTGTTTAATGTCATGCTGATAATAAGATTATTAGAGATGAAGCACAAGCTCAGATTAGGGAATGATGGAGAAGGAAATTGACTGTGCCTTATCAAAGGAACCATCCCAGCATTTTCTTTAATTGGTTTAGGGAATCAAAGAAAACCTAAATCAGGATTGCCATAGGTGCATTTGAACTGTTGTCCTCCTGAATGGGACTCCAGGGTTTGCCAACAAATACCCTACCTCTGGACGCATCCTTCCAGTTCTTAGTGACAGACAACTGCTTCTTTTAAATTTCAGTATTTTGGCAGGAGGTTAGAAGTGTTTTTAAATATGTACTTATTGTGTTTTGTTTTGCCTTTTATTTTCATTATATTTAACTAGCAGTAATAACGATCATACATATCTCATACACCTAAAAACTTCAATTTCATTTTTCCTCTCAAAAGAGTTTTGAATTCAGTGATAATATCTCAATTTTTGTTTCTTTTTCATGTAACTAAATTTTACTGTCAATTGGCTGATGAAAAATTTACCTGTACCACTAACAGCCAACCCCCATCAAATATGGGGTCTAGCGAGATAAAAAAAGCTAGAGAATTTTATTCAAATTAATGCAGCCACAGCGTGGAGGGTAAAAATTTTAGAAGGAGACCAAGAGATGAATACACTGAACAGATGCAGAAGGATGTAGGTAGCAGTAGGTACTGGGAGATGAAGAAGCTTGCACAGGACAGAGTAGCATGGAGAGCTGCATCAAACCAAACTCTGGACTGAAGACCACAACAACAACAACAACTACAACAGCAACGCAGCTAGAAAACATGGGAGACTTTATTCAGACATGCCACCGCTGAAGGTTCTGACGACACATATGTTGAAAGTTTCAAGTCTCTAGTTCATTGAAAAGTGATAGTGGTAAACAAAGTACCCGGTGCTACACATCTTACAAGAGAGCGAATTATTGTCAACCCATTCTGACTGAGCTATGTCGAATGTTTCAAGTCCCTGGCTCACCAAGATGTTAGTTAAAAATCAGTTTCAAAATTTGTACCGGACATACTGTTCAGACAAGGAGAGGGCCTGATAAAAATGGATTAAAAACAAAGGAAATCTTTATCCAGCAGTGTATTTCAAATGGTTGAAAAAAACACTGACGATAGGTATATCATATGGGTATTCTCCATGACGATCCTACAATTGTGGGCAGTGTTCGTTGGCCTGGAATATCATGGTCGACTTGTACTATATTTAGGTGTTACTGAAGGTTAATATTCCCTTGTAACTATTATTTGTTGACAACTAATTTTATTTTTCACAGTAAAGTGTGGAAATTAATATACATTCTCCAGTAACATAAGCTGAACTATTTAAAATCTCGTGGAAAGCAGCAGCTTCCTCCTGCATTTTGCCATTAATCGTTTTGTTCGTACTTAGCGTATTCTACCCATGAACCTCTCGCAACCCTCTGTGAGTCGTGGTTCCAGTGGCTTTAACCACTTTGCAATGACGTAATAGTAACAAATACACTAACCACCTTTTCAATTTGTTGGATACATAATATAAAACTACGTTTTTCATTGAATACTGTTTCTTTCTACGTCTGGTCTAACTAATAATTTTTAATGTTGCATTTAATCGTTTTTCTGTTTCAGGATGTCTTTCATTATGACCTCATTTTTGTACATACCTCATGTAATTTAATTTGTTACACTGGCTTCTTTAAAATTACCGTATGCGCTTGTGACTCGAAGTTATTACAGTAATCTAATATGCGTAGATCAATGCTCATGAGATTTATTTAATCGTTACCAAGCCAGTTGCGCATCTTTAGGACGTGTACATCTGCTGCTCCTTCCATTGTCTTGAAGATGTGGTGTACATTACCATGTCTGGGAGAGGTATCAGAGGTTGTACCAAAACCACTGAAATCCTGCATGTACAGGATTTCCTACTATGTTAAGAATACCACAGTCCAGTTTTTTTTTTCAATATCAAAGATAAGACGCAGCTATTAGGCAACAATGGGGTATAAAAAACTACCTGTTCTGATTGTGGCAAGTATTACATTGGTCAGACACAGCAATTAGTCTGTGTGAAAATGAGTGCACCTGAAGGTCGCAGAATTCTGACTCCACATTCCCTGAGAATGTACTGAGTGCTGTCTACAACTACCAGCCAGCGCCCATGTTCCTCATTTAGCAAACAAAAACCATGAACTCAGTCTGCTAGAAGTCCTGGAAATTAACAAACTTGTAGCTCATAGTCCAGACCTAATGTTAAATGACCAAACACTGATTAATATTTCCTTCCTTCTAAAATTTACGTAAATCTCTCAATTTCTCATTACTTCCCGCACTGTATTCCTTCATATCACCCCATTATCCTGTGTTTGGTGAGATCTTTTGTTTTACTGAAATTCCCTATGTAATACATTTATTTTGTAGTTACAAACGTTAAGTCTTTCTTTTACTTGCATTACTTTAAATGTTTAATAGCTATTGAAGTTGTACTTCTATTACCGATTTTATTTTACTTGGTTCATTTATTTAATGCAAAATGTATATGGGCATAGTTTTTGTGTATAGTATTAATGTTATTCCAGTGTGGGCCTTTATATTTGTGCATTGTTCAACTTCCTGCTTTTTAAAAAACAGTAACACCCCACTCTCATACATGGCATTTATTGTATTTTCTCTCACATTCATCCATTTTCCTGCACTTATTAATTTATGTTTATTTTATAAATGTTGCTTAAGTTCTTCATATATTCTATAGTTACAATCGATAATTCTTACTTTTCACAGGTTCGTTTCCCACTCTCCATGTTTTATAGCTCCTGAAGTAACCTTGTCAAGTACTAATTTGATGTTACTGTATTGGTTATTTTTTTAATACATAAACTGTTATGTAGGCATGCTTTTCCACTTTTCTGTTAAAGTTCGATCCTGTTTACTCCCTCTATATCTATTCATAGTCCGACTTTTTACTTTTTACATTGCATTTTCAAAGATGTCACTTACTGTGCATTTGTGCTTCAATCTGCACATCTAACATCTTTCCCAATGTTGTTTCCAACTACTGTAACTTCTTTGGCGACACTAGTCAGTAAACGTCTGATGATAGCATTGTAAACCAAAAGCTGGCTAACATGGTAAATTAATACTCTAGAACAAAAGCAAACTAGCGCATATCATTTATTATATCAAAATACTTTACGGCAAATAACTAACTCGTCAAAATGAATATTTATCGAAAATTTTTCCTACATGATGTCCCAGTTTACAACGAATTTCTTAATTTAAATCGAAAATAGAGCGTTAATCTCATAGTATTAGAATAAGAAACCTTAAGGGAGCATAAGGAAAGGGGATGTGAAACTGGTTTTATTCGACCTAACGACTAGGCCCATGTGGTGCCGTTTTAAATTCTCCTTGTCAGTAATGTGTAAGGACTTCGCTATTGTGTTCATAATCTATTAAACTCTAATAAATGATTCTCGGCAGTAAGTATTCTAATACATCTGAGAAAGATCACCTTTATAGAAGTGATACTCGTAAAATTATCTAGTATTTAACGACGATGAACATTAACAAGCAGGTCACAGAATAGTTTTGTGTTATTAACTGCAATCCATGATCAACGTTTGTCTTGGAAACGTTCATTTTTTTAAGACTGGCGGTGGAAAAAGAAGGATAGAAGGGCAGATGTTTTGGAGAAAACGACCCAGATCTGAAGAAATATTCCTAGCCTACTTCTTTGTACAGAACGTCTCGTCTATACAGTCCATTCAATAAACTTAGCTCACTATTTCAGATTCACATACACGAGGAAAATAATAGATCCTTGCACAGCTGAAAACTAACAATACAGTTAGTTTGGAATGTTTTATAACGTACTGGGATGGTATATCAGGATACTCGGAACGTTATTCGAAGTTATCCTAATTAGATTTGTGGCAATGGTTGATCATCCACCTCAACTACGAGATAATTAGTAGTTATGCACATAAAATACTGTTCGTCCTCGCTATTGACCTCAGAGAATCACATGTAAAACCACTGAACCAGACGAAACACTTTGTCTATAGCCATAACTGTAAATATCTGACAGATTAGAAATTTCACTTAGAACATTAGACACCTTCTTCAATATCATGTCTACCAATCTTGTGACTAAGTGACTTCCACGTACCTAGTAGCATAGAGAGGTAACATCAAGTTCTAGTTAATGGTTCATGACTCTTTAATGTCTTATGATAAATTATGTTGCGCTATTTTTGCCCAAGTCATAATAAACTCCGAGTTGCTTTTATTGCTTGTTGAACTTCCTGCAAACACTTTCTGCTAATGAGTCGCTGTTTAAGTACAAACTTCAGCTCATCATCTTGCAGAGTGGGCTGTGCCTTTAACTTTTAGTTTTCTTTCTGGCGCCGCTCTCTAAAAATAGACGGAAGTTTGTAAACGGATCTTCTTTCCGCTGCTGTTACGGTGGCTGCGGCACCTGCCCACGCGGCCGCTTGTGGTTCTCTCGAGGGATTACCCGCAGATGATTGGCTATCGACCATTGTCCCGCAATTCTTTCGTTGTTCACTTTCAGCAAACTCAGTTCCGATTTTCTTTCAGAGCTCCAAGTACCTTTCAGTTCCCATTTGGACAAGGTTCCAGGCTGACGTCTTTCTCCATGTAAATCTCCGCAAATTTGCTATTTAAAGCTGTGCTTGCAAAAGCAGTTATAAGAGGTAATGTCGCAACTACTGACTGCTTCGTCCACTAGTTTGCCTTATCTTACCGAAATACAGATTAATAGCAAACACAACATACAAGATACAAAGGAATGACAGACATTAGCTGTAAGCGGACATTGGTTGAAAGTGGAAAATTTGTGCTGGACTGTGATTCGAGCCCCGGTCTCCCGTTTATTAGGCGGATGGTATGACCACTGAGCCATCCAGACACAGAGGTAATTGCAAATGCTACCAGTTAGCTAGTAATGCATATCGTGAAAGTTTTCCGCCGTCTGATAGAGATTATTATTAATTTATTGAATTACCTAGTTAGTCTGATATCCCATATTGCAAATAGTTACAAATACTTCTTTTTCGGCCCCTTTTTTTACCTTTGCTGTATGATACGTCAAACACTGCTACACTCACATACCCCAGTGCTATAGCTGCTAAAGGGTTTCCTCTCACATTCAAAAACGTAATTATAAATGTAACACTTCTCAGTTTCCCTAAAGTTTGAGAAGAAGTGTCCACCACTGCTCGTACTAAATCAGTACATGCCTCACACATTTTATTTATCTCCAGCTGTATCATTTGAATATTATTCAATGTTCTTCCTTTAATAGCATGAAAAAAAACCTGTTACACCACTGCAATGAGACTGCAGGATTACGTTTGCAGTCTTCTGGCTGATCTGATGCGGTGCACCACGGATTCGTCTCCTGTGACAAACTTTTCTTCTCAAATTAGCACTTGCGAACTTCGTCTCCAATTTTTTTGCTGGTTGTGTTCCTGTCCCAATATTCCTCTACAGCTTCTGTCCTTTACAGCGCCTTCTACTGCAATGGAAGTTATTCACTGATGTCTTAACAGTTAACAGATGTCTTCTTCTTTTCAGTTTTCCTCATCGATTCTGCGGGGACCTCCTCATTTATTACCTTATCAGTGCACCTAATTTCCCAAATCATACTGTAATACCACATCTCAAATGCTTCGATCCTCTTCCATTCCAGTTTTCCCACAGTCCAGGTTTCACTAGCATACAATGCTGTGCTCCAAAGGTACATTCTCCGAAGTTTATTCCTCAAATCAAGTCCTATCATTAATACTAGCGTACTCTCCTTGGAAAGGAATGCCTTTTTTGTCAGTAATAGGTTTTATGTCTTCCTTTATCCGTCTGTCATGGGTTATTTCGCTGCCTAGTTAGTAGAATCCCTTAACTTCGTCTACTTCGTGATACCCATGTCCCATGTCAAGTTTCTAGCCGTTCTTATTCCTGCTACTTCTCAAAATTCTCGTCTTTCTTCGATTTACTCTCAATCAAATGTTCAAATGTGTGTGAATTTCTAAGGGACCAAAGTGCTGAGGTCATCGGTCTCTTGACTGACACACTACTTAAAATAACTTAACTTATGCTAAGAATAACACATACACCCATGCCCGAAGGAGGACTCGAACCTCCGGTGGGAGGGACCGCGCAATCCGTGACATGACGCCTCAAACCGCGCGGACACTGCGCGGCTACTCTCAATCCATATTCTGTTCTCATTACACTGTTCATTCCAGTCAAGCGATCCTGTAATTCTTCCTCATTTTCACTGTGAATAGCAATGTCAACAACGAATGTTATCATTGATTCCCTTTTACCTTGAATTTTAATCCCCTCCATTGATCATTCCTTTCATTTCTGTCATAGTTTCTTCGATGTAAAAATTGAACAGTGGATGCGAAAGATTACATTGCTACCTTGCACGTTTGTCTTCTGTAACATACACAAACCTCGAGTTGTTTATTCAGACTTTCATGCGTTTTCACATAACTTTGAAAAGTATGAGGCAATTACTGAATATCCAGTTGTTACGGGCAACACGTTATTACAGTTTGGTAGCAAGTGTCTTTTTAAGAATCTCTTCACCCAATAAGGTTAAGTTATTGTCAGAAATTGGACAAATAAAAAGCCACATCTTTTAAATCAGTCACGGCGTAAAGAATTAGTAACAGCGGCACCAGTCAGAAGGACAAGTAGTTGTAGTAGTTATATTCATCTGTAGATCTCTTTTTACACGAATATGGGACATATCAAAGTATTTTCAAGTTAAGACCAATTTAAAATAAGCTATTTCGTATACATATACATTTAAAGACTTCTAGTTAGAGACAACCATTAGATTTACACTTGGTATACAACACTTTTATTACAATTAACTTATTAAATAATTTAATACCACACGGTTCACTCATATCTCCCTATCAGTCACTACTTACATTATACACACATTGTTTCATAATACTTCACTCACTACACTCAAAAACACACACACAGCTGATCTCTGGGCCGTTTTCTGTACTGCAGCTTCCCATGTGCTATCCTGAAAAACTGAGTCAGCATCCTTCTATAATGAGTGAGCTGTTGAGTTCAGAAAGAGGAAGAGCTGTTAGTATTGTGCTATGCATAGGTTGGGGGTAAGTATTTTTAGAAAAGGAAAAAAAAAAGGGAAACCATAGTGTGAAGGTGTTATTTATTTGTATAACTCCTCATTTTACCAAACCCCTACTCTGTTTTATCTAAGTAATCCTTCAATCTATATACCATATTGCATAACAGGTACTTTTTAGCTGCCTTTTTAAATAAATGTGTTAATGCAATTTCTTTAATCTCTTTTGGTAATTTATTGTACAGTTTTCTAACTTGGTAGAAAATGCTGTTTTGAGTTTCATGTTTATTTTTCCTTGGTACATGTAAGTTGAGTTTAGCTATTATTCCATGGTCTTGAACAAAGCTGTTCGTACAGTAATTACCAATTTATATTTGATGTGTACAACTGACTGGTAAATGTATTCACATGGCGTAGTTAAAATCCCCAGTGTTTTGAACAGATCTTTTCAATGAGCTTGACTACTGTTTTTGGTTATTATTCTTATAGTTCTTTTCTGGAGTTTGAAAACTGAGTTAGTATATTGTGCATTTGTTCACCAAAGAGGAATGCCATGGCTGAGAACTGAGTGCACATATGAATAGTACGCAACTAAAAGACACTGGATGTTACACAACGATGATATGACTCTAAGGGCATAATAGGCTGATGACGTTTTTTTCATGTATCTTTGTGTGTTAACAATACTTCAACTGAGAATCAACATTCATTTCTCGAAATTCTGCATTTGTTACCAAGTGTATAGATATGCCATCTACATTTAATTAAAAATTGTCATTTTCCCTCTTCAAACTGAATTTCATGGCATTAGTTTTCTTTATATTCAATCTCACGTTATTACTTATTGACAAATCGTAAGCTTCCTATGGAGTTTAATTTGCTTTCTCTGCAAGGAGTTCTCTTGTTTTCTCAGTGACTACAATATTGCTGTCATCAGCGAAGAGAATGTTTTCACCATGAGTGACACTACTGAGGAGGTCATTGATGTATATCAGGAATAGTATTGGTCCTAATACGCTACCTTGCAGAACCCCTATGTTAATGTATTTTGGTTGTGATGGGTGTTTTACTAAATGTATAGACCTATTTGAAGTAAGTATCATCTCTACTCATTGTAGCCTGTCTGCTAGGTATGATCGCAAACAGTCATCAGCTACCCATCTTATTCCTAATGCTTCTAATTTATTTAATATAATCTTGTAGTCGACTGTATCAAAGGCCATGAAATATCCAAAAAATGCCTGTGACACACTCATCTTGCTCAAGAGCATCAAGTACAACTTTTGTGAATTCTACTATGGGTGACTCCGTATTTTTGCCAAGCTGTGATTCGTTCAAAATATTGTATTTATTCAGGTAATTCATTAATCTGTCTTTCATAATTGTTTCTATTATTTTTGACAATGGTGACAGCAGGGAAATGGGCATGTAATTTTCTATGTCTACTGCAGTACCTTTCTTAAGCAAAGGTACAACTCTTGAATTTTTAAATGCTCTGGAAACGTCCCTGATGGGAAGAATTCATTTATTATAGTTTAGGGGCCTTGTATAATCTCTGTGCATTGTTTCAGTACAATAATTGGTACTTCAGCTAAGCCCACTGATTTTTTGTCTTTTAGTTTTTGAAGAGTTTTATTGACTTCATTTTCTGTGGTTGGAAGCAACATATTGTATTTTGTGCAACGCTTTTTACAGGTGTTGTATTTGATTTGGGTGATTTTTGCTGTAACCACTGCAATACTGGAAAAATGCACGTTTACATAGTTTGTTAAGTGTTGTGGATCATTTACTACCTTATCCCCCTCCCTTAGCAGTTAGTTATTTGGCGTTTTTTGCCTCTCCCCGTTTCCTTGTTTTGAACATCCAAGTCTGCTCTTCTTTTGTCTTCTGAACTATGTATTATTTTGTCATTAAATATTTATTTTAGCAGCATTCAGCACCTTCCTATAGATCTTTTTGTGTCTATGACAGAAATTTAACCATTCTGAATCATTGCGACTCTTTTTCATTTAAGTGCTTGGGAGGACTTCTTAATACCTGCTGTTATCCATCTACTTTTGTGAGATGTTAATACAGACATACATACTTTTGGAAATGCCTTTTCGAAGTTCCATTTAAATAATATGGAGAATTTAGAGGGTTTCATATTCACATTGATTTTCTTATACGCTTCGTTTTTCTAGTTCTTTTGAAAAACCTTTTATTTTGATTTCTGATAGATGTCGTTTGTAGACTTGTAGTTTAGGAAATGATTCGATGTTTGATTTTACTGTTGTTATTTGACAGAGATGGTCTGATGGTCCGAGACCTTTTACAGCTACATCACATTTTTCCCTGTCCATATTTGTGGCCCTATGTTCAATTACTGACGCAGTCATTGTAGTAACCCTTGTTGCGCTATTGACCTTAAGGACTTGCCAAAACTTTGAAAGATATTTGTGAGGGTGGTCCTGAAGTCATTTATGATATTAGTATTGATATTAATGTCCCCACACAGAATTATGTTGACCTTTGTACTTGGGACTTTATCTAGAACTTCTGTAAGCCCTGTAAATTCAATAGCTGATAATTCAAAGTGTTTTTCTTTACTTACTGTAGCGAGGTCATGTCTTGATTTGAACAACGGTTGTCCATGTCCATTTTAGTAGGATCCGATTTCCATCTTATTAATCGTGCTCATAGATTACGGAAAGGAAGTCCACTTTTAGCAAAAAAACGGATATGTTTTAAGGTGTTTTTTCCTTTCTCCGAGCATCATACATTTAGCGGCTTCTAAACACATGAAAATTAACTTTCTATTTTGAAAGCCGAATCATTAAACGGGGAGTGTTAATATTAACAGCCGAAGGCGCTAATTAACAAATACTTTTTTGTTTATGTGAAACAGGCATGACATATATACATCGTTTGCATAAAAACTGTGGAAGCTTTCGTTGTAATATAAAGTTTTTACACTTCTACCTAGCACATTGTGTAAATCAAAAATTATCTCACACCAGTTCCCTTCGTAATACGCTCACGGTGTACACAAGAAACGTGCTTTATGTATGACATGTTTTCACAGGTGCTGTAGATATTGTTACTGTTTACCTACGTTAGTATCGCACGTGACACACTGCGCAGTTTCTTTACGTCAGCATTGTGCCAGTCTTCTTAAGCTGTCGCAGATCGCTTAGTATAATGGCGTTTACTGTGACTGACCTATCGTCCAGCGATTACACCTTTACAAGACTTTCCAATATTTGCACTTTTTCTTTAGATTATTGGTTTATGTGAATATCGGAAAGGAATGCAGAATGCGAGAATTTCACCACCCGGGATTCTTTTTTAAACAAACTACGTATTTACCTTTTCAGTTCCTATGTAATGAAGTTATTCGTACAACTGTCTTATGCGGACTTCTGTTAAAACGTTATCTCGATATGTTCTATATTTTTCTGTGTTTCTAGTTGTTTTTACTACATTTTCCTTCTTCATGTTTATACAACTCGTAGAAGAGAATCTGTTGATTATCATGTATTTGTTGTCAGCTGAGAGTTACTCATATTGCAGTTCGTCAGAATTTACGCCATTAACTTTGCACGCTGAGAATCTCAGCATACAAGTTCATATTCTGCAAACACTTTACAGTATTTTCAGCCCACAAAGAAGGTATGCCGCTGCAGACCGAAAACTATTTACCATTAGGGTACCCAAATTTATAGGAACAACTTACAGACGGTGCACTGCAACATTTGCCTTGTTAGCAGTGGTAATGTTATGACTTACTGTTAGGCGCCGGCGCTGGTGCGGCGACGTAGGTACGAAATACAAATGTCAGTGTGCATTACAGTGGCAGACAGTCAGAGTGAGTCTGCACAATGTGAGCAGCGCTGTACTAGTAAAGCTGTTTTATCAAAACAAGAGAAAATACTGATGCTGATCTTCGCGAGTATTGACGCAAAATATGAATACGGAGTGATCGTCTTTCCTCACCGGGATTGAAGAACATGATTAGGAAGTTCGAATTAAATGGCGAATAGGGAATTGCTCCTAGGCGAGGCCGACAGCCAAACGTGCCGCCGATTGTTAAAGAAGTTACCATTGCCATGGCTGACAATGCAGTGCATGATCTTCGAAACGTGAACAAGCTGTTTCACGACAGCTGACCATGCCATGATCCAATGTTCAAAAAGTTCAAACTCTAATGAGGTTTCAGGCTGTTGTAGATGCAGAGCGTCGTCAGATTGAGAAAGTTCGTAAAATAACGTTAAACACGATACGCAATTAACAAGCGTTACCCTCTTATGTGGAAATTAAAACGTGTTTCATTCAATTGTTCATGTGCTATTTCTCTGATGGATGTCTTTACAAATGTTTCGACAAAGTTTCCTTGCTCCAACGATTGCTGGTTTCTCATTCGAACCCTCTGAAGTAGCGGAAGTTTAATTATAACCATCCTGTACTACTTATAAATACAGAAAATCCATCAAAGTTTAAAAACCTAGTAGAAACTGCGAAATTTTTTTCCGAAAAGAGAGGTTTGTGGATTCTAGATGTGGCACATTTTCGAAATCCCTACGAAGATAAAATGAGCTGTATGGGTCCTTCCCAAACTTAAAATTTAGTCACTCATGATTCAGCTTCGTAAGTTCATTTAAAACTGAGTGTAGAGCACCAAACTTCTTTCAGATTGTCATGTTCATGTTCTCGTGACATATCTCGGCTATGTACAGGAGGTGTGAAAAATTAAATTCCCTAACGGAAATACTGTTGCATCATTATTATTTGGTACATTGGAAAAATATGTCAATTAAATTTTCTGTGAATAAGTTCTCAGCGTGTTTCAAATGAAATTTCAAATTCACTTTCTTCCTTAAGATGTTTCCACATACGCCATCCCATATTTCTCTTTTATTTTCGTCATAAAGGAGAATTGCAAACGGAATATACACTCATAACATTGTGAAGCACTTGAAACAAGATGCATAATTAATGATTTCAACGACTCCAATAGTGGTTTGGCTAAACGAAAAACCCACCGCCTTTAGTCAAATCAACGTTGCACACCGGACGAAATAGCTCTAATGACGGAAGTGTTGATGTTTTTAGGTAGCCCCTGAGGTGGACTCCCAAGGGAGACAGATCTGATCTTCGTAACTGATTAAAGCTAATGATAATACCATGAAACGTGTTTAGTCTTGCAACCTATTACAGAGCACCCGTGAAGACGCATAATGCGCAAACTTCTTTCAGATTACATCGACCGCACTTCTAGAAGTAACATATAACAAATGAGATTGGGGACTCTTTTGATAGACGAACTGAGACATCAATTTTTATCTACTAATAGCCAACTGTGTTTGTTGAATGTGGCGTTAACGAAGTGTTGCTGCACTTTATTAGTAGTACTTTAGTTTAATTCAGATTGTGCTGCCCTTAAATGAAGGAACGTGAGATTCAGTTAGCCCAAAAAAAGTAAAAATCATGCTGACAGATTTGCTGCATGCTTATATGCGGGAAGTAATTTCGGAATACACAAAAGAAACAGTATTTTCACTCCTTACGAAGACAAAAAAAAAATGCCTTGTGGTTGTTGTAATGCAGATCAGAACGTTTCTTTACCGCCACATATAAGGTGCATAACGAGGACTTTAGTTTTAACCTCGACAGGTTACTCAAGATCATTAACAACATATGCTCTACAGAAAAAGGTAGGACGTTTCTTGCGACATTTGTCCTTATTTTAAGCACATCAACTGTATTCCAAAGCGATTTAACCTTGTCTTTCGTACTTTCACTTAAACCCTTCTGAAATATTCTTCCAACTCTCTAGTTTTTTATTTATGACGCAGAGGAATTCTTGGAGCATCCTCGAGGGTACCCAAAGTTTAGAGGGAAATTATTCGGAAATTGGAGTGTGCAGCTCAAGCGCCGCAGGCGACGGAATTGTATGCAAATCGAATTCCTGCTAGTTTGACTGTCGCCTCGTCGGCATCGGGTGTCGCATATCAATGAACGCTGGGATGGCCAGAAGCCGCAGGAATCCGGAGGGGCGTTCCTGCCCCAAGGGGCGGCCGACTTTGTCTGCTGGACTGCCAAGATGCCGGACAAAGCGAACCCGCCACCTGAAGTTAGTTCTCTTCCGTCTCCTGGTTGTAGGTTTTGTGCGATGGGTGCTATTCGGCCTGCTATGCAGCATACTCTATTACCAAGTTTAAAGCCTTCAACCTATGTTTATCACAAAAGGAAATTGAAAATATACTGGCCGCAGCGTGAAAGTCAAAATCATGAAATTTGATTAGTTGTTATTCGTATTGAGCCCCATGTAACACCTTGGGTATGGAAGTCGTGGAAGTCGACTGTGTTTAATAGCCAAAAACAGGTTTCTTTAATAAATAGTGCAACTGACAAAAATGCAGTAAAAGTCATTCCATTTTGCCTGTGTTATAGTCACAATTTCCATTACACGATCAGCTGATTTCGGAAGTTAGTAATTCTGAAGTGCTTACTCCGTTTTGTTTATATTTTTTATTTATCATCAGTCTTCTGACTAGTCTGATGCGGACCGGCACGAAGGCCTTTCCTGTGCCAGCCTCTTCATCTCAGACTAGGGTTTACAACCTACGTACTCATTTATTTGCTGGATGTATTCCAATCTCCGTCTTCCTCTACAGTTTTCGCCCTCTAAAGATCCCTCTAGTATCATAGAAGTCATTACCTCATGTCTTAACAGTTGTCCTAATATCCTGTCCCTTCTCCTCATCAGTGTTTTCCACGTATTCTTTCCACTCCGATTCTACCCAGATGCTCCTCATTCCTTACCTTATCAGTCCACCTAGTTTTCAACATTCGTCTGTAGCATCACGTTTCAAATGCTTCATTTCTCTTCTGTTCCCGTTTTCCCACAGCCCATTTTCACTACCATACAATGCTGAACTTTTCAATAATATCTTCCTCAAATTAAGGCCTATATTTGATACTAGTAAACTTCTGTTTTCCAGGATTGCTCTTTTTGCCACTCCTAAATCTTTCTTTTATTTCCATCACTGCTTCTTCGATGTACAGATTAAACACTAGGGGGCCAAAGGACTGCATCCCTGTGTTACGCCGTTTCTAATCAGAGCACTTCGTTCTTGGTCGTCCACTCTTATTATTCCCTCGTGGCTGTTGTACATTATGTACACTCTTTGCCATAAAACTCGACCGGCGGCCGGCCGCTTCAGAGGCTAAGTCCGCGCCGATCGCGACATGGGACAAAAAAACTGGCCAACTCGCTAATTCTCTAAGTCCGGTTATCTGCACAATCTGGCAACACTGTAGACTGCGGCACTTCCTGGAGGAAAACTTGTCCCAAGATAGAGAGACTCTAGGCTGATTACGCCTGTGGTCTAGCGGTAGCATGCGTTGTTTCTGTTCATAATGTCAGTGGATCGAGAGCAGCTGGCATAAAATATTTTTATAGCCCCTTCTGTCTGAATGCTGAAGACGTGAATGTAATGGTAGCGCAGATTCAATCTACTTCGCTTTATGACACACCGATATCAAAATTTTATCTAGTAACGATTTTGCGGCAGATTTCCTGCAGACTGTCCTCCTCTGGACGCCGTATGCGGCAAAGCTCCGGGATCCATTTGCTGGCTACTGGCAGCGGCCGTGGCGACAGCAACGGCGCTGCACTCCCCCGTTCTTTATCGAAAGCGCCTGCTACCGCTCATCGCTTTTGATGATTTAAAACGCTTTATTATTAAATGTTGCTCCTCAGAAAATTTCTACAATTTCCATACACGCTCAAAAGCAACGGAGACAGACGCCCTGATTAGTAGGCGGGTAATCGGCAAGACCTGAGTATGGCCCGAAATTAATTTTATAGACTGGGACGAAATTAAACCACCTCACTACATTCGATGAATTTATAAATGCTTCATACCTCGTTTCTTTTCCTTTCAAACTTAATTATTTGTGCAACTTTTGGTCAATGTTTGGATGTTTTCGTCAAGCCAGAGTGAGCGTCTGTGGTGTAAAGCGTATTACAGCTCTTGTTTCATTCCTTATGGTAAGTCTATGCGATAAACTGTGTGAATACCTTGCAATGCATGCTCTGTAGCAGTGCAGGCACACTGCACATTTGGAGTTCCATGTACGGGTTCATGAAGTATTTATTGTTGATCGGAAGTGATAGTTAAGGTCATCAGATTTCAACCAGAAAAATTTGTCGTTTTGAAGGTTTCAGAGAACGGAAAGGAATTGCTAACGCCGGTGTTAGAAAACGTCTACAGTTAAATGCTATTGCAAAAATTTAGAAGATGGGAACTATATTAATGAACAGGTGCACTTCATAAACAACCTTCCGACATGTTAGACCTATATGACGAACAAAGCTCAAATTTATATCGTTGACAGTCGGTTTGAATCTTTTCAGGACCTATTTTACAGTGAAGCACCTTGGAATTTGCAAAGCAGAAATCCATGATATTAACTTAATTTACTAAGTCGAAATCGGACGAAGATTGATGTTTAAAGGCATTCTTTAGATTTCGTTAAGAAATTTTTACTAGCAGTTTGCAACTCCATTAATTAAAATGAAAAATAAAAGGTTGTAGTCAGCGGCTTCTACCGTGATTCGAACTTATAGTACAAGCACTGCAACGCACAAGGGAACCTCTGCGCTAACGACACACTGGCGGCCAGAGGCGGACTATAGTCACTGCGATGTTGCCTGAGCCTCAAGACGCAACCTTAAACACACAAACAGAGGAGGTGGAGATTACTGTTTTAACATCCCGTCGACCACGATGTCATTAGAGACGGAGCACAAGCTCGGATTAGGGAAGGATGGGGAAGGAAATCGGCCGTGCCCTTCCTAAGGAACCATCCCGGCATTTTCCTGAAGCGATTTAGGGAAATCATTGAAAACCTAAATCAGGATGGCCGGCCGCGGGATTGCACCGTCGTCCTCCCGAATGCACACACAAACTGGTGTTACTTATGTGAAGAACGCCGTTCTTGGAGTCCAGAAATTAAATATACTTTCTAATTGTGTCATCTTGCAGTGGATTATATCGTACGAGTCTTCGATGTGGAAAACGAATGTCAAGTGAATTTAGCGAGGTAACGCCGACCTACACCCGGAAGTAAATGCACTATCAGAGTGTTGACAAATACTTGCTACGAAGCTGCCATTTCTCGGCTCTCGGACGAGGCAGCTCTTCAGCGAAATGCTTGCCGTGATTCTCCGATACGGTTCTTCAGAGTGGAGACGCGCGCGCACGTTTGGTTTTTATGCGGCGTTCTCCCCTGATGGTTTCTGACGTCGTCTTGTGGGCTATGTATACATATGAGACATTCAATTATCATTAATCCAGAATGATACAAGTTTCAGCTTCCAACGTGGAAGAAGGCTGTTGACGCCGACATTATATCATTTCAACGTAGGGAAAGCAAAACGGATCATTCAATGTTTCTCATTCAACATAAAGCATGTGAGATAAATTTCCGTAACGTTCATAATCATCTAAAAATACAAACGAAGTAAAAATACACCGGAAGCTTATTCGAATTGAATATAATGTAAGATACCAAACGCTTTGCACCTCGATGTCGAATTTGTCCACTTGCAATCGTTTGCAGCATGCACATAGAATGTCATGATTACCACGAGAATGAAGAAATATGTTGGTAAGGATGGAAGCAAGAAGAGACGCAGTCAACAAATATTCTATTCCTCATGGCATTCATTTCATTTGACGCGTAAGAAGAGGTAAAGCGGGAATTTACTTTCGTTAACACGAAAGATATGCCGCACATATTGATAACGAGGAAGTCTGCGTCTTCATACGTTTCCTCCTTGAAATCTGTATGCTCTATTATATACTAAGTAGCCCGATCATTGTTTCAGTATTGTTACCCTCTTGTTTGACCCCGTAACGATGAATAGATTCCAAATGCATTTCTCTGCGTGAAAGTAGCTGTTCGAACCCTTCCTGGGATGTCTTTTGTGTTTTATTGCTTGGAATTCCTGAAGCAGACCACTGTGCCTTCCCCCCTCGTGGGTTAGGTCTCAAAACTAAACCGCTTTGTATCCAATGGCATAATTTATTCATACAGCATCAGCATAAGACTATTCCGAGTGAGAGAATGACAATAACAATCGTAACAAGAACAAGCAAATAATGAATGATGTTTATTCCAACGCAGAACAAGAATGGCTTTAAATATAAAAATCTATGTCTATATCCATATCTATTGATATTTGAGTTGGCACAATGCAAATATATTCTTAGCATTTAGTTACTGAATTTAGTTCCGGATGTTTGCAGAGAAAAGGAAAAGTCGGTACTTCTCGCTAGTGTAATATAATGTGAACACGACTCAAGCAGGTCCTCAAGCAGGCACTGCTGCATTCCGTTCCCTGACATTGCTCTGATGACGGTTAATGCAGATAGTTCCGATTATGAAATACAAAACGTATTGTAGGTTAGTTCCTAGGATAGTAACATTGAATTTGCGTTGTAGATGGCACATGAACGTGATGACTATCCATATTACTCATCAATATAAAAAGACAATATTTTGGGAATTTAGCGGGATTACTCAAAATGGATTCTGAAATTGGGTGACTGACCGCATAGGTGCTAAACGTCGTCAAGAGTATACGATGTCCTAATCGCATTAGGAATATGAAGATCGTCTTCGACAGCTCGCCACTTTCACATTGCTATCTCCACCCTACTCCAGACAGCTCTCGGTGGAGTTGCACTACGTTGCCGATGTTATGGAAGGCCTTCAAACCGACAACAGACCACATATTGAAAAATACAAGCGAATTCTCTTGCAGCGTAAGCTTATTGTAACTAATCTAAAAATTATTGGAGAGGAACATTGTCCTATTCAAAAAAAGTAAAATGTTACACACTACTGACGTCAAACGGACATTATCTATGTCCTGTCTTGTGTCCTACTCATCTATAATATCAAGTGTACTATGAAAATGATTATATATAATGGATTATAAGGTAATGCATTGATACCAGATGGTGGGGGCCGGCCGATGTGGCCGTGCGGTTCTAGGCGCTTCAGTCTGGAACCGCGTGACCGCTACGGTCGCAGGTTCGAATCCTGCCTCGGGCATGGATGTGTGTGATGTCCTTAGGTTAGTTAGGTTTAAGTAGTTCTACGTTCTAGGGGACTGATGACCTTAGAAGTTAAGTCCCATAGTGCTCAGAGCCATTTGAACCATTTGAACTATTTAACACAAAATGACATTAAAAATTTAAGTTATTCACGAGCAGCTAGTTGAGAATATGTATGAACATTAAATGACACGACGAACCGTCTTGTTCTGCATATGGATTCAAACCCAGCTCATGCAGACTAAGCAAAGATTTCGTGACTGACGGAAACTAACAGTCATTCCTGATTAGGCATACAGAGAGTGATATACCTCGATTTTAGACAGTATCAGTTAGCAAATATCAACTTTAAATTGCATAACGCAAACACTTTTAACAGACGTGAATTCCTACCCAGCAACTATTGTCCCTGTTAACGAACTACGAGAGATGTTAAATATTGCTTCTTCACAAGTAACTTACTTGAAATGCCGTGAGGTAAAGCTGTGTGTTGGACACGGATTCGAACCCGGAACCTAATCGGATTGCCATCGAAGCACAGTCAAATGTGACATATCGGAATTTCGCGACAGTAACTAGATGTTTTAACTGAAATGACGAGACGAAACATTAATTTTTTCCTTCCCAGGACTCCAACCCGGCACCTATCGCTGTTATATTCTAGAGAAAACTAACGTTAAATATGGGTTTGTTGCACCAGCAGTGACATGTGAGCATGTTTGAACTGAAATAATATGACGAAGAGTTCAGCGCTCACTGGGAATAGAGCCCCACACATATCGTTGTTGACTACACACAGAGAGACGTCAGCTACCGAATTTTTCTCCACCAGCTGCTCAGAATAGCATCTTGAACTTACAGTCATCTCGCAAATAATTCTGTGTCTCACTGGGAGTTAAAAACGTCGGATATCGTTAGTGTTGACAGCGAATGAAAATACATTAAAAATCAAAATTATTATCCACCAGCAGATAGGTGTTCTCATGCTAGAGCTTGATAATACATAGTTAAATCTTTAGTGCCGGGCCAGGATTCGATCCCATTCACGCATAATATGTGAAGGTGTTGAGGAATCTGCAGTTTTGAACAAACAACAAATTGTAGTCGAGCTGTATTGCCACGAAGGGATCAAATTCCGCGATAAGGGCGGTCTGAGTTGCATTCCCAGTTCAGAACCAATTTTATCGACATACAGAAGCCCAAATAAAAAATGGAATAAGTGTCCTGTGACCATACATAGCGTTTGTGTCGTCACTTGAAATAAATATCTAGTATAAGAAAGGTTACTGGCGATAGAGTTTCTACATGTCGCCACTCCAGACTTTATTGTGGTTCAACCTACCGTCTACTTGGTTAAGAAGGAATATCATCTTTAATGTGAATTTTCAGACCACGCAGCCATTATATCTCCTTCACTTGGTGTAGCCAGGAGAGAATGGAATCTGTCTCTCCCTATCTAAAACCATTGACAGAAGTGGGAATCGAACCCAGACCATAGGTATAACAACCTACCATCTGTCCAACAGACCACGAAATCCTCTTCTCTGCGAGTCATTTTTCTATCGTAACGCAGTTGCGCCACACTGGATGAGAATTCTGACACACAGGCTCCCTGTAGTAATTTGCAGCATGTTCAGTAAATTCATTTACTTGGTTGACCGAATCACCATGAACTAGCTGCCTCGGCTACCCAGTGCATACATTCGACTATTTTGTAATCACAGAAATAAAATCACGTTACTGCCACCTACACACAACTGCCAACATTGTAGGATGCAGAAGTTTAAATAGGAAGTGTTCCTTTCCACTTGAGCTATTCTATTGCGCTATCTGTTACTAGAAAACGTCGTTCAGTCCAAAAGAAAAGCTGTAATTGTTTGTCTCTCAGAAGTCAAGAC
This sequence comes from Schistocerca cancellata, assembly GCF_023864275.1. Lineage (NCBI taxonomy): Eukaryota > Metazoa > Arthropoda > Insecta > Orthoptera > Acrididae > Schistocerca > Schistocerca cancellata. Next base: position 224,469,226 of record NC_064628.1, read on the forward strand.
CTGGCCATATGCATAATCTCACAGTGCTGTGGAATCCAAAAGTTCTGGAGGAATAGTTGCCGAGCTCTGGAGCTGTTGTAGCTACGTGTCAGCTTGTAGCATAGATAAGATGTCGCGAGTTCGAATACATTCAGTGCCACATTTTTTAAAACGCTCTCTGCTGAAGTTATCAATCTAATGGAACTTTGAACATAATTCCCTTCACTTCTCAACCCAAAGTAGTCGCATGTGGAAAAAGGACTAACTACTGTGACATTTTGTTCTATTCAGGTTTAATAGACAGCAGGCAGCAGATGCATCTCGAAGATGTGCAGGGAGAGCGCATCGTGCCATAATATGTCAGAAAAGTATTTTCTACATTAGCCGTCGTGTGGTAGTGATATTTGATTCTTCTTCAAACTTTGATTGACAGCTTTAACTCAGAACAAATTTTCTACATGCATGTAATCAATAAACTGCATGTGCATTGTCAGACTGTCATAGGTAACATCAGAGAATTCGCATATATCGTTGATGATTAATTTCTCTCTCATATTTACTATTGTTTTAACAACACTAAAGGAAACCTTACGAAAATTGTGCACTGTATTATAAGAAATGAAATAAAACTAACCATGATAACCTTACGACGAAAGTATCTGTACACAAGCATGCCTCTATCGACACGAATTAATAAAATTCTACTCACTTAGATTTTGATTGGGTCTGTGTTTAATTGGTATGCTGTGTCATACTCAAGAGGTATGCAAATGTGGCATTTCATAAATATAGTTACGTATTCCTAGAAACCCAAAATTCGCTTGTCAGCAGCTGAAAGAGGCGTTACGTGTTGTGCAGCATTGTAAGTTTTTCAACATTGCACTATGAGCTGAAAGCATTTTCTTGCGATTTCCTTATTGATGTTTGATCTGACTGCTTGTAGCTCTTTCACAGAAGGGATAAAAACGTTTCAGTCAGTGAGACTGGAACTGCAAACCGTAACAGACGCTGTTTCACAGGTCAGCACGTTACCACAGAGCTGGCGAGGAGGTATGGGTCTCAGCTTCCTATCACGACGGCAATAGTAACTAGAACTCGTAAACCGCTATTTAAAGGTCGAGATTAGTTGCGATTTCCACCTGCAACGACGTTCCTGGGCTTAAAACCGTAAATTTTCAATCTTTTGTTACCCTTCAAGCTATAATAACTCAGATTATTCAATGGAAATGACAGGTAAAATCAAGTGAACTTTGAGGCTTAATTCCGTGCACACCAGGAAGTAACTCGTCGATCACAGAGTTGCCAAACATACGTTGCCTTGTTGCCAAATCTCAGTTACAGTACCAGCAGGAAGAAGACGAACCGATGTGATCCTACAGCGGTCTGGGAAGTGACCATAGCTGGTGTCTCTAAGTCGCGGCTGCTACGGCCTGGAATACGTAATGCGTCTGATTCGCTTTCTGTAACTAGGTTTAGGGACTGGAGCGTAGTTACTAATAATACTCAGAACTGACTGCAAACTGAGCATCATAAATCAGTAACTCTCATTATTGTTTTTATCTTTCTTTCGTAAGTGCACTCAAAACTAAGAAAGTCATTCACAGGCGTTTTCGTGCCTCGCCGATAGTCGAGCACAACATACAAATAAAAATAAAAAAGAATGTGTGTGTGTATATGTGTGTGTGTGTGGGAGAGAGAGAGAGAGAGAGAGAGAGAGAGAGAGAAATAAAAAGCAATGAGAGAGAGTGTAAAATATTGTTGTAAAGAAATTGAATCATGGTATTTAAAGAAATCTTTCATTAAAATGACACGTTCCACATCATTACGAAATGTCGTATTCATGATCTATGGAACAAGAGTTAATCTAATGTAATCTAATCTAATCTAATCACATCATATTGATGATTAGCCATGAAGAGTCATGAATTACCGAAAGTTTTGCCAATACCAGTAATCAAATCTAAACTTGAAAATAAAAGACGACAATTTTTGTAATAAACCGTGACTCCTATCAAGACTCTTTCATCCCTGTTATCTAACCACGAAAGATGTCTGATATACCTCCATTCTGAAGTAACAAAGTGTGCATGCATTTAAAGATGAAGTGCATGATGTGAAGTTCTGTGACGGAGATACGAACCCAACACGTAATCCGATTGTTAAGAAAAATCAAATGTTACGTATCGGTTTTTCTTACGAGCCGCTAGGTGTCTGAATCTAAAATAAGGATACAAACTTTTGTGCCTAAGCGACAATCGAACTGCACACCTACCGTGCATCCACGAATATAGCTTAAGTATCAGTTGCTTACTCATGAACAGTAAGATGTGTGCGTGTTTGACCAGAAATAACGACACCTGTTGCGATTGTTGGCAACACATGAACAGACATTGAAACTGCGCGTTAATTTTCACTAGCAGGTGGGTGTGCACTTGATAAAGCTAGAAATGAAATTATGAATATTTTTGTACTGGATCAGGTTTCAGACCCACATACTTACCTTTGGAGAAGACCTAGAGAAGATTGCAGTCTTGGGAAAAGGAACGAAATGAGTGAACTATACTGTTCCGAGAGATTCAGATCCTCGAAAGAGGAGATACGAATTCGAATCACAGTCCAGCACCAAATTTTTAAACGTCTCTAGTTCAATCAAGTACAAGTAAAATAAGAGCCCTGTCCCTTTAAATGGCTATCGGTTCATCAAATAAAATAAAATTTTCTAATGTAAGTAAGCTTACTGGCGACTGTATTTCTTTTTACCATGACTTCCGCTGTGTCATTTCCCAACGTAAACCGGCTCTGCCCAGTTGGTAATGAAGGAACGTGATGTTTAATGCGGATTCTGGATTATAACGTCTCTCTCTTGAGGTTACCAGAGGTAAAATAAATCTGTTTGTGCCTCTTAAAAGTAAATGCCTGAACCCACGCATTGCACCTGTGATAGCTCGTTCCACCAGACCATTGTGGCCACATTACCCAGCCCCAGGAGTGTGCTGTAACGGATGATGTGCTTAGCTTACAAAATTAGTCACGGTGGAAAAAATGCGAGTCTATTAAATGGTCAAGTAGAAGCAAGCTTCTGACGCAGAGATTATGCTATTCTCATGTCAGCAGGATGTAAAGACTCTTCTAGGCATCATAGGCTGGATGTGAAGCCATTTTGATTTTTCACAAATTCAGCAAATTTCTTAGTTCGAGAAAATCCACTGTGAAGTGTGAAGTTGCCGGATAATTCGATTATTACTGTTATTATTAATATCATTTTATTCATACCGCTGATGGAACACGACCGTAGTCTTGAGGTAAAACGCGAGACCAGCTAATATGACGTCTGGCAACCGAAAGCACATATCGACAACATTTTTATCGCCCCTTTCCTCTCGGTGCTGAAGCTATGAGTGTAATTCAAGCGAATCTACAATATCATATTAGCTGATCTCGCGTTTAACCTCAAGACTACGGTCGTAGTCAAGAGTAATGTACTAAGACTGGAGTCAAGACTTCCTCTGGGAAGTGCCGCAGTCTACATGTTGCTAGATCGAGCATATTGCCAGACATAGAATTCTGAGAGGAGCATGACTGTATTGCCCACCTGACGTGAACGACTCGGCGGTCAATTTTTTGGTCTGAGACTGTATCTACAACACATATTGCACGCTTAAGACCCAGAAGAATTAAAAAAAAAAAGTAGTTTATGAGAGCAACGTTAACCATAGCGTTCGAAGTATTCATAGTATTGTATACGTGTGTGTAAACGCCTTCCAATGACCACTCAAGAAAGACAAGGATACACAGTCTAGCTTCAATATTATAAATACGCCTCAGTTTGTGGATGAACTCAGACTTAGGTTGATAATAATTTTGAAAATATAGCAGCACTGTACCCATTGGTGTTAAACTCGTTTTCACCAATGATTCCCACAGCTACAGGGATACTACTTGTGATACCTCCTAGACAAAATACTTAAGCAGTGTTATCAGACGAAAAGATCAACCTGACACAAACTGTGGGAAGTTTGTTTTACAACCTTCGTACCTGGATATTCAGCTTTTTCCTATTTGAGATATCTGTGAACGTTGCTGCTTAAGACGATTTAAGCATAAACTAGTTTCCCTCAGCTTCGACAATGTTTAAAGAAATCGTCTTATCGGCACTAAATCGTGGTTTGTGAATTGTTTACCGGCCGTACTCTTCCGTATTTTGCCGGTTGGAAGGCGAAAGCTTACTGACAAATTTCACACAGAAATTACTGTTATAGTGTACTTATGGAGCCAAATGAGTCAATTGCGTATTTTCCGGTGAGAAAGAGCACTGGCAAACAGTCTTCGCTACATTAGGTTATTTAAACTGGTGTCACTCTAAGCTAGAATTTATGGTCAGCGACTAAGTGTAAGGTCAACGTTTCGAATGCGAGTTTTGCGACTGTGAAATACTTTTATACATTATAGAAGCGAATATTAAATTTGCACTAATATTGCGAAAATTTTGTACTTGGACAGCTTAGAATGAAAATACTTCTGTTTATTGCAAATGGAAACAATAGATTTTCTAAAACACTGTCTGTCATACACTACTTGAAACAGGTCATGTCGACCAAATCATGTGGAAGAACTAACAGCAACGTATATCGGAAGGCAGTAAGATCTCTTGCCTTTTGGTTTGTCAGTACTCGATAGCCATTTCTAGGCGAAAGTAAATGAAAAAAGGCAGTGCGTTTTTTTTACCAAGTAACGTCTTCGTCAATTACTTTAGTTTTAATGTAATCTACGAGCATTTGCTGGTGTTTGATATTAACATGAAAAGGATTCCGTAGACAGGGAAAGAACCTGTACTTGGGAAACTACTTCTATAGTGACCAAAAGGCACTAAATGATGTTCAAGCACTTGTGTTACAGCAGCAGTATGAATAAAATGATATTAATAATAACAGTAATAATCGAATTATCCTGCAACTTCACACTTCACAGTGGATTTTCTCGAACTAAGAAATTTGCTGAATTTGTGAAAAATCAAAATGGCTTCACATCCAGCCTATGATGCCTAGAAGAGTCTTTACATCCTGCTGACATGAGAATAGCATAATCTCTGCGTCAGAAGCTTGCTTCTACTTGACCATTTAATAGACTCGCATTTTTTCCACCGTGACTAATTTTGTAAGCTAAGCACATCATCCGTTACAGCACACTCCTGGGGCTGGGTAATGTGGCCACAATGGTCTGGTGGAACGAGCTATCACAGGTGCAATGCGTGGGTTCAGGCATTTACTTTTAAGAGGCACAAACAGATTTATTTTACCTCTGGTAACCTCAAGAGAAAGACGTTATAATCCAGAATCCGCATTAAACATCACGTTCCTTCATTACCAACTGGGCAGAGCCGGTTTACGTTGGGAAATGACACAGCGGAAGTCATGGTAAAAAGAAATACAGTCGCCAGTAAGCTTACTTACATTAGAAAATTTTATTTTATTTGATGAACCGATAGCCATTTAAAGGGACAGGGCTCTTATTTTACTTGTACTTGATTGAACTAGAGACGTTTAAAAACTTGGTGCTGGACTGTGATTCGAATTCGTATCTCCTATTTCGAGGATCTGAATCTCTCGGAACAGTATAGTTCACTCATTTCGTTCCTTTTCCCAAGACTGCAATCTTCTCTAGGTCTTCTCCAAAGGTAAGTATGTGGGTCTGAAACCTGATCCAGTACAAAAATATTCATAATTTCATTTCTAGCTTTATCAAGTGCACACCCACCTGCCAGTGAAAATTAACGCGCAGTTTCAATGTCTGTTCATGTGTTGCCAACAATCGCAACAGGTGTCGTTATTTCTGGTCAAACACGCACACATCTTACTGTTCATGAGTAAGCAACTGATACTTAAGCTATATTCGTGGATGCACGGTAGGTGTGCAGTTCGATTGTCGCTTAGGCACAAAAGTTTGTATCCTTATTTTAGATTCAGACACCTAGCGGCTCGTAAGAAAAACCGATACGTAACATTTGATTTTTCTTAACAATCGGATTACGTGTTGGGTTCGTATCTCCGTCACAGAACTTCACATCATGCACTTCATCTTTAAATGCATGCACACTTTGTTACTTCAGAATGGAGGTATATCAGACATCTTTCGTGGTTAGATAACAGGGATGAAAGAGTCTTGATAGGAGTCACGGTTTATTACAAAAATTGTCGTCTTTTATTTTCAAGTTTAGATTTGATTACTGGTATTGGCAAAACTTTCGGTAATTCATGACTCTTCATGGCTAATCATCAATATGATGTGATTAGATTAGATTAGATTACATTAGATTAACTCTTGTTCCATAGATCATGAATACGACATTTCGTAATGATGTGGAACGTGTCATTTTAATGAAAGATTTCTTTAAATACCATGATTCAATTTCTTTACAACAATATTTTACACTCTCTCTCATTGCTTTTTATTTCTCTCTCTCTCTCTCTCTCTCTCTCTCTCTCTCTCCCACACACACACACATATACACACACACATTCTTTTTTATTTTTATTTGTATGTTGTGCTCGACTATCGGCGAGGCACGAAAACGCCTGTGAATGACTTTCTTAGTTTTGAGTGCACTTACGAAAGAAAGATAAAAACAATAATGAGAGTTACTGATTTATGATGCTCAGTTTGCAGTCAGTTCTGAGTATTATTAGTAACTACGCTCCAGTCCCTAAACCTAGTTACAGAAAGCGAATCAGACGCATTACGTATTCCAGGCCGTAGCAGCCGCGACTTAGAGACACCAGCTATGGTCACTTCCCAGACCGCTGTAGGATCACATCGGTTCGTCTTCTTCCTGCTGGTACTGTAACTGAGATTTGGCAACAAGGCAACGTATGTTTGGCAACTCTGTGATCGACGAGTTACTTCCTGGTGTGCACGGAATTAAGCCTCAAAGTTCACTTGATTTTACCTGTCATTTCCATTGAATAATCTGAGTTATTATAGCTTGAAGGGTAACAAAAGATTGAAAATTTACGGTTTTAAGCCCAGGAACGTCGTTGCAGGTGGAAATCGCAACTAATCTCGACCTTTAAATAGCGGTTTACGAGTTCTAGTTACTATTGCCGTCGTGATAGGAAGCTGAGACCCATACCTCCTCGCCAGCTCTGTGGTAACGTGCTGACCTGTGAAACAGCGTCTGTTACGGTTTGCAGTTCCAGTCTCACTGACTGAAACGTTTTTATCCCTTCTGTGAAAGAGCTACAAGCAGTCAGATCAAACATCAATAAGGAAATCGCAAGAAAATGCTTTCAGCTCATAGTGCAATGTTGAAAAACTTACAATGCTGCACAACACGTAACGCCTCTTTCAGCTGCTGACAAGCGAATTTTGGGTTTCTAGGAATACGTAACTATATTTATGAAATGCCACATTTGCATACCTCTTGAGTATGACACAGCATACCAATTAAACACAGACCCAATCAAAATCTAAGTGAGTAGAATTTTATTAATTCGTGTCGATAGAGGCATGCTTGTGTACAGATACTTTCGTCGTAAGGTTATCATGGTTAGTTTTATTTCATTTCTTATAATACAGTGCACAATTTTCGTAAGGTTTCCTTTAGTGTTGTTAAAACAATAGTAAATATGAGAGAGAAATTAATCATCAACGATATATGCGAATTCTCTGATGTTACCTATGACAGTCTGACAATGCACATGCAGTTTATTGATTACATGCATGTAGAAAATTTGTTCTGAGTTAAAGCTGTCAATCAAAGTTTGAAGAAGAATCAAATATCACTACCACACGACGGCTAATGTAGAAAATACTTTTCTGACATATTATGGCACGATGCGCTCTCCCTGCACATCTTCGAGATGCATCTGCTGCCTGCTGTCTATTAAACCTGAATAGAACAAAATGTCACAGTAGTTAGTCCTTTTTCCACATGCGACTACTTTGGGTTGAGAAGTGAAGGGAATTATGTTCAAAGTTCCATTAGATTGATAACTTCAGCAGAGAGCGTTTTAAAAAATGTGGCACTGAATGTATTCGAACTCGCGACATCTTATCTATGCTACAAGCTGACACGTAGCTACAACAGCTCCAGAGCTCGGCAACTATTCCTCCAGAACTTTTGGATTCCACAGCACTGTGAGATTATGCATATGGCCAGGTCTTGACTTCTGAGAGACAAACAATTACAGCTTTTCTTTTGGACTGAACGACGTTTTCTAGTAACAGATAGCGCAATAGAATAGCTCAAGTGGAAAGGAACACTTCCTATTTAAACTTCTGCATCCTACAATGTTGGCAGTTGTGTGTAGGTGGCAGTAACGTGATTTTATTTCTGTGATTACAAAATAGTCGAATGTATGCACTGGGTAGCCGAGGCAGCTAGTTCATGGTGATTCGGTCAACCAAGTAAATGAATTTACTGAACATGCTGCAAATTACTACAGGGAGCCTGTGTGTCAGAATTCTCATCCAGTGTGGCGCAACTGCGTTACGATAGAAAAATGACTCGCAGAGAAGAGGATTTCGTGGTCTGTTGGACAGATGGTAGGTTGTTATACCTATGGTCTGGGTTCGATTCCCACTTCTGTCAATGGTTTTAGATAGGGAGAGACAGATTCCATTCTCTCCTGGCTACACCAAGTGAAGGAGATATAATGGCTGCGTGGTCTGAAAATTCACATTAAAGATGATATTCCTTCTTAACCAAGTAGACGGTAGGTTGAACCACAATAAAGTCTGGAGTGGCGACATGTAGAAACTCTATCGCCAGTAACCTTTCTTATACTAGATATTTATTTCAAGTGACGACACAAACGCTATGTATGGTCACAGGACACTTATTCCATTTTTTATTTGGGCTTCTGTATGTCGATAAAATTGGTTCTGAACTGGGAATGCAACTCAGACCGCCCTTATCGCGGAATTTGATCCCTTCGTGGCAATACAGCTCGACTACAATTTGTTGTTTGTTCAAAACTGCAGATTCCTCAACACCTTCACATATTATGCGTGAATGGGATCGAATCCTGGCCCGGCACTAAAGATTTAACTATGTATTATCAAGCTCTAGCATGAGAACACCTATCTGCTGGTGGATAATAATTTTGATTTTTAATGTATTTTCATTCGCTGTCAACACTAACGATATCCGACGTTTTTAACTCCCAGTGAGACACAGAACTATTTGCGAGATGACTGTAAGTTCAAGATGCTATTCTGAGCAGCTGGTGGAGAAAAATTCGGTAGCTGACGTCTCTTTGTGTGTAGTCAACAACGATATGTGTGGGGCTCTATTCCCAGTGAGCGCTGAACTCTTCGTCATATTATTTCAGTTCAAACATGCTCACATGTCACTGCTGGTGCAACAAACCCATATTTAACGTTAGTTTTCTCTAGAATATAACAGCGATAGGTGCCGGGTTGGAGTCCTGGGAAGGAAAAAATTAATGTTTCGTCTCGTCATTTCAGTTAAAACATCTAGTTACTGTCGCGAAATTCCGATATGTCACATTTGACTGTGCTTCGATGGCAATCCGATTAGGTTCCGGGTTCGAATCCGTGTCCAACACACAGCTTTACCTCACGGCATTTCAAGTAAGTTACTTGTGAAGAAGCAATATTTAACATCTCTCGTAGTTCGTTAACAGGGACAATAGATGCTGGGTAGGAATTCACGTCTGTTAAAAGTGTTTGCGTTATGCAATTTAAAGTTGATATTTGCTAACTGATACTGTCTAAAATCGAGGTATATCACTCTCTGTATGCCTAATCAGGAATGACTGTTAGTTTCCGTCAGTCACGAAATCTTTGCTTCGTCTGCATGAGCTGGGTTTGAATCCATATGCAGAACAAGACGGTTCGTCGTGTCATTTAATGTTCATACATATTCTCAACTAGCTGCTCGTGAATAACTTAAATTTTTAATGTCATTTTGTGTTAAATAGTTCAAATGGTTCAAATGGCTCTGAGCACTATGGGACTTAACTTCTAAGGTCATCAGTCCCCTAGAACGTAGAACTACTTAAACCTAACTAACCTAAGGACATCACACACATCCATGCCCGAGGCAGGATTCGAACCTGCGACCGTAGCGGTCACGCGGTTCCAGACTGAAGCGCCTAGAACCGCACGGCCACATCGGCCGGCCCCCACCATCTGGTATCAATGCATTACCTTATAATCCATTATATATAATCATTTTCATAGTACACTTGATATTATAGATGAGTAGGACACAAGACAGGACATAGATAATGTCCGTTTGACGTCAATAGTGTGTAACATTTTACCTTTTTTGAATAGGACAATGTTCCTCTCCAATAATTTTTAGATTAGTTACAATAAGCTTACGCTGCAAGAGAATTCGCTTGTATTTTTCAATATGTGGTCTGTTGTCGGTTTGAAGGCCTTCCATAACATCGGCAACGTAGTGCAACTCCACCGAGAGCTGTCTGGAGTAGGGTGGAGATAGCAATGTGAAAGTGGCGAGCTGTCGAAGACGATCTTCATATTCCTAATGCGATTAGGACATCGTATACTCTTGACGACGTTTAGCACCTGTGCGGTCAGTCACCCAATTTCAGAATTCATTTTGAGTAATCCCGCTAAATTCCCAAAATATTGTCTTTTTATATTGATGAGTAATATGGATAGTCATCACGTTCATGTGCCATCTACAACGCAAATTCAATGTTACTATCCTAGGAACTAACCTACAATACGTTTTGTATTTCATAATCGGAACTATCTGCATTAACCGTCATCAGAGCAATGTCAGGGAACAGAATGCAGCAGTGCCTGCTTGAGGACCTGCTTGAGTCGTGTTCAAAGGAAAGGGTAGTTGCTTGTTCACATTATATTACACTAGCGAGAAGTACCGACTTTTCCTTTTCTCTGCAAACATCCAGAACTAAATTCAGTAACTAAATTCTAAGAATATATTTGCATTGTGCCAACTCAAAGATCAATAGATATGGATATAGATATAGATTTTTATATTTAATGCCATTCTCGTTCTGCGTTGGAATAAACATCATTCATTATTTGCTTGTTCTTGTTACGATTGTTATTGTCATTCTCTCACTCGGAATAGTCTTATGCTGATGCTGTATGAATAAATTATGCCATTGGATACAAAGCGGTTTAGTTTTGAGACCTAACCCATGAGGGGGGAAGGCACAGTGGTCTGCTTCAGGAATTCCAAGCAATAAAACACAAAAAACAACCCAGGAAGGGATCGAACAGCTACTTTCACGCAGAGACATGCATTTGGAATCTGTTAATCGTTACGGGGTCAAACAAGAGGGTAACATTACTGAAACAATGATCGGGCTACTTAGTATATAATAGAGCATACAGATTTCAAGGAGGAAACGTATGAAGACGCAGACTTCCTCGTTATCAATATGTGCGGCATATCTTTCGTGTTAACGAAAGTAAATTCCCGCTTTACCTCTTCTTACGCGTCAAATGAAATGAATGCCATGAGGAATAGAATATTTGTTGACTGCGTCTCTTCTTGCTTCCATCCTTACCAACATATTTCTTCATTCTCGTGGTAATCATGACATTCTATGTGCATGCTGCAAACGATTGCAAGTGGACAAATTCGACATCGAGGTACAAAGCGTTTGGTATCTTACATTATATATTTAATTCGAATAAGCTTCCGGTGTATTTTTACTTCGTTTGTATTTTTAGATGATTATGAACGTTACGGAAATTTATCTCACATGCTTTATGTTGAATGAGAAACATTGAATGATCCGTTTTGCTTTCCCTATGTTGAAATGATATAATGTCGGCGTCAACAGCCTTCTTCCACGCCGGAAGCTGAAACTTGTATCATTCTGGATTAATGATAATTGAATGTCTCATATGTATACATAGCCCACAAGACGACGTCAGAAACCATCAGGGGAGAACGCCGCATAAAAACCAAACGTCCGCGCGCGTCTCCACTCTGAAGAACCGTATCGGAGAATCACGGCAAGTATTTCGCTGAAGAGCTGCCTCGTCCTAAAGCCGAGAAATGGCAGCGTCGTAGCAAGTATTTGTCAACACTCTGATAGTGCATTTACTTCCGGGTGTAGGTCGGCGTTACCTCGCTAAATTCACTTGACATTCGTTTTCCACATCGAAGACTCGTACGATATAATCCACTGCAAGATGCCACAATTAGAAAGTATATTTAATTTCTGGACTCCAAGAACGGCGTTCTTCACATAAGTAACACCAGTTTGTGTGTGCATTCGGGAGGACGACGGTGCAATCCCGCGGCCGGCCATCCTGATTTAGGTTTTCAATGATTTCCCTAAATCGCTTCAGGAAAATGCCGGGATGGTTCCTTAGGAAGGGCACGGCCGATTTCCTTCCCCATCCTTCCCTAATCCGAGCTTGTGCTCCGTCTCTAATGACATCGTGGTCGACGGGATGTTAAAACAGTAATCTCCACCTCCTCTGTTTGTGTGTTTAAGGTTGCGTTTTGAGGCTCAGGCAACATCGCAGTGACTATAGTCCGCCTCTGGCCGCCAGTGTGTCGTTAGCGCAGAGGTTCCCTTGTGCGTTGCAGTGCTTGTACTATAAGTTCGAATCACGGTAGAAGCCGCTGACTACAACCTTTTATTTTTCATTTTAATTAATGGAGTTGCAAACTGCTAGTAAAAATTTCTTAACGAAATCTAAAGAATGCCTTTAAACATCAATCTTCGTCCGATTTCGACTTAGTAAATTAAGTTAATATCATGGATTTCTGCTTTGCAAATTCCAAGGTGCTTCACTGTAAAATAGGTCCTGAAAAGATTCAAACCGACTGTCAACGATATAAATTTGAGCTTTGTTCGTCATATAGGTCTAACATGTCGGAAGGTTGTTTATGAAGTGCACCTGTTCATTAATATAGTTCCCATCTTCTAAATTTTTGCAATAGCATTTAACTGTAGACGTTTTCTAACACCGGCGTTAGCAATTCCTTTCCGTTCTCTGAAACCTTCAAAACGACAAATTTTTCTGGTTGAAATCTGATGACCTTAACTATCACTTCCGATCAACAATAAATACTTCATGAACCCGTACATGGAACTCCATATGTGCAGTGTGCCTGCACTGCTACAGAGCATGCATTGCAAGGTATTCACACAGTTTATCGCATAGACTTACCATAAGGAATGAAACAAGAGCTGTAGTACGCTTTACACCACAGACGCTCACTCTGGCTTGACGAAAACATCCAAACATTGACCAAAAGTTGCACAAATAATTAAGTTTGAAAGGAAAAGAAACGAGGTATGAAGCATTTATAAATTCATCGAATGTAGTGAGGTGGTTTAATTTCGTCTCAGTCTATAAAATTAATTTCGGGCCATACTCAGGTCTTGCCGATTACCCGCCTACTAATCAGGGCGTCTGTCTCCGTTACTTTTGAGCGTGAATGAAAATTGTAGAAATTTTCTGTGGAGCAACATTTAATAATAAAGCGTTTTAAATCATCAAAAGCGATGAGCGGTAGCAGGCGCTTTCGATAAAGAACGGGGGAGTGCAGCGCCGCTGCTGTCGCCACGGCCGCTGCCAGTAGCCAGCAAATGGATCCCGGAGCTTTGCCGCATACGGCGTCCAGAGGAGGACAGTCTGCAGGAAATATGCCGCAAAATCGTTACTAGATAAAATTTTGATATCGGTGTGTCATAAAGCGAAATAGATTGAATCTGCGCTACCATTACATTCACGTCTTCAGCATTCAGACAGAAGAGGCTATAAAAATATTTTATGCCAGCTGCTCTCGATCCACTGACATTATGAACAGAAACAACGCACGCTACCGCTAGACCACAGGCGTAATCAGCCTAGAGTCTCTCTATCTTGGGACAAGTTTTCCTCCAGGAAGTGCCGCAGTCTACAGTGTTGCCAGATTGTGCAGATAACCGGACTTGGAGAATTAGCGAGTTGGCCAGTTTTTTGTCCCATGTCGCGATCGGCGCGGACTTAGCCTCTGAAGCGGCCGGCCGCCGGTCGAGTTTTATGTCAAAGAGTGTACATCACCCGTTCTCCTCTATAGCTTACCCCTATTTTTCTCAGAATTTCTAAAATCTTGTACCATTTTACGTTATAGAACGCTTTTTCCAGGTCTACAAATCCTATTAACGTCTCTTTCGATTTTTCTTTAGTCTTCCTTCCATTATGAATTGCCTCTCTCGTGTCTTTACCTTTTCTAAAGCCAAACTGATAGTCATCTAGCACGTCCTCGATTTTCTTTCCATTCTTCTGTATGTTATTCGTCTCAACAACTTGGGTGCATGAGCTGTTAAGCTGATTGTGCTCGCAGTTGTCAGCTCTCGCAGTCTTCGGAATTATGTGGATGATATTTTCCGAAAGTCAGATGGTTTGTCCCCGGACTCATACATTCTCCATACCAATATGAATAGTCGTTTTGTTGCTACTTCCCCCAATGAATTTAGAAATTCGATAGAATGTTCTCTATCCCTTCTGCCTTATTAGATCTTAAGTCCTCCAAAGCTCTTTTAAATTGTGATTCTAGTACTGGATCTCCTATCTCTTCTAAATCGACTCATGCTTCTTCTTCTATCAGACAAATCTCCCCCCTCAGAGAGGCTTTCAGTGTATTCTTTCCACGTATTCTCCCTTTCCTCTGGATTCAACAGTGGAAATCCCGTTGTACTTTTAATGTTACCATCCTTACTCTTAATGTCCACTCCTGGTAGCAGAGTGGTCAGCGCGACGGAATGTCATACCTAACGACCCGGGTTCGATTCCCGGCTGGGTAGATTTTTTCCGCTCAGGGACTGGGTGTTGTGTTGTGTCTATCATCATCATTTCATCCCCATAGACACGCAAGTCCCCTAAGTGCTGTCAACTCGAAAGACTTGCACCAGGCGCCAGGTCTACCTGACGGGAGGCCCTAACCACACGGCAGCAGCTACTCTTAATGTCGCTGGAGGTTGTTTTGAGTTTCCTGTATGCTAAGTGAGTCCTTCCGACAATCTTTTCTTTTTCGGTTTCTTCACATTTTTCATGAAACCATTACGCCTTAGCTTCCCAGCATGTCCTGTTTGTTTCATTGCTGTGTGACTCGTGTTTCTATATTCCTGAACTTGCCTGAACAAATTTATTCTTCCTCCTTTCATCGGTCAACTGAAGTATTTCTTCTGTTACCCATGGTTTCTTCGCAGATTCTTTGTATCTGTGTTTTCCTATTCACCTTCTGTGATTGACCTTTTAGAGATATCTGTTCCCCTTCAAGGAAATTAAGTACTGACTTTTTATTATCGCAGTATCTATAGCCTCAGAGCACTTCTTCGCAGTTACCTTCTTTGTACCTATGGTTTTCTTTTCCAGCTTCTGTGATCGCCCGTTTTAGAGATGACCATTCTGCTTCAACTGTGCTGTCTACTGAGATGTTCCTTATTGCCGTAGTATAGCCTTAGATAACTTCAAGCGTATTTCGTCATTCTTTAGGACTTCCGTATCCCACTTCTCTGTGTATTGATTCTTCCTGACTACGGTCTTAAGCTTCATCCTACTCTTCATCACTACTATTTTGTGATCTGAGTCTATATCTGCTCCTGGCTACGCCTTACAATCCAGTATCTGTTTCGGAATCTCCCCGCATTACCTGGCCTGTTCCAAGTATTCTTCCTATTCTTGTGATTCTTGAACCGAGTATTCGCTATTACTAGCTGAAATTTATTTCAGACCTCAATTAGTCTTTCTCCTCTCTCATTCCTTGTCCCCAGCCTACATTCTCCAGTAACCTTTTCTTCTACTTCTTCTCCTACATCTGCATTCCAGTCCGTCATGGGTATTAGATTTTCATCTCCTTTTAGGTACTGTGTTACTTTTTAAATTTTCTCATATACTTTGTCTCTTCGTCTTCAGCTTGCGTTGGCGGCATGTATACCTGAACCATCGTTGACGCTGTTGGTTTGCTGTCGTTTACGATAACAATAGCCCTATCACTGAACTGTTCGCAGTAATACACTCTCTGTGCTTCCTTCCTGTTCATAACGAATCCTACTCCCGTTATACCATTTCAGCTGCTACTGATATTACCTTATACTTATCTGACCAGAAATTCCCCTCTTTTCGTTTCACTTTACTGACCCCTCTTACATCTAGATTGAGCCTTTACATTTCCCTTCTCATATCTTATGGTTTCCCTACCACGTTCAAACTTCTGACATTCCTCGCCCCGATCTGTAGAACGTAATCCTGTCGTTGATTATTCAGTCTTTTTGTCATGGTCGTCTTCCCCTTGGATGTCTCCTTCCGAAGATCCGAAGGGGTAACTATTTCGGAATCTTCTGGTAATGGAGAGGTCGTCATAACACTTTCTCAATTACAGGCCACATATCTTGTGGATACACGTTACGTGTTTTGAACGCAGTGATTTCCATTGCGTTCTGCATCAGCATGCTGATTCTTTCATCTTTAGGGGCATTCTGCCATCCCAAGGACAAGAGAGTGTCCTGAATCTCTCTCCGCTTCTCCGTCCTCTTGACAATGCTGTTGGCAGTGGACCATGGACGTTTCGATTACTAATCAAAGACGCTACCCCTAGACCACTGGTGTAATCCTCCTCTCCTCCTATCCTCCCAGTTTTACGCGGTTACTTAAATACACAGGGTGATTCGAAAGAAATGTCCCATGGGACAAATTCTAGATTGGTCATACAATAGACGTGGCCCAAAGGACAAACTGTAATTCAGGGATAACACATGAACGGACATTCTGACCAAATGAGTCTAGTAGGCATGCATACCTTAGAGTTATAAGAACTTACTGATCTTCGATATTGAATAATGAGTATCTTCTGCTCAAGCGCTATGCTTTCCAGATTGTGCGGGAAGGCAGTATGGAATAAAACAAGGAAAACTTTTTCTAGGTAACATGGGCTCTAAAATGCATGCTTTTAGAGCTATGAGTAATGGAGATGTGATTCACGGTACCAAAGATAAACATGAGCTCACAGCTTAAGGCATGCGCATTAGAGACGACATTTACTGAAATTCTTTTCCGTCTGAAAATGTGAAAAGTACAGAGCTTGCAGAAGAAGAGGCTGTTTTCACAGTATCGAAGACGAAGAATTGCTCAGAGCTCGTAAGGTACGCATTTAAGAGCCCACGTTTACTACATTTTTGGGCTTCGAATGATCTTTCCTGTCTTATCACTGACTCCGACTTCGTCCTGTGGATCAAGCCTATTGAAGCAGCAATGTAGCCTTTGCACTATGAGACTTAACTTCTGAATCACTCTGCATAATTGTTGGCACAGTAGACTGCAACGAGAAAAACGACCTACACTCGTCAGTAATTTAAAGAACACTACTGCATCGGAACGTAAATGTCAAAATTCGTGGTATATTGGATATGACACTGGTAGCCCTCAGCGGAAATCTCAGGTGGTGAGGGAATACAGAGCAGCTAACTACTACGGCAACTGTAAAATGGAAGCCATAGCCTGACAGAGGAGACCAATTGTCAGATTCTTCGAAAACCATTTATAGACGAACGTGATCCAAGAAGACGTGATACGCCTCACGAATTGCAGCGATGAGACGAGCTACGAAGGACCGGTTTTCGAGTCTCTTCTTATTGATATCACATTCATGCAGTTCAATCCACCTAACACGATAGGCTTCTTCTCTGCTCGTTATCCCCTCACTCTGTCGTAGCACGTACTATTAAGATGGTGCAATGCAACGTTAAAGAAATCACCATCTAATACCTGCCAAATAGAGGCCGCAAAATTCTAGAAGAAAATCAGTTCCTGAAAGTACATAACAAGTATCGGGAGTTGGGATTTTATCTTCTAGTAGCAATATGCTTAAGGTTCTGTTGTCTATTCATTATCACCTAATCTCAAGAAATGACTATCAAGTCAGCATTTACTTCTGCACTAATATTGTCTCTGCAAGGTTACAGTTATAAAGATGTGCTACACATAGTCACACGAATGGAACCAGAAATTTTACAATTCGACCCGAATATTATTCATGATCTCAAAAGTTGTGTACATGGAAGAATCCTGGAGATATTAGAAGGTATCAGATAGATTATATAATGGTAAGACAGAGATTTAGGAACCAGATTTCAAATTGTAAGACATTTCCAGGGGAGATGTGGACTCTGACCACAATCTATTGGTTATGAACTGTAGATTTAAACTGAAGAAACTGCAAAAAGGTGGGAAATTAGGAGATGAGACCTGGATAAACTGAAGGAACCAGAAGTTGTAAAGAGTTTCAGGAATAGCATAAGGCAACAATTGACAGGAATGGGGGAAAGAAATACAGTAGAAGAGGAATGGGTAGCTCTGAGGGATGAAGTAGTGAAGGCAGCAGAGGATCAAGAAGGTAAAAAGACGAGGGCTAGTAGAAACCCTTGGGTAACAGAAGAAATACTGAATTTAATTGGCGAAAGGAGAAAATGTAAAAACGCAGTAAATGAAGCAGGCAAAAAGAAATACAAACGTCTCAAAAATGAGATCGACAGGAAGTGCAAAATGGCTAAGCAGCGATGGCTAGAGGATGTAAGGATGTAGAGGCTTATCTCACTAGGGGTAAGATAGATACTGCCTACAGGAAAATTAAAAGAGACTTTTGGAGAAAAGAGAGCCACTTGTATGAATATCAAGAGCGTTGATGGAAACCCAGTTCTAAACAAAGAAGGGAAAGCAGAAAGGTGGAAGGAGTATATAGAGTGTCTATACAAGGGCGATGTACTTGAGCACAATATTATGTAAATGGAAGAGGATGTAGATGAAGATGAAATGGGAGATACGGTACTGCGTGAAGAGTTTGACACAGCACTGAAAGGCCTGAGTCGAAACAAGTCCCCGGGAGTAGACAACATTCCAGTGGAACTACTGACGGCCTTCGGAGAGCCAGTCCAGACAAAACTCTACCATCTGGGGGGCAAGACGTACGAGAGAGGGGAAATACCCTCATACGTCAAGAAGAATATAATAATTCCAATCCCAAAGAAAGCAGGTGTTGACAAATGTGAAAATTACCGAGCTATGAGTTTAATAAGTCACAGCTGCAAAATACTAACGCCAATTCTATACAGACGAATGGAAAAACTGGTAGAAGCCGACTTCGGCGAAGATCAGTTTGGATTCCGCAGAAATATTGGAACACGTGAGGCAATGCTGACCCTACGAAGCTAGATTAAGGAAAGGCAAACCTACATTTCTAGCATTTGTGGACTTAGAGAAAGCTTTTGACAATGTTGACTGGAATACTCTCGTTCAAATTCTAAGGGTGGCAGGGGTAAAATACAGGGAGCGAACGGCTGTTTACAGTTTTTACAGAAACCAGATGGCAGTTATAAGAGTCGAGGGGCATGGAAGGGAAGCAGCGGTTGGGAAGGGAGTGAGACAGGGTTGTAGACTCTACCCGATGTTATTCAATCTATATATTGAGCAAGCAGTAAAGGAAACAAAAGGAAAATTCGGAGTAGATATTAAAGTCCATGGAGAAGAAATAAAAACTTTGAGGTTCGCCGATTACATTGTAATTCTGTCAGAGACAGCAAAGGAGTTGGAAGAGCAGTTGAACGGAATGGACAGTGTCTTGAAAGGAGGATATAAGATGATCATCAACAAAAGCAAAACGAGGATAATGGAATGTAGTCGAATTAAATCAGGTGATGTTGAGGGAATTAGATTAGGAAATGAGACACTTAAAGTAGTAAAGGAGTTTTGCAATTTGGGGAGCAAAATAACTGATGATGGTCGAAGTAGAGAGGATATAAAATGTAGACTGGCAATGGCAAGGAAAGTGTTTCTGAAGAAGAGAAATTTGTTAACATCGAGTATAGATTTAAGTGTCAGGAAGTCGTTTCTGAAAGTAATTGTATGGAGTGTAGCCATGTATGGAAGTGAAACTTGGACGATAAATAGTTTGGACAAGAAGAGAATAGAAGCTTTCGAAATGCAGTGCTACAGAAGAATGCTGAAGATTAGATAGGTAGATCACATAACTAATGAGGAGGTATTCAACAGAATTGGGGAGGAGTTTGTGGCACAACTTGACAAGAAGGGACCAGTTGGCAGAAAGTGTTCTGACTCATCAAGGGATCAAAAATTTAGCATTGGAGGGCAGCGTGGAGGCTAAAAATCGTAGAGGGAGACCAAGAGATGAATACACTAAGCAGATTCAGAAGAATGTAGGTTGCAGTAAGTAATGGGAGATGAAGAAGCTTGCACAGGATAGAGTAGCATGGAGAGCTGCATCAAACCAGTCTCAGGACTGAAGACAACAACAACAACAACAGTTACTGACCTACAAATTTACGCGAGTTAACCATTCGGCTGGTTCAGTGATATTCCTTTACAGAAATGCTCGCCGCGTTATTCGGTTATAAATACGAAGCATGCCACGCGGATTTTGTAAGTTCGACCAGGATGTTTCACAAGCGATTATGTTTCACACGGAAGCACATAAAATTACTAAACGTTCACTAAAATGCTTCCCACTCAAGTCGCTTTCTACACTCCTGGAAATAGAAAAAAGAACACATTGACACCGGTGTGTCAGACCCACCATACTTGCTCCGGACACTGCGAGAGGGCTGTACAAGCAATGATCACACGCACGGCACAGCGGACACTCCAGGAACCGCGGTGTTGGCCGTCGAATGGCGCTAGCTGCGCAGCATTTGTGCACCGCTGCCGTCAGTGTCAGCCAGTTTGCCGTGGCATACGGAGCTCCACCGCAGTCTTTAACACTGGTAGCATGCCGCGACAGCGTGGACGTGAACCGTATGTGCAGTTGACGGACTTTGAGCGAGGGCGTATAGTGGGCATGCGGGAGGCCGGGTGGACGTACCGCCGAATTGCTCAACACGTGGGGCGTGAGGTCTCCACAGTACATCGATGTTGTCGCCAGTGGTCGGCGGAAGGTGCACGTGCCCGTCGACCTGGGACCGGACCGCAGCGACGCACGGATGCACGCCAAGACCGTAGGATCCTACGCAATGCCGTAGGGACCGCACCGCCACTTCCCAGCAAATTAGGGACACTGTTGCTCCTGGGGTATCGGCGAGGACCATTCGCAACCGTCTCCATGAAGCTGGGCTACGGTCCCGCATAACGTTAGGCCGTCTTCCGCTCACGCCCCAACATCGTGCAGCCCGCCTCCAGTGGTGTCGCGACAGGCGTGAATGGAGGGACGAATGGAGACGTGTCGTCTTCAGCGATGAGAGTCGCTTCTGCCTTGGTGCCAATGATGGTCGTATGCGTGTTTGGCGCCGTGCAGGTGAGCGCCACAATCAGGACTGCATACGACCGAGGCACACAGGGCCAACACCCTTCATCATGGTGTGGGGAGCGATCTCCTACACTGGCCGTACACCACTGGTGATCGTCGAGGGGACACTGAATAGTGCACGGTACATCCAAACCGTCATCGAACCCATCGTTCTACCATTCCTAGACCGGCAAGGGAACTTGCTGTTCCAACAGGACAATGCATGTCCGCATGTATCCCGTGCCACCCAACGTGCTCTAGAAGGTGTAAGTCAACTACCCTGGCCAGCTAGATCTCCGGATCTGTCCCCCATTGTGCATGTTTAGGACTGGATGAAGCGTCGTCTCACGCGGTCTGCACGTCCAGCACGAACGCTGGTCCAACTGAGGCGCCAGGTGGAAATGGCATGGCAAGCCGTTCCACAGGACTACATCCAGCATCTCTACGATCGTCTCCATGGGAGAATAGCAGCCTGCATTGCTGCGAAAGGTGGATATACACTGTACTAATGCCGACATTGTGCATGCTCTGTTGCCTGTGTCTATGTGCCTGTGGTTCTGTCAGTGTGATCATGTGATGTATCTGACCCCAGGAATGTGTCAATAAAGTTTCCCCTTCCTGGGACAATGAATTCACGGTGTTCTTATTTCAATTTCCAGGAGTGTATTAGCGATAACCTAACCCAATTTGAGTCTCTAATTCTTCAATTTATATGATATTTGCGGGGAGCGATGTAATGTGTTCGGTAGAACGGTTTAGAGGCGACTCCCCTAGGCAGTTTGTTAGTACAGGTAACAACCCTCTCTCCACTCGGATAGCTCTCATTTCTGATGAAAAGTTGATATGATTGAATAATCAGAACTTTTTTCTAAATTATTCTCGCAGTAAAATTCTCACTTATCCAATGGCAATTTAGAAAGTAATTTTACTTAAGCAAAGCTTCGATTCATCACATTAACTTTAATTATAAACCAAATAAAGTAGGAAACAATCCCAAAATTAACTAACAAACTTATTGCCTCCTTATCATTTTCCTGGCTTTCCTTTACAAAAGCATTATCATTATTATATACGTCACATGACTCGTTTTTCTTCCCAGGAGTTCTCCCCACGATTTGAATTCCATATAGATATCCTCAAAATAAAACATTTCGAACCACGTACGTTCTTCATTCAGACTCTCAATCACTCCCACGCACTCACATAACAAAATATGCATGAATATTAATTTTAAAAGGTTCCAATATTACGTCAAATACAAATTACATGGGTTATAAAATGAAACATTCTAGTTAATTACTTTTTAGGAGTTGCGGTTTCATGATAGCTTCATTTGATATTGAAAATTAATCTCTTGCCGATACTAGATTAACTATGAAATACGAGATACGTTTTGAGGAATTTTTGGGTGAATGTTTTTATCTTCGAAACTATGATAAATAATTAAACGAAATTTGGACAGTACAATATACGCATTAACAAAAAGCAATGTGTATAGTTTGAACAAAATTGGAGAAAAACTAACGCAGTTCATTCAGATTCCTAGGGAGTATGAATATCCGTAGTGTTCTACAGGAAGACTGAGTCACTGCCCTGGGCGGCGTCAGACATAGGTGCGTGAGGCACAAAAAAAAAAAAAAAACTTCAGCGGATACTGGATCGGAAGCGCTCATGACTCCTTACTCTACTGCTCCTACGACAACCCGTAGTATCATGCTACCATACAGAACTTACTGCAAATTTAACCCTGTTACTATTGACATTTTAATTGAAATAGTTCATAAAATTTATAAAAACTGAAGCAAACATACCACATACACTTATCAAGTTTAAATGGAATAATATCGAAGAAGTAGCAAACGTTATGGATACAAAAAAATTGCAAAATATTATCCACTACTCGGTTCTTTAAGCGGCAGAATAGGCAAAATAATTCTCAGTTTGAGTCTGAGACGCTAGGCATGATTGTCTCAATGTTGTATAGTGCCCTGTTGTCAAAGTTCTTTTACAACTGTGCGTCTGCAGAAGTTCCGGACAGTGTGTGTAAAATGGCGTTGGTGTAGTGTCTGACAAGCGTCAGGAGAAAAATGTCACGAAACTCTAAAAGACAGGCTTTGCTGAAATGCAGCTTGGCAAGGGGAGGAAGAAAATTAATCCGACGTCAGTAGAACGTGTGGCCATAGCACTGCAGGGGGAAGAGTGGGGGGCGAGCGGTGCTGATCACACATGCAGTGCACCCGGAATTGCCCCAACTTTGGACATGCTTGTAAGCACGGAGCGTAGAATTCTACAAAACATTCTGCACTGCTATCCGCACAAAATGTCCAAGCTTCAGGAAGTTATTCATGCTGATGTGCCAGTAAAACAAAATTTTTCTCTAGAATTTGTTGCTGACATGCAGCTGGACAATGAATGGCTGTGGTACTTTCTGTGAAGAGAAGAAGCCCATTTCCACCTCGATGGACATCACTATACAGATTTACAGTATATGGGCAGCGGAAAAACCGCTCGTTCATCAACTGGAAATACGTTATTCTGCAAAGGTAAGTGTTCGGTTGGGTTTGACAGCGTCATTTAGTAGGACGATATTTTAAAGAAGACACGGGTCCTTCAAATCCTCTTACCTGTACCGTCACTGGTAAATGTTATGAGAGTCTTTTTCAAACCAACGTCTTTACAGCTCTTCAATGGCGCGGTTGTGTGGGTAGGATTTTTTTTTTTTTTTCAAGATGGCGTTCCTCTGCACATTGCACAGCCAGGGAAGCAGCTGTAGCACTCGCATTTTGGAAATGCAGGAATTAACAGCCGTCATTTTCCTACAGGCTGGCAATCCAGATCACTTGATATTAATCCATGTAACTCCTGGCTCTCGGGTTATCTGAAAGATGCTGTGTTCAGTGCTCCGATTGCAATCGCGCTGAAGAGATGGCACGACTTTTGCAATGCATTCGAAAGTTACCTGAGACACTACGATTCGTTGTCGATCATGCTGTTTCTCGCTTTCACCTTGTGTCAGAAAACGGTGCACAGCATACCGAACGTGTGTTCCGCTGGTCTCGCGATAGCTGAAAACTAACTTCATTGCTGCTTTTTAGGTGGTTTTTGGCCTCAGCACAATTACAAACAGATTTTTTCCACTGAGTGTGTTGTGGCCTGACCATGGTGTGCCACAACTGTTGAAGGCCAAACTTCCGCGGTCGTACACATTCCAAGGTATGGTGTGTTTAATTTACGTCTCACCCCATAGTCGTTATATTACGATTCATCAGTCATTTCTAACCGAAGCCTTTTACGTTGTAACGCTTTACAGCACCATATAGTCAGAAAATTTTCGGCAATTTATTTATTTTCCCATATTGTTTGCCGTTTCTTGGTTAACAGTGGTTTGAAATTTGGTCATTCTCAGCAGCGGTTTTTTTACAACATTTTGAGCTTGGAACTTTAGTTATAACCACCCTTTAAAAAGGAATTATAATATATCTACTAAATTATAACCAAATTGCTTAATAACTACGATTTAGCCATACACAAACGTAGTACGCTATTAGAGTGAGTATCCAAGGCCATTAGCCAACAAATCTTGGCAATAACAAACATCGTTCAATTTTTTAATATGTATTTGTAAATTTTTAACACGTTTCAGTGCCACATGTGGAAAGTTATTTGTGCATTTATTCGTTTGCATTGAATAATATACAAAAGCTTTAATGCAAAGTCACGAACTGACCATGAAAATTAGATCTCTATATTAGTATTTTGCATATATGTGAAATTATTGTCTATAATTGAACGGTGGCCATTTTCAAACCCTTGTGTTGATTTCAGTAGTAGTCATGTGACTGATACTTTAAGGACCATGAAGGGAAACACTGGTTGTCTTCCGTTGTGGAGCATTCAAACGGAGCTTTTATGAGTGTATTAGGACAGCCAGAGAACAGCACGGACTAAGAAAGCGTTCGTTAGAGTTAGTAAATTACGGATAGTAGAGAGCTCAACACTTATAAAATTTTTCGGTACTCACGTGAGCGTGAGTTCTGGACCTAAAATGTTGTCTGGACACAGAGTTTTTCGCATGCTTTTTATTTATTGTTATTAGTGAGTATTTGGTTTAAAGAGTATAAGGTAACTATAATTTGGCTAAATTTATTATTCTAGCCGTGTGACGAACTTGTTCGGTATTTGTCACGATAGTAATGGCGATTCGCCTACAGATTTCCGAGAATTAACACGCTGATAAATCAACTTTAAATCATACATGTTACCTTATTATATACTCCACATGCTCTACGTATTTACATTTTGCACAGCTTAGTTACCTGTTATTCAACTGGATTATCATTTATACTTGTAAGGTCACCATCGCATATCAGAGAATATGTGTAGAATAAACCCTTATTTGAGCTTTAGACGATTTGGTATAGCACAAATTACTTCCTGCCGGAATTTATTTAACCATTTGTTTCACATTTTAGTTATTTAAATGTTTTATATCTTATTTTTCTAACTTGCTTTTACTTTTAAAGCGTCTGAAGAATATTCATATGTGTTAAGATTGGGGATTACAGGCGATGGTGCATGACTGCTGTCTAAAGAATTCAATAGAGCCTTGCTAAAGTGTTAGATTGTGCATTGCCTACAGCAATATGTTAGTTCGACTCGTTATTGATGATGCTCAATCAAGTAGTAACGCCATAATTGGATTGACTCATCTGGCTATAACTGGTACACTTGCTATTATTAAGGCTCATCCATTAAACGGATGCACTTTGGATTTCAGATTGGGATTGCTGCTGTGTTGGTTGTCCCACTATAACATTTTTCCAAACATTAGTAGAAAACAGTGGCTGTGGGACTCAAGGTAGTGTGACAATAGCAGAAATGGGAACAGTGCAGTAGCTTTGTGCGAGAGCTTGTCTGCAGGAGGAGGAACAGCACTGCAGCTTGACAGCAGGTAGCTGGCAGATCAGCACAGCAGAGAGCCCTGGCTATCAGCCGTGTGTGTGTGTGCCCACACTTGTGATACTATGCACACTTAGCATCTACAAGAATGGCAACTTTTGAAGCATGAGACGGCAGTACACATGACAGGGGCAGCATTTCCATGTATCATGTTGCAGTTCACAAAACGGGTAATGGCTGGCATTATTACAGGCAGCTTTTCCACGTGATAGTGTCTTCACACTGCAGTCTTTCCCTACATCAGTGTCACCACACAGTAGTGTCTCCATGCATTAGGTGGTTGTCGGCACAAATCTGGTGGCGTCACCATATAGCAGCGACCCCCACCGGGCATCGTCTACATGCAACAGAACTTCCATGTGGGAAATATTTCCACGCAGCAGTCCATGCGACTGACAGCAATCCACCTCACTGGCGACACCATCGCAGCAGTACCGGACTTTCGCGTTGGCTTTGTTAGTACGTTACACTAGACGCAGATGAGCAGAGGTGGTGTACAGGGGAGAAATTTAAGTACAGGCAGCAGCTGCTTTGTACGCTTCTGTTGCTAATCGTCAATAATAGTCGACAAAATAAAGAAAATTGGGAATGGGTCAAAGAGTGTACGCAGTGATGCTGGCAGCACTATAATGCAAAGGTAAATCAATGGCACATTGTAAATAAAAATTTGTTATTTTGAATTCCATCTCATGTGTTCAAGGAAGAAGGAAAAACTGATAGGAATAGAACTCAAACGAACTTTAGGGAGACTGCATCAGATTTTCTGATTTCAGAGTCAATAACTAGACAAAACAGAATCTGTAACTCGTGAGGTCAATTTATGGGAAAGTAGGAAAGAAAATAGGAGATCTGGTACCAGATATGATAGATAAAATAAATATAGCCAGTGGGAAAATTGATCAATTTCAAAGCAAACTCGCGGAAATTCATACACATATTGAATGTTAACATGGTGAAGGGAATTAATAGTAAAATTGTAAAGTAGGGAAGGGATCAATAACAGATGTGGAATCTGTTGAAAATGATTTTAGGGGATAGATTTAGGCACAAGAGCATGATTGCAGAAAGGCTAAATTACCAACAAATGCACAATTAAAAGCTATGAATGTAAATACTACTGAATGTTAAAATGAATAATAAATTATAGGAAAGAACTAGAATGTAAGGGAAGTATTTTAAAGAGTAGTGGTTGGGTGGGAAAGCTTATTCGTAGGATATCCCATATCATAGAGGTTATGCACTAATGATTCAGTGGACAATGTAAATGTCATGCAGTGGATTTTTTTACTGCATTTAAGGACGATTTTGTTGCTGTGAGTTAACTAGCAAAGGTTAAGGTTGTAAAGAGGCAGTTAGAAGACTTTGGGTACTAAATATTCTAAGCAGTTTCCTAATTAAAAAGTTTTTAAATGATATTCTTAAATAAACACTGGCTTCAAGCTAAGTAATTATGATTGCTTCATGTGTTTTTTCAATGGCTAAAATTATAAAAGTTGGAAGAAAGTATGAAAGAATTTTTTGTCAGGAGGTACGTAAATTAATACCTTAGCACAATACTAACAGAAATTTCAAAGTTAAAGTGGAGACTTCCACGATCATTATGAAGGGAACTCATTCACAACCAAGCTGATTCTGTGGAGCAGTTGCTAAATTTTATTGTGTATGTGGATATAGTTCTGCGCTACAGGCCAGAATTTGTAGAGAATTGAGAAAATAGCAGAAATCAGGATAGGACTAACTACTATAATTATAGCTCAGATGGAAGTCTTGTAATTGGCAGGGATATAATGGGAATGAATATAACTATCAGGACAAGGCCTGGAGAAATAGCTAGCAGGGAGCATATTGGAGAGGTTGAGAGGAGGGGGGAGGGAAGAATGGGAGAGATCATTTAGTAGAGAGAAGAGCTGATGGAAGGAAAATGTCAAACAGGGGGGTTCAGAAGGACCAACTTTCAGAGCAGGAGGTAAGCAAATAACTGGTGCCTCACTTAAGGTCGGAGTGGAGGCTTATGAATATTTAAGGAACAGGTCCAGAAAGGGGTTTCAATACGCAGAATGATTAGTATGAGAAAGAGGAGCGAGAAAGTGGCATATTTAATATAGATGCTATTATAGGCGATGAAGATATGTGGGGAGGCTATAATGAGTTCAACAGACGGAATAAAGAGAGAAAGCTGTAGAAAGTGTAGAAGAAATAATTACGACAGCCGTAAAGAGGTTTAAATAGAAGGTAATGAAAATATTATGGGGTTAGCTTTTACTGAAATCTCTTTAAGAACTTTTGCATTTAGTCTGTGGCAGAGGCAGTGGTGTCAGAAGTCGAAACAGATGCTGATATGAAGCCGAGGAGCATACAATTGAAGGCAAGGAAGTGATAGATATTGAATTAATGAGTGAGATTGCTCAAAAGGATGCATATCTTGGAATTATTGTCGATAATGCAGCCAGTGATTTAAGTATTTTTCGAGATTACTAAATGGGTCTAGTCAAAGCGGAGCATATGCCGATATTGATGTTGATGATGATGTTGTTGATGATGCAGCTGATAAGCAGGTAAATATTAGGGCTGTACCTGTACCAGAGCGTGTAAAGACACATTGGTGATAGAATGGTGAGTGCAGTGAGATTTGGTTACTGTGCAGTAAGGTAGAAGTGTATAGAAGTATAAGCACAACGTTTTGCGTAAGATGGTGATTACATGTTTCTGTGCAAGAATACCAGTAACATTTTGACAGGGAAGGAGGAAGAAGAACTGATTGAAAAGAAAAAGGTATGAAGGAGTGTCAAAGTATTAGTTTATTAGTGTGCTGTTGTATTCTGGGGTTTTTCATTGTATTATTAGATGTAATCAGCTTGGCATATGTATGTTATGTAAAATGAAATGATTTACACTGCTGAAATAAGACCGATGAGAATTTTTAATATGAGCGATAAATCAGAAAACGAGCTGAATAATTTGCATATGACCTGTACATAAAGGTCATATGTAAGTGAGGATTTGCTACTGAAGTTTGTAGGGGTGCATATGGGTAATCAGATTTTAAACTGAAGTAAGCACAAGTACTTTTAGGTAACTTATAAGACAGGAGTTTGGGGAATTTGTTATTGATGGGCATGTGGACATATATATGATAAGATTTTAATGCGGAGTAAGTACATACACATGTCTGTCATTTGTAAAAGAATTTGGAGAATGTTATTGCTGATGAATATATGAATACATGGGCTGGAAATATGTTCTTAATAATGCTAATGATCAAGTGTGAATTGAGGTACGCCACCTGGAGCTACCATCTGATGTAATTATGAAAAGATTAATGGAAATGTCAGCGTAAATTTGACTTTGTTAAAGGGGTATGTGCAGTTATTTTTGTTCACATTAGTATGTAGATGTTAAGTGATGTAAATCAGAATTATGGAGAGCATGGATTAGACTGGGTCATTTTGGGGATGTCTGTTTATCGGAGAAATCGGGAATTAATTTGTTTAGTTGGTTAATGATGAATTACGCTTTGGTTATGGGAAAATTATGGGATGCAAATAAGTTTTGTCTGGTCTCTGGCCAGGCGGATGGTGTGAGGTTCCACATATCACTGCAGGATGTACACACATACGAAGGGTAGTGGGCTACAGTCACACCAGTGAGACCTGAGTACGAGACGCTGCAAAAATTCGTAAGATGCGGTCACAAAACATCAGCACCCAGTAGTAATAATCATTAAAAATGTTTTAAATGCAGCGAAATCGTGTGCAACGACTACAAAGACTGACATGGACATACCTATTCGATTTATAAAACTTGTTCATTTTGTAACCCAAGAAAAGAACTACATTATCCGTAAGTAGTTACTTAATACTTGCTTAGATTCAATGTATTATTTATGTTTAAATCTATATTTATGAATGTTTCCAAGTAGCACTCACGCAGGTTCATTCGCCAAAAAGTATTATTACATAATTATTAGCACAAATAGATATATATGAACGGTAGTGTTAAAAATGCGACTCTTGGCGCTACTTCATACTGCATTTAACCACGTAATGCTCTTGTAAAATTACGAGTGAATGACTCGCAAGGTGTAAGGCATCGGCGAGATCATTTGAGAGGGACAGTTTGGGTAGCCAGATGAAGAAGAGATGCTGAACAAAAGGTAAGCGCAGGCAGGTTATGGCCAGTCAGTGGAAATCTCGGGTGGTAATGGGGAGAAGAGGGGCTCACATCCAGAACAGCAGGAAAATGCAAGTTATACGGTGAAAAATAGCAAAAATAGCAACGTCTCTAGCAGACCTGCTACAGGAAAGGACGTACCTGTACTACACGAAGCGCAGAGGTGAGACAAGCTGACTGCAGATTTAATCTTGTTTCTAAAGATAATACTTTAAAGGCTAATGATTGTTTAATTATAATAGTTTATAAAACTTATAAAATATGAACCAAATATTTAAGAATGCAAGCTGAAAACATCGGCAGTCACAAAAACATATTACTTTGACAATCAGGTAGATAAACAAATAATCATAGATAACCACTGTTTCTCGTCATACAAGCATAATATGATCTCAGCAAGAGTATCCCAGATTAATAGCCTGCAAATTATAACAGGGTGAGTCGCGTAAGACGTAACACCCCCATTATTCCGTTGGCGATTGCACGTATCAACAAGCGGTGTTCGGCGAATCATAGCCGACTATGGGGCACATACTTTGGTACGTGCACAATAATCACAACGTTTATATTGACCGAGATACTGAGGCACGTACATGTTTTTTTTTTTTAAATGGGACGCTATACTTTTTTTTACCATCATTCGAACGCTCTGGTAAAGACGCGTATAGTGTTGTACAGCATGTTGCTATTGTGATTCAAACTTTGCTCAAAAGACGCTGGGAAATATTGTACGATTGAAGGTCGAGGCGGTCGGAAGCGGCTGCAGACTGTAAACACGCCTCGCACGACCCGCAGGCCGAGTTGCCGTGGTCTATCTACATCTACATCTACATCCATACTCCGCAAGCCACCTGACGGTGTGTGGCGGAGGGTACCTTGAGTACCTCTATCGGTTCTCCCTTCTATTCCAGTCTCGTACCGTTCGTAGAAAGAAGGATTGTCGGTATGCTTCTGCGTGGGCTCTAATCTCTCTGATTCCATCCTCATGGTCTCTTCGCGAGATATACGTAGGAGGGAGCAATATACTGCTTGACTCCTCGGTGAAGGTATGTTCTTCAAACTTTAACAAAAGCCCGTACCGAGCTACTGAGCGTCTCTTCTGCAGAGTCTTCCACTGGAGTTTGTCTATCATCTCCGTAACGCTTTCGCGATTACTAAATGATCCTGTACCGAAGCGCGCTGCTCTCCGTTGGATCTTCTCTATCTCTTCTACCAACCCTATCTGGTACGGATCCCACACAGGTGAGTAGTATTCAAGCAGTGGGCGAACAAGTGTACTGTAACCTACTTCCTTTGTTTTCGGATTGCATTTCCTTAGGATTCTTCCTATGAATCTCAGTCTGGCATCTGCTTTACCGACGATCAACTTTATATGATCATTCCATTTTAAATCAGTCCTAATGCGTACTCCGAGATACGCATTTTGTAGCTAAATGATTAGGGATCTATCTTTCTATGTATTCGCGGCACATTACACTTGTCTACATTGAGATTCAATTGCCATTCCCTGCACCATGCGCCAATTCGCTGCAGATCCTCCTGCATTTCAGTAAAACTTTCCATTGTTGGAACCTCTCGATACACCACAACATAATCTGCAAGAAACCTCATTGAACTTCCGATGTCATCCACAAGGTCATTTATGTGTATTGTGAATAGCAACGGTCCTATGACACTCCCCTGCGGCACACTTGAAATCACTCTTACTCCGGAAGACTTCTCTCCATTGAGAATGACATGCTGCGTTCTGTTATCTAGGAACTCTTCAATTCAATCACACAATAGGTCTGATAGTCCATATGCTCTTACTTTGTTCATTAAACGACTGTGGGGAACTGTATCAAACGCCTTGCGGAAGTCAGGAAATTCGGCATCTACCTGTGAACCCCTGTCCATGGCCCTCTGAGTCTCGTGGACGAATAGCGCGAGCTGGGTTTCATTCAACCGTCTTTTTCGAAATCCATGCTGATTCCTACAGAGCTATGCTGCATGCACGGCCTACGCTGCGTAGGTAAAGCCTCATCCGCCCTCTTTTAAGCAAAGTTTGTAACAAAATAGCAACATGCGTTACACCACTATACGCGTAAAGAGCTTTTGAATGATGGTAAAAAAAGTATAGCGTCCCATTTAAAAAAAACATGTCCTTGCCTCATTATCTCGGTCAATATAAACGTTGTGGTTGTTGTGATACCAACGAATGTGACCCATAGTCCGCTATGATTCGCCGAAAAACGCATGCCGATACGTGCAATCGATGTTTTGAGATGTATTTTTAAATTCTGGACACGTTGCAGGTCGAGTGTGGTGAAGCGTTGTATCAGTTGAAGTAATTTAAAGCTTTTAAAGTGAGATTACAAACTGATCGTGAGAATTTAGTCTATGCACTGGTATGTCGTATACGCTGCAGTTCAGACTGTAGGTGGTCGTCGTCAGAAACAATCTTTGTTCTACTGACAACGTACTTCTTGTAGCGCAACGAACATCACGAGATGTGAGGAACGACGCTGTGCTTGTCTTGCTCCCTACGGTACGTTGGTGACATCATCCTGATAAGTCCACACAGTGAAAATGCGCTGCTGCGGTTCGTCTATCACATTGACGGTGTCCATCCCAACATTAAATATACTACTGATACGGAGAAGAACGCAAGCTATCGTTGTTGGACGTTTTAGCTGATGATCGGTTGCTATAGACCGATGGTTTTCACCACCATGTGACACGCGTTCTGAGGAAGTGCAAGAACTAGTCCTCAAATAAGCATCACACATTCAAAATATTTTTGTTAGACAAGGACTACAAAAGCTATGGAAATCCGTTTGACATTGCTTTGGTCATAGTATTCAAACAACAATGGTCCAGTTACTTCACGTGCTAATACCAAATGGGACGCGACTCCGACCTAGCAAATAACTCCAGAAAGCTGACGAAACATAACAGGAGGCATACCAGTATAGCGTAGTAGACAGTATTTCTGTAACACACGGGTAAACCTTTTCAGGATCTTACCACACTTGAGTAATTAAGAAAAATTCAAGGTCTTGTAAACACATGACAGACCTCCATAGGCAGCAAGGCACGCACCTTTTCTGTGAATTGATTTACAAAAACGGGAAAATGAATCAGACTATAAAAATTTGTCTTGGATTAACAAGTTTCTAAATGCGTGCACTTGTAGTATGAAATCTTATAAAAAATTGATAGTGATGGCTAAATTAAGATACACACATACACAGATATTTATTTAGGCAGAAGGAAAGAGCACCACAGTGCCTGCTTATGTAGTGAGAAAACTTTTAAGGTGCATAAAAATCAGTTACTACAAAAACAGGCTGGCTAATGCTTGAGCACGAAACATTCAAACAACGCGGACAAACACATTTCTAACGGCACGAGCAGAAACAGTTACTAACCGTGAAATTTTTTTTTTTTTGCTTTTGTTTTTGTTTTTGCAACTAAGGCCAACCAGCTGCACCAACAAATCGAACTCGTACATGTAAATCATAATTTTCAATATTCTTTTGTAACGCCAGATTTTAAATGCTTCGATCCTCTTCTTTCCCGGTTTTGCCACAGCCTATATTCAACTACCACACAATGCTGTACTCCAAACCTACATTCTAAAAATTTCTTCCTGAAATTATTCCCATGTCTGATACTAGTAGACTTTTCTCGGCCAGCAGTTCGCTTCTCACCAGTGCTAGTCTTCTGATGTCCTCCTTGCTCCGTCCGTCATTGGTTAGATTCTCTAGATAGTAGAATTCACTAACACCATCTGCATCGTGACCATTAATCCTGATGTAAAGTTTCTCGCTGCTCTCATTTGTGCTACTCCTCATTGCTTTCGTTTATCTTCGAGTTACTTTAAATCCATATTATGTACTCATTAAACTGCTCTCTCCAATCCGGAGACCATGTAATTCTTCTTCACTTTCACTCTGGATAGCATGTCATCAGCGAATCGTGTCATTGATATTCTTTCGTCCTGAATTTTAATTCCACTGCTAAATCTCCATTTAATTTTTGTCATTGCTTCCTCTATGTACAAACTGAACACTAGGAGCGAAGGACCACATCCCTGTCTCACAACCTTTTTAATCTGAACACTGCGTTCTTGGTCGTCCGCTCTTATTATTCCCTCTTAGCAGTCCCTTGCGGAATAACTGGTTGAGGGATGCGAATAACTGTGCACTATACGACAGAAACTCTCAAAAAAAAAAATTATCATCCCGAAAAACTCAGAAATGTCCTTCTTGCACTTTGATATTGAAAATTTCTGTATCACTGGGGTCCGTAGATGATCGATGCGTAGGCCTACAACAGAAAATATGTGGCCCAAAAAGGAATTTCCTTAGCCACCAAATTGACTTTGGATTGTTTAACTTTGAGAACACGGTCACGCAACCTTTCCAAGACCTGGGAAATATCTACAGCTACATGGATATTCGCCAAATCACATTTAAGTGCTTGCCATTGGGTTAATTCAACCACCGTCACAATTCTCTATTATTCCAATCTCGTGTAGCGCGCGTAAAGAATGAACTTCTATATCTTTCCGTACAAGCTCTGATTTCCCTTATTTTATCATGGTGATCGTTTCTCCCTATGTAGGTCGGCGTCAACAAAATATTCTAGCATTTGGAGGACAAAATTGGTGAAAGGAATTTCGTGAGAAGACTCCGCCGCAACGAAAAACGCCTTTCTTTTAATGATGTCCTGCCCAAATCCTTTATCATTTCAGTGACACTCTCTCTCCTATTTCGCGATAATACAGAACGTGCTGGCCTTCTTTGAACTTTTTCGATGTACTCCGTCAATCCTACATGGCAACGATTCCACAACGCGCAGC
Organism: Schistocerca cancellata; assembly: GCF_023864275.1. NCBI lineage: Eukaryota > Metazoa > Arthropoda > Insecta > Orthoptera > Acrididae > Schistocerca > Schistocerca cancellata. The sequence goes on from NC_064628.1 coordinate 224,504,442, forward strand.
AGTATTTTCAAAGAGAATGTGCAAGCGTAACGTAGGCAGTATACTTAACATATCTGTTACATTTTCTTAATGTCCAGTCAATAAAACGCAGTCCTTGGTTAGCCCTCCCCACAACATTTACTATATGTTCCTTCCAATTTAAGTTGTTCGTAACTGTAATTCCTAGGCGCTACAGTCTGGAACCGCGTGACCGCTATGGTCGCAGGTTCGAATCCTGCCTCGGGCATCGATGTGTGTGATGTTCTTAGGTTAGTTAGGTTTATTTAGTTCTAAGTTCTAGGGGGCTGACGACGTCAGAAGTTAAGTCCCTTAGTGCTCAGAGCCATCTGAACCATTTTGTAATTCCTAGATAATTAGTTGAATTTACGGTCTTTCGATTTGACTGATTTATCGTGTAACCGAAATTTAACGGATTCCTTTTAGCACTCATGTGGATGACCTCACACCTTTCGTTATTTAGGGACAATTGCCAACTTTCGCGCCATACACGTATCTTTTCTAAATCGTTTTGCAATTTGTTTTGATCTTCTGATGACTTTATTATGCGATGAACGACAGCGTCATCTGCAAACAACCTAAGACGGCAGCTCAGATTGTCTTCCAAAACGTTTATATAGATAAGGAACAGCAAAGGACCTATAAAACTACCTTGGGAAACTCCAGAAATAACTGCTATTTTACTCGATGACTTCCCATCAGTTACTATGAACTGTGACCTCTCTGACTGGAAATCACGAGTCCAGTCACATAACTGAGACGATATTCCACAAGCACGCAATTTCACTACAAGCCGCTTGTGTGGTACAGTGTCAAAAGCCTTCTGGAAATCCAGAAATACGAAATCAGTGTGAAATCCCTTGTCAATAGCGCTCAACACTTCACGCGAGTAAAGAGCTACTTGTGTTTCACAATAGCGATTTTTTTCTAATTCCATGTTGACTGTGTGTCAATGCACCGTTTTCTTCGAGGTAATTCATAAGGTTCGAACACAATATATGTTCCAAAATCCTGTTGCATATCGACGTTAATTATAAGGGCCTATAAATTTGTGGACTACTCCTACTACCTTTGTTTAGTATTGGTTTGACCTGTGCAACTTTCCAGTCTTTGGGTACGGATCTTTCGTCGAGCAAACGGTTGTTTATGATTGTTAAGTATGGAGCTATTGCATCAGCATACTCTGAAAGGAATTTAATTGGTTTACAGTCTAGACCAGAAGACCTGCTTATATTAAGTGATTTGAGTTTCCTTCCCACTCCAAGGATATTTACTTCTACGGTACCCATGTTGGTAGCTGTTGTTGATTAGAATTCTGGAATATTTACTTCGTCTTCTGTTGTGAAAGCATTTCGGAAGGCTGTGTATAGAAACTCTACTTTGGCAGCACTTTCTTCGATAGTATATCCATTGCTATCGCGCAGAGAAGGTACTGTTGTGTCTTTCCACTAGAATACTTCACATGTGACCAGAATCTCTTTGGATTTTCTGCGAGGTTTCAAGACAAAGTTTCGTTGTGGAAACTGCTATAAGCATCTCGCATTGAAATCCTAGGTAAATTTCGAGCTTATGTAGAAGATCGACAATGTTATGGATTTTGCGTCTGTTTAAATTTGGCATGTTCGTTTCGTTGTTTCTGTAACGGTGTTCTGACCTGTTTTGTGTAAGAAGGAAGATCAGTTCCGTCGTTTGATAATTTATTTGCTATAAATGTCTCAATTTCTGCCGATACTATTTCTCTGAATTCACACCGCATCTGGTCTGCACTTATATTATTAACTTGGAATGTGTGGAGATTGTCTCTCAGGAAGGCGTCAAGTGAATTTTTATTTGCTTCTTTGAATAGGTATATTTTACGTTTACTTTTGGAGAATTTTAGGATTACAATATTGAATCTCGCTACCGCAACCCTGGGTTCACTTATCCCTGTATACGTTTTGATGGTCGTTACTAACTCAGGACAATTTGCTGCTAAGAGGTCAAGTGTGTTTTCACAACAGTTTACTATTCTCGTGAGCTCATGAAGTAACTACTCGAAATTATTTTCAGAGAACGTGTTAGCACAATTTCCGTGGAATTTTTATGCTTACCTTCGGAATTAAACATGTATTTTTTGCCAACATATCGAGAGTAAACTAAAGTCACCACCAACTATAATCGTATGAGTCGGGTTTGAAATCAAACTCAGGTTGTCTCTGAACCTTTCAGCAATTGTTATCACCTGAATTGGGAGGTCGGTAAAAGGATCATATAATTTACTTATTGCGGTTGCCAACAACTTCTGCCCATACTAACTCACAGGAACCATCTACTTCAATTTCGCGACAAGATAAACTACTTCTAACATCAATAAACACGCCACCGCCAACGGTGTTTAGCGTGTCCTTTCGGAACGCCGTTCGGTCCTTCGAAAAAATTTTGGTTGAGCTTACCTCCGGCTTTAGCCAGCTGTCAGTGCCTATAACGATTTGAGCATCAGTCCTTTCTGTTAGTGCTTGGAGTTCTGGTACTTTCCCAATACAGCTACGACAAGTTACAACTTTTATACCAATGGTTCCTGTATCTACGTTCTTCCTGTGTTCCTGCACCGTTTGTGCCTGAAGCCCATTTTGTGTTTTCCCGAGAACCTCTAACCTAAAAAACCGCCCAGTCTACGCCACACAGCCCCTGCTATCCGTGTAGTGGCCTCTTGCGTATAGTGGACTACTGATCTACTCAGCGAAACCCGAAGCCAAACTATCCTTTGGAACAAGTCGACGAATCTGCAGCCTTCACGGTCGCACAACAGTCTGAGACTCTGGTTCTGACCCTCCACTTGGCTCTGTACCAGAGATGCGCAACGGTTCTGTCGACTATGCTGCAAATGGTCAGCTCTGCTTTCATCTTGCAAGCAAGAGTGGCATCCTTTACCACTTCTGTTAGCCGCTCGAAACGAGAGAGAATCTCTTCTGATCCAAAGTGACACATCATTGGTACCGACGTGAGCAACCACCTACAGCTGGCTGCACCCTGTGCTCTTCATGGCATGTGGGAGGACGTGTTCCACTTTTGGAATGAGTCCACCTGGTATGCAAACAAAGTGCAATTCGGCTTTCATCCCTCACTTCGCAGCCATGTACCTAAGGGACCCCATAACGCGCCTACCGTTGGAGCTCCCACGTATCAATAATCCCACCCTCTGTGACTGACTGGATCTTGCAGTCTGAGAGGTTTCCTCTGATCAGGGCAGGCGATGGCATCTGCCTCAGCGACAGTGTCAGCGACAGACAGCATCTCCAACCTGTTTGTCAGACCAACTATGGAGGCCCTGTGCGGCCTCTGGGAAGTCTTTTGCCGCCTGCTACGCCCAGGGGCGACATCCCACTCGATCACAGGTGAGGGGTCAACCTCAGTGCGAACAGTAACTGTGATGGCCACCGGTGAGGACCGATCGGAAGACTGAGACTTTCTGGACGTCCGTTGGATCCCCACGGCCAGCTCACAACAATGGTAACCATCCACTACAGCCTCAAGCTGTGTAACCGCAGCCACCACAGCCTGGAGCTGACAGCAAAGTGTCACCAACTTGGCTCGCATCGGTACCCAACAATCACAGTCGCTATCCATACTAAAGACCGAGGATAACTAAACTGCTAGACGAACGGACTATCGACACGTGCTATGGAACTCTAATGTAAACACTGAAGAGTGCGCAGGAACTATGTTTAATAAATTTGATTAAAACGCAGAGATTCAACAACCTAAGTACCGAAACACTGAGGTGAAACTAAATAATTCCCTCCTCCTTAGGAACTTGTAATATGTCACAAAATCGGTTTAACTTCCGATGCAAAGGATTATTCGAGAACTGTGGCTATTAGATATTAAATTAACACGAAGAAACTCAAGAAACTAAACTATTAAAGCACACAGATGATATTATAAATTTCGCTCCTGGTTGGGAACTCGTAAAAGTTACAAAACTGGTCACTTTCCTGTTGCTGAGTTTGCCTCAGCTGGCTGCTGCTGCTGTCTGACTGATTGCAACAAACGATTGTAAGAGAACAGCTATAGATCACAACGTCATCAAGGTAGTTTTAAACACCTTCATATTTCAAGTCTTCCAAAACTGAATATAATAAACAACACCGCCGCCCCTATGGCAAGACGAAAAGGCATCGTATTATGCTCAAACAAATTCTAGTCGGTGGTAAATGCAGTCATCGCTTTAGATTCTTCAGCCAAATGAATATGATAATACACCTGGTTTACGTCCAAGGTGGAAAAGTACATAGCCATAGAAAGCCGAACAAAACATTTATTCAAATGGAGCAAAAGGACAGATTACAAAACCACTTTTTTATTTAGCTCTCTATAATCCGCTCCCTGTCGATAACCTTGCCCTGGAGGTTATGCTACTGAGAGCATAGGTCACGTGCAGAGAGACACAGATGGTCTAATCATTCCCTCCGCCAGTGTTTTATCCACCAACTGCCTCAGCTCCATCTTAGGTGATTAGATGTCACCCTCATTCTGCCAATGGAATTGTCAAAGAGTGCGTAGGAACAGACAGAGGTTCAAGACACTCTCTAGCCCTTAGGATGGTAAACTGCTCATAAATGCGGAAGGATCAGCAATGATCAATGGCTTGAGGAGGCAGAAGGCAATGGAAACCGCTGCATTAAAGACACATAACATGTATCCACAGGACGTGTGGCCCGTAACCGAAAAAGTATCATGATGATCTCTTCATTGGCAAAAGATGCCGGGATAGTCCCCCATTCAGATCTCCGGGAGGGGATTGCCAATGGGGAGGTGACCATAAGAAAAAAGATTGAATAATCAACGAATGGATAACGCTCTACTAGTCGGGGTGTGAAATGTCAAAAGCTTGAACGTAGTATGGAAGCTAGAAATTCAGGAAAGGGATATACAAAGTCTCAGTCTAGATATAGAAGGGGTCAGTGAAGTGAAATGGAAATAAGACGAGGATTTATGATCAGATGAGTATAGAGTAGTATCAACAGCAGCAGAAAATGGTATAACGGGAGTAGAATTCGTTATGAATAGGAAGGTAGGGCAGAGAGTGTATTACTGTGAACAGTTCAGTGATATGTGCTAGGGCTATTTTTAACAGAAGCGACAGTAAACCAACACCGACAAGAAGAGTCGTACGTTGAAGATGAAGACAGAGATAAAGTGTATGAGGATACTGAAAGGGTTATTCAGTACGCAAAAGGGAGATGAAAATCTAATGGTCATGGGAGACTGGAATGCAGTTGTAGGGGAAGAAGTAGATGAAAAGGATACAGGGAAACATGGGCTTGGAAAAAGGAATGAGAGCGGAGAAAGACTATTTGAGTTCTGAAGTAAATTTCAGCTAGTACTAGCGAATACATCGTTCAATAATCACAAAAGGAGGAGGTACACTTGGAAAACGCTGGGAAGATTTCAGTTAGATTACATCATGATCACACAGAGATTCCGAAATCAGATTCTGTATTGTAAGGTGTATGCAGGAGCAGATACAGTCTCAGATCACAGTGTAGTTTTGATGCAGAGTAGGCTGAAATTTCAAAGGTTAGTCAGAAAAAATCAGTGCACAAACAAGTGGGTCACGGAAGTACCAAAGAATGTGGAGATACGCTTGAAGTTCTCTAAGGCTGTAGATACAGAAATGAAGAATAGTCCAGTAGGCAGTAGAGTTGAAGAGCAATAGACATCTCTAGAAAGGGTAATCACTGAAGCTGGAAAGAAAAACATAGGTACAAAGAAGGTAACCGCAAAGACACCATGGGTAACATAAGAAATACTTCAGCTGATCGATGAAAGAAGGAGGTACAAAAATGTTCAGGGAAATTCAGCAGTACAGAAGTATGAGTCACTGACGAATGGAATAAGCAGAAAGTGCAGGACAGGTGAAACGTAATGTTGCATGAAAAATATGAAGAAATCGGAAAACAAGTTATTGTCGGAAGGACTGACTTGGCATAGAAGAATGCCAAACAACCTTCGGTGAAATTAAAAGCAAGGGTGGTGACATTAAGAGTGCAACCGGAATTCTATTGTTAAATGCAGAGGAGACAGCAGATAAGTGGAAAGAGTACATTGCCGGCCTGTATGAGGAAGATTTGTCTAATTTCATAGGAGAAGAAACAGGAGTCGATTTAGAAGTCATAGAGGTTCCAGTGCTAGAATTTAAGAGAGGTTTCCATGACTTAAGATCAAATAAGGAAGAAGAGATCGATAACATTCCATTAAAATTTCTAAAAGCATTAGGGGAAGTGGCAACAAAACGACTCTTCACATTGGTGTGTAGAATGTATGAGTCTGGCAAAATACCGTCCGACTTTCGGAAAAATATCATCCACACAACTCTGAAGAATGCAAGAGCTGACAAGTGCGAGAATTACCGCAAAATCAGCTTAATAGTTCATGCATCGAAGTTGTTGACAAGAACAATATACAGAACAATGAAAAAGAAAATTGAGGATGGGTTATGTGACGATCAGTTTGGCATTAGGAAAGGTAAAGGACCAGAGACGAAATTCTGACTTTTGCGGTCGATAATTGGAACAAGACTAAAGAGAAACCAAGACACGTTCATGGGAATTGTCGACCTAGAAAAAGAGTTCGACAGTGTAAAATGGTGCTACATGTCTCGAAAATCTGAGAAAAATAGGGGTAAGCTATAGGGAGAGACGGGTGATATACCATATGTACAACAGCCACGAGGGAGTAATAAGAGTGGACGACCAAGAACGAAGTGCTCATATCAGAAAGGGTGTAAGACAGGGATGTAGTCTTTCGCCCCTGCTGTTCAGTCTGTACATCGAAGTAGCAATAATGGAAATAAAAAAATGTTCAGGAGCAGAATTAACATTCAAGGTGAAAAGGTATCAATGATATGATTCGTTGATTGCTAGCCTGAGTAAAAGTGAAGAGCTACATGATCCGCTGAATGGAATGGAGAGTCTAATGAGTACAGAATATGGATTGAGAGTAAATCGAAGAAAGACGAAAGTAATCAGAAGTAGCAGAAATGGGAACAGCGAGAAACTTAACATCAGGATTGATGGTCACAAAGTAGATGAAGTTACGGATTCTGCTACCTAGGCAGCAAAGCAACCAATGACGGATGGAGCAAGGACGACGTCAAAAGCGGCCTTCGGAAAAACCGCATTCCTGGCTATGAGAAGTCTACTAGTAACAACCATAGGCCATAATTTGAGGAAGAAATGTCTGTGAATATACGTGTGGAGCACAACAACGTATGGTAGTGAAACATGGACTGTGAAAAAATCGAAACAGAAGAGATTAGAGATTCGGAGCATCTGGGATGTGATATTACAGATGAATTTTGAAAATGAGGTGGACTGATAAGGTAAGGAATGAGGAGGTTCTGCGCAGAATGGGAGAGGTAAGTGATATGTGAAAACGACGGACAAGGAGAAGGGATAGGAAATAGGACATTTGTTAAGGCACCAGGGACTGATTTCCATGGTACTAACGGGAGCTGTAGAGGGCAAAATCTGTAGACAGAGATCGGAATACATGCAGCGAGTAACTGAGGCCGTAGTCGGAAGACTGATGACCCTAAAAGAAATAAATAAAAAAAGACTACGACAGAGCTGAAATCACAGAATTAGCTCGCTAGCACAGTGGTAATGTAACGGACTAGCGATGTGACGGCTGTATGAGCAGTGTGTTCAAAGTTAGCTAGAGGGCTAGTTTACTGCATCTACATTTTTGCTCTTCTTTAAACTGCCTTCAAGAAAATGGGCTTTGATATCTAAAGAAAATCTCTGCGTTGCAATTTTTCTTATAACCTAGCTTAGATTTCCTACGTTAACAACAGCGTTTATCAGCTTCTGCCAACGAAATAAAAATTTATATTCATACATAATTAAATTAAATACTCAGTAGCTTCGAGCAACTGGTAAATAGTTATGAAACTTAATTTCGTCTGTAGCAGAATGAGACCCCATCAGGGAAACGATAAAAAAAGTGTAATAAAATGGGACACTTACAGTCGTCCGTAAAATGTTATTTAGTATATGGCCACCAGTTTCGGTGCTCCAGTGCAGGACCTTCAGGTCTTAACTGACGCTGGGTGTGATTAATTCCAGTAGTTTGGACGACTCATCTGTGGCCAACATCTATGAACTGGTTCTCGCAGACTACCTACGTCTACGATGTTGTGTTCTCAACCATCAGCTACCAGCAACATCGTTATTACAGTTAGTCTGACAAAACCATTTCGTAGCTGTTAGCCACTAAAGAACCATGTATACTATTGGAGTTAACCGTTTCAGCGTTACTTAGTGCCTGAAGACAGCACTGAAACTCGTAGCCACATAATGAATAATATCGGCTCCACTTGTTTCATGTTATTACATGAGTGAATAGCCAAAGTCCCTCAAATGTCCAGTCAGAAGGACGGACATATAAAAACTCGATAAACAAAAGTTCCAGATGATCACAGACCCCCTCCTCCCCTTAAACTCCCAGCGTGTGAGATGAACGTAAATTATGTTCCTGGGAGTAATCTAATGTTCTGTTACGTAAATATCGTTGTCTGTTTACATAAATGTAGCAGAAATGCCTAACTGTACTTATAAGACGTCGTTTGACTTCACCCTAGAAAGTGTTTGGCATCATCTAAACTAGTCAAAACCCTTGGAGCATATCGTAAGGCTACTACATTAGAAATAGTGCCTGGGAACATCAATCACCGTATACCATTAGGTGAAACTGTACGAACTGTAACATTTCCTAATCTGAACTGGTAACGATTTCATGGTCGGTTCCGTCTTTAAGAACAGCTCTCCAAACATTAATATTTTGATTCTACGACTTTAACTGCATGAAGATAGTTATTTGTATTACAGCGAAGTCGATATGCAGCAATGCCAGCTATGTCATTTCTTTCACACTCGACTTCATAAAACGGTAAACATTGTCAATAATATCGACGTCTTTGTTTTATTGCTAGTAAATTCGTGCAAACGATAAAAAAATGGAAACATGCAGCTTTGGTCTCTGCACCTTCAGATCATGACTCCACTCTTCTAACCGTCGTGCCAGGAGAAACAGATGTAACAATAGTCTCCTTCAACACGTGAGAGCATACAACCGTGGAAGGTAATTGTGTGGACTTGATTTTGATTCCATTCCAAAACGTACGAAGTTATCTTTTCATGTTGAAAAAGACGAAGGTGATTTTTTTTAAAAGAAAGTAGTGTTGGTGAGACTGGTATTTCATTCTTAGGTAATCCTCATTGGTGGATAGTGAGCTATGGTAAGCACGTTTTCAAAAGTCTTATAACCTCTGTTCATCATATTTGTTGGTATAAAGGTGCTACCACTGCAGTTCAAACATACAATCAAGTCCGCAATTGGTGTTGTAAAGGAAGCAAAACAAAGCACTCGCAGCATAGGTGCACACAGATTTAGCTTCGGATATCTCGCCTTTCCTTAATCAGTGACCCGTTACTCAGGTCTGAAGTCATGCCATGGCCAGGTTCCACTGCTGGTTTCGCCAAATGGTCCGATTTTTCTGCAGTTCTGTATACAGTGGCCCAAGTTCTTAGCTTTTGAGTGTAGCTTCAAACAACAGTAGCCAGTGCAGATTTTGTTGGACTAGTTAGCCATTTATAAAAAAAAAATCTTGCTTGAAGTTTGCTGTCCAGTGGTTTAATTGCATGCATCGTATTTAAACTAATACTGGAAATGGTCATTCATATAAATACAGAATAATTCTGATTTCTGCCACTCGTAGTGTGCTAGATAGAATGCCATTAATACAGTCGCAGCTACTCTCGCACACTTACGCATCTGCAGGGTCATCTCTCGGCAACTTCTGCTTACTGTAACTGCATGACATATAAAACATAGATGCACTGTACAGCCAAATGAAGACATAAGACTTTGAGTACGTGAGTACGTAATCAGATCTCATAGAAGTTCCATAGCTGGGTGACGGAGGGTAACTTAGCACGATTATTTCACTGCCGTCATCGTTACTCTGTTTTTCAAGGATGGTCACTCCTTTTCCTTCTTCAGTTGACTGTAAAAGGCTAAGTACACACAGATGAGAACTTAGAACAATCATAGAACCAGTGGTGTGTGAAAAATCTAAACGAAGATCTCCACGAGGTAGCGTGGCACCTCGCCCAAAACGTCTGACTACCTGATGAGATTTATGACCAAAGAAGTGAATTATAGCGCGTTAGGGAAACGATATTGCTGCGCTCATAAATAAGACGCCTTCTTCTTTCGGCTTTCCACTTAGTACGATGAATGACATAAATAATCGTTAAGGGACTTTGATATGTCTATGTGGGAACTACTTACCTCGTGAACCTATGTCCATCGTCTAAATTTACTTTTGTTCAGCGCAGGGCCGGCCAAACGCTGCACAGTGTGCAGACGTGCGGAAGTGCTGCACATGTGCGCACGTGTGCGACAGCGAGCGACAGCGACATCTGTCATTAGACACGTGTCCTAAATGAACGGCGGCGGCTCCACTTCCCTGTTTAGGTGGTACAAGCAAGAGCGCAACATAGCCAGTCTCGTTTCCCCTGGTGACCGTAACCTTAACAGAGAAGTACTGAGAAAATGGCTCTGAGCACTATGGGACTTAACAGCTATGGTCACCAGTCCCCTAAACTTAGAACTACTTAAACCTAACTAACCTAAGGACATCACACAACACCCAGTCATCATGAGGCAGAGAAAATCCCTGACCCCGCCGGGAATCGAAGTACTGAGAAATGGCAGGTAGTGTGAAAAAGCAAAGGACGTGAGATCTATGTTCTCAGTCGTTTAAAAATGACTGGGAACTGCAATCCTTTTTTGTAGCCGTTGGCGAAAACTCACAATGTTTGCTATGCCGCCGAATAATAGGCGGCCAGCGTGTTTTCAATTGAAAGACACTACAGTACATATCACAAAGACGAGTGTAGTGTACCCAGGAGTGAAGAACGGCAAGCAAAATTAAATGTCCTTAAGAAAATGCTGAAAGCAAGGGGAAACTACAGCCGTAATTTTTCCCGAGGACATGCAGCTCTACCGTATGATTAAATGATGATGGCGTCCTCTTGGGTAAAATATTCCGGAGGTAAAATAGTCCCCCATTCGGATCTCCGGGCGGGGACTACTCAGGAGGACGTCGTTATCAGGAGAAAGAAAACTGGCGTTCTACGGATCGGAGCGTGGAATGTCAGATCCCTTAATCGGGCAGGTGGGTTAGAAAATTTAAAAAGGGAAATGGATAGGTTAAAGTTAGATATAGTGGGAATTAGTGAAGTTCGGTGGCAGGAGGAACAAGACTTTTGGTCAGGTGATTACAGGGTTATAAATACAAAATCAAATAGGGGTAATGCAGGAGTAGGTTTAATAATGAATAAAAAAATAGGAGTGCGGGTTAGCTACTACAAACAGCATAGTGAACGCATTATTGTCGCCAAGATAGACACAAAGCCCATGCCTACTACAATAGTACAAGTTTATATGCCAACTACCTCTGCAGATGATGAAGAAATAGATGAAATGTATGACGAGATAAAAGAAATTATTCAGGTAGTGAAAGGAGACGAAAATTTAATAGTCATGGGTGACTGGAATTCGTCAGTAGGAAAAGGGAGAGAAGGAAACATAGTAGGTGAATATGGATTGGGGGGAAGGAATGAAAGAGGAAGCCGCCTTGTAGAATTTTGCACAGAGCATAACTTAATCATAGCCAACACTTGGTTCAAGAATCATAAAAGAAGGTTGTATACCTGGAAGAATCCTGGAGATACTAGTAGGCATCAGATAGATTATATAATGGTAAGACAGAGATTTAGGAACCAGGTTTTAAATTGTAAGACATTTCCTGGGGCAGATGTGGATTCTGACCACAATCTATTGGTTATGAACTGCAGATTGAAACTGAAGAAACTGGAAAAAGGTGGGAATTTAGGGAGATGGGACCTGGATAAACTGAAAGAACCAGAGGTTGTAGAGAGTTTCAGGGAGAGCATAAGGGAACAATTGACAGGAATGGGGGAAAGAAATACAGTAGAAGAAGAATGGGTAGCTCTGAGGGATGAAGTAGTGAAGGCAGCAGAGGATCAAGTAGGTAAAAAGACGAGGGCTAATAGAAATCCTTGGGTAACAGAAGAAATACTGAATTTAATTGATGAAAGGAGAAAATACAAAAATGCAGGAAATGAAGCAGGCAAAAAGGAATACAGACGTCTCAAAAATGATATCGACAGGAAGTGCAAAATGGCTAAGCAGGGATGGCTAGAGGACAAATGTAAGGATGTAGAGGCTTGTCTCACTAGGGGTAAGATAGATACTGCCTACAGGAAAATTAAAGAGACCTTTGGAGAGAAGAGAACCACTTGTATGAATATCAAGAGCTCAGATGGCAACCCAATTCTAAGCAAAGAAGGGAAGGCAGAAAGGTGGAAGGAGTATATAGAGGGTTTATTCAAGGGCGATGTACTTGAGGACAATATTATGGAAATGGAAGAGGATGTAGATGAAGACGAAATGGGAGATAAGATACTGCGTGAAGAGTTTGACAGAGCACTGAAAGACCTGAGTCGAAACAAGGCCCCGGGAGTAGACAACATTCCATTTGAACTACTGATGGCCTCGGGAGAGCCAGTCATGACAAAACTCTACCATCTAGTGAGCACAATGTATGAGACAGGCGAAATACCCTCAGACTTCAAGAAGAATATAATAATTCCAATCCCAAAGAAAGCAGGTGTTGACAGATGTGAAAATTACCGAACTATCAGTTTAATAAGTCACAGCTGCAAAATACTAACGCGAATTCTTTACAGACGAATGGAAAAACTGGTAGAAGCCGACCTCGGGGAAGATCAGTTTGGATTCCGTAGAAATGTTGGAACACGTGAGGCAATATTGACCTTACGACTTATCTTAGAAGAAAGATTAAGAAAAGGGAAACCTACGTTTCTAGCATTTGTAGACTTAGAGAAAGCTTTTGACAATGTTAACTGGAATACTCTCTTTCAAATTCTGAAGGTGGCAGGGGTAAAATACAGGGAGCGAAAGGCTATTTACAGTTTGTACAGAAACCAGACGGCAGTTATAAGAGTCGAGGGGCATGAAAGGGAAGCAGTGGTTGGGAAAGGAGTGAGACAGGGTTGTAGCCTCTCCCCGATGTTATTCAATCTGTATATTGAGCAAGCAGTAAAGGAAACAAAAGGAAAATTCGGAGTAGGTATTAAAATTCATGGAGAAGAAGTAAAAACTTTGAGGTTCGCCGATGACATTGTAATTCTGTCAGAGACAGCAAAGGACTTGGAAGAGCAGTTGAACGGAATGGACAGTGTCTTGAAAGGAGGATATAAGATGAACATCAACAAAAGCAAAACGAGGATAATGGAATGTAGTCAAATTAAGTCGGGTGATGCTGAGGGAATTAGATTAGGAAATGAGACACTTAAAGTAGTAAAGGAGTTTTGCTATTTGGGGAGCAAAATAACTGATGATGGTCGAAGTAGAGAGGATATAAAATGTAGACTGGCAATGGCAAGGAAAGCGTTTCTCAAGAAGAGGAATTTGTTAACATCGAGTATAGATTTAAGTGTCAGGAAGTCGTTTCTGAAAGTATTTGTATGGAGTGTAGCCATGTATGGAAGTGAAACATGGACGATAACTAGTTTGGACAAGAAGAGAATAGAAGCTTTCGAAATGTGGTGCTACAGAAGAATGCTGAAGATAAGGTGGGTAGATCACGTAACTAATGAGGAGGTATTGAATAGGATTGGGGAGAAGAGAAGTTTGTGGCACAACTTGACTAGAAGAAGGGATCGGTTGGTAGGACATGTTTTGAGGCATCAAGGGATCACAAATTTAGCATTGGAGGGCAGTGTGGAGGGTAAAAATCGTAGAGGGAGACCAAGTGATGAATACACTAAGCAGATTCAGAAGGATGTAGGTTGCAGTAGATACTGGGAGATGAAGAAGCTTGCACAGGATAGAGTAGCATGGAGAGCTGCATCAAACCAGTCTCAGGACTGAAGACCACAACAACAACAACAAGAAAATGGATGAGACACATCAACTCTATTATCATTTCTCATGCCCAGTGATAAACGTGTCTGGATTTATTCCTTTCATAATTAAAAATTATTGTTTACTAACTGTGCATTAGTGCCTCATTCTGCTCCTTGTTACATTATTATCAGGAAAGTTGGTCATTAAACCGATTGCTCCAATGTATACTTACATTTAGGGTGTGTGTGTTTTTTTTTTTTCTTTGTGTGAAGGGCTACGCTCAGCTGAAGTCGATAAAACGTAACATTCACCTAATTGTCGGTTATTATGCAGGTTTCAGACGGAGCTGATGAAAGATGTAGCAATAACGGTATTGAAATAACAGGTGATCATCGAGAGGTCTGCGGTTATCATTCTGTTCAGAGGTCATTGAGACAGTAATTATGTGGGTGTGACTGAGGGCACCGAGAATTAGTTATAGGAAACCTTGCATTAGTTTAATGTTATTTGAAATCATGAATAAGGTTCGTTGGAAGTCGCTAAGTGCTCTCTTTCTTAAATACTAGATCAAAAACATTACGCGTATTTACGTGACGTCAGTCAAGCTGCCTTAATGAAAACCCACGGTTGTTAACTGTATTACTTGTCTTACTGGTTTAAACTGTTAACATAAAAGTAGACGTCTCAATGAGTAGACTGTGGCAGTATTTTAAATGTTTAATACGCGGACTACCTTCCCATGCTTGGGTTGCAAGCTGTGGAAAGAGCACTAGAATGCGCCGGTACAGAGTATCCCAGCAAGTGGATAAAGCGACATCTGTGGGTAGAAACATGCACTACATGCACGCTGACGGCTGCGGCGTGCACGCTGTGACCCGGAAGTTGCACATGTACAGGAGCACCGCATGCGTGCAGAATTTCTGGCCGGTCCTGGTTTAGCGTATTCATTTCGTTTCTCTTTTATTCTGTTCTATTGAGAGGACTGTAGTGTGTAGTTATATCATAACGTGTCACCACGAATTACACACCATACCACATAAAGCAGTGTGGTAAGTAGTTTACGAAGTGCCCTAAAAATTTAGATGAAAGTATTGGATGATTGTACAATGTCAGGTGACAATGAAATTCTTCTGGGCTGTTGACCGCATTGTCAATATAATGAATTGCTCGACATTTCGGCCACTGTAGCAAGTAGCCTTCTTAGGGCTGAGCTGACTGCTGAATGAGAGAGACTTAATGTGTCATGTAATAACAGCTACGCACTTTCGAATTCGCCTGTTCCCACTAGTGGCAGAAAATAATGTAAACTCCAATCATGCACGTCTTTACCCACCAATGGCTAGGAATAACACAACGACCAATAAAGTACACCTAACACAATTCCTCCTATCCTTAAGTACCCTATGAAATTACGTAAAAAGCTTCCTCCTCTACTACGTACGATCTAAGGTCTCTCTCATCCAGCAGTCAGCTCAGCCCTGAGAATGGCCACTTCAACAGTGGCCGGAAACGTCTGACAGTTTTATATAGTGAAAAGGTGGTCAACAGTCCGGAAGAATTATATTGACAGTGACAATAGTAGCGGAAGCGTTTGCTTACGAATGTTAGTGGCTTCATCAAATCTGACTACATTCATAAAAATCAGTTTCACTGAAAAGAGTAGAATACTCTTAGCATGAGGAAAACCGATTATTACGTTACGAAGAAGAAAAAGAAAAATTCTCTTGTTTCTGCAGTCTAAAGGAATGTGGTAACAAAAAACTGTACAGCCTGTAAGGAATTTAATTTAAAATTCGTTTTGTCTCAGCAATAAATAAATAACTCATATCCAGCGTGCTGCATTACAGTAAGCAGAAACTTACTATGATTCAATGAAATTACAAAACCGTTACAGCTGCACAAAAGTTAGTTTTTATTTAACTGGGCATCAGTTTCTAACTTTTGTCAATTATTAAGCCACCGTGTGGGGCAGATTGTACCGTGTTACAAATAAAATTTACGGTTGCTAAGATGACTACATACCATCTATATCCTGGAATAGCACCATGATGTGCGTATGATGCTCACATTGCTCGTATATGTGGCTAAGAGCAAGAAACAACAGTCCAGTGCTGCGTGCAGCATGACTGTTTATTTAGAACGAATATGTGAAATGTGTTGTAAGCTTTTTCTTTCGTCTGTTTAATCTCAGCACTTCATGATGTGCTTTCGTCTCACAGACGTTAGTGACTAGATTTCTTGAACGTCTTCGCTACTCTAATAACGAAATTATGAAATTACTTCAAGTTATTCTTTCTGATACTGTCTCCATTCTATGTAATTTGTCGTATATTGCAGGAGCGAGTGTTGTACCTAGAGGCCAGTGTGCTTAGAAGCACTTGATGTGGTTTGGTCGGTACTTCGGGCCAGCCTCTGCTTTAAGAACAACGGAAAGAAAGGCTCACTAGATACCATAGGCAGTTTCTGCCCTCTCCTACAGATTTTGTTATTGTTGGACATGAGGATGTATTCTTTCAGCATTCGCAAGTATTTCGAGTTCTACACATTGAAGTGCTGCATAATATATTAAAGCTATTTGTAATACAATGTTAATTCTTCAGTTACAGATTTTTATGGTTAGTGGCAAAAGTGACGAGATAAATCTTAATATGATGTCGGACTTCCTTTTTCCCCGCTTAGTGCAGCAGGTCGACGTGCCATGGGTTCAACAAGTCCCTGCAAGACCCCTGCGAAATATTGAGCCATACTGCCTATACGTCCATAATGTCGAAAACGTTGCCAGTGCTGGATTTTGTGCACGAACTGTCCTTACATTATGTCCAATAAATGTTAGATGAGATTCATGTCGAGCGATCTGGGCAACCATATCAGTCGTTCGAACTGTCCCGAATGTCCTGCAAACCGGTTACATGACGCATTGCCATCAACAAACATTCCATTGTTGTTGTGCGGGACATGACGTCCATGAATAGCTGCAAATGGTCTCCAAGTAGCCAAACATAGACAATTCCAGCCGATGATCGGATCAATTTGACCAGAGTATCCAGTCTATTCCATGCAAACACAGCCATCACCATAACGGAGCCACAAACAGCTTGCATAGTGCCTTGTTGACCACCTAGGTCAATGGCTTTTGAAGTCTGCGCCACAATCGAACCCCTCTTACCAAGTAACTAGGCTATGATTTTCAAGTCGTCTAGGGTCCAACCGATATGGTCAAAAGCCTTCAGGAGGCGCTGCAGGCGATGTCGTGCTGTTAACAAAGGTACTCACATCGTTCGTCTGCTGCCACAGCCCATTAACATCAGATTTCGCCGCAGTGTACTAATGGACACGTTCATCGCACGTCCCACATTGATTTCTGTGGTTATTTCACGGAGTGTTGCTTGTGTTTCAGCACTGACTACGCAAAAGCTGCTACCGTCGACCGTTAAGCGAATGCCGTCGGCCACCGTGTCGTCCGTGGTGAGAGTTAATGATTGGAATTTTGTGTTCTTGGCACACTTTTGACAGTAAGGACCTCGAAATACAGAATTCCTTAACGATTTCTGATATGGAATGTTCCATGCGTCTAGCGCCAACTGTATACCGCGTTCAGAGTCTGTTAATTCAAATCGTGTGGCAATAATCACGTCAGCAAGCTATTCACGTGAATCACCGGAGTGCAAATGAAAGCTCTTTTTTTTTTCTTTATTGAATTTCAATTCCCCCCGAAGGGGGCGGGCTGGCAGCAGCACAGCTCTTCCAATGCGCTGGTCCTTTTATACCTTGTATACGCGATACTGACGCCATCTGTATGTGTGCCTCTCAGGATCCCATGACTTTTGTCACCTCAGCGCACAGTTCTTAAAACTAGTTCTATAAAGTATGTAGTAAGCCATACTTCGACGGTCAGGCGCCATCTTGCACCTTGAAACAGGAGAAGTTCTTTAACACAGAACATACGATATTTGCAAATTAATTGAGTTTCGTTAATCTCTTAACAGTAAAAAGTAACAGGTAGTCGCCTAGATACGGAATTTAAATGATTGTCTAGATGGCAACGCTTTCAAGTTTCAATAGAATATCTCTTAGGTACATGACTATGTTGTACCTTGGAATATGTTTTCACATTTGGAATAACGTTAATTTTCAGGAGTATTTTTTTCTATTTCAGGAAAAGTCTTCTGCACATAAAAGTGAATGACATAAAAGTGAATGCTATAATTTGAAAATGGAATTAGAAAGTAACCTTCTATCACAATGCTGGCTAGAAGCGAAACTTTGAAAAGCGTTCCATGGTACAGCACTTTCCCCTCATAATCTATAAAGTGTGACAGACCTCACTTCTGAGTACAGTCATGACACTCCTTCAGAGATGAGGTATTTAATCATTATATTTCTTTTGTTGATCCGTTTTAACCTTCGTTATGGACTCTGTAGTTCCAGTCAATGTATTCACGCCAATGTACACTGACGTCAGGATCTTGCAAAATTTCTGAAAGTATTTCAAAGAACTTGCTAACTTAAAATCTAGGAACCAAGCTTTAGTTATTTATTACATTTCCTTGTACGGATTCCCTAGTCTCCCTTTATTCTCCTGCCGTTATTTTACTAGTTTTTAACAAAGTATAGACAGTCTCTTATCACTTTGTCGTATGGCAATACTACCTTATGGTAGTACTACTGAGGTCTTCGGCCTTTGTTGTTGATGATTTTTATTCAATATTTAAGCAGCAGGTGGGTTCGAACATGGGACGCTGGCCATTTCGATGAATAGTCAAAGACGCTACGTATAGATCCCAGTTAAGGCGCCAATGGTCCATAACGCACTAATGTTAGAAACAGAAGGTATAGCAGTCGGTAGAAAGAGAAGTAGAGAATAAATTAGCAGTGACAGGAAAGGACTTTGCTAAAGCGATTATCGTGACGGAGGGTGTCGAATGTAGCAACTAGGCAGAGATGGAAAGATTAACACAAGATAGCGAACATGATGGAGGACAGCATCAAACCAATCAAAAAACTTAATGACTTTAAAACTGATAATGAAGAGCAACATTTTTCTGTCAGAAAGCGAAGAGTCTTGTGACCCCGCTTTACCACAGACGACAAGCAGCCATTCTTTATCTCTGACCGAACAAACTACAGGATGTCATGTACCTGACTTCTGTAGTACCACAAATCAGAAAATTATATTCTCTTTCTAGAAACAATGAGTTTAACGTCTTCAGTAACGCTTTTTTGGCCAGATATTTGAGCGAACCGAAAACTAAACATATAAATTATACAACAGATTTTTCCTAATTTTTGTATTCGAACTAAGAGTAGAAGGTGGACCGATGAGGTATCACATTGACCAGTGTTAGGACCAGCTCTGCAAAAGGCTTCAGTAACGCTTTTTTGGCCAGATATTTGAGCGAACCGAAAACTAAACTCCATATAAATTATACAACAGATGGAGGACAGCATCAAATTTTTCCTAATTTTTGTATTCGAACTAAGAGTAGAAGGTGGACCGATGAGGTATCACATTGACCTGTGTTAGGACCAGCTCTGCAAAAGGCTAATTAGTGTCTTGAAAGTAATGAGGATGATTAAGACGATCTTAATTAATAATTGAGATATTTAACGAACAACCGCTGCTAACAAGGTAAATGCTGTTGTTGTTATGGTCTTCAGTCCAGAGACTGGTTTGATGCAGCTCTCCATGCTACACTATCCTGTGCAAGCTTCTTCATCTCCCAGTACCTACTGCAACCTACATCCTTCTGAATCTGCTTAGTGTAGTCATCTCTTGGTCTCCCTCTAAGATTTTTACCCTCCACGCTGCCCTACAGTACCAAATTTGTGATCTCTTGACGTCTCAAAAATGTCGAACCAAACGATGCCTTCTTCTATTCAAGTTGTGCAACAAATTTCTCTTCTCCCCAATTCTATTCAATATCTCCTCATTAGTTATGTGATCTACCCATCTAATCTTCACCACTGTTCTGCAGCACCACATTTCTAAAGCTTCTGTTCTCTTCTTGCCTAACCTGTTTATCGTCCACATTTCACTTCCATTCATGGCTGCACTCCAAACGAAACGACTTCGTCACACTTAAATCTATACTCGATGTTAACAAACTTCTCTTCTTCAGAAACGCTTTCCTTGCCATTGCCAGTCTACATTTTATATCCTCTCTACTTCGACCATTATCAGTTATTTTGCTCCCTAAATAGCAAAACTCCTTTACTACTTTAAGTGTCTCATTTCCTAATCTAAATCCCTCAGCATCACCCGATTTAATTCGACTACATTCCATTATCCTCGTTTTGGTTTGTTGATGTTCATCTTATATCCCTGTTTCAAGACACTGTCCATTCCGTTCAACTGCTCTTCCATGTCCTTTGCTGTCTCTGTAGATTTCAATTCCTACTTAGAATTATTCATGGACTTTAATATCTACTCCGAATTTTCCTTTTGTTTCCTTTACTGGTTTCTCAGTATACAGATGGAATAACATGGGGGATAGGCTACAACCCTGTCTCACTCCCTTCCCAACCACTTCTTCCCTTTCATGCCCCTCCACTCTTATAAGTGCTATCTGGTTTCTGTACAAATTGTAAATAACCATGCGCTCCCTGTATTTTACCCCTGCCACGTTAAGAATTTGAAAGAGGTTATTCCAGTCAACATTGTCAATAGCTTTCTCTAAGTCTACAAATGGTAGAAACGTAGGTTTGCCTTTCCTTAATCTGTCGTCTAAGATAAGTCATACGTTAGTGCTGCCTCACGTGTTCCAACATTTCTATGGAATCCACACTGAGCTTCCCCGAGGTTATCTTCTACCAGTTTTTCCATTGTCTGCAAAGAATTCGTTTTAGTATTTTGCAGCCGTGACTTATTTAACTGATAGTTCGGTAATTTTCACATCTGTCAACAGCTGCTTTCTTTGGGATTGGAATAATTATATATTCTTCTTAAAGTCTGAGTGTATTTCTCCTGTCTCATACATCTTGCTCAACAGATGGTAAAGTTTTGCCAGGGCTGGCTCACCCAAGGCTATCAGTAGTTCTAAAGGAATGCTGTCTACTCTGGGGGCCTTGTTTCGACTTAGGTCTATCAGTGCTTTGTCAAACGCTTCACGCAGTATCATATCTCCAATTTCGTCTTCGTCTACATCCACTTCCATTTCCATAATATTGTCCTCAAGTACATCGCCCTTGTATATACCCTCTGTATACTCCTTCCACCTTTCTGATTTCACTTCTTTGCTTAGAACTGGGTCTCCATCTGAGCTCTTGATATTCATACAAGTGGTTCTCTTTTATCCAAAGGTCTCTTTAATTTTCCTGTAGGCAGTATCTATCTTACTCCTAGTGACATATGGCTCTACATCCTTACATTTGTACTCTAGCCATACGTGCTTAGCCATTTTGCACTTCCTGTCGATCTGATTTTTGAAACGTTTGTATTCCTTTCTGCCTGCTTCATTTACTGCATTTTTATATTTTCTCCATTTATCAATTAAATTCAATATATCTTCTGATACCCAAGACTTTCTACCAGCCCTCGTCTTTTTACGTACGTGATCCTCTGCTGCTTTCACTATTTCATCTCTCAAAGCTACCCATTCTTCTTCTACTGTATTTCTTTTCCCCATTCTTGCCAATCGTTCCCTAACGCTCTGCCTGAAACTCTCTACAACATCTGGTTCTGTCAGTTTATCCATGTTTTTCCAGTTTCTTCAGTTTTAATCTACAATTCATATCAACAGATTGTGGTCAGAGTCCATATCTGCCCCTGGAAATGTCTTACAATTTATAACCTGGTCCTTCACCTCTATCTTAGCATTATATAATCTATCTGAAATCTTCCAGTGTCTCCAGGCCTCTTCCGTGTATACAACCTTCTTTCATGGCTCTTGAACCAAGCATTAGCTATGATTAAGTTATGCTCTGTGCAAAATTCTACCAGGCGGATTTCTCTTTCATTCCTTACCCCCATTCCATATTCACCTACTACGTTGCTTTCTCTACCTTTCCGTACTATCGAATTCCAGTCACCCATGACTATTAAATTTTCATCTCCGTTCACTATTTGAATAATTTCTTTTTTCTCATCATACATTTCAAACTCTTCGTCGTCTGTGGAGCTAGTTGGCTTATAAACTTGTACTACTGTGATAGGCGTGGGCTTCGTATCTATCTTGGCCACAATAATGCGTTGACTATGCTGTTTGTTGTAGCTTACCCGCACTCCCATTTTTTTATTCATTATTAAACCTACTCTTGCATTATCCCTATTTGATTTTGTATTTATTACCGTGTATCCACCTGACCAGGAGTATTGTTCATCCTTTCACCGAACTTCAGTAATTCCCACTATATCTAACATTAACCTATCCATTTCCCTTTTTAAATTTTCTAACATACCTGCCCGATTAAGGGATCTGACATTCCACGCTCCGATCCGTAGAAGGCCAGTTTTCTTTCTCCTGCTAAAGACGTCCTCCTGAGTAGTCCCCGCCAGGAGATCCGAATGGGGTACTATTTTACCTCTGGAATATTTTACCCAAGAGGACGCCATCATCATTTAACCATACAGTAATACTGCATACCCTAGGGATAAATTACGGCTGTAGTTTCCCCTTGCTTTCAGCAGTTCGCAGTACCAGCACCGCAAGGCCGTTTTGGTTAGTGTTACAAGGCCACATCAGTCTATCATCCAGACTGTTGCCCCTGCAACTACTGAAAAGGCTGCTGCCTCTCTTCAGGAGTCACACGATTGTCTGGCCTCTGAACTGATACCCCTCCATTGTGGTTGCACCTACGGTACGGCCATCTGTATCGCTGAGGGACGCAAGCCTCCCCACCGACGGCAACGTCTATGGTTCCTTGGGGAGGGGGGGGGGGACAACAACGTAAATAACGTGTCGAAAAGTTCACTTCTTGAAGCATAGTTGTTTTGCATAAAGTTGCGTTGCTCTGATATTTGATTTTTAAAATAGCGTACTTCGAATCGAGATGTGCATTAGGCCTTTTAAATAACAGCAGACAATAGGAATGCAAATGAAGTGTTAAAATTTTCTTATTTTTGGGGCGTATAAAGTTATATTTATTTCATTTTTAACTCTCAAATTACGTACTTTTGAAGCAAGTACTAAATTCAGGATATTTCGAGACCGAAAGACACTAACGAAGGAAATGAGTTGTCAATAGGAGTAAACTCTTTGCACAGATCTTGAAAGTATAAAATCTGAAATAAAGTCGATTAAATATTAGGTGAAGTTTTCTATAAGTACGAAATGAAACAGAGTAGAGAAGCATTTGACGCGCGTTTCATTAATTGACGAAATCATATACAACAAAAGAGTTGAGTCAAACGTTATTTCTGATTTACTTATGATACTCTGACAAATAATTTCACAATCCATTTCAGGGACTCTTTTGCGTCCTCTCTATTTTGGTCATCTTCAGTTATTGTGCTACCCAGATAGTGAAATTCAACGACTTCCTAATCTACACTCCTGGAAATTGAAATAAGAACACCGTGAATTCATTGTCCCAGGAAGGGGAAACTTTATTGACACATTCCTGGGGTCAGATACATCACATGATCACACTGACAGAACCACAGGCACATAGACACAGGCAACAGAGCATGCACAATGTCGGCACTAGTACAGTGTATACCCACCTTTCGCAGCAATGCAGGCTGCTATTCTCCCATGGAGACGATCGTAGAGATGCTGGATGTAGTCCTGTGGAACGGCTTGCCATGCCATTTCCACCTGGCGCCTCAGTTGGACAGCGTTCGTGCTGGACGTGCAGACCGCGTGAGACGACGCTTCAGCCAGTCCCAAACATGCTCAATGGGGGACAGATCCGGAGATCTTGCTGGCCAGGGTAGTTGACTTGCACCTTCTAGAGCACGTTGAGTGGCACGGGATACATGCGGACGTGCATTGTCCTGTTGGAACAGCAAGTTCCCTTGCCGGTCTAGGAATGGTAGAACGATGGGTTCAATGACGGTTTGGATGTACCGTGCACTATTCAGTGTCCCCTCGACGATCACCAGTGGTGTACGGCCAGTGTAGGAGATCGCTCCCCACACCATGATGCCGGGTGTTGGCCCTGTGTGCCTCGGTCGTATGCAGTCCTGATTGTGGCGCTCACCTGCACGGCGCCAAACACGCATACGACCATCATTGGCACCAAGGCAGAAGCGACTCTCATCGCTGAAGACGACACGTCTCCATTCGTTCCTCCATTCACGCCTGTCGCGACACCACTGGAGGCGGGCTGCACGATGTTGGGGCGTGAGCGGTAGACGGCCTAACGGTGTGCGGGACCGTAGCCCAGCTTCATGGAGACGGTTGCGAATGGTCCTCGCCGATACCCCAGGAGCAACAGTGTCCCTAATTTGCTGGGAAGTGGCGGTGCGGTCTCCTACGGCACTGCGTAGTATCCTACGGTCTTGGCGTGCATCCGTGCGTCGCTGCGGTCCGGTCCCAGGTCGACGGGCACGTGCACCTTCCGCCGACCACTGGCGACAACATCGATGTACTGTGGAGACCTCACGCCTCACGTGTTGAGCAATTCGGCGGTACGTCCACCCAGCCTCCCGCATGCCCACTATACGCCCTCGCTCAAAGTCCGTCAACTGCACATACGGTTCACGTCCACGCTGTCGCGGCATGCTGTTAAAGACTGCGATTGGGATCCGTATGCCACGACAAACTGGCTGACACTGGCGGCGGCGGTGCACAAATGCTGCGCAGCTAGCGCCATTCGACGGCCAACACCGCGGTTCCTGGTGTGTCCGCTGCGCCGTGCGTGTGATCATTGCTTGTACAGCCCTCTCGCAGTGTCCGGAGCAAGTATGGTGGGTCTGACACACCGGTGTCAATGTGTTCTTTTATCCATTTCCAGGAGTGTAATTCTGTCCTGCATCACTTGATTTAGTTTGACTACACATATTAACCTTCATTTTCTATTTTCGATATTTATCCTGTGACCTTTCCTAAAAGCAGTATCCATTACGTTCAACTGCTCTAGGCATACCTTTGATGTCAAATGGTTCAAATGTCTCTGTGCACTATGGGACAACATCTGAGGTTATCACTCCCCTAGGCTTAGAACTATTTAAACTTAACTAACCTAAGGACATCACACACATCCATGCCCGAGGGAGGATTCGAACCTGTGACCATAGTAGCAGCGCGGTTCCGGACTGAAGCGCCTAGAACCACTCGGCCACAACGGCCGGCTCCTTTGATGTCACTAACAGAATTACAGTGTCAGCGACAAACCGCAGAGTTCTCTAGCTGAACTTCCATTTGCAAGTTTCTCCTTTGTTTCCTTGACGCTGGCTCTGGGTACAGATTGAATAACGTCTGGAAGAGGTTACGAACCTGTCTCGCTGCGTTTTCAATTACTGCATCCAATCCGGGTTGTAGACAAATCTTCGCTCTCTGAATTCTGCCCCCTGTATGTTACATCTAATGTGAAATCAGCAGCTGGATATATTCGTGAGATTTTACTGCATGTAAAATTTGTTAAACTCAAAATAGGAGGCTCACAACTCTGAAAAAGTGGTTGTTTCACTATTGAAACTAATGTTTTAACCGTAAATGTCGTCACCAAATCTCTTCGTCAATATACGAGAAGTATGTGTGGGAAGTTAATGCGCAGTAATAGGTGTAAAATTTATTACACTCCAACAGGGAAGCTCACAATTGTAAAAAAGAAGATGTTTAAACATTTGAACTATGGTACTGATTGTAAACAATAAGAATTAGTAAGATATAGCATGTACGTGGGCTGAGTGAACGTAATTTTATAGCTGTGTGGGTTGTGAAGTAAATCGTTGATGACTGTGGACTTCTATTCAACTAATCGAGGCCTAAGGTTACTGTGTGACTCAGTTACGTTGTTCGACACGGGCTAATATTCGTAGACGTTAATATCATTTGTCGTCCCGTGAATTGGAACCAGTACAGGGCTTTACACAAATGCACTGAATGTATGTATGAAAGACGGGGTCTAAAGGGAACGATAATCCAGTCAGTGGATTACGATGCGGTCCAACTGAAATGAAAGTACAGTAGTTCGGGCGACCAATAATTAGATGTTATAGAATGCTCTGTCAGACGTACCGGCTACAGGAGAGGATTAACTCTGGCTGACACCGAGACCTATTTGGAAAACTAATGCACTAGGCAAGTGTCGTCATACGTCTGGCCGCACCTGTTCTCTCAGTTTACTTTTATGATCGTATGCTTTGGCATGACCGTATTACCAAACAGATGTGTTAAGAATTGTTAACTATCACTCTAAAGAGAATGCGACTTACGATGTTAGTTTGGTTGGACCATTTTGCACAGTCGCAGGAAGTGCGTAAACACCCACAGGAATACTCTGCAGTTCACACTTGGTGGTTGGCACAGGGTTAATCGAACCACCTTCAGGCTATATCACTACCGTTCTCCTACCGAACAGCCCACGGCATAAAGAAACTCTCAAATCTTTCCACACTACCTCTGACTTTTCTTGTTGTATGACAATAGTCTTTTTTCCCTATATTCGCGGGTGTAAAGTAAATATTTATGCTTTCGTGAAAACATCTCGCAGCAACGAAGAAAATTTTTTATTTAATGATTACCATCCCCCTCCCACATCATATGCGTCACACTGTCTTCCCTATTTGGCAATAATATAAAAGGAGCTGCGTTCTTCGAACTTTTGCTATGTTCTCTGTGAAATTTAACGGAGTCCTTTTAGTACTTGTTCGAATGACTTCAAACTTTCAGCTGTTTACAGTCAATGGCCACTTTTAGCATCATACTGATATCTTGTCTAAATCATTTTGCAATTAGTTTCAATCTTTTGATGACTCTACTACACGGTAAACGATATTATCATGTGAAAAAAATACAAGAGATTTGCTCAGATTGTCTCCTAAATGGTTTAGATGTAAAAATCAGGAATAGCCGAGCACATGTGACAATTCCTTCGCGAACACCAGCTATCAGTTTTGTTTTACTCCATGACTTTTTGTCAATTACTGTGGCCTTTCTCACAGGAAATCACGAATCAAGTCTTACAGCTGTGACCATACTCCAGAAACACGTGGCATGACATTGTTAGTTACACTTAACATTTAAATCACAATAACAAATAAGAACATATTCACAACATGCAATACACGTCTCCTACAGGAAAGAACTGGTGTGGATGTCGAGCGTGTAGTGTTCCTTTGTCATTTTAATGATGTTATACGATGTAGTTGATACTGATAGTAGTCAGATTTCTACAAAGACATTTTCGTCGTTTACGACCCTTAGAACTTCTAGTTTATGACATTTACTACTTTACTTTTGACTGTATATTGATACTGAAGAGCAGTAAAGCAAAATTTATGTTTTTCTGTACATGCAAAGGTTGCGAAAATATCTGACGTTTATACACGCTTAAAACAGTGCCTCCCAACAGCTGGTTGAACACCAGTCATATGGAATTAACTTAACTAAACTTCTGTTAAAATATTTTACCTTTACATTAGAATAGTCTAGTGGTAAGGTCTTTGATTCACAATCAAAATGTCTTCGATCCCGGGTTCGAATGCCAACGCTGCTTAACTTTTGATTAATAATCAGTATTGGCGGCCGAAGACTTCCGGCATAATAAGTCACCCCTTATTCTGCCAACGGCCTTGTCAAAGAGGGCAAATAGCGAATAGAGAGTCAGGTCACTGTCTTGTCCTAGCGGTGTGACACTGCCCCTAAAGGCGGAACAATCAGCAATGATCAATGGCAAGAGGATTCAGAAGGCAATGGAAGCCACTGCATTAAAGTAACGTATATCCACAGGACATGTGTCCAGTAACTGAAGAAGTGTCATGATGATCTCTCCATTGGCTAAAGATTTTTATCAGAACACTAGAAACACCCACAGATAAATTTAACAGATCAGGAATATATGAACTCATATGCAACACTTGCCAGTCAGTGTAGTAGGACAAACATGCAGAAACTTCAAAACCAGATATTCATAACATCTCAGAGCTTTAAAAAGCAACAGCTCTTATAGCACATTTGCTGACCACCTTGTAGCCCACAATCACCACCCAACTACAATAGACTTAAAAATAGTAAAACCCAGCCGCAGCCAATACAGCAAACTGATTATTGCGGAAAACTTCCACATATAGAAGGCAAAAGCAGAAGGAAAACAAGTCTTCAATGAATACACTACGCTCAGCAAGGGCACATTATTCAACACATTATACACTCCTGGAAATTGAAATAAGAACACCGTGAATTCATTGTCCCATGAAGGGGAAACTTTATTGACACATTCCTGGGGTCAGATACATCACATGATCACACTGACAGAACCACAGGCACATAGACACAGGCAACAGAGCATGCACAATGTCGGCACTAGTACAGTGTATATCCACCTTTCGCAGCAATGCAGGCTGCTATTCTCCCATGGAGACGATCGTAGAGATGCTGGATGTAGTCCTGTGGAACGGCTTGCCATGCCATTTCCACCTGGCGCCTCAGTTGGACAGCGTTCGTGCTGGACGTGCAGACCGCGTGAGACGACGCTTCAGCCAGTCCCAAACATGCTCAATGGGGGACAGATCCGGAGATCTTGCTGGCCAGGGTAGTTGACTTGCACCTTCTAGAGCACTTTGAGTGGCACGGGATACATGCGGACGTGCATTGTCCTGTTGGAACAGCAAGTTCCCTTGCCGGTCTAGGAATGGTAGAACGATGGGTTCAATGACGGTTTGGATGTACCGTGCACTATTCAGTGTCCCCTCGACGATCACCAGTGGTGTACGGCCAGTGTAGGAGATCGCTCCCCACACCATGATGCCGAGTGTTGGCCCTGTGTGCCTCGGTCGTATGCAGTCCTGATTGTGGCGCTCACCTGCACGGCGCCAAACACGCATACGACCATCATTGGCACCAAGGCAGAAGCGACTCTCATCTCTGAAGACGACACGTCTCCATTCGTTCCTCCATTCACGCCTGTCGCGACACCACTGGAGGCGGGCTGCACGATGTTGGGGCGTGAGCGGAAGACGGCCTAACGGTGTGCGGGACCGTAGCCCAGCTTCATGGAGACGGTTGCGAATGGTCCTCGCCAATACCCCAGGAGCAACAGTGTCCCTAATTTGCTGGGAAGTGGCGGTGCGGTCTCCTACGGCACTGCGTAGGATCCTACGGTCTTGGCGTGCATACGTGCGTCGCTGCGGTCCGGTCCCAGGTCGACGGGCACGTGCACCTTCCGCCGACCACTGGCGACAACATCGATGTACTGTGGAGACCTCACGCCCCACGTGTTGAGCAATTCGGCGGTACGTCCACCCGGCTTCCCCCATGCCCACTATACGCCCTCGCTCAAAGTCCGTCAACTGCACATACGGTTCACGTCCACGCTGTCGCGGCATGCTACCAGTGTTAAAGACTGCGATGGAGCTCCGTATGCCACGGCAAACTGGCTGACACTGACGGCGGCGGTGCACAAATGCTGCGCAGCTAGCGCCATTCGACGGCCAACACCGCGGTTCCTGGTGTGTCCTGTGTGCCGTGCGTGTGATCATTGCTTGTGCAGCCCTCTCGCAGTGTCCGGAGCAAGTATGGTGGGTCTGACACACCGGTGTCAATGTGTTCTTTTTTCCATTTCCAGGAGTGTAGGAACTTTCCAAAGCAGACAAAACACACACATATACACACAAGGAAATTGGGTACACTACAATCTGCAAAAACTCGCCATTTACACAGAAAAGGATCACCATGGAAAAGAGAACACAAACAGCTAAGAAGCGTACAGAAAACACACACCCACAAAGATAAAATGTAAACAAATTTTAGGTTTGGCAACGAACTGTGGTGGAAAAGTGAACACTGACTGGGCTGGGACACACAACAACCACAATTACACTGTGTTTTGGTGAAGTGAGGAGTGCTTTTACGACCTTATTTATGTAAAATACGTGTTATATTTACGTGTGCATCATGAAACCTCACCATGATGCGGAGAATAAAAGGGCTTGCCACACGAAAACGTAAGTAAAAACGAATACAGGAGCGAAATATCGCGACAAACTAAATTACATTTTACGTGATAGATTTACACCCAGTAAAATTTCTCATCAGGATCGTTTGGTTGCAGATGACAAGCTACTTGTAGCAAATAATACACAAGTGATGCAGAAAAATCACGCACACTAAGTGTAAAGGTATTAACAAAAAGAAACGAACTATTGTTTGAACTAAACATACGCATAATTTTATAATAATTTAATAAAAATGTTCACATTACAGAATAAATAAAACGGAAACCCACTGATGATGGCACAGTGGTGCTGATACATGTTTGGGTACTTGGAAAAAACGGTGTTTTACATAACTGGCGGACGTCACATCCTACAATTTTAACTGCACACACGGTCAACACAAGGAGCTCCAAATCCAAATGATGAAGAGGAGGATATCTGGTCAGATGAGTATAGGGTATAATCAACAGCAGTAGAAAATAGCATAACGGGACTAGGATTCGTTATGAATAGAAAACTAGGGCAGATAGTGTGTTACTGTGAACAGTTCAGTGACAGAGTTGTTCTTATGAGAATCGGCAGCAAACCAAAACCGACAACTATAGTTCAGGTATACATGCTTTCGTCGCAAGGTGAAGATGAAGAGATAGAAAAAGTGTATGAGGATACTGAAAGAGTAATAGAATATGTAAAAGGAGATGAAAATCTAATAGTCATGGGGCACTGGAATGCAGATGTAGGGGAAGGAGGAGAAGGAAACGTTACAGTAGACTATGGGTTTGGGACAAGAAATGAGAAAAGAGATAGACTAATTTAGTTCTGTGCAAGTTTCAGCTATTAATAGTGAATACCCTGTTCCAGAATCGCAAAAGGAGTAGTCTGGAAAAGGCCAGATGGCACGGGAAGGTTTCAGTTAGATTGCATCATGGTCAGACATAGATTCCGAAATCAGATACTGGATTGTAAGGCGTACCCAGGAGGAGACATAGACTCAGACCACAATATAGTAGTGATGAAGGGTAGGCTGAAGTTTAGGACATTACTCAGGAAGAATCAATATGCAAAGAAGTGTGATATGGAAGCACTAGGGAATAACGAGATACTGTCGAAGTTCTCTAAAGCTATTGATACAGCAATAAGGAATAGCACAGAAGGCAGTACAGGCGAAGAGGAAAGGACATCTCTAAAAAGGGCTATCACAGAGGTTGGGAAGGAAAATGTTGGTACAAAGAACTTCGAAAAAACCATAGTTAAGACAGTATTAACTTCAATTGATAGACGAAAGGAGGATGTACAATGATGTTCCGAAAAACTCAGGAATACAGAAATACAAGTTGCTCAGCAATGAAATAAATAGGAAGTATAGCGAAGCTAAGACGAAGTGAAGACATCGAAAAAGAAATTGTAGTTGGAAGGACAGACTCAGCATATCGGAACGAACCCCTTCGGTGACATTAAAGGCAAGGGTGATAACATTAAGAGTGGAACGATATTTCCACTGTTGTAAAAGAGACAGCGGATAGGTGGAAAGAGTACGTTGAAAGCCTCTATGAGGGGGAAGATTTGTCTTATGTGATAGAAGAAGAAACATGAGTCGATTTGGAAGCAGTAGGGGATACAGTACAAGAATCAGAATATCAATGAGCTTTGGAGGACTTACGGTCAAATAAGGCAGAAGGGATAGGTAACACTCCATCAGAATTTCTAAAACCATTGGGGCAAGTGGCAACAAAACGACTATTTACGTTGGTGTGTAGAATGTATGAGTCTGGTGACATACCATCTAACTTTTGGAAAAGCATCATCCACAGAATTCCGAAGACGGCAAGAGCTGACAAGTGCGAGAATTACCGCACAATCAGCTTAACAGCTCATGCATCTAAGTTGCTTACAAGAATAATATACAGAAGAATGGAAAAGAAAATTTAGGATGCGCTAGATGACGATCAGTTTGGATTTAGGAAAGGTAAAGGCATGAAAGAAGCAATTCTGACGTTGCGGTTAACAATTCAAGCAAGAATAAAGAAAAATCTATTCATGTTCATATGATTTGTCGACCCGGAAAAAGCGTTCAACAACGTAAAATGGTGCAAGATATTCAAAATTCTGAGTAAAGTAGAGGTAAGCTATAGGGAGAGACGGGTCATATACAATATGTACTACAGCCACGAGGGAATAATAAGAGTGGACGACCAAGAACGAAGTGCTCTTATGGAAAACGGTGTAAGACAAGTATGAAGCCTCTCTCCCCTATTGTTGAATCTATACATCCACGAAGTAATGATGTAAATAAACGAAAGGTTCATGAGTGGAATTAAATTCAAAATGAAAGGATATCAATGATACGATTCGCTGATGGCATTGTTATCGTGAGTGAAAGTGAAGAAGAATTGCATGATCTGCTGAACGGATTGAACAGTCTAATGAGTACAGAGTATTGACTGACAATAATGATGAAGGTGAGGGGTAGCAGTAGAAATCAGAACAGCGAGAAACTTACAATCATGATTGATGGTCAAGATGTAGATGAATTTAAGGAATTCTGCTACCTATGCAGTAAAACAACCACTGACGGACGGAGCAAGGAGGAAGTCATAAGCAGACTAGCAATGGCAAAAAGGGCATTCTTGGCCAAGAGAAGTCTACTAATATCAAATATCGGCCTTAATTTGAGGAATAAATATCTGAGAATGTACGTCTGGAATACAGCATTGTATGGTAGTGAAACATGGACTGTTGGGAAACTGGAACAGAAGAGAACGAAGCATTTGAGATGTGGTGCTACAGACGAATGTTGAAAATTAGGTGGACTGATAAGTTAAGGAATGAGGAGGTTTTGCACAGAACACTCATAAGGAGAAGGGACAGGATGATAAGACATCTGTTAAGACATGAGGGAACGACTTTCATGGTACGAGAGGGAACTGTAGAGGGCAAAAACTGTAGAGGAAGACAGGTATTGGAATACATGCAGCAAATAATTGAAGAATTAAGTTCCAAGAGCTACTCTGAGATGAAGAGGTTAGCACAGGACAGGAATTCGTGGCGGGCCGCATCAAACCAGTCAGACGACTGATGATAAAAGAAATTCGAATATTTCCGTCTTTATTTGAAACTTTTGATGGACAGGTTGCACCATGACAGTAAAGTCATGCAGAGATATCAGAAAGTAGTTCGGTTTTTCTTTTGCTTGTTGACCTATGTGATTCGTATTTCTGAAGAGGTGATTGAACGTTCATTATATACTGTTTAACTTTACGAAATGGCTTGCGAGTACTAAATGTAGCTACCGAGCAGGTAATACTTGGAACAGACTGTACACTAGCCTTTCGGTTAAATATTGCCAGCACCTTTAAGTCACCACGTATTATCGTCTTATATTCTTCAGTGATAACATATATTTTCTGCTTGTTAACCGAACTGTTTGCGCGAAGAAAGTTTTAGCGAAGACGACATTGATTTCTGAACGTATTTCTTTCTAGTAAAGCTATCCTATGAGTAATCACAAAGCAATAAGAAACTAGTATGAACGAATATAGTGATAAGGTTATATTCTACGTCATATTTTCCTTATAAATACGTTAATCAAAAGCAATGAATCGTTACTCCATTATCCCAAAATTTCACTTTATTGGTACCCTTCACGAATCACTAATACGCCATAGTCAGTCTTTGATTGACTTAAATAACGTAACACGTTATCTAGTCTCGTACCTGTTTAACGCATTAGCATTTCTCATAGGCAGCACGTCGTACTTGATAGAAACCTCCTTTTTAATTCATCTGAACTGTCTTGAAAGAGCGGTGTAATTTATAATTACGTTCGTACTTAGAAACACGTCCAGGACCACAGATGAGCCATTTTTAATTTTGGGTGTACTCATTCGCGTGTTGAGTACAATGCGGCCTGCTGCGTTTCATCCCGATCGATATTCAACGTCATGGGCAGGATGTCTATTGTCGAGCCGTCAGAATTAATTGGTTATGAATAATGCAGTTCGGCACCAAAATTCTCTGCACACGGTATTAACATACATGTTTTCCTTCGTGACGGGAACTGCCATCGGTGTCAGCCATGTCTGATATAATTTTCATCGACAGCCTGTCTGTGCGCACTTACCCACACAGTCTTGCTAACCGAAAGAGATAACCGTCTGGAAAGATCGCTAATTCAGCTGCAAACCTGTTTACTAATTAGTTCCTCCACAGGGATTATCAGATATCCAGATGCTGGTGTACTTCGGGCGTTGAGCGCAAAAGCTCAGTTTGCTCAACTAATATAGTGGCCGCATATATTTCCACCATCTTCCGAGAGAGAAATCCGATGCATCAGCCAACGCGACGCGAAAACAAAGTTGCATGACCAGTTGTGCTGTTTCACTGCTCTGGAGAAAACGCAAGTACTGTCTCGTAATGCAACCATTTATTTCTTTCAAAATGAATGACAATGAGTCTATAATACTTTTGTGGAACACTGATATAGTTAGTTATTTTTCGTTATGTGCATCTTGAAAACATTTCCACGACAGTAACTTGTAAGGACCGCTAATATTAATCAGAAGAGATGCAACTGTTACCTATATATGACGGATTAATCCAAGTAAAACATGATTACAGCGCAAGTTAAAGCTCCAAAATCTTCCTTTCGTTGACCTTTACTTTGAGAAATAACTTTGAACCACTTCTTTTTATCATGACGTTAACGTATCCGCAGCATTGTTAAGTACTATAATTCCTTTCTTATTCCTCTTTTTATCTTTCTCCAGTTCCATCTCTCTTCATTTTCAAATCCAATGAAAAAGCATTACTTCTAAATTGCCATACGGTCTTCATCTTCGCTTCCGAAGTTATTTAGTTTGTTACGATACTGTACAACTGCACAAATGGACCAATAACATTTATATTCCAGTGCAAATTTTTCTCATATTTTTCTGAACCCATAAGGCGAAATATCGTAACGGCTGTAAGCCAGAAGGTACACTCTACCAACGTTTGTTGCTCAATGGAGCAGTTTGGTTAGCTACAGCTGCTTATAATTATTTTCCATCCATCTGATGGTAGGTAGAGTAATAGCTTTCGCAATACATCTTGTTTTTTCAAGGTTAATTTTACATGCCAGGAATTTAAAAAATCTAGTAATTTTAGGTTCATAAGGATTTTGTACCAAACGTGCGGTATGGACATACAGGATTGTGAAGTACACTCATTTCCAGAAAAAAAAACAGAACATTTTGAAAGACTAGAGAAGGACGTTCACATTCATATAATGCGTGCATTAGTATGTTCCGCAGAAATGATCAGC
Organism: Schistocerca cancellata; assembly: GCF_023864275.1. Taxonomy (NCBI): domain Eukaryota; kingdom Metazoa; phylum Arthropoda; class Insecta; order Orthoptera; family Acrididae; genus Schistocerca; species Schistocerca cancellata. The sequence goes on from NC_064628.1 coordinate 224,539,784, forward strand.
ATCTCAATCATGTCGGCCAGCGATATCGCGGCGCAACTCCACCTACAGGGTCGGTGTGACTTGAGCAGACGTGCAACATGCCTCACAGACATGCGCGAACTCTAACGAGAAATCAGCGAGTTTGAAAGAGAGCACGTTATTGGCATGAAAGAATGTGATGAATCCATCATTGAAATAGCTGCTCGTATGAGAATAACTGTTTCGGCAGTGCAACGGGTGTGTGCATAATGGTTCACAGAAGGCCGTAGAACACGACGAGATGGGTCAGGTCGCATCACCCAGGCCACCCACTGAGAAGATCGACACCTCATCTGAGTGGCATTGGAGGAAAGGTCTGCGTCTTCCTCGGCTCTGGAGCGATAGTGGTGTTGTAACCTCCCCGCAGAAATAATGTTAAATATTTCAATGTTAATGAGAATAAAGCCAAAGTGTAACCTTCCCGTGAAAATAAAAGAAAATATTTAATTGAGCATAGGACATCGTGCTAAGTGTAACCTTCCCACAAAAATATGAAAATGAAAAGAATGGAATTAAATTACAAATAGTGCCAAATGTTAGCTTCCCACAGTAATAAAACTCAATAATAATAAAAATGTGCAAAAATGTTAAGTCCTCACAAAATTACCGCTAAAATGAACCTGATAAATTTTATAAGGGCAGCCGCGCTGACCCTTGGCCCTGTACAACAATTATACCTAAACACAAAAACCAAAATTCTCACGTCAGTAAAACTGTATCAGTATCTTATTTTTGGCACAGCTTTGTGCAACGCTGGCGTATATTTAGTTCTGATTCTTGGAGGAAATGCATAGGAAAAACTCTTTAAATTAAAATGATTACTTTGTTTAAAAGATCCACTTTATAGAAACTTATTACTGGGGGAATTCTTGAACAAATTAATTACAATTACCAGATGTTATTGGGTGAGCGCAATGCTGCTTCATTACCTTATTTAACAATATACCTCGTCCCAAACCGTGACCAGAGACCCATTTCGACGCCGGCCGACTCCTCACACACGACTCCGACTCGCAACTGCTAACTCGCAACTACTACTACATGCTCTCGCGACTCGCTACGTACAACTACTTTCTCGCAACTGCGTCCAACTCGGAACTGCACACTCGCGCGGTTAAGCGCAGACTAGCAACGATAAATAACTCTCTGGTCAGAGATTCTGTCATGCCTCGCCATCGCTGTCAATGAATACACTGAATACATACGTGTTTCAGTGTAACACACCGTTGACTATCTGGGGTGACAGTCCACTGCCGTTTATTACGGCATGGGTTACATGCACGTCGTCCATTTCCCCGCCTACCTTTGACGAACGTGCAGAATATACTAGACGACAACGGTGTATGGGACTACGTCACTGGTGATAGGCTTGGTATGAAATAGTGTTTTCAGTCGAACCCGGTTCCGTTTGTTTGAAAGTGAGGGTCGCATTTTGGTTCGCCGCTGACGGGGGTGCGGTATCACAGTGACTGCATTCACACAATACACACAGCGCCAGCTCAAGGCCTTATGGCGTGGCGTGCTGTTGGGTACAACCACAAATCACAGTTGGTGCGTGTCCATGGCACTGTGACCAGTGTGACCAATGTGAATGACATCCTGAGACCTATAACCCTACCCTTTCTGCACAACACCCCAAATGCCAATTTTCAGCAAGACAATGCGCTACCATATGATGCTGCACGAACACGTGCCTCCTTTTTATCCCACGATGTCAGGGTTTTGCCGTGGCCCTTCCTATCACCAGACTTCTTGCCAATAAAACATGTGTGGGATATGGTGAAGCGACGGGTGCAGCGCTATGACCCAGTGCCAACCACCTCAGATGAACTTCGGAAACAGGTGAAAGCTGCATGGGTGGCTGTGCCACAGGACGCCATTCGCTGCAAGAGGGCCGCCAACTGAGATCACAGGTATTTTCTTCGTCCGCCAAAAGCACTTATTAACGAGGAAATAGTGTCAAATCTAAATTTTCCTTGTTTCGTATACTTTCTGTGGTGTCCGTTCTTGTCACACAACTGAATATTAGGGTCCCAGCAGAGCTTGTTCTTGAAAAAAATTCGTGTTATGTGAAGTCCAGATAATCGCGATTTAACCTGAAATTTGGCGTGTCATAAAAACAAAAAAAATTTTTCTTGATAGAACAAAATTCTTTAAAAAAGGCAGCTAAAGTTTCAGCAGTGTCTATTGTCGCGTTAAAAGTGTAATTAAACGTTTCTAAATCGTATTTAACTAACACATTTCGTATTGTTTACTAGTTACATAGACACGATCTCGGCCAAAATTTTCCGAGTTATAAACTTTTAAAAACCTGACCAAACATGGTTGATAACGTAAATTGTCTATAATGAAAGTAAATTATAATACATTTTCTATCATTGTGTCTCTAAATCAGTAAAAAAAGCAACATCCACCGCACATTAGACCTGTGTGTCATTATTTGTTTACACACAGCCAACCTCGCGGCTTGACGAATTTAAAACATTCCTTAAACTTAATTATTCTTTCGAAAATGACCATGAGTGAGAAATGTGGGAGCTGTTATAGCACAGTGAAGAGAGGGATTTATTGCCAATCTTGTAGGAAATATTTTCACTGGGGGGGGGGGGGTGAGGGGGATGCCATGGGGAGAATGTTGGGAGAACAGAAGAGGCTCTCTCCTGGAACCGCAGAGTATGCTGTACGAACATTTCCACTGGGGAACAGGAAAGGAAAATCAGTTCCACTCACGCATAGTTGGAGGAAGCAAGGTTCAAAATGGTTCTGAGCACTATGGGACTCAACTGCTGAGGTCATTAGTCCCCTAGAACTTAGAACTAGTTAAACCTAACTAACCTAAGGACATCACAAACATCCATGCCCGAGGCAGGATTCGAACCTGCGACCGTAGCGGTCTTGCGGTTCCAGACTGCAGCGCCTTTAACCACACGGCCACTTCGGCCGGCTAGGAGGAAGCAAGGAAGGAACTGATAAGGATCAAGGGAGATAGGGCAGAGGAGGGTGGTTGGGAGCTGGCAGCTGGTAGCAGGATGGGAAGAAAGAGAACGCGATCTGACAATTTTATCATTAACACCAAAAAACGGTATCTATCACTGCCAGAGTCAAGTGAGAAGATCCTCAGGTTGAAAGAGGAGTAGGACTTGACCTGAGTACAAAGTGAAGAATACTTTGAAATATCAACTGTTGAATTAACAGGGCTTGATATCATCAGGAATTTAATCTTATTGTGTGTTTGTGCAGTAACTACCAATGTTATATTTGATGTGTACAACTGACTGGTAAATATATTCACATGGAGCACTTAAAGTCCCCAGTGTTTTGAACAGATCTTTGCTATGAGCTTGACTACTGTTGTTGGTTCTTATTCTTACAAGAGCTAAACTCAACTTACTTTCACCAAGAAAAAATAAACATAAAACCCAATAAAGCATTTTCTACAAAGGAATAAAACTGTACAATAAGTAACCAAAAGAGATTAAAGAAATTGCGAAAATACATTTATTTAATAAAGCAGCTAAGAAGTACCTGTTATACAGTACACTTAATTGATTGAAGGATTAGTGAGATAAAACAGAGTAGGGAATTGGTAAAAAAAGTTAAACCAATAAATAACAATAATGATTGTAAAACGTCCAACATTCCACATAACACCTTCACACTATGTTTTTTCTCATTTTTTTTTCCTTTTCTAGAAATATTTACCCCCAAGCTATGCACAGCACAATACTAACACCTCTTCCTCTTTCTGAGCTCAGCATCTCACTCATTATAGAGGGAATCTGACTCAGGTGTGTGAAGTGTTATAAAACAATGTTTGTACAGTGTGTGCAGTGACTGACAGTGAGATATGTGTGAACAGTGTGGCATTACATTAGTTAATAAGTTTTCTTTTGATAAAAAGTATTGTATACCAGGAGTAAATCTGATGACTGAAACTTCCTGGCTGATTAAAACTATGTGGTGGACCGAGACTCGAACTCAGGACCTTTGCCTTTCACGGGAAAGTGCTCTACCAACTGAGCTACCCAAGCACGACTCACGTCCCGTTCTCACAGCTTTAATTCCGCCAGTACCTCCTCTCCTACCTTCCAAACTTCACAGGAGCTCTCCTGCAAAACTTGCAGAACTGGCACTCCTGGAAGAAAGGATATAGTGGAGACATGGCTTAGCCACAGCCTGGGGGTCCTTTCTAAAATGAAATTTTCACTCTAGAGCGGCTTGTGCGCTGATATGAAACTTCCTTGCAGATTAAAACATGTCTCCGCTATATCCTTTCTTCCAGGAGTACTAGTTGTGCAAGGTTCACAGGAGAGTTTCTGTGAAGTTTGGAAGGTAGGAGGTGAGGTACTGGCGGAATTAAAGCTGTGAGGACGGGCCCTGTGTCGTGCTTGGGTAGCTCAGTTGATAGAGCACTTGCGCCCGAAATGCAAAGGTCCCGAGTTCGAGTCTCGGTACGGCACACAGTTTTAATCTGCCATTAATCTGCCAGGAAGTTTCATATCATCGTACACTCCGCTGTAGAGCGAAAATGTCATTCTACAATCTGATGATTGTCTCTAACTAGATGTCTGTAAATGTATATGTATACGAATTACCTTATTTTAAATTGGTCTTAACTTTTAAATACTTTGACACGTTCTACATCCTTGTAAAAAAAGATCTACAGATGAATAAAGCTACTACTACTACTACTACCTTATACATGTCGGTGCCATCACGCATGGAACAAGATATGAGTGCTCATGGCGGACCCTGTGCCTACTAGGCAACAGGACATGCTCAAACGAGGTGACTGAAATGCTAGTCACTTCCTTAGAACACACAATGTACATGCCCTGTGAATATGAACTTCCTCTCTCTAGGCGTCATAGGTGTTCTGTTTTTCTAAGCATGGGTGTAGATCTGAACAAATTTTACGAAAGCTATCTTCAGCAGCTTGTTCGATTGTTCGACAACCAACGTCAATGGAAATATTTTACACCCTTTACATATACACAGGCCTGATATTATATACGGCATTAGTCTAGAGATAGGAATGTGAAGCTTATGTCGTCAGTGCGAATAGGCTTCCGAAAGTTAATTGGGTGTCAATAAGGCTATGTGAGTTTTATGGTGGACAGAGAAAATAAGACGTTGTCTGCATCCTATTTAGACAACGAATGAGTATAATTTACTTCCAGTATGACGAACGTAGAGAATTTATTGTCAAACTTCAAAATGCGTATGAATCGCACTCTGGAGAAGAATGTGCCGAGTTACTGGATTAAAAACGAAAAAAAAGGCTCACCGTGATTTAATAACAAAGGTAGGAAAATGAAGAATAAGACATTGGAGCACTTTCTGTTAAAACAAGAATGCTCAAATGTCGACAAGCAAATAGTAGAAATTAGTGCGGCAGTAAGAAGAGCGATGCACGATGAATACATTTTCCACTGTCATACCTTGGCGAAAGATCTTGTCCCAAATCGGAAAAATAAAATTGTGATCCTAGGGAAAATCACTAAGCGATTCGAAGGCTATTGTCCTGCTACTCGTGGATCAGTCTGATGTGGCAACAAGTGACAGCAAAAGGAAAACTGAAGTTTTAAATTTCGCGTTTAAGAAATCCTACACGCAGGAGCGTCGTACACACATAGAGACATGCATACGTGGCTGAGAGATGCAACTGAAAGAGTTGAAAATAAATATGTCGTCAGGTCCGAATGGAATGCCAGTTTTGTTTCTCAGACGGTACGCTTCGGCGTTCTATTTTACTCAGCTTGAATTTATCTGGGATTGCTCGGCCAGCGCCAAGTCCCTAGTGACTGAAGTGAAAAAGCAAGTAACTTCTGCTTACAAGAAGGGTAGGAGAACGCACTGTCAAAATTACAAGTCTGTTTCTTTAATATCGGTACGCAGAAGAGTTCTAGAGCGTATTCTAAGTTTGAATATAATAACTTTCCTCGAGGCAGAAAAGCTTCTGTCCACAAATCGGCACGGACTTGAAATGCATCGCTCACGCGAAACTCTACACTCTCCTTTTCGCCCGATACCGTGGTCCATGTTAGTGTATTTAGTGATAAAAACGTCCTCGTTCCCAAGTTTGAATAAAAAATCATCAGGAATGGCGCCCTAAAACTTCCGGCTTATGAAGTTACCCTCATTCTGCCAACGGCCTTGTAAAAGAGGGCAGAGTTTCAGGGCACTCTCTTTCCTTTGAGATCGGAAACTGCCGCTAAAGGCGGAAGAATCAGCAACGATCAACGGTGTGAGAATGCAGAAGGCAAGGGATACCACTGCATTAAAGACACAATGTGTTCCCACAAGACATGCGGCCTGTAATTGAAAAAGTGGCATGTTTATCTCTCCATTGGCAGAACGTTCCGGAATACTCTGTTACTCAGATCTCCTAAAGGAGTCTCAGAAGGGGGAGGAGGACAACAAGATAAATATTAAATAATCAACGGAAGGATAACATTCTAAAAGTACGAACGTGGAATGACGTTTGAATGTGGTACGGAAGCTAGAAAATCTGAGAAAGGAAATGCTAACGTTCGATCTAGATTTAGTGGGGATCAATGAAGTGAAATAGAAAGAAGACAAACATTTCCTGTCAGACGAGTATACAGTAATGTCAGTAGCAGCAGAAAATGGAATAATGGGACTAGGATACTTTATGAATGAGAAGCTAAGACAGAGAGTGGGTTTCTGTGAACACTTCAGTGAGAGGGTCGTTCTCGTCAGAATCAACAGCAAACCAACACCGACAACAGTAGTTTGGGTATCCATACCGACGCCGCAAGCAGAAGATGAAGAGGCAGAGAAAATATATGAGGATATTGAGTGGTTAATTCGGTACGCAAATAGAGATGAAAATCTAATACTCATGGAGGATTGGAATGCGGTTGTATGGGAGGGAATAGAAGAGCGGGTTACTGGAGGATGTGTGTTTGGTAATAGAAATCGAGAGACGAGGAAGACTAAATGAGTTCTGAACTAAATATCAGTTAGTAATAGTGAATACTACGTTTAAGAATCAGAAAAGGAGGAGGTATACTTGGAAAAGGCTGGGAGATACTGGAAGATTTCAGTTAAATTAAATCATGATCAGGCAGACTTTCCAAAATCAGACACTGAATTGTAAAGCCTCCCTAGGAGCATATGTAGAATCAGATTGCAACGTTGTATGGATAAAGAATATGCTGAAGTTCAAGGCCTTTATCGGGATGAATCAATACGCAAAGAAGTGGGGTACGGAAGTAGTAAGGAATGAGGAAAAGAGCTTGAAGTTATCGAAGGCTCCAGACACTTTCACAAGGAGTAGCTCAGTAGGTAGCACAATTAGAAAGGAGAGGATATCTCCGAAATGGGCAGTCACAGAAGTCCGGAGAAAAACATTGGTACAAAGGAGGCAACCGCAAAGGAACCACAGACGACAGAAGCAGTACTTCAGCTGATCGATGGAAGAAGGAGTACAAAAAAGTACAGGGAAATTCAGGAATACATAAATAGACTTCGCTGAGGAATGAAATAAATAGGAAGAGCATAGAAGCTAAGGCGAATATGCTGCATGGAGAATGTGAAGAAATTGAAAATGAGATTACTGTCGGAAGGACTGAGTCAGCACATAGAAAAGTCTAAACAACTTTCGGTGAAATTAAAATCAAGAGTGGTGACATAAAGAGTGCAATGCAAATAGGTAACGTACGCTTGGAGCACAACACTGTATTGTAGTGAATCATGGACGGTTGGAAAACCGGAACAGAAAATTGAGTCATTAGAGCCGTGGTACTACAGAAGAATGTTAAAAATTAAGTAGACTGATAAGTTGAGGAGCGAAGCGGTTCCCCGCAGAATCGGTGAGGAGAGGAACAAATGGAAAACAGTCACATGAAGAGACAGGATGATTGGACATCCGTTAAGACGTTAGGGAATATTTCCCTTTGTGCTAGGGGGAGCTGCAGTAGATAAGAACTGTTGGGGTAGACAAAGATTGGAATACATCCAGCAACTCTGAGATGAAAACGGCAGCCCCGCAGAGGACTCGTGGCGGTCCGTATCAAACCAGTCACAATTTATGGATCCTTATCAAACTCTGCAACCACTATTTGGCAAAATTAATAAATAAATTTAAATAAATTTAAATAAATTTAAATAAATTTAAATTTAAATGAAATTCGGAAGATGAGCGAAAAATGGATCACAGTTTTCTCACGTTATGTGTACTTTTTGATGGGGAGCAGACCTTTAAATTCATGTAGCGAGTTCGCTGCAATTGTCAGAACGCCCTCACAGTTGTCAAGGATTTTTATGGTCAAAACATATGTTACCATATTATTTTCAGTCCGATTTAATAATGAATTAGTTTTTGTTCACAAGTAAAACAAATATTGAATATGTTTGACTTCCATTTCTAATTACACAATAACAGTTATACACTGCAGTTCCGTATAGGTAAGTATCATACTTATTATACACTTTCTAAATACTTAACTGCATTTCTTGGCAATAAATCATACATTATATACAGAAATGTGATTTTAAATAGTTATTGTTCTACATGGGCTTACGTTCATTTCTGACACTCAGAAATATCATTTTTATTATAATACGTGACGTACTCAGCAGAATTTGTTAACATTAATAAAAGTCGTTGAGTCCATCACGAAAAATGACATTGCACCAGTTTAACTTTGCTAAAGGAAAGAAAAGATGGGATTACACTCAGTGTCAGAGAAACTATGATGGAATGTTCTTTATATGGCCCTTAGCACATAATGTGTCGAATCAGATGTCCTGCGAGCAACGGACAACGTTTGCGTCAGTGTACTCTCCAGGAAATACTGCCTTGCCAAACATGCAGTGTGTTGAAGTTGTTAAACAGACTGACAGCGGGTTTGTCATTGTCTCGGAGCGAATACAGGCTGTGTGCAGTGACACGATTGTTTCCAGACCAAACAGAATTAGTTTCGAACACGTCATATACGACCATGTTTCAAGCAGGGAATCGCACGAAAACGTGATAAAACCCGATAAATTGACGTCGAGTAACATGCAACGTGCGAGAATAAATTGCACCAGGCTGACAAAAATTGTTTGTTGTTGTGGTCTTCAGTCCTAAGACTGGTTTGATACAGCTCTCCATGCTACTCTATCATGTGCAAGCTCCTTCATCTCCCAGTACCTACTGCAACCTACATACATCCTTCTGAATCTGCTTAATGTATTCATCTCTTGGTCTCCCACTACGATTCTTATCCTCCACGCTGCCCTCCAATGCTAAATTTGTGATCCCTTGATGCCTCAGGACATGTCCTACCAACCGATCCATTCTTCTAGTCAAGTTGTGCCACAAACTTCTCATTTCCCCAATCCTATTCAATACCTCCTCATTAGTTACGTGATCTACCCACCTAATCTTCAACATTCTTCTGTAGCACCTCATTTCGAATGCTTCTATTCTCTTCTTGTCCAAACTATTTATTGTCCATGTTTCACTTCCATACATGGCTACATTCCATAAAAATCGATTCAGAAATGACTTCCTGACACTTAAATCTATACTCGATGTTAACAAATTTATCTTCTTCAGAAACGCTTTCCTTGCAACTGCCAGTCTACATTTTATATCCTCTCTACTTCTACCATCATCAGTTATTTTGCTCCCCAAATGGCAAAACTCCTTTACTACTTTAAGTGCCTCATTTCCTAATCTAATTCCCTCAGCATCACCCGACTTAATTCGACTACATTCCATTATCCTTGTTTTGCTTTTGTTGATGTTCATCTTATATCCTCCTATCAAGACACTGTCCATTCCGTTCAACTGCTCTCCCAAGTCCTTTGCTGTCTCTGACAGAATTACAATGTCATCGGCGAACCTCAAAGTTTTTATTTTTGTTCTCCCTGGATTTAATACCTACTCCTAAGTTTCAAAAAATGGCTCTGAGCACTATGGGACTTAACATCTTTGGTCATCAGTCCCCTAGAACTTAGAACTACTTAAACCTAACTAACCTAAGGACATCACACACATCTATGCCCGAGGCAGGATTCGAACCTGCGACAGTAGCAGTCCCGCGGTTCCAGACTGCAGCGCCTAGAACCGCAGAGCCACCGCGGCCGGCACTCCTAAGTTTTCTTTTGTTTCCTTTACTGCTTGCTCAATATACAGATTGAATAACATCGGGGAGAGGCTACAACACTGTCTCGCTCCCTTCCCAACCACTGCTTCCCTTTCGTGCCCCTCGACTCTTATAATGAAATCTGGTTTCTGTACAAATTATAAACAGCCTTTCGCTCCCTGTATTTTACCCCTGCCACCTTTAGAATTTGAAAGAGAGTATTCCAGTCAACATTGTCAAAAGCTTTCTCTAAGTCTACAAATGCTAGACACGTAGGTTTGCCTTTCCTTAACCTATTTTCTAAGATTAGTCGTAGGGTCAGTATTCCCTCACGCGTTCCAACATTTCTACGGAATCCAAACTAATCTTCCCCGAGGTCGTCTTCTACCATTTTTTCCATTCGTCTGGAAATAGTTCGCGTTAATATTTTGCAGCTGAGTCTTATTAAACTGATAGTTCGGTAATATTCACTTCTGTTAACACCTGCTTTCTTTGGGATTGGAATTATTATATTCTTCTTGAAGTCTGAGGGTATTTCGCCTGTCTCGTACAACTTGCTAACCAGATGGTAGAGTTTTGTCAGGACTGGCTCTCCCAAGACCGTCAATAGTTCTAATGGAATGTTGTCTACTCCCGGTGCCTTGTTTCGCCTCAGGTCTTTCAGTGCTGTGTCAAACTCTTCACGCAGTATCGTATCTCCCATTTCATCTTCATCTACATCCTCTTCCATTTCCATAATATTGTCCTCAAGTACATTGCCCTTGTATAGACCCTCTATATACTCCTTCCATATTTCTGATTTCCCTTCTTTGCTTAGAACTGGATTTCCATCTGAGCTCTTGACATTCACACAAGTGGCTCTCTTTTCTCCAAAGATCTCTTTAATTTTCCTGTAGGCAGTATCTATCTTACCCCTAGTGACATAAGCCTCTACATCTTTACATTTGTTCTCTAGCCATGCCTGCTTAGCCATTTTGCACTTCCTGGCGATCTCATTTTTGAGACGTTTGTATTCCTTTTTGCCTGTTTCATTTACTGCATTTTTATATTTTCTCCTTTCATCAATCAATATTTCTTCTGTTACCCAAGGATTTCTACTAGCCCTCGTCTTTTTACCTACTTGATCCTCTGCTGCCTCCACTACTTCATCCCTCAAAGCTACCCATTCTTCTTCTACTGTATTTCTTTCCCCCACTCCTGTCAATTGCTCCCTTATGCTCTCCCTGAAACTCTGTACAACCTCTGGTTTAGTCAGTTTATCCAGGTCCCATCTCCTTAAATTCCCACCTTTTTGAAATTTCTTCAGTTTTAATCTACAGTTCATAACCAATAGATTGTGATCAGAGTCCGCATCTGACCCTGTAAATGTCTTACAGTTTAAAACCTGGTTCCTAAATCTCTGTCTTACCATTATATAATCTATCTGATACCTTTCAGTATCTCCAGGATTCTTCCATGTATACAGTCTTCTTTTATGCTTCTTGAACCAAGTGTTAGCTATGATTAAGTTATGCTCTGTGCAAAATTCTACCAGACGGCTTCCTCTTTCACTTCGTACGCCCAATCCATATTCACCTACTATGTTTCCTTCTCTCCCTTTTCCTACTCTCGAATTCCAGTCACCCATTTTCGTCTCCCTTCACTACCTTAATAATTTCTTTTATCTCATCATACATTTCATCAATTTCTTCGTCATCTGCAGAGCTAGTTGGCATATAAAATTGTACTACTGTAGTAGGCGTGGGCTTCGTGTCTATCTTGGCCACTATAATACGTTCACTATGCTGTTTGTAGTAGCTTACCCGCAGTCCTATTTTTTTTTTTTATTCATTATTAAACCTACTCCTGCATCACCCCTATTTGATTTTGTATTTATAATCTTGTGTTCACCTGACCAGAAGTCTTGTTCCTCCTGCCACCGAACTTCACTAATTCCCACTATATCTAACTTTAACCTATCCATTTCCCTTTCTAAATTTTCTAACCTACCTGACCGATCAAGGGATCTGATATTCCTCTCTCCGATCCGTAGAACGCCAGTTTTATTTCTCCTGATAACGACGTCCTCTTGAGTAGTCCCCGGCGGGAGATCCGAATGGGGGACTATCTTACCTCCGGAATATTATACCCAAGAGGACGCCATCATCATTGAACCATACAGTAAAGCTGCATGCCCTCGGGAAGAATTACGGCTGTAGTTTTCCCTTGCTTTCAGCTGTTCGCAGTACCAGCACAGCAAGTCCGTTTTGGTTAATGTTACAAGACCAGATCAGTCAATCATCCAGATTGTTGCCCCTGCAACTACTGAAAAGGCTGTTGCCCCTCTTCAGGAACCACAGGTTTGTCTGGCCTCTCAATAGATACCCCTCCATTGTGGTTGCACCTACGGTACAGCTATCTGTATCGTTGAGGCACGCAAGCCTCCTCATCAACGGCAAGGTCCGTGGTTCATGGGAATTGTACTCATTAGATAGCCTGGTGAGAGCGACACCCTCAGACACCTTGTGTGAAAGAGCAGTCCTAGTAGCCACTGACGCTTGGTTCGGCGTCAGAGGTAAAAGCAAGTTTCACATAACTCTAGTTCTCATTTTTGGTTAAATTACAATGTACATTTGACCTACTCTTTAGCGTTGCTTACATTAAGATGTGTACCTAAGTGTAGCCCGTTGCAGTGGACCAGAAATCGGAGTCAGACGTATGATACGAAAAGTCTTCACCTTCAACACCCGTTATTACTCTGGAATACTGCTGGCACTGCATTCCATTTGTAGCCATTCGAGAAAGGAGAATTCCACAGTAAGTTCTGTTACCTCCACCCTTATATCCAATGCTGAGTTTTCTGAACGAAGAAAAGTCCCGGAAACTCTAATAATTCGGGAAATACACTGATGAGACAAATCATTTTGACCATCTGCTCTAATACAGTGTTAATCAACCTTTTTAACCCAATAAAACAGCCTTGGTATTGTAACGTCTACGCTCGGGCGTACGTTAACTCTTTAAAGCCTGTACTATGGTAAGTTGACGGGCTTCACCTTATAAGAAAGGATTTTAGTAAATATGTTGACCGCGTGTACCTGAATGGAGTCAAAATCAGGCTTACACACACTCAGTAACGACAATGATACGTCAAGCAAGACTAAAGTGCAACTACACATTAGGACGGGCAAGAAACATACACAGCAGATGCTACCTGTTGTTAATAATACGGTCGCCAGCCTAATTAGGCATTAAGTGAGTTTTTTCCTTGTACAGCAATGGCTCATGAAATATCGACACTTTACTTCTTCATGGCGTCGCAATGCTTTTCCATTTAGTGCCTATGGAATATTGTCATGCTGTATAGACGTCGGAAACAGCGCATCCGAGGCTCAACGAAACCACTTTTTCCAGGAGAGCCTCCTCGACCCAGCACGTGTTTCTCAGATCGATGCCCAACTCTGACTACTCTGCTGAGCCCGTTATGCCGTGCAGCGCCCGTGTGCATTTTCCCGCGCTCGCCTGCCTCCACCTTTTACCGCTCCCCTACAGACAGGATATTCACCAAAGGTTTTACATTCCACATATTCTAATACATTGCCTACGTATGGACCAGGCGTACAAATACAACTTTCACATCTTACAATAGTTTGAACATTAGGTACACTTCCCTTCGATTACATCATTGCTTGAAATTTGAAATAAATATTAAAATTTACATCGAAAATTGTTTATAGCTTCTTCAACATAATGACATGAAACAAAAAAAAAAAGAATTGAAACCAGAACATCGATTATACTAATTTATTGAAATTCAGAAGAAAAAATTTATTACAAATACAGTAGGATAACGTTAGTGTTGTTAACATGCCCCTGTTTCCATTAAATTTCACTAAGTGCAAATTTGATGGGAACACTGAACTTTATATTTATACAGTGGTTCTGAATCTTTGTGTGATTGTCCCATCAAAAAAAAATTATACCACAAACTTCCTTTCACTCACTTTAGATAAGTCTATAATTTTTTAATATATCAAGGACATTTACCTATCGTTTGCTTAAGTGCCTTTGGCACAGTCCAACCTCCAATCACAACATTATTTAATTAGCAAACTACTCATCATTGTTCAATTTTTCAGATAAATAAAAACCAAATTTGGAACACAAACGCTTATTTACAAAAGCAAATACAAATATCTATATACACTATAAAACAATTTGTTGCTGCTTGCATTGAATTTCAGTCCATTTCCTTATTTACTAAAAAAAACACACACACAATATTATTTAGAAAATTACTACACACATTTGCTGCATATTATTCTGATTTGGGCAGTCCTTTTCACCTCATATTGTCACATATCCTGTATCACACTTACAATTCTCCTTTGACTATTTATCCGCCCTCTTTGGTGTTTGGCAGTCCTTTATATTATTGCTCATACACTGCCCATTTTCATTTTTGACAGTCCCATCTTTTATCTGGCTGACAGCATTTATCCTTTCTTTTCAGCCCCTTTTTTTCATACCTCTTTACATTTATAGTACAGTTGGTAATCTGAAACTCACATAATTACATTAGTACACTGATATTGGTCTACCTAAGTTACAAAGGTTTGTTACATTTGGCATAAATTAGCTTCAGCATAATATACAGCATATTTACTGTAAATTGTATTCTGATTGTACTTAGTTCACTCACTTCTAGGAACATACAGTTTCAGGTCCACAACATTTCTTACACCTAAAGGTCTTTTGGATTTTGGGTAGATCAGGTAGTAAGCATTATCGTGTGGAATGTTCTGTATTATATACGGTCCATTATAAATATATTTAAATTTGGAAATTTCATGGTTCAGTTCACTAGATTTTTCGTGGGTTTTTAAAAGAACATTATCCCCAATTTTTAATTTTGAAACTTTCAGATTTTTATAATGTCTTTTAGATCTCGATTCAGCTTTTTGCTTTGCCCTTTTTCTGACTAATTCTTTCTTTTGACTCAACCCCAAGCTTGTACAAGGCGGAAACTCTAGTTTTTCCTCAATTAAACTTTTACTCCTGCTGCCTAACAAAATTTCTTCCGGTGGGAACCCAGTAGATTCATGATGTAAGGTGTTCAAGACATTCTCAAAGTCAGATATAAACTTGCCCCAGGCTCTAAATCATGCCCCTTCCTGTTTTTTCCACAACGCACCTTGGTCGACTGTGACATTGTCCCAAGATACGTTCCTGATTCTAACATAAAAGCTTTTCTGAGACAGGCACTAAGTTCTCCTTCTGCATTTTCGTCAGGTTTAGATTTTAACTCAGTCTCCTCTATCGGCAAAACGGCCTCATTATCAGCTTTACTCACATCTACTGTTACTTCGTATTTAGTGTAATCCTCGTGGACTTCAATTACTTTTAGGTAATTACCTGTCTCTTCCTCACGGTGCCTTTCGCTAGCAGCTCGTACTGTTGGCGGATCGTAAACAGAAATTACTTCCTCGTCAATGCTTAGTATTTCATCCTCCAATTCCTTCCTATCTTTAATCATAGTCCTATCGGCAGCACGCGTACTCAGCGCGGCGCTATTTACTCTCTCCTCTTCAACTTTGGGCCACGTCACCCTATCGACGTCCCTATTATCTCCTTTTTCACTAATCAATTTCCTTGCCTCATACTCCTTCTTAAAATCCTCCCACTCACATTGCTTTAGGCCCTTGTACAGATCGTCGATCTGCACACACCAATCAGTTACTTCTGCTAGATCATTCTCGCCATTTACTTTTTTGCTAACACTGCTAACCGCGCCTCTCTGTGTCTCCACCATTTCATCAACTATTTCCTTCGCCACGGAATTACCACCCGCAATGTATTCATTAGTTCTTACGGCAGTGTTCGTATCTAATGCTGCCGCATTGCTAGCAGCTTCTCTCTAAACAGCTGTTCTGCTAGGCTGGGCCATTGCCCTATGATGCTCCACTCGCCTGTTAACATGAATCGCTCTGCTCGGCGAAGATGACTCATCCTCGCTTGCACCTGACGCTTGTTTCGCAACAACACGTTGCGTCGTTCCACGCCTGTCTCTAACCTGTCTCATAACATTATTGTCAGTCCGGTACTTTTTCTTAAATCAGGGTCGGTATGTATTGTACGCTTCCGTTTGGCCCGCAACGTTCGCGGAAATCAGTTTCCCGCGTCATTATCTTGCGCGGTATACCCTCTACCGCGACCTAGATAACTTCCCCTTCCTCTGCCTCTGTCTCTTCCTTTCTGTATCACATTGACGCGAAATCCATCGCCGTCATTTCTCTCATCCCTATTACGATTATTTCTATTGCCAACATTCTGGAAATTGGCACGCCTTTCGCTCCAATGGTCTTCGTCTTCGACCCTTTCGAGAAACGCTTGGAAGCTACGATGATTGCTTCCCACGTATCTCTTCGAATCTTCTGGAAGCTTTTTATATAACTCCCATATTATTTCAGAATCGGATCTTCTTCCTCTTAAATGCGTCAACTTCCGGTACCAATATTCACAGAAATCTTTTAAAGAATTCCTGCCCCTGTTATGATGAAGTTTGGCCATGATAAACTCGCACCACAAATGATCCTGTTTTTGTTCGGACCAATATTCTTCCGTAAACTTTTGCTTAAATTCTTCGAATGTCATTCGTTCGGTATTCAAATTAATTCCCCAGCGCTTAGCGTCACCTGCCAAGGCGCTAATTACTACGTTTATCTTTTCCTGATCAGACAAGTGTTCAGGAAATATTCTCTCGCAATTTCTGATGAAATCTAACGGATGCCATCCGTTATGTTTCTTGGCGGGATCGAAGCGTTCCTCACCTTCGAATAGCTTCGTAAGTGGTGTGCCATTACAGACAACGCCAGGCCTATCTTTAATTTTTCCCTCAAGATCGAAAATTTTGCCTTGAATTTTCGATGTATTTTGTTCACACTTTAGTACACATCCGGTCACCTTTTCGCCTAATTCTCTTTCAGTGTCTGAAACTGCCTTTTTCAACTGTGATATTCCGTGTTGACATTCGTTTACGATCTCAGTTTTAAGACCGAAAACTTTTTCGTCTACTTTGGTTTCAACCAGAGGCTCTACTTTCTCTTGGATACTGAGAATTTCAACATCAAACCTACTGTTAATGTTGTCAATTTCCCCCTGCATAGTATCCATATTTTTGTTAATTGTGTCAATTTCAAATTTCATAGTATTTACCATAGAGCTCAAACAACCCACTTTTTGTTCTACCTGTTCTATCTGTTTACTAATTTTAATTCCTTGTTCTTCGACCTGTGCTTTAATCTGATTACTTTGTGTTTTAAGCTGCTCGTCAACGTGTGTTTTAAGCTGACTAACCTGTGTTTTAAGCTGATCATTCAGTGTTTTGAGCTGCTCTGCAACGTGTGTTTTAAGCTGATCATTCTGTCCTGCAATTTGTTTAGTTAATTGTTCAAATAAATCGTTCATACTTAAAATTTTCACACTGTCTTGTTCTACGGAATCGGTGTGTTCCGATCCTACTTCAAAATTTTCTTTCGGTTCTTTCTTCCTCTGTGGAGAATCAGACATGTCAGTGGATTCGTTCACGTACCCACTATCATCTACAAAGTCATCCCCTACTTCTTGTTTATCCCTTGCTGTGTTCGAGGCAATCTCGACATTTCAATCTGTTCATTGACATGTTCGTGATATTGTATGCATGCCAACTGTCTTCCGCTAACGCCATCTGTTATCTGGCCGCTTAAACTTCTGCTATTGCCATGCGCATCTTCCATTATGCTCGGCACATCTACCCTGTCTACTTTCCTGTCCATATTGAATGCAGATTACACCACCCTATCGTGCTTGGCGTTCACTGCTATTTATTTTACTAATATTGCAATTCGTGCCACTGTACATCCACTGTTCGGTATTCACATTAATTTGTGACCGACAACAACTGGATGTCCTGTCACCGGGAAGCCACTTGTTACGTCTACGCTCGGGCGTACGTTAACTCTTTAAAGCCTGTACTATGGTAAGTTGACGGGCTTCACCTTATAAGAAAGGATTTTAGTAAATATGTTGACCGCGTGTACCTGAATGGAGGCAAAATCAGACTTACACCCACTCAGTAACGACAATGACACGTCAAGCAAGACTAAAGTGCAACTACACATTAGGACGGGCAAGAAACATACACAGCAGATGCTACCTGTTGTTAATAATACGGTCGCCAGCCTAATTTGGCATTAAGTTAGTTTTTTCCTTGTACAAGTAGATGTACTTACAAGCATAACAACACGTAGTTATACTGCATTAAATGGTAAATTTTAGAACCAGAAAAATCTGCTGAACTAATAATTTCACTTTCTGTACTAATTTGGACAAGCTGTTAATACACAACATTACACTACAACGATTACTACAAACTATGTTTTGTCTATTGATCCGACTGAAATCGGGCATAGGTTACCCTCGAAACAGCACTTTTGAAACAAACATGCAATGTCAATTTTAAGAAGGGTAAACACTGATATATTTAGGTTTTATATTGACTTTAACTTTGCTGGTCAAAGCAGTTCAGTACACTTCAGGATTAAAATGAATAGGAAAAAAAAAGAAAGGAGAAGGGGGGGGGGGGGAGGGACCCTGAAACTGTTATGATCACTGTAGTGAAAGTTTGAACACTGAGAACCTTAAGCATTCTAGACTTCCAATGTATGACTTACCACTCTATTTCCTGCTCATTTAACTACCGTTATTTTCGTCTCAATTTAAATAAACTTCATTACTAAACCAATTTCAATATTATCTTCCAACTTGGTCAGACCTATATTATTCGTCCAGTATTTCATTAACAACGAAGTTCTTTAAACATCATTCTAACATAGATAAGTCTGCAGGTAATTATTATTAACATAAACTTTAAATCTTCATCTTGGGATACTCGGATTGCACAACATGTGGAAAGGGCCCTGTCTAGGTTAGTTGTGAGGATAATTAATTTATAGGACAGTTCTGGTAAAATTTAAGTTATTATTGAACAGTATGTAGTAAAAGTGACACTGGTCCACACGAATACAGTACTGAAAGTTTCAACCTGTTCGTATCGATGAGGAGGTCGGCAGGCGGCGAGATGGCGAGGCACAAAGCACACATGCAATTACAGCAATGGCTCATGAAATATCGGCACTTTACTTCTTCATGGCGTCGCAATGCTTTTCCATCTAGTGCCTATGGAATATTGTCATGCTGTATAGACGTCGGAAACAGCGCATCCGAGGCTCAACGAAACCACTTTTTCCAGGAGAGCCTCCTCGACCCAGCACATGTTTCTCAGATCGATGCCCAACTCCGACTACTCTGCTGAGCCCGTTATGCCGTGCAGTGCCCGTGTGCATTTTCCCGCGCTCGCCTGCCTCCACCTTTTACCGCTCCCCTACAGACAGGATATTCACCAAAGGTTTTACATTCCACATATTCTAATACATTGCCTACGTATGGACCAGGCGTACAAATACAACTTTCACATCTTACAATAGTTTGAACATTAGGTACACTTCCCTTCGATTACAACATTGCTTGAAATTTGACATAAATATTAAAATTTACATCGAAAATTGTTTATAGCTTCTTCAACATAATGACATGAAACAAAAAAAAAGAATTGAAACCAGAACATCGATTATACTAATTTACTGAAATTCATAAGAAAAAAATTTATTACAAATACAGTAGGATAACGTTAGTGTTGTTACAGTATGAACTTTATAAGCCATTAATAGATTTATGGAGGCATGTACCATCATATATCTAAGTACAGTTCAAGAAGTGACCGTAAACTAAGGTGCGGTGATTTGTGGCCATGGAGCTGGCACCCGGTAGCATCCCAGATGTACTCCATCTGATTCAAGTTAGGTAAATTTTCTGTCCAAGATATAAATTTGAGTTCACTATCATCATACTCATAGCACTGTAGCACGATTCCTGCCTTGTGAGTGGCAGTTACCATGCAGGAAGATTACATCGTCATCAAGGAAGACATGAAGGATGAAGAGATGGACGTGGTCTACAATAACGTTTACGTAGTCGAGAGCGGTCATGTTGGCATTGATTACTACGACACGTCCGTGGGCAGCACATGCTACAATTCTTCCCAACCCGCCTGCGATTTCGGCGCCGTGCATGCTTCGATCAGCAGTTCGCCTGAGTTACTGCTTATCCTGGGGTAACAAAAAACATGGTTCATTCGATTAGGCGATGTTATTTCATTGGTCCACGCTCCAGTTTCGTTGATTCCGATGTCGCTGGTCAAACATGGCAACATGAAGTGGTCTTCTGCTGCAGAGCCCCATGCTGAACAACGTGCGCTCAACGCAGAGTTCTCAAACACTTGTCCTTACACCACTTTTGCACTCTGTCGTCAGATTTGTCACAGATTTGCAACGATCCTAAGCTTCCAACTTCCGTCGTGAGGTCCAACACCTTGTCACTTAGCAGTGGTTTCACTGACCTTAAACCACCTTTCGTAGACGCTCACCACAGTACCATGTGAACAGTCGACTATCTTCATCTTTTCATAGACTCTCTTTCCCAGGTGCTGATCAATGATAATCTGCACTCTAGACAAGTCACTTATGTCGATTATATGATTTTCCACTCATCTCTTCACCGCATATGTACGTTCTTTTCCGTCACGTGCCCTCAACACCAGGTGGCACTATACACTGACGGAACATCATGACCACCTACTTAATAGCTGATATGTCCAACTTTGGCACGGATAACAGCAGCGACGCGTCATGGCATGGAAACTATGAGGCCTTGGTAGGTCGTTGAAGGGAGTTAGCACCACAACTGCACACACAAGTCACATGATTCCCGTAAATTCCGGGGAGGATGGCAATGGGCTCAGGCACCACGTACAATCCCAGATATATTCGATCGGGTTCAGATTTGGCGATTTGTGTGACCGACAGCCCAACTGGAACTCGCCGCTGTGTTCCTCGAAACTCCTCATCACACTGCTGGCCGTGTGACAAGGCGCATTATCCTGATGAAAAATGCCACTGCAGTCGAGAAACATGTTCGTCAGGAAAGGATGTGCGTGGTCTACAACCAGTGTATCATACCCTTTGGCTGTCATGGTGCTTTGCACGAGCTCCACTGGAACCATGGTTGCCCACGTGAATGTTCCCCAGAGCATACTGGAGCTGCCGGCAGCATGTCTCCGTCCTGCAGTAGAGGTGTCAAGAAGCTGTTCCCCTGCAAGTACATGGATTCGCGCTCACCCATCGGCATGATGAAGAAGGTACTGGAATTTATCAGATCATGCACCTCTCTGCCACTGCACCAACGTCCAGTGCCCGATTGTCACGTGCCCATTTCAGTTGTAGTTTTCGTTTGGCTCATGCTCTGGTCGTCGGCTGCGGAAGTCCATCGTTACGTGTGTTCGGTGCAGTGTGTGTTGAGACACAGTTTTACTCTGCCCAGCATTAAAGATCGATGTTAGTTTCACCAGTTACCCGCCAGTCCTGTTTTAACATTCTGCTCAGCCTACGGCGTTCGACATCTTTAATGAGGGGTGGCCGCTAAAGCCCAAGACGTCTGGACGTGGCTTCACCTCGGTTTCCCCACGTGGCGAAGACACTCACCACAGCACTCATCGAACACTCGACAAGTCGTGCATCACAATCTGCCCTCCGTTAAACTCAGATATATCGCGCGCCTTCCACATTCTACACCGGACAGCACGCTTACTCATACTACATCTTCCGTTCGTGTGTCTGACTAGCAGTCACTCCTCGCCAGATGTCGCTGCTATCGCATGGGTGAGTTTGTATCGATAGTAGGTCGGTGATCATAATGTTCCGACGAATCAATGTATCATTCGCTGGGCAGTCGTCATAATGCTTCGGATCACCAGTGTATAATGTAATGAAACTTGAGTACATGTTGCCACGAAACTGCTGCAAAAACATGCTGCCCATTTTCTCGGGTTGCTTGCCGAGTGAGGTAGAGTCAGTGACGTATCAGGAGTCGTACATAGTATTTTACATATCCTCAAGGAGAGTATATGCATTCCGAAATGTCACTAACTTACTGAAAATTGAAGCAGAAACTGCGCTGAGATGGTTTAATTACATTGACACGTCAAGAAACAGCTATTTCCATTGATAATGCACGGAATCCAGGAGAATATAGCTTGGTTAAGTAAAAAATAAGAACAGAAAAGAAATTAAATCTATCATCATCATTTAAGACTGATTATGCCTTTCAGCGTTCAGTCTGGAGCATAGCCCCCCTTATACAGTTCCTCCATGATCCCTTGTTCAGTGATAACATTGGTGCCTCTTCTGATGTTAAACCTATTACTTCAAAATCAGTCTTAACCGAATCCAGGTACCTTCTCCTCGGTCTGCCCCTCCTCCTCCTACCCTCTACTGCTGAATCCATGAGTCTCTTGGGTAACCTTGCTTCTCCCATGCGTGTAACATGACCCCACCATCTAAGCCTGTTCGCCCTGACTGCTACATCTATAGAGTTCATTCCCAGTTTTTCTTTGATTTCCTCATTGTGGACACCCTCCTGCCATTGTTCCCATCTACTAGTACCTGCAATCATCCTAGCTACTTTCATATCCGTAACCTCAACCTTGTTGATAAGGTAACCTGAATCCACCCAGCTTTCGCTCCCATACAACAAAGTTGGTCGAAAGATTGAACGGTGCACAGATAACTTAGTCTTGGTACTGAGTTCCTTCTTGCAGAAGAGAGTAGATCGTAGCTGAGCGCTCACTGCATTAGCTTTGCTACACCTCGCTTCCAGTTCTTTCACTATGTTGTCATCCTGTGAGAATATGCATCCTAAGTACTTGAAACCGTCCACCTGTTCTAACTTTGTTCCTCCTATTTGGCACTCAATCCGTTTATATTTCTTTCCCACTGACATTACTTACGTTTTGGAGATTCTAATCTTCATACCATAGTCCTTACATTTCTGATCTAGCTCTGAAATATTACTTTGCAATCTTTCAATCGAATCTGCCATCACAACTAAGTCATCCGCATATGCAAGACTGCTTATTTTGTGTTCACATATCTTAATCTCACCCAGCCAGTCTATTGTTTTCAGCATATGATCCACAAATAATATGAACAACAGTGGAGACAGGTTGCAGCCTTGTCTTACCCCTGAAACTACTCTGAACCATGAGCTCAGTTTACCGTCAACTCTAACTACTGCCTGACTATCCATGTAAAGACCTTTAATTGCTTGCAAAGGTTTGCCTCCTATTCCATAATCTTGTAGAACAGACAATAACTTCCTCCTAGGAACCCGGTCATATGCCTTTTCTAGATCTATAAAGCATAGATACAATTCCCTGTTCCACTCATAACACTTCTCCATTATTTTCCGTAAGCTAAAGATCTGGTCCTGACACCCTCTAAGAGGCCTAAACCCACACTGATTTTCATCCAATTGGTCCTCAACTAATACTCGCACAACTCAACAATACCTGATAAGATTTTACCCACAACGCTGATTAAAGAGATACCTCTGTAGTTGGTACAATCTTTTCTGTTTCCATGTTTAAAGATTGGTGTGATTACTGCTTTTGTCCAGTCTGATGGAACCTGTCCCGACTCCCAGGCCATTTCAATTATCCTGTGTAGCCATTTAAGACCTGACATTCCACTGTATTTGATGAGTTCCGACTTAATTTCATCCACCCCAGCCGCTTTATTGCACTGCAATCTATTGACCATTTTTTCCACTTCCTCAAATGTGATCCTATTTCCATCATCATTCCTATCCCATTCTACCTCGAAATCTGAAACATTACTGATCGCATTTTCACCTACATTGAGCAACTCTTCAAAATATTCCCTCCATCTGCCCAAGGCATCCACAGGATTCAACAGCAGTTTTCCTGATCTGTCCAAAATACTTGTCATTTCCTTCTTACCTCTCTTTCGAAGACTGCTAATTACACTCCAGAATGGTTTTCCAGCTTCTTGACCCATAGTCTCCAACCTGTTTCCAAAGTCTTCCCACGATTTCTTCTTGGATGCTGCAATTATCTGTTTGGCTTTGTTTCTTTCTTCAACATAACTTTCTCTGTCTACCTGGGTTCTGGTATGTAGCCATTTTTGATACGCCTTCTTTTTCCTTTTACAGGCTGCCTTGACTGTATCATTCCACCAAGCTGTTTGCTTCATCCTACTTTTACACGCTACTGTTCCAAGACATTCTTTAGCCACTTCTAGTACTGTGTCCCTGTACTATGTCCATTCCTTTTCCAATGACTGTAATTGACTACATTCAACTAACTGGTACCTTTCTGAGATCGCTGTTATGTACTTGTGCCTGATTTCCTTATCCTGAAGTTTCTCCACTCTTCTCCTCCTACATATGGACCTGACCTCCTGCACTTTCGGCCTCACAATCCCAATTTCACTGCAGATTAAATAATGATCAGTGTCATCAAATAATCCCCTGAATACACATGTGTCCCTCACAGCCTTCCTGAATTCCTGATCTGTTATTATATAGTCAATGACAGATCTGGTTCCCCTGCTTTCCCAAGTATACCGGTGAATGTTCCTATGTTTAAAAAAGGAGTTTGTGATTACTAAGCCCATACTGGCACAGAAATCCAAGAGTTGTTTCCCGTTCTTGTTGGCCTCCATATCCTCTCCAAATTTACCCATAACCTTTTCATACCCTTCTGTTCGATTTCCAATCCTGGCGTTAAAATCACCCATGAGCAGAGCACTGTCCTTGTCCTTTACTCTAACAACTACATCACTGAGTGCCTCATAAAAACTATCCATCTTATCTTGATCTGTCCCTTCACAATGCGAATATACTGACACAATCCTAATTTTCTTGCTAGACACTGTCAAATCTATCCACATCAGTTGTTCGTTTACATACCTCATTGCAACTACGCTGGGTTCCATTTCTTTCCTGATGTAAAGCCCTACACCCCATTGTGCTATTCCTGCTTTGACTCCTGACAGGTAGACCTTGTATTCTCCCACTTCCTCTTCTTTCTCACCCCTTACCCGAATGTCACTAACAGCTAAAACGTCCAGCCCCATCTTACTTGCAACCTCTGTCAGCTCTACCTTCTTCCCAGAGTAGCCCCCATTGATATTAATAGCTCCCAATCTCATTACCATTTGTTTGCCAAGTCGTATCTTAGGAGTCCCTGGTTTTTCAGTTAGAGGTGGG
Source organism: Schistocerca cancellata (assembly GCF_023864275.1). Lineage (NCBI taxonomy): Eukaryota > Metazoa > Arthropoda > Insecta > Orthoptera > Acrididae > Schistocerca > Schistocerca cancellata. The sequence goes on from NC_064628.1 coordinate 224,565,106, forward strand.
ACTCCGTCACCTCCAAAGGTCCGAGGCATTTTGCTCTGATTATTGCCAGAATCATATTTAAAGTACCAGGGTAGCAGGTTGCTAGCCTTACTTGCCCCGAGTCCCATTGGGTTTTACCCCTAACGGCTGAGGGACTAACCGGTGGATTTGGTAGTCTTTGCCGTATGAGCACAAAGGTGACCACGACTCAGAATATGTCCGAGATGCCCAGCCTTATTCCAATGTAACTGGTATCCCGACTGTCGGGACCACTTACCACTTAAATCTATTATTTAAATTATTTGAAGCCCGCAAAGAGATCTATTGTGGAGTGTATTTTTCATAATGAATTGTTGTTCTTCGTATATCTTGTTGACCAGGTGGAAAAGTTGACAAAATTTCAGAAATACTGCAGTTAGAATGGAAACATCGTCAGGTTGTGAAACATTATGTTAATTATGAAACAGTTCGTCGATGAGAGAGGTGTATGAACAATGCTGAAAAGTTTTCAAATGTTGCGATTCGACCAAAGGTGTCAATGAAAAATAAAAGCATCATACAGATTGAGTATGATCTTCTCAGTTTGAGAACATTATGTAACTATTGAAATCGTTATGTATTACATTATGTCGACACTTTACACTTTCCGGCAGTGAGGGAGATAAGACGCGAAACATTTGGCCAAATAAGACGTTGGTGTCCCAATATTGTTAACAATAGAGATATACACCCCACCGCAGCAACAGTAATCCATCCATTATCATGTCCAACGGTACCTAAACAGTAGGATGATGAAGCGCACGTCGTCGACGTCCGGAGCGTGTACCTAAAGTGTTCCGCCATCTCTCTCCCCACATCCACCACTGCTGGCGGCTCACCTCCAACTGCGCAAAGCTACGCGCTTTTCACATCCAGCTGCCGCTGCCCAACACTACATTGGCAGACAACAATGCAAACTAGCCACAGACTGCACACAGCACAGCCAGTGATTTTCATACAGAGCGCTACATAACGTTGCGCTAAAAATATTGTGTGTCAGTTTTAGCACAGTCCTATATAATTTTTCAAAGGGGACGTATTAATGCCTTCCGTAGTTTGAATCTTTTATTTAGCTGGCAGTAGTGGCGCTCGCTGTTTTGCAGTAGTTCGAGTAATGAAGATTTTTGGTGAGGTAAGTGATTTGTGAAAGGTATAGGTTAATGTTAGTCAGGGCTATTCGTTTGTAAGGATTTTTGAAAGTCCGATTGCGTTGCGCTAAAAATATTGTGTGTCAGTTTTAGCACAGTCCTATATAATTTTTCAAAGGGGACGTTTCAACATACTTTCATATATCGTGTTTTATATACGAGGGTTGGAACCTTAGTAGTGGCAACTATTCATTTACGGTTCGTATAAATTAGATACGTGTTTCGAAGTTTTACTGACCTTCAAAGTAGTCACCAACATTGTGTATAGCTCGTTGCCAGCGATGTGGAAGTCGTAGGATACTCTTAGCAGTGCCAGTTGTGTTGACAGTTCGTGCGGTGTGGTCTATTGCCCGACGAATTTGTAGCAGTTCTGAAGGAGACATTAATTCGCGGTAGATAGTAGTCCATCTGGTTCGATCACATAGCTCAAGATCCTGTAGAATTCCAGAGGGAGGCCATCTGGACCCAGCGATTTGTCCACCGCTCCTCTACTAATGGCCTCCATCACTTCCTCCTCTGTTAACTCCTCCATCAATTGTGCTTCTGTCTCTGGATCAATGGTGCCCAAAATCATATGCGTAATTTCGTTAATGGCCACCATGTCGGTATCCACTGCGGTGTAAAGTTGAGTGTAAGGTTCTGCAAAGACATTTGCCTGTTTCGTGTTGCGATGTTAGGTTTCTGCCATCATCCGTGTCCACAGCATGTACTAGGACTCTTCGTCGTCTTTTGTTTTCGTTGATGATGTGATACATCGATGGGCGTTCTCCTGCAACCCGACCTAGTGTCCGCGCCCTGACCACCGTACCTTCGAGGTGGCATCGCATGATGGATGTAATTTTAGCCTTTGCTAGATGTAACGCCTCTGACCGCTCCGGAGAAGGCATTTGTTCGGCGCATTCCCGTAGCACTGTGAATAGAAATCCATCGTCTGACGTCGCCACACTGCCTGCTCACGACTATATATTATTGCAAGGCACAGCGATAGTATGGCGCAACCCATCCTCCAACTTAAGGTCGTGAGATACGACCAAAGGCGTCTTTAATGACGTCTCGACAAGCTGCGTCCCACAGGTGGGCGTCTTTCATTTTCCAAGGACCGCGGCTACGCTACACTAGCTGCGGCCGGAGAGAGATTTTACATATTATGGTCGATGTAGGCTGTAGGCAACAGCTCTGCTTCCGGGACGTCAGAGTTAAGATTGCGTGTGATATACACTCCTGGAAATGGAAAAGAGAACACATTGACACCGGTGTGTCAGACCCACCATAATTGCTCCGGACACTGCGAGAGGGCTGTACAAGCAATGATCACACGCACGGCACACAGGACACACCAGGAACCGCGGTGTTGGCCGTCGAATGGCGCTAGCTGCGCAGCATTTGTGGACCGCCGCATCAGTGTCAGCCGATTTGCCGTGGCATACGGAGCTCCATCGCAGTCTTTAACACTGGTAGCATGCCGCGACAGCGTGGACGTGAACCGTATGTGCAGTTGACGGACTTTGAGCGAGGGCGTATAGTGGGCATGCGGGAGGCCGGGTGGACGTACCGCCGAATTGCTCAACACGTGGGGCGTGAGGTCTCCACAGTACATCGATGTTGTCGCCAGTGGTCGGCGGAAGGTGCACGTGCCCGTCGACCTGGGACCGGACCACAGCGACTCACGGATGCACGCCAAGACCGTAGGATCCTACGCAGTGCCGTAGGGGACCGCACCGCCACTTCCCAGCAAATTAGGGACACTGTTGCTCCTGGGGTATCGGCGAGGACCATTCGCAACCGTCTCCATGAAGCTGGGCTACAGTCCCGCACACCGTTAGGCCGTCTTCCGCTCAGCGTGCAGCCCGCCTCCAGTGGTGTCGCGACAGGCGTGAATGGAGGGACGAATGGAGACGTGTCGTCTTCAGCGATGAGAGTCGCTTCTGCCTTGGTGCCAATGATGGTCGTATGCGTGTTTGGCGCCGTGCAGGTGAGCGCCACAATCAGGACTGCATACGACCGAGGCACACAGGGCCAACACCCGGCATCATGGTGTGGGGAGCGATCTCCTACACTGGCCGTACACCACTGGTGATCGTCGAGGGGACACTGAATAGTGCACGGTACATCCAAACCGTCATCGAACCCATCGTTCTACCATTCCTAGACCGGCAAGGGAACTTGCTGTTCCAACAGGACAATGCACGTCCGCATGTATCCCGTGCCACCCAACGTGCTCTAGAAGGTGTAAGTCAACTACCCTGGACAGCAAGATCTCCGGATCTGTCCCCCATTGAGCATGTTTGGGACTGGATGAAGCGTCGTCTCACGCGGTCTGCACGTCCAGCACGAACGCTGGTCCAACTGAGGCGCCAGGTGGAAATGGCATGGCAAGCCGTTCCACAGGACTACATCCAGCATCTCTACGATCGTCTCCATGGGAGAATAGCAGCCTGCATTGCTGCGAAAGGTGGATATACACTGTACTAGTGCCGACATTGTGCATGCTCTGTTGCCTGTGTCTATGTGCCTGTGGTTCTGTCAGTGTGATCATGTGATGTATCTGACCCCAGGAATGTGTCAATAAAGTTTCCCCTTCCTGGGACAATGAATTCACGGTGTTCTTATTTCAATTTCCAGGAGTGTACAATCGGTCGGAACGGCTAGGGGAATGACTTGTTTTATGGGTGTATCTAGGACGGAGGCTATGGACATGCTCCCAGAAGTCAATGAGGTGCATACTCTGCACCAATATTCGTAATTATCGGCAAGGGGTATATCGAGGAAACTGGTCTTTCGTTGCAAGTACACAATTAAAATCGCCGCCTAGGATTAATCGCGTCGACCTTGAAAAAGCGGGGCAATATCGCCTGCGAAGAAGTGGGAACGCTTACTGTCTGTACCGGACGGTGAATATATGTTGATGAGTCGTATATCAACTACGCTCATTGCTAATCCCCGGGTCGACGGTAGATACAGTGTATCCTCGGCCATTATGCCTTCTTTAAGGAGTATTGCTATGCTGCTGCCAGTTTCGGAGGCTTGTGATTTGTAGGATATTCACCCGTACGTGACAGGAAATTCATTGACGTTGAAAGTTCTATGCTTTTATTTAAATTACTGAATGCTACTTAACCTACTGTGTGAAACGTCTAGTCTTTACCACGAGATGATACTGCTGAGTGCAACAGAACCTACTGAATGATTACTTGTTTTTATCGTTTCAACACTGACAAATACAAGACAAACTTATTCATTAATATATGACCCACAATATACAAATGCAACGAAATCTGACTGCAAATATTTAAGACAAAAGAATGGCCCTGAATTAAAAGAAATCCTAGCAATAACCTATACATTTCACAAGTCACTCAAGCCACTTACCTCACACAAAATCTTCTTAACACGAACTAAAGCTGTAGCAGCAAGCAGCTACTACAGCCAGCTAAATAAAAAAGACTCTAACTACAATAGGCTCTAACTACTAATAGGAATGTAGTGATAAAAGGAAAGTTATGTTGCAGAGCTAACAATGTATTTAGCATATTTTACCTTAATTGTGTGACATCCAGTTCCAGAAATTATATAATCGTCAATAATTCAATTTCCAAGCATTAGCAAATACATCAATCATGATTTTACAATCCATTTCCAATCACCACTAAATCTCCATGACGGACACACGTCAAAGTCACAGAGTCTTTTACAGAGGGTGCACAGCGCGGTCAGTGATATTAATGCAGCCTATAGCGCTGCCAACATTCAAACAAATAAACAGGCTACTTACATAGCCCCCCTGCTTCTCTCAATAAATTTTTCAAAGAATTTTGGGCAGTGGCCATGACTAATTTGTTAAATTGCTTTTATATTAACAATATCAAATAGATCAAATGCAAAATATATGTGAAAAGTTCACAAATACAGACAAAGTACTATTTCTTAAATGTGAAGCCATCCCACTGTGTAACTATTTAGACATCTGTCTGAGACGTAGGAAATTGGTCATACCTCTGTCTTAAATGACCAGATAGCTGTGTAGTTCTGTGTTAGAGAAATATGGCACCGGTGCGTAAAATTGTATAAGCAAATACCAAATTAAGCAGTGCTGCTTGCGCTTGCCACACGCATGTTACGCAAAGTAGGCGTACCCCTATGAGGGCTTATGTAATTGTACCTCAGATGTTAGAGAATAAAACAGCGGAATGAATTTTATCGCCGAAAACCTTCTTTTTATCGATATAGTTAAAAAATATTACTAAAAATGTTCCAAGTACAAAAGGTAAGCACTCAAATGCGTGTCTTGTAGTGCTAAACTATGCTTCTTGTTGTATGAAAGTTTCTGTCATAGCTTAACTGTAAAAATATGCCAAGTGTCGTAGTTATCGTCGTTCATAAGCCAAGTTCTCCAAAAATCAGTATACTTACCTTGTCATATACAAAAGTAAAGAGCTATGCATATAAATGTATTAGTTATTACGTTTATTGCCATGACCTTTAAAGTACTATACTGTAACGTATTGTTGTGTTACTAAAATAACTGTCTCATTGTAGCTGCGCTACAAATGTTATTACCAAAACATGTTTTACTTTCAGGAAGAACATAAAAAAACTGTGCAGTCATATAACAGATTCAACGTAGAAGCAATAATAAAATTTTGTCTCTCGTTAGTAGCGTCGTAATATAATCGAGTAGCTGTCAAACAAATCAAATACTGTCTCATCTGTGATCCCCCAGGAAGTACTTTAAATATAAATGTCTTTTCAAGTAAACCTAAATGTTACAGTAGAACCTCATTAGCAGTATCTGTTCCAAGAATATGGACTATATACTCGTGACGTAATCGTGCAACTAACAAGCAGAAATGTACAGACAATGAGACTGTGTCGTCTGTTCCCTGTAAAAGTGAACACGTAAGATTACTGTGTTAATTGATAGTCATAGCAGCTACAACGTCAGTTTCGTAGGCACGTTTTGTGGGTGCCTACGGTATCAGTCATTGTCTATTATCTCTTTGTTGTCGCGCTCAGTTACTGGGATTTGGAGGTCTAATTTCTACAATTTCAGCCGGTCGAGAGGGCCCTTCCCTATCTGAATCACGCCAGTTCTGAGTAAATTCAGGTCGTCATGACTATAGCGTCTGTCGTCATGTCTGTAATTTCTGGAATTTCTTTCTTGTCAATCACGCGATGGAGAATCTCTCCCGGAATCGTAATTATGAGGGGGACTGTTGTATCTGAAGTCATTTTGTCTCCCTGATAGTAACTGTTCTGGTTCCCATTTTGTCTGTTTCTACAGTTGTCTCTGCCATAGTCATTACCGCGGAAATGCGATCTTTCTCGGTAACTGTTGTTATTCTGCCAATGGTTGTCATACGTGTGATATCTGTTTTGGTCACGATCTGCGTTATAAGAACAGCCTTGTTGTGTCCGGTTATTGCCGGCCGGAGTGGCCGAGCGGTTCTAGGCGCTACAGTCTGGAACCGCGCGACCACTACGGTCGCAGGTTCGAATCCTGCCTCGGGCATGGGTGTGTGTGATGTGCTTAGGTTAGTTAGGTTTAAGTAGTTCTAAGTTCTAGGGGACTGATGACCTCAGAAGTTAAGTCCCATAGTGGTCATTGCCATTTGAACCATTTTGTCCGGTTATTATTTCTGTCGTCACGGAATTGTGATGGTTCTGACGTATAATTGTTGTTTTCCTGTTTTCGCATCATACTATTCTCAGTGTCGATTTCCAGTTCTTGTAAAAGCCCCTGAAAAGCTTCGATGTCATCTTTACAACGTCCTGCCAAAATAATATGTCTCAAATGTTCAGGCAACTTAATTGAGCAAATACGAATGAGTTGCGAGGAACTGTACGAGTTTGACAAACACTCATTTTTCTGTAACATATCTCCAAAATATTTTACAGGGCTAGAAAATTAGGAATGTTCGAAATGTTTCATCATTATAATACTGTTTTTTACTCGAACTTGCGTAGCCTGAGTTCAATATGCAGAAAGGAAGGCATGATAAAATTCTCCTTCACTGTGAGTGTCGCGAACAAGCGATGCATTCTTACACCTGGTTCATTCTCTAGATAGCCACTCATAAATTCTAGTCTATGCTCTAATGACCAATTCAGAGGAAAACAACGAGCAAATTGATGAAGCCAAGCTTGTGGATGTATGTCATTACTAGATTTCTTGTATGTTTTAAATTTACGCGTTGTGTTGAAGAGCTTAGAGTCAAAATAATCGTGACGGCGAGTTACAAATCGGCCATTGCCACGTCGTGTCTTCGGTTCCATTTCAAGGCTCACTGCACCTTGTCCTTCGCCAGTTCCTTTCAAAATCACCGAAATACCATGTCTTACTGCATTGTGACTTTTCTGTATTTCTAAATCCCTCTTCCCGTGTCGGAGCGTGAGTATCCTCTGAAATATGTAATTCTTATATCACGTGTGCCAACTGATCTTGTACTTCCCGCATTTCTCTTTTGTGTTGCGTATTTATTTGATTCTGACTTTGTTTAAATTTCCTAACTTGCTTGTACTCCTCTGTGTCAATAAGGACTACTGGTCTTGCATTATTCAAATCATCCTCTACCCTCGTAGATAAATTTGTTAATTGATCTTAAAGTTCGGCTATTTTTCCGATAATGTGCTGATTTCCTCCGTGTGTTTCTGTGGACCAAATTTTAGAGTGTCCATTTGTGTGATAATCGTTTCTACTGTGACCTTTAAGTTTTCCCGATTTTTTTTTAAGTTGCACGACCGTATCGGTAGATACAACTGAGTCAGTTTAATCCTGCAAGGTGTCGTGGTTTTCGTGAACAGTTATCTGCCGTTCTTTTATGGATGCTTCATGATTCTGTAATGCGTTTTCATGTCGCAAAAAGTTAGGCTGAAAACTCTCAAATATGTGTGTTTTTACATGTTCAGAAATTTTTTGTATTTCGATCAATTTTTAGTAACTCCGGGGCTAAACCTTCACGTGTTTGTTCAAGTGTTTCTTTCTTTTGTTTCTGATTTTGTTCCATTTGCTGCATTAATTGCAATAACAATGTATTAGTGAATGAAACACGTTGCTTTTTTATAGTCGGCAGTGCATTTGCACCGGCAATATTGGTAATTTGAAAAACAAAGAATGAATCTTGACGTAAGTGAGAAAAGGGTAATGACGCAAAACCTGAGTCTAGGTATTTGCAAGATTTTCTTCTGTTATTTCATGTTCCTGAGGCAAACAGTTACCGACCGATCAATCGACAACAGTTCCGTGTTCATTGAATATTTCCATTTCTACACCGTTATTTGCTACCTGGTGTAGGTCCCTATGCACACAATTATCAAATTACTTTCTTGAATATTTGTCACTTCGTTAGACGGAGGTACTAACACGCTACGCATGTAGTTAGCAAAGGAAAGATATGTTCCAGAGCTAACAATGTATTTACCAGATTTTAACTTAATCATGTGACATCCAGTTCCAGAAATTTTATAATCGTCAATAATTCCATTTCCAAGCAGTAGCAAGTACATCAGTCATCATGTTACAATCCATTTCCAATCAGCACTAAATCTCCATGACGGGCACACTTCGAAACCGTCCGGTCACGTTAACACTGGCAACCTCCAACGCGGCTAACTATTAACTTCCAACTGCGATTCCGACGAGCCACAGAGTCTCTTACAGAGGCGCATAACGCTGTCAGTGATATTAATGCAGCCTATAGCGCTGCCAACATACAAACCCATTAACAGACTACTTACAACGCATACTTACTGTAGGAAGACGATGTCGATGTCCACTGCTTGTGTCATGTCTTTCAGTAAGGATACCCTAATCTGCGACTGTATATTATTGGTACTGATGTAAGGAAGCCTGTATGCTTGTCTTCGCTCCATCGCATGTACACTCCTGGAAATGGAAAAAAGAACACATTGACACCGGTGTGTCAGACCCACCATAATTGCTCCGGACACTGCGAGAGGGCTGTACAAGCAATGATCACACGCACGGCACAGCGGACACACCAGGAACCGCGGTGTTGGCCGTCGAATGGCGCTAGCTGCGCAGCATTTGTGCACCGCCGCCGTCAGTGTCAGCCAGTTTACCGTGGCATACGGAGCTCCATTGCAGTCTTTAACACTGGTAGCATGCCGCGACAGCGTGGACGTGAACCGTATGTGCAGTTGACGGACTTTGAGCGAGGGCGTATAGTGGGCATGCGGGAGGCCGGGTGGACGTACCGCCGAATTGCTCAACACGTGGGGCGTGAGGTCTCCACAGTACATCGATGTTGTCGCCAGTGGTCGGCGGAAAGTGCACGTGCCCGTCGACCTGGGACCGGACCGCAGCGACGCACGGATGCACGCCAAGACCGTAGGATCCTACGCAGTGCCGTAGGGGACCGCACCGCCACTTCCCAGCAAATTAGGGACACTGTTGCTCCTGGGGTATCGGCGAGGACCATTCGCAACCGTCTCCATGAAGCTGGGCTACGGTCCTGCACACCGTTAGGCCGTCTTCCGCTCACGCCCCAACATCGTGCAGCCCGCCTCCAGTGGTGTCGCGACAGGCGTGAATGGAGGGACGAATGGAGACGTGTCGTCTTCAGCGATGAGAGTCGCTTCTGCCTTGATGCCAATGATGGTCGTATGCGTGTTTGGCGCCTTGCAGGTGAGCGCCACAATCAGGACTGCATACGACCGAGGCACACAGGGCCAACACCCGGCATCATGGTGTGGGGAGCGATCTCCTACACTGGCCGTACACCACTGGTAACCGTCGAGGGAACACTGAATAGTGCAGGGTACATCCAAACCGTCATCGAACCCATCGTTCTACCATTCCTAGACCGGCAAGGGAACTTGCTGTTCCAACAGGACAATGCACGTCCGCATGTATCCCGTGCCACCCAACGTGCTCTAGAAGGTGTAAGTCAACTACCCTGGCCAGCAAGATCTCCGGATCTGTCCCCCATTGAGCATGTTTGGGACTGGTTGAAGCGTCGTCTCACGCGGTCTGCACGTCCAGCACGAACGCTGGTCCAACTGAGGCGCCAGGTGGAAATGGCATGGCAAGCCGTTTCACAGGACTACATCCAGCATCTCTACGATCGTCTCCATGGGAGAATAGCAGCCTGCATTGCTGCGAAAGGTGGATATACACTGTACTAGTGCCGACATTGTGCATGCTCTGTTGCCTGTGTCTATGTGCCTGTGGTTCTCTCAGTGTGATCATGTGAAGTATCTGACCCCAGGAATGTGTCAATAAAGTTTCCCCTTCCTGGGACAATGAATTAACGGTGTTCTTATTTCAATTTCCAGGAGTGTATATCATCCATGGGAGCTTACGCCGTCCGCTGTTGCACTGGCACATTATGTTACCCCGTCCTGCCCGCCGTTGTTGGTTATAAGTTGTAGTTTAGAGGCGAGCCGCCCTCGCCGTGTCGCCTGCTGAGACTGTCGGGGGGCCCCTTAACAATGATCAACCCAGTCTCCTTGGGACAAGTTAGCCGTCGGCCGGGGCTCGCCAGCACCCTCTCTCTGTGGCTCTACTTCTAATGATTGGGAGTGGCAGTGGACTGCAGGTTGCCGTGCGTTGTCAGGTTTTCCAGGTCGCTCTCGACGTATGTTGCTATTGAGACGGTGGTGTTGTGGATGAGGAGTCTCGGGACCCTCTGTAGTGTGGCCGTATTCCTCAGTAGTTTCTTGATTGTCACCCAGGGGATTAGACGTCGTTTTGTACACTGTTTCTGAGACCGCTGCTTACGTGTGTGCGTTTCTGTATCCGAATGTGGGCGAGTGTCTCTGTTACCGGCGCAGTCGGACACGAAGGCAGCCGTTGGCACTATTCGACTGGCGACGACTGTTTGGTCATCCGAGTTCGGTACTGGTGGTATTGCCTGCCGGCTTGCCGTGCAGTATAACGCGCTGCTTCCCGGGCGGGAAGGCGTGCCGGTCCCTGGCACGACTACACCCGGTGGATTAGTGTCGAGGTCAGGTGTGCCAGTCAGACTGTGGATTGTTTTTAAGGCAGTTTTCCATCTGCCTCGACGAATGTGGACTGGTTCCCCTTATTCCATCTCAGTTACACAATGTCGGCGATTGCTGTGCAAACACTGTCTCCACATACGCGTACACCATAATTACTGTACCACGCAAACATTTGAGGCTACACTCGTCTGGTATGAGACGTTCCGCGGAAGGGGGGGGGGGGCTTCACTGGGGGCCGAACCGCACAATAACCCTGGGTTCAGTGTGGGGCGACGGCGGGGGGGGGGGGGGGGAGCTGGACTGCTGTGGGCCATTTAGGGGTTGTGAACCACTGAGGTCTACGGCAGGACGAAGCCTCTTAGTTATTCTAGGTCTCCGGTTCAGTACACAATACACTGGTGGTTTGGGTCAGTGCTGTTCGGTTCGTGGCGTCGCCGATGTCACCATGCTCATGTCGTCATTCGCCGTCGTCGGCTTTTCGACTGACCCTGTCCAGTTGATGGGCGCTGTCACTGTTCGTTGGGGCGTCCTTCTGGAACACACAATAGAGGGACTTCGCCACAGGTGTTGATACAAATTCACTTGTTGTTGTTTGTGCAATTCTTAATTTGAGACAAGTTGAGCGAACATAGACTTCCTGTCCACAACCTGAGCAAGTTTTCGGCTGACCGACGGAAATGACTATCGCTCTGCAACCTCCAATTGTGAAATAAGACGGAACATGTTGTGATAGCTCGATCCGTATTTGTCACACACCATTAAGTATTCGGTGTGTGGTAAAGGCTGTCAACTTTTCTGCTATGTGACTGAGTACCTGACCATGGGGTTCTAGCGCGTTAACGACGATCTCAAGCGGAACCTCAAATGGTAGCTCAAATACTCTTACAGTTTCAATCCAAATCCCACATGGCCCGCAGCTCGTGGTCGTGCGGTAGCGTTCTCGCTTCCCACGCCCGGGTTCCCGGGTTCGATTCCCGGCGGGGTCAGGGATTTTCTCTGCCTCGTGATGGCTGGGTGTTGTGTGCTGTCCTTAGGTTAGTTAGGTTTAAGTAGTTCTAAGTTCTAGGGGACTGATGACCATAGATGTTAAGTCCCACAGTGCTCAGAGCCATTTTTGAAATCCCACATGATCAATAGGTACCAGTCCGACATGGCCCTCTGAATGTTCAAATTTAAGTCCATTTTTTTGGTAGCTTACGATCTTGTCACACACCTCATCGTTGATCAGTTTGACGTTCATCACACTGCTTGTGGTGGAGAAGTGGATGCAAATCATATCTTGTGGTTCAGTTTTAATTTCTTCACTCATAAATCTGCTTCAAATGCCTTCTGTCGTACAAGTTCATTATTAAAGGTTATCTTGATAGTAGACTGTTGGCATGAATGAGGCATTCTAGTTCGAAAGTCCAAGCACTAGCGAAGGCTAACCCGAAGTGAACAACCGCATAGCGCAAAGCTTCGCGACAGGGTCGTAAACAGACGTCCGATCCTCACGACCGCGGAAAGCAGACCAGCTGAGCTACCCAAGCACGACTCAAAACGACCGTCCTCACAGCTTCAGTTCTGCTAGTACCTCGTCTCCTACCTTATAAACTTTACAGAAGCTCTTCTGAGAATCTTGCAGAACTACCAGTCTTGGAAAAAAAGGGTATTGCGAAGACATGGCTCAGCCACAGCTTGGAGGATGTTTCCAGAATGAGATTTGCACTCTGCAGTGGAGTGTGTGCTGATATGAAACCTCCTCCATAAAATCCTTTCTTCCAGGAGTGCTAGTTCTTTGAAGTTTGGACGGTAGGAGACGAGGTACTGGCAGAATTGAAACTGTGAGGAGGCAGCGTGGGACGTGCTTGGGTAGCTAAGTCGGTAGAACATTTGTTCCCTAATGTCGCAGGTCCTGAGTTCGAGCATCGGTCCAGCACACAGTTTCAGTCTGCCAGGAAGTTTCATATCAGCGCACACTCCCCGCAGAGTGAAAATCTCAAAATTCTAATAAAATTATTTTTAAACTGAGTTTTCCAATGCAAAATCTCTCGGATAAAACCACAAACCTTATTCAGCACTATAAGGTGACACATACATAAAAATGCTTTAATATAAGAGTAACATTTACGTGCTTAAGGTAGTGCTTAATACATCACTCCTAGCCGGCCGCGGTGGCCGTGCCGTTCCAGGCGCTCCAGTCCGGAGCCGCGCTGCTGCTACGGTCCCAGGTTCAAATCCTGCCTCGGGCATGGGTGTGTGTGATGTCCTTAGATTAGTTAGGTTTAAGTAGTTGTAAGTTCTAGGGTACTGATGACCACAGCAGTTGAGTCCCATAGTGCTCAGAGCCATTTGAACCATTTTTTGAACATCACTGCTATGTAAGTTTCAAGAATTTTAATTTGCATGATATGAAAAGGACTTTTTTTCCCTTTATGAACACAAGTCACTCCTCTTCAGCCATATGGGAGTACAAAAATATAAAATTGGGCATAGCAGTTGACAAAAGGAATTTTTGAGAGAATGAAAAGACCGAACGTCATTTGCATAAGTTAAAATATAAAGAACTGATTTGTAAATTAATTATAATACACTAAATAAAATATTGAAACAGATGATTTGCGAATGTATGTTTCACAAAATATAAAAGACGGAGGGCCAGTTACATAAGCTAAAAGGTAAAAGCCGATGTGTTGGCTAATACAGACACATAGACGAGTAAAGTTATGAGTGGGTGCAGACTGCCAGAGAGAGAGGTGTCAGGCAATCGTAGCAGTCGGGACAGTGCATAAGAGATGTTTGTGGGCGGACGCTAGGAGGAGGAATGTGGGAGAGTGAACGATGGTTTTATGCACCAAGACTTACGATATGGGTGGAACGGAGTGAGGAAGGGAACCATGACTGGGGGAGGTGGAGCGGGTTACTGTAGTTCTGTCAGGAGCGGTATAAATCAGGGCTAATTTCACGGTCGGATAATAGAAGGCTATTAAAGACACGTTAGGGGAGGACGTGAACGTAATGCTGGGGGAAAATGTGTTGGTCGACAGAGTACATGAATAACTGAGCAAGGAGGAAACTACAGGGTAGGTAGCGTCGATTTTAAGGGAAACGTAGGATATTCGGAGGTATTCAAGATTTCCATCTTGGAGGAGAGTTGGAAGAGGAATTTTATTAGTAGAGGTTGAGGGTGAGGGAGGGTAAGCGTATCCTGAAGACTATGTGGAGTGCATGGCGTTCGACGATCTGTAGGGCGTGATATAAGGATGGACATCATGCCACATTTACATAGCAGAGGAGGGGTCGGATCAAGAATTTAGAGGTGTGGTGGAGTGTGGAAAGGTTCAGTCCCCATGTTCGACCAGTTAGGAGTTTTACTGAAGGTAAAAGCCGCTGTGTTGATTAAGACACACACATAGACGAGCGAAGTGATGAGTGAGCGTAGACTGCCAGAGAGAGAGAGAGGGGGGTTTCTGTTGAATTTTGGTCAGGCATTTTAGTGTGTTAGTTAAGGGGATACGACGGTCGTAAAAGCTAGAGTCACAGCCATAGGGACAGAAGCTGTGAGTAGTTCGCGTATAGCTATTGCTTGGGTTTTGGTAGGGTTGCTTTTGAAGATCCACGGTAGCACAAAGAGGTGAACTGATGCAAATAAGCTGGAGGGGTCCTTGGGATTTCTGGATTGTGAGGTAGTGGGCTAGGAGCACTGTGTCATCGGAATACTGGAGGAGATAAACAGGAAGAGGGGGCTTGGTTTAGCGGCGATGTAGGAGACATATAGGAGAAAAGAAAGGAAGAAAGATGCGGGAGTTGATGTTGCAGATACTGACGTAAGACAAGCAGTTACAGAGAAGGGATGCGATGAAGTGGATGCATTTTTAGGAAGTACGTAGGTTTGGAACTTATACAGGAGGGTGGAATGCTTTTTCGAGATCAAGGGAGACAAAAACGGCGGACTTGCTGTTGTTGAGGTGATGAGATAGGAGATGAGTAAGGTACAGGAGTTTCTCCTCGGAAGAGAATTTAGGACTGTAGCCACATTGACGGACAGGAAAGGATAAGTGCTGTTGTGCTGGGTGATTGATATGTCGGGATAGGAATGATTCAGGAATCTTGCCAAACAGGGAGGTAGGATGAGGCGTCAGTAGCAGTTTATTCTGTTTGAGCAAGAGGAGGTTTCTACGGGGTTTTGCACTGCTCGAGATTGAATCCCATGTGAAGAATTCTAGTATAAAGTGCAGCGAGGATTTCTGGGAAGGAGGGGAGGCATTCATTTAGTTGCCTGTTGGTCATGCAGTCGTGAACGGAGTCAGTGTTGTGTTTGTTACGGAGTATCTGTTAAACGTCTTGTGTTGTTACAGGAGTAATGAGTTCTGTCTGTGGAATGTTGTCAAAGTACTGGAAGGTAGGAGCGAGGGGTGGGAGGGAGGTATTGGTCCTCTTATTGACTGTCCGGAGTTAGGAGTTATCGAAGTGAGAGACGTCTGGAATGGTTAAATTGTCAGAGAGGTAGGATGCAAAGTGGTTCTCATTGCTTAGGTTGTCTTGGAGAATGTGATTATAATGCAAGAGGAAGCAGAGGAGCAGTGTTGTTGCCAGTAGGTACGTGAAATGCCTTCCAGTACCATGAGGAGGTAATGGGCGTTTGGCGTTGAACTTCGTGCATGTTTGGCGGTATTTCTTGGCTGTCGACGGATGTCGGATGTGTCATTGTAGTTACCCTTGATAAAAAGGACGTGTTCACTCACCATTACCAGTATTTCACTTAGCACTACGACTGTGAGCACAGGTCTACAGACTACCGATCCGCGAGAGTGTAAGTGACAGCAAAGGTGTTTATTTTAGTAGTTTCCAACTATGTTAAAAACCTTCGCTTAAAACTTCCGGGCCGATAGGCCGCGGTCAATGCATAAAACTCTCCCCTGACGTTTCATCTCCGACTGCGGGAGACATTGTCCGAGGTAAAGCGGTGAACTGCAAGGATAACTCGAGGAAGCGCTGATTTTATGGGCAGTACAGAGGGCGCCACTGTCCATCACGTGGCGTCAGGTATGAGAGTGTCTCTGGTAATGCCAACATTATCGATTGAAAGTAATCGATCGTCACGCATCCGGTGCAACACTGACATCCAAATTTTACCCAGTTTAACACCTTCGTCTTTCCTATTAAAATTATTACTTTTTATGAAGCTCGATAGCCTCTCTCTACATGTGCGCATAATAATGCAAGGTTTTAAGATGTGACGCTTCTCTCGCTAAATTTTATTTCACGATTATCTTCCTGGTAAACATGTTCTGCTACGGCCGATTTATCCGTGTGACCCAGGCGGCAGTTCCTCTTATGTTCCACAAGGCGGGCGTTCACGCCTCTCTTTATGGTACCAATATAAACCTGTCCATAACTACAAGGAATTTTATATACCCCCGGTGTAGCCAAAGGGTGTCGTGCATCTATCGCCGATCTTAAATATTCTTTTCTTAGTGGATCTGAAAATCGTTTCCACCCCATACTTGCTTAACGCTTTCCCAATGCGATCTGTGACCTTACGAACGAACGGAAGAAAAGCATTGCCGTTGGGTGACTGTTGTTCGCCGTTGCTCCTGATTCTCCACCTACAGCGAAATCCTCGATCTATATCCTTGCTAGAATAGCGATTCTTCACGAAAGTTGACCATAGATATTCAATATCATCTTTTAAATACACAAGTTTACAAATTTTGTACGCCCTTTCTACCAAGGTTTTTGTTACACCACTTTTTTGTCTAGGGTGGTGGTTCGAAACCTTGTGCAGATAGCGGTCGGTATATGTGGCCTTTCTATACACCTTACAAGGTTCCTTCCGTCGTTTAATCACAGACACATCCAGGAAGTTCATCAGTTGCCCATTACTCTCCGTCTCCATAATAAATTGGATTTTCGGATTAATGCTGTTTAGATGTGTAAGGAAGGCATCAGCTCCTCCGCTCTGTGTGTCCATACTACGAACGTGTCATTGACATAGCGATACCATGTGGCTGCTCTCTTACTGGCAGTGTGCAACGCCCATTGTTCAAAAGCCTCCATAAACATGTTATCCACAGCAGGTCTAAGAGGACTGACAATCTGTTCATAAAAGTCACTATTGTATTGGTATTAGGTTTTAGTGAGACAGTGTCGGAATAATGCCACATTATTGGTAGGAAAAATATTCGCTATGCATAAGATAGCTTCGCTTACCGGAGTCATGGTAAATAACGACATAATATCAAAACTGACGAGGATATAATGCGGGCCCACGCTCATTTCCTTTGACTTGTCAATGAAATGAGCTGAATTTTTAATATGACTGTCCGAGCTACCAATATTATGTTGCAGTGGTGAGGCAAGGTGTCTAGCTAACTCGAGGGTTCGTCCACCTATAACGCTGAATACTGGCCTCAACTAAACCTCAGGTATAGTCATCCATGGAGACTAGGTGGGTACGCTTCTGTTTTACATAGCAGCTTCTTATCGTCGGAGGAGAATGAAGACGCTTTCACCAGTCTATTGGTCGCTTTTAAAATCTTTATGGGCGGATTCTTCTGAAGTTGTTTGTAACTGGAGGGAGCGAAAATATCACAGATCTTTCCTTGATAGTTTTCACTGTTCAATATGACGTTGACATTACTCTTATATGCATAAGAACAATAATTTTTCTACCTGCATTTACATTCCTCAGTGCCTTCCTCTGTGCCTGCGACAAATTAATGTTAGGAGGCTTACATGTATGTAAAATCCTAGCTGTTTAAATCCTAATTACATGAGCAGACTGCTGTGGAAGCTGGCGGATATCTGCCTCAATATTTGCTACAATGTCCTCTGGGGGTACGTTTTGGGTCGTCACAGCAAAATTGCCTCTGAGTGGACGATTTGGATGGGATTCGGTTAATGAAAAGGAGACATACAATTCAAGATTTATTTCCCCAAAACAATTAATTAATTGTAATAAATTACACTGTGGCTTACAAATTACAGTGACACAAACAAATCAAGCTGCTTACAATATGAGGTAATAAAAATGTTATATACCACAGGTAAACAGAGAAGCTTCAAAACTGTTAACAATTTGATACATTAACAAATAAGCATTGTGCATTAAACTACATACTTTCACCTAATTCAGTTAAATTTGTAAATGTGAAGCACAAATGTATAATTTATAATTAAATTTACAGTTGAAGTTATTCCTTCCTATACCTTCTTTAAAAGAGTGATAAAATTTCCAACAGGTATCTCAATTAAAAGTGCCCTAAAATCCTTAACACAACAACACGTACATGACTAAATATATGTACGGCAAAGCCCAACATCAACAGCGCAAAACACATTGAAACTGTCGCCAACATGGGCCGCTTGCCGGTCATAACATGTTACGACTACAGCAGCAGGCAAACGTACATAGGTAATAACACAGGCCACCTAGCAATCTTGCCAAAATCAGTTTACACGAAGGAGGACGAAGGGGGGCGGGGGACACAATAAATACCATACACAAGTGCACTTGCCAAACCTACTACTAAAAATACAGTATAAAAGGCTCTCAATTAATGAGAAATCCGGGATAGGCCCGGCAATATTGCAGCTGAGCGATAGTAGCCAAAATAAGGTTGACAGATACCAAGGTCTGACATCATCTTAGGGCTAACTGGCACAACAAATAAATAAGAGTAAAAGAACAAGCAAATGCCAATGCCCAAGAATTTAAATAGGATTAAGTACACACGAGGCCAAAATCAATTGCTAGCACCTTAGACATCGTCTTGGGCTTAATTGACACAACAAATAAATAAAGGTAAAAGAACAGACAAATGACAATGCCCAGCAATTTAAATAAAAATAAGTAAGCACAAGGCTAAAAGCAATTGCTAGCTACTTAACAAGCGCACATAAGAATATCAGACTGCTGCCACATCACAAGCGGAACAGGCGCGCGCGCAGTCCCCAGCAAGCCTGAAAACCAATAACACACACTCCAGCAACCGAGCCAGCCTGACCACAGTAATTTCAACTCAGAATCAGGGCGCGTGAGCACACCGGGTCCAGCAAAACACACACTGCCAAATAATTCCCACCAACAGATACGGCTGCCGCCCGTACGGGAAAACAGGGGTGACGACCGGGTACACACCAGCAGAAAGCTCGACACCTAGACTCCGGCCAAAAGGGAATCACGCAGAAAACATAAACAACAGCTGCGGTAAGGTGAAACGAATCCCACCAGGCAGACCGGACAGAGCAAACACACAGAAAGCCTGCCCTGCATTCCTTACAACTCCTGGGTGTGGAAACCCAAGCGATATCGTGGCACCCTTTTCAGAGGCGGAGAACCTCGAGCGATCGCGAGCGGGGACCCATCAGTTGTCCACTACAGCACGTCACCAACACTCCACACCCCCCAACGGCCAAATCAACGAGGCCCGCCAACAACGAGACCACACTTCCGTGCCGGGGCGGAAGGCAAAATACCACCAGCTCTCCGCCCGCATCTCGTGGTCGTGCGGTAGCGTTCTTGCTTCCCACGCGCAGGTTCCCGGGTTCGATTCCCGGCAGGGTCAGAGATTTTCTCTGCCTCGTGATGGCTGGGTGTTGTGTGATGTCCTTAGGTTAGTTAGGTTTCAGTAGTTCTAAGTTCTAGGGGACTGATGACCATAGATGTTAAGTCCCATAGTGCTCAGAGCCATTTGAACCATTTTTGAACCACCAGCTCTGTGCGAATCCAACTGCCGAGCCGAGCGCGTGCGGCCCCTCCGCGAAAACCGCTCCAGAGGGCAGCAGCCGCCTCAGCGCCTGCGCAGGCCGAACCAGACGGAAACAGAAATACACGTCGCTATCGATAGTGCCGGATACGCAACGCGCCAGTGAAATGGCACAGCCTCCTTTGGCTGGTACAGACATTTCAACTTTTGAGAAATCTTTAGCAGACAGGTTAATAACAGTTCGAGAATTGTTCTCAACGGAACCTCTGGAAATGTTCTGTAAGTTAGCGAACTTCTTCTTCTGTCTATTTATTGTTATTACTGTACTAACTTCCGTAGTTTTGAATCTTAGACCGTCAATCGTATTCCAATCACCACACTGCATAGCATTACTGATAACTAAGTGGAGATGAAAACGCTTACTGCTGGTTTCCGGCAATGCTCGTCGCGTCTGATGAATCCTCTCCCGTGACATTGCAGATTGCATACAGTTGTAAATACGATGAGCCAGAGCCGAGCAAAACATCCCCTTCACCTTCAGAAATTTCTGAACCGTCGAAGTGTCCCTACAGCGTAAAAAGAAGGTGAGGGTAGGCACTTGTACTGGGTGGGAACTATTTTCAGACCCACAAGGAAAATAAAAGAATATTTAAGATCAACAGAAGATGCACGACACGCTTTGGCTACACCGGGGGTATAGAAAACTCCTTGTAATTGCAGACAGGCTTATATCGGCACCACAAAGAGAAGTGTGAACACCCGTCTTGTTGAACATAAGAGGAACTGCCGCCTCGGTCACACGGATAAATCGGCCGCAGCAGGACATGTTTATCTGGAAGATAATAATGAAAGAAAATACAGCGAGACGAGAGTATAGAGAGACTATCGCTCTGAATAAACACAGTAATAATTTTAACAGGAAAGACGAAGGTGTTAATCTGGATAAAATTTGGATGTCAGTGTTGCACCGGAGGCGTGACGATCGATTACTATCAATAGAGAATGTTGGCATTACCAGAGGAACTCTCATAGCCGACGCCACGTGATGAACAGTGGCGCCCTCGAGTTCTCCTTGCAGTTTTCCGATTTAACTCGGAGGACGTCTCCCGCAGTCGGAGACGAAACGTCAGGGGAGAGTTTTATGCATCGATTACGGCCTGTCAGCCCGGAAGTTGTAAGTGAAGACAATACCGGCCTTGAAAGGCTACATTGGATGATATGGTTAGAAAGCCAGTGTATTTATTTCCTTGACCTTTCCTTTCTGCGTTGTCTAAATCATATTGTTGTGGTTTCCCTGTTCTATCTAATGGAGGTCTGCATCTGGCATTCATGCCAGCTGGTATTGCTTGGCGAATGCTGTTCCGCGAAGGTCTGTCAGATGTCAACACGGCCGCGGAAAGCGGGAAGCAACTGCACTCCTGCCTTGACGCTTGTTCGAGCCTTTTAAGCTCGAATGCCCGACAGACTATTTACCCCACCGCCACTTAGTCGTCCGATGAAGGATCGTGGTGCCTGAACTTCAGACAAAGGGGTGTTTGAAAGCGAAACTTGACTCGAAAGGCTATATCCTAATATAGTAAATCGGTGGGCGTAGCACCAGACAGAGACATTTTCATTAGTGACTTACGACGGGAGATCCGCCAGCATTGGAAGACACTTGTCTACAGAACACTACAAGGTTGTGAAAGGCAACCAGTTTTAGCGATCGCTTTGGTAAGTAAAAATGCGTAGAAACGAGTGTCAGAAATATTCGTTATTTAACTTAATATCGGGTGGACAACTTCATGAAGTACGTCGGGAGTTTGTAAACTTAGATTCAGAGCTGGATCGTATGGATGTCCCCAATATTTGGCAACAGCCTACCACATTGAAAAATGAACCCATAAAACAGGACAAGTATGATATCCAGCGCTATCTAGGCGGTAAGCACGAATGAATATGCGTGTTCAGATACTACCTGCTTCTTACTGTACATTTTGTTTATAAAGTTTAGCTACTACGAAATATAGTTCTGATAAGAACTGAATTTTTTGAGAACGAATAACATAGGAAATTTATAAGACGCGAAAATGGTTCAAATGGCTCTGAGGATTATGCGACTTAACTTCTGAGGTTATTAGTCGCCTAGAACTTAGAACTAATTAAACCTAACTAACCTAAGGACATCACACACATCCATGCCCGAGGCAGGATTCCAACCTGTGACCGTAGCGGTCGCTCGGTTCTAGAGTGTAGCGCCTAGAACCGCACGGCCACTCCGGCCGGTTATAAGAATCAAATTCAGGAAATATTATTTTAATAAAATCCCTCCACTCCATAACTACCGCAGTACAGATAGAGGAAAAACAGTCTTTGTAGTACAAGACAGGTTTCTTTAATCTTCACAAGTGATGTGCTTCGCCTGTTCCAGATATCAAAAGACAATCTGAGAAAGAATGAAGGCTTTCGCGACCGGGTGACATGGCTGTTGATATACTTTCCGGGATGTGAGGTCGTGGTCCAAGATTTTTTCTGCTCCTTACGTTTCGTCCAGGACTGCGCTGGACTTCCTCAGAGGCGCTGCTCCGCTGAGTCTTGCCGAGTCGACAAGACTCAGCGGAGCAGCGCCTCTGAGGAAGTCCAGCGCAGTCCTGGACGAAACGTAAGGAGCAGAAAAAATCTTGGACCACGACCTCACATCCCGGAAAGTATATCAACAGCCAATCTGAGAAAATTACAAGGTTATGGGGCGCAAGGCTAAATATTTGTTTCACGAGATGGTCAGGTAAATAAATTTGAACTCATAAAAATTGCACCATAACTGCGCTTACCGATAAAAACTCTTGGTAATCGTGACCAAGGCGTCGAATATATTTAAAAGTCCCATAGAGTGGTACATTCCATCATCGATAAAAATCTTCTTACTCACAACCGTCAGGTGGCTTGCGGAGTATGGATGTAGATGTAGAACTGGGTGGAGACAGCGAGACAGCCACTGGCAATGCTTCATTACACTGCCTATAAGGAACACGATAGAAGGTAATTAAAGTAGGCAAAAGAAAGCCAATAAGGCGTGCTAAGGGTGCCTAACTTAGGGAAACACGCAAATTCAGTGAGCAGAAAAAAAACACACGAGTGAAAAAACACGAATAAGATGGCCAGACCAATACTCCTTCGGCAAATGAATGGGCACTAATAAGAATAAAGATACAACAAACAAATTTTAGCAAGCCGTAAGCTACTCTAAACCGGAAAACTAACCGTAACTATGAGAACTCACCGATGAAGAATTCGCCCCATCAACACAACTGTGGTCTGTTTACAACACTGTGAGCACGAGCTGTCATGCCGGCAACTTGACTGCCCAACAACTGTCAAGGCACCGCGGAGGCGTGGTAAGAAAAGGCCCCTAGGTTTAGGGAACCTGAAAATACCTCACGTAAACAATAGAGGTTAGAAACGGAATTTATTGGACGGTTTGAAATTTTTATGCATATGTTTTCCCAATCTCCGAATCTAATTAATAAACGAACAAGTCTGTTCGAAACATCTAACTTATCTTCAAATGATAGTTGCCGCCAGTACTACTTACTGAATATTTTATTTAAGCCTTAGAAGTAAACTAGGTAAGTTTTCGCGCAACACCTTGCCAGCCTTTTCTTACTAAGGCTCCACGGGGCCTTGAAACGTGCTTGGTGGTCTAGTTGCCGGCATGACAGCGCGTGCTCACAGTGTAGTAAACAGACATACATTATATGATCAAAAGTATCCGGGCAACCTCAGAAACATACGTTTTTCATATGAGACGCATTGTGCTGCCACCTACTGCTAGGTACTCCATATCAGCGACCTCAACAGTCATTAGACATCATGAAATAACAGAATAGGGGGCTCCGCGCAACTCACTGTCTTCGAACGAGGTCAGGTGATTGGGTGTCACTTGTGTCATACGTCTGTCCGCGAGATTTCCACACTCCCAAACATTCCTTTGTGCACTGTTACCGACGTGATAGTGAAGTGGAAACGTGATGGGACACGTACAGAGCAAAAGCGTACAGGTCGACCTCGTCTGCTGACTGACTGAGACCGCCGACAGTTGAAGATGGTCGTAACGTGTAATACGCAGACATCTATCCAGACAATCCCACAGGAATTATAAACTGCATCAGGATCCACTGCAAGTAGTATGACAGGCGGGAGGTGAGAAAACTTGGATTTCAAGGTCGAGCGGCTGCTCATAAGCCATACATCACGCCGGTAAATGCCAAACGACACCTTAACGTAAACATTGGACGATTGAAAAGTGGAGAAACATTGTGTGGTATGACGAATCACGGTACACAATGTGGCGATCCGATGGCAGGGTGTGGGTATGGCGAATGTCCGGTGAACGTCATCTGCCAGCGCGTGTAGTGCCAACAGTAAAATTCGGAGGCGGTGGTGTTATGGTGTGCTCATGATTTTCATGGAGGTGGCTTGCACCCCTTGTTGTTTTGCGTGGTACTATCACAGCACAGGCCTGCATTGATGCTTTAAGCACCTTCTTGCTTCCCACTGTCGAAGAGCAATAAGGGGGTGGCGATTGCATCTTTCAACACCATCGAGCACCTGTTGATAATGCACGGCCTGTGGCTGAGTGGTTACACGACAATAACATCCCTGTAATTGACTGGCCTGCATAGGGTACTGACCTGAATCCTGTAGAAAACCTGCGGGATGTTTTGGAACGCCGACTACGTGCCAGGCCTCACAGGCCGACAACAGTATTTCTTCTCAGTGATTCACTCCGTGGAGTGCAATTCCCCAAGAAACAGTACATGATTGAACGTGTCCCTGTGAGAGTGGAAGCTGTCATCAAGGCCAAAGGTGTGCTAACACCGTATTGAATTCCAACATTAGCAATGGAGGGCTCCACGAACTTGAAAGTAATTTTCAGCCAGGTGTCTGGATACTTCTGATCACATAGAGTGTTTGTGTTCATGGGGCAGCCTCTTCATCGTTATAATAAGTTCCCTGGCTTAGCATTGCTAATGGCGTCGTTGCTTCATCTTTTTACTAAAAGTTTTTAGCTGTTTCCTTATTCTTGTTAGTGCCCATTCATTTGCTAAAGGAGTATTAGCCTAGCGATTACATTAGTGTATTTTTCATTCAAGAGTTTTTTTTCTGCTCACGGAATTTGCCTATTTGCCTAAATTAGGCACTCCTGGCACGCCTTTCTAGCTTTCTTTATCCTACTGACGTTACCTTTTGTCGTGTTGCTTACAGGTAATTTAATGAATCATTGACAGTGACTGTCTCGCTGTCTCCTCCCAGCTCTTTAGGACTCTTAATCACGTCTGACGCCTCGGTTACGAGTAAGAAGAATTTTATCGATGATGAAATGAAGAATTGACTGTTGCTATCTGGCTGTTACCTTCCGGTTCTGTGGGGCTTCTAATTACGTTCGACGCCTTGATCACAATTAGCAAGAGTTTTTATCTGTAAGCGCAGTTATGGTGTAATACTGTATTTTATCAGTTGAAGTTTATACACGTGTCCATCCCCTGAAACACAGTTCTATCGATGCTTGTCTTCCTTGTCTTATTTTTAATTTATTCAATTACAATTTTACAGCATTTCATAGTTATACCACTATGTAATTTTCCCATATTGTCTGATAATACCTAGAACAAGCGAAACGTATCTCATGTGAAGATTAAATACACCTCTCTTGTGCAACCAAGACCGTTTATTCTGTATCTATTATTTAACTTGTTAGGAGTAAATTCTCAGCATTGTAACAAGATTTCATTTCTCACCAGGACAGGCTCTAATGAAAGGCAAAACGATCATTATAGGATCATTCATGCATTACACATTACACAGTCCTGAAACACATTTAAGATGACGATTATTTCAAAAGTGATGTTGCAATCCACGACTTGTGTTGCCAAAAATATTACCCGTGTCATGAAGGAAACCGTGGACAAGATTTCGCTGCAGGAGAGCAAGAAGCAAATGTCATGATGCAGTGTCTGGAGGTACAGATATGCTTTTAAATTACTGTAGATCGAGTTTTCTTTTTTAATGCACCCAGCGCATCCAGAAAATAAAAACGTTATGCCAGTTTCAGACGCAGTTGTGTTTTGGCAGTATAGTAGAGGAGACCAGGACACATTTAAGCGGAATTTTTTCGGAACTTTTTAAATTACATCTTGTTTTCAATTACGGTGTTTAAATTTGTTTCATGAGATGACTGTTAAAGTATAATTTGATATAGCTACTTCTGTCTCAAAATTACATTTCAAATTTCAAAATAAGTTCATATAGACTCAAGTCGCGTGTACAAACTTTCCCCGTTTATGGTGGAAGTTTACGCACCTGTGGGAACACATTTATACATATCATAGGGCACAATAATGATTAAACACAACTCATTATGAAATCTTTCAAAGTATGTTTTATTGGCAGTAAACAAAGTTAAATGTTAAAGTATACAAATTAACATGCTAAAATATAATATTTTTACTGGCAGTAATCAAATTCCTCGTGAACGTCACCTGTTAGCATAATATGGTCTACATAGATGTCTGAAAGATAAGTAAAGGAATATTTATCATCATTGTCAGAGTTAAAATTTAAACACAAAAATAATGTGCATCTCTTGGCCTGTCGTTGTGAGTCCTCCATTTACATCTAAGGCACTGAACCCATTCTTCATTTCGTTTCGACTGCCTGTATTGTTTCAAACAGTAAATGAAAAGCCAATTTTCACCCTCTTCATCAGATTGTTCCAGATGTAAGAGAAAGGAAGAAGAACTGGATGGGACTTTCCACGACACGGGAGTGCTTGCTAACAGACGCTTTGGAACTTATAGTTGTCAGAGGAGGCTGAGAGAAAGGACGAGGCAGAAGATTATGAAGAGATAAAGGGAAGCGGAAATTGCGCGGACCTGAAGATGATGGCAGACAACATGAGAACATGAGAACTTACCACATGAAAAGCTGCCTCTGGGAACAACAGTAAGGATGACATCAGAAGTAAGCCTCGCCTCATTTTTGCCTGTTATTGATAGCAGAAATTTCTTGCTCTCATGACTCCATGCTCTCGAACAATTAAAGTCTTCTGCTTCAGACTCATAAGGTTCAAAAAGCTTTGTCAGCTTCTGCTTTCGTTGTCATTTGTCTTCACTTTCTAGATTGCCTTGTTAATATTTCAGAAGCCTCAGACCGTTTATAACTAAAAAAGGTCGAAGAATTGATGGGATTCAAAGACTCTTCAAAACGCCTTAGCTTTCTTGTAATCCTGTAATGAGAACACTATCACTTCCATACCGCATAAGGTGCACACTCAAGGGATGCACTACCAATTAAAATGCAACTTTTAGAATAGGTTGTTATAAAAAGGGGAATATAATTTATAAAAAATCTTAAAAATATTTTTCTACCGTGCGTTAACTGATAACCTGTACCAATTTTTTTAAATCATTAGTCTTATGATTAGGTCTTCAACAATCGCCAACCACGATATCCTCTAGTTCAGCTGCGAATCGAAAACGTTAATCCCTTAACGGCTGTTGTCAATAGTCAAATTGGCGTTAATGTCCAATACGTGAATATGAAGGTGGTGACATGGGATGGTAAGACTTAGTGTAAAAAATACTTACAGCCGCTAAAATTTGTGGCTGAAGCGTGTGTTTCATAACCCAAGCATGATTTATTTCAAACAATTTGTTATCAAAAGAAGGTCACAAAAACTGATGAAATATATTCTAACTACAATACATACATCAAAAAATTTCGCATCCACTCGGTTCCGAGAGTTCCGTAACCTGTACAGAAAATTGGAATAGAGATCACCATAAACATCATTTCCGCCCATTTTATTGCTAATTACAACCACACATCGCTTGTAGTACCACCATACAGCGAGACCTTCAGAGATGGTGATCTAGATTACTATACCCACCGGTACCTTTAATACCGAGTGGCACGTCCTCTAGCATTAATGCATGTCTGTATTAGTCGTGGCTTACTATCCACAAGTTCATCAAGGCACTGTTGGTCCAGATTATCCCACTCCCCAACGGCGATTCGGCGTACATACCTCATAGTGGTTGGTATTATACGTCGTCCATAAAAAGCCCTTTTCAATCTATTCCATGCATAGGGTTCATGTCTGGAGAACATGCTGGACGCTCTAGTCGAGCGATATCTTTATCCTAATGGAAGTCATTCACAAGATGTGCACGATGGGGCAGCGAATTGTCGTCCATGAAGACGAATGCCTCGGCAATATGCTGCCCATATGGTTGCACTATCTGTGCGTACCGTACAGCCGTCACGGCGCCTTCCATGACTACCAGCGGCGTACGTCGGCCTCACATAACGCCACCCCAGAACAGCAGGGAACTTCCACCTCGCTGCACTCGCTCTATGGCGTTCAGAGTAACCGGGTTGCCTCCAAACATATCTCCGACGATTGTCTGGTTGAAGGCATATGTGACACTCATCGGTGAAGAGTACGTCATGCCAATCCTGAACGATCCATTCGGTGTGTTGTTGGTCCCATTTGTACCGCGATGCGTGGCGTCGTGGTTGCGAAGATGGACCTCGCTATGGACGTCGGGAGTGAAGTTACGCATCATGCAGCCTATTGCGCACAGTTTGAGTTGTAACACGACGTCTTGTGGCTGCACGAAAAACATTCAACATGGTGGCGTTGCTGTCAGAGTTCCTCCGAGCCATAATCCGTAGGTAGCGGTCATCCACTGCAGTAGTAGCCGTTGTGCGGCATGAGCCAGATATGTCATCGACAGTTCGTGTCTCTCTGTATCTCCTCCGTGTCCGAACGACATCGCTTCGGTTCACTCCGAGACGTCTGGACACTTCACTTGTTGAGAGCCCATACTGGCACAAAGTAGCAATGCGGACGCGATCGAACCGCGGTATTGACCGTCTAGGCATGGTTGAACTACAGACAACACGAGCCGTGTACCTCCTTCCTGGTGGAATGACTGTAACTGATTGGCTGTCGGATCCCCTCCGTCTAATACGCGCTGCTCGTGAACGGTTGTTTACATCTTTGGGCGGGTTTAGTGACATCTCTGAACAGTTAAAGGGAGTGTGTCTGTGATACAATATGCAGAGTTACGCCTGTCTTCAGGAGTTCCGGGAACCGGGGTGATGCAAGACTTTTTTTGGTATGTGTGTATTTCACACATTTTTTGCATTTGAATATTACATGATTACTCATTTTTTTCTTGTTTCCCTCTTCTTTTTCCAGTTCCCAAAACCTCTTCATTCTTTGGCTGTGTTCCTATTTACCTTTCTTTGTCCGTTCAAAAAGTTCAAACGTGTGTGAAATCTTATGGGACTTAACTGCTAAGGTCATCAGTCCCTAAGCTTACACACTACATAACCTAAATTATCCTAAGGACAAATACACACACCCATGCCCGAGGGAGGACTCGAACCTCCGCTGGGACCAGTATTTTGCCTGTTCTCTGCCAGTCTTTTACTTCAAATTTCGTGTTCGTGATTTTGTTTCTGAATTTGCTTCTTTCGTTTATCATTTCAATACTGATCCCTGCTTGTTTTAGTATTCTCTTATTTCTTAGAAGCTATGGTTTTAGTTTTTTTTTTTTTTTGGAATAAACTGTCTACTACTTCAAAAAGCCTCTTTGTGAGTCTGTTGTGGCTCATTCTACGTATGTGTCCATAGAGTGTTAGTCGGCATTTTCTGATCATATCTGTGAGCCAGCCTGTGTGTTCACATAATTCTATGGTTGGGCTTTTCATCCATTTTACATCTCTGTGTACTGCTCCAAAAATTTTAATGAGAATTTTACGTTCTACTTTTACTCTCTCTGGGAAACCTGGTCGTTTCTGATGCGTAGAGAACTTCTGGTAATACAGCTGTACTCTAGTGCTTGAGCTTCACCTGTCTTGAAATCTATCTTTTTTTTTTGTAGTGGGCCCATGTCAGTTTGTATGCATTCTGAAGTTTTTCTGTTCTTTCTATATTGGATGCCGTGTTTGATCCTCCTATTTCTATAGAGTATATTCTCCAAGATATTTGAATTTTTCCACTCTCTTAATCTTCCCGTATTTTGTGTACATGGTTTGGTTGTTGTTGTTCTTTCTTTCCATGTGTTGCTTTTTCTCATACGATGTCTGTTGGCCTGTCTTAGCAGAGTTCATCTAAGCATTCCAGTGCATCTTGTCCATTGTTGCTGAGGTCTACCATGTCATCTGGAAATACTAGGCATTTTATGATCGTCTTGTTTGCACCGGTTGTTCCTAACTGAATGTCTTTTACTGTTTCTTCTCATTGTTTGGTAATTTTGTCCAAGACCGTATTGAATAAACGCAGTAAGAGACCATCTCCGTGTCTGACTCCTGTATGTATCTCGAATGGTCTTAGATTTCTCTCATAAATTTTACTTTTTGATGTGGTATCTGTAACATATCTATTGTACGATTCTGCTAGTGTATCTGTCTATTCCTTATTCTTCGAGTGTGTTAAGCGGTATACACCTGTCTACGGAGTCGCAGGCATTCTTACAGTCCACGAATATGACTACTGTAATGTTTGTCTGTCTGACTTTCAGGAGTGTTCGCAGGTTCCACATCTGTTCAATGCAAAATCTTCCTTTTCTGAAGCCTGCTTGGTATGTCTTTGTATCAACTTTTGGTTCTATCTGCTGATTAATGTCTTGGTGAGAGTTTAGTAGGTGACCAGTAATAATGAGATAGCTCTGCAGTTTTTAGGGTCTCTCTTGTTACGCTTTTCGTGGAGTGCGTGAATCAACACACATTTCCGTTCCCCTGGCAATTTCTCTTTGCTCCGTATTTATGTGAGAATTTTGTGGATTCCCTTTGTCATGATTTGGTCTTTGAGTTTCGAGATATCGGAGATAATACCGTCCTCTCTCGGGGCTCTGTAGTTTTTTAATTGTTTTATAACCCCTTTTAGCTCGGTTAATTGAAGGTGATTTTGAATCTGGGTTTGGTACGTTTTTCGTGAAGTGTCATTTTTCTTTAGGGTTCTCGCAGTTGAGGAGTTTATGAAAGTAAATTTTAGGAATTTTGCAAATTTTCTGTATTATTTGTTTCCAAAGATCCGTCTGTTCTTTCGAAGCAAATCTACGCAGAATGATAATCTTTTATATTTTCCCTGAATATTCTGTAGACTTTTCTCGTGTTATTTCTATCGAAGTCTTCCTCTACTTCACTTAGTCTGTTTGTGTCGTATCTCCTTCTCACTCTTCTAACATGTTTTGAGGGTTATTTCTGGACTTTGTGGAAATCTTTCAATGTCTCTTATGCTTGCTAAACTTTTTTCAGGTCTGGATTCTACGTTCAATAGCCTGATCACAAGTTGCGTTCCACCATCTATGTTTTCGTTTCCTTCTATGTTGACCCCAACGTATTGCGTTCTTAATTGTTTTCGCTAGGTCTATCCCATTTTCTGTTGTTCGTTGATTAATTTCTTCAATAATTTTGTCTTTCTTTATATTCAACTATACTGGATCGGGTCTCATAACTTTTTCCTGTGTTGCGATTCTGTTTCTTGGGAATGGCCCAATTATTCCTTGTAGCAAGCGATGATTGGACTCGAAGAATTCTTTGCAGGTTCTTACATTCCGAATTTAAAAAAAAATGGCTCTGAGCACTATGGGATTTAACATCTATGGTCATCAGTCCCCTAGAACTTAGAACTACTTAAACCTAACGAACCTATGGACAGCACACAACACCCAGTCATCACGAGGCAGAGAAAATCCCTGACCCCGCCGGGAATCGAACCCGGGAGCAGCGGACTCCGAATTTCTCCCGTAGCTTTGTTTGTTATGGCTATATAATGTATCTAAAGTCCTCCCCATTTATTTTTGGATGTTTTCCATGTTGTGACTTTTAGTTTAGGCTTTTCAAAATGCGACGACGTAATTTTTAGGTTAAAATTTTGATATTAAAGTATGAGATGTCGTTTTGTTTGTGTGCTGTGAATGGTCCTGTGATATGCTTGCACTTCTTCTCTTTGCATAGTTGTGCACGGAAGTCTCCTACTACAACTGTAACATGACTCTCTGGTACTTTACTTGTTATTTCATCCATGTCTTCCCAAAAGTCTTCGGCTTCTTATGGTTTCTGTCTGTTGTCGTCGTTTGTGGCTGCATGAACACTGATGATTGTCTATCTTCTGTTTCTGATTTGAAGGTTGTTGTAGAGATACTTTCTGAGACTGAACTGAAAAATGGTTCAAAACGGTTCAAATGGCTCTGAGCACTACGGGACTTAACTGCTGTGGTCATCAGTCCCCTAGAACTTAGAACTACTTAAACCTAACGAAACTAAGGACATCACACACATCCATGCCCGAGGTAGGATTCGAACCTGCGACCGTAGCGGTCGCGCTCTGAACTGAAACGTAGGCTGTTGTCTAAGACTGATTTATGATCTGCAAATAGTGTGCCAAACGTTGTTGTAAGTAATTCTCTTCTTCCAGTGGTAGTCTACTCCTGATGACCTCCTTGTTCCGTCCGTCATGGGTTATTTTGCTGACAAATAACCGAATTCCTTAACCTCATGTACTTAGTGACCATAAAGCCTTTCGTTTTGTTGGCACTTCCTCAAATGATTTTCGAAGTTCTGATGAAATGTTATCTATCCCTTCTGCCTTATTTAATCTTAAGTCTTCCCTATCTCTTTCAAAGTCCGATTCCAATATTGGATGCTTTATCTTTTTTATTTCGAATTCCATTATGTCTCTATCCTCGTCATCAAATATGTATGAGTCTAGGAATCACACGTACTTGGTTCACTAGACAAACAGTTCAAAAAATCGTATTAATGACTATTATTACAAAAAAGTAAATGACAATACTTAACTTTGACAAATATACAGATGTGTCGCAAGCGAAGGGCAACATACAAAATAAGCAATGCCTTCAGTATAACAGTTCCCACGCCTGTGTTACATAGAGTGTACAAGCGAAGTTACGAGCGTTGACGCTTTTGTACAAGTCGCTAGTCTTGAAACTACCATTCAACGCGAGGGTCCCTAGTCGGTCGCGCGAATATGTCCTCTTCACATAGCGGCCGCTGCTGTCTCGTTGTCGTCCTGGAGATGGGTTAGTCAGCGTGCGATTGGCTGACGTCTCTTACAGCCATCTCTTCTCTATCGTTCCCAGCTGGCGTGACGACGCTTGACTTTATGCCGTAACTCTCTATCTCCACCTAAAAGTGTCCTTGAGGGTGCTCTTTCCACTTACCCGCTCTTCCCTCTGCATTTAACAGTGAAATCTCATTACACTCTTTAAGTTATCACTCTTGCTTTTGTTTTCACTGATGGTTGCTTTGACTTTCTTCTATACGGAGTCAGTCTATCCGACGATGATTTCTTTCTCGATTTCTTCACATTTTTCATGGAACCATTGCGCCTTAGCTTCCCAGGATGTCCTGTTTGTTTCATTGCTATGTGACTCGCGTTTCTATATTCCTGAACTTGCCTGAACATATTTATACTTCCTTCTTTCGTCGATCAACTGAAATATTTCTTTTGTTACCCATGGTTTCTTCTCAGATTCTTTGTATCTATGTTTTCCTTTTCATCTTGTGTGATTGATCTTTTAGAGATATCTGTTTCTCTTCAACGAAACTTAGTACTGTCTTTCCATTATCGCAGTATCTATAGTCTCAGAGCACTTCGAGCGTCTATCTCATTATTCCTTAGTGGTTCCGTACACCGTTTATTTGTAAATTCATTCTTCCTCACTAGTTTATGAAACTGATATGTGTCTGTATTTGCTCCTGCGTACGCCTTAGAGTCCAGTGTCTGGTTTTGGAATCTCTGCTTTATCATGATGAAATCAAACTAAAATCTTCCGGTACCTCCAGGCCTTTTCCAAGTATAACACCTCCTCTTGTGATTTTTGAACAGAGTATTCGTTATTACTAACTGAAATTTATTGCAGAACTCAGTTACCTAATTTTCCTCTCTTATTCCTACTACCAAGTCCGTATTGTTCCGTAACCCTTTCTTCTACTTCTTCCCCTACAACAGCTTTATTGTCCCCTATGACTATTAGATTTTTGTCTTCCTTTACGTAGTGAATTAACGTTCAGTATACTCATATACTTTATCTATCAGTTCACATAAGCTTGTGACGTCGGCATCTATACC
The DNA here is from genome assembly GCF_023864275.1 of Schistocerca cancellata. Lineage (NCBI taxonomy): Eukaryota > Metazoa > Arthropoda > Insecta > Orthoptera > Acrididae > Schistocerca > Schistocerca cancellata. The sequence continues at coordinate 224,599,071 of NC_064628.1, forward strand.
TGAATTACCGTTCTCGGTATTGTTTTGCTGTCGGTTCTGATGTGAATAACCCTACCACTGAACTGCTCACAGCAACACATTCTCTATCCTACCTTCCTACACAAATCCTACTCCCGTTGGCAGAATGAGGGTGACTTCTTATTCTAGAAGTCTTCGGCTTCCAATGCTGATGATTTTTATTCAGAATATAAGTGGCAGTGGGGTTCCATCACGGGAACGAATATGTTTTCATTAGTACTCAAATACGATACGTTACATGTAGATCTACTGCTGCTTAATGTAAACTTTTGTTATTGAAAACAGCCCGTAGCAGATTGTCATTGTCGATTTACGTCTGAAAAAGGGGACATAATGGCTTGACGATTGTTTAAGGACTAATCATGTGAGTAAAGGTTTCTAAGAAAACAGTTCATAATTTTTCAGTTAACGTACGTTTGATAAATATTTTTAAGAACATTTATAATTCTTTTTACCTTTTTTATAAAATCCACGTCACCTGACGATGCAACTGAAACGGTGTGAAACTGGTAGTGTGCCCAGTAAATGACTACAAAGCCGCTAAAGCGGTTTGAAGAGTCTTCATTCATTGTGAATCTCAGCAATTCGTAAGACCGTTTTTAGCAAAAATAGGTTTAAAAATTCCTAAACATTAACAATGTTCTCATTTACCTGTGGTTGCCCTATATGCAAAATAATATATCTCTGGACTGTGTTTCCAACTGCTGTTTACCTACACTTTACTTGACTGGGTGCCGGCCGGTGTGGCCGTGCGGTTCTAGGCACTTCAGTCTGGGACCGCGTGGCCGCTACGGTCGCAGGTTCGAATCCTGCCTCGAGCATGGATGTGTGTGATGTCCTTAGGTCAGTTAGGTTTAAGTAGTTCTAAGTTCAAGGGGACTGCTGACCACAGATGTTAAGTCCCATAGTGCTCACAGAGACCCCCCCCCCCTGACTGCGTATTGGTTAGTATTGCAATGCAAATAGTGCGTATACCACCCCCAACAGAACTGTATAAACTTGCCCCATAGCCATGTTTGAATTATTTTCGTAATTATGGCTTGCAAATTAAACAAGTGTATCTTGTGAAGAAGAATAATCTTCTGTAAAGAAACACATATCAATCTGGTCTCAGTTCCAGAACGTACTCCCCGCTGCAGATTCGATATTTGAGTAGGAAAATGTACTCGCCTTGCACAGACAAAAATGCGTTTGTCAAGCTAAGACGTTCAGCAAATAACGAACTTTGTCGAAGACTTCGAGAGATCGCAGTACTAAACATCCAGTTCCGGTAGCGCTCTAGCAAGAACGGTTCGCTAGAAAAGTTCTCAGAGTAAATGTTCCCCAAGAGTGTACATCTCTCCCACAACTGCCGTATTATCGTCCACTAACTGTCGATACTATGAGCGTTGAAAGAAAGCTTTCTCTATTTCAGACAATAAAATCGAAATGTTGATACTGCCTGCAGAATGTCAGTCATGTTTACCAGCCAAAAAAATCGAGTAATTAGATTGTGGGCCGTGTCATCAGCTGGTATTTAATATGAATGGGCAGTGGTGACAACGTTCGGCTTGAAAGGTGGAAGTTTAAACGTAGTGTCTTTGCCTAGCTATCTAACTTAGGGAGAAGAATGTTTCATTTTCCAGCCTCAAATGTTGATAGCGAAAGAAATTTCAATCGGTGGAGATCCTTATTTCGGAAAGACGATGCAATCTTGACCCTAAACGGATTCAACGTATCGTTACAATTTATTTTAATTACAACACCGAAAATATTGCGGCTACAGTTTTGTTCCTCTTAGGATTCTAATTTGTGATGTGATAAAATTCAAATATATAAATTTGAATCAATTATTTATATGGTGTTATAAAAAGCAGCAATGTAACTTTTCACTCCGAGACTGAACGCCTTTACATAAGTCGGTACTTACTTAGTTTCCCTGTGAAAATTAAATTCGACCAAAATTTTAGTTATTGTGTAAGACAGAGTATTTTCTTTAATGGATCATATTGAGGTCGCAATTAGGAACTACCGCCACCACCGTCACGATTATGAGTTTACAGCAAATTTAATTGATCTGAGTTTAGTTCTGTTAGCTGTTGAGATTATGCCAGGAGCAACACAAATCTTCAGACACAAAGAATTAGCGCACAGTCCAGTCATATTAATGTGACCACCTGTCAAAAGCCTAAATAACCATCTTTTGCAGCGTGTAGATGCAGGAAGACAGCAAATGAATTTCTGAAAGGTACCGACATGGATGTGAAGACATGCTGACTCCAGTGCCGTGCACTGTATTCCTCCATTGAGGGTCCGTGACGCGAACAGCCCGATGGAAGTAGTACCATACGTTCTCGTTTGGGTTGAAATCTGTGGAGGTAAGTGGGTTAAACACATGCTGATGCTCTTTGAACCACGCACGAATACTGTAGGTGAATGCACAGTGCATGTAGGAAATTTTCGAAATTTGTGGTAAGTTCCTATGGGACCAAATTACTGAGTTCATCGGTCCCTAGGCTTACACACAACTTAATCTAACTTAAACTAACTTACCCTAAGGACAACGCACATACCCATGTCCGAGGGAGCACTCGAACCTTCGACGGGGGAGCCTCGCAAACCGGGACAAGACACCCGAGACCGCACGGCTACCCCGCGCAGCCTGCATGTAGGGATTAACATGGTCCCCAAGGATAGAAAGATACTTGTGTTAATCCAGGATGGCATGATCAGACAGGGATTGTCACAGAAACATTCCCAATAAAATGGTTCAAATGGCTCTGAGCACTATGGGACCTAACATATGAGGTCATCAGTCCCCTAGACTTAGAACTACTTAAACCTAACTAACCTAAGGACATCACACACATCGATGCCCGAGGCAGGATTCAAACCTGCAACCGTAGCAGCAGCGCGGTTCCGGACTGAAGCGTCTAGAACCACTCTGCCACAGAGGCCGGCGAAACATTCCCAGATCACAACCAGTTGCGGTATTGGTGTGTGGCTTCCAGCATATTTCGCCGATAAGCAGTAGTCACCACGGGTGTGTGAACACGGCGCTTGCTGTGGAGGAACACACGCAGCAACGATCGCTGTTCAGCCGTCGAAGAGACACTGTCGGTAGGCCGTTGGTGCATCTGAGCCGTCGGTTGCTCAACAGTTGTATGTCTGTTCGTCCGCAGACGTCGTTCGCCCCTCTCATTTATGGCCTACGGTGTAACAAAGTAGTCTCGGTGCGGGTTTTCGATAGCGCCGTTGTACCGTGCACGGGATAACCACAACGGTATTTCAGCAGTTAACAGATTTACCGCTTTCGGCAATGCTTATACCCGTAGCCCGAAACTTACCTTTTTGGCATTATGACGAATGCACTGTACATCCGCGTCCACCCGGCGCGGTTTATATAACCTCAGCGGTAGTTTGTCACCTGCTGAGTGGTTTCTGCACTTGGTTGACGTCGCCGGTGACTGGACTGTGTTCTGCAACGGTGACAACAGTAGCACGGTGAGCGCACGAGGTCGGGCAGACTCTGATGTGCCCACAGGGTCTCATTCGACGACAACCTGCGCCCAGCTTTGATACTCGCGCATGCCATTCCAATCGCGCTGCGCTCGAGCGAGTACGAGCGCGAATAAACGCCCATTTTGCAGACCTCTACTACCTACTGAATCAACGCCGGCGTCAAACTTGTTGTTGGCAGCAGGAACCGTCAACCTCTAAGTGGGTGCCTCTACCTGAGTGGAACTTTCTTGGCAGTCGGCCAGGCCACTAGTCCATCCACATGTACTAACAAATGAAACCTATCCTACATTTCCGGAACTCTGTGTCTATTTCTAGACATAGTTTCCGTGTGTCCTTAGTCTCCTAAACTTAGCCGAGAAATATGGAGAGAGATGTATGTAAAAATACACTCCTGGAAATTGAAATAAAAACACCGTGAATTCATTGTCCCAGGAAGGGGAAACTTTATTGACACATTCCTGGGGTCAGATACATCACATGATCACACTGACAGAACCACAGGCACATAGACACAGGCAACAGAGCATGCACAATGTCGGCACTAGTACAGTGTATATCCACCTTTCGCAGCAATGCAGGCTGCTATTCTCCCATGGAGACGATCGTAGAGATGCTGGATGTAGTCCTGTGGAACGGCTTGCCATGCCATTTCCACCTGGCGCCTCAGTTGGACCAGCGTTCGTGCTGGACGTGCAGACCGCGTGAGACGACGCTTCATCCGGTCCCAAACATGCTCAATGGGGAACAGATCCGGAGATCTTGCTGGCCAGGGTAGTTGACTTACACCTTCTAGAGCACGTTGGGTGGCACGGGATACATGCGGACGTGCATTGTCCTGTTGGAACAGCAAGTTCCCTTGCCGGTCTAGGAATGGTAGAACGATGGGTTCGATGGCGGTTTGGATGTACCGTGCACTATTCAGTGTCCCCTCGACGATCACCAGTGGTGTACGGCCAGTGTAGGAGATCGCTCCCCACACCATGATGCCGGGTGTTGGCCCTGTGTGCCTCGGTCGTATGCAGTCCTGATTGTGGCACTCACCTGCACGGCGCCAAATACGCATACGACCATCATTGGCACCAAGGCAGAAGCGACTCTCATCGCTGAAGACGACACGTCTCCATTCGTCCCTCCATTCACGCCTGTCGCGACACCACTGGAGGCGGGCTGCACGAAGTTGGGGCGTGAGGGGAAGACGGCCTAACGGTGTGCGGGACCGTAGCCCAGCTTCATGGAGACGGTTGCGAATGGTCCTCGCCAATACCCCAGGAGCAACAGTGTCCCTAATTTGCTGGGAAGTGGCGGTGCGGTCCCCTACGGCACTGCGTAGGATCCTACGGTCTTGGCGTGCATTCGTGCGTCGCTGCGGTCCGGTCCCAGGTCGACGGGCACGTGCACCTTCCGCCGACCACTGGCGACAACATCGATGTACTGTGGAGACCTCACTCCCCACGTGTTGAGCAATTCGGCGTTACGTCCACCCGGCCTCCCGCATGCCCACTATACGCCCTCACTCAAAGTCCGTCAACTGCACATACGGTTCACGTCCACGCTGTCGCGGCATGCTACCAGTGTTAAAGACTGCGACGGAGCTCCGTATGCCACGGCAAACTGGCTGACACTGACGGCGGCGGTGCACAAATGCTGCGCAGCTAGCGCCATTCGACGGCCAACACCGCGGTTCCTGGTGTGTTCGCTGTGCCGTGCGTGTGATCATTGCTTGTACAGCCCTCTCGCAGTGTCCGGAGCAAGTATGGTGGGTCTGACACACCGGTGTCAATGTGTTTTTTTTCCATTTCCAGGAGTGTATAAACACTTTTCATAATTTGTTATGGTACTCATGACCGCCATGAGTGCCCCTCCCTGCCGTAGCCGCGTCTTGATCCGCATCTGAAGTGATCATTACTGACTTCTGTTGCTTGACTTGTCCGCTAGTACCGACACCAGTTAGGAGCATACCTGTGACCGGCAAGAACTGAAACTGCTTCGAGAAAACTGGAGGATTCTATACTCATTTGAACTGAGAGATCTGACTGCTAACTATGACTATTACTCTGACACCACCGAAAAATGTCTGTCGTCGTTAGTGTTTTAGAAATGACGAGGATCATCTACATGCTTTCTAGTCACTGTTACAGAAGCTACGAAGAAACTCCAGCAACGCTACAGTGTCAGAGGAAAGCGTATTAAGAAGTATCCGAAAACTGTAGCTTTGATATATACAAAGTAATATAATATATGTCCTATTCCTCCATGTGTGAGCCAATTCCTTATAGCCAGATAGGTATTAAGTATAGAATTTATTTCGTTTTGGAGCCATTAGTCGGAGACTTCTGCCACAGATGCATGCTATGTCAACCCTTGTTCTTGTTACAACGTGTCGCCATCCTGTGTAAAAGAATGTACAGCAGGCTTCTTTGCAGAAGATGCAATGATTACAATCAAACCCTATGAAGAATATCCATAACTTCAAAATGTTAATAGCTTCAAAATTAGTAATTGCCCATCTATAAACGCATTCTCAGGGGATTTACATAAAACACAATACATGTACTTTAGTATTGAGCGTCATTTGCAACACCTACAAAAATAATTCCTTGGGAATATCAACAACTCGAACAAAATATCTTAATTGCCTAGGTCTCCACAGAGACAATAAAATGAACTGGAGTGTTATAGGTCTTAAAAGTCCAAACATTGCAAATCTGTATTACGAATAACAGCAGCCTTTGGAAATCAAAATGTTCAAAAGTTGACTCACTTTTCCGGTTTTTAGCGCTTGTATATTATGTAGTCAGTTATAAAGGAAGGCAGTGTTTCCTTCGTAGAGGCCTGCAATAGTGTTAATACTTGTATTTGGTCTAGAATCTCACGTAGACAGCTCATTAAGCAGTTGAGTATACTACCTATGTGGTACGTTTACTCTGTTACTAAATTTGTTGTCAACGATCCGTAACAATTCGTAAACAACAGCAACACTCATAAGTTTTCAACTATAAGGAGAAATAACTTACAACAATCCATCACTCAGAAACTACTGCAAAATGAGCATTGTAAATCCCTGTTATCCAGTGAAATTCAAACGTAAACTGACATAATACATGCTTGACACCTCCTTCCATACAAGGTTGTGTCCGTGAGAGAGAGAGAGAAACAGACAGAGTGATACGAAAGGGGGTTAAAGAGACAGAAATTAATACGAAAAAAATAATGAAAATGGTAAGCATGTTGCTGTTCTCCCTCTGAGAATGTGTATAATAACTGTAAACTGAAGCATGCCGTAAGATAGCGAGAGATCGCACTACCCTCACATGGCGAGAAGTGTGGAAACTTAATCCACGCAGGAACGTTATCGGACATGATCGTTTTGGTTGTCCAGGAATTATAATGCAGGGGGAATAATGTTACATTGGCCTTTCTCCTTTTTTCTTTCTTTAGTTTTGAGTTGTCAGTCGTCAGACTAGTTTGACTCCGCCAGCCACTATTCCGTCTCCTGTGGCATTTTCATCTCAGCGTAGCACTCAGTTGTAAGCTGGATGTATTAAAATCTCCGTCTTCCCCACAGTTGTTACCCTCTACAACTTCCTCTACAGCCATGAAAGTTAATTACTGATGTCCTAACAGCTATCCTATCATTCTGTCCTTTCTTCGTGTTACTGTTTTCCACACGTTTATGTCCTCGTCCTTTTTGCGGAGAACCTCCTCAATCCTCACCTTGTAAGTGAATCTAATTTTCAACTTTCTTCTGTAGCACCATATCTCAAATGCTTTGATTCCCTTCCTTTCAGCTTTTCACGCAGCCCATGTCTCACTACCATGCAATACTGTGCTCCAAAAGTACATTCTCAGACATTTCTTACTTAAACTAAGGCTTATGTTTGGTACTATGATCTTCTCTTGGCCTGGAATGTTCTTCTTCCCAGTGCTGGTCTCTTTTTATGTCCTCCTTGTTCCATCTGTCATGGGTTATTACGCTGTCCAGATATGAGAATTTCTTGACTTCTTCAAATCCAATTCTGACAAGTTTCTCCCTGTTCTCATTTCTTTCTGCTACTGACTGACGGACCACTCACCAGTCAATGTTATCGTGACATTAAAGCCTTTCCCCATGTGCTACCCTTCAGGTAGCATTCATTCCTGACTATATTTTTATGGCAGACAGTGAGCGAACGCAGCGAACGGCGCTGGTAAAGGAGCTCTGGGAACGAGAGGATATTCGGCGAATTGACTCACCAGTCCATTTGTCCCGACTTAAACACCATCGAGCAAGTGGGAGATTCTTCGAGAAGACGAACTGCACCAAGCCCAATTACGCCAACGAGGGCGATGCAGCTGTCAACCTTGTTGTTGCGGAAAGGAACACCCTTCCACAAAAACTCCATACCAACTTCGTGGCCAGCGTGGTGGTGTGTTGCAGAGTATGCGTTGCCGTCCGTGGTGATCACACACGCTTTTACGTGTTTTGTAATACCGAGGGGTCCTTCATGAATCGTGATTGCTTCAGTGCAATTAGTGTCTTAGAATAGTCATTTCTGTTCGTCACATTGCGTATTTTTCTCAGTTACCTTCTGGACCATAAGGTAGGAATTCATGAAATGTATGGTCCGAATTTTCTTCGAGCTATGTTACTTAGTATTCATACTTCATGCGAAAGTTACTGCCGTCCATAGGTTTAGCTCACCTGTGTATAAACCAAGAATCATGAAATCAACTTACGAGGGCCGTTCAATATGTAATGCAATAAATTTTCTATTTGAAAGCAGGTTGGTGTACTCAAGATTCCAATACACCTCATTATTACCTACTCTTTTGTCCTTTCGGCTGCAAAATCCTGTTTTTCAGCGTAGTCTCCGTTCAATGCGACAGCATTATACGTCCTTACTGGGAGGGCCTGTATGCCCGCATACTATCACTCTACTGGTCGACATCAGAGCCATCTTCTTGTTGCGTCAGTAACCTCCCTATCTTCGACGTACTGTTTCCAGCGAAATGTATCATTCACTGGGCCAAAGAGATGGAAGTGGGAAGGAGGGAGACGCAGGCTCTAGAGCTGACGAGGAAGACCACCCGATTGAAGTTTTCTGAGCTCCTGGTTGGTTGGTTTTGGGGAAGGAGACCAGACAGCGTGGTCATCGGTCTCATCGGATTAAGGAAGGATTGGGAAGGAAGTCGGCCGTGCCCTTTCAGAGGAACCATCCCGGCATTTGCCTGGAGTGATTTAGGGAAATCACGGAAAACCTAAATCAGGATGGCCGGACGCGGGATTGAACCGTCGTCCTCCCGAATGCGAGTCCAGTGTCTAACCACTGCGCCACCCCGCTCGGTTTCTGAGCTCCTGTCGGGTGTGCAATATAGTAAGGGGCCTTCAGTTGTCACGTTTGCAGCTGTGTGTGGTCGGTCGCATGCGAAAGATCGGACAGGTTTGCGGCACCTTGTTGCGGTAATGACCGACGCCTCGCTCAACGACTCACCGTGCAATTGTTCACTGCCCGGTCTCCACATTCAGTAAGAGGCTATGAATATTTGAGACGCTTTGGTTTTCTGCCAAAACAAACTCAGTAACAGCTCTGTTACAGACGTCAGTTCGAAGGCCACGTATAGCGCCGCCACCTACCGGAACTTCGTGAAATGATGGGGGCTGAAGCTGAAATATTCCACCATGGTCCCTTGAGAAATTCCGCATTTTTCAATTCAATAAAATTTACCAACAGCCGTATATTATAGGTTATTTTACTTAATTTCGAACTCAACCAGTTTGGGTAGTTATTTTGCATCTTCAGGCCCCATACGCTTTTTTCGAATCCACTAGCTTACCAACAGGGCCATTAAATTGGATACCGTGAATCTCAATCGTTGTGCCACTGATTCCTGTTGTTGTTGTTGTGGTCTTCAGTCCTCAGACTGGTTTGATGCAGCTCACCATGCTACTCTATACTATGCAGGCTTCTTCATCTCCCAGTACTTACTGCAGCCTACATCCTTCTGAATCTGCTTAGTGTATTCATCTCTTGGACTCCCTCTACGATTCTTACCCTCCAGGCTGCCCTCAAATACTAAATTTGTGATCCCTTGATGCCTCAGAACATGTCCTACCAACTGGTCCCTTTTCTTGTCAAGTTGTGCCACAAACTCCTCTTCTCCCCAATTCTATTCAATACCTCCTGATTAGTTATGTGATCTACCGATGTAATCTTCAGCATTCTTCTGTAGCACTACATTTCGAAAGCTTCTATTCTCTTCCTGTCCAAACTATTTATCGTCCATGTTTCACTTCGATACATGGCTACACTCCATATAAATACTTTCAGAAACGACTTCCGGACACTTAAATCTATACTCGATGTTAGCCAAATTTCTTTTCTTCAGAAACACTTTCCTTGACATTGCCTGTCTACATTTTATATCCTCCCTACGTCGACCATCATGAGTTATTTTGCTCCCCAAATAGCAAAACTCCTTTACTACTTTAAGTGTCTCATTTCGTAACCTAATTCCCTCAGCATCACCGGACCTAATTCGACTACTTTCCATTATCCTCGTTTTGCTTTTGTTAATGTCTTATGTCCTCCTTTCAAGACACATTCATACGACAGAATATGAGTTGGTGTCACGCTGCCGTATGAATCAGTTGCACAAAGATTGGGATTCACGGTATCCAGTTTAATGGTGCTATATGGTAAGCTCGTGGATTCGAAAAAAGAGTATGTGACCTGAAGGTGGAAAAATGAGCTGCCAAAAGTGGTTGCATTAGAAATAAAAGAAAATAACCTAAAGTACATGGATGTTCGTAAAGTTTATTGAATTGAAGAGTACGTACCAGCCTATGTCCCCTGGCCATAATGGAGCGACAGAGAATTCCACATTTTGTCAACCGAAACTGGCCGAGAAAAAAAAATGTATTGCATTACGTATTCAACGCCCCTCGAAAAAGCAATGTTTGCGTTAGTGGGGTCATCTACGGGATGGAATTGCTTGCAGTTGGTTTCAGAATAAAGATAGCACGTTTGGAACATCTTCATGACCGAGCCATTTTAAATTCAGTTACTGAAATGTGCGCATGTAAAGTAATCTTTTAGCTTTTCTGGAAAAAGGGTTCGTAATCCTTTAAGCTCATTTCAGTGCTGCTTATTTGGTTACGGTGATTAAGTAATCTGCTCTCGAAAAAAAGAATTCGTAAGGTGCTGCTGCAATATTATTCAGTCTCGCATCTTTTAAAATCCTAGGATCACCTGCGACTCTAATTTTTGTATGTTTCATATTTTATTTGCGGCGTCATTTATAAATTTTTCTCGTGTTCCCATATAGATAGGTTTTTGTATGGTAGTGTTTCAGCTGAGGAAAAAAAGAGCAGTGTGGGTGTGTATTGTGCACAGCGAAAGCGAGAGGGCCCTGTCGCCGTGCCTTACAGCGTGAGCCGCGGGCTGAGGCGATGGCTGAGCCGCGAGCGACGCAAGCTGCTTTGCGTAAGCCTTTAAAAGCCCGGCCTAGGCAGGCGACTCGGTGCGCCTTGGCTGACGCCGCCGCTGGTAATTGTCTTTAGCGCCGAAGCGATGTGGGCGGCTGCTGCTGCCGCCCGCATCTCACCTACAGGTAACAACCACCCCAGCTGCACGTAGAAGCCAGTGGTCAGTTAGTTACCGCGAGGTGGCTTCCTATCATTTACGAAACCGAAATTAATTAAAATTTCGCGTGTTTCTGTAAGACCAGCGATCTTTCCACGGTGGTTAACAACGTTGCTCGTCAGGCCACCGAAGCTAAGCGCTTTCGGGCTTAGCTATCAGTCGGATCGGTGACGGTCCGGGTCTGCCGAGCGCTGTTGAAAAGCGGTGTGCACTTAGCTCTTGCGAGGCCGATTCAGGAGCAACTTGACTGAGGAGTTGCAGGTCTCGTCACGACAAGTGACAAGACGTGAAAGACATGCCGCTGTGCGTATTTAGATAGGGCTGAGCCCGGTTGCTCGGCTGAGCAAACGCACTGCGTTTCTTAACCTGTAAACTCGTAATTGGGTATTTACGTCAACTGAGAATCGCATCTACTGGAATGCGTTACTATTACAATGAAACACACAACTTCGCTCTACGATGTAATTTAAGATCTATACTTGACATGAATGGTGTAACAGATCCTTCATATAATCCAGTCTCTTCTTGTTGATGCACAATGTGATCAAAAGTATCCGGACACCTGACTGAAAACGACTTACGAGTTCGTGGCGCCCTCCATGGGTAATGTTGGTAATCAGTATGATGTTGGCATATGCATAGCCTTCATGACAGCTTCCACTCTCTCAGGAATACGTTTAATCAGATGCTGGAAGGTTTCTTGGGGAATGGCACCCCATTCTTCACGGAGTGCTGCACTGAGGACAGGTGTCGTTGTCAGTCGGTGAGGAATGGCACAAAGTCTGCGTTTCAAAACATCATAAAGGTGTCTCTAGAATTCAGGTCAGGACTCTGTGCAGGTCAGTCCATTACAGGGACGTTATTGTGCTGTAAGCACTCTGCCGAACATTATGAGCATGTGCTCGATCGTGTTGAAAGATGCAATCACTATCCTCGAATTGCTCTTCAACAGTGGGAAGCAAGAAGGTGAGTAAAACACCAATATAAGCCTGTGCCGTGATAGTTCCACGCAAAACAACAAGAGATGCAACCCCCCTGCATGTAAAACACGACAGCCTCCAAATTTCACTGTTGGCGCTACACACACCGAGATGTCGTTCACCGGGCATTCGCGATACCCACAACCTGCCATCGGATCGCCACATTGTGTACCGTGTTTCGTCATTCCACACAACGTTTTTCCACTGTTCAATCGTCCTATGATAACGCTCCTTAAACCAAACGAGGCGTCGTTTTGGCATTTACCGGTGTGATGTGTGGCTTATGAGAAGCCGTTCGACATTGATATCCAAGTTTTCTCACCTCCTGCCTAACTTTCATAGTACTTGCAGTGGATCTTGAGGCAGTTTCGAATTCGTGTGTGATGGTCTGGATAGATGTCTGCCTATTACACATTACAACCCTCTTCAACTGTCAGAGATCTGTCAGTGAACAGACAAGGTCGGCCTGTACACTTTTGTGCTGTATGTGTCCCTTCACGTTCCCACTCACTATCACATCGGAAACAGTGGAGCTATGGATGTATAGGACTGTGGAAATCTTGCGAAAAGACGAATGACCCAAGTGACACCCAATCACTTGATCACTTTTTAAGTCGGTGAGTTCCGCGGAGCGCGCCATTCGGCTCTCTCACGATGTCTAATGACTATTGAGATCGCTGATATGGGGTACCTGGCAGTAGATGGCAGCAAAATGCGCCTAATATGAAAAACATATGTTTTTTTGGGGTTCCTGGATACTTTTGATCACGTAGTCTAGTCTTCAGTTCATACAAGATGTAGTGCTCAATGCAATCGACAGTCATTTCGGGCATGATTTTAGTTTTATCGAACCCAGTACATCCGCAACAAATTAGTAATAGGCGTATGAAGTTCCGGCCGTTGCAGTGGAACTAGGAATCCCTAAGACTCCATAACAGTGAATTCCTGTAGAGGATGCAGTTCTCGCTTGTTCGTGAATACCCAATTACGAACTAACAGGTTCAGGAACGTAGTTTGTCTGTTAAGCTGAGAGAGCTCACTCCTACCCTCATTAGGTACGCACCACGGTCGGTCTTTCTTATGGGATTCCGTTTAGCTTACAGTGAGCTGACAAAAGTCATGGGATGCCACTTCATATCATGTCGGACGTCCATTTGTATGGCATAGCGCAGCAGTTTGCCATCGCATGCACTCATCAGGTCGTTGGGACTCCACTGTGGGAATACTGCCTCTACAGCTGCCCGTAAGTACGAAAGCTTTGCACGTGCAGGATTCTGTGCACGAACTGACCTCTCGACTATGTCCCATCAATTTTTAATGGGATCTATGTCGAGCGATGTGGCTGGCTAAATCATTTACTATGTTTGTACAGAACGTTCTTCAAACCCATAGCGAACAGCTGTGGTCCTGTGACATGTCGCATTGGCGTCCAGAAAAATTCACTCGTTGTTTGAGAAGTCCATGAATGGCTGCAAATGGTCTCCAAGTAGCTGCAAATAACCGTTTCGAGCCAATGATCGCTTCAGTTGGACCACAGGGCCTAGTCCATTTTATGTAAACGTAGCCCACACAATTATGGAGCTACTACCAAGTTGCGCAGTGCCTTGTTCTCAACTTTGGTGCATGGCGTCATGGGGTCTGCGACACACTCGTTCCCCATGATCTGCTCTTTATTTCTTGAGTCATCAGTCTTCTGACTGTGGTTATGCGGCCCGCCAAGAATTCCTCTCGTGTGTTAACCTCTTCTTCTCAGAGTAGCACTTTCAACCTGCTCCTCAGTTATTTGCTTTATGTATTCCAATCTCTGTCTTCCTCTACAGTTTTTGTCCTCTTCATTTCCCTCTTGTGCCATGGAATTTATTCCTCGGTATTTTAATAGATTTCCTATTATCCTGCCCCTCCTCCTTGTCAGTGTTTTCCACATTTTTCAAAATTCGTCTGTAGCAGAACACCTCGATTTCTTCGAATCTCTTCTGTTCCAGTTTTCTGACAGTCCATGTTTCACTATCATACAGTTCTGTGCTCCAAACATACATTCTCAGCAATTTCTTCCTGACATTAAGACCTATGTTTGGTACTGGTAGATTTCTCTTGGCCAGGAATGCCATTTTTGCCAGTGCTTGTCTCCTTCTAAGTCCTCCTCTTCGCTCGTGATTGGTTATTTTGCTGCCTAGATAACACAATTCCTTTACTTCATCTATTCCGTGACCCTTAATCCTTATGTTAAGTTTATCAAAGTTCTCATTTCTGGTACTTATCATTACTTTCGTCTTTCTTCGATTTACTCTCAGTCCGTATTCTGTACTGATTAGACTGTTCATTCCATTCAGCAGATCGTGTAATTCTTCTTCACTTTCATTCAGGATAGCAATGTCATCAGTGAATCGTATCATTGATATCCTTTCACCTTGAATTTTAATTCCACTCATGCATCATTATTTTATTTCCATCCCTGGTTCGTCGATGTACGGATTGAACATGGGGGGAGGGGGAATGAAAGAGTTCATCCCTGACTTACACCCCTTTTAATCCGTGCATTTCGTTCTTGGTCGTCCACTCTTATTACTCCCTCTTGGCCCTTGCACATATTTTGTATTACCCGTCCCTTCCTATATGTCACCTCTATATTCCTCAGAATTCCGAACATCTTGCCCGATTTGATACTGTCGAATGCTTTTTTCCAGGTAGACAAATCGTATAAACGTGTTTTGATTTTTCTTTAGTCTTGCTTCCATTATCAACCGCAACGTCAGAATTGCCTCCCTGGTGCCTTAAAGCTCCTACCAACTGAAATCTGGACTTATTTGACCAGGCCACGGTCTTCCAGCCGTCTAGGGACCAACAGATATGGTCACGGATCCAGAAGAGACGTAGCAGGCGACGTCGTGCGGTTACCAAAGGCATTCGAGGCGGCCATTTGTCGCCATAGCCCATAAGCGGCAAATTTTGCCTCAGTGCCTTAGAGGATACGTCAATTGTACGTCCCACATTGATTCCTATTGTTATTACACGCAGTGTTGCTTGTCTGACTGCACTGCGCTTGGTTAGAGTTAATGCCTGAAATTTGGTATTCTGGCCAAGCTCTTGAGCCGCGGGTCAGGGAATACTAAATTCCCTAACAATTTCCGAAATGAAATGTCCCATGCATCTAACTCCTACTAACATTCCGAGATCCGAGTTTGATAACTTCCGTCGTGTGTCATTTTCACTTAAGACACTTGAGTAGAAATGACAGCTCCTACAGTGCACTGTCCTCTTATACGCCGTGTACACGATACTACCGCCATCAATATATGTGCATATCGCTATCCCATGACTTTTTTGCCTCACTTTTTGTTACTGTAAAAATTGGTTTCCTGCGTTTGGACTGGATACTGAGGCAATATTTCTAAATTTCGTATCATCTACATCTAGATCTACAGCATACTCCGCAAGGCTCGTAATGTTGTGTAGGCAGAGGATACTACTGGTACTTCTAATGAAGCCCCCTTTCCCTGTTCCAGTCAATAATGGAGCGTGTCTAGACAGTTTGTCGGTCGCTTCTGTGTTGGCTCTAATAATTTGGAATTTTTCATCTTCGTCATTTCACGAGATGTATGTGGGAGAAAGTGCTTTCTCAAAATGTCAGTAGTAAACCTCTCCTGATGCATAACGCTCATCTTATAACAACGGCCAGTGCAGTTTGTTGAGCGTCTCGGTAACTCCCTCATGCCGACTAAACGATCCCGTGACTGAACGAGCGGCTCTTCGTTGGATATTCTGTAGCTCTTCCATCAGTCCTGCCTCGTAAGGATCCCACAGTGATGAACAATACTCAAGTACAGGTCGAACAACCGCCTTGTGTGCGCCACTTCATCTACAGCTACATCTACATCCATACTCCTCAAGCCACCTGACGGTGTGGGGCGGAGGGTACCTTGAGTACCTCTATCGGTTCTCCCTTCTATTCCAGTCTCGTATTGTTCGTGGAAAGAAATATTGTCGGTATGCCTCTGTGTGGGCTCTAATCCCTCTGATTTTATCCTCAAGGTCTCTTCGCGAGATATGCGTAGGGGGGGGGGGGGGGGCGAAGGGGAGAAATATACCGCTTGACTCCTCGGTGAATATATGTTCTCGAAACTTCAACAAAAGCCCGTACCGAGCTACTGAACGTCTCTCTTGCAGAGTCTTCCACTGCAGTTTATCTATCATCTCCGTAACCCTTTCGCGTTTACTAAATGATCCTGTAACGAAGCGCGCTGCTCTCTGTTGGATCTTCTCTATCTCTTTTATCAACCCTATCTGGTACGGATCCCACACTGGTGAGCAGTAGTCAAGCTGGGGGTGAACAAGTGTACTGTAAACTACTTCCTTTGCTTTCGGACTGCATTTCCTTAGGATTCTTCCAATGAATCACAGTCTGGCATCTACTTCACCGAAGATTAATTTTATGTGGTCATACCATTTTAAATCACTCCTAATGCCTACTCCCAGATACTTTATGGTATTAACTGCTTCCAGTTGCTGACCTGCTATATTGTAGCTAAATGATAAAGGATCTTTCTTTCTATATATTCGCAGGACATTCCAATTGTCTACATTGAGATTCAATTGCCATTCCCTGCACCATGAGTCAATTCGTTGCAGATCCTCCTGCATTTCAGTACAATTTTCCATTGTTACAACCTCTCAATATACTACAACATCATCCGCAAAAAGCCTAAGTGAACTTGCGATGTTATCCACAAGGTCGTTTATGAATATTGTGAATAGCAACGGCCGGCCGGGGTGGTCGAGCGGTTCTAGGCGCTTCAGTTTGGAACCGCGCAACCGCTACGGTCGCATGTTCGAATCCTGCCTTGGGCATGGATGTGTGTGATGTCCTTAGGTTAGTTAGGTTTAAGTAGTTATAGATCTAGGGGACTGATGACCTCAGATGTTAAGTCCCATAGTGCTTAGAGCCATTTGAACCATTTTTTTTTTTTTTGAATAGCAACGGTCCTACGACATTCCCATGCGGCACACCTGAAATCACTCTTACTTCGGAAGACTTCTCGCCGTTGAGAATGTTTATGCTCTACATTTAGTTATGATTCTTCCAATAAATCGACCTGGCATCTAGTTTCCACGCTATTTGTTTTATGTGATCATTTCACTTGGTTGACTCCGGGTAGTTACTCCTAGATTTTTTACAGAGGATACTTTTTCCAGCAATTTGTCATCAAGAGTGTAATTGTGCAGTATTAGATTCTTTTCCTATGTATGTGCAAAATGTTACACTTACTTACATTCAGAATCAACTAAAAGAGGCTGCGCCATTGACCAGTCCTCTGCAGGTCATTCAGCAAATACATGCCGGCCGCTGTGGTCGAGCGGTCCTAGGCGCTTCAGTCCGGAACCGCGCTGCTGCTACGGTCGCAGGTTCGAATCCTGCCTCGGGCATGAATGTGTGTGATATAGTTCTTAGTTCTAGGGGACTGATGACCTCAGATGTTAAGTCCCATGGTGCTTAGAGCCATTTGAACCATTTTTTGCACTACATAGTCTCTACTGGCATTGCTGTTTCCTTATAGACTACCACATCATCTGCGAACTGTTTTAAAGAGTTTCCGACGCATTATACTACATACTACATCATAGCGTTACGGAGATGTTTAACAAACTCAAGTGGCAGATTCTGCAAGAGAGGCGCTCTGCATCGCGGTGTAGCTTGCTCGCCAGGTTTCGAGAGGGTGCGTTTCTGGATGAGATATCGAATATATTGCTTACCCCTACTTATACCTCCCGAGGAGATCACGAATGTAAAATTAGAGAGATTAGAGCGCGCACGGAGGCTTTCAGACAGTCGTTCTTCCCGCGAACCATACGCGACTGGAACAGGAAAGGGAGGTAATGACAATGGCACGTAAAGTGCCCTCCGCCACACACCGTTGGGTGGCTTGCGGAGTATAAATGTAGATGTAGATGTAGATTTATATAAATTGTACATAGTAACGGTCCTACTACACTTCTCTGAGATACTGTGTAAATTGCATTCACATCTGTCGCTTTTATTCCGTTCAGAGCGACGTGTAGAAAATTGTTCAAATGGCTCTGGGCACTATGGGACTTAACATCTCAGGTCATCAGTCCCCTACAACTTAGAACTACTTAATCCTAACTAACCTAAGGACATCACACACATCCATGCCCGAGGCAGGATTCGAACCTACGACCCTAGCGGTCGCGCGGTTCCAGACTGAAGCACCTAGAACCGCTCGGGCACTCCGGACGGCAGCGACGTGTAGAATTCTGTCTACGAGGGAGTCAAGAAGCCTTTATCAAATCTCGTCCAATATTCTGTGAGCTCGAATTTATTTTCTCTTAACGCAGGGCGGGACGGTGTAAAATGCCTTCCTGAAATCAAAGAACACGGCATGAAACTGAGTGCCGTTGTCTACAGTGCTGTGAATCAGTTGGAGGAACACAGCGAGCTGAATTTTGCGAAATCTCTGCTTTTGGAATCTGTATTATTTTTTATTGAGGAGATTTTCGTTCTTCAGAAGCATCACAATTATTGAAAATAAACATGTCCGAAATTCTGCAACAGAATGCGCCGCCGACGCGGGGCTATAATTACATATATCCTTCCTAGGATTCTTCTTGAAAAGGGAGTGACATGAACTTCTCTCCAGTCGCTAGGTACCTTTCATTCTTAAGTGACTCGTATTTCTCTATTTCTTCCTTCTTTTGTTGATCTAGTGAAGTGTCTTTCTGTTATGCGTGGCCTCTTCGCAGTGAATTATATCAATGTTTTTCTCTGCAACTTCTGTGACTGCTCTTCTTTGACATGTGCATTCTCCTTTAACTGAATTGCTTGTTGAGCTGTTCATTATCGCAGTATCTGTAGCCTTGTAATACTCACTGTAGCGTTGTAATACTCACAAACGTATAAGTACGTGGTATTACGTAACATTCCGCCAGTGCGGACGGTATTTGCTTCATGACACATTACCCGTGTTAAAATTGACCGTTTACCAATTGCGGAAAAGGACGATATCGTGTTGATGTATGGCTATTGTGATCAAAATGCCCAACGGGCGTGTGCTATGTATGCTGCTCGGTATCCTGGACGACATCATCCAAGTGTCCGGACCGTTCGCCGGATAGTTACGTTATTTAAGGAAACAGGAAGTGTTCAGCCACATGTGAAACGTCAACCACGACCTACAACAAATGATGATGCCCAAGTAGGTGTTTTAGCTGCTGTCGCGGCTAATCCGCACATCAGTAGCAGACAAATTGCGTAAGCATCGGGAATCTCAAAAACGTCGGTGTTGAGAATGCTACATCAACATCGATTGCACCCGTACCATATTTATATGCACCAGGAATTGCATGGCGACGACTTTGAGCGTCGCGTACAGTTCTGCCACTGGGCACAAGAGAAATTTCGGGACGATGACAGATTTTTTACACGCGTTCTATTTAGCGACGAAGCGTCATTCACCAACAGCGATAATGTAAACCGGCATAATATGCACATTGGGCAACGGAAAATCCACGATGGCTGTGACAAGTGGAACATCAGCGACCTTGGCGGGTTAATGTATGGTGCGGCATTATGGGAGGAAGGATAATTGGCCCCCATTTTATCGATGGCAATCTAGATGGTGCAGTGTATGCTGATTTCCTACGTAATGTTCTACCGATGTTACTACAAGATGTTTCACTGCATGACAGAACGGCGATGTACTTCCAACATGATGGATGTCCGGCACATAGCTCGCGTGCGATTGAAGCGGTATTGAATAGCATATTTGACAGGTGTATTGGTCGTCGAAGCACCATACCATGGCCCACACGTTCACTGGAACTGACGTCCCAGGATTTCTTTCTGTGGGGAAAGTTGGAGGATATTTGCTATCGTGATCCACCGACAACGCCTGACAACATGCGTCAGGGCATTGTCAATGCACGTCCGAACATTACGGAAGGTGAACTATTCTCTGTTGAGAGGAATGTCGTTACAAGTATTGCCAAATGCATTGAGGTTGACGGACATCATTTTGAGCATTTATTGCATTAATGTGGTATTTACAGGTAATCACGCTTTAACAGCATACGTTCTCAGAAATGATTATTTCACAAAGGTACATGTACAACATTGGATCAACCGAAATAAAATGTTCAAATCTACCTACGTTGTGTATTTTAATTTAAAAAAACCTACCTGTTACCAACTGTTCGTCTAAAATTGTGAGCCATATGTTTGCGACTATTACAGCGCCATCTATCGCAAAGGGCAAAAAGTGGTCCAACTAAAGCATTCATATTTCTTTACGTAATACACGAATATGTAATAAAAAATGGGGGTTCCAATTTAAAAAAGAAAAAACGCAGTTGATAAACGTTTGACCTATGGCAGCGCCATCTAGCGGGCCAGCCATAGCGTCATCTGGTTTCCCCCTTCAAGCTAGACAAGTTTCGTTCTTTGTAGTTTTTTCGTTTGACGCTTATTTCGTGAGTTATTTGGCGCGCTCACGATCAATGGACCACCCTGTATATATTGTTGCCCACGAAAGGGCTATAGTTTACTCTTACACACCTACAGTGATTTGTACATAATTGTTACACAGTCTTTATAATTTGGCTTTGCAACTACTCAGAAATTCGTATTTATGTTACCACATGTGTAACAGCATAGCTCTTATGCTGTACGGATTTATTTTGCTTTTGTTTTATTTAATGTTACAGCGTTGAGCTTCTGTAAATATTTTTTGATTGAATCGATAACACAACATTGTATACTCCTTTCTTTGTTAAAACTTTGATTTCATGATTTGATTCTATGCAATGTACTATATCTGTCATTTAAATTCTTTGTCCCATTTGGAGGGATCAAAAGTTACTATATATAATTGTAACTTCTGTGTGAATAATTTTTTTTGTAGAAATGGCAATATGTGCAAATGTTGTGTTTTATTTAATGTGTTTGGTTGCTGTTATGTAAACTGCTGATCCTCACTTAGGGTTCTTAGTTCTTTAGTATATAGAAGGTGTAGTGGTTCCCCTCGGGAACAGAACTGTGTAGCGCGCGCAAATTGTGGTTGGCCTAGGTAGAAAAGGTGGAACAAGAGTCAGTCGGGGACGAGCTACCAAACTGTGCACTGCCGTGTAAAAGCTGTATATTGTGGTGGTTCCGAGAGAGGCTTTTTCTGCTACTATCCAATTCCTCAGATGGATGGATAAATAGCTGGACGATTCTGGAATTGGTATTCATCATCGCCACCAAGAAAGGCCAGAGTCCAGCAACTCTGCCTGCAAATCCGCTTACCAACATGCAGTTGCCACCACATTGCGCAGCCACTGTAACGGAATACTATAATAATGTACAGTGAAGAATCAGCTTAGTGGATGATTTAGTGTGCACAAATATAAGGTACTTGTAACTGAATTTATGAACCTACCTTGATTTTTGCCTTATCACAACACCTCTCAGGTTCCTCTCCATTTGATGATTACCGAGTGTCCTATTTTGTGGAAAAGTGAAAGCCTCAAAGTTAGACAGTTAATTACATAATGTTATTTGATCGTTGATGAGAAGGAAATATTCAGATTTATTGTGAATGTAGTGAAATTGTGGGAGGTAGTAAATGTAATAGTCACCTATTTAATAATTTACTTGAAAGTAGAAGACTGTGGTAATAAAGACAATTTGCTGTTTCTTTTATAAATTAAAGTTCTAAAAATTGAGGCATATTAAGTTCTGCTTAGTTAATGATCATAGTGCTACCTGTAGTAGATTTTAAAAGGTGAGTCAGTTTCTTGCAAATTTGTCAACATTGTGTTTCACTGTAGTAAAAGTGGAAAACTGCAATAGTAGAAAATTATATGTTCATGATTGCTAAGTGTTTGTCTCTCTTGTGTATTGGAAGTGCATATTAATAGTATAACAGGACCCACAGTTTGTCTATTGTGCTAATGCTAGGTAACAAGTAACGGGAAGACCACTATTTATGAAAACCATAATTACTTTATTCAATACGTAGTGAGAAGCAGCCTGTTAGTGGATTCCAATTAACTTTCATTTTAAATAGTAAAGTATTTAACTGAGAGAGAGACTTAAAACGATGTCTAATTTATGATCCTGCAGTGAATATTAATAATAATGTTATAAAGACCATTCAGTTTGAACAAGCCCTGAAAGTAATAGTGTGTTTCTATATCTGTTATACTTTTGCAAATAGTTTGTGCTGCTCTAGCTGTTAGCTTCAATCTTACCGTAAACATATGTGTGTGTCATAGTTCATTGCACTCACATGTGGCAAAGTATAAGTTATGTTTATCCGTTAAAGTTATTAATAACTATTTTCTTGAACAAGAATGTTAATCATCCTCTTGCCTACTAAGGCTGGCGACCGTCTGCTTTATCCGTTAAACAGTGCATATAAACAAAAATTTTGTTAGTTACTGTTCAAATATTTATGTAATTCTGACTTTCATTTCCGATAAGCCACCCCCGTTAGGTACAACTCGGTCAACAAAACAAAATTCCTCTCAGAGGGTAGCATTGCTCTGTTGCTTTATACCATAATTGTTTTAACTAGATAGTTATATTTCACGACCTGCCTCCAACTTTAAGGTTGTGGTATAGCAGTAGCGGACAGGAGTGTTATACATGCATTTTGCGTTTTTGACGTAAAACATTTCCAGATATAGCAGTTGTGTTTGATTTCTGCTTACATCTCGAAGCATCAAATGGCTCAAATGGCTCTGAGCACTATGAGACTCAACTGCTGTCGTCATCAGTCCCCTTGAACTTAGGACTACTTAAACCTAACTAACCTAAGGACATCACACACATCCATGCCCGAGGCAGGATTCGAACCTACGACCGTAGCGGTCGCTCGGTTCCAGATTGTAGCGCCTAGAACCGCTCGGGCACTCCGGCCGGTTCGAAGCATCACCTGCCTCGGTATTTTCCAGGCATTCCTTCGCTTAGAACCAACGTTTTTTGTTTAATTTAATGTTCAATTATACGTTTCTTGACGTGAATGCGGTACCAGTAGTGTTTGTTTACGTTTGCCTGGGTAAAAATGTATGTGTATGTTTTCTCCAGAAACCTTTCTTTAAGTGCAGATGAGAAAATTTCCGTTCGTAGGGCATACAGTGCAGAGTGGCTGTGCGAATCAATCGAAATTGACGTGAGCATTGAGGCAATCATCCAACGGGCGCTGCGCGTTCAGGAAACCTATACGACAAAATATCTTGTCGTGCTGCATGGAGAACTGCCTGCTGCACATCCTCGTTTTATGGTTACGTAACATGAAACCATAACATCCGCTTTCAGCTTCTTTTATTAAATATTTATACTGTATTTGTTAGAGACTTGCGGTTTGACTGAGTGATTATATCACAAATATCAGAGTTCTTTTTGTGCTCGTATTTTCTAGCTATTTAATGTGACGTTCTCCTCTGACATTGTTCTGTGTGTAGATCTTCATGTCTATATAAATTTGCGTAAAGTTATAGGTCCCTTATAAGTGGAAGCGTCGTTATGTTGAAGGCCAATGGAAGACAAGGACACACAAATCTCAGGCTTGTTGACTTTTTTATCTTGAAACTGATGGTGTAAGTTCTATTAAATCTGTCATCAAGCCGAGTGTTTATGATTGCCGTCTTCTGTTTCGAATCAAAGCTTACTAAATAAATCACTACTTTTAACAAGAGCGCAAGAAGCAGATTGTACCTAGGAATGAACATAGTATATAGCTTACAACCAGCATTTTCATAAATGTCCACTAGAGTAAGAACACAAGATTCTTTCACAGTAATATAGAATGCACGTTACATCTTAACGACAAAATACAGGAATCCTATGAGGATATTGCCAGTTAACCTCTAAGGTCCTCGAAAGCAGTGACGGCGAAATAAATCATTAATTTGGTGTTTAAGTTTAGTCGAGCGCCCTCTGACAAGTTAGAAGCGCTTCTCTTGGGAGTGAAGTTGCTCCGGCTCTTTCGTAAAGAGCTCTTTGAACTTGAATCTGGTACGCCGACTGACAAAGCGTCGTCAGACTAGTGTGAGATACTGACGAAGTTTGTCTCTGTAGTAGTATGTACTACTGTTATGAAATGCAGTAGTATGATCCTTTTGGGTACACTAGTCTGAAAGTGAACCAGCATAAGACAACGCAGTGTTAATAAAGTCATTTTACGAGCACTTCAAAATGAGCTGAGCTGTTATTAACAGCACTAACTACGTAGATCGTAGTCCTTTAACATAAATCGCTAACTGAAGTCATTATTATCGGAATAATTAATTACGTAGTAAAAGAATCTACTCATGAGTAATGGAATAAACACCGGTATCAACGTTAAATCATAGTCGTGAAAGTGAGGTCACAAATAATTTCCGCGTATTTACATTTGTCAGTTACATCAAATGTCGAAGTTGTTGAAAGCTTAAGAAAATGCTTTTAATACGTCACTCGTAAGTTCACTGACTACACAGTTGTTGTTCTGGTCTTCAGTCCAGATACTGGTCTGATGCAGCTCTCTATGCTGCTCCATCCCATCCCATGCAAGCGTCTTCATCTCCCAGTACCTGCTGCAATCTACATCCTTCTGAATCTGCATAGTGTATTCATTTCTTGGTCTACCTCTGCGATTTTTACCCTCCACGCTGCCCTCCAATACAAAATTGGTGATCCCTTGATGCCTCAGAACATGCCCTACCAACCGATCCCTCCTTCTAGCCAAGTTGTGCCACAAGTTTCTCTTCTCTCCCATTCTGTTCAATACCTCCTCATCAGTTATGTGATCTACCCATCTAATCTTAAGCATTCTTATGTAGAACCACATTTAGAAAGCTTCTATTCCCTTCTTGTCAAAACTATTTATCGTCCTGTTTCATTTCCATACAAGGCAGTACTCCGTACAGTTACTTTGAGACACGACTTCCTGACACTTAAATCTATACTCGATGTTAACAAATTTCTCTTCTTCAGAAACGCTTTCCTTGCCATTGCCAGTCTACATTTTATATCCTCTCTACTTCGACCATCATCAGTCATTTTGCTCCCCAAATAGCAAAACTCCTTTACTACTGTAAGTGTCTCATTTCCTAATCTAATTCTCTCGACATCACACGAGTTAACTCGATTGCATTCCATTATCTTCGTTTTGCTTTTGTTGATGTTCATCTTATATCCTCCTTTCAAGTCACTGTGCATTGCGTTCAACTGCTCTTCCAAGTCCTTTTCTGTCTCTGACAGAATTACAATGCCATCGGCGAACCTTAAAGTTTTTATTTCTTCTCCATGGATTTTAATACCTACTCCGAATTTTTCTTTTGTTTCTTTTACTACTTGCTCAATATACGGATTGAATAATATCGGGGAGAGGCTACAATCCTTTCTCACTCCCTTCACAACCACTGCTTCCCTTTCATGCCCCACGTGGCTTATAACTGCCATCTGGTTTCTGTACAAATTGTAAATAGCCTTTCGCTCCCTGTACTTTACCCCTGTCATCTTCAGAATTTGAAAGAGGGTATTCCAGTCAACGTTGTCGAAAGCTTTCTCTAAGCCTACAAATGCTAGAAACGTAGGTTTGCCTTTCCTTATTCTATTTTCTAAGGTAAGTCGTAGGGTCAATATTGCCTCACGTGTACCTACATTTCTACGGAATCCAAACTGATCTTCCCCGAGATCGGCTTCTACCAGTTTTTCCATTCGTCTGTAAAGAATTCGTGTTAGTATTTTGCAGCCGCGGCTTATTAAACTGATATTTCGGTAATTTTCACATGTGGTACAATTTTATTAGGCCTGGCTTTCCCAAGTCTGCCAGTAGTTCTAATGGAATGTTGTCTACTCCCGGGGCCTTGTTTCGACTTAGGTCTTTCAGTGCTCTGTCAAACTCGTCACGCAGTATCATATCTCCTATTTCATCTTCATCTACATTCCCTTCCATTTCTATAATATTGTCCTAAAGAACATCGCCCTTGTATAGACCCTCTATATACTCCTTGTTAGAGTTACCACATACTTGTTTCTTTTTATTATTTTGTACGTTTTTCTATTATTATGTCTCTCTTAAGTCAGACAACCTGAGTCACGTATAGCACAGATTTATTTAGATACGAGCTATTTTATTTTGCTTCAAAGGTTAAAATTGAGGGTTTCGTTCCTCAGTCGGTACCCCTTGTCTGATCTCTTTGTTGTCGCTCTGTCTGTCTGTCCGGCTGTTAAAAACTCTGCTCTTTTTCTCAGGAAGACGTACACGTATCAAGTTGAAATTTATGTCACATACTAAGGCGGACTTGGTGGTGTAACAAGTCGAAGCTTCTAAGCCAGCGCAATCAAATGATATGGGCATTGGTGTCACATATCTCCATACTGGCAAACCCAGTCATCAACATGTATAGTATGCCCCTGTTGACCTAGAATGTAGGAATTTGACTAGAATCGAAGGTAAAGGAAAAACTCCGAAAATTGTAAATTTGTAATTATATCACACAAAAGCACATTTCTTTTCTCATTTGTTCTCCGACAGATGATTGAAATTAAAACATTATCAGAAAGCTTGGAATCTCTGGGGCCGATATCTTCCCTGTATCAGTGTCGATAACAGGCAAAAATGGTCAATATGCTCAATTCCCGGGATATGCTATGTATATACATAGCTAAGTATACATAAATAAGTTTGTACTGAGACATCAGTGTGGGAGTCCTACTCACTCACGCCAGATTTGTGTCACTAAAATCATACATAAATATCTATTTTTATGATCGTTTTAAAGAGAATGTAAAAATTAAATAAAGTGTTAGAGAACTGTTGATTTATGAGTTATATATTCGTGTGCTACACCCCGACTAATCTCTCTTAGTAACTAGACTATGTAATTAAAAGTATCCGGACACCTGGCTGAAAATGACTTACAAGTTCGTGGCCCCCTCCAATAGTAATCCTGGAATTCAATATGGTGTTGGCCCACCCTTAACCTTGATGATACCTTTCAATCTCGCAGGCATATGTTCAGTAAGATGCGGGAAGGTATCTTGGGGAATGGCAGCCCATCCTTCACGGAGTGCTGCACTGATGAGAAATATCAATGTCATTCGGTGACGCCCGGCACGAAGTCGGCGTTCCAGAAAACCTCCTAAAGATATTCTATAGGATTCAGGTCAGGATTCTGTGCAGGCCAGTGCATTACAGGGACAGGGATGTTTTCGTCGAGTAACCACTCAACCACAGGCCGTGCATTATGAATAGGTGCTCAGTCCTGTAGAAAGATGCAATCTCCATTCCCGAATTGCTCTTCAACAGTGAGAAGCAAGAAGGAGCTTAAAACATCAGTATAGGCCTGTGCTGTGATAGTGCCTCGCAAAACAACAAGGAGTGGGCTTACTCCATGAAAAACACGAGCACACCATAACACCACCGCCTCCGAATTTTACTGTTGGCACTACACAAGCTGGCAGATGACATTCACCGGGTATTCACCATACCAACAACCTGCCATCGGATCGCCACATTATGTACCCCGATTCCTCACTCCACACAACATTTTTCCACTGTTCAATTGTCCAATGTTTACGCTCTTTACACCAAGCAAGGCGTCGTTTGGCATTTTCCGGCGTGTTATGTGGCTTATAAGCAGCCGCTTGACCATAAAATCCAAGTTTCCTCACCTTCCGCCTAACTGTCATAGTACTTGCAGTGGATCCTGATGCAATTTTGAGTTCCTGTGTGATGGTCTGTATAGATGCCTATTACACATTACGACCCTCTTCAACTGTCGGCGGTCTCTGTCAGTCAACAGATGAGGTCGGCCTGTACGCTTTTGCTCTGTACGTGTCCCTTCACGTTTCCACTTCACTATCACATCGGAAGCAGTGGACCTAGGGACGTTTAGGAGTGTGGAAATCTCTCGTACACACGTACGACACAGGTGACACACAATCACCTGACCGCGTTCGAAGACCGTGAGTTGCGCGGAGCACCCCATTCTACTCTCTCACGATGTCTAATGACTACTGAGCTCGCTGATATGGAGTACCTGACATTAGGTGGCACAATGTACCTAAATGAAAAAGTATGTTTTTGGGGGTGTCTGGATAGTTTTGATCATATAGTGTGTATACGTTCCTGACCATTATAAATGCAAGACAAGGAGCGATAGCAAATGATCAATCGGTCTCTGTTGGCCATAAGTCAAGCTAAACTTTTATGACAGATTCAGGTACGTCATTTTGTTATGGCACAAAATAATAATGAGGCAGAAATTAGAAAATTCTTATTAAAACCCATTCATATTGTCAGGGATAGAGGCGGAAAGAGGAAGCGAGCAAGTGTGTCACGAGTTCGTCACGTAGTCGACACATTTAGACACTGTCTACAGGGTGAAGATACGCATTCAGCAGAAAGGAGACTGCGACACGAAATCAAAGAAAGCGAGACAAGCATATCCGTTACCTCGTAAGATATGTTGCAAGGAACTCTACCTCTTTCACAAGAGCACATGCCAAGAAACTGATACGGCATTTACAGCTAGTTAAGTGAATATAACAGAATAAGGAGGAAGCATGTAGTCCTTACGAAACGAGGCTTGCTTTATAGCCTTCCCTTATATACTCCCCCTCTCGTCATGGCTTTCACATTAGTAGCGCTCTATATATTGTTGCGAATTTACACTGCAGACTGCCGCCAGTTCTAGAGTTTAACAAGGAAGCCAGAAGCATGGTCTGTTGTGATCGATGTTCCTGTCCAATACTCAGGCGCCTTCGGGTGCTGACCCCTACCAGGGGTAGAAATGACGTCAACCGACCAGACATCTACCGACAGCAGGTACACTGCAGATGGCTCATCAAGGGCCGCTGTAGAATTTTGTGCGGGACCGAGTAGACCCTAATACCCAAAGTACTTCATGCTTCATGCGGAGGCCGCTCCTACACGCCGGTAATCAGCCTCGGCTAAAGGGTCACTGGCATGGCATCTTCTTCTTGGCGTGCAAGAGCTGAGCTGATTCGTCAGCTGGAATCCAACAAACAGCTGAATGAGCAATAGCCGGCGAAGGTACAGAAGGTACGACTTGTAAACATGACTGAACTCTAACAAGACTTACTACCGTCGAATACGCTTCCCTGGTTCCCAACAGCTATCCTGACTTCACGAAGAGGTGTCTCGATTCGGCCCTCTGTAATTCGATGCTGCTTCAGCTCCACGTCAGAGTTCATCAGCCGTAGTGGCAGTTCTGACTTTGGGGTTGGTAATGGAAGCAAGAGTAAAGAACAATGAAGATACGTTCATAGGATCTGTCGACTTACAAAAAGCGTTCGACAATGCCAAATAATGCAAGGTACTAGATAGCCTGAGAAAAATACAAGTACGTTATAGTGAAAGACAGGTAATATATCATATGTACAAGGAGAAAAGAGGTAACAGTAAGGTGGAAGACCAAGAACAAGGTGATCTGATTGAAAATAATGTAGTCTTGAGCCCTTACTGTTTAATATGTACATAGAAGAAGCAGTGAAGAAAATGAAAGATTCAGTAGTGCAATTAAAGTTAACGGCGGAAGGACATCAGTGATAAGATTTATTGATGACACTGCTATACTCAGTGAAAATGACGAAGAATTACAGGACTGGCTGAATGAAGTGGACAGTCTGAGTGTAAAATATTGGAATGAGAGTAACTCGAAGAAAAGCAAAAGTAATAAGAAGTAGCAAAAATGGGAACAGCAACAAACTGTACATCAGGTCTGGTGGTCGCGAAGTAGATGAAGTTAAGGAATTCTGCTGTCTAGACAGCAAAAAAGGAGACTAGGTAAACAGATCAGCACAAGCAATCGGCAGAGGACATACTGTGTCTAATGTGATGTAGGGGGGTTTTCCAGTACATCTCATACACAGGATACCAACGTCCTATGTAGAAAACAGTGGAGTATAGTAATGTTCCGTGTTCCGGAGTTTCACGC
Source organism: Schistocerca cancellata (assembly GCF_023864275.1). Taxonomy (NCBI): domain Eukaryota; kingdom Metazoa; phylum Arthropoda; class Insecta; order Orthoptera; family Acrididae; genus Schistocerca; species Schistocerca cancellata. The sequence continues at coordinate 224,629,135 of NC_064628.1, forward strand.
TGTGCGGTGATTCCGGTCATTCGTGTGGCTATCGTAAATCGGAAGTGAATGATGGCGGTCGTGACGTAAGAACACAGCTGCAGAATAAAACAGTGTGTTTCTCGTCTACGGCGGAGCACAAAGAAAAGCAATAGAGGCTTGTCGTCTCCACTAACGTTACCCCAACAGCTGTCATCCATTCCACATCATTTTTGCAGACTGTAGATTTGCAGACCGAAGACATGTATACGTAAACGGACAGCTTACTTCTTAACGGTCACGACATGGGACGCCCGCAAACTCTCCATACACTAGAGTTCGAAGAAGCTGTACCTCAGCGTTTTGCAGAGCAGCCTTCTACGAGAAACCGCGTTGTAGTGCGCACCATAGGTGTGAACCACACGCCAGTGTGGCACGTTTTGCACCAGGAATACCTTCATCCCTACAAATCCCAGAAAACTCATTTGGGGGAATTTCTTCTTTGCATTAAATTTTGCCGTAGGCAGGATTTTCACTTCCTGCGATGTATCCCGTCATCTAATGAGTTCACCTTTTTCCAGGGATTGCAAATTTAACACCAGAAGCATCCACATTTGGATGGAAGAAGTCCTCGTGGGCTGCATATCCAAATCCATGGAGACCACTTTACTACCAGGCTATGAGCAGGTCACATTGATGATCATGTCATATGTCAGCACCGCACGGTCCTGCTCACAATCACCTTGTATTTGTGCGAAAGGTTTTACTCGGATAATTGGACGAGGTGCCTTTCGATGTTTCCCGTGACATATCGTTCCAGCAGGACAGCGCTCCAGCACATTTCGTTAATGTAGTACGTGGCCACTTGAATGACACCTCTGGCAACAATGAATATGACATGGAGGCCCAATAGCCTGCCTCCTTCTCTCACGGGATCTGACACTATTGGATCTATATTTTCAGCAAGTACACGTGAGGCGTAGCACCGTATAACGATCCTGCCTTGGAGGCGGTTAAGTGGGAGACGTGACAGATGGTGACGCGAGACTGGACGCGCACGTCGTTTATGTATCAGCCGATAGAGGACAATATTGGATAGGGGGACTGTGATTTTAGTTTCGATTGTGCGCACTAGAGTGCACTAAAGTAACCGAATGTTTTTCATAAACTGTTCTAGTATTTTCATAAAGTGTTAATATGTCTTTTTGTGTATGTAAAATGTTATAAATGTGTTTTAGCAGTATGAATGATGCGTGATTGTGCTTTAAGGTTAATATGAAGATAATTGTTTAACGAGTTATGTAGTGGGATTTAGTGTGGGAACATTTCTAAGAAGTATGGATATGGAAAAAGGGGATTTTTGTAGAATAGATTTGTAAAGTACGTTTATGGTAAAGGGAAAGTTAATTCAGGTATACATAACAATAGTAAATAACTGTATGCATAAGCAAAACTTCAGGATATTACATGATTACGCCGGTAAAAAGTACAGTCGTTGGGTTTACTATTTTGCGATTGGTTATTGATGAAAAGAGCGGATTGACGCGGGAGAATGTTGTTTTGCTATAGGCTGTTGAGTAAACTGACCAATGGTAAAGCAATATTCTTCGCCCGCCTTTCTCTGCTGATAGAGAATACTTAGAGTGGGAGCCTAGCCATGAAGCAGTTCGGACTTGTGTAGTAGTAGTTCCGATGGAAACGATAAATTGCCGGATCTAGCACTGTTTCATACATCAAAAGTGTGGTAAAGTGACGGCATAATTATTCCGATGGGCGTGTAGAAATTTCGGAACTTGTAAGTGAATTTTGTGACGAAAAAAGACGTATATTCCACGTGGCGTATTGAGCAGGTCGGTAGCTAAAAACTGTGACTGCATTTTGTACCGAGGGACTTAATATTTCTCGAGCATTCTCAATCAAAAATAATCAGTATTTTTGTAGCTATTACGTTTTCTGGAAATGCAACACCATAAACTTGCTAACGTGAGTGAAAGGGATTGTGAGTGACTGTGTTAAGACTAGCACGGGCTTGGCAGTGATACTTTGTCACCTAAGTTTCAGGATATATTAATTGAGGACAAAATTTCCAACCTTTCATTTCGTGTGAAAACTTTCTCCCGAAACGTAGATTAGTGACTTTAATTGCAGCCTGGTTCACGTCGAAGTACAATAGGTTTCGCTCGGATTCCCTACTGATGATCTGCTGAGACAATGTTCACGGTAGGTGCAGGTTAGTCGTAAAGGGACGGAAAGAACCGCGTCGCCGCACACGGAACATCTGGTGCACGAGACACCTGTGGAGCCGGTACAAGATCTGGTGGCACGAATGCAAGTAGCATCTAGAGTCATCCATGACACGCAGGGAATCATTCCAAGGGTTAGGAAAGACGTCATCAGGTGCTATACAAAATGAATCGAAGTTGGGAACGGTCATATTAATCACCTTCTGCAACTGAATTAAACCGTTGTTTCTTTTTCTTTTATCACCAATCTTCTGACTGCTTTAATGCAGCCCACCGCAAATTCGTCCCATGCACTAACCTCACCATCTCAGAGTAGTAATTGTAACTTACGTCCTCTATTATTTGTTGGATGCGTTTCGATATCTGTGGCCCCCTACAGTTTTTACCCTCTGCAGCTCGTTATAGTACCAAGGTGTCTTCACCCATGTCCTATCATCCCGTTTTTGTTGTTAAAAGGGTTTTGCATCAGTTACTTTCTTCGTCGATTCTGCGGTGAAGCCCTATTCTTCATCTTATCAGTCCATCTTTCTTTCAGAATTCTTCAGTAGCAGTACATCTCAAACACTTCGATTTCCTCTTTCCCGATTTATCCACTGTCCATGTTTCACTACCATACAGTGTTGTGCTCCTAACGGTAATTTTCAGAGACTTCATCCACAAATTAATGTCAGTGTTTGGTACCAGTAAATTTATCTTGACAGGAATACCCTCTTTGCCTGTGCTAGTCTGCTTGTTACGTTCTCCTTCGGTACTCCGACATGGGATATTTTTTCTTTCGAGACAGCTGAATTCCTTGTATCACTTTTTACGAGAGTACCACTCAAGGATTCGCTGGATCTTATTGAGAAGAAATTTGGGCCCACATTCACGAAAGTATTTAACTTTGTGCTCACGTCAACATATTTTATTTTTGACGGACATTACTACGAACAGACAGACGGCGTACCTATGGGTAGCCCTCTGTCACCTGTGGTGCCCAACATGTACTTGGAAGAATTTGAGGAGAAAGCCTTAGAATCAGCACCACTAAAACCAACAGTCTTCTATAGATATGTTGACGACACATTCGTCATTTGGCCTCACGGGGAAGAGAAGCTCCAACTGTTCTTACAACATCTCAACTCTATCCACCCCCAAATTCAGTTCACCATGGAGGTGGAGAAAAACGGGCAGCTACCATTCTTGGATGTTCTGGTACGGAAACAGCCTGATGGAACACTGGGACACAGCGTCTACCGGAAGACAACCCACACGGATCTGTACCCTCACGCCTCCAGCTGTCATCACCCGTCACAAAGGGAAGGAGTACTAAATACATTGGTTCACAGAGCTCGTGTGATCTCCGACGAAGAAAGCTTAAAACCCGAACTAGACCACCTCAAGGGTGTGTTCCAGAAGAACGGATATAGTGACCGCCAAATTCGACGCGCCTTCAAGCAGAAGCCCACACGACAGCCGACACCTGATGATGATCCACCGAAAGCGACAGCCTACATGCCATACGAGGGCAAACGTATCTGGAAAAATAGGCAGGATTCTAGGACGTCATTACATCAAATGCGTCTACCGCCCGCCGCCAAAGATCAAGTCTCTTGTAGGGACAGTGAAGGACGATTTAGGACTCCGGAAATCTGGAGTTTATTTAATACCGTGCGAGTGTGGGAAAGCATATGTAGGGCAAACCATTCGCACCATCGAGGAAAGGTGTACTGAACACAAACGGCACACCGATCTCCAACAGCCTACAAAATATGCAATCGTAGAACATTGCCTCGGGACAAATCATCGTATGAAATACGAGAACACAGAAGTCCTACACGACACATCCCGCTTTTGGGACTGTGTATACAAGGAAGCAATTGAAATCCGTCTGCACGAGAACCTAATTAACAAGGACAACGGATTTCAACTCAGCCAAGCGTGGAATCCAGCAATAAAAGCTCTGCAGGAGCAACGGAAACGGGGCACCACACCCGCCGAAGGCGGCATGCGTACTGACGCCCATCAGTCATCTCGTCAGCTCAAGCTACCCCCACCACCGCGGCCTGCACATCCCTCGGTCCATACGCGGAATCAGTGGAAGTGAGAGGCGACAGGTATATATACCACACCACCCGCCGGCTTAGGACGTCCGTCGCCGCCGCCGCCGCCGCGCCCATTCCGGTGCTGGACTCGCTGCGACGCACATCGTCTCCGCGCACGCAACGCCATGGCTGGGAAGCAGATTGCCGCCGCATTAGAAGACCTGATCAAGGCGTTGGGTTTCACCGGCAGCCGCCAACGGCAGTCAAGGCGCAAAAGATCGCAGCGGAACGAGACGATGCTCCAGTGCTACAACTGTCAGCAGCTGGGGCACATCACGCGCGGGTGTAAGAACGCCGCCGTGTGCTTAAAGTGCGCGGCGGCCCACGACACCCGCAGCTGCACGAAACCTCGTGGGGTGGCTTGCAGCTGCGCGAACTGCGGCGGGCCACACGCCGCCAACTCGCGTAGCTGCGGCTACCTCCGCGAGTCACGCCGTCCACTCGCCGCACCACGCCCTGCGGTGACGCCAAGCGCCTCAACGGCCGCCCCGCCCCCCCGCTCCGGCGTGGGGTGCGATCCGCGCCGACGCGAGGCTGCCACCGACGAAGCTCTGGCCGGCTTCCAAGCCGCCTTTGCGGCCGAAAGGGCCGCACTGAAGGAGGAGCTCGCAGCGGTCCATCGCCAGCTCCAACAGCTGCGCGAGGAGCTGCGGGCTATCAAGAAGAAGCCGCCAGTTCCCGCCGCCGCCCCCGCCGTGAGCCGTCCGGTGAGGGTCGACGCGACCACGCAAACATCCGCCGCTCCCCCTCCTGCAACAATGCAGGAGGTGGCGCCCATGGAAACGGAGGATGTGCCGCCAGTGCTGCCCCCCTCCAGACCAACCCATACCTCCCCTCCCCCATCGACTGCTCCACCTTCGCACGTACAGCTACCGTGCTGTATTTACGGAAGTGATCACGAAGAAGGAACTAACCTTGATAAACTCACACCCAATCTTCACGCCTTCACAGTGGGACGAATTAGTGAACGTTATAGACTTATTCATGAAGGAAGAGTTCTGGTCTGGTAGGAGGAAGCCGACCCCTGAAGACCTGGAAGCCATTGCAGAAATCGAACGTAACCAGCGACAGTTCCAGTAATGTAATGCGAGGCCATCACCAGTGTAGCGGGACCCATGCAAACCCCACCGGCCCGTCACTTCGGCCGTTCGTTTTCCACTTCTCTCACTATCCCTCTCACTATCCTTTAATCTTTCTTTTATTTAAAAAAAAATGCAAGCACAAAGTCAAGCAGAACAATAAGTCAAGTAATTCCCTACCGAAAACGTCATGCCAGAAGGAGAAGCGCCTCGTGCGCTAGAACTTCTCTTACAGTCGAGGATACTCCCTCAGCCTTGTGCGAAGTGAAGTGAAGGCTTAGGACGTCAGTCAACAGGAGTAACCTGATGGTTATGGCACGCTACGCCGTCGAAAACTCGTTCTACAACGACCAGTCAACCCGTCTGCTTGCCCGAGAGACCTTCAAGCATCTCATTCGCCGGGAAAATCTACGAACACACATATGATTTCCTTAACTTCGTCTGTTTCGTGAACACCAGTTTTTATGTTAAGTGTGGTGTCCTCCCCACTCGTTTCTTACAGGGTGCCTAAAGGAAGTTGCTTTCTCGAAGCTATTCAACAATTCAAGCAAATCAAATTAATGGTTTTCATTACAATAAAGTAGAGTGACAATACTCAACTTTCGTTAGTACGAGCTGTCGCAAGCGATGGGCCACATGCAACTAATCAATGTTCTTCGCTATATATAATGTCCACACAAGTTATCACAAAAGTTCCTATGGATCACTAATAACGGTTCTGCTAGTGCCTCTGCTAGAGCGCATTTTCTACTGTCCTGGTGACGGTCTACTATCGTCCGGCCGAGGCTCGCAGTAGCGGCGCTTACATTGTCTTCCGGTAGAGGCTGCTCCTGTCGTGGTGACGTCACAGGCAGCGTGCTTTTGGCTGACGGCATCTCACAGCCCGTGGGGCGGCGCTTGGAGAATTTTGTCTGTTGTATTGCCATTCTCAACACAGGCTCTCTAACTACAATGCTGGCAACCAGAAAGTGATTAGCAGGACGTGATGCCTGTAATTAAAGTTCACTGTGGCCACTCTGATGGAGAAATAAAGTCATTGATCATTGAAGTTCATTACGCTGTGGATTTAAAATGATGTCTGGGATTAATAGAGAATGCAGTTTACTATAACAATTTTCACTATATTCAGAAAACGATAAAGCGTAATGTTTCAGACAAATGTTTACCCAAGCAATGCTACTATCAGCTGTTGTACTATCAGAGCTGTTCGGAGTCTATAGCGCGAATGCTATCATCCCTAGATAACGAAACTGTTCAATAATCGTTATCGATTTAAATGTTCAAAGTGAATGCTCGCCAAAATTTGCCGTTAACACTCATCAAATGCCACGCTAGTAAAGGTAGAAGGTCTGTCCCGCGGCGCACGTGAAAATACGACATCGCAAACTGAGAATAAATTACTGAAGTCGTTCTGCAATTAACACTTTACAACAATGCGAACTCATTGTTACGTGCATACCAAGTTACATAATACGGCATCCAATGCTGTCCTTGCAACTGCGCAGAAGCGACGCGGCTTCTGACACGGAGTGCGCGCTGATACGAATCTAGAAGAGAACTGAAGCCTGACTCTACTAGCTCCCAGCGCTCTGATTTATATAGCCGCGGTGCGGACCGCCGAAGGCGCAGACGACAACATTTTCCTTCCCGACTAGCCGCTGGGGCTAGCAGAACACCACTTCAAGTTACTAAATAATTAATTGCTTCATTTTCTGAAGGCCAATCAAGCTCTCAATTTAATTGTGCAATCAGCACACAGGTAAGTATCTGTAATAAAATACTGATGGGGCTAGGTTAGCCAGCCGGGGTGGCCGAGCGGTTCTAGGCTCTTCAGTCTGGAACCGCGCGACCGCTACGGTCGCAGGTTCGAATCCTGCCTCGGGCATGGATGTGTGTGATGTCCTTAGGTTAGTTAGGTTTAAGTAGTTCTAAGTTCTAGGGGGCTGATGATCTCAGAAGTTAAGCCCCATAGTGCTCAGAGCCATTTTTTTGGGCTAGGTTAAATACTTTTGGCGAGAGAATTATTTTGTTTGCACTGCAGGCAATAGATGAGCTCTGAACTTGCCCTTTGGAGAGACGCTACAGCTATAGTTTTATAGCTAACTTTTCGAAACTTCTCACATCTTTGTTATTATAGAGTATCTCCATTCTACGTAAATCTAAACATCCTAGCTTTATCTAAACACTTGCTTAATCTATCTTGCTTCGGTACTTTAAGGACACAAAAAAAGAAAGTAATGAATTTCAACCAAAATATCACTTTGTGAGATCCAGCAGGTTGTTTCCATTAAATAACAATTAAAAAGGAATCCGAATATAAATTTTGAAGTTTCTAGCTCCTTCCTGTTCCGCCGATGATTTTTACGTAAAACGTCCAAATTTCGAAAACAGTTATAATTACTAAACTGAAACTTAACACATTATTTTAGCATCATTCCCGAACTGCTATTAACTCGTCAGATCATTTACTTTACTTTGACGGTATTGCACAACATTCGTGACTTCATGGCTAGTATGAGTGGACCAGGCTGGCACACAATGGAAAGCATATGAATTCCATATGGCGTGAGGAGGCTGCTTCCCTACAAGCCCTCTCTTCACTCGAGTTCTTCATTTTCGTGCCAGCGCTTATCGTTATGCCGGAACATTAATCTTCTTGCTTTTCTGAATTCAGCGACTTCTCATCACTTTTGTAGTTTTCCGGTTTAATCTCAATCTGTTTATTCCATCCAACAGGTCATCTCATTCTTCTTCACATTCACTGAGGTTAGCAATATCATCAGAGGATCACTTGATATCTTTTCACACTGAATTTTAATCCCATTCTTTAATCTTTCGTTCATTTCCATCATTGCTTCTTCGGTGTGTAAACTGAACGGTAAGGGAAAAAGATTGCATCCCTGTCTTGAGCACTTTTTAATCCGAGAAGTAGTTCTATGTCTTCCACTCTTACTGTTCCCTCATGATTCGTGAACATATGCATATTACCCGTCCTCTGTGGATGACCTGTATTTTTCTGAGAATTTAGAACATCTTGAACTACTTTACATTGAGAACGCGTTTCATAGATCAACGAATGCTATGGACGTGTTTTTATTTTTCTTCAACTTTGTTTGCATTACCAATCGCAATTCAGTACTGCCTCCCTGGTGCTGTTGCCTTCTCTGGCAGAACTGACCATCATGTAACTGATCCTTAATTTTCTTTTCCATTTTTCTCTATATTATTCTTGTTAGCAGCTTGGAGGCATGAACTCTTAAGGTGATTGTGCGATAGTTTTCGCATTTACCTGTCCTTAGTGGCTTCGGGATTATGCGGACGATGTTTTTCTGGAAGTCTTGCGGTACGCCGCCAGTCTGATAGATTCTTCCCGCCAACCTTGGATAGGCATTTGGTTGCCACTTCCTCCAAGGATTTTAGAAACTTCGATGGATTGTTAGTCATCCCTTCTGCCCTATTTGATGTCTTGTGTTCCACAGATCATTTTTTAATTCTGATTCTAATACTAGATCCCCCATAACATCGCTATCGACTCCAGATTCTTCGAACATGTCATCAGAGCTATCTGCTCCCTCACTGAACAGTGGAGTTACTATTGCAATCTTAATGTTACCACCCTTGCTATTAATTTCACCGAAGGTTGTTTCGATTTTTTAAAATGCTGAATCAGTGGTACCGACGATCATTAACAACATTTTGTGGGAAATCAGTACCGGCATTGAGAGCTCTCCATCGAATTTGTCAACAAAGAGATGGAAAATGAAACGTCTACTTACTTCCATTGTTTCGACGACGACGACGACGACTAACAGTATATAGTGGTTATTTATATAACGCTGAGCATTTTTCAGAGACTACTGATAGCAAAAATCTAAATATTTTTTTCCTTAATGACGATTCAACAATAATCCGTTACCCGCAGTACTTTTGTAGAAACGAGCAATATTTAGGCACGTGAAGCTTATTGAACTTCACGCAGCTCTCGAACTGTATGCGAGAGCTCATATCACTGTTTTTGTCCGTTACTGATATTTGAACTTCATCCATTCTCGAACTGTATGCGAGAGCACATATCATGTTGAAATTTATTTGTAGAGTTTGAAATCTTTTTGCCTCAGCGTCAGAATCATTTGCCTCTTGGTGGATCTGTTTTTGTCCGTTGCTGTAGTTTGAAATTCACTTAGCTCTCGAATTGATTATTGGACGTTAGTCAAAGAGCAGCCTCTACATCAGTAGTGAGAGCGTGGGCCATTGCAATTTCAAGATCTTAGTGTAGATGACGATTCTGATGCAACAGGAGGCGTCATGAACACAAACAGTAAAGAAATTTTAAGACGTACCATGTAGAAAACTTTTCTAGGCGCACACACACCTTAGTTATGAAACGGTAGAAATCGCTAGTGGTCGCAGAATTTTTGTTTGCTCCACTGCCAATTTCGACAGCACACGAACCCCTTTACTACACATAGTAATGGCTATAGCATTGCTACAGACGGTATTATTCTCGCATCTGCTTTGCTTTTCAAGACTGAAATATCGAAACTTTAAGCAGAATCATATCCTTCATAGCACAACTCAAAATGCAATTAATCAAGTTTTGTAGTATTATAATGTGGTTTTCTAGGACAATTTCTTACCTATCCTTGGAAGGCCTGATTTGGTTGACGTTCTAGGGACGGGCCTATTGACGGTAAGAAGGTAAAGAAGCAATAATATGTGATTTTATGTAGGATAAATATAAAATTCGTAAAAATACATAATTACAGGGAAATACGTAAAATATCTAACGATAAAATGAAATATTTCAACGCTGGCAACATAATTTGTCAAATTTACACGTTTAACGTGCATACGAGCGCAGGACAAGAAACATGTTATGGTATTACTTAAAAATTTGGGCTGTAGTGATAACTACTAAAAATTCGCGATTCAACGCTTCTTCACATACGTATCGTGGTACATGATTGTATCAGTACGATCACAGAAAACAGCAAAATTGAGTCTTACTGATTTCGAAGAAAGTAGTCTTTAATATCTCACTTGCAGACAACTAAGTTGTAAACACAAAAAGAAATCACCGTTGCCTTTGTTAAGATCACTGTTGTGTGTAAGTCTGAAAAACTAACAAAATGCAGAAAATGAATACGGACTGCATGTTCTCAAATTTCATAGGATTTAACCCGTAGCTGGGGATTCCCATAAAAATATCAGTTACTGATAAAATTATGTGAAAAAAGGAAACAATATTTCCAAGAGATGGGTAGGGTTTTACGAAGTACTAAACGTCTAAATTATTTTGTAACACAGATGACTGCGTAACAAACTCAAGCAATGACAACTAGTAAAACAACAATAGCAAAAATGTGGCTTTTTCCAACAAGACGGGCTATTCGTTTGTTCCATAGATATTGGAGGTCTTGTTGAATAGCAATGGCACTGTTCTTTTCACTTGGAAATAAATGTTATTAACATCCTACTTCTTTATTCTTCATGTCTACATATTTTCAGACCACTGCTGATTTCTAATGTAATTATGCCGATGCGTGAGAAACAGCGTGCTGTATTAGAGTTTCAAATTTGAAGACTTCGTCCACAGATCGAACATCCTTTCCTTCAGCGTGACAATGGCCGAACTAGTTGTGCGACATCTGCAACAGTCCGAAGCCTTGGGTTCACTGTCATCGATCGTCCTCCACACAATCCCGACTTGTCCCCAATTGATTTTTATCTGTTTCCAAAACTTAAAGAACACCTTTGAGGACATCAGTTTGATAGTGATAAAATGGTGCAAGTAGAGGCGACATTGTATCTGTGTCAACAAAGTCAAACATTCTATAATGACGATATCAAAAAACTAGTCTGTCTTTGGAATAAATGTTTTCGTTACCACGGGGACTATGTTGAGAAATAAATATGTACAGATAAAGAATAAAGATGCAGAATGTTAGTGACGTTTGTTTTATTTAAAAATATTTAAGAATCTCACATAAAATATTCGGAGGCTTTACTTTCAGCGCGTCTTCATATGTCTAACTGCTGCTAGAATTGCGGCTGTAATTTTCGAATATTCGATGGTGGTAACACTAGGCACCCATCGGAACCATTGGCATTCACACCACAACTAACTGCAGTGAGATTTTGACCAGCGAATTAACTTAATTAACTTCAGTAGGGGACATTTTGTTTTCCAGCTGGATTTGTGAATGATCAACAGGAGACTAGAAGGCTTACTTTCAGATGTTGACTGACCTAACCATATTATTTCAAAAAATGAAATTTGGATCTCAAATTCACTCAGTACTGCTTGCATAGCTGCCAATAAGTTAGTACTGTGATCGGTCAGCTGGTGTTAATCATCAAGGTTTCAGTTTCATCTGAATCATCGACGAAGCTCAACGAGCATTCTTAGGTCTTAATTAATTATTAGAATAGTGGAAGCGCTTTCAGTGTCCTGCACAGAAGCTCGACAAGAATCTGAAACTTACGCGAAAGACACATGTTATGCTATCTAGAGAGGTCAACAGGTTCACTATCCTAATTTAGAATTTATGAAAAGAACCATCCGTGGCGTTTGTTTCCTGATTTGTTGGGTGTGGGTTTCCTTAACGCCATCACCGATCATGAGGACAGAGAAATGTTTACATAAGGCAGAAGTTTCTAGAACTATTGAGCTGTACGTTTTTAGAGTCACTGAAATACAATCATCAGTCCACTAGGACATACGACAATTCGAACTATTTGCTTGTACACATTTTCTTTTCTCCAGTGCAAATATTTCAATCAAACTTGGAGTCTACTATATGCAAATTATAATTTGTGGCTTATCTTTCACTACAACAGTCAACTTCAAAAGGACTGAAAATCTCATCAGTTCAAAATCAACGAAAGAATAATTTGCGTACATAGAGAAATTAATACTCAGAGTTATCTTTATTGTGGCGTGGACTAAATTATACAGGATGTATCAAAGCATATGTCACAACGTGTGGTTTTTGTTAGACTTGCGACCATACTCTGCTAATGAACATAAGTCCAAAAATGCTCCGTTCGCGTGTTGACCTCCATGAAATTTTGCGGAGGACGTAGGCAGTATGGATCACTGAAGCTACGCAAGGAGTTTGCAATTAATGAGGATAGTGCGATAAGAAATATCATAGTAGTGACTCAGCTGCAGAGGAATGGGCGTCCCTAAAAAGGGCAATCACTGGTACAAGGAAGGTAGCCTCAAAAAAGCCTTGAGTAATTGGTGAAAATCTTCAATGGCTCAATGAAAGAATGATGTAGAAGCATGTACAGGGAAACATAAGAATACAGCAATATACATGCCTTAGGAGTCAAACAAATAGCAAAGGCAGGCCAGCTACAGGAAATATCTGGAACACACAAATCATTCAACAGTAGATTGTTTTGTGAATGACAGTCCAGGTGCTTTAACGTGAAGAAATTCAATAAAAAAAGTTCATGTTATGTATTCCGATGCTGCGACCTACACGCTGAACGCAGCAACTGCTTTTTGCCTATTCTGTCCGAACTTAATCCACTCCACCTGTCTGCCGTATGCACTGCAGCGTGTGGCTCAAGATGTGCGCGGCAACTATCTGGAAGTAAGTAAAATAATTTCATACACAAAGAAATTGTTTCTAAGAAATCCGCATCGTGTGTCGGTTTATAGAGAACTGCTGCGGAACCTGGCATTACAAATGTGACCGAAAGCCTTTCCTTTCAGTAGTCCAATATAGAAACTGAAAGAAAAGTAATGTAAATTGTACCTTCTTCGTCTACTTTTTGTTCTACTTGAAGTGTATTTAAAGGCTATAAGGTAGGGTGTGCTGTGTTTCAGAAATTGGTTTTAGTGGCAACTGTTTTATGTGAAATATTCAATAAAATATTTTCGTGATTTTAATATTTTCTTACATATTTTACCCACATTCAGTACATAAAAATGCATATGTCTAGCATGTATGTATTACATAAAAACCTGAAACAGCTTTGTTAAGGTTTTCAAACTTATAATGTGCGATAGTGGATAATTTTGAGACTGAATTCTGTACAACTAGAAAAAACATTTTTTCTCTCAGTTACCTTCTTCTGAATGTTGTTCTGAGTGAATTTAAAAACTTAAACTTCATCGTTAGGCTCGGGTGCGAGAGCTTCTGCGTATTAAGGATTACGGGTAAATGGCAGTTACTCTTAAGAAATATAATTCCCCCCCCCCCCCCCCCGCAACTGCCGGTGTCAGTTTCGCAGTCGTACATGTAAATGTATATTTAATTGTCAGGAGTTCATCTATATGCAAACCGCTAGCTTTGGGACTAGAAATGTAATACTTCAGAAGATCCAGTCTATCAATCCTATTGCTGGAAGAAGAATTGAAACTAATAGCCTCGAGCTAATTACGGGAAAAATAGAATTCATTTGTAGTGTCTGGCCTTGGCATGTCCATCGTCACAACACTGCACCGCCTAGCCGGTGGCTTCTACAAAGAATGGCTGGTGCATGGTGATTATGTAGGTCCTTTACCATAAGGATACAATTTACTAGCATACATTTTAAGAGATGCCCGAACACCTAACAGGGCTGTAGGTTAATCTGTGTAAGGACAATTGTACGAAGGAATACCATAGGAGAAAGAACTATAATATGCATTTCCACGTGGTTCGGCTTTAGGTTTCATGCATATGTGCTCTATTACCCATCGACAGAATTAGAATTAGATTCAAGAATTAGAGTTCAAAGTCAATGTTTAAATTAGGTCATATTATAAGAGGACGTGCAACACGATATGTTCAATGAAGTCGAGGAATTATCACCTTCAGCACGACTAAGAGAACTATTTTGTCGTTCAAACAATGATTCAGTGAGAATTCTGCTTCACTATTTCCTTTATTAATTTGGTTAGGTCCAAGTTAAGCTTTCAATTGTCTCAATGTTTTAGTTGTCCTGCCTCATTTCAAGACACGCATGGTGATTCCAATACCTCGAGTAAGTTTACATACACTGAAGAGCCGAAGAAACTGGTGCAACTGCCTAATATCGTGTATGGCCCCCGCAGGCACTCAGAAGTGACGCAACAGGAGGGAATTGACGCCAAGAATCCTGCAGGGCTTTCTATAAATCCGTAATAGTACCAGAGGGCGGAGATCTCTTCTGAACAGCACGTTGCAAGGCATCCCAGATATGCTCAGTAATGTTCATATCTCAGGAGTTTGGCGGCCAGCAGAAGTGCTTAAACTCAGAAGAGTGTTCCTGGAGCAACTCTGCAGCAATTCAGGAGTGGACGTGTAGGGTATCGCATTGTCCTGCTGGAATTGCCCAAGTCGTCGGAATGCACAATGGACATGAATGGATGCAAGTGATCAGACAGGATGCTTACGTATGTGTCACCTGTCACGAGTCATATCTAGGCGTATCCGGGGCCGGTATTACTCCAACTGCACACGCCCAACACCATTACAGAGCCTGCACCAGCTTGAACAGTCCCCTGCTGACATGCAGGGTCCATAGATTCATGAGGTTGTGTTTATACCCGTGCACGTCCATCCGCTCGATACAATTTGGAACGATACTCGTCCGACAAGGCAACATGTTCCCAGTCATCAACAGTCCAATGTCGGTATTAACGGACACAGGCGAGACGTAAAGTTTTGTGTCGCGCTGTCATCGCTGAATGGTTCGCACGCTGACACTAGTTGAAGGCCCAGCACTGAAATCTGTAGCAATTTGCGGGAGGGTTGCACTGCTGTCACGTTGAAAGATTCTCTTCAGTCATCGTTGGTCCCGTTCTGCCAGGATCTTTTTCTGCCTGTTCCGATGTCAGGGAATTGATGTTTTTCCGGTTTCCTGATATTCACGGTACACTCGTGAAACGGTCGTACGGGAAAGTCCCCACTTCATCGGTACCTCGGAGAAGCTGTGTCCCGTCACTCGTGCGCTGACTATACCACCACGTTCAAACTCACTCAAATCTTGCGGCAGACACTTGTTGTCTTATAAAGGCGTTGCCGACCACAGTACCGTATTCTGTCTGTTTACGTGTCTCTGTATTTGAGTACGCATGCCTATAGTAGTTTCCTTCGCGCTTCAGTGTATGATCCAAGTCTGTTACCTAGTTTCCATTTGTTTGCTATTGTCTGGCAATCTCTTCAATGCTTCATAGAAGATACAGTCTTGTCTGACATACAACGTAAGAAAGTAGCAGTGTTTGTTCTCGCCTCAGTTACATAGTTGCTGATTTTACAAGCGATTTCTGCCAACGTTGTTTATTAGCAGCTCTCTGTTTTCATACTGCAAATAACAACGAAATTTCAATTTGTTTTCGGTTCACTGCTGTGTACTGAATAATCGTATTGCTGTTTTCAATGCTGTTTTAATTTACAGTATGTACAACCGCAGCAGCTGGTTTGTTCGCAGGAAAATGATACGCGAGACTGTAAGGGTCATTCTCGATATGTGATTGATTGTTACACTCGAATATGTTTGCCTTGCTAATGTAATGAATGTTTGCCAATTAATGAAAGAATGAATCAGTACTGGGAAATGGGACAAGCTTTTTACAAACATAAATTAATGCTGCGCGTGGACAGCTCCTCTAATCGAGAAAAAGCCGTGCTGTTGCTCAGTTTGCGACGCTACACGCAAGGTAATTTCATAATTACAGTCCTGAAATTAGTAAAGGCTGTTGCTCAAGAGTGTAGTAACTCTCTCCGTAGGTATGCATACTATCCGGCAAATTTCCTTAATATCTTATACTGAGCTGAAGGGGAAAATTATCACCACTTCTGAGGATTATCAATAATACATGGGTTGGATTATTGAAGGTATTCACCGTATTACATGCTCTCAGTATAATCTCCCCGAATCTGGATCGCCTTCCCCGAAACAAAAGGAAGATGTAGCACACCGTCAGTGTGTACATTTACATCTACATCGCACACCGCAAACCACCTAAAGGCGTGGGGTGGAGGGCACCACTAACCGATCGAAGCTTCCTGTTCCACGCGCGAAGTATGTGTTTGGAAAACACTTGTGAGAGAGCTTCTGTATTACCTCTAATGTCTCGAATTTTCTCGTTGCTGTCATTTCGCGAGATGTTGTGGAAGGAAGCAAATTTTGACCCACTCTTCCCGGAATGTAGTTTCAATAACAAACTTCTCCGTGAAGCATAACGTCTCTCTTGTAGCGTCTGCCACTGTTGAGCATCTCTGTAAAGCTCTCGCGCCAATTAAACGACATCGTGACGGGACGCTCGGCTCTTCATTCGGTCTACTGTACCTTTCCTTTAAGTCCTGCCAGGTAATAATCCCAGACTAATGAACGAAACTCCCTGTTGATGGTTCACATGCCTTTAAGATTCTTTCAATGAGTCTCAGCATGGCATCTGCTTTCGCTACTGCTTTCTATAGCCATTCAACTTAAAGTCGTTCTGGATAGTTCCTCCAAGATATTTTACTGTAAATAAGTTTCCAGTAATTTGCCATCAAAAGTGTTATTGTACGGTACTGGATTTCCATTCTGTCGATGTCTCGCAAGGACCGCCCTGTGACACAGTTTATCTCTTATCTTGTGTTGTGGCGCATTTTCGACGAACAGATCGTAATTAAACTGACTCGTATCGAGTGAATACAGTGGTATTCCAGTACATCCCAGTCTCAAGTGCGCAGGAGCTCACGCACCGTGATCGCCGAATGGCATCGTGCGTTGTGAGTGCCAGAAGGTACCGTCGCTGTCTTCTCACTGCGAAACGAAGATGATACCGCACGACATTGCGGTAGTAGGCTGCAGTGATCGTCTGCCTCTGCGGTAAAGCATGATGAAGGATTAATCCGTGGATAAGGCACAATAACCATCACTTTGCTACCAACTAGTTCAAGGAACACTTTCATTGTATTGCCCCTTTAATCGTGGTTCCCACGATCGAGCCCATATTTCGCATAGTGATGATCCGTCCGAGGAAGACTTCACCCTCCCTATGGTAGCGACTCAGTAACTCTTCTGCAAGTGTGTAACCGATTCCACTATTGCACAACAGTCATCGCATGTGGTAACCAACACGCTGCAATTTTGCGGAACCGAACAAAATCGGAAAAAAATTGTTTTGTGGAACACTTTTACCACAACGGCTAGCTCATACCCAGTGCTTTGGCAATACGCATCCAGCCAGGAGGCAAGGGGCGCAATGCCATCCCGATACACCTTAACACATTTCATCACTGTTACTTTTTTTTTTCTTTTTTTTTCGGCCCGCCACGAATTCCTCTCCCGTGCCAACCCCTTTGTCTCAGAGGAGCACTTGCAACCTAAGTTCTCAATTATTTTCTGGATGTATTCCAATCTCTGTCTTCCTTTACAGTTTTTACCTTCTACAGCTCCCACTAGTACCACCCAAGTCATTCCCTGATGTCTTAATAGATGTCCTACCATCCTGTCCCTTCTCCTTGTCAGTGTTTTCCACATATTCATTTCCTCTCCCATTCTGCGCAGAAACTCCTCGTTCCTTATCAGTTCAACTAAATTTCAACATTCCTCTGTAGCAGCACATCTCAAATGCTTCGATACTCTTCTGTACCGGATTTCCTACAATCCATGTTTCACTACCATAAAACATTGTGCTCCAAACGTACATTCTCAGTAAATATTCCTCAAATTAAGACCGATGTTAGTAGACTTCTCTTGGCCAGAAGTGTTCTTTTTGGCACTGCTAGTCTGCTTTTGATGTCATCCTTGCTTCGCCTGTCGTGGGTGACCATCGATCCTGATGTTAAGTGTCTCGCTGTTCTCATTTCTTCTACTTGTCATTACTTTTCTCTATCTTCGATTTACTTTCAATCTGTTTTCTGCACTCATTAGACGGTTCATTCCATTCAGCAGATCAGGTAATTCGTCTTCACTTTCACTACCTATAGCAATGTCATCAGCGAATCTTATCATTGATATCCTTTCACCTTCAATTTTAATCCCACTTCTGAACCTTTCTTTTATTTCCATCTTTGCTTCTTCGACAGACCGATTGAATAGTAGGTGCGAAGGACTATATAATTTTCTTACACCGTTTTTAATCGGAGCACGTCGTTCTTGGTCGTCCACACTTGTTATTCCCTCTTGGCTGTTGTGCATATTGTACATATTGTATCTCCCTATAGATTACCCCTATTTTTCTCAGAATTTCGAACATCTTGCACCATTTTACATTGTCGAACGCTTTTTCCAGGTCGCTAAACCCTATGAACTTGTCTTGATTTTCCTTTCGTCTTCCTTTCATTATCAACCGCAACGTCAGAATCGCGTTCCTGGTGCCTTTACCTTTCCTAAAGCCAAACAGGTCGTCATCTTACACATCCTAAATTTCCTTTTCCATTCTTCTGTACATTATTCCTGTCATTAGCTTGAATTCATGAGCTATTAAGCTGATTGTGCGATAATTCTCGCACTTGTCTGCTCTTGCATTCTTCGAGACGCGCGGTTTGAGGCGTAATGTCACTGACTGCGCGTCCCATCCAACCGGAGGTTTGAGTCTTCACACGGGCATGGGTGGGTGTGTTATTCGTAGGATAAGTTAGTTTAAGTAGTGTGTGAGTCTAGGGACCGATTACCTAAGCAGTTTGGTCCCTTAGGAATTCACACACATTTGAACATTTTGCAGTCTTCGAAATTGTGTGGATGATATTCGACAGATTCGCACATTATACACATCAATGTTAATAGCTGTTTTGATGCCGCTCCCTCCAATCATTTCAAAAATTCTGGTGGAATGTTATCTTTTCCTTCTGCTTTGTTTGATCATAAGTCCTCCAAAGCCCTCTTAACTTCTTATTCTAATACTGGATTCCCTAACTCTTCTCAATCGAGTCCTGTTTCTTCTTCTGTCACATCAGAAAAAATCTCACTCCCCCCCCCCCCCGTCCCCACATGCAGGCCTTCGATGTACTCTTCCCACCTATCCGCTCTCTTCTCTGCATTTAACAGTGGAATTCCCGTCGCACTCTTAATGTTACCACCCTTGCTTCCAGTTTCACCGAAGATTGTTTTGACTGAGCCAGTCCAGCTTGACAATCATTTCGCCACCATATGATGCGGCAGCGCTGCATCATCACACGCCTCACGCAGTTCCTAAAAACGATGTTCTGCGCTCCAACCACGTGTCACTTCAATCTTCAACATCGCACTTTGTTGGTGTTTCCTAAAAGTACTGTTAGGATACTTGAACTGAGCTCCCACGTTTTGAGGCAGTACATCCTACAACTGACTTAAACACAGCCATCATCGCTCACTGCTCTTCTTCAACTTAACTGGTATCAATTATAGACAGCGCGCAACCTGTTTGATGTAATACCCCCTTGTTACGGCAGATTTGCCACTACTTTTTATCCTGCGCTTGCAAATGCACTAGAAGCTCTGGAGCTTACTTCTATATCCGCATTTCCCTTTAGAATTAGCAGTCTTTAACTTCTGGATGAACTCAGTTTAAATTTTATTAAGTCGCTAAGAAAAACAAAATACTTAAACGAAGAATACAAATTTTTGAAACCTGTTTTGAAGAGCTTTCTTTTTGTTCTGAACAAAGATTCACTAGTGCAGTTAGAATAAAGAAACCAAGGAAAATTAGGATGTTATGTACCGTGGGTAATGAACTTCAGAAAAAGTAAAATGAGAATCATGGAATGTAGTCGAATTAAATCATGTAATGCTGAGGGAACTCGACTAGAAAAGGTGACACTTAAAGAAGTAGATGAGTTTTGCTATTTGGGCAGCAAAATAACTGATGACGGCTGAAGTAGAGAGGATTTGAAATGTAGACTGGCGATGGCCAGAAAAGTTCTTCTGAAGGAGAGAAATTTGTTCGCATCGAGTATAGATTTAAGTTTCAGGGAGTTCCTTCTGAAAGTATTTGTATGGAGTGCATCTATTTATGGAAGTGAAACATGTGCGATGAACAGTTTAGACTAGAGGCGAATAGAAGCATTTTATACGCTGTGATACAGTAGAATGGTGAAGATTAGGTGGTTAGATCACGTAACTAATGACAAGGTACTGAATAGAATTGAGGAACAAGGAAATTTGTGGCACAGCCTGACTAGAAAAAGGGATCCTTGGTATGAAATACTCTGCGACATCAAGTGATCACCAATTTAGTACTGTATGGAAATATGTGTGTGGGGGGGGGGGGGGGGGGTTTGGGGGTAGGAGGGGAAGGGTAATCGTAGAGCAAGGCCAAGAGATGAGTACAGTAAGCAGATTCAGATGGATGCATGTAGCAGGGGTTACTTGGATATGAAGTGCCTTGTACGGGTCTGAGTAGCACCGAGAGCTCCCTCAAACAAGTGTTCGTACTGAAGACGACAACAACGACGATGTGAACGAATCGTCCTCTTTCAAAGGAAACGTACCCATTCCTTAGGCGATTCAGGGAAATCAGAGAGAATATAAATCTAGATGCCCGAACAGGAAAAACAGAAAATAAAAGAAAGGTTCAATAGTAGAATTAGTACAATTAAAATACACCGTTGAAGGCTATTAATGATGTGATTCGCTCATGATGTTGCTATCCTCAGTGAAAAAAAGAAAACGAAGAAGTACAGGGTCTGCTGAATTGAAGGAACAGTCTAATTAATGCAGAATGTGAACTGAAAGTAAACTGAAGATAAAACTAATGGATAGTAGCAGAACAGCGGGAACTTTAACGCGAGGACTGGTGATCATGAAGTAGATAAAGTTGAGGAATTTAGCTACCTAGGTAGCAAAATAACACGTGACGGATGGAGCAAGGAGGACATAAGAAGCAGACTAGCAAAAAGTCATTGCTGGCTAATAGAAGCGCGATGTAGGCTTTTATTGAGGAAGAAATGTCTGAGAATTTACGTTTGGGCGCACTGTTATGGTGAAACGTGGAAGTGAAATATGGACTGTGGGAAAACCGGAATATAAGGGAATCGAAGCGTTCTAGGTGTAGTGCTACATAAGAGTGTTGAAAAGTAGGTGGTCTGATAAGATAAGGAATGGGGATGTTCCCTGAAGAATCGGCTAGCGAATGGATATATGTAAGGCATACACACAAAGAAAGAACAGAATGGTAGGCCATCTGTTAAGACATCACGGAATTACTTCCATGGTACTAGAGGGTAGAAACTGTAGAGGAAGACAGAGATTGGAATACATGCAACAAATAATTGAGGACGTAGGTTTGAGATGAAGTTGGCACAGGAATAAACATTCGTGGTGGCCCGCATCAAATAAGTCTGGAGACTGATGACTTAAAAACAGAAAAGAAATTGTTTTACCACTGCATCATCTTGTTCGGTGCCACTGTTATAATAACTTGCCTGTAACGTATTAGGAATGTTACAGGAATTTGTTGCTTTCAGTTGGTTTATTCAGTAACTTATAACAAACGTTCTTAGTGTAGTCACTTGTACCATGATGAAGTTCCTTATGCTCAGGTTGGATAGAGCTAAATTTCCTAGGGTAAATGTAGGAAACAAAAACTATTGTGTTAAAAGTAGCAACGGAGTCCGTTTTTTAGGGGGTGGGGAGGAGGGAAAAATATTTTTATATTTTTCTGTTAGGCTCTCCATGTACCATATACGTACGTTGTGATAAGGTAACTAATGTTGTTAATATCTGGTTCTGTTGTCTTGTGTGCTGCAAAGGCAGAGGCATAATTAGAATCAAAGAATTAAGAATGATTATCAGTATCGATTTTAGAGAAAGCAGGAACTCTTCTACCAAGCGTTATACGTTGTGTGAAAGGCAAATGTAGTTCCATGGTAGTTCACATCCAAATGTCACACTATTGTTGTTTGGTAGAACATTCTATATCATGACAACAAAAGGAATATGCGATCGATTCACTGGTGTCTACCCACACATATATCGATTACACTACAAGTACGCGATGGGTTAATATATTCCAAAGTGTTGCTCCAAAAGTCTCTAACGAACATGGTCACGGTTGTATACGTAGCACACCTTAATTTCTTTCTTTGGTACACGTAAACGCTTAAATGTATAATGATATTGTGGAAGTAGGGAAATGATAACAGTCCAGCGTGAAAAAGAAAGTACAGAGGGTGGGTGCAGCTGAGTGGATTGTTGTCGCTGTGGCCTCTACAGCGGCCGAAGCAAACAGTAGATGAAGCGGCGGGAGTGGCGATGTCGACCAGGACACAAAGGGAATCTGGAGTGGAGTGGAGGCACACGTGCGGACCGGGGTTAGTGTAGCGAGCCCCGCTAAAGGCTTCAAACGGCCGCCTGCACAAAGCTTTGCGGCCGACTCGCCTTCTTGGCTCTCACTCCAGATTAGCGCAGGACGCAGAGGTGGTGAACGAATGGCCGCAAAGAGATGTCAGCTCTTTGAACGAGCTCTCATTTGAGGAAAAATTCTACTGTGTGAACTAAGTGGGTACACTGGTTCGTGGCTCCACGGTGTACGTCAGCGTGTTACGTGTGTATCGTTACACGTCGTCTTTTCAAAGTGTTGGGCACTTCGGGCTTCAGCTGTTCATCGGAAAGTTCACGTCACTAGACTTCCGTAACAATATTTCCGGCAAATTTTCTAAACAATCTATTGAATTATGCTACGTGGAATCAGACCATACATCAGAGAATATTTAAATACGTATCACAGATGTCTGAAAAGCGCCATATTTCATCCACATACGAGAATCGGATGAACAAGTCTTTCCTTACAAGCAGTTTCGAGAATCTGAACGTCATAAGTTGAGATTTCGTAATTTTGTCACCCTACGTTATTACAGCGATACCAAATGAAATAAACGAGATAGTATGTCTCTGTCATCAATCGAAATACATTATATTACCATTGCTAATAAGGACTAATGCAATCAGTCGTCGTCTGCTGTTTGTACCGACTCAAACGTCACTGCTATTTTGATGCATCTGAACTCCTCGCATTCCGCTGCCTCTAGCGCTGTTGGGTGACGATGTCGGTGTCGCTAGAGTCAGTGCGAGTGTGGCGCTTCTTAAATGCCGCCACTTGCCGCCTCTTGCGGACTGACAATACGAATTTTCTTCCACCACGATCCTGGAACTGGCAGCGAGTATCGACGAAATCCAGCTATCTGGACCCGTGACTGGATATGTTTCTTTTGCTGGATAGATATCACCAACGTTAGCGCCTACCGTCGGGTGATCCAGTGTGGTAATGGTTACCTCTTCGGAGTTGTGAAACCTGGTTTACCTGGTCGCAAGCCCAGGAATGCTTGGTGGCTCTGGCCGTGATTGAGGAAGCCGGGAAGCCATTGGTGTGCCAGGCTAAGCCAATTTAGCTGTATTAATTTGTGACTACTGTGGTTCAAGCCATTCAGGTTGCTGTATTTATTTCAAACTCAGTTCTGGTACAAGTTACAGTATGTGTACCCAGTTAATTAATTGTTGGGCAAGATAAACAAGAGTTTAGTTGAAGGGTGGTTAGGACTGGTAGCCCAGAAAACAAATTTAAAATTCTCATAAGACATTTATTTTAACCCAGAGACGTGTTGCAAGGAAATTTTACGTGTTACAATAACCACACAGTGCAACACATAAAATTACATTCCTTTTGTAAAATTAAAAAAAGGGATGATAATAACTTTACTTTTATTTACACCAAATCTGATGTGATGGCCCGAAGGAAAAAGCCTAACTTCTTGTAACTTAACTTGAATCTTAAGCGACTCAAAGTTTATACTGAGTGAATTAAAATGCAAAAAATAATTTGACTGAATCGAAGCAGTCATCTAACGTGAATGCAAGGATTACTGCTAACAAACTAACATCTCAAAAATGTAAGCTACGTGTTTTGCAACATGGAAATTCTGCGAGTGATATATCTTTTCAGATGAAAATAATGGTAGGTAAATCACTCTCGACAGAGCTTATACAAATACATTCTTCCGCCACCACACGAACAGGCGGTACACAATACAGGAAGTACCAGAGAAACACAAACAATAGTGAGAACCGCTCTTGACACGAGAACACTCAACTACGATAAAAAATATGCAGTCGAGTTCTCCGTGACATAGCAATTGAGAACAATTAGCAATAATGTTAGCTCAGTCACTGTAGTTAGTACAATTACGTGAAATGTAGAGTGGATTATTAAAAGAAGCTCTTCAACGGGCAATAGATCATGACCAGAAAACATAATTGAGTGTTCTGTAAGCGTAGGTTGAGTTTGTGTCAGATTAAACAATAATATCAGCAGCTCACAGAGAAGGACCGGATCACAGCTGTAACAACGGGAGGCATGTTGCTATAATCGTAGCACGACCAGGAGCCAACTAGATATCAGAGGACACAGTGTTCAATGTTTTCAACCGCTAACCTTCACAAGTAACAACGACCGGCGAGCTGTCGCTCTGATACAACTGTAGTCCTGACGTTTAACATGGTCCTTATGCCAGCAACGCATTAGCTTCAGAACGAGTAGGATCACGTATAGCACAAAACAAAATTTCTTCTCAAAAGTGCACATCGATGTAGTGCCCTACAACCAGTGGTCACTGGTTGCGCAAGCGCTGCTGTGTCTAGCCTTACTGACTGTTAGAGCCTCCTCTTGGCGGAAAAGTCACACATTTCTCCCGTAGGCTCGCCCACCCTGCACTCCTGCGGTCAGAGACAAAGCTCGCTAGGATTGGGATCCAAAGGTCTTTTTGTACAATGAGGTCGGTTACTTTGCTTCAATGGGATCTATCTGAGCCGACGATTGCACAGTATGTTATAATAACTGTTTTCATAAATGTGTGTGGTAGTTGTCTATATGAAAAGAAAATATTTTTTATCTCCCTAAGGTTTAATATCACTCACGTCACAGCAATGGTTTTCCATTCACGGATAATGAGGGACCTGCAAATTTGATTTATTTCATCTGGTTTATTATGATACCTTTCATAAATTATTGTTACTGAATTTTATAACTGCTGAAGAATTGATGGAGGTACATCCATGTTACTGGCCATTTTAGATTGACTGAATAGCGGTACTGAATATTGTTGTGTTCTTCAACGGGAGTTTTTTAAATAAAAGTGTTGTGTGGTTGATGTGCTAATGATAAGGGTTGGAGGGCGCAAGACAGCCAGGCTTTTATTGCCAGAACGTCTATTGAATAAAAGTATCACCCTGATCTCAACTTACCTCTTATACTCACATATCCCGTATGACTGTCATAATTAAGTTCAAACTTTACATGTTGAGGAGCTGTACACAACGACTGACAACATATTCAGTTCGTACAAATCTCTTTGCCGCTGGACAACGTCTCTGGTCTTTGAGTATATGTGGCCAAATGCACAGTGGCATGGCCAACGGTTTTACTCTTTCTTTTAATGTTCTGTCGCGAATGTTGTAGCTTTATTCCTTTGGCTCAATCGGAAGGCGCCCGAATATACAGCCGAAATACCAGTTCAAGAAATGGAGTTTTGTGCGTGTGCACACCCGAAACCCAATAGATAGCATCACAGACGTGTTTTGAGACAAAATAAGACTTTTTGTCTGTGGCAATATACTTTCAGTTGTATTTAGGCTTTACATACCGGCGCAGTCGATGTGTTTTGTCAACTGAGAATCACAACGAATTGCGCGCGGTAGGCTTTCCTACTACGAGTACATGTGACCTGTAAGCAAGCCTTGGGCAAATTTCAAAAACATTTGTGACTGAATTCATCAGGGCTGTCATTCCAGGCGACAACTACCGAAGTTGAACTTAACGACGCTGATATGTTGGTATCATGGTAAAAATGATTTACCATATCAACATCGTGAAGGATATTTACCATGCTACCAACCACATGGAGCAGGGCAGCCGTAGATAATGGGCTCCAGTAGATTAATGTAACAACATACAATAAGTATTTTTATGTTCCAGAGGTCTCCACATAGAAAATTAAGCACAATCTTTTAAGAAAAGATATTCCAGTTAATTTAATAAAGTTTAAGCCAAGTTCTCTGAACCAACCAACAACTGAAATTATTTTAAAAAAAGTATAATAAAGACATATAGTAAAGTTCACAGTTTTTAACCACGAAATTACAGTATCAAAGTAGTTTTAAAACCAATAAAAGATTAAAGTAACACACTTCCATTAAATCTGGAAGTACTTGGTTACTGCCAAGATTGATAGATGGAGAGGTTTCAAAAGCAATAACAATACAGTATCAGCTCCTCTGTACCAAGGACACCAATTCAATAAACATAGTAAGAACGGCTCTGTACAGTTGGTGTGTGTGCCTTGCCTGTTATGAGTACCAGTAGCACCAAAGAGCCCCTTGACTACAACATACAAAAAGGAAATTTACCCACATGCTGTGAAATCACGTATCCATGTACAGTTAGCAATGGTAACGCAAGTAACCATCTGACACCGCTGTCGCAAGTGTATAGGGAATGTTGGACGAGGATGGAAACTGTCAGGATGCGCCATATAAAAACTCGTCCGAGTTTCAAGTGATTTATTATTTCCAGCTACAGTGCCCCCATTTCTCTCGGTCTGCGTCACTAGGTCTCGCAGTGATGAGGACGCAACTTCGCTGTCTTGAAAAAGGCTTGGCGCATAATGGCTGCCTCAGCGACCTGTGCAATGGCCTGCTGTTTGTCGGCCTTGTACGGCCGTGATGTTGTGTCGACGTCTGGATGCGTCTGCAGTTGACTCAGTGGTCTTCGCTTCTATTGCTTCAGTGCCGCCCTTTGGGAGCTGCAAGGCGGCCACAGCGTGATTCCTTGGCAGTGTGGCTAAGATCACGGTGACAACAAGCGCCTGCCATCCGGCATCCAAATATGCGGACCTCAACTCAGGATGCCTCCGGCGTATGTTGGGAGCCAACAGGTCTGCCTGCAGTAGCGAGCTGTGGTATGGCCCGCTGCTGGCTGGCTGTGGACCTCAGAGTGTCGAACCAGCGACGTGCCATGGACTGGAACGCTGGCACCCCATCTGCTGCTGCGTGTAGCCAGTGGTGCGACACGCCCCACCATCCAGGAGAGCTTTCACACTTGAATGCTTTGTTAGTGAACTGGCGCCTATTTGTAAGCGGCTGTGTACTTCTGTTTTGTTAACGCGCCATATTGAGTCATGTACTCATAACCCCCGGTTTGGGCCAGTGGGCCCCTTCTGTGTGTAGCTTGCGCCATACAAATCACTACATTTACTCTTTTCAGTGTGTCCACAGCCCTGTGTCCTCCATTCTACTTCTCAACCGCTGGTAGCTTAACTTACTGTCAACAGCCTCATGTCTGACTTTAACTTGTGCACTCCAAGATATTGGACCAAAGCTAACCTTTTCCCATCTTAAATGGTGGTGTCGCTACATTATTCCCCCTTTGGAAAGACCCGGTCCCTGGTTTGACCTCTAACTACTCTTAAACTTGTTGGGGTCGGCATGTACTTATGACATATTTCCTAGTACTATTAGAAGACTTAGATGTGGTCTAGTAGTCATAAAAAACATGACATGAGACTAAACGTAAAAATTCCTTTCTGCATGACCACTCCACTTAACGCGTGATCAACCACTTACCTACCTGTCTTGTGCCCTCGGTATTCAGTCCACTAGGATTTGGACTACCGTCAGTTCCCTCTTGGAAATGGCTCTCCGCCTGATCAGA
This sequence comes from Schistocerca cancellata, assembly GCF_023864275.1. Taxonomy (NCBI): domain Eukaryota; kingdom Metazoa; phylum Arthropoda; class Insecta; order Orthoptera; family Acrididae; genus Schistocerca; species Schistocerca cancellata. Next base: position 224,657,093 of record NC_064628.1, read on the forward strand.
ATGAAAACAACATGCATCAAAGTTAAGGCTGCGATGGCACTTCGTACAGAGGTGCTCAAAATTATCGTAGCCTTTCCCTGTATTGAGCGACGTTCTGCCCAAACTGTTCAGCTGATACGCACCTGGCTTACGAATCTCAACAGACCTGACCCCAGGGTCTGATTTAACAAGGTCACATTCTGCCTTGGCAAAAACTCTAAAGTTGCTTCTGGCCAGTACAGCTGTGGCTGTGTAACATTTAACTGCGTGACTCCTGAAATTGATGCTGGCAGATGGAAGGTTGGTCCTATTATGTTACTCGCAGTTACATTGATTAAAATTCCGCTCCCCTCGAGCTTTATACGTTTCGCTTCTGCAAATGCTCTCTGCTCAAAACAACTTCCTACTATTATTAAATTTTTTCAAGTTTTACTTCTACAAACTTGCTCAACACTCCCCGCTTCACTGGATACGGGTGGATTGTGTATCATTGAAACCTTGCATTTTTCCTCATAACTGGGAACTGGATCAAAATACACACTCGTGCACAGTTGGTCGTTACCTTTACTGCCCGCCACGAATTCCTTTCCTGCGCTAACCTCTTCATCTCAGAGTAGCACTTGCAACCTACGTCCTCAGCTATTTGCTTGACGTATTCCAATCTCTGTCTTCCTCTGCAGTTTTAGCCCTCTACAGCTCCCTCTAGTACCATGGAAGTCATTCCCTCATGTCTTAGCAGATGTCCTATCATCTTGTCCCTTCTCCTTATCAGTGTTTTCCACATATTCCTTTCCTCTCCGATTGTGCGTAGAACCTCCTCATTCCTTACCTTATCAGGCCACCTAATTTTCTACATTCGTCTATAGCACCACATCTCAAATGCTTCGATTCTCTTCTGTTCCGGATTTCCCACAGTCCATGTTTCACTACCATACAATGCTGTACTCCAGGCGTACATCCTCAGAAATTTCTTCCTCAAATTAAGGCCGGTATTTGATATTAGTAGACTTCTCTTGGCCAGAAATGCCTTTTTTTCCATAGCGAGTCTGCTTTTGATGTCCTCCTTGCTCCGTCCGTCATTGGTTATTTTACTGCCTAGGTACCAGAATTCCTTAACTTCATTGACTTCGTGACCATCAATCCTGATGTTAAGTTTCTCGCTGTTCTCATTTCTACTACTTCTCATTACCTTCGTCTTTCTCCGATTTACTCTCAAACCATACTGTGTAGTCATTAGACTGTTCATTCCGTTCAGCAGATCATTTAATTCTTCTTCACTTTCACTCAGGATAGCAATGTCATCAGCGAATCGTATCATTGATATCCTTTCACCTTGTATTTTAACTCCACTCCTAAACCTTTCTTTTATTTCCATCATTGCTTCCTCGATGTACAGATTGAAGAGTAGGGGGAAAGGCTACAGCCTTGTCTTACACCCTTCTTAATACAAGCACTTCGTTCTTGATCGTCCACTCTTATTATTCCCTCTTGGTTGTTGTACATATTGTATATGACCCGACTCTCGCTGTAGCTTACCCCTACTTTTTTCAGAATCTCGAACAGCTTGCACCATTTTATTTTGTCGAACGCTTTTTCCAGGTCGACAAATCCTATGAAAGTGTCTTGATTTTTCTTTAGCCTTGCTTGCAGTATTGGCCGTAACGTCAGAAATGCCTCTCTCGTCCCTTTACTTTTCCTAAAGCCAAACTGATCGACACCTAGCGCATTCTCAATTTTCTTTTCCATTCTCCTGTATATTATTCTTGTAAGCAACTTCGATGCATGAGCTATTAAGCTGATTGTACGATAATTCTCGCACTTGTCAGCTCTTGCCGTCTTCGGAATTGTGTGGATGATGCCTTTCCGAAAGTCAGATGGTACATCGCCAGACTCATATATTCTACACACCAACGTGAATAGTCGTTTTGTTGCCACTTCCCCCAATGATTTTAGAAACTCTGATGGAATGATATCTATCCCTTCTGCCTTATTTGACCGTAAGTCCTCCAAAGCTCTTTTAAATTCCGATTCTAATACTGGATCCCCTATCTCTTCTAAATCGACTCCTGTTTCTTCTTCTATCACATCAGACAAATCTGCACCCTCGTAGATGCTTTCAATGTATTCTTTCCACCTTTCTGCTCTCTCCTCTGCATTTAACAGTGGAATTCCCGTTGCACTCTTAATGTTACCACCGTTGCCTTTTATGTCACCAAAGGTTGTTTCGACTTTCCTGTATGCTGAGTCTGTCCTTCCGACAATCATATATTTTTCGATGTCTTCAGATTTTTCCTGCACCCATTTCGTCTTAGCTTCCCTGCACTTCCTATTTATTTCATTCCTCAGCGACTAGTGTTTCTGTATTCCTGATTTTCCCGGAACATGTTTGTACTTCCTCCTTTCATCAATCAACTGAAGTATTTCCTCTGTTACCCATGGTTTCTTCGCAGCTACCTTCTTTGTACCTATGTTTCCCTTCCCAACTTTTGTGATGGCCCTTTTTAGAGATGTCCATTCCTCTTCAACTGTACTGCTTACTGCGCTATTCCTTAAAGCTGTATCTATAGCGTTAGTGAACTTCAAACGTATCTCGTCATTCCTTCGTACTTCCGTATCCCACTTCTTTGAGTATTGATTCTTCCTGACTAATGTCTTGAACTTCAGCCTACTCTTCATCACTACTATATTCTGATCTGAGTCTATATCTGCTCCTGGGTACGCCTTACAATCCAGTATCTGATTTCGGAATCTCTGTCTGACAATGATGTAATCTAATTGAAATCTTCCCGTATCTCCCGGCCTTTTCCAAGTATACCTCCTCCACTTGTGATTCTTGAACAGGGTATTCGCTATTACTAGCTGAAACTTGTTACAGAACTCAATTAGTCTTTCTCCTATTTCATTCCTTGTCCCAAGCCCATTTTCTCCTGTAACCTTTTCTTCTACTCCTTCCCCTACAACTGCATTCCAGTCGCCCATGACTATTAGATTTTCGTCCCCCTTTACATACTGCATAACCCTTTCAATATCCTCATACACTTTCTCTATCTGTTCATCTTCAGCTTGCGACGTCGGCATGTATACCTGAACTATCGTTGTCGGTGTTGGTCTGCTGTCGATTCTGATTAGAACAACGCGGTCACTGAACTGTTTACAGTAACACACCCTCTGCCCTACCTTCCTATTCATAACGAATCCTACATCTGTTATACCATTTCCTGCTACTGTTGATATTTCCCGATACTCATCTGACCAGAAATCCTGGTCTTCCTTCCACTTCACTTCACTGACCCCTACTTTATCTAGATTGAGCCTTTGCATTTCCCTTTTCAGATTTTCTAGTATCCCTACCTCATTCAAGCTTCTGACATTCCACGCCCCGGCTCGTAGAACGTTATCCTTTCGTAGATTATTGAATCTTTTTCTCATGGTAACCTCCCCCTTGGCAGTCCCATCCAGGAGATCCGAAAGTGGGACTATTCCGGAATCTTTTGCCAATGGAGAGATCATCATTACACTTCTTCAATTACAGGCCACATGTCCTGTGGATACACTTCTTCAATTACAGGCCACATGTCCTGTGGATACACGGTACGTGTCTTTAATGCAGTGGTTTCCATTGCCTTCTGCATCCTCATGTCGTTGATCATTGCTGATTCTTCCGCCTTTAGGGGCAATTTCCCACCCATAGGACAAACGAGTGCCCTGAACCTATATCCGCTCCTCCTCCCTCTTTGACAAGGCCGTTGGCGGATTGAGGCTGACTTCTTATGCCGGAAGTCTTCCGCCGCCAATGCTGATTATTTATCAAAATTTAGACAGTGGCGGGGATTGAACCCGGGACCGAAGACGTTTTGATCATGAATCAAAGACGATACCCCTAGACCATGGGTACGGGTAGAAAAATGGGAGATTTCGCTCGCTGGTCTCCATTATTAGATATAACGCTGATGGTAGTTCCTTCTGCACCTTGCGCAACCCGCGTAAATGTTGGTCCAGCGGTAAGAAGTCGGTACATATCTGGCCTCGCAAATCCTGATGCTGTGATTCTTGCAGATTCTTTATCACTCCCTGTGCATCCCACACACTGTCAGCTATCCCCTGCAGAAGTGTATTTAACACCACCCGGCTATCTAGGGCTTCCAGACTCCTCCGTAAGGTTCTCAGGTTACTATTTATTACGTCTTCTGGCGCCTTAGCGTACTCCACTACCTGCCCTGCTAATGAACGGAGTAACTGTGAGATATTCAGGACTTCCCCTTCCAATGTCCCTATCTGTGTTGTGTGCCAAGCTTCCGGTGCTCTATCCCCCTCTGCAAGTTGCCTCACTGCTTCCACCGTGTTGTTCATCTCCTTCATATCACTTTCGTCCACGGTTCCAAAGTCTGTTTTCAATATTTTCCCCCCTGCGTTCAACCACTCTCGTTTCCATCTTACCCGTGGCACCACTTCATCCATCCGTGCTGGCCAGGCTGAGCGAGCGGTTGTAGGCGCTACAGTGTGGAACCGCGCGGCTGCTACGGTTGCAGGTGTGAATCCTGCCTTGGGCATGGATGTGTGTGAGGTCCTTAGGTTAGTTAGGTTTAAGTAGTTCTAAGTTCTAGAGGACTGATGACCACAGTAGTTAAGTCCCATAGTGCTCAGAGCCATCCATTCATCCTTCCTGCTTCCGTAGCATCTCATAAGCCTCATGCAATTTATTACAATCCCCGGCTACTTCCTTCAGCATTCCCTTACCCTCTCCACATTGCCTAAGCTCCTCAAACACATCCTAAAGCCTCCTTACTCCACTCCACATTTCTCATACGTTCCATATCAACCTTAATGCCCAGTCCTTCCTCGAGTACAGCACACCTCCACCCAGGTGCTGCACCCACAAGGCGTCCACCCCGATGATGAAGTGATGGATTACCACCAACACTCTCCTTCTCAGTGACCTGAAGAGAGGGATCGCCTTCACTGTTCCTCCCTCTTCAGAAAGACTGCTGTCCCTAGCAGGCTCACAATACTCGAAAACACACGCCTACTCAACTTGAATAATTATCTGTTAGAATGTTGCTAGGTACGATCGAGGCTGTCGTGTGTGAAATGCAGTGAAGTGTACTGTTGTGGAGGAAATATGGGGCTCGCAATAGCTGTAGCACACAATACCGTAATCTGCGATGACTGCTGTCAGCGCTGCTCGCTGCTGACAAATTAGATAACTCTCCTTCTATCTGGATTGACCTTCTCTAATCAAACTCTCCCTACGCCTTGATGAAGTCAAGGACTCCTATTCGCCCCTAGTCTAACTATTGGCGTGGTACACCTGTCAGATAACCAGTCCACCGCTATTCCACTCAAAATTTCGCTCACAGGCATTTAACTGTAACTCTATCCGTTCACACCACACAAGTGTGTCAGCCAACACAGCCAACACAGTGAACAACGCTTAATCACAAGGACTTGATATAGAGTCGCACTTCGATTCGCTCTCGACAGAGGTGCTCTCCCAGTGGAGTACTGAGGAAAGACTTGTTCCTCACTGTTTGAGTACACGTATGTGCGCGCACGCTCTCGTTACGTGTTCTCGCTCCAAGAGCGACAACGGAACGGCCCCTCTCCACACCAGACGTGAAGGGGCATATCTTTCGGTCTCTTCCATTACTCCTTCAGCTCAAAGCGTCAGAAATATCGTCTGTCAATCAGTATTGCTCTTCTCAAATGGGAGAATGACGTTTCGTTTAAGGCGACCAATCTGGAAACCTGCAATATTGGCATTTGGAGTTTGCTGTCTCCCTGTGAAAATCTCTGAAACTGCATGCTATGTGTAAAGAATGCATAGGCTGGGCGCTCCCACACAATGTAGCGGAATTTGCTTTTAAGCCGAACACGCAGTCGTTCCCCCTTTTTACTCGGACCAACGCTGTCTGCTCTACGGGCGGTAACCGGCCAACATACATAGGCTGAGTCGTCCTCTGAAGGGACCGGCCCCCTGGCCTGCAGTTTGCGTCTCCTGAACTAAAAGCAAGCCCCTGCGACTGTCATGTCTTGAATGTGTGTGTGTACACCAGCCTCGAGTATTTCAATCTCGGTGCACATTGGCGATTTACTAGTTATTTGCATATCGTTTTCATGAGTTCATACAACATCGACTTTATGTTATCGAGTTTGGGTTCGAATGAAGCGTCTTGATGTGCGGAATATGATTGAGAGGGCGGAAGATGTAAGCAATGAAGGTCAGGAGGCCACGACGTCTTACAACACATAACAAGAAAGAAAAAGCTACAAATACTTCACTATTTTCTGGATCGCAAAGCATATGGTACATCATGCTGTACTTTATCTTCCTGGTTTTCTCTACACTGAACACCTATCTTTACTCTCTCTTTCTTCCTCTTCCCTTCCTGTGACATATCTGGAATCACATCGGACAACCCTTAAATGGCTGTAACCGCCCAATGTGTACTATTGTTGTTCTAGTGGGTAGCAGAAGCTTAATATTAACGGAGGATGTGGTTTCAACTACTTGGTATGGCCCTTGATCCCTCGTGACGAACTTGTTCATTTTCTGTTTTGGCATATATGGGCTGGACAGCCTTACCCATTGCCCTACTCTATACTGCAGTAAACTTCCTTTCCAGTTCACTACGTCTTCCTGCATTTCCAAAGCCTTCTTATTCGCCTTTTGTACCCATTTTCAAACATGCCGAATTGTTCTCGCGATTTTACGTACAGATTCACCGGTCCTTCCTTTCTGTAGCTTCACTAAATCAAACAGTGATGGCATTTTCGCCCTTACACTACCTCATACAGAGACAAACCGTTATTGGTATGGACTTTTGCATTGTATGTGCATGCAATATGCTTCAAATATTCGTCCCACTAACGGTGATGAGAATCCACATAAAAACCCAGAATCTTCCCGATTGTTCTGTGTACCCGTTCTGTCCTTCCATTCACCTGTGGATGCATCACGCTCGTCTTCAACTTCTTTACATTCAACATTTACACAGTTCCTTCGATGCATCCTGCTCGTCCTCAACTTCTTTACATTCAACAGTTACACAGTTCCTTCATTAAATCTGACATAAAGTTGGTCAGTAATTATTGTATCCGGTGCACCAAACTTCAAAATCCAGTTGTTTATTAATGCTTGTGCGTCCATTGCTGCCTGTTGATTTGGCATAGCCACCATCTCCACATACCTCGAAAAATGGTCTATTATTGTCAGAACGAATCTGTTCCTCAATGGTGTTCGAATGAAAGGTCCTAAGGCATCAGTTTGCAGCACTGAAAATTGACATCTCGCTTCCGGCAATCATTGTAGCTGTATCTCTTTCTGACGCAAATCTGCTCTCTACACACATGGTATACAATTCTTGACATTCTGATCCACATCCTCTTTCCTTCCTCTTCACCAATACCTCTTCGCCACTCTCCTATTCGTCGCTCTACACCAGCCATGACCAGATAACAGGTGATCATGTGCTTCTTTGTCAGTGTCCTGCAATTCTTGCCATACTGCTAGGTCATAAGTTATGACTTCTACTTTCACCACCTTTCTACTCAGTGCATCCACATTACCACACTTCTTCCCAGGCTTGTGCCCCACCTTGTAGTCAAATTCACTAAGCCTCACAGCCCACCTAGCGAGTCTAGTGGTCGGATCCTTCAACCCCAACATCCATTCAATGCTGCATGACCTGTCACTACCCAAAATCTTCTCCCATATAAATAACATTTAAAATATGTGATTCGGTAGATTACGCTAAGCATCTCCCTCTGTTGTTGAGTAATTCCTCTCTGCTGCATTCAACTGCCTAGATGCATAGGCTACAGGATGTTCTTTCCCATCAATTTCCTGACTAAGAACCCACCCCAATGTTTGATTCGATGCATCGCACGCTAGAATAAATTCCTTTTCAAAATCTGGAACCACAAGAAGTGGACTTGACCTTAACACTTCTTTCAGTTTGTCAAACACTTTCTGACACTCTTCTCTCCGCTCAAATTTCACACCGTTCCATAACAATCGTGTCAACGGCTGTGCTAATCTGCAAAACCCTTCACGAACTTCCGACAGAAATGGCAAATTCCGATGAATGACTACACTTCCTTAATTGTTTTCACTGTGCGGCTGGTCCCGGCGGAGGTTCGAGTCCTCCCTCGGGCATGGGTGTGTGTTTTTGTCCTTAGAATAATTTAGGTAAAGTAGTGTGTAGGCTTAGGGACTGATGACTTTAGCAGTTAAATCCTGTAAGATTTCACACACATTTTAACATTTTTTTGAACTGTTTTCGGTTCCTGACAACCCTTTACAGCTTGTACCAACATCGGATCTGTTCACACTCTGGCCTTACTGATTATATGACCTTAATATTTCACTTATTCCAAAGCAAAAGATACTTCTCCATGCTCAAAGTCAGACGAGCTGCTCGTAACCTGATAAAGATTTCCCTTAACCGCGGTCTATGCTACTCCATACTACTTGAAAACACTATAATGTCATCCAAATAGAAAACACACTGCCATGGTTTCAAACACCTCAGCACACTGTCTAGCAACCTCTGAAATGTCGCTGGAGCGCTTTCCAAACCGAATGGCAGTCTGATGTACTGTTAATGGCCTCGGAGAGTAGAGAAAGTATATTTTGGACTATCTTCTGAAGGCATATCTAACTGAAGATAACCAGTTGTCTAATCCATCGCAGAAAAGTACTGGCACTTTCCTGAGTGATCCAAAGTCTGCGATATGTTTTGAAAGGGGTATTCATCCCTTACGGTCTTATTATTGAGGTATCGGTAGTCACAACAGAACAGTTCCATCCATAGATTATTTTAGGCACAACAACTATGCCTGCTCCCCAGAAACTATTCCTATGCTCTGTAATACCGTCCACAAGTGGTTGATCAATGAAATCCTCCACAATCGGCTGCAAATACCTCAGTATTCTGTTTGGCTTAGGGTAAACAGGTGCTTCGTGCCCTGTTGGTATCCTATGTTGAACTAATGGAGTTGCTGTTAACGGCCCTTCCAGATACAACCAATTCTTAAATTCCCACAACATTGTTGCAAGTCCTCTTTTTCTTCTCCATTCAAATGCTTAACTTTCTAGCAACGCAGATCTATCGGCAGTTAGTGGTTGATCGCTATGCCTACCTGTCGAACACCATTCTTCTTGATCTGGTACTTCCAAATTCGCTACTAAAAGTCCTTTTCTCGAATTCAGCGCTAAAGTTATCCCCGTTCACGGGGACTACTCGCCCGTCCTTTCCCTCTTGTATGCATACGACAATACGTTTCAGAAAACAATCTAATGGATCCAAAAATTCATTATCCTCCAATGGTTCAATAACACATACTATACCCACAGGTAGATTTGACTCTGCACTTCCCAAAGCAACTTCCCAGTGCCACTAGACACACACATTCATGCAAATTAAGCCTTAATGTTAATGTATGCGGTTCACTTGGTTTGTTCATTATGTTGAATGCCCCTCTTGGCAGTTCTGCATCGACAACAGTTTCCCCTAGCTGAAATAACATTCCACCAGGTTCCACAGTTCGTTATCCAAGGTCACTTTTGGCATGATGTTGATGCAAGAAATATACTCCTAGGAACTCCTAGGATCATGTCATAGCCCTTGATTACCCATGATACTACCTCCATACATGCACTAAATTGGTCTTTCCCTACGCGAATGTCGACTGTCGCTGACCCAAAAAGTGTCACCTCTTTATCCTCCCTCCACGCAACCTATAACATGGTGGGACTATCTTCCTTCTTCCCATTAAAATCTTAGTAGCCACTGACATTTGCATCCCTATGTCCAACAAAATCTTAAGCTTTTTAGTACATATTGATCCTACCACTGAACATTCCACCTCTGCACACGTCTTTGTAGCACTGAAATTAGATGGGAGCTCCCTAAGGGGGGTCTTGGGCTGCCTCTGCAGTTTATTGATTGTCCTCCTTTATAAACTCCACTTCTCCATTCTATATGCTGCTGATTTCCACCACTCCCTCTATTCCTTGGCGACTGGGTTCATTGCCCCTGCACACGTCCCAAACGACCACGCTTAAAACATTTTATTCCTACTGTAAACACTACTTGTTTGTCACATACCCCCATTGCCATGTATATTTCCTCATATTGGATTGCCAACTGAATGGCTGAACACAAATGTTTCGGAGTCCCTTCATGCACTTTCCGCGAAATATGCGCCGGTAACCTGCTAAAAAATACATCAAGTGCCCTTTGCTTGGCCTCCTGCAACAGAACGCCAATGGCTTCATCACTCTGACCCGACCATGAGTATACACGTTAATTTGTCTTATCCCATCCGCAAACTTCTCTACTGTCTCCCCATGCCTCTCTGTCATTGAACTCAGCCTCTCCCTGAAGTACCGAGCACTATTCGGTTTCTTGTACCTCTGTAAAAGCCCCTCCTTCAACTGCTTAAACTGTCCCACCTTCCTTAAGGCCACAGAACACTTACATATATCTTTGCTTCACCCATTAATCTTCTTATTTCAATTTCCAGGAGTGTATTTCTGAATGTCCTAGAACAGTTTTTAATCATTTCAGTGTAATTTTCTGCAGTAACTAGTTATCAATATTTCGCAAAGCTGCTAATGGTGAATAAAGCAGATATAAAAACATTAACTGTGCCGGAACAGTCCTATTGTTTCATGGACTATCGATTTAGGGCAACGTTAATGCACTCTGGAGATTTATCCCAAGGAGTGTGCGATTTGCCATATAATATGATCAGAGCAGATCTTAAATTATGCTTAAGCCTGTCTATGAGGCCAAATGGGCTAATCTTGCAGATTTCCGGGGCCTCAACAAAATACACTCCTGGAAATTGAAATAAGAACACCGTGAATTCATTGTCCCAGGAAGGGTAAACTTTATTGACACATTCCTGGGGTCAGATACATCACATGATCACACTGACAGAACCACAGGCACATAGACACAGGCAACAATGCATGCACAATGTCGGCACTAGTACAGTGTATATCCACCTTTCGCAGCAATGCAGGCTGCTATTCTCCCATGGAGACGATCGTAGAGATGCTGTATGTAGTCCTGTGGAACGGCTTGCCATGCCATTTCCACCTGGCGCCTCAGTTGGACCAGCGTTCGTGCTGGACGTGCAGACCGCGTGAGATGACGCTTCATCCAGTCCCAAACATGCCCAATGGGGGACAGATCCGGAGATCTTGCTGGCCAGGGTAGTTGACTTACACCTTCTAGAGCACGTTGGGTGGCACGGGATACATGCGGACGTGCATTGTCCTGTTGGAACAGCAAGTTCCCTTGCCGGTCTAGGAATGATAGAACGATGGGTTCGTTGACGGTTTGGATGTACCGTACACTATTCAGTGTCCCCTCGACGATCACCACTGGTGTACGGCCAGTGTAGGAGATCGATCCCCACATCATGATGCTGGGTGTTGGCCCTGTGTGCCTCGGTCGTATGCAGTCCTGATTGTGGCGCTCACCTGCACGGCGCCAAACACGCATACGACCATCATTGGCACCAAGGCAGAAGCGACTCTCATCGCTGAAGACGACACGTCTCCATTCGTCCCTCCATTCACGCCTGTCGCGACACCACTGGAGGCGGGCTGCACGATGTTGGGGCGTGAGCGGAAGACGGCCTAACGGTGTGCGGGACCATAGCCCAGCTTCATGGAGACGGTTGCGAATGGTCCTCGCCGATACCCCAGGAGCAACAGTGTCCCTAATTTGCTGGGAAGTGGCGTTGCGGTCCCCTACGGTACTATGTAGGATCCTAAGGTCTTGGCGTGTATCCGTGCGTCGCTGCGGTCCGGTCCCAGGTCGACGGGCACGTGCACCTTCCGCCGACCACTGGCGACAACATCGATGTACTGTGGAGACCTCACGCCCCACGTGTTGAGCAATTCGGTGGTACGTCCACCCGGCCTCCCGCATGCCCACTATACGCCCTTGCTCAAAGTCCGTCAACTGCACATACGGTTCACGTCCACGCTGTCGCGGCATGCTACCAGTGTTAAAGACTGCGATGGAGCTCCGTATGCCACGGCAAACTGGCTGACACTGACGGTGGCGGTGCACAAATGCTGCGCAGCTAGCGCCATTCGACGGCCAACACCGCGGTTCCTGGTGTGTCCGCTGTGCTGTGCGTGTGATCATTGCTTGTACAGCCCTCTCGCAGTGTCCGGAGCAAGTATGGTGGGTCTGACACACCGGTGTCAATGTGTTCTTTTTTCCATTTCCAGGAGTGTACATGTGAGGACTTGGTATAGGTCTCCAGTATGAAACATCTGTGATCAAGATAAAAGCGAAAATTCTCTAACTCAAATAAAATGACAAGAAGCTCCAACTTATATGCAAAATATTTCATTTCATGGATGGACAAGATTATAAGGAAGTAAGCTCGACGAATCTTCTCCCAGTTGTTCCTAGAACAGAATCGCATTGGACATGTCGTTTTGAAGAACAAATTCCTTCCAAAATTCTGAGATGACTAACAGGAACGTATTACTGTAATCCAGCTTCAACATTTCAAACGACGACTGTAAAAAATCTTACATTCCCTACAGAGTCGATTTAACGGCACAGCTAGATGATGAATTTTGAATCAAGCTGTTACCTTATTATCTTTTGCGGTTGCTAATGAAGTATGGCTTTAGTTGACTCTGCATTGAAATTATTTCTTTGGGCCAACACTGAATATCTAAAAAAAATCCCTGGACACATTAAATCAGTTTTAGGAGACTGTATCGCAACAGTCTTCTCCATTACATGGTCCAAAACCTGCCCTAAGTGATCAAGGTTTTCTCAAAAGTTCCAAATGTAAAATACCACATCATTCAAAATAACTTTGAACACACTGGAATTTTAAAAAGCCTGTGATCGAATCCAATAAGCGGCATGACAAAGCCAAGCCCCTTGCTAAGCCAAACTGGATTGTGGTAAATTCGAACTGATTCCAGTCAGTAGAGAAAGCTGTTGGCGGCATAGATCTTTGAGTTACAGTTATTTGATAGCAAGCCTGTTTCGAATTACTGTGCTGCAAACAACATAAAGGAATTATGGAGATCCAGTAATGGAACTCGTTCTAGTAGAACATTCTACTTCAGAATCCAATAATCTACCAAGGGTAGGGATCCCTCGCCTTCTCCTTTAGGAACTGAAAGATGGCTCCACCCTCCTACTACTGACTGATAATCTATTTCAACTCCCCTATCGTGCATGGAGAAAGATGATAAGGAGACTGTCATACTGGCACCTGGTCTGTTAATTTATCATTTTCTTACATTTTTCAGGGCTGCCACAAGTCGAACTAAGTAGATTTTATCGACTAATTTCACTGTGTAGCATCACAAGAGAATTATACGAACCTCAGTAATTTACAGTTTAAAGCATGACAGTGGAATGCATTGCCCGCAGTGACATTTACATGATAAATTGAGTCTTTTGTTGAACATGAAATTCATATGTTTTAGCAAAATTTATCAGATGCTTCCAATTGGTCCTTCTCTTTTGCCTTTGTCACCTCCCATTAACACAGAAAGGAAGCGGTCCTAGAACTATGTTCCATCTTCCAGCTAACTCTCTGAAGAACTCCAGTAACATCTCCTGCCATGCACTGTCGTATGCAAGCATGGAATCCCAGTAGGAGGAATTTGTATGTTCTGGGACACTAGGGCAATTTTATAAAAGTTAAAAAAATCTCTTGTGAGTGTGTCACTCACGATTTTCTTATTTTTCACAAAATTGTCCTAATCTCCCAGATAATACTATTTCATCCTACTATCCCTTTTACCTAATAATATAATATAATATAATAATACAATAACACGTATAATAAAGGATCATTTATTTATCATACATTTCTTACAGGTGATTATAATAGATAAATAATAAAAGTAAATATATAAAATTATTTACTTTCTCCTTTAGCAGCCATAACATTATTATGAGTTGTTGTTTTTAAATGTTTTTTGAAGGAAGATTTATTTACAGTTCTGCCACATTTACAAGTCTCTTTTATTTTATTATGTTACTTACAGCATTCCTTACAAACATATTTATGTCCACCTGTTCGATATTTATCTTTATAAATTTCTTCAATCCCTTTTTTAATCATACATTTACTACACTGTCTTAATTGTGGCTTGGCACAGCATAAGACTGCTTTAGCTTTCGCTTAGTGTTGTCCATTTAAATAAAATAAAATCAATTAGAAAAATAATTTGACATTGTGAACATAAGTAAATGTATTAGTCAACAGAAGTAAATTTTTTGCATTGTGAACTCTATATCATGAAATTCATTATTTCTATTTTTAAGTTTCTTCATTCCTTGTATGTCAGTTTCATTTGTCCTCTTTTAATTATATCAAAATCAAAATCATCAATTAATTTAGAAAATCTAATTGGTAAAATAACTTTAAAAACATTATTAAGTTATAGACAAAGTTGTTCTCAAAATCTATTATTTAAATATTCAAAGTCCATAAAATTATATAATACATTTATCTCTAGCTCATTTACTTTTCTAATTTCTTTAGAAATACTTAAATTATATAGCTTCTTGATAAAAGTAGTCTCCATTTTTATAGAAAAAATAGATTTATAAATAATAATTTTTATTAGATTTTCAATATTACCTTATGGTAATATATCTATTCTAAAACAAGTATATATTCGAAATCATATGTATCTATTCTAAAACATATATTTTATTATCAATAGGACTTAGTGCTTTTTTGTTTACTTGAATTGTATATATTTCATGTTTTTCACTTTTAATTAAATTAAACTTTCTATGTTGCTCTATTTGTTAAGCAAACAATCTTTAAAATCATCTCATCTTATTTTGTTTTTAACAACACATTTTTAATTCATTAGATTTCTTATATTGTCACCAACTTTATAAGCATACGTCTGTGGTCTTAAACCACAAAATTCTGTCATTACTTTTCCATTACATTGATGTTTCATTTTACAAACAACGTTTTTGTTTACTTGTTGAATATTATATGTATAACCTGTTGGATAATCACTTGTATCAAAAACATCAATCATTGATTCCATATCTTCATAGAAATCTTCGGTTTTAATATTGTAAATATAGATATCTGTATCTTGATAACATAATTCAATATTTTCTCTGTATTTAGGTTTCATAACTCTATAACGAAAATTATATATTAATTCTTTATATCAATCAAGTATACTTAATCCAACATAAATAGGTTTATTAAATATTATTTTAGTTTTATTCATATGAATAGCACCTACATTATCATTAAATATAGTTCTTTGTTTAAATTTTGGTTTAGGTACAGGCTTATCACATAGTTTACAATTTGAATCTAATTTTATATATTGTCTGTTTCTTACATTTTTTTAAAGCAAAAGATGTTACTGATATTTTGGAATATAAGCAAACTCATAAAGCTTTTAAACATGTTGATGAAGGTGATAAAATTTATTAGAAAATCTTAGACTGTGTAATTTGGACAATCTAACATATAACGAAAAAAACACTACATACAGTAATGAATCAGGATTATATTCACTAATTTTATCTTCTAAAAAAAAAAGAAGCTAAACAATTTAGAAAAATGGGTTACTTATGAAGTTTTACCATCAATTAGAAAACGTTGTGTTTATAAGATTAGAAAAGAGATGATGGATGCTTATCAATATCAAATAAAAAACAACGATAATTGCATACAACACCTACATGGATTGAATAAATTAACACAGAAATGATTCATTTAAAAGATGATAGAATTGAAATAAAAGCTGACACAATGAAAATTAAAGATGATCATATTCAGAATATGAGAGAAACAGTTAATATTCCTTCAGAAATAATAGGTAAGAGAAATGAAGAAACAAATAGTTTAATACCAATGTAGTCCCTAAAACGATTAATGATAACTTAAGACGAACATTCATTCTTTTAAAATTATTTGATAATGAATGTGAATATAACTATTATGTCATGAGAATACAACAAAAAATTTACAAAACAACTATATAAAACCAAAGATAGACATCCAAATTGTGAGCAAATGTTAAGATTGAATTATAATCCTAATTCAATAAATCTGTATCAAAAAATGAAAGATAATTTATGGATTGTCTGTCTTATGAACTGTTTTAATATTTTGGATAACTATACACAAAAACAATAGATTAATGATATAGTTAGTCCTAATCAAAGTGAACTACTATAAAATTACTTTATCTTTATTTACCTATCTGTAATGTGAATTACAAAACCCCACCATTAAACATAAACTTTATTATCTTTCGTTTTTAAAACTTTTTCAAATAAGTGTACATACGGATTTTTCTTTTTCTGTAATTCTTGTACATAAAAATTTCCTTTTATATCTTTTAATTCATATGTAATTGGATTAGAATGAATAACATCTTAAATTTCAAATATTTCTGTTGACCAATTAGCTATATATACTTTTTCAAAAAAGCTTTTCAGTTTACTAATTCTAACTTTATCATCTTGTTTAAACTTAGCTTGCTCATTAGCGTCAGCTGAAGGAGATTTTAGTCTGCGACTAGATATAATAGTAATTACATTTAAATTTTTGTCATTAACTTCTATTGGTTTCATTTTTATTGTACAATGTTTTGTTATATTATGTTTATCAATTAGATCTTTAACTAACTTTACCCATTTATAATATTCTTTTAAGGCAAATTTCTTCCACATTTTTCTTTTAGTGTTCCGTTAAATAGTTCAAAAGCAGATGCTTCTAATTCTGAAAAAGTTGAATAATGATTAATGTTGTATTTTTTAAAAATTCTTTAAATTATTTATTATAAAGTTCTTTACCATTATCTGTTTCTAAATTATGCGGCTTTCCATCTATAAATTTTTTCTGAATGCATTGCCTATATTTTTAGCTGTTTTATCTTTAATAGGAACAGCAAATGCATATTTTGAGAAACATCAATAACAGTCTATAAACATCTATATTGTTCATTTATTTTAGAAATACCTTTTAAATGACCTAAATCCACTTCAACTAAATCAGCATTCCATACATCATCTGTATTAAAAGAAGTAACATTTCTTCTTTTAAAATTCTTTCTCATTGGTGTATGTAGTTCAATTATTGTATTTTCATTAATATTATTTTAACTTTCACCAGCACCTACAAAATTTTTTTAACAAATTTACTCTTTTTAGATTTACAAATTCTACAAAGACATTCAATTTATTGTCTTTCATTTTTAGTTGTTACTCTATGTGGATTATGTGTATCAGTAAACTTTTTACACTTTAAACAATTAAATATTTTAATCATGCGAAATATGATTTTCCATTCATACAGATAAAAAATTTATTAAATTTTAAATTATTTCACCAAATATAATTAACTTTACACCAACAAGAACAGTTTTAACAGAATCTTTCAGTATTACACTTATAAAATTGGATTTATGTAACATTATTGATTGACTATTATTATTTAATTTATATATCAGTACAAGAAAAATCTGAAAAACTTGAACATCGATCCGAATAACTGGTCCACAATAGCAGAAGACCAAAGTCGCTGGCGATCAGTTACCTCAAATGCTCTTCAAAACTTCGAGCTGGAACGTTGAAGAATTGAGGATGACAAACGCCGGAGATGTAAACTCCTCCAGGCTCAGCCACGTCCTCCACCTTCCATCAGCTGTAATGTCTGTGGCCGCTTGTTCCACACTAGGATTCGATTGCTAAGCCATCAAGGACACTTCCACACCTGAACTGTGAGAAAGGAAATCTCAGGAGAGAAATGAAAACTCGGATACGAGTATCAGCCGATGACGACGACGATATATCTTATGAGTTACTGTTATATCAAAATCATCAAAGTTTAAAGCTCTATTTATATTTTTACCAACAACAAAAATCCTGTTAAGTATGAAACCATATTCAAAATTGAACATTTTTTGTTCACCACCTGTCATAAAAATAAATTCAAATATTTGTTTATCATATACTTTATCTTTAAGGTTACGTAACTGTTCTAAGTATGGTGTTCAATCTGTTTTTCAGAAATAATCTGAAAAAGCTTTTTCTATTCCCTTTTTTGTAAAGAAATTCTTGAAAGTGTCATAGTTATCTTGATGAGTCTGATTAATTTTTTCAATAAATTGTGTATTGTTGACATAATTATTAAATTGTGTTATAATGCTCATGTATTTTGGTTTTGTAACATATTCGTTTTATAAGTATTGTTTGTTAACTACATCATTCACATCAATTGGACGATTTACATTAGCAAGTCTTCTATATCTAAAACCAATTTAACCTTCAGTTATTTTAAAAATAGCATTAAATTCTTTTTGAACTGTTTAATTGCATTAGATATCTTTGGCTCTATTGATGATTGTAGTTGTTTAATAGTATTTTAAATATTTTCTAAATTTAATGTTGTTGTATTAACTAGTTGTTAATTTTGTTTAAAAAAATGAGACTTATTTCCCAAAATGTCCATTTATTACTTCTAAAATAACATTAAGATTATAAGTATCACATAGTAATATTAAAACGAATAAACATAAATGACCACATATGACTTCATCAAAATTCTGTATTCTTTCTGTATTGTAATATAATTCATCTTTTCCTCAATAATTAACTATTTGTTATGGTATATTACCACCAAACGAATCAAAAACAACTATTTTAAAATTATTTTTATAATAACAAATCCAACGTGTATCAGGATTATCTGATGTATCCAAATTTACTATACACATCAAATTTTAATGGCGTATTTGGTAATTCATCAATCATATTTTCACCACAAAATTTTTTTAATATTTAATTGTTTACTAAGTTCTTCTATATCAAAATTATTTAATGCATTAGGATTTTTATTAATTAGTTTTTCGAATTATTTGTTTCCTTTATCCCAGTTCCAGCTTTCTTATCCATTTCTTTCGTCTAATTTTTAATCAGATTCCTTTTTATTTATAACTGCATTTGCAATTTCTGCAGATCCACCAGTAAACAAGAAATTGTTGCTAAATAAGGTAATGCAGGTAATAATTATGGTAAAAATCTTCGTTCGGGTTGTGTTAATCCTTTACCACATTTCTTTTTTGTTAAATATTCAATAATTTTTTAACAACAGTCATAGCTAATGTATCATGTAAATATCACCAATTTTCGTTTCTTTCTTCGTTTTTTAATGTCTGTTAAAAATTGTTCAGTTGCATTTAATTGTTCATTATTTAATTGCATTTGGTTTAGTTTTGCCATTAGGTAGCAAAGTATAATCAATTGTAATGTTATTCATTTATATAGTAAAACATTTAATAAAATTTTTTTAAAATTTATAATTCCCAACCATTTTCATCAGCATTAATTCCCATACCTCATTTTCGTTTTCCATACATTATTCTTCTAACTGCTATTGCTGCAACTTTTCGCCAAATGAATCATCATCTGCAAACATTCTTTCTTTTGCAGGTAATTGAAGTTCTTCATCAGCTATATGTCTTTTTTCTAAGTCTTGATTATCTCTACAAGCAATATCACATTTTTTACAAACTTCATCTAATGGATTCATACCTTTATCACCTTTAGCTAATCTTTCTTCTAATTTTGTACCTGGACCATAATAATTATAACCTGGAAGATGCATTTCAAATGGTAATTTATTAATTAAAGTATTTACTAATCCTTTTCCATATTTATTGCTTATCCAAAATGGATGTGGAAGAATTTTTAACGATCTAATTAAATGTGGATTTCCTTTTGGATTATCAATTATAAAATCACTTAATTTATTTGTTAACATTTGTGCAATAGTCACTTTTTCATTATGATAATTCTTATTTCCAGCAAATTCTTCACTATGAATAACTGCTAATCTATCAATTAATTGTTTAACATCATTCATCCAAACATATTCAATTGATTTATCTTTATATTTTTTATCTAAACCTTCACCCATTTTTAAGGAGAACTTTGTTCTGAATCATCTTTAGTTGATCATCTTAAATTTGGAAAATAAACATCAAGAATTTCTTTTATTAAGTAATTACATTTATTATCTTTACCTGATCTTATTTTGTTTGTATTATTATTAGAATATAATGTTCCTTAATTACATAATATATCTGCATAATTTGATAAATCTACAGCATCAATCTTTTTATTTAAATCTTCCATAGTAATTTGTTTTTCAGTTGAAAGTTTCATTAATCTCTCTGTACCTTCATATGTTTTAGCACCAATTTTTAGTTTATCACCATTAAATTCCATAGGTAATTTACCAACATATTTAAACATACCAACAAACCAAATACTTCATCTTCACTATGATTAATATACTGTAACATTCTTTCATTAACATTTATCTTTTTAGTTTCATTTATGTTTTTACTTTAATTTATCATTTTATTTTCATTTTCTTTTTTGTATTTATTCAATATGTCTTAAATTTCTGATTCACTTAACGTATAATCGTATTTTCCCAGAATATCATTAGACCAATCTTTTTATGGTTTAATTGGTGATAATTCTCCAAAATTTTCTATATGATGACAAAATGGAATCCTTGGTTATTCAACTCCTCTGTTTCCTTCGATTGCTTGTAAAACATTATCACCTAAACTTTCAATACCTTGTTTTACTTTTTCAGTTGCGTTAATAACAGGTTGATCTTCCTTTTTATATTTCTCATATTCTGTTCTTGGTTGCTTTTTCCAAGGCTTAAATTGTTCTTTTAATTCTTCAGCTTTCATTCTATTTTGTTTAGCATGTTTAACAACTTCTTCATCACACTTTGCACACATTTATTATTGAAGAGAAACATTAATTATGTTTAACATTTATGTTTAACGTTTATGTTTAACAGTTATATTTAATGTCTATGTTTAATGTGTATAGTTATGTTTAACATGCATGTTTATGTTTAATGTTTATGTTTTCATTTAGGTTTAACATGCATATTAATGTTTAACATTTATGTTTATGTTTAATGTTTGTTTTTATAATAATTTATATGGCAACATGTTTTTCTTATACATTTATCATAATAATAACAACCACATGTAGCATTATCATTAGACCATGAAAAATTTGTGTAACTTGATTCTATTATTCCTGATTTTTCATATATTTTTAAGTAATGAAGAGCTTCCTTAAATTCGTTTAGATGTTCAGGTAAAACATCATCATCATGGTCTAACAGATATGTAATATCATTTTTTAAAGTGTCCATTTATTAGAGATTAAAAATCATTTAAAGTTTATAAAATGTTATATTTCACTTGTAAACTTGCTTTCATTTGGTTTCCTAGTCACGTCTATTTTGAAAAATCCAAACTCATCATTCCAACATTTACTACACATTTCTTTAAAATTATCAAACTTTAAATCTTCACCAGCAAAGTCATAGTAAATATGATTTAAATTTGTATTATCTTGACGAAATACATTTAAAAATTTTAAATTATCTCTACCTAACTGTTTTGGTATTTTTGAATAAGTTTGAGCCAATTAAAAGCAACTTCTGGGGTTGCTAGCAACGAAAACAGTGATCCCATAGTTGTGTGCAAAATGAAAAATCACTAGAAATGGAATGCAGAGTTATTCAGTCACTGCGACATATGAGTTTAAATTTAGAGGTGGTCAATCACTTTCGGGGGGGGGGGGTAGTTTGGAAAGTTGCCAGAACGCCAACAACACCAGTTTCCTTGTTTTGAGGCTCTCCTTTACTTAAAATCATTCAGTGTTATGTTATCGACTGTAAGAATTTGATTACAGGGTGCTACGTATAGTTTCCTGTGAGAAGCCATGCATCAGTCTGTGTTAATGTCTGTTTAGAATCAGACACGGACTTTGAAGTCGAAATGGTTGGCAGCGTGCAGAAGCGTGTTAGAAAACACTGTTTGAACAATGGTCAGAGCTAGCTTCTCATTTGCTTACAATATGGGTGATCAAACTTTAAAGTGGTCTCTGCAGCGTCTGTATATTTAATATGATCTTGTTCATATAAGGTGCTGTAGTTTGAGGTGTCGGACTTGGTGAGCTGTTAGGAATTCTTGGATGCTCGTTATCAGATGTGTGCAGTGATCACTAGACGTGTCCACAGGACTATATTGCGCTCATATTTTGAATTACTTAATATGATTAAAACTGAATTGAAATTAAGTACTTAGGTAATTGATAGGTTAGAAGAGCGATGTGGGAGTTAGCATATTTACTGAATACTATGTCAGACGTGTGTATGGAGGGTGTGTGACGTAAGTGGGGCGGTGGAGCGGCGAGTGGCCAGTTATAACGTGCACATGAGAGAGAGTCAGTTAGCAAGCGATCTAGTGCCAACCAAACGTGCTGTTATTCAGGCACGGCAGATTCCACTGCCGAGGAAACTTTGGCGCCAGAAGTGTAGCATGGCGTTCTCGGTCATACAAAGAAACGTGGGGGATGGTGAATGGTCGGCATCGACAGCTTTGAATGTGCCCCGGAAAACAACTCTGGCGCAAAACAGCCGACCGTTGTGTGATTCACCTCCGAGGCAAACAATTTGGCGGGAAACGTGCGGAGGCGACGAATACACGTGGTGAACAGGCATGGGACCACTGTGATGTCAAACTCGGCAAGTTGCAGCATGTCCAGCGGGAACATGTTGACGACGTGGGAGTGATCGCTGGACCCACGCCTAGCGCTGGCCGCCCCCAGCGCACCAGTTGCAGCTGGATCGCGCCACCAGTCCAGCGCGAGCGGCCGCCTCACGTGACAGGCATCGGCATGGCGCCGCGCGCTGGCCGGCGGAGCCAGGGGGTGGCGACGATTTGAACTAATTCAGTTGGAGTGTGGGCGTCGTGGCGACTGCACTGCAATTTCAAAGATGTGTACTGATTTTGTTGGAGAACAAGTGATGAGCATAATGTCTGAAATAAAGTGTCATTTCCCCACCTGGTGACTTAGTGTAGTCCAAGTGACGAGATTTTAATAATGTAGCTGCAGAAGCATAAGTGAACGCGAAAATTCAATCTAGGGGGGTGGGCCCAATTGCCGCAATCTTAAATGACATCCCGGCGACGTTCTCGGGTGGCTCAGATACAACTAACACACAGTTTGACTCCGGACCTCGTACCGAGCACAGTGGATCATGCTACAATCTCGAAGATGTGTACTAAGTATGTGGGAGAACAAGTGATGACCGTACTGTTTGAAATGAAGACTTCAGACCTTTTCCCGTGACTTCACAGGAAGTGACTTAGATTAGTGGAAGTGCAGTTTATTATTATTATTTGACACGATTTTCATAGCTTACGAATGAAACAAAAAGTGACCGCAAAATAATTAAAACTTGGTAGGATGAGGAGGAGTATTTCGTATGTGTGACCGATTATCGTGTTGGAATTTGAACTTGTGACCGATTTTTTGTTATAGTTGTAACAGAAATGACTTTCTCCCTACCTAAATGAGGCGTATGGAATAAATAATAATAAATGTTTGAAATTTCGCGATTTTCTATGTTAGTGGAGGTAGGCCAATAATAATAATATTAAATAATACTTAACAACAATAAATAAAATAAATGATAATAAATGAACATAAAAATAAATGATAATAAATGAACATAAATAATAATAAATGATAATAAATGAATATAAATAATAATAAATGACAATAATAAAGAGAAGCCCACCATTATCCTGTTGGAATTCAAACTTACCGCAATTTTTGCTTCTGGAAGGTTAGGTTAGTGGACATAGCCCAATTGACCTATCTTACCACCAAAATTCAAACTTTCCCCCATTTTTTCCGGAGGTTAGGTTAGTGGACATAGCCCAGTTGGCCTATTTTCCATCCAAAATCCACCATCTTGGATGCCATCATGCACTGTTGCCAAGTCTACATGCCGCCATCTTGGATGACAGCATCGCCGCCATCTTGAATAAATTTGGCAACAATTCAGAGTGAAGTGGCAACTGCTTTGTCCCACTACTTGGGACTAGGCTGTCTTCAGGGTTAATCATGATGACAGACCCTGCCCTCCCGTGCCTCAAAAATGTCTCAAGTAATATAGAAATTTCTTCACGGTGTAAAAGGTTGATATAATGTACTGCATAGGAATGTACTGTCACCAGTTATCAGAGAGAAAAAGGAAATCACTATCAGTCCAGTAACATGGTCAGAATTAGCTTTCCTCATTAAAATACGCAGTCTACTGAAAATAAAATACAGCAGCTGAAAGCTGAATAACTGTTTTTCAACACAGTAATGTGTTACACACTTCTTGCGTTGCAGCTGATTTGGAAGGAAGATCCAGTTCTTAAGGGACTGAACGTCACTGGTATTGATTATAAACATTAATTAATATCATCACATACTCTTATTGCCTTACAGTTGACTTAATTACGAAAATTATTAAGCAAAATATGAACTTTAATTTTAACCAATTAAGGAAGCAAAAACTCAAGCAAATGACTAGGTGCTCTTTTCTTCCTTTCTCAAAAAGCAGGCAAAATAAAATAGTGAAGTTGAAAGGAAATTTAGCAACCCTTCAAAATTTCATGAGTTGAATGCTTTTGTGCTTTTAAAAATTTCGCACTTTAAACAGAAACTTCGTAACGTTTTAAGAATTAGGAAGTTATACACATTTTGCAGCCAAACTTACAACACACATGACAATTTGAATCTCAATAGTAAAATATGAGGGACTTGTTACAAATACGGAAACGATAGGGACATTCCGTGACACCTTGTAACACGGCAACTTGGAAGAATTGGGAGATCCCACTCCTTCAACATAAAGAACAATATCCTTTCAAGCACAGGCTTTTAATATAAAAGGTCATTGGAAATGTAGGTAATACAAATCACATATTAATTACAAGGTTAAAGGATTTCTCTAATTATGATCTAAGTTTAAACCATACGCCCACAGATTACGATAAAGGGCACTGGCCAATGACCCTTAAAAGTTTGCCTAACAGTGGGCCCAAAATGACAACAGCCTTTTCATGCACAACACACTGTAGAAGTATATCAAAAAGTTTTAATAAAAGTAATATCTTTGAGCAAACTGTCGATTGGGACCCTGTCAGGGGAAACAACTGAAAAATTACCAGGTCCAACTTAATCACCAGTAACAACGTATAAATATTACAAACATTTACTATTTGAAGGTTCGTCAAGGGCAAATTATGCAGGCTTATCAAACATAGTCACATTCGATATAAAAGAAAATTGGCAAAATTGCACAAGATAACCTGGCTCTAAAACTACACCAAATGGCAACGAATTAAGGAACAGGCTAAGACCATGTGTTCCTCAAATCTTGCAAAACACCAAGCAGTACACTAAAATCCACTCACCAAATAATCAAAATCTGTGGCGATGCTGAGACACAGAAGTTAGGGTGGGACTGTGCAGGGGCCGTAACGGACACAGGCTCTAATAAGGCACAGCTGACAGTAAGAAGAGACGGCGGGAGACGGCTGAAAACTTAATTAACGAGGAAGATGAGAGAAGCCCAGTCAAAACAGGTTTCCTAGCATAATCATGGCGTGGCCCACACTCGTCGAGTCACTAACGGATCCTGGACGCATTACTGAAGGTGATGTACAGCCAACTCAGCAAACACACCGTACCCAGGTTTGCCTCCATCCCCCTTCGTCCAAGCTCAGTTGAGAGTCACCAGCTCTGCTCCCTGCCCCAGACCGCCTCCGTAAGCAAAGATGTAATTACGACGTGACATGACTATCGAAGGTCTTGGCACGGCTCAAAATGCATTACAGACCGCTGGCACAGGTACGCTGATATACAGCATAACAGTGCTATTGTCATGTGAATTAGCAAGTTGGTACTGAAGAACTACCTAAGCCAGTGTTAGATCACCCATTTATATTAGAAGTGGCAGAGATCTGATATGATATTAGTGTGAAAGAGTGACGTAGCTCCTACGTCCTTTACTCTAAAAAGACGACCGACATAGGACTTACGTCGGCCGTTTCTCAGTTTTGTAAACATGTCCAGATGTTTGTTTTACGTCAGTCATCTGTATAAAAGTATTTGTGATGCCTTCACTACGATGGGAAAAAAAGAGCAATTGCCAGCACCTGTCACTCTTATTGGTGGAAATAGAATGTTAACTGCTTTGCGGCCTTCGATTCATCTGATTTCCACGTGATGATGATGTGTTTGGTTTGTGGGGCGCTCAACTGTGCGGTTACCAGCGCTCGTACAAAGTCCTAATTTTCCAAAGTCAAATTTTCTACCCAGGCCAATCTAGCCACTTCCACGAAAGATGATGTAGATGATGAAATGATGAAGACAACGCAAACACCTAGTCCCCAGGTAGAGAAAATCCCCAACCCTGGCGGGAATCGAACCCGCGACCCCGTGATCCAGAGGCAGCAACGGTAGCAACTTGACCACGAGATGCAGACTGACTTCCCTTTTCAAGTCACAGGCGGAGTAGAGAATTTCGATAATTTTCTGCGTTGTCGGCTTCACACTTTGTGTTTGTCTTGAGATGGCCTTACGTGGATGATCAAATTTCTAAGTTCGAGAACAGAGACGACAATCTATTTGTTTCGTAATACTTTTCTGTGAGTGTATGTAGTGTCTACTCTCACCATAGACGAATTCTTTACGATTTATTTTATAGAAGAAGAAAGAACTTTTGGTGATGAAGTGACATCTTAGCCCCTAGGATGAAGCTGCTCACATTGGTGGTGTGTCGGAGACGAGATTCCTCTCAGCCTAGCAATCTGGACAGGTAATGACACTACAGCTCCAAAGATTCCAGTTTCAGAAGTATCCCTCTCAGAGCTCTTCCGTGTTTGTTGTTTCACCTTAATTTCTCATGAAGATCTGCTGAAGATGGTAAACGAGAGACAAACCTCTATGCCAGGATAACTATTGACAAGCTAATTGGAGTAGGGAGCCCGAAGAGGCACATAGTTTGGCGCTAGTGGAGTACTGTGAAAAAGTGAAGTGTAGAAGATTTTTGGTGTGGTTTTATACATATGCCTTTTTAGGAAACCGAAACTGACTGACTATTTGTCTACAAATTCCTTATTGCAGATTTCTTTATCAGGAAAGTGTTTATCATCACTTCTCTCAATTCTGTGAATGTCGCCTGCAGATAAATCGGCGTGTATTTCTAAAAATAAAGAAGTGCACGATCCTATCCACAATGTGAGACGAATATTTGATATAGCTCGTGACAAAAGTGGTGGAGCGTACAATCCTGGAGACCATCTTACTATAGATGAAGGACCTTGTCTTTTCGAGGAAGACTTTGTGTCAAGGTCTGTATGAAAAAATAAGCATAACAAATCTGTCATAAATTTTTAAGTTATGTGAAAGTGAAAATGGATAAATTTTGGAACGTGGAATATATTTTAGTTGTCAGGCAAATGCTAATACTAGAATTTTCAATGTGGTAAACAGACGACATGAAAGTTTCTATAGTAAAGGTCGTACTCTATAGTAGTATCGTTTTCACACTGGGCCTGATCTACTTCATCATTTATGGAGAAACTAGACTAAAGCATCGAGTACAGTATTAGAACAGAAATAGTTAAACATCTAGAACCACAGAGACTGAAAAAATGAACCTCCTTTTCGCATGTAAATCCATTTGGTGTTTGTAAAATAGAATGACTCCTGGGTTGTACTTAGTTTTACAAAACAAGCGCAAAATGACAGTATCTAACTTCAATGTCAGAACAAAGCTACGAATCATAGAGCTGTATTTTGGATTACAACAAAAATAAGGTTAGTGTGTACAACAGCGACGAGGAAACAAGTAAAAGTGCTGGAAGAGTTTTTTTTTCATCTCTTCATGACGACTCCTTAAATTCACTTGATATAAAAATTTAAGGCCTCCTAATAAACTCCTTCCTTAGCTCATTAATGAACTGCCAGAGGTTTATACAAGTCAAAATGATCTCAGAGATTAAAGTACCTACAGAAAAAAGGAAGGCAAAATCTAGTTAAGTGGCAATTAAAGATTCTAGGCACTAATGTGAAGAATATTACGCAGGACTTTGTTTTCAGGAATGCTCCGAAATTTTTCTCACGAAACCAAACGTAACTAACTAATTTTGAATAAAGGAAACCACATCCTAAAACAATTTTGTTTTTGATACCACCAAATTCTAATCTCACCAATATTTAGGAAATTAAAGACGAAAAACAATACTTTGTTGTAGGGAAAGCGGCATTTTCATTTCAGTGTTAAAAAATAGTCATCCCTGTAAGGATATGTCTTTCGCAGTATTTCACATACAAAAGATACGTCTTTCAAGTACAATAAAATGACCTACATTCTGCACAATAGTCTGCCACGTAAAATTCAGAAAAAAAACGAAAATACGCAGTATCAACCAGCTGAACAATATCCTAGCCACCCAGCCATTAGAATGGTAGGCAAATATTTGAAATTGGTAGATGCTGATATAACAAATCTAGCAATTCATAAAAAAAATTAATAATTCTGTGTATTTACCGCTCACCCAGTCGTAATCACAGTTCATAAATATTCTGAACACCTTTGGAACAGCACAAACCATAAACACTGGAATCAAAATGTTGTGCATTGGTCTTACATAACGTACTTTCAGGTATTTGCAGGAAAAACTGTATTTATAGAAGGTCTTGTGACACCTGATCACTACTTTCAGATGATAAAGCTAAAGAAGCGCTTCGAACACTCATAAAATAGGAAGCATACAAACGGATCTTCTCAGAATGTAAAATACGTTCATTTTCTAGGAAATTACCAAATTAATACTGGTATGAAGTGTACAAAAAAAGCAATATAAATACTAAGTTCTCTAAATTCAAAGCGCTGTTTAAGTTAACAATTCAAGAAGGTTTCTACGAAGGTTTCTAGAACAACAGAGACTGAAACAATGAACCTCCTTTTCGCATGTAAATCCATTTGGTGTTTGTAAAATAGAATGACTCCTGGGTTGTACTTAGTAGCAACAGCTAAGCAACAGCTGGTATTAGAAAGCCTTCCACAGGCACTTCTATATCTCTGTTTTCTGAAATAGCACTACACTAATCCACAAATACTAAATTACTATCATAGGTATAACAAGGTATAGAGAAGGTACTGCCTGGTATAAAAAATAATTGAACGACAAAATAATATGGAACACAAAATTAAAAGCACAGCAATAAGGGTGAATCATAGCTCCTCGCATCATGCCTATCCAGACAGGACATTACAGCAGTGATTATATGAAGGGCTTATTTCAATAGTGGTACAAGTTAGTTTTGTTCATATTGAGATATAGAGTCCTAAACTTAAATGAGCGATGACAAATCAGCAGTTGAAATACCAGAAATATTCAAGCATATGGCATCTTGATAGAGATGAACCTTTCTTTCTGTTTGTTTCGCTCATTAATTTCAGAGGCATTATAG
Organism: Schistocerca cancellata; assembly: GCF_023864275.1. Taxonomy (NCBI): domain Eukaryota; kingdom Metazoa; phylum Arthropoda; class Insecta; order Orthoptera; family Acrididae; genus Schistocerca; species Schistocerca cancellata. Next base: position 224,686,501 of record NC_064628.1, read on the forward strand.
ACAGAAAAGCAGAGGTAATGGACTTGTACCACTATTGAGATAAGCCTTTCTTACGTGCATACTGCAGTGCCGGCAGTTTCTATGCGATATGACAGAGGTCGCTAGCTGACGGCCACATTTGAACCGCAGTCAAAATACTATCTGTTTTATTTCCGGTTTTGTTGGTTTGAATTTCTAATTGTTCATTAATTACACTCCTGGAAATTGAAATAAGAACACCGTGAATTCATTGTCCCAGGAAGGGGAAACTTTATTGACACATTCCTGGGGTCAGATACATCACATGATCACACTGACAGAACCACAGGCACATAGACACAGGCAACAGAGCACGCACAATGTCGGCACTAGTTCAGTGTATATCCACCTTTCGCAGCAATGCAGGCTGCTATTCTCCCATGGAGACGATCGTAGAGATGCTGGATGTAGTCCTGTGGAACGGCTTGCCATGCCATTTCCACCTGGCGCCTCAGTTGGACCAGCGTTCGTGCGTGAGACGACGCTTCATCCAGTCCCAAACATACTCAATGGGGGACAGATCCGGAGATCTTGCTGGCTAGGGTAGTTGACTTACACCTTCTAGAGCACGTTGGGTGGCACAGGATACATGCGGATGTCCATTGTCCTGTTGGAACAGCAAGTTCCCTGGCCGGTCTAGGAATGGTAGAACGATGGGTTCGATGACGGTTTGGATGTACCGTGCACTATTCAGTGTCCCCTCGACGATCACCAGTGGTGTACGGCCAGTGTAGGAGATCGCTCCCCACACCATGATGCCGGGTGTTGGCCCTGTGGGCCTCGGTCGTATGCAGTCCTGATTGTGGCGCTCACCTGCACGGCGCCAAACACGCATACGACCATCATTGGCACCAAGGCAGAAGCGACTCTCATCGCTGAAGACGACACGTCTCCATTCGTCCCTCCATTCACGCCTGTCGCGACACCACTGGAGGCGGGCTGCACGATGTTGGGGCGTGAGCGGAAGACGGCCTAACGGTGTGCGGGACCGTAGCCCAGCTTCATGGAGACGGTTGCGAATGGTCCTCGCCGATACCCCAGGAGCAACAGTGTCCCTAATTTGCTGGGAAGTGGCGGTGCGGTCCCCTACGGCACTGCGTAGGATCCTGCGGTCTTGGCGTGCATCCGTGCGTCGCTGCATTCCGGTCCCAGGTCGACGGGCACGTGCACCTTCCGCCGACCACTGGCGACAACATCGATGTACTGTGGAGACCTCACGCCCCACGTGTTGAGCAATTCGGCGGTACGTCCACCCGGCCTCCCGCATGCCCACTATACGCCCTCGCTCAAAGTCCGTCAACTGCACATTCGGTTCACGTCCACGCTGTCGCGGCATGCTACCAGTGTTAAAGACTGCGATGGAGCTCCGTATGCCACGGCAAACTGGCTGACACTGACGGCGGCGGTGCACAAATGCTGCGCAGCTAGCGCCATTCGACGGCCAACACCGCGGTTCCTGGTGTGACCGCTGTGCCGTGCGTGTGATCATTGCTTGTACAGCCCTCTCGCAGTGTCCGGAGCAAGTATGGTGGGTCTGACACACCGGTGTCAATGTGTTCTTTTTTCCATTTCCAGGAGTGTACTACTACTTTAGTGTGCTTAGTTATGACAGTGAAAGAAGGTGTGAATGTCAAATTTTGTCTTATGTGAAGTTTTTGTACTATACAGTGAAGTAACTGGTCACATGAGGAATGTTCGTGAATGATGTGTGCGTTAGTCACAATACCGGGGAATTTGTTATAAACTATTTCGGGAGTTTATGGTTCTGGGGAAATGAGATTATGATTTCGGTAAAGTAGTTGTGTTAAGAGAGAGAGTATTTTATATTTGTGGGTTTTCTAAATTTATTTAAGGCAATTTACTGTTGTGATTCAGTGACGAATTTGAAATGGTTCTGTGTATATGCTCGGGATTGAGCAGGTTGGATGCTGCTTTACGATTGGCTTGGACGTTTCTCCGCCAATCAGAAATTAGCATATTTGCGCTGTTTTGGGAGCTAGAAGCTTCTTTTGTGCAGAGAGGGGGGAAGAGTCAGGTCTTGGATCTCATAGTGATAAGACCTTCTGTAATGTGGTTCCTTGAAAATTATTGTGATTTTTCGGTATTAAAATGTTTGAGAAATGCAGTGAAGCGTGGAAGAGTGTTTCAGTTAATGCACAAGGTGATATTCAGGACTTTTAGTGACGTTATAAATAAATAAACAACGCATGGCGTGTTGCTTACTCACAAACTTGAGCAGTTTGTACTGTGAGACTGATACTAGCAACATGTGAATGAGCAGTTATAATAGAATCAAGCCGTTTGCGAACTTTCGGTGAAAGATTATCACAAACTGGCTACAGTTATGAATTAAGTGTGTGTGTGAACTTTTCAGACTTTGTACAGTTTGGAGTAGGGCTTGATAGTGACTGGTATATGCAAGTTTAAGGTAATGGAGTGGAATATACTCACATAAATACTGTCATTTAACAGTTCCTTTCACGGACCAAACAAATTTCGTGCGACTTTTAGTTGCAATGTGTACAGCTATCTTTTCTATAGCTGTATGTGGCTGAGAACAGGATTCCAATAACTTCGAGGATGCGTGCATGTTGAGAAGAGATTCACCACAGGATGAGTGGAAATTCGAAATGCACTGTGCCGCCGCAAATGGCGAGGCATGGGCCGCGGACCATAGAAAGCTGAAGAGAAGAGAACCGCTGTCGTGAATAAATGTGAAAATGAACAGCGTCGAACAGTGATCAAAAGGCGGAATTGAAAAGTGTGTGAGAAAGATGAAATATAGGAGACTGCGAGGAGAGTTGTAATCCTACGGTGGAAAGGAGAAGAACGTCATGGATCCGCAGAAGAAGAGGCGTGTAGTTGGCAGACGGAGCGACGGATGCAGTGACAACCGCGATTTCACCAATTGCGTTGATGGTGTTGGCAGTAGAAGGCGGTCCACGAACTGGTATAGGTGGAGGAGGAGGACGGACGTGCTGTTACACTGCACTAAGACTACAGTCGACAAATGTCGACAAGTTAAGTTTAGTTCATATGTTGTTTGCTTCTATCAAAAGATTATTTAAAATGGAAGGGAATAAATATTCTTTGGTGGTGAGGGAAGAGGATGTGTTTCACGTTGATGGAAAAGACAGTCAGACAAGCACCACAGGGCAGGGAAACGTTGGTGAATTAGAAATTAACCTTGTTTCAGTTACTAATTTACAATATTTATCTCCAATTGTGGGAGAGGAATAGGAGGCAAACTGTTTAACTGTAGACTTAAAAAAATCGTTCGGTAGTGTAAAATAGAGCACCGTGGTCGAAATTGTGAGATAAACACAATTAGGTTGTAGGGAAATTTTAGTAATACACAATATGTACAAGAACCAGAGGGAACAATGAGAAGTGAAGACAAAGAACTAAGTGCTGGGATTAATAATGATATAAGACAGTAATAGTCTTTCACCCCTACTGTTCGATATGTACCATGAAGAAGCAACGACGAAAATCAAAGGATGATTCAGGAGTGGAAAACATGTCAATGGCATGATTCCCTCATGACATTTCGATCCTCAGTGAATTTGAAGAAGAATGGCAGGATATGCTGGATGGAATGAACAGTCTAATGAATACACAAATGGACTGGGAGTAAACCGGAAAAGAGAAAGATACTGACATGTAGCATTACCGAGAGTAGTGATGAAGATAAGGAGTTCTGCCGCCTTGGGAGCAAAATTTCCCACGACGGATGGAGAAAGGAGGACATAAAAAACAGTCTGGTACAAGCAAAGAAGAGTAAGGTACTGATATCAAACATAAACTTTAATTTGAGGAAGGCAATTTTGAGATTATATGTTTGGAGCGCAGCACTGTATGGTACTGTATAATAGACAGCTGGGAAACAAGAACCGAAAAGAATGAAAGCGTTTGAGATGTGGTTCTATGAATGAACTTTCAGTATCAACTGGACTAATAAGGTAAGGATTAAGGACGTTTTCCACGGAGACAATGGTATCATTAGGAGTGAACCAGGGAAGTGTGATAGGACCGTTGTCGTTCTCTATATACATAAACCATTTGGCGGACAGGGTGGTCAGGAATCTGCGGTTGTTTGCTGCACGGTAAGATGTCGAAGTTGAGGAATTGTAGAAAGCTACAAGACGACTTGGACAAAATTTCCAATTGGTGGGATGAATGGCAGCTATTGCTAAATGTGGAAAAATGTAAGTTAATGTGGATGTTAGGGAGACCAAACCTGTAACGTTCGGATACAGTATTACTAATGTCCTGCTTGACACAGTCAAGTCGTTTAAGTATCTGGGCGTAACACTGCAAAGCGATGTGAGGTGGAATGAAAATGTGAAAACTGTGGTAGGGAAAGAAAATGGTCAACTTCTGTTTATTGGGAGAATTTTAGCAGAGGCTGGTTCACCATATAAAGGAGACCGCATATAGGACGCTAGTGCGACCTATTCTTGAGTGCTGCTCGAGTGTCTGGGATCCGTATCCGTATCAGTTAAGATTGAATGAAGGCATCGAAGCAGTTCAGAGTCGGGCTGCTAGATTCGTTACTGTTAGGTTTGATCTACAAGTAAGTGTAACGGAGATGCTTCGGGAACTCAGATGGGTATACCCGTAGGGAAGGCGACGTTCTTTTAAAGAAACATTATCAAGAAAATTTAGAGGACCGGTATATGAAGCTGACTGCCAAACTATTATACTGCCGCCTACACACATCGCCCGTAAGGACCACGAAGATAAGATACGAGAAATTAGGGCTCATACGGAGGTATACTGATAGTTATTTTTTCCTCCCTCTATTTGCGAGTGGATCAGGGGGTAAATGACAAGTAGTGCGGTGACTTGCGGAGTATCTATGTAGATGTAGAAGGAGATGTAGATAGGCGAAGGAAGTTAGGTATGGAAAACGCTGTTAAGGATACGGTACAGGGTGAAAGGAAATGTGCTACTGCATCAGGGATAACCTTCGTGGTACTAGAGTGAACCGTAGAGAATAAAAAACTGCAGTAAATGCAGAGATTTGAATACATGCTACAAATAATTGAGAACTCAGGGAGCAAGTGATACTGTGTGACGAAGAGGTTAGTACAGGAGAGAAATTCGTGGCGGGCAGTATCAAAGTCAGAATAATGGTGACCCAGGGGAAGTAAAAAGGAAATTGCCACTTGACAAAGGCGGTTCGTCTAAATATCTACGCGTAAAGTGACAAAACGATATAAAATTAAACGAGCGTGTAGGGCTTATAATGGAGAAGACGAATGGTCGACTTCGGTTTGTTAGAGAGTTTTAGGGAAGTATGGTTCATATCTAAAGCAGACATTATTGCGACCCATTCCTCTTGAGTTCCGTTTAAGTGTTTGGGATTCCCAGGATGTTCAATTAAAGGAAGACATGGAAGCAATTCAGAGGTGGACAGCTAGATTTGTTACCGATTGTTCGATGAACATGTATTATGGAGACCTTCGGAAACTCAAATGGAAATTTAATAATTTAGAGAATCGACAGCTAAAGCTGACTGCAAGACGATCCCACTGACAATGATGTACATTTAGCTAAGGAATACGAACGTAAGAGGTAAGAGGAAGTAGGGGTCGTACGGATGCATATAGGCAGTCGTTTTTTTTCTCGCTCTATTTGTGAGTGGAACACTTAGGGAAATGAATGGTATTGGTACAGCTACCATACGGTGGCTTGAGATGTATACATGTGTGAGGAGGTGGCGAGTTTCAGGCCTTTCACCTCACATTGTGGCATACTTGCACAGCGAATTTACATATGGAACTGTCTTGCTGTATTTACTTTCCGACACGGGTTCTACTTGTCGACGTTTCACCAGCATTGCGCGGTGATTACATGAGTGGCTAGTGGCAGCTTGTAGCTACGTTGGGTAACCACTGTATCTAACCTAACATTGCATTCTTGTAGTAGTTTTCCCATTAAATTCATCTGGTCTTGACCTGCGGAACTCACTTTCATTCGGTGACAACAGAAGAAGATATCACATGCGTTGGAAAAGCTGCCGGTCACTCAGAAGGCAGCTCCCACGCTAGCAGATGCACAGACAGTCAGATGACTCTTTCGGGGACTAAACTCCTGTCTCAGTCTCCACAGACGCAGAACAGGAAGCTATTGGTGGTAGGGGTGAGAACACTGCTTGTTAGCAACCTTCGGGTGGAGTCCTCAGATGTATACTTAACGTTATCCTGCGTTGTGTGGTCTGTAGACAAATTTCTTGGAGAAAATAAATAACCACTAGCGCGTCTGTTAATTTCCAAACTTTACCCTTCTTGTGGGAATGTTGTAAGGAGTCCAATGAAGTTTCCCGAACTTCCGTCAAACAATTCTGCACTTGGAAAAGGGGTGACTCTACATCTACATCTACGTGATTACTCTGCTATCCACAATAAAGTGCCTGGCAGAGGATTCACGGAACCACCTTCAAGCTGCCCGTCAGCCGTTCTACTCTCGAACGGCGCGCAGGAAAAACGAGCTCCTAAATTTTTCTGTGGGAGCCCTGATTTATCTTATTTTATCGTGATGATCATTTCTCTCTATGTAGGTGGGTGCCAACAGAACGTTTTCGCAAACGGAAAATGCAGAGGCTCAAACTAGATGTAATGGTGGTCAGTGAAGTGGAAAGAAAACCAGGATTTCTGGCCAAATGAGAATAGAGTAATATCAACAGCAGCAGAAAACGGTGTAACGGGATTAGGATTCGTTATGAATAAAAAGGTGGGACAGAGAGTGTGTTACTTGAAACAGTTCAGTGACAGTTATTATTTTCAGAACAGAAAGCAAACCAACACCGACAACAATAGTTCAGGAATATATTCCGACGTCGCAACCTGAAGGTGAAGAGATGGAGAAAATATATGAGGATGTTGAAAGGACAATACAATACGCAAAGGGAGATGAAAATGTAACAGCGATGGGCGACTGGAATGCAGTTGCAGGGGAAGAAGAAAAGGTTACAGGACTATATGTGGTTTCGACTAGGAATGGGAGAGAAGAAAGATTAATCGAATTATACAATAAATTCGTATATAAAGAGAAAGTTTTGTCTGTTGTTACAACACATGTACCATAATTCCTATTAGGGATGACACCAATGGAAAATGTGCAAAAAGCTATTATATCTCTCTCATTATAGCTCTCGAGTCCTCCAAGCGATGTCTCTCGTCCTCGTAGTACAGCAAGAGTCAACCAAGAATTACCACTCACAACCTCTGTAGTTGTACAAGAAAAATTAATCTTGCATCCTGCAAAAGTAATTGGTCCTCCAAGTAATTGTTGTTGTGCAGTTGGCTTCGGAGTAATATCAAACGTATCAACATTCTTGTAGACAGGCATCTGTCTCCTCCTGATGTATCTCCTCCTTCGGTAAGGCATGGCTGTGTGTTACGTGCGGCTGCCTCGAGTCGAATGAACATGCTGTGGCCTCACGAACTCTGCTGGACCAGCTAGCGGATGTGGCTAATGATAAGCGCACAGCCAGCCAATCATCGCACGCCGGAAGGGCGTCGCCGCACCGGAAGTATTTGTTAGCAGCGGATCGCGCTCTGTTAAAACTAGAGCGCGATCCTGCGCGACCCTCGCCTCTGCGACTAAGTCCGTTTCAAGGTCACCCGCCTTGCGCAACCACATGCAGTGTAGCCAACACAGCCATGCTGTGGTATAATTGGAAAATCGCTGGGTGATACGGGATGATTTCAGTTAGATTTCATCACGGTCTGACAGAGATTCCGAAATCAGATTCTGGACTGTAAGGCATGCCCAAGAGCAGATATATACTCAGGTCACAGTGTAGTAGTGACGAAGAGCAGGCTGAAGTTGAAGAGATTAGTCAGGAAGTACTAAGGAATGACGAGATACGCTTGAAGTCATCTAAGGCTATAGTTACAGCAATACAGAATAGTCCAGTAGGCAGTACATTTGAAGAGGAATCGACATCTCTAAAAAGGGCCATCACAGAAACTGGAAAGAAAAACATAGGTACAAAGAAGGTAACTGTAAAGAAACCATGGGGAACAGAAAAAATTCTTCAGCTGATCGATGAAAGAAGGAAGTAGAAAAATGTTAAGGGAAATTCAGGAATACAGAAATACAAGTCGCTGAGGAAAGAAATAAATAGAAAGTGCAGGGAAGGTAATACGAAATGGCTGCATGAAGAATGTGAAGGAATCGAAAAAGAAATGATAATCGGAAGGACTGACTCAATATTTAGGAAAGTCCAAACAACCTTCGGTGAAGTTAAAACATTAAGAATGCAACCGGAATTCCATTGTTAAATGCAGAGGAGAGAGCGGTTAGGTGGAAAAAGTACATTCAAGGCCTCTATGAGGAAGAAGATTTGTCTGATGTGATACAAGAAAAAAACAGCAGCCTATTTAGAAGAGATAAGGGATCCAGTATTAAAATCAGAATTTAAGAGAGCTTTGGAGGAAGTCAGATCAAATAATGGAAAAGGGATCCATAACATTCCATCAGAATTTCTGTAATCATTCGGATAAGTGGCAACAAAACGACTATTCACTTTGGTGTGGAGAATGTTTGGGTCTGGCAATACACCGTCTGACTGTCGGAAAAATATCATCCACAAAATTCCGAAGACGGCAAGAACTGAGAAGTGTGAGAATCATTGGACAATCAGCTTAACAGGTCGTGCATCCAAGTTGTTGAGAAGATTGCTATGCACAAGAATGGAAAAGAAAACTGAGGATGTGCTAGTTGGCGATCAGTTTGGCTTTAGGAAAGGTAATGGCACCAGAGAGTCAATTATGACGTTTCGGTTGGTAATGCAAGAAAGACTGAAGATAAATTAAGACACGTTCATAGGATTTGTCGACCTAGAAAAAGGGTTCGACAGTGTAAATTGGTTCAAGATGTTCGAAATTCTGAGGAACAAAGGGATAAGCTATAGGGAGAGATGGGTAATATACAATTTGTACAAGCTCCAAGAGGGAATAGTAAGAGTGGACAACCAAGAACGATATGTTCGTATTTAGAAAGGAGTAAGACAGGGAAGTAGTCTTTCGCCCCTAGTGTTCAATCTGTACATAGAAGAAGCAATGATGGAAATAAAAGAAAGGTTCAGGAGTGAAAGTGTATCAATCTAAGATTCGCTAATGGCATTGCTATACTAAGTGAATGTGTAGAAGTATTAAAAAATCTGCTAATGAGGACAGTATATGGACTGAGAGTACATAGAAGATTGACGAAAGTAGTTAGAAGTAACATAAATGAGAAGAACAAGAAACTTAATGTCAGCATTGATGGTCACGAAGTAGATAAAGTTAAGGAATTCTGCTACCTAGGCAGCAAAATAACCAATGACGGACGGAGAAAGGGGGGCGTCAAAAGCAGACTAGCACTGGGAAAAAGGGCATTCCTGGCCAAGAGAAGTCTACTAGTATCAAATATAGGCTTCAACTTGAGGAAGAAATTTCTGAGAAGATATTCGTACGTTTGGAGTTCAGCATCGTATGGTCGTGAGACGTGGGCCACGGGAAAACCGGAACTGAAGAGAATCGAAGCATTTGAGATGTGGTGCTAGAGAGGAATATTGAAAATTAGGTGGACTACGGAGGTGAAGAACGAGGAGATTCTGCGCAGAATCGGAGACGAAAGGAATACGTGGGAAACACTGACGAGGAGCAGGGACTGGATGATAGGACGTATGTTAAGATGTCAGGGACTGACTTCTAGCTGTAGAGGACAAAAACTGTAGAAGACTGAGATTGGAATACATGCCGCAGATAAGTGAGGACTTACGTTGCAAATGCTACTGTGAGATGAAGAGTTTGGCACATTATAGAAATTTGTGATTGGCCGCATCAAACAGTCAGAAGACTGACGATTCTGAAAAAAAGGATTAAAAGTCTCCTTACCTTGAACTGATTATTTATTGGTGGTTACATAATTTTGCAATAACCTTCGAAAACGTGATTTGTGTCCTTTATGCGTCTGCGTTCCATCTTCGTCATAATTATCCAGCACCATGCTTGTGACGATCCTAACAACCATCATTTTCTTATCGTTTTCTATTTTGATTATGTAAATTAATTCTCAAATTGTTTTATAATCTCGACGTTTATGTATTCTTATTGTTATTTACACACTGTTTCAATAAATGTTATTTAACTAAGTCAAACTTTATCATTCAGCAAACCCTTAAATTATCCTATTGAAATGCCGAGGTCCTCCAGCCACAAGTAATAGACGAGACTCCTGATGAGTTCAGGAACGTATTTCGTAACGATTTCCGGCGTGCGTGTTAGTTAATGATTTCAAGTAGCCTATTTCCTTCATGGGTGTAACCTACCATTTTACATGATAGATTCAGCAGCAGCCACACCTGAGTACTCACGGAGCTCCTGATAAGCAAGCGGTTGTGCTCACAGTACACCCGGCTTATAGCATATACTGGCGACCCTGCCACTCCTTTTCTTACTGGAGTTAGGGGATGCAGACTTGTTTTCTTCTTGCCATTGGTCAGATAGGAATCTTTTGCCCACCATAAATGAACATCTGAGTATTAGTGAGTTGCTTCAGGAACACAAGTGCGGCCGCTGTAGTGTAACGACGTATAGGTTTGTTTATAAATGGTTTTCTTTCGACCTATTACCATGTGCAGACTTCGTCACCTACGTCAGTTACAACCCACTTCAAAATGATTTATATGCCTTTTAAATTGTCACAGAATGGTTCTTGAACGAAACTGTAAAACATCTGTTGAGTCGTAAGCAAAGAATTTCGTCACTTGGGCCAATTGGTTTGTGTAAACTCTTTCAATTTAATTTTCGTTTGTTTCTCCTCAGAACTTATATTGACACACGTTATCTTGACTTAATCGATATCAGAATCATACATTGACTAAACTTTTCAGATTCGAAGTTGCGATGAACGCTGTCAAAATCCAATAATCTTGTCAAATATATTATTAATCAGTTCACATAATTCTCCATAAATAAATCCTCAGAACACGTGTTTCAACTTTAGTAACCTCCACTAATTTATTAGCTTCCTACATACATATGTGAACTTGACCGTTAACAAACTAGGACTGACTTTTTCAATAAGATTAAGCTCTCTATGACGTCATTGTTATACAAAAAGAGTACAAAAAATTCATTTTCAATTTTTAGAAGCACGACGCAACAACTCGGTTCCAGGATCTTCTGTTGCTCTTTGGCTGTCGACCCGCGACGTATAGTGGGCAGCAATTTCCTCTCTGATCGCGGCAGCGAAGATGCTGTCTCCGTTCGTTGCGCCGCCCTCTCCGTACATGAAACACACAAAAAATACAAAAAACTTTAAATAATTCACAGCTATTACAAAAATATTACAGAAATACATAAACAAAACTAAATTAAACTTATATTCACCTGCAAACTGGGCTGACACTGGTGGATGGGTGACGCTTCAATTTCGCGTCCCACTACATACCCCACCCACAAGCTCAGTTTGTCAGGTTTTAACCGAAAATAAGACCTTTTCTATATACCATATTTAACTGTTAATACATGTTCCTCACATTTTACGTAATCTAGAGTCCTTGTTCTCAGATAGATTTAATCCTTTTAATACGATATTGTTGTGACTATTTGTCATTTACTCTTAATTGTGCTATTATGGTAATTCATAACCGAATATATGGAGATTACTCCTCTTCATTTAATAGTTGCTAGTAAATACTAATTTAGTCAGTTGTTTCACGTGGTTACATTAGGACAGAGCGTTCAAATTCTGATAAATTAGTTTCAGTTTTATTCATTTACTAGAGTTACTATTTCCAAAAATGTACATTACTAATAAGTTTCTCACAATAACTAATAGTACTACTTACTTTACTTCATTCTTTTCCCTAATACCTTATTTATGCCTGAGGTCAAGAAGAAATCAAGCAAAACTTTCTTTAGCATCTCGGCGCGGCTTTCTTTACCTTCGGACACCTTGTTGGGTAATGGCAATTTATTTAGGAGAAACAAGCGAGAGAGCCCCGTTTGGTGTGTTCTATATTAACACTATTACAAACCTCTATTAAAGGCACTCTGCTATGTTCTCGTGAGCCATATAGCTCTTGACGCCCATGGTCCCTAAAATTATTGACCATCCCCTTTGGTTCCTACTATCCGAGTAAACATGAAAATATACAAAATTCCTTTTAACCTAATAGCAAAATTTCTTCCATATAAATCCCCCTTTTGGTTATCTTTCTCTTTTTGAAGTACCAGTAGATTATTGTAGAACACTTGTTTAAGCTTTCTGTTATTTATTTAAAATAACACGTAACTATCACGAAACTTCACATGAATGAACTATGAACTCTCTTCCGTATGTAACATATACTAAATATTTAGGAATGAAGGGTTTCATTTGATCAACACTATATAAACCTTTAATTACACCTGATGAAGGTTCCATAAGAAGTAATGCTTTGGGATGTACAATCTTATGTACAACATATGGACCTTCAAAGATAAAGAAGGATTTTCTACATTCCTTACCGATCTTAGAACTTTTAGGATGAGATCGTACTAGCACAAGATCTCCTACCTGAAATGAGGATTCTATAGCATGTTGATTATAACTTTTAATTCTCCGTTCGGCATTTTTAATAATCTGTTCGCAAACTTTATCGTCTGGGATGCATTGTTGGATCTCATTTGCTGGTGGCCAAGGTAGAGCAGCTAGTAAAGGCTCACCTATAATTCGTAGAGTAACATTTTTCTTTCCTTTACATAATACGGTAATCCACTAATTAGGACTCGTATTGGATGACTTTCAATAATGGGTTCTTCAATTAATTTAGCACGGTTTAAATGCCATTCAAAATAATTCCTATAACCTCCCCACCGTTTAGAATATGGAGGAGGGTCTAGCAACTCTAAAGTTAAGTGTTGTTGTTTTCCTCTTGACCAATAATGTTGTTGAAACTGCTTAACAAAATCATCCCAGTCCCTAAATTCAGTTCTATGCAGTACTGCCCATTCCGCAGCTTCTGCTTCTAAATGTCCTATTATAAATTGAATCCGTTTTTCATTACTCCATTTAGGAGATAATGATGTTTCAAAAGCTTTTATAAAGATTATAGGGTGAAGTTCGCCTCCTGGTTCGAGTACAGGGAATCGACTTGCTACATTTGAATTTGTCGTTATATCATCTAAACATTCTGCGAGAGACATAGTTGGATTTTGTTTAGATTGCAGAGACGGAGTTGCATCGGATTGGCTTGCCGTGATTTCTTTATTTGTATTGTTGTCGTCCGAGCTAGCAAACACGATGCGACTGTTGTCTCTGATTACGTTATTACTTCTACTACTTGAAATGTTTTCATTATTATCTAATTCCGATAACCGTTTAGTAATTTCCTGTATTCTCATTTCTGTATGGGATACGCGGTTAGCTAATATCGATTCTTCACTGTGTTCACGATGTGAACGCTCTGTACCTTCGTCAATGTTATTATCTTTGGCAGTCTCAAAGTTACTGCATATTTCCGTAATTAAAAATTTCATGTTTTCTATTTCAGTATGATCTTTTTCTACTTGCTGAGTTAATGTCTCTAATTCTACATTATCTATTGAAGAAATCTCCACAGGTTTGGTAGAGACCTCTTTAATAGATTCTAATAATTCTCTACGAACAGTTTCTGTTTGCATAGAAAATTCATCTCGTAACATTTCGTTATTTTTCTGTATTTCATTTACAACTAAGATATTGACATTATCTAGTCTCTCGGTTAAGTCAGTAATATCATTTCGCATACGAGCTTTTTCCTCACGTGATTCCTGGATATGTTCTTCTAACCTTTTACAATTATCCGCAATCTTATTACTAAGTCCTACTAGTTTTTCCTGCATTTCAACTTTAGAAGCATCTATTTTATCACTTAATCTAGCAGTAGATTCTTCATTAGATTGTTTTAATTCCTCCTTTAATCTAGCAATAGATTCTTCGTTAGACTGTTTTAATCTAGCAGTAGATTCTTCGTTATACTGTCTTAATCTAGCAGTAGATTCTTCGTTAGACTGTTTTAATTCCTCTTTTAATCTAGCAGTAGATTCTTCGTTAGACTGTTTTAATTTATCAATCGCCCTAAAAAGGGATCTCATGCTCCTATCGGACATAGACTGCTCTTCGTCTGACATTTCACTTCCCGACATTATTGTAAGATATTAACTAGTTACACACGCAGACTTGTAATCAACAATCCTGTAAAAGCACACTCCCAATGTACAACACTCCACTTCCAACTTGAAACAGACTCAGCGGACACTAATATTGTAATTTGTAGTTCTCGATGATCAGTGTGCTGCAATGGGCTGCAGATGTAACAGCCGTCGATGCAGCCGCTGAGATGCTGCGACCCCGCTTCCGCAACCTGCAAGACGCTGAGTCGAACACCGGAGACGTCACTGGCTGCAACCACGCCCGGCACCGCCGTAGACAGGCGAAGCCCTCAGCAACACCTCTAATACCAGCCGGCGGAACGCCCCGCAGCTGACGTACTGGGCCTCTTAGTTTAGGGAGAAAAAGGGTTGTCGGGGTTTGCAGCGTTCAGCTGCTGCCCAACAGAGGCGCCTTCTCGTGGAATAACTGCGTGACCGTACTGCTTGGCTGCGCTCCGTCAGATGCCCACACCCGCGAAGTCGCCGCTGGCTGGTGAAGACTCCACGAAAACTCGCGTTGACTTCCGAAGGACTCTTGATGTTTTGTTTCGTACCTGTGTGCCTTAATTGCACACAAGTCCTGTTTATAAGGTCGCCACGGTGTAGTGTAACGACGTATAGGTTTGTTTATAAATGGTTTTCTTTCGACCTATGACCATGTGCAGACTTCGTCACCTACGTCAGTTACAACCCACTTCAAAATGATTTATATTCCTTTTAAATTGTCACAGAATGGTTCTTGAACGAAACTGTAAAACATCAGTTGAGTCGTAAGCAAAGAATTCCGTCACTTGGGCCAATTGGTTTGCGTAAACTCTTTCAATTTAAATTTCGTTTGTTTCTCCTCAGAACTTATATTGACACACGTTATCTTGACTTAATCGATATCAGAATCATACATTGACTAAACTTTTCAGATTCGAAGTTGCGATGAACGCTGTCAAAATCCAATAATCTTGTCAAATATATTATTAATCAGTTCACATAATTCTCCATAAATAAATCCTCAGAACACGTGTTTCAACTTTAGTAACCTCCACTAATTTATTAGCTTCCTACATACATATGTGAACTTGACAGTTAACAAACTAGGACTGACTTTTTCAATAAGATTAAGCTCTCTATGACGTCATTGTTATACAAAAAGAGTACAAAAAATTCATTTTCAATTTTTAGAAGCACGACGCAACAACTCGGTTCCAGGATCTTCTGTTGCTCTTTGGCTGTCGACCCGCGACGTATAGTGGGCAGCAATTTCCTCTCTGATCGCGGCAGCGAAGATGCTGTCTCCGTTCGTTGCGCCGCCCTCTCCGTACATGAAACACACAAAAAATACAAAAAACTTTAAATAATTCACAGCTATTACAAAAATATTACAGAAATACATAAACAAAACTAAATTAAACTTATATTCACCTGCAAACTGGGCTGACACTGGTGGATGGGTGACGCTTCAATTTCGCGTCCCACTACACCGCGCGGGGTAGCCGCCAGTCTAGGGCGCGTTGTCACGATTCGCGCGGCTACCCCAATCGAAGTTTCGAGTCCTACCTCGGGAATGGGTGTTATTGTACTTAGCGTAAATTAATTTCAGTTATATTAAGTAGTGTGTGAACCTAGAGACCGATGACCTCAGCTGTTTCGTCCCACAGGTACTTACCACCATTACCATTAACACAAATGGGAATTCGAAGAATTCAGAGAACCGGCAGTTGAAGGAGAACGATCCTAATGGCGCTAACGTACATGTAACGTAAGGAACACAAACCTAAGACGAATTAGGGGTCATTCGAAGGCATGTAGACCGTAGTTTTTCCGTCACTCCATTTACGAGTGGAGCAGGAAGGTAAATGACTTGTAGTGGTACAACGTATCCTCTACTACGCACCTTACCGTGGCTTGCAACGTAAACATGTAGATGTAGAAGATGGAACACTATGGCATATACTAGTGAAGTTTCATAGACATTTGGAAGGACGTTAAACCCCACAACACAGACATACGTTTTACAACAGTGAAGTTTAGATAAGCTGTGATTGAACAGTAAGTACAGAATCATACGTTTGACACAAAGGCGCACCTGCAGAATCGCATGCAAACACTGAGAATTAAATGTAGGCCAGTCAGAAAGAGCTGGTGGCCGTCTGAACATGACAGAATCTGGAGACTGTGATAAACATATTCAAGCTTTCCTGAACATGTACCGTATGCAGCTAAAAGCGGTAGAAAACGACACTGCTGGAAATAAATCTACAGGCAAAGGACAAAGAATACTAGTTTGGAATAAACGCACGTTTCGTTATTTTAGAATTTAATGAACCCATTATCAACAGCGCAGAAGCGGAAAGAAACAGATAATCTTTGAACAGGGTCGGTAGCTTTCCGCTTTAAGTTATGTTCTGCGATGTTTAGCAAAGAACATTCTCTGTGAAGTATATAGAGGAAAATATCTGTCGAGAGACGATAGCGTACTTATCACGTCGCCAAAACGATCGAGTGTGTCACGCGATGATATTGTAACGTTGTGTTTAACGCTCTGCAATAAGATATAAACTGTAATATTACAAGAATATGCGAGGTTTCTAGAAATCCTTTATTAGTAACAGTAGTAGTGGACAATTGCTGCTACGTATGAATACTGATATACGTACGTCAAAGAAAGAAGAGTAGTAAATTAACATGCAAACACTAGAGTACATTCAAAATATCGCAACCTGGGAAGTGAAGCATGTTGGCGAAAGAACCTGCAAATCTGAGAGGTCACTTTATAGATATTTCCTTCCTGTGGCGTACTAAAATGATGCTAGTCGTACTGGTTGCGCGATCGACGCCTCCCTGCAAGGTTCTACACAAGGTATGGGTGGGAAATTGTACTGATTATGGCAACGATACTCGCAAATGCTTTGTTCTCATGTGGGAGTGCATTAACATCTCTCACGGACGTAATGTGTTGGCATTTAGCTGAATTCGGCGTTGAACAAGCAATCAGTGTTTTATTTTGGTAGCGGGAAATCCATATCGCAAGGCATGGAACTGTAACAAGCGTACGTCAACTGCAACAGGTGGAACTGCGGGCATGAATGAAAGCCCCCGATTCATAATTTACAAAGCTGAAGGGACAGCAGTTTCTCTTTACAGTGCAGTGACAACATTGCGGGACATCTAACGGAGATACCATCTGTTACTGACTGGCGAAGTGAGAAGAACTCTTACTTTTATTTCGTTCACGCTTTGGTCTTGTATAGAATATTTATCTCTTCATTATCAATCCCACTGAAACTGATCACTTGTCCCTAAAGAGTAGCGCTCACTAACGTTTGACCCAAAACAATTTTATAATCATATCTGACATATTTTGCTTTCCTGTGATGTAGCAATAATTTAAAATTCCACTCACAGATTTCCACATATTTATGAGGACAACTTTAAATTATTATTACTACATATAAAAACAAAAAGAAATGCGGGAATTGCATGTAGCCTATATAACGACGTCTTAAATGTGAACTAAGTAATGTAGACAAAAGTATGTGTACATTCCTGGCCACAGAAGATGCCTTCCCAATTGAGCCGTCATTTTCAGCGTACTTAAGGAAGACAGGACTACAAACGTTGAATATCTCTTTATCATAATGATTTCATTCTTTAACTTCGTTCCCACGATTTAAGCTCTGGATGAAGGTTTTTCAGCGTTGCTCTGTTATTTCACAGTTTCCCACGCAGTAGAAGCCTACAATTTGTTATAGTCGATCTTCGACAAGAGTTGCTGTTTACCACGTATCTAATAACTGACCTTTCGAGCGATATTTCGACTTACCAGAAACGGCAAATATGTAATAATTGATTAATTTACAAGAAAAGATCAATACCATTATATATAACCGCTGATATGCGCTGGAAGTTCTGAAATGTGTAGATTAAAAGCAAAAACTCGAAAGACTATCATATGGTATCGAGAAATATAAAATGAGAGTAGTAAATACAGAAAATCAAGAGAGAAATATTTATGGCAATGCTACAGCTTACCATTACTGATTTACAAGAAATAGGGAACAAAAGGAAAGTCAATGTAAGCAGTAAATAACACTTTTCTGCAGAACATATACAAACACTAAGATCAGTTGAATTAGTTGACGGCGTAGTCCTCTGCGGCATAATGTAAGAAGGTTTTAAAGACATTATGAATAGAAAAGTACTATACCTTACATACACTATGAGTAAAAGACTCATTTAAGGCAAAAAGTAGTAGGAAAGTAAGTAACGACTTGTTTAACCACGAAAGTATGAAATACACAGTTGTAAAAGGAGCGAAGCCAATCCTTTCATGCATGAAACATCCATTCATGTTTTAAGACACGAAGATAACACAAGTAGAATACCAGCCAGATGCAGTTACAGCTTTCTTCGACGATGTCGTTCTATTCGTATCATACAGTATATTGGATGAGAACTGAGCAAAGACTCCATGAAATCCATCATTTGAAACTCACAGTAAGAATTCGGAACGTAAAAAAAGAGAAAAAAGAAGACAGATGAATTATGAGGGAAAGATGAGAGTCACACATTGTTAGAAAAGGATGTAGATTACCGTAGGAATACGGATAGTATCAGCTAGATAGACGATGACGCCAACATAGGATTACTGATTTCAAATAACGTGGTTTCATTTGGAAGAGACAAAAATTTTATTTTTTGGATGTCCATCGTTTCGACAGGAGGTCTTGGGGACGCCGGACGTTTACTATTGTAAGACACTGAAACGACTACAGCTGTCTTTATGATTTTATTTATTTTTTAGCTACCAGTTTCGGCGATTCAACTCCTTCAGCATCAACTACAGCGTGAAGATAGTGCATTAAAGCACTGGAATTGTTGGCCAGAAAATTAATAAAATCCTAAGGACGGCTGTAGGCGTTTTATTTTTTCACAAAAATTTTATTGGAAACTTCTTAAAACAGATAATTCTCGAGAATTCATAAAGACGATTTAAACAGTGAACAAGAATCTATACACTTTTCATTCATATTTAGTAGTTAAAGTCGCAACTAGGACTGTCAGGTAATAAATAAACAGCAACTGAAACTTTCTGCTACATTATTTTGAATAGTGATTCTCCATATCTCTGCTAACTTGTTTGGCGTATGCGGCTACATGAGGTATGAAGCATTCTTAGTGAGCCTATTGTGGACTTCGAAATCACTTGTGTGGTAAGACTCCCTTATTGTCGACATTATGGTATAGGACGGCAAAGGATGATACACGCAAAACGTCTTGTGTACGTCTCCATACTTTAACTGTGCAAGCCTTGTATCGTAATCTGAAGAACGAAATACCCTAAAATGACATCCGTGATGATGACTTTGCCACACCAGTTACTTCCAGCCGAATCGCAATCACGTCCCTATACTGAATTGTTCGGTTTAGACTACAACAGCAGTTCGTATTACACGTTACACTGGATGATACGTGGAGTAAAACATGTTTTCAGAGCCATCGTTGTGAGTGGAGTGGTTCAACTGGCCACATTTAGAAAAGCAGTTGCCCTCCACTGATGAGACAAGGGATAAACAAAAAATGGTTAAAAACACAAAAATATTACTTCTTCATGGGAAACCCACTTGTAATCACATAACTTGTTGCGTACATGTAGGATGCTTATCAAACTCAACGAATGAAACAGAATATATTAGCAATAATTATTGTTCAAGTTCAGATAGAAAGTATAGTATTTGGCGGCAATTTTGCCATTAAAATATTAATTTTTCACAATACTTTCGTTGATATCTGAAGCACATCCTGTGAATTACAACTACAAATCACTTTCCAGACATATTTTGCGCATAGGTCACTAGTTGGTTTAAATTAAATAGCTGAAATCTTTCCTGTGCCAAACTTTGCTATTGTCAGAACGCCATGGAGACACGTTTGTCTCACTATTGTGAGCGAACATTGTAACACAATGGTTCAGCCACGCGACTTGTATTCTGGGAGAGACAATTTTTATACACATGGAGCTTGTAATGAATATACAGGGTGTTACAAAAAGGTACAGCCAAACTTTCAGGAATCATTCCTCACACAAATAAAGAAAAGATGTTATATGGACATGTGTCCGGAAGCGCTTAATTTCCATGTTAGAGCTCATTTTAGTTTCGTCAGTATGTACTCCAACGAGATCAAACTGTAAATTTTCACAATCAGCATGTGTGGGCTGACGAGAATCCGCACGCAATTGTGCAATGACGTCATTAACACAGATTTTCTGTGAACGTTTCGGCAGGAATTGTTGTTGATGTCTTGATTGGGCCCCATGTTCTTCCACCTACGCTCAATGGAGCGCGTTATAATGATTTCATGTGGGATACTCTATCTGTGCTGCTAGAACATGTGCCTTTACAAGTACGACACGATGGAGCTCCTGCACATTTCAGTCGAAGTGTTCGTACGCTTCTCAACAATAGATTCGGTGTCCGATGGATTGGTAGAGGCTGACCAATTCCATGGCCTCCACGCTCTCCTGACCTCAACCCTCTTGACTTTCATTTATGGTGGATTTGAAAGCTCTTGTCTACGCAACCCCGGTACCAAATGTAGAGACTCTTCGTGCTCGTATTGTGGACGGCTGTGATACAATACGTCATTCTCCAGGGCTGCATCAGCGCATCAGGGATTCCATGCGGCGGAGGGTGGATGCATGTATCCTCGCTAACGGAGGACATTTTGAACATTTCCTGTAACAAAGTGTTTGAAGTCACGCTGGTACGTTATGTTGCTGTGTGTTTCCATTCCATGATTAATGCGATTTGAAGAGAAGTATTAAAATGAGCTCTAACATGGAAAGTAAGCGTTTCCGGACACATGTCCACATAACATATTTTCTTTCTTTGTGTGTGAGGAATGTTTCCTGAAAGTTTGGCCGTACCTTTTTGTAACACCCTGTATGTGCTGATATTTATATTTGTAGTATCTTAATAAGTACACACAGCTACAGTAACATCACATATATCGCTTTACGACAATGAGTAAAATTGAGAGATCAATGTTCTCAGTTGTAAGATACGTGAATTTCTCTTATCTGAGGTGGGCTCAAGCCCTTCCCTGCTGGGTTACTTGTTCACAGAAATTTTATAGCCTCATGCTGGGTGGCTTCCATTGACCGCGAGGCAGCGCTGTCTTGGAAATTATAGCAGAGTGACAGGCCCCCTGAGCATTTCTGGTGTTCGAATTCACAGTCCCTGTTTGCGGTCTTAAACACGCAACACTGATGTTGTGACATTTTCAGTGTGGGAAAACCCTAGAGTTTAAATGATATTAGCGAATCAGAAGGGTTATCAGCAAGGCGTTCTACCCAAAACGTCTGAAACAATAAGTAGTGACATAGCATGAAAGTGTTCCCCAAACGTCTGAAACAATAAGTAGTGACATAGCATGAAAGTGTTCCAACCTCTGGGCAGTTAATGGGAAACTATAAGCGATAATCGAAATGCTTTGGCAGACTCACTTACTGTTATTAGCAATTTGCTGGATTAGGGCAATATAAGGTTTACGCAATTTCGATATTGTTTGCGTGTTGAGCGCGCAAGTATGTCAGGCAGGTATCACATTTCGTTAGTAAGCCTCAGCATGCCATCCTCACAGCAAAAATCGCTACAAGCTGTACATTTCAACACATCAATGGGTTCGTTGTTTTTCGTCTGCATCGAACAGTCTTCCCACAGACACATCACAAAACTTAGAAGCTGGTATTTTCAGCGTGGCCATCCTACATCACTAAGTGCACTACACCTGACAGTACAGACAACATTTTACGTCCACATGTCCACACTGTAACACCTAAACTGCTGCCCAGGGTAAAATAAGCATTAATGGCACGCATTGTCACATGTACATGGGGGTACTACCCAACCTAAACATGTAATGGCTATAATTATTAGTTTGCAAATGACGTAAGGGCTAATGTAACGTTTTTTAGTGGACCACCCTCTGTCACCAAGAGGGGTATCTGTGAAGGCTAATGTCAGGATGGAAGCTTAAGGACAGCAAGAATTCTGCATTTCCATGACCATTCTTCAGGATACTTCAATGACCAATGGTTTGCCAGGACTGAGACTGAATTCTTGTAAGTGAAAATCACTTACATGTTTACTTTATACTGTATTAATTACGTAATCCGGTTTTTGGCTAAATCGGTCACCATCACAGGAAATGGAATATCGTTATCCTAAACGATACAGAACTGTAGCGTACACTATGTGAAGGAACTAATGCCTTACTTTTTTTTAAATCCGTCATTTCGCTCCCCACAAGTTTTGAATCAGTTGCCTACAAGTCTTCTATGTAATGTAGCACGGCGAAACGTCAAACAGCAAGTTCGTGTGAGGTGTAAAGTGGATTAATGATGTCAAATTGACGCCAAATCTACTCAACGATGCCGTGGTCATGTCACACGATCGGTAGGGCGTCAGACCCTTCCTTCCCACATTTCTTCCCTCCTTTTGACGTCTCTGTGATGGAAGTAGAACTGTGACTCCCAGTATTGAAACCTCGTCGTTTTAGTGTGTCTGACTGAGGAAAACGTATCAGAAGTATTTCTGCTCACAATCTACAAGCAAATGCCTCAGGAAATGGGATAATTGTAGCGAATCAAACAACTCCTTCTTTTTGGGATGCCCATTTACACACATTTCACAGTCGCGAACGACAGTTTGCAGTATGATGTGGAAGAAAACCACTGTCTTGAGAACCACTGTGTCTGGTGTCTGTCGAAGAGCCCACCACCCGCCATTCCCCACAGTTCAGCAACACAAACAGTACCACCCGCACACCTTCAACGAACACTTTAAAAAAACATTTGTACATGACAACGCCCGACCGGTTCCTAGGCGCAAGGGCACAGGTAACCCATTCGACACCAAACAGTTAAGATTTCACTGCTGAACTTTTTTTTTTTGGTCATCAGTCTACTGACTGGTTTGATGCAGCCCGCAACGAATTCCTTTCCAGTGCTAACCTCTTCATCTCAGAGTAGCACTTGCAACCTACGTCCTCAATTATTTGCTTGACGTATTCCAATCTCTGTCTTCCTCTACAGTTTTTGCCCACTACAGCTCCCTCTAATACTATGGAAGTCATTCCCTCATGTCTTAGCAGATGTCCTATCATCCTGTCCCTTCGCCTTATCAGTGGTTTCCACATATTCCTTTCCTCTCCGATTCTGCGTAGAACCTCCTCATTCCTTACCTTATCAGTCCACCTAATTTTCAACATTCGTCTATAGCACCACATCTCAAATGCTTCGATTCTCTTCTGTTCCGGTTTTCCCACAGTCCATGTTTCACTGCCATACAGTGCTGTACTCCAGACGTACATCCTCAGAAATTTCTTCCTCAAATTAAGGCCGGTATTTGATATTAGTAGACTTCTCTTGGCCAGAAATGCCTTTTTTGCCATAGCGAGTCTACTTTTGATGTCCTCCTTGCTCCGTCCGTCATTGGTTATTTTACTGCCTAGGTAGCAGAATTCCTTAACTTCATTGATCTCGTGACCATCAATCCTGATGTTAAGTTTCTCGCTGTTCTCATTTCAACTACTTCTCATTACCTTCGTCTTTCTCCGATTTACTCTCAAACCATACTGTGTACTCATTAGACTGTTCATTCCGTTCAGCTGATCATTTAATTCTTCTTCACTTTCACTCAGGATAGCAATGTCATCAGCGAATCGTATCATTGATATCCTTTCACCTTGTATTTTAATTCCACTCCTGAACCTTTCTTTTATTACCATCATTGCTTCCTCGATGTACAGATTGAAGAATAGGGGCGAAAGGCTACAGCCTTGTCTTACACCCTTCTTAATACGAGCACTTCGTTCTTGATCGTCCACTCTTATTATTCTCTCTTGGTTGTTGTACATATTGTATATGACCCGTCTCTCCCTGTAGCTTACCCCTACTTTTTTCAGAATCTCGAACAGCTTGCACCATTTTACATTGTCGAACGGTTTTTCCAGGTCGACAAATCCTATGAAAGTGTCTTGATTTTTCTTTACCCTTGCTTCCAGTATTAGCCTTAACGTCAGAATTGCCTCTCTCGTCCCTTTACATTTCCTGAAGCCAAACTGGTCGTCACTTAGCGCATTCTCAATTTTCTTTTCCATTCTTCTGTATATTATTCTAGTAAGCAGCTTCGATGCATGAGCTGTTAAGCTGATTGTGCGATAATTCTCGCACTTGTCAGCTCTTGCCGCCTTCGGAATTATGTGGATGATGCTTTTCCGAAAGTCAGATGGTAATTAGCCAGACTCATATATTCGACACACCAACGTGAATAGTCATTTTGTTGCCACTTCCCCCAATGATTTTTAGAAATTCTGGTGGAATGTTATCTATCCCTTCTGCCTTATTTCAACGTAAGTCCTCCAAAGCTCTTTTAAATTCCGATTCTAATACTGGATCCCCTATCTCTCCTAATTCGACTCCTGTTTCTTCTTCTATCACATCAGACAAATCTTCACCCTCATAGAGGCTTTCAATGTATTCTTTCCACCTATCTGCTCTCTCCTCTGCATTTAACAGTGGAATTCCCGTTGCACTCTTAATGTTACCACCGTTGCCTTTTATGTCACCAAAGGTTGTTTTGACTTTCCTGTATGCTGAGTCTGTCCTTCCGACAATCATATCTTTTTCGATGTCTTCACATTTTTCCTGCAGCCATTTCGTCTTAGCTTCCCTGCACTTCCTATTTATTTCATTCCTCAGCGACTTGTATTTCTGTATTCCTGATTTTGCCGGAACATGTTTGTACTTCCTCCTTTCATCAATCAACTGAAGTATTTCTTCTGTTAGCCATGGTTTCTTCGCAGCTACCTTGTTTGTACCTATGTTTTCCTTCCCTACATTTGTGATGGCCCTTTTTAGAGATGTCCATTCCTCTTCAACTGTACTGCCTACTGCGCTATTCCTTATTGCTGTATCTATAGCGTTAGTGAACTTCAAACGTATCTCGTCAATCCTTAGTACTTCCGTATCCCACTTCTTTGAGTATTGATTCTTCCTGACTAATGTCTTGAACTTCAATCTACTCTTCATCACTACTATATTCTGATCTGAGTCTATATCTGCTCCTGGGTACGCCTTACAATCCAGTATCTGATTTCGGAATCTCTGTCTGACCATGATGTAATCTAATTGAAATCTTCCCGTATCTCCCGGCCTTTTCCAAGTATACCTCCTCCTCTTGTGATTCTTGAACAGGGTATTACTAGCTGAAACTTGTTACAGAACGCAATTAGTCATTCTCCTCTTTCATTCCTTGTCCCAAGCCCATATTCTCCTGTAACCTTTTGTTCTGCTCGTTCTCCTACAACTGCATTCCAGTCGCCCATGACTATTAGATTTTCGCCCCCCTTTACATACTGCATTACCCTTTCAATATCCTCATACATTTTCTCTATCTGTTCATCTTCAGCTTGCGATGTCGGCATGTATACCTGAACTATCGTTGTCGGTTTTGGTCTGCTGTCGATTCTGATTAGAACAACCCGGTCACTGAACTGTTCACAGTAACACACCCTGTGCCCTACCTTCCTGTTCATAACGAATCCTACACCTGTTATAAAATTTTCTGCTGCTGTTGATATTATCCGATACTCATCTGACAAGAAATCCTTGTCTTCCTTCCACTTCACTTCACTGACCCCTACGATATCTAGATTGAGCGTTTGCATTTTTCTTTTCAGATTTTCTAGTTTTCCTACCACGTTCAAGCTTCTGACATTCCACGCCCCGACTCGTAGAACGTTATCCTTTCGTAGATTATTCAATCTTTTTCCCATGGTAACCTCCCCCTTGGCAGTCCCCTCCCGGATATCCGAATGGGGGACTATTCCGGAATCTTTTGCCAATGGAGAGATCATCATGACACTTCTTCAATTACAGGCCACAAGTCCTGTGGATACACGTTACGTGTCTTTAATGCAGTGGTTTCCATTGCCTTCTGCATCCTCATGTCGTTGATCATTGCTGATTCTTCCGCCTTTAGGGGCAATTTCCCACCCCTAGGACAAGAGAGTGCCCTGAACCTCTATCCGCTCCTCCGCCCTCTTTGACAAGGCCGTTGGCAGAATGAGGCTGACTTCTTATGCCGGAAGTCTTCGGCCACCAATGCTGATTATTTATCAAAATTTAGGTAGTGGCGGGGATCGAACCCGCGACCGAAGACTTTTTGATTTTGAATCAAAGACGCTATCCCTAGACCACGGGCTTATGATCTAGTGCGTGCTTATGAGATGCGGACTCTGAGGGTGTCAAAGGGGTTGCCTGCCTCAAAGGGGTTGCTTTCCTACAGGCACGCAGGAACTGATAAAGACACATTTTTAATGTGCCAACGGCCTTCTCGCAATGGTAACACCGTTTCCCGCCAGATCACCGAAGATAAGCGCCTTTGGGATGGGCTAATAAATGAATCGGTGACCATCCATCTGACGAGCGCTGTTGGCAAGCGAGGTGCACTCAGCCCTTGTGAGGCAAACTGAGGAGCCACTGGACTGAGAAGTAGCAGCTCAGGTCTCGTAAACTGACAAAATGGCCGGGAGAGCGGTTGCTGATCGCCTGCCCCTCCAAATTCGCATTCAGTGACGCCTGAGGGCAGAGGATGACACGGCTATCGGTCGGTACCGTTGGGCCTTCAATGTCTGTTCGGGAGGTGTTTAGTTTCAGTTTTACACTTTTAAAGTGCTCAACAAAATGCATTGGTGGTGCTGATGTTGTTGCTGACATGGATGGCTTAGAGGTAGCCTTAGCTATTGTATTCATGCGCTTTTCAGTGTCGGACTCATGATTATGCCACAGGAGGGCACGGAAAAGGGCTGAAAAAGAATAAATACACTTTGCTGTTTCGGATCGCGCTCAGTTTCCGTCGAGTGGTTTCGAGCAATTCCTTGTGTTTCCATCCTGTATAATACAGCTAAAACTGATATCGCGCTCCGCTCCAAAGGGAACAGATCGCGTTCCGAGTTGAAGCAGGCCCACGACGTCCTTATTGCAGAGGAAAATCGTCCGGAAGTGACAAAGAGTGTCGAGAACGTCTTCTGTGGGACATCACACCGCAAAATGTGGATTTCGACTGAGAAATGTGTGTAAGTGATTCCAAAGGGAATCGGTGGTTTTACTGACGCCATTTATGCTACTTCTTCAGGCTTCATCCTGTCGATTTTGAACGGCGGTACGTCTGAAATGTTTCCATCAGCCTCCCGTAAGAAAACCACGTGATTTAAGGCCCGAGCCTGAAAGTTGTGACCATCATTGCAGAAGTGTACAGAGAAGGAGTGACATATGGTTAACGAAAGTTGTGCTGACCTTGTGTGTCACGTCCACGATGACGTTGGACAGAATTGCGGTGATATTTAGTGCGATTGTGACCTCTTTAACCCACGTTACATCATAAATAGGCCTCTGACGTCTGGCCTTGTTTCCGAGCGTGGATGTTATCTAGTAGGGCCCCACGCTTTTGCGCCACTACAGTGGAGGGCTGTAGGCACCTTGGAGCCAAGTTGCACACTTCTGCGACGCAATGGGTACAATGACAGGTTTTCCAAGTGGTGACACTTGCACTTTTATACTTTTTCACAACGTATTTCAAACATTTAAGCTAACCAGTAAATAAATATGAAGCAAAATATCAGAAAACTTAAGGAACGAAATGTGAAACCGAAATTGAGCTTCCTTTTTTAAAGTAATGTTTTATTTCTGAAGGATTGTCACTTGTCTTTTACACTGGAGCTTGCGTCTCGCTTCGTGGCTCCACAGAGGGGTTTACCTGTTAGTCCACATTGTATAGAAAAGTGTACGCCCTGATCACGCTCTTCTGTGAAACATTACCCTTTCACCCCATCGCCACGATAGTGGCGCTACCACTGAAAACATCACTCTGAGTATCTTCAGTGTATTGATTTATCCGGGGATGACTCTTCAATCAAAACACTATGCTTCCACCATCCTATGAGTTATATGACAATCACGTAACTGAAGTACATCTACTAAAATTTTATTCTCCATATTTCTTCCTTTTTGATCACTAAATCGATAGATACTCAGGTACTCGGATACAGTATGGTAATTCACATAACGTTGGTGTAGAAATACTCTCACGGAAAACAATGTGCGTTTTTGTTTCTGAAGCTGTAGTCCTTGCTCTGGTACGAAAACGTGAATCTGGAAATAAGGTATGGCAGTATGTCGGTGTTCGGTGACAGCAGTGTTAGCTAGAACGACAAACAGATAACTCTGGTTTGTGTGAAAGGCGTAGAACGACAGATGAATTTCGCAAGCATCACTAACGTATTCACTTTGTACAATGCCTATTGCCTAGAATGTAGCAATTAACGAAAAGGAAAAGTAGCAAGAAGCTTCAAAATATGCGTTGCAGAAATGAAACTCTCAAGACCTCGACAATAAATGTACGTTGGAACCAGAATGAAACATCTTACGTTTCGATATCTGGGCGTTGTGTTAAAATGTTGTATTAAGTTGAAAACATATAATTAATCTTCAATGCAGCTGAATATTTTTTGAAATACTTTCCTGAAATGACACATTTTACTAAAACCGTGACATACTTGTGACTCTGTTAGTAAACGTACTTCATACTCTATATCACTTTACAAGTCTAGACTTTTAGAGTACTGGAATGTAGATTAAACTAAGCCATGGAATCCGATGCTAATCTTTCCATTACTCAGCTCTAATCATCAGATATACGCTTTCTGTGGAAGTGAAACACATGAATGTTAATCAATTCTGCGTTATTGTACAAAA
Organism: Schistocerca cancellata; assembly: GCF_023864275.1. Taxonomy (NCBI): domain Eukaryota; kingdom Metazoa; phylum Arthropoda; class Insecta; order Orthoptera; family Acrididae; genus Schistocerca; species Schistocerca cancellata. The sequence continues at coordinate 224,715,511 of NC_064628.1, forward strand.
GTTTATGCCCAGTTACGGTTATAATGGAACAGTGCTTTCATAAACGAGAGAACCATTGTGGTGTAGGAACGTTAGACTGAATAGAAAGTGAATACCGTTCAATAAATTTTCCTATGTAACTAGATGTATTCAGAACGGCACAGTACAGTATACAAGAATGATTACATTTGGTGCCAACGATCTTAACGAGAACAGTCTTAGTAGATTCAATATCAGTCAAGACTTTCGTTCAAGTTGTCCCTCGTATCGGGAAACATATCTTCTGGCGGGTTATAGTGCATTCTAATGTGGCTTACATACATCTCACATCGATTCATCAGTCGAGTGCACATGTTGTCCGTTAATGAGATTTCGAAACTCATTTCGCCCTTCCTCTTAAGTGTACTGCGTGAATTGAGGTGCTCGGGGGAACACAATGGTAAGCGCCATCGCCATGTATTTTGCGGTAGGTGGCTAATGACAGCACCTGTGGGATGCACAATGCAGTAAACTTACTAGTAGTTCCAAATTCACTAAACAGATGTCAGGGAGGAGCTTAATGGTAAGGGCCACTGTCCGTCTGTTGCGGGAACATAATGGTAAGTGACAGAGAGAATGGCGGCAAGTAAAAACATCTCTGAGATTATGGCAACAGTGAACATGGCAGAAGACGAGGAATATACTTCAAATGATACTAATATCTTCGAGAGGGATCCAGAATACATTCCTAACGATTCAGATGACTCAGAGGCATGTTATTTTGTAAATATACTGTCTTTAGTACGTTTCACGAACATAATGGTAAGTGCATGTACATACCATTATGTTCCTGAAGTACAATTGAAAATTACGTTCGCCGACAGGTACAAGATGTGTACAGTCCAGATCAGTGGTGCGAGATCATCAAGAATTCGGCTTGTATATAATATGAAAAGAGAGGATTTCTATCAAATACGACACTGTAAAGAAGCCTTTGTTTTCAGAAAGAAGACAGTTCATGATCGAGATGTCAACCTAAGGAAAATATGTAGGTAGAAGGTGACCTCCGAGTATCCATCATCTTTATTCATCAGCGAGACATTTTGTCATGACATGTAGCATGAAATAAACTTCAGGAAACGTGGAAGGCAAGGACCAGCTCCTACGCTTCGACTTAAATACAATGGGCCAAGGCTTATTAAAAAGAAGAAAGTTTCTGACGTCCTGTCACTCCTAAATTACGTACCTCCTGTCCGCAATGGATTTTTCCTGTTACTAAAGCTAACAGTTTAGATGAAAAAGACATTAGTAATGAGAGTGATGAATGATTTTTGCAGTTTTAGTAAAGTGTTGAAGACTTACTATAAAATTTAATATGTAATGTTCTATCACTATGTGTTGTTAATGGTGTATGGTAATGTAATAATTTTTGTGTATTTCATTTGTTTTAGTCAGTTCTGAGTTTCATTTATGTCTCTATAGTAGAAGATAGATGTTAGAATCACTACAGAATAAAAGGACTGTTTAAAAAAATTATTCAGATTTGCAGATCAATTGAAACTTTAGTTGCGCTGTATTTCGAAACTGTGATTTTGGCGCTTACCATTTTGTTCCCCCGAGCAGCTCATTATTACTTTAAGTATACTTTCGTGGGTATGCGACAGTAGTGAGCAAAAGCACATGCGCCTATTACGCACGTTGGCGATGAACACTCGCTGCAGTAAGACAGGTGACGAAGGCGGCGATGTCCCCACAGTGCTCTGCCGCTTCATCAGCAGCGGCGGCACACGCGCTACGCGGCGGCCACTGGACTGCCGGAGCCGATAATCGAGTTGTTAATAATCCCATTATGACAGCAATTTGTGCCTGCGGTGAGATTGTTGGAATGTTTGTGGACCGCGCAGGCAAATAACGGCACGGGCGCCAGCGCCCCGGGCTGCGCCGCGGGCAGCCGAGCGCCGGACGAGTGGGCAACCGCGCGCTGCAATTCTCTGCTGGAGCCAGAGTTGTGCTGCGCGGGCAGCATCTGCTCCGTTACAAAATAATCCGCTAGAGCCAGCCACAAGTATGTGGGCAACTGACCCTCTTCACTACAAATTAGGTCATACACTTCCATCGTCAAAAGGTTGGCTGTGATTACCCTACTTCACGTCTTTCACAGCAAGTGCCTAATGTACAAGATGTAGATTGCATCAACAGCAGTAACTCGATTGCATTTGAGAAACGAGTTAAACTACAGTTTTATCGTCCATATCAGCATCAGGTAACTTATTACCGAATCATAGTCAGGCGACTTGTTCAAAAAGAAAAAAAAGTGTAAGGTTATGGTTAGGTGGTCTCTTATTCTATGACTGAACACAACTGTGTAAGCTGTACTGTCATTGTTTAATATTGCAAATTTGTCACAGAAATACACGCTTTTACACAGTTTACAATGTGACAATGTAAGACAGTTGTCAAAATGACGCATCTCTACCTCTGAAAGTGAACTACGCCTAAACTCAACAATATTAAAACGTAGCTCTCAGAAAATTAAATAATTTTAAACACAACAATATTATATATTAACTATAAGTTTATTTACAAAATTAATCTTACGATTACATTATGATGTTGCCTAGTACTACGATAAATCATCCGATTCTGTTTCACAGTTCTGTACAATTTTTAGGATAACAACCAAGTCTACAGAGGATGGTTGGTTTTGTGACAAGTCGAGCATGAACGCAACCTGGTGAACAAGCACGTTTGCGCCTCTGCACGCGGTATTTACCTTAGCTGCGATGATTTGTCGTCTGCCCGGCTGCTCTCGCCCACTGAAATTCCTATAAAACCTAATTAAGCCTTTTAAGAATTTTCCAGAGGAAATTCTTCCTATGTTTCTCGATATGTGAGGAAACACGAACTCATCCCTAGTTCAGACTATGGCGATATACATGTATGTGGCTGGAGCAGCGGGCATATTATAATGCCCTTTCAGTTCTCGCAAGAGCAGCTAACTAACTGGCTGGTTCAATTCTTCACGGTTGGAGCTCAACGGTGCTACATCTAATTTATAGCTGGAGGTCAGCTGCTGTGAACGCAGTGTTCACATCAATTTCTCCCCTGCGTCGTACAGAGCGTTATGCACTTCGTTCTGCACTTGACACCAGTTCAGAGCAGCGTCCCCGAAAATTTCGCTCTCGTATTTCTCGTAGCCGAACTCTCTATCCACTTTGGTTCTTTCGTTCTCCACGTCAGGGCTTTTTTCGACTAATAGGAGCGTTCCTCTTATTTTGTGGAAACTCTCTCTACCAAACACAAGGGTCCTACCACTAAACTGCGTCGAAATCTCGGCACTTTAGTCCTTCTCGGTGCGTTTCCAACAATCGGACGCCTTGTGCCTGCTCCAGACGCCTAAAAAGTTACATGTGTCTATCACATGTGTAACACTTGCAGTTCACATGATCTAATGCGTCACTGGTTTTATTCGTATCTCTTTGGAATGCCAAAACACAGTTTTCTAAAGCTTCTTTCTGTCCTTCTTCTGGTAGCCCCGTTACTCGCCTTGCAATATGCGTCACCTGTCCAGTCGCTGGCTCTCGCTGCGGGACGAGTCCCCTTAAGATCTTTCTGTAGTGCCTCCCTGGGTGTGGCCTCTGCATCTGCCCGTGCTGGCATCCACAAAAAACGTTTCCTCTCGCCGCTTGTTTCACCTTCTGCTGATTGGCATGCATTATATATAGCAGTGGTGTGTTAATACTGTCGATTGAGTGTCATCCCTTTTGCATTACATACTTATTGCCAAATCTGCTCATTACTGCCGAAGTAAGTTATGTGTCATAATCACATTCCTGTTACGATGTATAAAACCCTTATGTAAGGTGCGAAATTGACCTTCATTTATGCTGCACCTTACAAAGGGATAGTAAAATATTATGGAAGTAAATTACTAATTTAATTAACTTCTAAGGACAATGGAGCTTATTTTAACATGTGAAACAATAACTCGTCAAATAAGCAGGGCCGAAGTAGCTGCACAATGTAAAAATAGTGTATCTGCGATCTGCATGTTGACAGAACATTTACATGTTTGCAACATTTTCAAATGTGTGTGAATTCCTAAGGGACCAAACTGCTGAGATTATCGGTCCCTAGACTTACACACTACTTAAACTAACTTATGGTAAGAACAATACAGACACCCATTCCCGAGAGAGGACTTGATTCTCCCGTGGGAGGGCAGCACAATCCCCGACATGACGCCTGAAACAACGTGGCCAATCCATGTGGTCCACATTTAAAATATTAAACATCTCCATCCCTTTCCTGTTTACAGAATATTAGGTAATGTATTTAACTACATAGGCTGTGAACAAAACTCGTTACCTACCACATTGTTTCTCTAATTGTGTTAATTAGTATTTTGTACATAGACCTGTGTTATGAAATCTTATTATCAAATGTTTTCCTCCAGTTGTTTTGTATCTAGCTGTCATTTGACTGACAATAACCAGACCTGTAACTGCTCTTTCGTGAGGAAATGCCAATTTACAGTCCTCTGGGACACAGAACAACAACCGCCGGTCGGTGTGGCCGTGTGGCTCTAGGCGCTTCAGTCTGGAACCGCGTGCCCACTACGGTCGCAGGTTCGAATCCTGCCTCGGGCATGGATATGTGTGATGTTCTTAGGAGAGATAGGTTTAATTAGTTATAACTTCTAGGCGACTGATGACCTCAGAAGTCTACTCTGTAGGAATCAGCATGGGTTTCGAAAAAGACGGTCATGTGAAATCCAGCTCGCGCTATTCGTCCACGAGACTCAGAGGGCCATAGAAACGCGTTCACAGGTAGATGCCGTGTTTCTTGACTTCCGCAAGGCGTTCGATACAGTTCCCCACAGTCGTTTAATGAACAAAGTAAGAGCATATGGACTATCAGACTAATTGTGTGATTGGATTGAGGAGTTCCTAGATAACAGGACGCAGCATGTTATTCTCAATGGAGAGAAGTCTTCCGAAGTAAGAGTGATTTCAGGTGTGCCGCAGGGGAGTTTCATAGGACCGTTGCTATTCACAATATACATAAATGACCTGGTGGATGACATCGGAAGTTCACTGAGGCTTTTTGCAGATGATGCTGTGGTGTACCGAGAGGTTGTAACAATGGAAAATTGTACTGAAATGCAGGAGGATCTGCAGCGAATTGACGCATGGTGCAGGGAATGGCAATTGAATCTCAATGTAGACAAGTGTAATGTGCTGCGAATATACAGAAAGATAGATCCTTTATCATTTAGCTACAAAATAGCAGGTCAGCAACTGGAAGCAGTTAATACCATAAATTATCTGGGAGTACGCATTAGGAGTGATTTAAAATGGAATGATCATATAATGTTGATCGTCGGTAAAGCAGATGCCAGACTGAGATTCATTGGAAGAATCCTAAGGAAATGCAATCCGAAAACAAAGGAAGTAGGTTACAGTACGCTTGTTCGCCCACTGCTTGAATACTGCTCAGCAGTGTGGGATCCGTACCAGATAGGGTTGATACAAGACATAGAGAAGATCCAACGGAGAGCAGCGCGCTTCGTTACAGGATCATTTAGTAATCGCGAAAGCGTTACGGAGATGATAGATAAACTCCAGTGGAAGACTCTGCAGGAGAGACGCTCAGTAGCTCGGTACGGGCTTTTATTGAAGTTTCGAGAACATACCTTCACCGAAGAGTCAAGCAGTATATTGCTCCCTCCTACGTATATCTCGCGAAGAGACCATGAGGATAAAATCAGAGAGATTAGAGCCCACACAGAGGCATACCGACAATCCTTCTTTCCACGAACAATACGAGACTGGAACAGAAGGGAGAACCGATAGAGGTACTGAAAGTACCCTCCACCACACACCGTCAGGTGGCTTGCGGAGTATGGCTGTAGATGTAGACAAGTGGTGCCGCTTACATACTGTGTCAGCCACATTTCCCTTTTTGTTATTCTTGAAAGGCAAATGGGGATAATGACTAGCGGTCTTCCTAAGCACGGCTGCATTTTCTTGTAATTTCATTATCGCGATCTTTATGACAGTTGTATATCTGAGGAAGTGGTAAGTATCTTGGCAAGTTTTGGAACGTTCTCCTTCAAACGTTTTTGGGTTCACAATATTCAGTGACACCTCACGATATTCAGTGGCGCTCTCGATTCTTTGTGCACTTTATTTTTCATCTGTGTGGCATTCTAAAGTATGTTCACTAGCTGTTGTTCTGTGTTAGCTCAAATGGCTCTGAGCACTATGCGACTTTACTTGTGATACGATGTCTTGCGGAGAAAAGATTTTCATGTAAATAGGTAGATGCATAGAAGATGGAAATGTAGCTGTAGATGCAAATCTGCTTTGTAACGCAGTGATTCGCTAATGTTTAACCCTTGGAGTAATCTTTGTCTTTCAACTAGTGATCTAGCACAGTTATTCACATCTCGTCAAGCACTGTAGGCCATTGAAATTTTGGGCGGCCTTACAACGAATTCCTCCATGTGTACTTCGTGCTGGTCTATAATTATTGACTTCATTAGCTCCATGGGTCCTCTGTCTGCATTATATATATAATTTCATTCCAATTATCGATTTCAGAACATCATGTCACATCACCTAATGTGCGTGAAATCTCAAGTAAATCACTAAAAAACATTGTCACAGAAGAGATTAGCATTAATATAATAGAATGGCATTTATTTTATACAAACGAGAGACATGGTTTCAATTTTTGCGTGGAACGTGAGATGAATGGTCAGTCTCTCCGATGAATTCATTGTCTCTTTTATAATTAAACTTTTTAAGAGATGGATATATTTAGAGCGGAATTCTGAGATGACACTGTCTAGGACATTACCGTTTCTCCTGTATGCAAGAACCAGCTATAATTGTTTGATCGACAGTGGCATAATTTTTTATACATTAATTACCGAGACACGTAACTCAAAATTACGTTAATTCTTATCCTTAAAGCTGCTTCACAGTCAGACAGTCACTTCAGTAATGTGCACAACTCTGTAATGACTCTCTTTGGGTGAGTGAGAAGATTGCCTGTGTTAATATGATAAATTACTTTGTTGCATTTGAGGCTATGTTGCGGTAATGAGTCAGCAAAATAGCTGGATGCAGGACAGGAATACCAGACTTGCTTTAAAAATCTCAACTCAGATGTAATTACTTCTTAGATGATGAGAAATCAAAGCTGAGTTGCAGACATCGGGACAAAGCTAGTATCGTTGACATGTGTCAGATCAGCTAAAGATTCCACGCCAATAAGACGTTCACGACACCTTGTATTCACTTCCTTCTCGCGTCATCACGGCCTCCACCTGATATTTGAAGACTTTTAATTCCTTCTCTGCTGTACAGCGGTGAACCTCAGACCCTAGCTTTCCATAACCTGGTCTACAAAATGTTTCACCATATGGTCTTAGAACGGTCCTTTCATAGGTCCTTAGAGAGGCTTGCCATTTAACGCACATACATGGCCAGACCCGAGCAGTGAGACACGTTTGATTATTTCCTACACAATCTTTTAACAGTTGTACACAAGCAAGCCATTGTGTGGACTGCTTGTGACTTAGACTTTCATCATTAAGTAATCACGCAAAAAAACGCATGAAACTTACGAAATTACCACCTCCATAAATGACCCATATAAAATATGCAAAGAAACGAACAGGTTTTATAAAACACTATTTATATAAGTATAATTTCAGTGTGCACAAATATTTGCAATGCCGGTCAAAAACGCCAGTTTATTCACAACGCGAAAAATGAAGTGTAGTAGAAGACAAGAAAAGCAGAAACATATTCACTTATATATTCGCGTTAGCACCATTAGGCCTACACCCAATGCATATTTTCCCAGTCTTACTAGGCTGGTGATATACCGCCACTTCATTTACATAAATATACTGTGTTGCCAAAAAATGTCGTAACTGTCCTGCTGTTATATGATGCAGTATAACATAAGTAGTCATTATATAATTTTTAGATGGCAGCTGCATGAATTGATTTCGATTAATTGAAGCATTTAAATACTGATTTAACAATGGCTCACGATTCTGATTGTAAGTCCAGACAGAAGAACTAATCCTGATGTGCTGTTTGAGGCTTTCCCGGCGCTGCATCTGCTTGGTAGGTTCCCGGGAATTACGCCGAATAATATTGTAGAAACCGCACAATATTGCAGCAAGACAACTTCCCACCATCTTGAGGTGCTACTGTCGCGTCGCTGAGAAGCTCGCCAATTTATATGCTGGCTTTCTAGAACAGCGCAGGCGCCAGCGGGGCATAACGTCATCGAAGACCAATCGTAGAGCGTCGAATACCAGAGCCCTCTGCTGGAGAAACGGGTCGCAGTCTGCGGAAGCGGCCGCGGCGCGGGAAAATGCGGCCGGGAGCGACGGACCCCGTTCGCGCGCGCGAGCTGTTGGCGCGCGATTTAAGCATCTGCGCTAAGGCTTCCCATCTGCGTTGACTCGGTGCGGTTGCTAATCTGTGGCTGACGATTCCTTAGTGCCGCCAAGGCTGGCCCCCAGGCTTTGCTCAGGTGAAACCCCGTGTTTCTGTTTATTAGGTCACTGTTTATACGTATTTCGACCGCCTCTTTGATGACAGAGTCCCAGTATGTGGAAGCATGCGAGAGGATCTTGGTTTCTTCTTAAGGGGCTCCGGTTTTGCGTTTTCTGAATCTTTTAATACATATATAATTTATTCAATTCCGAAGACTACAACTATTTTTAAATTTTTTTTTTGAATGTGTTCTACATGGGCGCGACCCACTGTGGCGCTGTTAAACTGCTGTCAAATGGTGTTATTATTAACGTCCGTGTTCATCAGGTACATTTTAGTGATGTGAGATAAAGTATGTGTTGGCTAACCTGTGATGGTTCAATATATATCGCTGGTGTGATTGTCGATTGTTTCATGTTTATTTACGCTGTCGTTACCTCGAAAATATTCGTAAATAATTCTGTTTCTTGAGTCTCTGTTTTGTTTAAGTATAATAATGAGTAAAAGTAAAGTTATTAGAAATCCTCTGAAGGCTTTTAAGAAAATGAGAAATGTTGGAAAGCCAAAGGTATGTGTTATTACTGTAAACAATAAAGACGATAACCAAGTGAGTGAACCTAACCTCTCAAGTACACCTGCCCATAGCAGTCAAAGTGGGAAAGAAAATACTTCACAGAAGAAGCTTGGTTCAATGAGTGAAAACTATGAATGTTTTATGGGCGAATCGGATGTGAATGAAATATTTGATATGTCGGTTCTCAAAGGAATTTTTTCAAACTGTGTAAGATGTATTCATTGTAGTGAAGTTGGTCTGGAACTCTCCATAATAAAGCACGTAGGACTTGCTAGTGAAATACAACTGAAATGTGATAAGTGTTCATACATGACCACCTTTTGGAACAGTGTTGCAGTAACTGCAACTGAAGAAAATTGTAGCAAAATCTACGAACACAACATTAGATTTGTTTATTCCTTGCGTTCAGTTGGTAAGGGTGCTACTGCAGGTGCAATTTTCTGTGGCATCATGAATCTTCCAAATCCCCCAACCAAGTTTACGACCGATAATAAATTAATAGGGTCTAAAGTAGAAGATGTCTGTATAGAATCTATGAAGAACGCTGTGGAAGAGGCAGTAATGGAAAATAATGGTAACAGAGATTTGACTGCAGCGTTCGATGGTACCTGGCATAAACGGGGACAAACATCTCTTCATGGTGTAGTATCTGCCACCAGTATGTATACAGGGAAAGTTTTAGATGTAGCAGTAATATCAAAGTATTGTAGATGTCCACAAAAATATAAAGGTACACACGAAAATAATTGCAAAGCTAACTATAGTGGCAGTAGTGGAGGAATGGAAGTGGCTGGTGTTGCCAGTATATTCCAGCGTTCTGAGGCGTGTGATAAAGTGCGATATGTTAATTACCTTGGTAACGGTGATTCTAAAAGTTTCAAACATGTTCAAGGACTGAAGCCCTATGGTGATGATGTTGTAGTGCAGAAATTTGAGTGTACTGGACACGTACAGAAGCGAATGGGAACAAGACTTCGGCGACTGAAAGCTTCGTACAAAAAACAAAAACTCAGTGATGGTAAAGGTTTGGATGGGAAGGGAAGCTTAACTGCAGTGTAATTGAAAAAATACAGAACTATTATTGAATGGCTATTAGGCAAAATACACAAAGTGTCGACGAAATGAAGAAGGCTGCTTGGGCTCTTTTTTTTTCATACTCCTTCAACCGATGAAAATCCCCAACATAGCTTGTGTCCCAAAGAAGAAGACAGTTGGTGTAAACATAACAAAGGATTGCTAACTGGTGAAGTGTACACTCATAAGCATAGTCTGCCTCATGCAATAATGGAGGTGATAAAACCTATTTCCAGAGACTTAGCAGCACCTGAACTGTTGAAAAAGTGTATTCACGGAAAAACTCAAAACCCCAATGAAAGTGTAAATAGTGTTATATGGTCGAGAATCCCCAAGACTGTATTTGTTGGAATAGATACACTTCACTTTGGTGTGTATGATGCTGTTGCGACTTTCAATGATGACAACATTGTAAGGTGCAAGGTATTTAGAAATATCGGAATGAAGATAGTTTCTAACATGGTACGAGCGATGCTTGCTTTAGACAAGGAACGCCTTCGGGCTGCAGACAGGGCTGTAAAGAGTCTAGAAATACAAGCAAGAGTAAACAGGAGGAGGAACAAGAGGAAACTGGAGGAGGAGTTTGCAGAGGATGAAGATAATCCATCCTATGGACCTGGAATGCACTAAAAAGTTAATCCAATCTTTGTCGCTCGATTCCCAAAACTTTTATTTTCTCATACTAATTACATGTTTTCTAAGGATCTTCCAAACAAATTTGTTTCAAACTTTCAGTAAATGTTACACAGTACCTTCTGCATAATTTAACACAGCCTTTTTCCAAAAAACTGTATATTTTTGAATATATAAATAAAAAATTGGAAAAAAAATGTTATGAATTTTCATTACAATTGAAAAAAAATCATCTTTAATAACGGAACTAAAATTTTGTAAAATCCCTGTGTTAAATTGTAGCCCATATTCCAATAAATAATCTGTAAAAAGTTCAACTTCCTACCTCAAATACTTTGTGAGGAAAGATGTAATTTATAAGCGTTATTTTAACATTGCAAGTATAGGGCGTGCCGGAGCCCCTTAATTCATGCCGTGTCCCGTGTCAAGGCAGTGTTCAGCAACCGCAGATTTCTCTGGCTGATCCAACCTCGCGTGACGTTTATGTTCGTCGCATCTGTCTTTGACCGTACGACACGTCTGGCCAATATAAGACTTCCCACATTGGCACGGGATTTTATATATTCCTGGTCTCCTCAGGCCGAGGTTTTCTTCAACAGAGCCCAGCATTGATTGAACTCGTGCTGGAGGCCGGAAAACACATTTAATCCGGTATTTCTTGAAAATTCTGCCCATCTTACGCAGTGTGTTCCGGAAGCCTACGCACACAGACTTGTATTTACAAGCTACGGGCTGTCATCATCCCTCACAGCGCAGCGTTGTATTACGGACGCTAGTGCATAGGGCTAGAGCCATCTCAGATCAGGACAACTTATCGGCAGAGCTTAGCCATCTCCGCTTTGTGTTTGCCCAGAACGGATACTCCGAGAAGCAGATCCGGAACGCATTTCGACCAGCACGCTCCAAACCTCAAGAACAGCCTGAGGAAGCAGTGAACACCAAGGGGTTGGTTTTTCTACCGTATGTCGGTGGCGTGTCATTAAATATGGGCAGAATTTTCAAGAAATACCGGATTAAATGTGTTTTCCGGCCTCCAGCACGAGTTCAATCAGTGCTGGGCTCTGTTAAAGACAACCTCGGCCTGAGGAGACCAGGAATATATAAAATCCCGTGCCAATGTGGGAAGTCTTACATTGGCCAGACGTGTCGTACGGTCAAAGACAGATGCGACGAACATAAACGTCACGCGAGGTTGGATCAGCCAGAGAAATTTGCGGTTGCTGAACACTGCCTTGACACGGGACACGGCATGAATTATGAAGAAACCAAGATCCTCTCGCATGCTTCCACATACTGGGACTCTGTCATCAAAGAGGCGGTCGAAATACGTATAAGCAGTGACCTAATAAACAGAGACACGGGGTTTCACCTGAGCAAAGCCTGGGAGGCAGCCTTGGCGGCACCAAGGAATCGTCAGCCACAAATTAGCAACCGCACCGAGTCAACGCAGGTGGGAAGCCTTAGCGCAGATGCTTAAATCGCGCGCGCGAACGGGGTCCGTCGCTCCCGGCCGCGGCGCGCTTCCGCAGACCACGACCCGTTTCTCCAGCAGAGGGCTCTGGTATTCGACGCTGTCTACGATTGGTCTCCGATGACGTTATGCCCCGCTGGCGCCTGCGCTGTTCCAGAAAGCCAGCATATAAATTGGCGAGCTTCTCAGCGACGCGACAGTAGCACCTGAAGATGGCGGGCAGTTGTCTCGCTGAAATATTGTGCGGTTTCTAGAATATTATCCGGCGTAATTCCCGGGAACTTATGAAGCAGAACTAATCCTAATAGGAAGTAAAGTAGTCCATAAGAAGAACACAGATACAGTTCATTTAAGGCACTATTTACCCTCAAGTGCTGAGTGGGGCTTGAGGGGCAGCACTTGTACGACATGTTACTGTAGCTTATGACACTTTTACAGATGTTGCCATGACATCCAACTTCGTCAATGAATGAATTGACACTTCCCTAATGGCACTGATTTTCTATACACACATCATCCTATTGATGTTGCCCGTTTACAGAAGCTCTACACACCATCACATGTCCACCCATACTTAAGCCAGCCAGACTCGTGCTACAACGTGCCCGTCTCGCAACCAACATTTATTTCAAAACTGCTACAATGTTGTATTAATCACTCTCAAAATAACTGTTGTTTACAAAGTTTTAGCAGCATAAAAGCTTTCATTAAGTTAGTATACTTCCATGGCAATTGATTCGACATGCACAAAGGTTAAATAAAATGTAAATATGTAAATTTACATAAAATTAATCAGTTAAGTAAGCCCCCAGCATACTTGTAAAGTTGCGTATGTATACAGTTAATACAGCAAATGAAGTTAAAAAAAATATGAGCGTGTATAGGCTTTGAATTATACTTCAGTGATTCGTCAGCATGTTCAAGTTGTCATCCCAAAGAAAGATTACTGTCACGTTTTACCTCTTGGTTCATGTTTTAGAAAGTTTAACTAAATTTAGTAACGTGTATTCACAGTTAGAACCACCTTTTCTTTGTAATCAGATAATGGATCTTTTATGGAAACTCCACCAAATCTTAAAGAAAAACACGCACTTTGGACACATTTAGAAACAAATTTCGTACCTTTCAGTAGAAGCAGGTTAATATACTCTCTAAGATAAGAAAAGCAGCGCACCACGAAGGAATCAATCGAATGGGTCGGTAATCGGTAGATGGGGCGTGAAGGTGCACACATTTCAGAGAAATTCAATGAATTATTCAAGAAAAAGAGCTTCACAAATTGAGCAAGTCAATAACACGTTGGTCCACCACTGACGATGTGCAAGCATTTTTTCGGTTTTGCACTGATTGATAGAGTTGTTGGATGTCTTCCTGAGGGATATCGTGACGAATTCTGTCGAACTGGCGCGTTCGATAGTCAAAATAGCTAGCTGGTTGGAGGACCCTGCTCATACTGCTCCAAACGTTCTTAGTTGGGGAGCGATCTGGAGACCTTGCAGGCCAAGGCACGGTTTGGCAAGCATCAAGGCAACCCGTAGAAACTTTCGCCTTCCGTGAGTGGAGGTTACCTTGCTGAACTGTAAGCCCAGGATGGTTTGCCAAGAAAGGCAACAAAACGGGCAGTAGAATGTTGTCAACGTTCTGCTGTCTTATTGCAGAGACTCAAATCAGTTAACAACAAAACGAATCCTGCTAAGATGTGGAATGATATGCCTGACCATCACTCCTTGTTGGCAGCAGATATGGCAGGTGATAAGTTGGTATCGCATTGCTGTACAGAGGGTCTCCAGACACATCTCGGGGTTCAGATGGAAGCGGGACGCATCGCTGAAGACAATTCAGCTCCAGTCAATGAGATTCTTGGCCCTACGACTAGCGAAGTCCTGTCTGGAGACGATCTCGAAAGCTGTGGCTTACCAATGAGACTGTCGTCTGCCATACGGCCGACAACAAGGAGCGGTGCTCCATGATGTCATTTCATTTCATAGCAGAAACCCTTTCATTGTCATCCACAGTACAGTTACCGCACAGCAGTACGTCGACGATATTCTGCGCACCGTTCCGTTGCCCTCCATGGCAAACCATCCTGGGTGTAAGTTTCAGCGAGATAACGTCCACCAGCACACTGCGAGTGTTTCTATCACTTGGGCAGAATTTGCCACGATACCTCTTAGAGGATATCCAGCAATACCAAGCCAAATAACTGCTTGCATTAGATCCAGATTGACTTTCTCTTTCTCTTGAGTGAATAATTCAGTCTTTATGAAATTATAATCGATTGTTTGTAAACTTGTGCCACATATACCAATTTCCATTCCATTCGGATAATACCTTCAAGGACCGTCCTTTGTTTATACCCTAAATTGTACTTTATTGAAGCATCAGTTTGTCATGAAATAATGTATTTTTAAGGAGAACAATCATTTGGTGCTATTATTTGACGTACATAAGAACTACATTCCTTTCCATTTTCATTCTAGAAAAAATTTTACTGACTGGGAAATCCGTCATTTTGTCATTATTTTTCATGAACATAGAACCGGCACTCTCTGACGGACTTCCATTTTTTGCGATGATGGACTAAATTCACATTCAGCCTATATTAATGTTTTACAAAATATCACTCAAAGAACGCCATACTGTCGTTATCAAGACAGGTTGAGAAGCAATTTTCTCAGCTGAACTGGATAGTATGTGGCAAGTACAGGGTGAAACACATGCATTATCTTTGTTTACTGTGTTCATATGAAACAGATTTTATGACGGTAACAGTTCTTTCAATAAATTTGAATTGCCAGCTAGTGTATAGGTTGATCCGTTTTTGGATAGTATGTACTGCACTAAATGCACAATCATTTTGTGCAAAGTATACTGAGACCAGAAATAATTAAAGGCGTAGTAACACTCGAGATCCATTATCTCTACTAGACTGGCAGTATATCCGGAATAAAAGAAGAAATAAATCAGAATCAGGCAGAACCAAAGGCGTGGTGACGCCCTTGCGCGTGGCATTATAGCTGTTTTATGTTTTTATACTTTGTTATCTTTTGTAAATTCAGTTCCACATTCTTCGTATAAATTTTATACTTTATTTACACAGTAGGACAAGTTTTATTACGAAAGCTACAATTCGCTTGTTTTATTTTTCATTAAATTTATCTGGGAAGCGCATTCCAAAACAGCTTTGGTATCAGTTAGCAGTTTCACAGACATACGATTTCTTTATTTTATTTTATTAAAATTTACCTGCAAAGCGCATCCCAAACCAGCTTTGGCATCAGTTACTAATTTAATCTACAAACGAAATCGTTTCCCTTTCGATGACTACCACAAATACTAATCTCCTTTTGTTTCTGAGCACACGACTGCAGTATCGTCGCTTTTATGAACTTCAAAAATCCCTGGTACTCTTGCATCTCGCCGACAATATTCAGGGCCTAGTTTTAAAGTTAGCTCATATTACTCTAAAAATATTTCCGTTTATACAGGGTTGCAGTTCATAAGAGACTCTCTCTATATAAGCGGGCAGTGCACGCCAGCGGAATCATTCCGCTGTGAGCTCTATCTGCAACAGCACTGAAGCACTATGTCTCGTCGACGTGGGTATCGTCATCGCCGCCACCGCATGCCAGTTTACAAACACATAATTAGTTCGGAAAGTAAACTTGAGCAAATGGAACGGCACAATCAATTATTTTTAACGGACCTATTTTCTTCCGTGGATGTCGTGTTAATTTTTGACTTGATCTCGCAACTGGAGCAGCTGGCAGTACATGGTTTACACTCGCAATTGTCCGCTGTGAGAATGCCTCGCTACGTGGACTAGACTCCTTTGCCGACCGAAATGTCATCGCCTACAAGACCTGGCACTGTGGAGTCGACCCGAAGACGCAGAGTAGACCTAGTTTTGTTTATAGTAACACGCCTTTTACTTTGTATACCCGCTCATGTAGAAAAGTTTCTAATGATGAAAAAATACATGTATGGATTAAAGGCTGTCAATTCAACTAAGTACCTGGGTGTTAAAATTACGAACAACTTCAGTTGGAAAGACCACATAGATAGTACTGTGGGGAAGGCGAGCCAAAGGTTGCGTTTCATTGGCAGGACACTTAAAAGATGCAACAAGTCCACTAAAGAGACAGCTTACACTACACTCGTTCGTCCTCTGTTAGAATATTGCTGCGCTGTGTGGGATCCTTACCAGGTGGGATTGACGGAGGACATCGGAAGGGTGCAAAAAAGGGCAGCTCGTTTTGTATTACCACGTAATAGGGGAGAGAGTGTGGCAGATATGATACGCGAGTTGGGATGGAAGTCATTAAAGCAGAGACGTTTTTCGTCGCGGCGAGATCTATTTACGAAATTTCAGTCACCAACTTTCTCTTCCGAATGCGAAAATATTTTGTTGAGCCCAACCTACATAGGTAGGAATGATCATCAAAATAAAGTAAGAGAAATCAGAGCTCGAATAGAAAGGTTTAGGTGTTCGTTTTTCCCCCGCGATGTTCGGGAGTGGAATGGTAGAGAGATAGTAGAGAGATAGTATGATTGTGGTTCGATGAACCCTCTGCCAAGCACTTAAATTTGAATTGCCGAGTAATCATGTAGATGTAGATGTAGATGTCTTAGTAAAACGATGTAGTGTGTCCCATGCTTTGCGATGTCATTACCTATAACGTAACATACCGAACCATACAACTGGAGTTGAGTGTAGCAATCAAAACTTGTTCACGATGATTTATCGTCCGGACATCATACTGCATAAAAGTAGGCTAATAGCTACCCAGATCTCATGTTTAGAACAGCTCTCATTCGTACAGCGGAAACGAAACACTGGAAAAGTAGAGTTTGTCGTAATCAGCGGTCAGCCGTGATGCCTATAGTGATTAGCTCATGGAATGTATCGTGGGGACTATTATCACATATCATTTGGAGGTCTTCCTAAAAAGAAACTAGAGTTACCCAGTTGGAAATGTGTGTCGTGAATGGATTCATTGGGCCAACGTGAATGAAAGTGATGCGAAATCCGAACACCCAGTTTTGTTGAAACTCAAGTGGATTATGATGTTTTGTCAGCAGTCGATCAGTCTATTGACCAAATAATCAACACAGTAAGCAGAAATCGACCGTAGAATTTCATCGAACGCTGCTGTGTTCAGAGCCCGACTACATATAAATCCACAGCTTCAAGACGATTTGTTTAACAGGAATGTTGGAGTTTGACATTAGCCTTCCAAATTCATTACCTTTCTTGACAGATGGGTGAACTTTGGTATATCCAGCACATACTCGACGAAGAAAAATTCAGCAAATACTACTAAAAGGACAAAGTGCAGTGGGAAGCCTTATATTATGGTATAACATTTCTTGGCATTTTCTAAAACATTAATTAATTTTGAGGCATCTTCTGGTCAATTTGGCGCATAGATCAAATTGACCCATTCATAATTCTCTCCCTGTGGAAGCTTCATCATTCAGTATTACTGTTCACCTTCTCAGACGTTTAGCAGTATCAAAAATTGTCATTACCAATAATTGTCTATACTATACCTCCTTCTTGTATCTTCAGTGCTATTTTTGTTGAATGTTTGTGTAAAAGGCAGAAATTATCGCTGCAGATACGTTGACGTACTAGTGTCTGACTGAGTCACTGGGTGCTGCACTGGCTGCTGTGGTGCTCTGAAGGCAGACGGAGCTTGCAAGTGGTTATCGTAGAGATACAGATGTATGAATGCAAGACACAAGCATCTACCGTTCCGATAGGTAACATTGATGGAAACCGACGGTGACTGCGGCTAAGTGAAGTGAGAATGAAACGTTGCTCTTTGCGGAAGCAGCATGAAAATCTCAGGTGTCTCATTTAATAATGAAGACCTTGCGGTAAAGAGAAAAAGCAAAAGAATCTAAAATACTCTAATGACACTCAGTACCGAAAAGCGACGGATTGTGACATTATGACTCTGAACGCGGAATGGTATTGGACCTACGTGCATGGGACGTTCAATTTCGAAAATTATTAGGGAGTTCAGTATTTCGAGATCCACAGTGTCAACAGTGTGCTGAAACTGCCAAACACATTTCGCACCACTAACAGGGTAGTGGACGACGGCCCTCATTTAATGACCGAGAGCAGAGACGTTTCCGTAGAGTTGTCAGTGCTAACAGACGAGCTGCAATACGTGAAATAACCGCAAGAATGAACGTGGAACGTATGATGAACCTATGCGATAGGACAGTGTAAGAAATTTGGCGTTAAAGAGCTACGCCAGCAGATAGCCGACGCGATCGACTCTGCTCTCTCCTGGGTCCGTGCCCCTATTGGTTGGAACATAGACGACAGAAAACCGTGGCCTGGTCGCATGAGTCATGATTTCAATTGGTAAGAGCTGATGGTAGGGTTCGGGTGTGGCTCAAACCTCACGAAACGATGGAGGCAAGTTGTCAATAAGGCACTGTGA
Source organism: Schistocerca cancellata (assembly GCF_023864275.1). Taxonomy (NCBI): domain Eukaryota; kingdom Metazoa; phylum Arthropoda; class Insecta; order Orthoptera; family Acrididae; genus Schistocerca; species Schistocerca cancellata. The sequence goes on from NC_064628.1 coordinate 224,734,207, forward strand.
AAGCTGGTCATGACTCCACAATGGTGTGGGCTGTGTTTTCATGGAATGGTCTGGGTTCTCTGGTCCAACTGAACCGATCTTTGTCTGCAAATGATTATGTTCAGCTACTTGGAGACGATTTTCAGCTGTTCATAGACTCCATGACGCCAGCATAAACGATGGAATTTTTATGACAATGCTCAATGTCATCGGCCACAATTGTTCTCGATTTCTTCGAAGAACATTATGGACAGTTCGAGCGAATTATTTTGCCACTCAGATCGCTCGACACGAATCCCATTAAGCATTCGAGGGAAATAATGAAGAACTGTTGCACTACGTTGGGCAAAAGGATTTCCGATACGATACTAGAAGGTGTTGTATGACTTTTGTCCCCTCGGTGTACATTGTATCTGTGACAAATGGTAATCTTACTGTCACCAGATTTCAGTCAAGTGAAACTCTTTCTTTTCAGCTCAAACAAAATGCAAATTAATTAGGAAATTCATTGCATCGGTTGTGTATAACTTTAAGTGGAACAGCGGTCTTAAACACATTGATAGTACTTATGAAAGCTGATTTAAAGCATGAACTGCACTACAAATATGTGGACAGCATTTGTGTATTGTCATGTAACTGAAACTTAATACTTATAGGACTAACAGAGAAATATATATCACTACGAAATAAGAAGACAGCATTTGTGTATTGCCAGCTAATTGAAACTAAGTACTTATTGGACTAACAGAGATATATATATCAGTTTGTCACAAGCTGCATAAGGGAAGTTTCTTAAAAATTTTAGAATAAAACTGAAATCTATAGATTTCACCAGAAAGAACCAGATAAAATACTCATTCTCGAGTGTAACTTCAAGTATTTGACGACATAATCAGACTATCCAGACAACAACAAAAACTCTCCAGCTTTGCTGTAGTCCAATTTGGCAGCTGAAGAGTTAGCAGCTTGCTGCACTTGCTGGCGTTGTTGCTGAGTGACAGCGTGGCCCCAGGCAGAATTATAGGGTCTCAATATACTTCTTTTGCCCTCTGGTGAAAATAGCGCCTATTCTGTGTTTTAGATGAATCTTTCACTTAAAATTATAATAAGATGTATACGTATTAATGTCATGTGCATTTTTAAATTGTTTCTTAGTTTCAATTTAATGTCGTTAAGTCCTTTCGACTGCTTTTTTATTATAGTTCTATGCCGCACAAACAACGCTTTTCCTCTCCCACCTCCTTCACACCTTCTTCAGTCTCCTATCCATCACCTATGTCACATATATCTGTACAATATGTAGTGGGGTCAGTAAATTGCTAGCTGCCATTCAGTATTAACAAAAGTGTTCTATTCCGATGTTGCCTTTATTTTCAAGCTTTCATTAAGTTCCTCTTAATGAATTATGATTTTTGATAACAAGTCATTTATCAGGTACCATTTAAAGAATCTTAAATTTTAAGTATTCTCGATCAATTATCTCCTTATTCAGGTATAATTTCATATAGCGTTAAAATGTAAATCTTGGCAGTCTATATTACCTAAATATATAGTAATCCATTAGTGTTCTTTTAGTTGTACATGTGAAGACGATCATTTAATGTAATCTAAAGTAATTATCAAGAGTGACAATTTGCTACTAAGACTGTTACATGTAAATTAAAAAATTTAAAGCGATGTGGAGTATTCCCTGATAGTATGCCATCCTCATTCAAGACATAAGCTATGTATACTTGTCAGCGATAATATGTGCCACTATTGATAAAAATTTGCTTTGACTGCACATGATTATAATCAATCACAGTATATCCAGTTTCTGTTTCCTACTGTCATCAAATCTGTTGAATCAAAAGTGAAAGATCCTGAATAGGACATAACAGATCCAACTTCTTTGTAAAATGTTTTACATTGTATAATAAGGAAAAGGAGGCTGACAGTCAGATAAATAAGCAAGTATATGAATGAGTAGTGTGTTCCTTCAGAAATGTCCGAAAGAACAGATAGCATGTGAAAACCCCAGCTCTGATACATATTACGTAAATTGAAGGTGTTTGGGCAAAAAAATTGAACTTAAAGGAAAGGAAAGGAATGGAAAGAAATTGCTGTCAGCTGCCTCAGGACGTTTGCAGCGACGAGTGAAAATGTATGTCGGACTGTATTAGAACCCAGGATCACCTGCTTACTGCACAGTTCCGTTAATCACTGTTTCACACGAAAGCAGTGTTCATCGGAATTGCGCGGACTACCTAGGTACCCCTTCTGGCTGCCCCAAGCTCCCATCCAGCGCCACAAATCCGAAATTCCCACAGATGTCCGCCATGCTCGCATCTTTAAAATTCCCATAGGAGGTCGTATGTAACTCTGCGTCACCACTGAAGGTGCTGGGTTCACTACCAATGCAAGTGATTCAAATATATGAATGCTTGTTGTTTGTTCTTTCGGACATGCATAGTAAGCAGGAGATCTCAGGTTCGAATCCTTATCTGGCTCACAATTCCACTTATGGCCAGTGATTCCACATAAAGTCCCAATGCAGATGACGTCAATAGTCCCTTCCCTTCCCATTCCTTTCTCCCACCTCCACCTTCAAGGTAAATAACAGGAACGAGAGCTAGTAGCGGTCTGGGGCATGCTATGATTAAGTAAACTCTAGTTACAGCCAGTAGAGCGTGAGGTAACATAGTGTGCTGAGCATCACATAAGCAGTAATTTAATTAGGATATAGGAGAGCTTCTGTAAAGTTTGGAAGGTAGGAGACGAGGTACTGGCAGAAGTAAAGCTGTGAGGACCGGGCGTGAGTCGTGCTTCGGTAGCTCAGATGGTAGAGCACTTGCCCGCGAAAGGCAAAGGTCCCGAGTTCGAGTCTCGGTCGGGCACATAGTTTTGATCTGCCAGCAAGTTTCAGGATATACATTATTATTAACTGAAATTGTTTCACATGTTTAAAGTATATGCCAACAATGTACATAGTTATTAATTAAAATAGTTTCACATTGGTAATGTATATGACTAGCAGTACATCTTAAGGTCTGTAATGCAATATGCACCACCTATATGCATACTTATTTCATATGCAATAAAATAGCCAAAAATGGTAGACAAGCTATTTACTTACTTACTAAAAATATTTTTGCATCGCAATATTAAGAAAGAAAACCATTAGGCTATGTGAAAAGTGATCAAATTAATTACATTGAATCAAAAAGGTTGATGGTTGATAGTTCTTTCAAAGGACTGTCCAGCCAATGCCAAAGTAGCCTTTTTCCGTACTCTTCACACCTTTCACATCCTTGGAAAATTCATAGCCACTGTTTAAATTAGAGGTTCATTCGTAAGTTCGTGCTACTTTGTTGCACTTTCGGTTAACTTTTCAGTTGGTACGTGACATACCTGAAATCACTTCGTGTTTCACCTGCCTTGTACAGTTAAATTTACATCTTAAGTACTGCAGTAACCATTACATATTCTAACACATCAGATGTGGTCCAATCAGGTATTCACTCATTGTTACTGCTATTGAAGATGAAAAGAAACGTGGATCTGCTAGAGAATGGGTAAAATAAAGTTAATAAGTATACTAAAGACTGTTGGCAGATTTACGGATGGTAGAAGAAAATTTTCAGCAATTGAAAATAAGAAAATCTGGCGACATTAAATAAGAAAATTAAACAATATTTCTAATGCTCAAGCTAATAATCGAGGACACAAGGTGCTCCTTAGTAAATTACGAAGTACTGCGGAAGGCGGGAATTTCCAAATACTATGTCAATATGGTATGGCCTAAATGGGACAGATAACGAGTACAGTGGAAGAGCGTTGTACAGAACATCAACGTTGCGCTCGCCTACTGGAACCCAGTATGTCTGCAGTTTCGGAACATTGTATTTCCAACAGACATTCAATCGAGTACGACAAAACTTAGATTTTGGCCACAGCAACATTTTGTTGGGACTCCATTATCAAAGAATCCGTCGAAATACGCATTGCGGGAAATCTAATGAATCGTGACAGTGGTTACCAATTGAATAATTCATCGAATCCCGTTATCTCCTAAATTTGCTAGAGACGGAGACGCCAGAAGACTTCAATAGCTGCGGCCAGCGACAATTCCGACGGCAGCTGAGTATTGCAGTTCCACCAGCGAGGGTGCTGTTACTGGGCGGTGTGGCCCTTCTGTCTCTGCGACTGCAACGCATGTGCGGCGGTACTATCAGCGCACTGTATATGACGGAGCGGAGAACCTCTTCGTCAGTCCTCGTTCGGCTCACCTGAAGTGAGTGGTAGTTGTCCAGCCGAAATACCGTGCAGTGAAGTATACAACGAGCTGCTGCAAGCCCGAAATCTTTCTGAACAGTTGATTCGACGGGAAAATTTCAAAATTTTACAATTACGAAGTAATTTAAGAAATGAAATTCAAGATACAAAGGAGGACCACACTTCCACTACTTCTTTGCAATCTGTTACAGAGAGCACTTTTTGCTGTTACAAGATACTTTCTTTTGAATGTTTGCCTTATTCGTGAAGAATCATCTCCTGACTTTTTTTCTAATTATTGGTAGTAACAGTTGTTTACCAACCATTTTCTATAGCTATCTGCTTCAATATGCTGAGAATTTACTGATTTAACATTGTGGCAGTGGTAGACGTATAAGATAGTGAAACGCAGAGTTGAAAAAAATTCTGCTTGTTCGGGATGATATGAATTGTGTATTATCACATAGGTCTATTGTGTATTATCATATAGGTAAAAATCTGGTTTTCTGTAAAGTTCGAAAACATATTTATCTTTTTTCAGGTTATTAATTCCGTTATCAATTAGTGCTAATTCAAGAGGGAAGTTGATTTTTAGGTGAATGGAAGTTACAGTTTGTAACAAAATTGAATAAGTTTGTATTATTACCTTTAAAGAGGAGGATCATATAAACAACATACCATTTGAAAAACACGGGCTTCTGCTTAAAATTATCTCCTTTTCTGCCTAGTTTAGATCTGTAGACGTTTCCTCACACAGTCAAAACTGATTGTAACATTTTATAAACATGTGACTTTGACAAATAAAAGTTATATTGAAAACTGAGATGGCTTTCCCGCATTATTGACCATACCAAGACTTATGAAATTAGTGCAAAGCTAACAAGTGGATGTTTAAATAGGATGTTAAATATGAGGCATAAAATTGTCCAAAGAATTTGCTAAAACAATTTTTGGCAAAAACTCCATTGCATACCAGGATATGCCAAAGTTAATAGCAAACACATCACCACTAGCACCTTCAATGAAAACTGAAAGTTACTGATATTTGTCAAAATGTAGATACTATAATTATATAAAAAAGACCTACCCAGGAACTTCGTAGTTGCAATGTAACAATGTAACCTATACAACGATTAGTCACCATGGCAATACACTCATATTCTGCAAGGTATAGGGAACAAAATTGTGAAAGATGTAGAAATAATTCTCCAAAGACAAGACAAAATATTTCCAACCTATGTGAAGATCGTAAAAAAATGAGGAAAGAACATTAAGAATGTGCATCAGTTTAATGACAAAGTTGCCTGTCTCACAAATGTGAAGTTAACGAGGGATGAACGGGCTCTGGCAGATAGAAGAAAGCCAATACTAGCCTTGAAATTGGAAAAAACAAAATGAAATGGATAACAGCCGAAAGAAAAATTATCACTGTGGCAGTAAAAAAATGAATAAATGCAAATGATACATCAATCAATGAAAAAACGTGCTATCATTTAACTTAGAGACTAACATTTTAAGAAATATTTCCATGTGGATTCTAAATAATCTATATAAGAATTTAGGACAGAAAGCTATCGCCCATAAATATGGGAAGGTCAACACTGCTGTTATTCTGTATGATACAGAATCTCTGGATAAACAGAAAAAATGGCATTTTAGAAGTTAAAAATGATCTAACAGATTTTCCTGCAATAAACTACAGAAAAAAATCGGTAGTATTTACTCTCAGATATTGAAAGCATGCCTTCTAAACTAATGTACACATGGATTCCATAACAAATACACCAAATTAAAATTCATTATCAAGAGAAATCTGTTTGCCCTTTAGAGAATAAGTTCAAATGTGGAGTTTGTGTGCTTAACAAGATACTAAATGACAAAGTGGAAAACGTGTACTGTACATATATAAAAATCGTTAACATAAAAATCAGCTAATAATTTTCTAAAGCAGATTAGAATTTAGGAAGTCGAGATAATGCAACCTTTGTGTCCTTAGATACAGCAAATTTACACATTAATGTTCCAGTGAAAGAAACGATTCAAATCATAGGGAAGAAAATTATAAACACATAAAAAGATGATTACTGCAGAAATTAAGACTTGGTTTTATCTTTTTTATTGTTTTAGCAATGACAGTAACAATCTTCTGAAGAAAGGTGGGTGCTGTGATGGGCAACAACTTAGCTGGCACATTGACAAAATATTCATCAGTGATCTTGGAGAATATGTTTTTTGAAAAATATGGTTTTATGACTCACATTATCTCAAATAATACAATTGACAACACACTATTATAACATGGTTGCCTTACCATTGTCTTAATTACTCAAACGTGTGACACAAAAATTGATTTCACACTCGAATGTGTCATCTTCTACATATACATCACCCTTATCATAATTACTGTATTTTTCACCCAAACGCATGGCCACATAAGATTTCCCTACCAACACCACTCTAAATTATGACTTTCCCTCACTACTAATCATTCACATTAACAATCAGATGCCTCTATCACTCATGCTCTCTATGTCAGTCGAACCACATTATCATGAAGTGACAGTGGTAACAGATGTCAGCTATAGACCCTCAGACAAAGTAAAAGGAAAGAAAACTGTCACATTTAGTTTCTTAAATAAATGAACATTTCAATTAATATCTAATTGTCTTGTAAAGTGAAGATTCAATGGTCATGTCTGTGAATCTTATGCTTGAATATCATCTTTATAAAGACTACTGGGAAAACTGACTCTATAGTCTAAAAAAAGGGGTAACATTGAAACTTTCCAGTCTCCTCTATATCTCTTTTGTTCCCCTTCCCTTTTACAATAACCGATGAAACCTTCGCTTAGGATTTCTACCTCTTGCTTAGTAATAAGAAATGAAATCTTTCCTTTGAAATTAATTTTCTTTCTCAATCTTCACATACAAATTTAATTGCTGTTTATTAAAAGTGATCTTTAGATTATTTCGACGAAACATAGAATGTGTCGTCGTCGTGGCCCTCAGTCGTTATCTGCAATAACCCAAAACTGTTCCTTACCTTTGTTACTGTTACTGGATCGCCATCTGACTGCTACATCGAACCGCGACATGAATATACTTACTCTGTTTCACTATACTCTATTAGCTGCTGGTGGGCTGTCATAATAAGTGGCTGTATTGATTACCAAAGCTGACGTTATTCTTTAATAGCAAAGCTGACGTTATTCTTTAATTAATTTGACTGAAGTTACGTAATTCATAGTTGAACTTTTTCTTGACAAAAATAAAATTTTACGAAGTTTTATGTTGATGGTTTTTGAGAGGGATCATAATCAGTAATGCAATATTGCTGGCAAAAATTAATTATATTCTTAATGAAATGATTTTATAAAAGTTCAAATGGGACTTACTTTTTATAGTAATCTTACAACTAGCAATGTGCAAGCATACCTTCTGTAGTCTTGAGTGTCTAAAAAAATTAATTCATTAATATTAGTTCCTCTTATGATAATAGTTAGCTGATGTCTCTGTAAATCCGTTTATAATTTGTTGAAAATCGTAGGTAGCGGCTGGCAGGCACGCCGCTCCTCTAAACCTCTCGCTTCAGACCTGCTGCCGACTCGCTCCACATCTCACTTACTACAGACTTCCTACGAAAGCTAAAATGCGGTCTCTCCCACCAAAAATGTTTTCTGGTGCAGACAATCCCAGTTACCATTACAAAATGTATCATTGCGCGGTCTTTCCTGCTCATTTCTTAAAATGTATCCATACGCTGTCTCTCCCGCCCTTTTTAAAATTATATAAATGTGCGGTCTCTCTTGCCAACAATACTTTGGTGCCAACATTCCATGCTACCACAATTATTTCCAACATGACAAATATTAATTATGCCTACTTAATCCTATTAATAAAATATAAACATCTTTCATAAATTGTGGTCTGTCAATAGACAATAGAAATATTCACGTCTTACAACATGCTAATGTACATATAACCATCATTTACATGTATGAACATAATAGGGGTACTTATTAATTTATATACATATATGTGATGCAGTGTAACATAAATTAAGTGAGTTCAAGAACAGGGAACTGTGAATTCAAGTGAATTAAACCGAGTAAATGTAACTTGCCTAGTAACTTGTTGTATGCCATCGTAAAGTTATGTCGAAAACTGTTCCAACGGTATCCAATGGGGCTGTGACATAAAAATTTCAGACTAATACTGACAACATTCCAATCGCAGAGATAACATAATTAGAATAATGTATATGCTTAGTATAAATGAATTCTGTGTTCCATTTTCAGATGTATTTTGTATAAAGAACAAATTCTGGCACCACAGCAAGTAGCTTTCTTCTTCTGGTCCCCTCTTGAGTGCACATTAGCAGAAGTTATATTCTTTATGGTATATTTTATAATAACTACATACTTAGTGAGATACATATTGCTGTTTGTAACTGTTATTAAACTTTCCTTGTCCTAACCTTTACTAGTACTTTTTCAGTAATATAGAGGAGAGCTTGAATCAAGTCGGTCGTCGTGATACGGTGATTGAATTGATGAGCTGCCAACTAGAAATGTAAATTACATATCGTAAGACCAACACAAGAATCTGTCCTCACTTTGAACTTCCTTCACTAAGTCTGATACTATTTCTGAATGATTTTTACTAACAGGCCAATACTGGCGAGCACGTCTCACGGTCACGCGTTACCTTATTACGACGTTCCCACAACTACTAGTTAAGCCGTTCTGCTTTCTGCCCTCATCAATATGATCGCACCTTCCCTGTTTGTTTACTTTGTCCCATACGATTAACAATTAAAATATCGTATGATTTGGAAAGAGAAATTATAGGTTCTCATTACACAATGAAGTACCATAGGAGAGCGATATGGACGTATACAGATGGCGGTTCCATTGCATACACAAGATATAAAAGGGGAATGCATTGGCGGAGCTGAAGTACTCAGGTGATTTGTGTGAAACGGTTTCCGGTGTGATTATAGTCGCACGACGGAGATTAATGGACTTTGAAGGCGGAATGGTAGTTGGAGGTAGACGCGTTTCGGAAATCGTTAGGGAATAACTATTCCGAGATCTACAGTGTCAGTAGTGTGCCGAGATACCAAATTTCAGGCATTACCTCTCACAACGGACAACACAGTGGCCGACGGCCTTCAAGTAACGACTGGCAGCAGCGGCGTTTGCGTAGAATTGTCATTGCTAACAGACAAGCAACAGTATTTGCAATAACTGCAGAAATCAATTTGGGACGCACCACGAACTTATCCGTTAGGACAGTGCGGCGAAAGTTGGTGTTGATGGGATCTGGTCGCAGACTACCGACACTTCGCTAAGAGTACGAAGTCGCCTGCAACGCCTCTCGTGGACTCGTGACCATATCGGTTGGACCGTACACGACTCGGAAACAGCTGACTAGTCAAATGAGTCCCGATTTCATTTCATAAGGGCTGACGCTACGGTTCAAGTGTGGCATAGACCCCACCAGCCCATGGACCTAAAATTGTCAATAAGGCACTGCGCAAGCTCGTAGTGGCTCCATTTCGATGTAGGCTGTGTCCTCTGGTCCAGCTGACCCAATGATTGATTGGAAATGGTTATTTTCAGCTAGTGCGCTTTTTATTAATGGATGACAACACGCCATGTCATCGGTCCACAGCAGTTCGCGATTAGTTTGAAGAACTTCCTAGACAGTTCGAGAGAACGATTTGACCACCCTGACCGCCTGACATGAAACCCATCGAACATTTATATGTCATAAGCGAGAGATCAGTGCGTGCGCAAAATGATCTACAGCAAAATTTTCGCAATGATCGACGACGAGACAACATGGTCAACGCCAAATGTGTGTGGGTGCGTACTGCAAATACCTGGTTATGGGGAGATAAATCCACTAACCGTTCTTGGATCATATGAAATGACCGTTTTCCAAGTTGAAGATTCAAAACCCAGAAATACACTGCCATATACCTATATGAAAATGTATAAACGCCAACATTTATTAGCAACGTAATTACGATGATGATTATGGACTTTCTAAAATGATAAGCATTGGCCAACAATTATTTGTACTTTATGTTTGAAATCTATGTTTCAAAAATGCTTTTGCAGAAATAGATCGATATTTGATATTATTTTCTTTGCTAAATGTTGTCAGAGGTAAATCTTTGTCTTTGGGTAGTTTGTAGTAAGAGTTTGAAGTGCGAGGATGGAGTACAAGCTATGTGTGTTGTGTTAGCATCTGGTTGATGTTATTTTGTATTATGAAGTGAAACGACTGAAAATATAAGTGTTATACACCAGAAAGTCCACCAGAGTTCATATTATTTAACAAAATGAAGCGGAGTATGCTCTAGACCAGTGTAAAAAGTTACATACCAGAATGGACTGCGAGCCTACAACTTATAACAGAGAAGAAGAATAAAGGATGAGTATTATGAAAACTGCATATTTAGATATTACCGTTTCTACCTCTCTCTGCAGTGAGACTAACCACATCCCCAAATTATTAACTTGCTTCAAAATTAATAAATCAACTTTGGGCTACAAGAGGGTGGTAACGTTCAGACTACGGAACCATAATTGTACCCAGGCGTAGATCTCTCCATGTGAAGCAAATCGACGGTCACGAATGTCTTCTGTTTTCAGGGCTCCTAAAATATGGAAATGTTATGGGGAGAGACTGAGACCCTGTGGAAGATGCGAATGGGCTGCCCGGCGGAACTACTGCAGCGTTCTCTAAACAGCATACGTAACATGTGGGCAGGAAAAGGTTTTCTAAGAAGGCACTGACTGACCTGTCTCAAGGTGGGATCGGTCCGCAGCTCGTGGCCTAGTGGCTGCCGCGTCTGCCTCTGGATCATGGGGTCCTGTGTTCGATTCCCGGCCGGATTATGGATTTTCTCTGCCCGGGGACTAGGTGTTTGTGTTGTCATCATCATATCCTCATCATTTGCGACAGTGGCTAGATTGGATTGTGTAAAAATGGGACTCTGTAAAAATTGGGACTTTGTATGGGTGCTGATTACCACGCAGTTGAGCGCCCCACAAACCAAACATCATCATGGCGGCATCAGTGTATTAATTACGGTGTTTGCTTTTGGCATAAACAGTGCACTTACTTATTCCCATCTATCTCGTTTTCATTTGACTCCACTTTATACGATAAATGTTCCCAGACTGAGTTCCAGCTGTCATCGTCTTGGGCACCGCCTGTCAATCCCTTACGAAGGTGTAGCTCATCTTTTAAGGTGATTCCATCACCATAACACACAAGCTAAACGTGAATTACAGAAATATGTGGTTGTAGGTATTTCCACAGCAACGTTCAGTACTCAAATGACAGCAGTGTTACTGGCTTGTCACACAGTACTTCTTTTTGGGTACCCAAGAAGAGTGACAATATATAATGACGAGTATCCCACGTAGTATATACGCTTTCAAGAATAAACGTCAGAAACTTAATGTGTGCTAACTCTGCCATCCAGTGTGCTGTAAAAGCGCGTCTGGTGTGTTAGGAGTATTTGTACGTATTTCTCAGAAATGTATGGCTGTGTTTATAAAGCTTACCCGTTGTAATCCTTCAGGGGAAGTCTTTGTTACTTCGATGCGTGTTATGCTTTGGTACGCTATATGAATGATGTATTGCTATCAATGACCTGTGTGCTGTTACCCTAACGCAGCTTAATACGCTGTTGAGCGGTAGTGCTCGGCCTGAAGGCCAGAAAGCAGGGTTCACAATTGAAAATACGTATACATGGATAATCTTTCGTTTAGATTGAGTAAAATAGCATTCAAAAACAAGTAAGAAATCAAGCTAACTGTCGAATATTAACGAGAAAATGAGATTAGAAATTGACGACAGCAAAAGATCTTTCAAACTATTCAGAAGTTAAACAATTTATGAAACACTAACAGGGCTCTGAAGTCAGCCAAGCTGCATGCTAAATATCGAAACCTTAATATTTACAAAACTTTTCTATTGGCTTAATTAAATATCTTAAATGACTGCAGAGAATTTAGTACAATGAGCAATACAAACGGAAACAGATCGTCATGTGCATTGAAGATACAAGTTCAGAACCAGGAGAAGTTATGCAATACAATTCAGCCCCACTACAGTCGAGATAACTCGTGGGACCAGGTGGGCGTTGTGAACTCTCCACCCACGAGTGCTGGTGGGTGGGGCAGGCCACAAACAACGTGATCTACGACAGACTAAGAGCTAAACTTACAAAACTGGTAATAGTGCATTGCTTTACAAAGGGTGGCAGTACTACATCACATTACTACTTAAGACACAAACATAAAATAAAAAGCAAACACCTGCTCAGTCAGCTAATATGGTGATAAACATCAAAGCTCTTAACAACTGCGCAGTACTCTAACTACAGGACTGAGGAAACCAATCAGATTTACGTGCCCCCAAAATTAATTGGTAAACAGTTACTTGTACTAATTATGTAGCAGGAACAGTCTTTAAACACTACTTTGAAGTGGAAGAAAATTCAAACTCTCTGACTTCTAACATGTTTAGCAATAATACACTAGCCATAAGTAATGAATCGGGCAGCTCTTGCAAACGTAAATTCCACTATTTCAGTAACCTAAAGGACTAATCTTCGATCTCAAACTTGGGTTACCAGGCTAACGTAACAGCTACAGCGAAAAGTAAATTCTTATTTTAGCAGAATTTCCACATAAACTTCAGGACGGGTCAACTAAAAGCCACGCAAAAATCTTGTACAAATACTTAACTAAAAGGATCACAATGCAAACACACTCTGATTAAATTTGACTTCGCGGTATTTAAAAGGAAGGACACGCAGTCTAGCCAACCCCTCCCGCCTCCCTCCTCACATAGTCCGCAGTAAGCCACCCGAAATAAAACCAATTTAAACGGACATTTCTGAGTAACGTACCCCGATAGCTCTGTAACACAGACCATGAAATTTTCATCCAATTCACAAGAAGTTGCGATCAACGTCTGTAATGAAACAGACTAGCTTCCATTAAGGTAAATCTCAGTTCTTTCGTAACGGAACCATCGTCAAAAGCAAACACAACAGACCTTCTGGGAAGCAGAAATTAGTCGCAACACTACGACTTTAACCAACAAGGTGCAGAAGCCACAGAAAGTCTCATCAAAATTATTTGATGAATCGGTATCAAAGTGGCACTCAAAATCTTCATACGCATCCCATAGCCAACACAATCAGCCCAAAACATCGTCCTACCGGGATGAGGCGTGTGCTCCGCAAAAGCCGTTTACTGTCGCCCCCAGACAGCGGAGATAAAGCGGCGTAGCGCCCCACAAGAGCTCCTTCCAATTCAGCCTGCAAATTCCAACAGTCCGCCTTCGTACCGGTCAAAGCTTCTCGCTCGGAGGACCACTGAAGTTCGTTTTCTGCAACCGCGAACTAGTGATCGATCCATCGATACCTGCCGGCACGGCTCTATCAACGCTACCTGACGTTGCTGAAGAATTAAGTAAAAATTCGTGCTAACATGTATACCCTACCTTGTTACCTCAAATTAAAAAAAGGAAAATAAATGAATGTTTGTGCCTCTAAACTCCTTTTCGTTGCCTGTGCTAATATGCATATGTAGGCCTTTCGTAATAGGTAAAGATATAGAGTCAGGTTAGCTCTGCCAGTAAGGTACTTGCACTAAAATAAAAAAGAGCGGTTCCATTATTATCCTACAACAAATTTGCTTAGCTATAAAAACTGAACACTCGTTTTAAGAAGTAAACGAGTATAATTCATTTAAATAACAATATTGTATTTCTTAGTTTTTACAAACCTGACATTGCAGTTCGATAGGAGCCCATCGGATCGAAGTACTGCATCCAACTGAAAACGCTTTTCACAGCAGAATTTTCATCACCAACAATGCGATGGATATTTTGAAGAGGAAAGGAATACACCGGAAGGAGAGGCGACTGATACAGATTCTATATTTACGACAGAAAGTAAGAATGGGAGTGGAAAAGAAATGTCGGACGGAAGAAACATTTGAAGGGTCGTTAGACAAGGTTGTTGCCTCTCCCACTTCTTGTTTAACTTATACCTGTAAGGGATTGTCGCGAAATACTTACAGGGAGAAAGAGGAGTATGTATTTGTCGGAAGAGAACAGAATGTATAATATTTAGTGATGATGTGCTACTACCAGCAAAAAGAGAAGGAATGTTGTCAGAGGTAAATCTTTGTCTTTGGGTAGTTTGTAGTAAGAGTTTGAAGTGCGAGGATGGAGTACAAGCTATGTGTGTTGTGTTAGCATCTGGTTGATGTTATTTTGTATTATGAAGTGAAACGACTGAAAATATAAGTGTTACACACCAGAAAGTCCACCAGAGTTCATATTATTTAACAAAATTAAGCGGAGTATGCTCTAGACCAGTGTAAAAAGTTACATACCAGAATGGACTGCGAGCCTACAACTTATAACAGAGAAGAAGAATAAAGGATGAGTATTATGAAAACTGCATATTTAGATATTACCGTTTCTACCTCTCTCTGCAGTGACACTAACCACCTCCCCAAATTATTAACTTGCTTCAAAATTAATAAATCAACTTTGGGCTACAAGAGGGTGGTAACGTTCAGACTACGGAACCATAATTGAAACCAGGCGTAGATCGCTCCATCTAGATACTACAAGATCTGAATGAAGCATGTGGAATGCGGAAGTAGAATCAATAGAGCAAACGAGGAAAGTATGGTAATCGGCAGGGGAAGAAGAGGCAAATATTAACATAGGACACATTGTTACTGGGCATGTAAGATCATTTAAATATCTTGGAAGTATTATCGCTGAAGAGATGTCATCACGATTCGCTTGATATAGCGTTGGAGGCTTTCAATAGAAAAAGGAGATATTTATGTGGTAAATCGAATAAATGTCCGAGGAAAAGATTGGCAATTGTTTTGTTAAGAGAGTGGCACTTTAAGGTTAGATGCATTTCTGCTGTGGATGAGGAGGAGAATGAAGAGGGTAAGGTGGATGAAAACAGTAATCAACAAAAGAGTGTTGACAAAAGCTGTGACAGGACAGGTCAGCTATAGTTTATAGTAGAAAGCGAGACGATCTGGATGGGAAATTCGTGGAGACAAGAGTGCTTGTTAAGGGACGCTGTGTAAGGAGTAGTTTGTGGGAGGAGGTTGAGAGGAAGGAGCAGGTACAAGATGGTAGACGATATAAAGGGAAGCGGAAATTACGTGCATCTAAAATGGATGAGAGATGACAGGTGAGTCTGCATGGTTGCCAAGCAACAATCTGGCTTTGGGCAGAACACTAATAATGATGATTACTGTCTTTCTGTACGTATCGCATTTGACCTCAAGTATAGTAACATTACTTATTTTTTTCGATTAATGTCTATGGCATTGGCACGAGCGATAGCGATGCACTGGCTGTAGACACAATTGTGTGCACCATTTAAAGCTGAATGCAAAGATGCACATTTTTTCGTGTTTTGAAGGTGCTTACACTGCTGTGATGTTACATATTAACAGCGATTGAAGAAAAGTTCTCCTATTCGCGTAAACTAAGTCAGACGCGCAACGCAGCAGTATTCCATCTCAATTCTGCCTGATAGTAAGTATTGGCGTCGATGATGGTGGTAGCAGAATGTAGCCCTACGCATACATGTAACTCATTGTAATAATTTTCTTTCTCTTTTCTCGCAGTAGTGAAGTAGTGGGCTCCCTGCAGTATTGAGTGTCACCCTGCCTCCATTGGCCAGAGACTAGTTGCAGACGAATTAGGGAACTACTGTTCCATGCGTATGCTGCCGTCAACACCACAACACAGACAACTGAGTTTGAAGTGGTGTGAGCGGGAGACATGGATTACTGACTAACGGCGTCGCATTGTGTTCAGCGGTTGTACGGTGAGTATGTCGGTGGCCTGGAGAGATGCTCCACTCTTCCAGTGTTAGGAGAGACCAGCGCTGTTATAACTGGCGACATGATGTAGCGAGCCGTCAGATGCAGCGTTTAGACAAAACCATGAAAACCGCTATAAATGCATGCTTGAACGTAAATGCAGGTACAAACCAAGCCTGCATGTTCCACTTCCGTATTTTACTACGAACCGCTGCCGTGAAGTGTCGTCAACACTTTCCAAGTTTCAGTCATGATCAGAACAGTTTTATGTGTAATTCAGCGAGCATTATGTCGAAGCTAACTCAATTAGAAAGTGGGTGACTTGTTGGAGCTCATAAGCTGTGTGTGTGCTTCCTTAACGAAGGTAGCCGAAGTGTTTAGTGTCTCAAGATGCACTGCATCGAAGGAATATCTCGTATCCAGGGAAAGCGGAAAAACATCGTTCGCTAAATCAGAACTCGGATGGAATAGTGCATTGAGCGATCGTGACAGACGGTCACTGAAGAAGATCGTGACGAAAAGGAAGAGGACGACGACTGCAATAATCGCTGCTGAACTGAGTGTTGCAACCGAGAACACTGTCAGCATCCAGGCGACACGAAGGGAGCTACGTAAGTCGGCAACTGCGGGACGACCTGGGATTACAAAACCACTCATTAGTGATGTAAGTGCCTCTAATAGGAAATCTTGATGCCGAAGCCATGAAACTAGGACTACTGAGCAATGCGACAAACTCCCTTATTCTGATAAGGTTTGTTTCACACTGTTGCCAACTTGTGGCTGAGTTTACGTCCCAAAAGTGAAACGCCGTTGGACTACGTAATGATGTGGGCCGCCATATCGTGGTATTCCATAGTTGCCATGCATACTCTGCAGCGATTATGTGAGCATTGTGGCTGATCAGATGCATCATATGCAACAAATTTGGTCCCCATTGGTGCTGTTGTGTTCGAAGGCGACAAGGCTCCTGTTCACAATGCTCGCGTTGTCCGTGATTGGCTTTATCAGCACACGGATGAATTAGCACGTCTTCCCAGACCTCCAACTACCAGATCTCAATATTACTGAGATTTGTGGTCTCCTTTGGAAAGAAGGGTACGGGATCGCTATTCACCTCCATTATCGTTATCTGAACGTCTCACGATTTTGCAGAAAGAATCGTGTAAGATAAGCTTGAAAACTGCACGGGACTTGTGTTTATATATTTCGAGACAAGTAGAACCTGTTTTGAATGCCAAAGTGTCTCGTACACAGTATTAGGCATGGAAATGCTTTTTGTTTTCGATGCTTCCTTATTGTCCTCCAACCGCTGTATTGCTTCAAGCCATAACTTGACTCAGGAGACTATATACCCTGTTCAGACGAACCAGTAGAGATGGAACATCATACAGATAAGTGGTATCATATTGCCAAGTTTTTTTTTAATTTGACTCGATCTTATAATCACTGATTATATTTAATTTTACTATTAAAATTTCGTTGTGTTTACTCCTTCACTTCTGCAAGCTTCACATTTTTGTCGGACACCATACGTAGCAAGTATATTGAAATCTGTTACATAAAATAACCAATACTATTATGCACAACATAAAACATTCAGAAAAAGGAAATAGTGTTCTATAACAATAAAAATAAATCAAAATTGTCAATATAGAAGTAGTTACGTGAAGAACGCTTATTGTGTGTTATGGAGCATCAGTAATGTGATAAATGAGGTTTTTGTCGCCCTTTCACTCCAGTGAGAGAAAATGTAGCTATCGAAATAGTTCTTTTGTTATATATCGAGAAAAACATTGTCATAAAGTTATATTTAATCTGCGAGAAAGAAAGCTAAAGTACCTAACTAGCTATAGGATTAAATTAGTGTTTATGAATATGGCAGTTTCATTGTGGTTCATAACGTAAGGCAGTTGGCAAACATTTGTGCGATCATACGGAGCTGGTATTAAATGTTTTAAAATTTTATTTAGGACGATATAATATACTTGATTGGAAGGCACGATAATGTCTGTGACGTTTTTCCTTTGCTGGTGAAAGCCGCTACAGTGGACTATCCTCCTCCCAGCGACTACGAGCGTAGCCACAGAGCACCATCGATTGTTTGCAGCTTCCGCCAAGTTTCTCACAGCACATAGCATGTTACGAGGGCAAACAAGGTGTCTCATAAACAAATAAAAGGTGTTAGTTGCTGTGAAAAATGCATTATTAACGTTACCACTCATCCATAGTTTTAAATTTTAGAGCCATTCATTGATAGAATGAAGGACCGTTGAAGTAACGGACATATCTTAACGAACATACATCACGTATTCATCCGTTAAAGCTACTTTCTACAAATAGTTTGTCTATAATGAACTGTGTTATCAGGTTGTGACTACTAATTCGAATGAGAGTACGGCAAAACCTCCACGAGTCACGATTTCCATTTTCTTTTTAGGTAATTTCTTGTTTCAACGCGACACTGTCGTTATTGGGTGGAAGATCTTTATAAGCACTCTACGTTTCCTGCAGCAGTGTAATAACTCAAATGTTAGTTGTGTGCCTGCCGGGGCAACAAAAGATGCCCAGTGGAAGGAGCTACACAAATGCCTAGTCACCTCGCTGGCTGCCACAAATTATCATCAGTAGTTTGCACAATTAATAGCGGGGTACAAAACACCTTCCACCAGATATTCATGGTATCATAGCAAAGCAGGCTTTGAAAAAAAATCTTGATAAATGCATGAGATATTGTTAATTTTATACTGTATCACTCCATGAAAAATGCGATCCTATCTTGGATGATACGTAAAGGTACGAGTAGTGACTATACTTCCCGTGCGTTATAATATTTTACAAAATATCTAGCTCAATTTAGTGAAGTGTTTGACGTAATAAGGATATGTAAAATATGTGATCTAATCAATCTATCTGTGTTTTTCATTAAGTTTTCGGTAACTAACTGACCAACATTTAACTTGAAGGTAAATTATTGGTGATATGGCTGTGTGATATACCATAGAAGGTGACCCAATCCATCACAAAATTTCAAGCGTTGTTCAGGGATAGCTTTTGTGTAATTTAGTATAAGGACCCCTTCACCGCCGACGGCTCGTTAAGGACCAACTGCACCTCGTTCGATTTCTTACCCAGTTAATATTTGTATACGTATTGCAATGAAAATATCAGCGTTACAGTACAAACGTGGATGGTATGATTTGTCTGTGTTATTTGGAAATAATTTTGTTCCAATCTCTCACGGTGATTGCCTATGAAAACATTATTTTTTGCCTGAAGATAGTTTTCTGTACAGCACAGTTCTGTTTCGGGTCTGTTAGTTCGTCAGAGTTTGTTATAAAGCAGAATGGAGGGATTTACCGATGAATGGTTGGGCGAGACGCACTTTCTGAACGACTTTGCTGATTATAATAGCAGAGCGGCACAGCGAGGTAATGTTGAATTGTGTACTTGAATTCGAGAAGCAGCTAACCCGCACAGACATGCAACAGATATTCTGTTTTATTGCGACTCAGACCTATTCAAAAACCTTTCTTCTGAAAAGTGGGCCGGCCGGTGTGGCCGTGCGGTTCTAGGCGCTTCAATCTGGAACCGCGTGACCGCTACGGTCGCAGGTTCGAATCCTGCCTCGGGCATAGACGTGTGTGATGTCCTCATGTTAGTTAGGTTTAAGTAGTTCTAAGTTCTAGGGAACTGATGACCACAGATGTTAAGTCCCATAGTGCTCAGAGCCATTTGAACCATTTTTTGAAAAATGGAAGCGTAAAGATGAGTACAAATTATTCGTATATTGTGGGTTAATAAATAAATAATAATAGTATCTAAATACGTCAGTTACTCATTTTTAACAATTTGTTTCTTAGCTCCCTCTCACATTTTAGCATAGAACTGTTTCTGCAGTCACACAAAGTACCCACGAATGTGACGGTTGTTGCATTGTTTTGCATTCGACGTTTCGGTGGTCGAACGTTACAGACCTTTTACTGTTATAAAGATAGTCCTTAGTAACGTAGATCACGCAGGAAACCACTTTAATCGTAATTATTTTATTACCCCATAATGGACCACGAGGGACGATGCCACCTTGCACTGAAAAATGAAACATCTATCAAAACCATTCGACATTTTGCACGCGTGTTCAGGCTCACCGTACGTTACATAATGATAAAATAGCAACTAAAATAAGTGATAAAAGAAAAAACATTAGATTCAATGAGTCGCCACGACGAGTTACGTTAGCCTTAAGAGTGGCTCGTACTGTTCCCCATTGTAGTTTATCATCAGGACCGGTTTCCCTGCTATTAATTCGATGTAGACGTTAGGGCCAGATGGGTTAATGGTGGGGAAGGAGGTGGGGAAAGCGGGGGAAGGGTTCAAGTAAGTGAACTTCTGCAAATGCAAATGTAATTACATAGACAATATGAAATTTCGCGGAAGTGGCTTACAGCAGGGATTACACAGATGAGAGCACGTGATTCGAGCAGTAATCGTTCGTGAGCACAGCGCGGTTGCGGGACTGTTGTGTGGGATTACCTGTCGGGCTCGGAGCGGCGCTGCGAGGCGTAGCGAGGTTTAGTGACGGCGGCGGCCGGCGGCCTGTGGCGTGTGTTCCGGGCAGCGCGCCGCAACCGGTAGGGGTGAACGGTCGGTCGATAGCGCGCCAGCCTCGATGAGTGGACTGTTCCCAGAGTGTAGGGGGTGGCTAGCGATCATGATTAAAGGCTTGCAAGTTTATTCAAAAATAGCGAATTTATATCCAGAGAATGCGTACCTGATCTAAGCCCCTCACATGACACACACGAGCAGTAATCGTATACACTTTTCACAGAAGAAAAGGAAAGAGAGAGAGAAATTGGAACTGCAGTTGCAAAGCTTGTTGATTTTCTGTTCAACAATTTATTTTCTAGTGTTCCCGCAACACGCCGCTAAAATGATACGTACAGCATACAGAACCAAAACCACGTGGCATACGTAAGGATACAACAATAAAAAGAGAAGGAAAAAATCATAAATAAACCCATTGATGTCACAGAATCATAGATTGGCAAAATATCGTAAAAGTCGAAAAACTTTTGCAAGAAAAGAAAACAAAATCAGCATTTTGGCCGATTAACAATTTGAAGGCCAAAATAAGATCAACAGAAAACAATATTTCCAATTTTTCAAATCCAAGCATCTACCAGCTTCTTTGAGACGATTGCAATAGACTTCGTATCGGAAAGCAACCAATCCACATTTTACTTGTGTTTAAAAAGCAAAAACATAATGGAGAAAACGCCCTAAAAATTCTACACACAGGAGCTAAAGGAGGTACAATGAACATTTTGGAAGAAATAGAAATTTACTGAAATACGGTAGACACCCTCAGTAAACCGTAAAACTCCTAAAGCTTTATTGGCATTATAAAACAGAAAGGGTAAACTATCCCGTTCAAAAGAAAACAATAGAATATTTATCATTTACCTAAAAACCACAAAATATCAACTCTGAAAAATTAAATGTATACACTGTCTTTCTGTGAAGTAGGAATTCCATGTGTAAAAATTTGCATCCCTGAAGCTAAAACTGTCAAATATAGTTTTACAAAAGCACTCAAATGAAAAGCACATATGAATTACGTGACCATAACACAGCAAAATACAAGCAAAATTGACGCTCCAAGATGCAATAAGGGCACTACATACCAAATAGGACGAAATAATAATGTGCCGTACGTAGACGTAGACCACTACAGACGTAAGGAATAATATTATACCTATTACACCATCTTCATAGGTACGCCTCCAATTGGTAACACGCCATCCAGTACCTTGTATCACTACGAGTAAATAAATACTGCAGGAAAAGAACTTTTACCTAAAATAAAAATACGTTACTGTTGATGGTCCTTCTCCACGAACTCAATATTCATTGCAATATGTGTTCCTTGTCGCCGGCCGAAGTGGCCGTGCGGTTCTAGGCGCTGCAGTCTGGAACCGCGAGACCGCTACGGTCGCAGGTTCGAATCCTGCCTCGTGCATGGATGTGTGTGATGTCCTTAGGTTATCTAGGTTTAACTAGTTCTAAGTTCTAGGGGACTAATGACCTCAGAAGTTGAGTCCCAATGTGCTCAGAGCCCCTTTGTGTTCCTTGTCATGAACTAGGACACAAGAGCTGTTAAGCGGACTGTGCGATAGTTCTCGGACTTATCTGCACTTATTTTCTTTGGGATTGTGGAGATATTATGATGGTACATTTCAGACCCATAAAATCAATATACTAATTTGAACCGTCGTTTACTTGGTGCTGCCTCTTACAAATTTATAAATTACGAAGTCTGCCAGAGTTCTGTTTGACTTAATACAAGATTTATAACCACATCTACGTCTGCGTACATGTTCCACAAACCACCGTATGGTGAGTGGTGGCGAGAGCTTGTAACCCTCGTAGTAATTTTCTTACCTATTTCACTCGCAAATAGAGCGACGGAGTCTATGCCTCCGTATTTTTTTAATATTTATTTTATTGGCTCTGAGCACTATGGGACTTAACTTCTATGGTCATCAGTCCCCTAGAACTTAGAACTATATAAACCTAACGAAACTAAGGACATCACGCACGTCCAAGCCCGAGGCAGGATTCGAACCTGCGACCTTAGCGGCATCCGTATGAGACCAAATTTCTTATATCTTATCTTCGTCGTCCTTACGTGAAAAGAACAGTGGAGGTAGTAGAATCGTTCTGCAGTCAGCTTCAAATGTCGGTTTCTTAATTTTTCTTAATGGTGTTCCGTTAAAAGAATGCCATCTTCCTTCCAGGGGTCTCCATTTCAGTTCACGGAGCATCTTTTTAATCGTGGATTTATGAAACCCACAGGAAACAATTCTAGCGGCACGCCTTTGAATTGCTTCGGGGTCTTTTTGAAGCTTAGCTGATGGGCATCTCAGACGCTTGAGCAGTACTCAAGGTTAGGTAGCACTAGTGTTCTGTCCGTGGCCTCCTTTACAGAAGAACCAGAATTCCTACAATGATCCCAATAAACCGACGTCAACAATGACTTTCCCTACCGGTATCCTTACGTGCTCGTTGCATATCATATCGCTTTTATAATTACGCCTAGATGTTGAATCGATGAGACTGTGTCGAACAGCTGGCTACTAGTACTCTATTCGACCATTACCGAAATGTTTCTCCGACTCATCAGCGGTACCTTCCTTTTTTCTACGTTTACAGCAAGCTGAGATTCATCAACAATCTAGAAATTCGGTCTAAGTCGTCTCGTATCCTCCTACCGTCACTGAATGACAACTCCTTCCCGTAAAGTGCAGCATCATCAGCAAACAACTGTACCTTGCTGTTCACCCTGTCCGTCAGATTGTTTAGGTATGCAGAGAATAATAACGGTCCTATCATACTTCCCTCGAGCACTCCTGACGAATCCCTTGTCTCTAATAAACACTTACCGTCGAGGGCAACGTACTATTCATCGACTCCCAGTTTGTTTCTATCATGTCATGAAATAGCTCTTCCCACTCGTAAAGGACAAAAAAAAAGGTTCAAAATGGCTCTGAGTACTATGGGACTTAACATCTGAGGTCATCAGTCCCCTAGAACTTAGAACTACTTAAACCTAACTAACCTAAGGACATCACACACATCCATGCCCGAGGCAGGATTCGAACCTGCGACCGTAGCGGTCGCGCGGTTCCAGACTGTAGCGCCTATAACTGCTCGCCCACCACTCGTAAAGGACTTCAGCGTATCTCTCTACCCATGGGCTCTCTCCTCTGCTTTCAACAGTGGAATCTTCCTGCAGTCATAATGTTAATATTATTGCTTTTAAATTCGCAGAAGGTTCTTTTGACTTGTCCACATGTTGAATCAAATCTTCCGATGACCAATTATTATTCTGTTCCTTTGCAGTTTTCCAATAGCCATTTCGGGGTGCTAAGCCTGCACTTACCGTTTATTTTATTACTAAGTGGCTTGTATTGGTGTATTCTAGGCTTTTCCTGAATACTTTTGCACTTCTTGCTTTCGTTTATCGATTGAAATATCTCTTCTGTTAATCGAGCTTCGTTCAGAGTTGTCTCTGTAATGCCCGTAAGAGTTCTATGAATGCCAGTTATTAGAGAAGTCCATTCCTCATCCTATTGTGTCATATAAACAACACCTTGAAGAAAGTATCAGTCTGCGGTCAAGAAACTTCGTGACTGCGTTATCTCTTCCCTACTGATTTACCCTCTAATGAGAGACGTTTTTCAAGACGGTGAATAATTCCGCGGTGACCATAGTTGCACAAGCCCACTTGACCCGTGTCGGCTCCGTTTCCTCCTACATTTTGACTGCCTCGTCCGCATGCGTTCGCGGCTGCAGTATGGAGTACGCCGTTCATCTAGGGGTCGTGGTGGCCGTGTTGCTATCGGGCAAGCGAGGCGTTGTCGCGGTGAGTAGTGATCTGGGACCGGTGGTGGTCGGGCGGAGGCGTCCTTCTCTCTCGGTGCCAAGGGGATCACGCGGCTCGAATCTGTGGTGAGGGATACTGACTTTTGACATTGGGAAGCTTCTGTGTGTGGAACGGCTTTCCCCATTCATTCCCTTTCTAAACGTAGAGCTTAGTCAAAGTCTTCCTCGATTGATTAATTTGCCGTGTAGTCATCTAGTTGCACATGGCAGCTGATTTGTAGCCGCAGAATTAAGCCCCCGTCTTGCTTATTTGCCTAATGCGTATTTTGGCTCCTAGACTTTTGCAAGTGACCGTGATTGTTCCGGGCGTGTAATAGTCTCACTGCCACGCCAGTCTCGTTCTCGGTGCCTTTCTAAGTTGTAGAAGAGCCGAGTTTAGTTGCAGATTTCTGGCTGTTTATGTTTCGTAGTTCATGCTCGGCAGTACTTCTGGAATTATTTTTCTCTCCTGCTATCTTCTGTGATACCCACGATGACTCAAATTTAACCTTCTCACTGAGCTCTGTAACTGCGACAGTGTTGAGCGTGCAGTGGTGGCCTGGAATTAGACACGCCTTTGGTCTATGAACGGTGTGGTATTCCCCCTTATGGGACTCTTGGACCGTAGTGCGATTGCAGCTGTTCTCCTACATGCCACGCCAGTCTGCACAATCTTCGCCGAGGAAGTCGCCGCTCGCTAAGTTACGTAATTGTAATCTGTTAACTATTTCATGTAACAGTCGTTTTCCTCATTCTAAAGGTCTAGAGCATCAGAGAAGTTTGCCACTCGCTTCGCTATGTAATTGTAACCTATTAAGTTTTTCGTGCAATCGCTGATTTACTCATTTTAAGGACAGAAGCGAACAGTTATTCTATGCCAGTTTATTACCCCTTGTTTTAACTATGTGACATATTTCTAAACTTGGCTAACTTTTTACTGAATTAGTATGGGAAGCTACGCCTGTTGGTATTTGCTCAGTCCATTGGTATAGTAGTTTATTTGACGGGCAAACTCCCCCCCCCCCCCTCCCTTTCTTTAAATGTCGGTGACTGTAACTGCACTCTCTTTGGGCACATCGCACTTGGTTTGCCAACAGTTGACTGTATTTCGCATGCGCAGTGAACTCCATGAAAACAGATTGTTTTTATTTATTCCATATTTTGTCAGGTCACCACAGTGGTGGGCTCTATTTATTGTGTTTGGTGTTAGCAGAAAAATCTTGAAGAGGAAAAGCATATTATAGGCAATACATGACTTAAACCTTGTGCTTAAGGGATTCATATCTGCCGAACATTCTAGCCGCGCGTTGTTAACCGTGACCGGTCTTGCACTGTTTAGAAGAGTTAATACTGCAATTTTTAAAGGGGGGAAAAAAAAAGACTGCACCGCCAAAAATTAAATTTGCTTTCCACTCATTGAGATCTGAGGTTAGCTATGGCGCCAGAATTTGTTTCTCGGTAGAGATATACATGCAGTGCCTCGTCCTCACATTTCATATATATTTATTTATTTTTTATTGTTTTGTTCTAAAATTCAGGCCGTTGCGCCTCAGTTGTTTAAATGTTGAGTGAGCCCACTGGGGCAATTGTGCAATGTTCTCGTCAAAGGTTATGGAAAGCTATATTTGACGTATTACGCCCGTTACTGTTCCCCCAACCTGTGCCTTTTGTTAATATACAGCCTTTGCTTTAAATGATGATAACATGTGGTCGTAATTTGACATTAGACGTTTCCAGTTTTATGGGCTTGTCTCTGAAGAGTTATGATTTGAGAAAAGGCCCTGTTTCCTTTCATAACTGTTACTGGTGCTTTTTTTTTATAATTTCTTTTACTTGTTGTTTAATGTAACTGTTTCTAAGCTGAAAAAAATTTCTCTTGTTAAATACAGTGCTTTTTTTAATTGGCAATAAATTCTGTCAAATGGTGAATGACGCGTACTTAAAAACCTGGCCAATTCCTTTCACGTATTTAATTTTGTTTAAGGCGTACTCTGAAAGTTCAGATTTCATTACTTTCGCAGTATTCAAGTCATCTCATCGTCATTCCGGAAATGCTGAACACGCAATAAGTTCTTAATCGGAGGGAAAAGGAGGAACTGGACCCCTTATAAGAGACGTAGAGAAAGGTAAAGTAAAATTTAATATCCCAAACAAGCAGAATGCGTGAGTACGTCGTGCGGAATGAGATGAGACGCTGTCACGGGCAAAAAGAACATCTATAGCAGCTCCCGGCGACGCTTCGTCTTGACAGCCTCCTGAACTCTATCTACAGATCTGCGTAGTAGACTCCTCTGATGGTTTGGCCATTACGAGCATAATCCGCTTGAACCACGCAATGGTAATCCCAAATAAAAATAACATTACCATGCCCTATAATGGCTGCGTCTCCTACATTTTCGTCAGTGGTGATTCCACATGGTTTCACTGTTCACTTTGATTGTCCCCTCCGCGTCATAGAGATAATCCCATCATCAGATCACAGTGATGACATGATTGACGAAGACAGCTGGATTGCGCCGGAACAGCCTCAACTTTCTGTAGCTGCCTTTTCTCTCCGGGCTCTTGCAGGTGAGCAGTCGCAGAACCCAGTGGGTGGCCCTCTTTGTGTAAGGTGTTGAAAACTGATCCACCACCGATTTTCTCCTTTTTCACTATCAGCGTCACTGTGATATGGTGATTCACTAGGCTTTGAACGTCATGGCATGCACTCTTCCCTTGCGGCTACTATATCCTCACAGGCAGAGGACCTTCCCCTTGGTTACTCAGACATTTGAACACCCAACTAGTGTCTGCGCCACCTAATAAAAGTGTCGCCATACAATTCCATTACCTTATAGACTGCAACCTTATTGTTCTTCAAATGCAGAAAACTGATTACCACACGACACTGCAAGCTGTTGCTGGGCTGCGCTCACTTGTTTTGGACCACCTAGTGCGGTGCTACGAGGTGCATTCAAGTTCTAAGGCCTCCGATTTTTTTTCTCCGTACTGGAAAGAGATAGAAACATGCGCATTGTTTTAAAATGAAGCCGCGTTCATTGTCAATACGTCCCAGAGACGGCAGCACCGTACGGCAGATGGAATTTTACCGCCAGCGGCGAGAATGAGAACTGTTTTAAATACTTAAAATGGCGAAGTTTTCCTAACTTGAACAGCGTGCAATCATTCGTTTTCTGAATTTGCGTGGTGTGAAACCAATTGAAATTCATCGACAGTTGAAGGAGACATGTGGTGATGGAGTTATGGATGTGTCGAAAGTGCGTTCGTGGGTGCGACAGTTTAATGAAGACAGATCTTCGTGTGACAACAAACCGAAACAACCTCGGGCTCACACAAGCCGGTCTGACGACATGATCGAGAAAGTGGAGAGAATTGTTTTGGGGGATCGCCGAATGACTGTTGAACAGATCGCCTCCAGAGTAGGCATTTCTGTGGGTTCTGTGCACACAATCCTGCATGTATGGGACTTCCTTTTCGTCGGTTGTGACAATGGATGAGACGTGGATGCCATTTTTCAATCCAGAAACAAAGCGCCAGTCAGCTCAATGGAAGCACACAGATCCACCGCCACCAAAAAAATTTCGGGTAACCGTCAGTGCTGAAAAAATGATGGTGTCCATGTTCTGGGACTGCGAGGGCGCAATCCTTACACATTACGTTCCAAAGGGCACTACGGTAACAGGTGTGTCCTACGAAAATGTTTTGAAGAACAAATTCCTTCCTGCTCTGCAACAAAAACGTCCAGGAAGAGATGCGCGTGTGCTGTTTCACCAAGACAACGCACTTGCACACCGAGCTAACGTTACGCAACAGTTTCTTCGTGATAACAACTTTGAAGTGATTCCTCATGCTCCCTAATTACCTGACCTGGCTCCTAGTGACTTTTGGTTTTTTCCAACAATGAAAGACACTCTCCGTGGCCGCACATTCACCAACCGTGCTGCTATTCCCTCATCGATTTTCCAGTGGTCAAAACAGACTCCTAAAGAAGCCTTCGCCCCTGCCATGGAATCATGGCATCAGCGTTGTGAAAAATGTGTACGTCTGCAGGGCGATTATGTCGAGGAGTAACGCCAGTTTCATCGATTTCGGGTGAGTAGTTAATTAGAAAAAAAATCGGAGGCCTTAGAACGTGAATGCACCTCGTACAGCACTGCTGCTCAGAGTTTTCGATTCATCGGAATTGCAGACATACACCTGACAACAATCGAAAAAAAATAATTACTTAATTTTATTTCTTCAAGATTAAAATTAAAACTTTATAAATGAACGGAATTAAAGCATTTATTTCATCTACATCTACATACATACTCCACAAGCCACTGTACGGTGGATGGCGGAGGACTGCACGTAGGACTACCGGTTATTTTGTTTCTGTTCCACTCGTCAGAAACACTCCTTACGACTCCGAGTTACTCGTATCTTATCTTCGTAGCCCATACGCGAAATGTATGTTGGCGGCAGTATAATCGTTCTGCATTCTGCCTCAAATGTCATCCCTCTAAATTTCCGTTCAAAATGGTTCAAATGGCTCTGAGCACTATGGGACTTAACATCTGTGGTCATCAGTCCCCTAGAACTTAGAACAACTGAAACCTAACTAACCTAACCGCAGCGGTCACGCGGTTCCAGACTGAAACGCCTAGAACCGCACGGCCACACCGGCCGGCTAAATTTCCGTACTGTATCCTTGCGAAAAGAGGGATGCCTTCCCTCTAGGGATTCCCATTTGAGTTCACGAAACATCTCCGTAATAGAGGAGTGCTGATCGGACGTACAGGTACCAAATCTAGCAGAATGCCTTTGAACTGATTCGATCTTTTGCTTTAATCCGACCTGCTGGGGATCCCAAACGCTCTAAAAGTACTCAAGAATTTGTGGACCTAGCTTTGTACATGCCGTCTGCAGATCCACACTTTCCAAAAGTTCTCCCAGTGGATCGAAGCAAAGCATTCTCATTCCCTACTAAGAACCTGACGTACTCATTCCATTCCATATCGCTTTACAACGTTACGCCTAGTATTAAATCGATATTAATGAGTCCAACGGCATTCTACTAACACTGTATTCCAGGATCACGAGGTTGTTTTTCCTACTCATATGTTTTAACTTCCATTTTATCTATATTTAAAGCAAGCTCCCATTCATCACACCACACAGAAATTCTAAGTCACTCAAAGATAACACCTTCTTCTAACCACAGCAGCCGACCGGAGTGACCGATCGGTTCTAGGCGCTTCAGTCTGGAACCACGCTACCACTACGGTCAAAAGTTCGAATCCTGCCTCGGGCATGGATGTGTGTGATGTCCTTAGGTTAGTTAAGGTTAAGTTGTTCTAAGTTCTAGGGGACTGATGACCTCAGATGTTAAGTCCCATAGTGCTCAGAGCCATTTGAACATTTAACCACAGCATCATCAGCAAACAGTCGTAAATTGCTGCTCACCCTGTCCGCCAGATGATTTATGTGTTTGTAAATGAGAGCTGTCCTATTACAGCTCCCATAGGCACTCTTGACGCTATCCATGTCCCTAACGTACAATTGCCGTCGACGGCAACATACTGAAAATATCGTCGTGTCACTCCCATACCTGGAAACCCAAATCGAATGCTCGGACCTTATCGCCTGGTTATCCCGAATCTCATACTGTGTTTTTAGGCGTCTTCGGTATCATCATTCGACGTTTTCAGAATATGCATCCCGCTGTAGGAGTGCAACCGGAAGGGGCCAGAATATAGTCTCCCATAAAAGCTTTACAGTGAAGATAAGTAGTTCCTAGATGGTGCGCAGCTAATTGACGTTAACATCTGTCCATTATTTTTTCGACTCTGTCATTATTTTATGGTCACACGTTATGCATTTACGTCATTACCATTAAAAAGTGAGCATATCAGTAAAAGGCATCACAGGTATGATCTAATAACGTAAGGAGAGCACGCACTTTTTTCTCCATCATCATTCTTATGGCTGATTTCATTTGGCCGCCACAGCTTCAGATCCTGTGGCAGCCTCTCGCTCTCAGAGTAGCATTTAAAGTCCTCAGTTGTTTGTTGAAAATCTTATAATCTTGCTTCTCCTACAGGTCTGCCACTACGGTTCACTCTGCTGTCAGGGAAAACTATTCGCTGATATTTTGACACACGTCCTACCATTCCGGCTCTCCACATCTTCCTTTGCTACCCTAGTCTGGGGGAACCTGATGTCTTATCAGGCTCCTTAGAATCTTTTACATACTTCTGTATTACCACATCTCGAATGATTAAATTTTTCCCACACTCCACGATTCCAAACCCTAAAGTTCTGTCCTCCAGACGTACATTCTCAGATATTTCTCGCTCACGCCTTTGTTTAACAGCAGTAGCATTCTTTTACAGAGGAGTGTCTGTGCTGGTCTGCTTCTTGTCTCATCCATCTTGTATGACGCGCCATTTTTCTTCCAAGGTAGGATAATTCCGTAATTCCATCTATTATGTAGCACCAGTTCGGATAATATGTTCCAAAATGCCATGCGCGGATTCTGTTGATGACATAGATAAGGGTTAACTGTTTTAGATATCCCTTTACCTAGTGATAATTTACTCAGATTGTTTCTGTAAAGACGTGCCAAAATTTAACAGGACATAGAGGATGCTCCACTAAACAATTTGATGTCAGGAGCCCGGGGTCGAAGGATATAATAGGAATAGGAATAAGAAGGAGATAATAGGAATAAAGTCACATTACTGTGTACTTTTAAATTCAGTTTAGTTACCTTCAAATACCATCATTGATATTGTCACGTTGAAGACGATGTAATTAGATGAATGACCAGCACTAACTTCACATAACGAAGGTTTATTCAGCACTTGCACATACAAGAGCGCGAGCGAACTGCCTCCGGCCACAATACGTACAGTATATATACAGCTACAGAATGTTCTAGTACATTGATTGTTGACATTTGTGGATACTTCTAGAAGGTACTCGAGCCGAATATAGAAGTTAAAATCGTACAACCCATGTGAGTTTTGATCTCACGACCCTTCAGACAACACTTCAGTATTATAGCCACTACACCACGGTGTTGTTCAGCTTCCGCTGCGACAGTACAATGAACATACCATTTGTACTATATTTTACAAAATGTGCTGAAACTGACGGCCATCAACATCAGGTCAAGTATGACATCGGCGAACACGATTCTGACGCACCCTGACAAATATCCCTCGTGTATTTCGTGCCACATCACAGCATATCCACTGAGGTCTCATACATATCCACTGGGGTCTCATACACAAGTGACTTTAGATATCCCCATAGGAAACAATCAAGGGGATTCAGATTAGGTGTCCTCGCAGGCCATGGAATAGAAACCTCCCCTTCCAATCCAGCGACCTGAAAATACTTGTACGACCCCAGGTTCCCTATCTCAAACCGTTCAATGGAGCAATCTCTATTTCCTGTTATATTTTGGCACGCTCTTGCTGAAACACCTTACATACCCGTCGTAAAAACGGAAAACTATGCGGGAATACAGTACAGGGTAAAAATTTAAATTTTGTTCACTTTCTCCAATTCATGCAAATTAAGCAAATAGTTTAGTTCTTAGCATCATGTGTCGTCTAGATTGGACGATAGGCAGTTTATAAACGCTCCGCTGGTCCATGGGCTGGACCTGAGAACACCCCCCCCCCCACCACCACCAAAAAAATACAATAATTTTGGTAAAATCTCTATCCTTCGTCAAGGTACACCCGAAGAGCTATGATTTTTTGGTATCGAAAGTGCCAATGTTAGGGATGGCGGCTTGTCTGATTTATATTCGTGGCAAATAGTAAAAAATTTTATCATATGTTCTTAAGATGGTGTTCTCGAGAAACATTGAAACTTACTCCGATATCATAATTTGTAACCGAAATCCAGACGGTTAAAAGTTAAACTATGTAGGCATATAAAATGTGCACATAATATCTGGTCTGAGGCGCAAATGTAAATTGACGTTGGGATTTCACGATAAGGTTTATAGACTTATCGCAAGAGATCGGAGATCAGCAAACTATCTTTTTATTCAGCATTTTTTCACCAATGAAACTTTGACACGCTGTCTCTGTATAAATGATATGCGCAGTGAGGTACTGCAATTAGAAAAACAGATAAAATGGAACTTAAAATGCCAGAAAAGAACTTTAACGAGTGAAAAATATTGTAAAACTGAAAAGACTACAAATTCAGTACAATATCTCTAATAACAATTTTATTCTTTTAAGACACAAATTATAAGCCTGGTGTTTTTCATGAATTGCAATCGATTTTGTGTTAACCTTATATCTTCCGTGCTTATTTGTTGTTTATAGGTGTCAAAGTATATAAATGTGTCGAAATATATAAATGAATTGTTAAACTTTTACTGGACTATAAAATTCGTTTTATATAAGCAGCATGCCCTGCTAGAATTGGAAAGAAGGGAACCGGCGGAAAATCTCCAGTCGGAGCCCGAAGAAAGACGAATATGTTCTTCTTTAGCAGACTGACAGGAAAGTAGGGAACCAGCTGCCTCAGACATCACCAAAATTTGGCAGACGCAAATATTCGCGGTTTTTCTTCTGAAAGGGAGTAGCAGAGTAACATTGACGGTGGAGGAGACTTGGGGACAATGCCAGACAGAGACAAAGAGAGAAGACACAATGAAAATGTGAAAGTAAATGTGACAGTCAAACAGAGACAGAGATAGATGAACAAGGCAGTAGTGGGAACCCAGAGAGACGAAGAAGTGACGGTCAGTGAGAGACACTGGCAAGAAAAGAGAAATAGAGATGGATGAAGATCGAAGCTGTGGGAGCAAAAGTGAGAGACGAGCCAGTGGAAATGAAAAATACAGGTTAGTGGTGACCACACATAGGCGTCGAGGGCACTAATCGTTCCCACACTAGCCAACTTCAACACGCAGACCTAGGGGAGGATACATTTTGGACCAACATTTACAACACGTGGATAAAGGAGAAGAAGTAAGTAGGACACCCCTCAGAATTAATGAGCTCGCTCCATATGGTAGCCGTGGGATAAATTAATGATAGGGAGGGGAGACAGCGGGAGAGAGACATATATAGCGGCAATGAGAGGGAGATTGTAACCTCCACTTTCCTAATCGGCCTACTGGATCACGATTTAACTGATCGTGATCGTATATGCCGAATGCTATTTTACAGTGAGTAAGGCTATCGTTACCAAAGGAAAATAACACCGGTTAATTGGAGGAAAGTGTACAACAGACTCTTCTGAGGGAATAATCTATACTAAATTTAAGCTAAATACTGACGATAATTTTGAGATGGGTGGAGTATAGCGCAGACATTCACGAACCGCACAGGGGGGAAGATGGTACCACGTAATATTTACTACAAAAATCACTGATAACACAAAGGAAACACTAACTAAAAAGGGTGTAACTAAACTGGGGACATGCATCTCCAGCATCTTCAGAAATGTAATGACAAAGAAATTTAAACAAATAATCAGTGGTGTGGCAACAGAAGGTTGTCACGTTTTCCAACAGCGCAACAGTTCAAAGAAAATAAAAGAATCAGAAAAAACTGAGTTTGCAGTTACTAAATTTTTAAAGTAACGTTAAATGAAATTACTGATTAAATAAACGACTGGATTAATTTGAACGGGGCAGGCAATAGCTGGAATTGCAGCTTCCTCCGCTTGTACACTCCTACGGTGCTCTTAATACCCGCGGGTTAATGAATAAGGCGTATCTACATTAGCGCGCGCTTAGCTGCACGCTGCCTCGGCGGGAGCGCCCAACAAACTCTTCCGCACTCTTTCATAACTCAAGCTGCTCTGCTTCCTCTCTGCTCGCAACGCGACAAAGACTCTCCACACGCAAAGATAAACAGCGGCACAGCTACTACTATTTTGTCGTACTATCGATACATTTCAATATAGCTCCCTCGGCCATTACCTAGCAGTTTACAATATTTTCATTATAATTACGAGTACAATCAGTTATATACAGTCAAAATTATAGACACTAGTACTTCGATTACGTATTGAATATAGTTTCTGTAATACAGCTTATAGCGTTTATCAACGAATATTAAACGGCGAAAATTTAGGATGCTCCAGAAGGTATTTTATCTGCATTTTCGGTGTTGCACGTGCCCTACATACCCTGGAGGGAAACAAAATAAAGGAATGTCCGAAGATATACAAGCGGAAATTCAGGTGCGCAAATGCATTCAGTTTTGTCTACATAAATTCTGTTAATCACTCACTAAACTCCTCATTAATTTTGTTGGGGTTCGTAATAGCATGACAATACTGTGTCATCATGACTAAAATCGTCATAGTGTACCATAACATATCTTAAAGAAGAAAATTACATCTTTCAAGAAACGATTACATTTTAAATGAAAGTTTCATGCCAGTACTGCACAAGAAAACGTAAGTAACATACTTAAAGGTATACAAAATATGAGTACATAATCATTAACAGGTTGCATTTCTCGTAATGAGAGTTTAAAGCAAGTGTCCAGATAAAACTTAAATGTCTAGAACAAAGCTTTACACTGGTTGTACTGGAAAGTAGAACGCTGTGTTCCATACGTGTATTTACAAAGGGCGCCGCATCGTTCTAAAGAGCCGGCAGCGGTTCAGTCCAGACATGGAATTGTTGCGTGTGCCACCGCGGCACGCTTGTTCTCTCTATCTGTGCAGTGGCATTCCAGAACGTCCACCTGCTTCACACGCTTTGAGAACTCACTCCCGAGTAATGTCAAGGAGTCCTTCTATTTCTATCACATTGCATAGCTCAACACTGTCCATATTCACACGCATACACAGACCTGAAACTTACACACTCTCTGAGTTCAACGGTATTCATTTACATAATACGTGGTATAAAGGAATGTGTGCAACATTTTAATTACCAAATTACAAAAACACATATAGCAGAGTGACATTTATTCTCATTGGTCATGGCTTGGGTTTTCGTTTCATTTGCAGTTGCTTTCGGAACATCTACTCTATAAGCCAAATTTCCCGTTACACCTTTTGCAAAATCGTTGGTGACAGTCTGGTCCAAGAAAGAATTAAATTTGTAACAAATATTGAAAATAATTAAGCCTTTATTGGAAATTCTCTCTCATGTTAATCAGTTCTTTATTATTACAACATCAATAACTTTACGTACAGCTAACAGCTTGCCAGAATTAGGAAAAACTAATCAGTAAGCCTTAGTGTGAGGTACACCAACAATCTTAAAAGGTCCATTGTAAATGAATTTAAGTTTTGAAATCTCATTATAAATATCGCTCGATTTCTCGTTCACTTTAACGAGAACAAGGTCACCAATAGCAATTGTAACAAACCGCGGTTTCGCGTCATGACGCCGTATTCGCGCCTCGGCTTTCCTTTTCATTTCCTCTAGTGAACGTTCTTCTTCACTTCAATATCAATACTAACTCGCGGAGGGAAATCAACTATCTCTTCCACCGAACTCTTAGACTAATGGTCTAATAGGATTTCCTCCGGAGTGAATCCTGAAGATTCGTGCGTCAAAGCATTCATAATCCTTTCAAAATTATTTATATATTTGCCCACGCTCTGTGACTGTAGTGACAATTCGTTCGACAAAGCCGCCGCAGTCGCACATGTATCGTTCCGCTGGATTTGCTGCCGAGATGTGTATTACTTCAACCCCATTGCCTTCCGTACCTTCATTCCATAATTTGGAAGTAAACAGCGCTTTTGGTTTGACGATAGGCACGAGGTAAAGGTTTGCAAATTTGTTACAAACCGCTTTAGCTGTTGCCTTTCTTATCGGATATAACTTAATGAACTTCGAAAATGCTTCCAGCACTGCTAATATGTAGGTTAAATTACCTCTAGTACATCGTCAGGTCTTATGATCTGTATGGCGCCACGATTTGTGAAATTGGTCACTTTCACCCTCTGACACTTATCACAAGTCTTTATTCTGTTACTCTCTGTAACATGATGTTAAAATTTTATCTGTACATTTCTTTGGTGCGCAATGATCGTAGGCTAAGTGATAATAGTCTACTATTTTACTGATGTACTTGATGGATCAATACGCCCGCCAAGTGTCATTATTTTCATCTTGACATATATGCAGAAAATCGTTGTACTTTCTGTAATATTTTCTAAACTTTTCTCAATCTTTAGTCTTTTCGTCATACTTGGTCTCCACAATTTCAAGCGTTCGTCCTTACACGTCTTGAAAGTAGAAGAATTTCAGTACACCTTCAGATTCGATATCCCGTAACAGGTCCTCATTCACATGAAGGTCATTCCAGAAAATTCCGTCTGGGTCTGGCAACGACAGCGATTTATCTGGTGATTTTTTAATTCTCTGTTTTGGACATTCATAATTTCTACCTGCCTGTCCTGCGCTTTTTCAAGGCGTTTTGATCTCAACACTGAAACCTTTTTATCAATTTCTTCGATTAACGAACCTCGTATTACCAACAAATTTTATATGGAGAGATGGCTATCATCTTACAAATTGCTTGGAAAAATGTGCTCTGTTTTGGCCTCTAACTTTTCTTTAGGACCAGCGTCGTTGGGGTTGGGTACTTCAATTACTACAACATTTGGACAAGCCTGCCTCTTCAGTACAGAACTTTCTGTTTCCTTTTAAACACTAATTTCATGGGGGTTGAGAAGCGTCAAATATTGTCCGCTCTCCCCATTAGCACACCTCCCATATAATCCTCTATAATTCTTGAATTGGTCCTATATCTGAGCGACCTGACGTAATCACGTCTCCTCGCATTCCACGTTGCCTTCACAATAACGGGAGTTTTATCCAATATCGACTTCCTTAATTCCGTTGGAGAATCAAACTATACTGGAGCCTGCAGTACCATTGTTTTCTTGACAGCGGCAGCCTCATCCTCGTTGACCAAAGCTCTATTTTCATAATTATTACCACAGTGATCGACTGCTGTTTCACTCCCAGATATTGTTATTGCGTGTGCGTTGCTCGCTCTGTCTTCTTGCACAATCTCCCATCGCCATTCTATCCATCCGGATATATCATAGTGACGTTGCCTAGGCTTTCTTCTGCTCCGTCAAGGTCTTCCCACGCCCAGAGGGCCCGAAACCTGCGCTGTTAATTGTTTCCCTGATTAAATATCTGGGGTCTGTTTCTATCCGGGTGTCGCAACTACTGATTTTTCGGCAACCATTTTGCTGAAAACCACGTACCTCATTCACGTGATACTGGACTCTATCATTTCTACTATTGTTGTTTCCACTATTAGTGTTATTGTTATAGTGATGTAAGTTATTATCACCATGGTGGTTGTTACCATTATTGCCATGGTTATTATTATTATGAAAACGATTGTTCCCCTTTAGGAGAGCGATTGAACTTGAATTCATAATTTCACCTTCGGATGTTTATCTTCTTTGCTTCCCAAAACCTCCTCATCCTCTCAGAATGCTCCTTCTTCCGTTCCTCTGTCCATATTTTACCAGGCTGAGGCGATGTTCTTTCCCCAAACTTCACAAATGTGATTTTATGCCGGCACTCGGTGCGATCTTCGAGATTTTTTATGTTGATCTGCTGTAGATCCCTCTGTACTTCTTTCAGCCATTCTGTGCCACATTTACTCCTCGTTATAATATTGAATAATTTCTTTGCTGTTCTGGAGTCATCCATCCTGTAGATGTGTGTATAAAATTTGGCTCGGCGCTTTCTGATTTCATCTGTTACTATGTTGATCTTTCTATAGAGTTCGTTTTATGGTCTCTTCATCCATATGCCATTTTTGTTGATTGGACCGTAAATCTTCCTGAGAATTTATCTTTCCTGCTTTTCTATTTCCTTAATTTCTGAGTGTCCACCAATCAACATTGTTTCAGCTGCATAGATTGCTTCTGAATCACTGTTGTATAGTGCCTTAATTTTGCGTCTGTCGAAATGCACTTCTTGTTGCAAGGCGTCCATGTTAGCTTGTAGGCCTTCTGGAGCTCGGTGATTCTTTGTTCATTGGCAATTCGGTTTAATCCTGAGGACTGTATAGTTTCACCGTGGTATTTAAAATGGCAGACTTGTGCAATTTTACCATATTTTGTTATTAAAGGGGATTTATTTTCTGGCTGCCTTTCCATATATTGGGTTTTTTCATAAGATATCTGTAGTCCGGTTTTTGGGAAATTTCATGTTGTTTGTCCACTGCGTGAATCGCTTCTGTTCTGTTGTTGGTGATAATTGCAATATCGTCAGCGAAAGCAAGGCACTTGACTTTAATTCGGTTCTCTTTCTTGATACCAATTTGCATACCCTTTACGTGAGGTTCCCATTCCCTGATTATCTTTTCTAGAACAATATTGAAAAGGATTGGGGATAGTCCGTCCCCCTGTCGGACTCCAGATTTGATTTCGAAGGGTTCTGATACTTCGCCCATGAATTTCACTTTGCCCGTTGTTCCTGTAAGTGTCTGTTCTGTGATTTTTCGTGTCTTTCGTTCGATCCCAAATTCTTCCATGATTTTAAACAGGGTTCCACGGTCCACTGAATCATATGCTTTCCTGAAGTCGATGAATGTAACTACTGTGTTTCTGCATTTCCTCATTTGTAATATTGTCATTAAGCACCAGATCTGTTCCGCACATGAGCGTCCTTTTCTGAATCCGGCCTGGTATTCACCAATTAGTGTATCTGCTTGGGATTCTATCCTTTTTAAAAGCGCTTTGGAGAGGATTTTGTAAGCGACTGGGAGCAGGGAAATTCCTCTGTAATTGTTCATGTCTGTCTTGTCACCCTTTTTGTGTAGCGGGTGAATTAGAGCGCATTTCCAGTCCTCTGGTATCTGCTCCGTTATCCATATGTCTGACATTATATGGTGTAATTTCTGCATAAGTATAGGATCGTTTAGTTTCCAGAACTCAGCAATTATCCCATCTTCTCCTGGTGCTTTGTTATTTTTCAACTGCTTGACTATCTCCATAATTTATTCAAGATCTGGGGCATGTGAGTCTGAGTGTGTGAATACTGGAGAAGAGAAGACAAGTTTTTCTTGGGGTGGTTCGCAGTTGAGGAGGGAACTGAAATATTGGGCTAAGATTTAGCAGTTATTTATCGTGTTGGTTTCCAAAGAGCCATCAGGTTTCTTGAAGCACAAGCTAGGCGCTTGGTATCCCTGTAAGTTTTCTCTGAAAGTCTTATAAAAATTTCTTGTATTATTTTTGATGAAATCCTGCTGGATTTCAGAGAGTCTGTTGTTGTCATATCCCCGTTTTCTTTTCTAATTATTTCTGAGGTCTGTTTTTGGGCTTTAAGAAAGTTCTCCCAGTTTTCTTCAGTTTTGTGACTGCTAAATTTTTTCCATGCAGTTATTCGGTTGTCGACTGCCTCATCACAGGTTGCATTCCACCTGCGATGTTTCCTGTTGCGAGGGGGTTGTCCTAATTTGAG
Source organism: Schistocerca cancellata (assembly GCF_023864275.1). Lineage (NCBI taxonomy): Eukaryota > Metazoa > Arthropoda > Insecta > Orthoptera > Acrididae > Schistocerca > Schistocerca cancellata. Next base: position 224,774,194 of record NC_064628.1, read on the forward strand.
CGCTTCCTGAATTTTCTCTGTTAGTTTCTTCCAGTCTGTTGATTTTCCCTGATTAATTTGCATGATGATTGTTTCTTTGTTGAGTTGCAGATATTCCGGATGTGGTTTGGTACTTTTGGGTGGCCTTTTTAGCATTCTGTTGGGTTGGAATTTTGTTTTTATTTGGAGAAGATGATGATCTGATTCAAAGACACCTTTGCAGGTTCTGATGTTTTGAATTTCTTTTATATTTTCTTTGGAAATTGCGACATGGTCTATTTGGTATTCACCCTGTCTAAGACTGGGTAATCTCCATGTGGTTAACTTATGTGCAGGTTTTTGAAACTGGGTACCCATTATTTTAAGTCCAAAGTTTCTGCAGAAGCTGATTAGTTTTTCACCATTCTTGTTGGTACGTTTGTGTTTGGTGTGGGGTCCTGTGGTATCTCTGAATTTATTTTCCTTCCCTAATTGTGCGCCTACTAAGATTTTCACATGGTGCCTAGGTACTTTATTTGTTGTTTCTTCTAGTGTTACCCAGAAATTTTCCACTGTTTCAGGGTAGATTTTATTGTGGTGATTTGTAGAGGCGTGCACATTGATCAGAGTGTATGCTTAATTAGCTGATTTTACTGATAACAGGGAGACTCTTTCATTGGGAGACGTGAAGTCAATAACTGAGTCGAGTACGGAATTGTGTACGGCGAATCCTGCTGCGAAAAGTGGTACTTTGTCTCTTACTTTTATGGCAGGTCTTCCCTTGTAGATCCTGTAATTCTCTGTGTTAAAGTGTCCTTCATCTGTGAATCTTGTCTCTTGCAGTGCAGTGATTTTCAGGTTAAATTTTCCCATTGCATTGGTAAGTTGCTTTAATTTGTCTGTTTTAGTGAGGGTGTTCACATTAATTGTACCAATAAAATTTTTACGTTTCGTTTTGAGAGTGTGAGGAGTTTTTGAGAAGCTCCGATTCTTCTCCGCATGGTGTCCCTGATCCCCCAGAATCCGATGATCAGGTGAATCCCGTCTATCGACTGGTGCCTGGGGTAGTGACTCTGTGGTCGTCTTTTCCATCATGCGTTCAAGTTGAATTTTAGTTTTTTGTGGTGATCTCTGTTGAGACCACAGGTATACGACTCGATTTTTGAGTTCGAGAAGATTTTGTGCAGTCGCCTCAACTAGAGAACAGACGCTAACCACTGGCCGCCAGATGCTGAACAGACACCACTGGGTTTATTAGCTTTTGGTCCGCCCTGAGTATTTCATTTCCCCAGTACCACCTATATCTAGGAAGCTTTCCCCTATCCGCCACCCGGGGAGGCGCCCGATGGGGCTACCAACAACCCCACACGGGATTGCCATGGTTATTGTTATTATAATTGTTGCCATTGTGGTAACTGCCATTATTAACACAATTCTTAATATTTTCGCAATTATTCGGCCAGTTGTCCTCATCTTCGACCTTTTCTAAGATTGAAGAAATTGTTCCTTAACTACTCCCTATGTACCTCTTGGAATCATCTGTAAGCTTCTTCCACAACTCCCTAACAATCTCTGATTCAGTCTTATGGTGACGCAAATATTCTATTTCGCGGATCCTATTTTCACAAAACTGTTTTATCGAGCAGTGGGAGTCGCGTCGTTGAGTTTTGTCACTACGAAATCGACCTTCACTCACCTCCTTCTGCTCTGACCAATATTCTTTCAAAAACGCATTCTAAATTCGTAAAAGCTTATGTTCGCAGTATCGAGGTTTAAGCCCCATCGCTTAGCCTCACCCAGAAGGACGTCGATTACAGCTTTAATTCTTCTCTTAACTGTTCATGATTCAGGCAATATCCTTTCGCAATTTTAATAAAGTCGATAGCATCCAAGCAACTCTGTCTTTCGAGGGGATGAAAACGCTCCTCCTTCGCCAAGATTTCAGTGTTTATATCATGGCATGACACATAATGCCGTTTTTCGTCTAATCCATTTTCTAGTTCGGTTACTTTTGTAACTACATGGCAAGTGGTCGTCGCTAATGTTTCCACATTCCTCTTTTCCACATGACACGTAGTCAGCTGTTTCTTCAGCCTAGTACCAATGTCTGATACTCAGGTTAGCACATTTGTAACGTAACCCCTACGTCGTTTCGTGCTAATTCTACCTTTTCAGTTACTTTGTTTTCAATAACAGAATCAACAGTCTATTGCAGTTTCTGTTCAATCCTCTGTAGTTCTGTCTCAAAACGTTTATGTATACTTCTTATTTTCGACTGCACCTCTGCCATGTCCTGCTTAAGATTACCGAATTCAGTATTCATTAGCGTTATATCATTCTTGATTTCATCTACTTTCGTGTTAAGAAATCCGATACTGTTCTTGTTGTTGTTGTCTTCAGTCCAGAGACTGGTTTGATGCAGCTCTCCATGTTACTCTATCCTGTGCAACCTTCCTCATCTGTAAGTAACTGCTGCAACTTACATCCTTCTGAATCTGATTAGTGTATTCATCTCTTGGTCTCCCTCTACGATTTTCACCCTTCATACTGTCATACAGTACTAAATAGGAGATTCGTTGATGCCTCAGAGCATGTTCTACCAACCGATCCCTTCCTCTAGTTAAATTGTGCCACAGACTCATCTTCTCCCAATTCTATTCAGTACTTACTCATTAGTTATGTGATCTATCCATCTAATCTTCAACATTCTTCTGTAGCACAACATTTCGAAAGCTTCTATTCTCTTCTGGTCTTAACTATTTGTCGTTCATGTTTCACTTCCATACATGGCTACACTCCATAGAAATACTATCAGAAAAGACGTCCTGACACTTAAATCTATACTCGATGCTAACAAATTTCTCTTCTTCATAAACACTTTCCTTGCCATTGCCAGTTACATTTTATATCCTCTCTACATTGACAATCATCACTTATTTTGCTCCCCAAATAGCAAAATTCATCTACTGCTTTAAGTATTTTATTTATTAATATAATTCCCCCAGCATCACCTGCTTAAATTCGACTGCATTCCCCTATCCTAGTTTTGCTTTTGTTGATGCTCACCTTATTTCCTCCTTTCGAGAAACTGTTCATTCCGTACAACTGCTCTTCTAGGTCCTTTGCTATACTGTCAGAATTACAATGTCACTGGGCCAACCTCAAAATTTTTGTTTCTTCTCCATGGATTTTAACTCCTGCCCCAAATTTTTCTTTCGTTTACTTTACATGATTAACATTGAGGAAAAGTCTACAGCCCTGTCTCTCTCCCTTCACAACCACCGCTTCCCTTTCATGCCCCTCGACTCTTAGAACTGCCATCTGGTTTCTGTACAAATTGTAAATAGCCTTTCGCTCCCTGAATTGGACCGCTGAAATCTTTACAATTTGAAAGAGAGTTTTCCGGTCAACTTTCTCAAAAGCCTTCTCTAAGTTTCCAAATGCTAGAAATCTAAGTTATATATTTCCTTAATCTATTTTGTAAGATAAGTCGTAGGGTCAGTATTGCTTCGCATGTTCCTACATCTCTACGGAATCCAAATTGATCTTCCCTGAGGTCGGCTTCTACCAGTTTTTCCATTCGTACGTAAAGAACTAGTGTTAGTATTTTGCAGGTGTGACTTATTAAACTGGTAGTTAGGTAATTATCACACCTGTCAGCACCTGCTTTCTTTGGGATTGGAATTATTATATTCTTCTTTAAGTCTGAGGGTGTTTCGCCTGTTCCCGTATATCTTGCTTACCAGATGGTAGAGTTTTGTCAGGACTGGCTCTCCCAAGGCTGTTGGTAGTTCTAATGGAATGTTGTCTACTCCTGGGGCCTTGTTTCGACTCAGGTGTTTCAGTGCTCTGTCAAACTCTTCACGCAGTATCCTATCTTCCATTTCATCTTCATCTACATCCTCTTCCATTTCCATAATATAGTCCTCAAGTACATCGCCCTTGTATAGACCCTCTATATACTCCTTCCACCTATCTGCTTTCCCTTCTTTGCTTAGAACTGGGTTTCCATCAAAGCTCTTAATACTCATGCAAGTGGTTCTCTTTTCTCCAAAGGTCTCTTTAATTCTCCTGTAGGCAGTGTCTATCTTAGCCCTAGTGATATATACCTCTACATCAATAAAATTGTTCTCTAGCCAACCCTGCTTAGCCATTTTGCACTTCCTGTCGATCTCATTTTTGAGACGTTTGTATTTCTTTTCGCTTGCTTCATTTACTGCATTTTTGTATTTTCTCCTTTCATCAATTAAATTCAATATCTCTTTTGTTACCCATGAATTTCTTCTAGCCCTTGTCTTTTGACCAACTTAGTCCTCTGCTACCTTCGCTAATTCATCTCTCAAAGCTACCAATTCTTCTTCTACTGAATTTCTTTCCCCCTTTCTTGTCCATCGTTCTCTAATGCTCTCTCTGAAACTCTCTACACCCTCAGATTCTTTCGGTTTATCCAGGTACCTATTCCTTAAATTCCTACCAATATTGTTCACAACCTTGTTTGCTTTGGATTGAGCCTTAATTGATTCGGACTGAGCGTTTATTGATTCGGCTTGAGCGATAGTTTTACCAATAATTGATTTGAACTGAGCACTGATTGTACTGGTCAGAATTCTGTACTGATCAACATGCTGAACAAATCGTATGTACTACCAGCTACTGCTGGTTTTGACTCTAACTCTGGCTCCCTCTGAATGGATTCCTCGTACCCACCGTCACTGGATTCGGTACTGATTTTTATTCCGAATTCTATAGCATCCGCCAGTGCCAGGATTTCCAATTTCATCTGTTTCTGCGTGTCAGCAGGAGCGTTTGTGATGCTAGCTGCCGGTTCCTCAACAATGGGTTCTGATGCCAGCGTTCCCCTTTGTTCTACCTATTGTTCCCCTTCAATACAATCAAGTTTCGCTTGTGTCCATCATGTTGCCTGTATCACTGATTAATGCCAATTTAGAAATTTTGTTTCTTATTTCCACTGCTTACTCCTACTGTGCGTTAGCGACTTACTTCTTAGTGTAAGGGTTTAATTCCTTACGAATCTGCCCAATGCAAAATTCGTGTCAAGAACAATACAAAGTAATCAGCGTACTGGATTGCGATATAACTGACCGTGCTCGCATATGCCAAATGATATTTTACTGTGAGTAAGGCTATCGTTACCGAAGGAAAATAATACCAGCTTGTTGGAGGAAAGTGTACAACAGACTCTTCTCAAGGAAGGATCTATTCTGAATTTAAGCTAAATACTGATGACAATTTTGAGATGGGTAGAGTACAGTGCAATTGTTTACCAATTGAACAGATGGAAAAATGGTACCACGTAATATATACTACAAAAAAACACTAGTAACGAAAACAGTGATTAACTAAAAAGGGTGTAACTAAACGGTCGCCAGCCCATTAGAACAATGCGTCTTCACAATGTCCAGAAAGGTAACAGCAAAGAAACTTAAGTAAATACTCATTGGTATGGCAACAGAAGATTGTCACGCTTTTCCACCGCACAACGGTTCACGAGAAAATAAATGAATCCAAAAACACTGAGTTTGAATTTACTTATTCTGAAATACTAAATTCTGTAACTAACATTAAATGAAATTACTGGTTAAATAAATGACTGGATCAGTTTTAACTTCGTTAAGTAAAAAATTGTTTTCAATAACCTCAGTAAAACGTACTGCTATATTTAGAAAAAGGCAAGCAATTTACTGATGATTATAGAAAGATTAAAGTGAACGTACTTTAAGCAAATGGGCAACTGGTTTTACTTTTAAAATAACAACAATAAAATACATACCAAGACAGAAAGGTCACTCCTAAGCTAAATACACAATAAATGAAATTGCAGACTCTTAATTTGTGCTGTTTCTTTAGTTATTGGCTTTGCCAGTGAAATTTTACTTTACTTTAAGTAGCCTCTGTTATACAATACCAGAATTAACAGCTACTGTGCCACAAAATTTAGACTGAAACTGGTTGTAAATAATCACTTTTGTGCGACCGCTACGGTCGCAGGTTTGAATCCTGCCTTGGGCATGGATGAGTGTGATGTCCTTAGGTTAGTTAGGTTTAATTAGTTCTAAGTTCTAGGGGACTGATAACCTCAGAAGTTAAGTCCCATAGTGCTCAGAGCCATTAATCACTTTTAATATTGTTATGACACCCATTGATTGCATGGAAAGGAAAGGAACCCTGCTTGGTAATAATGTGTAAGGAACATGACGACAAAGGTGACCAAGAAGTTTTAACTATTGTAAGTTATTATTCAACTTATTTATAATCTATGAAAGACATATTGCTGGGCAAAGCCTCTACATTAATATCTCTGTCACTTAATAGTCTTATGAAGTTGTAGATCTGCGGATGACGAAGAATGTTGCCAACGACAGTGCTAAATTGCCGTTGTTGCTGCTGCTGCTGTTCTTCGATGAGAAGAACCCCGAGTCACCTCCAGAGCCACGGACAATTACGGTACAGTCAGTAGTTGGAATTGTGGCTTCCTCCACCTGTCCACTGCTACCGTGCTCTTAATACTCGCGGGTTAACAAATCAGGCGTGACTACATTGGAGCGAGCATAGCTGCACGCCGCGGCGGCGAGAGCACCCAACAAACTCTTCCGTACTCTTTCATAAATCAAGCCGTTCTGCTTCCTCCCTGCCCGCAACGCGACAGAGACTCTCTAGAGACAAAGATAAACAATGGCACAGCTACCACCATTTTGTCGTTGCTGTCGATCCATTTCAATAAAGTTCCCTTGGTCATTACCCAAGAATTTTCAATTTCATTATAATTATAATCAGTTATATACAGTCAAATTTAAACACACTAGTACTTTCATTACGTATTAAATGTAGTTAATGTAATACAGCTTACAGGTTCAGAATCCAAAGTAGAGTGCAAGTTATCATTGAATATTAAACGGTGAGAATTTTGGATGTAGCAGAAAGTATTTTGTCTGCAAATTTCGGTGTTGCCAGCTACTATAAAGGCTTAACTAAAAAGAGAGACAGGAGAAAAGATTTAGGATCTTCTGTGTTAAAAAAGTGTGAGTATTTTCGCATACCTAATTTCTTGGTGAGGTAAGCGGAATGAAGATGGAGGTGCCACTTTCCCTAATTTACTCTCGGAATCCTTCGAAGAGGAACGTATTTACGTTTTGTACTATGACTCATCCATTTCTCCGTTGTTAATGTAATGCCTGTTTATGTAACCACAAGGGTTCCAAAATTACTAACACCCAGCAGATATCAAATCCTGTCCGCCTGTAGCTTTATTGTTGGTAGGAAGGAAAGTTGCTTCACAGATGCCGTGTCCTGCTGAACACACTCAAGGATGAACAAATCACGTACAGCCACCAAACTGTGGGATGATGATTACAATGTTTCATCACTGTTCCAAACAGTGCAACATTCTTTCCGTGAGCATCAGCCCGAATTAGTTAGGTGATAAGCAGTGGTGCGACTGAGTGCCTGAGTTTTTGTGAAACCAGCAACTTATGAGTGCAGCCCTACTGTCGTCTTGGAAGGAGGAAGTCATATTATATTTAAGGCGAGAAAGAAGGTCACCTAAAATGTTTAACTGATCCACGTTCTTGGTGACCTAAATGAGAGAACGTGTAAAAATAGCGTGCCCAAAATACAAAACCATCTCTAGCTGGACAGTGTCCTTTACACATTGTGCCTGAAACGTCATTGAACTCGTCTCTTTCAAAATTAGGTACTAGCGGCAGAAATTACTAGAGATCCGTTTGAAAGCGGATGTCTTTGGAGATTAGTATATAAAAAATAGCGCACTTAGCTATGACAGGGCATCTGTGAAGCAACTTTCCTTCCTACCAACAATAAAGCTGCAGGCGGACAGGATTTGATGTCTGCTGGGTGTTAGTAATTTTGGAACCCTTGTGGTTATATAAACAGGTATTACATTAATATAAGTCACGCTGCGTAAAGTTTGCAGTAGTTACAGTAAGTGCACCAATTACCAGAAGTACTGAATATCTATCGTTTCGTTTGTATATAATGGACTCTGGATATATTTAATAAGATGTATCGTCTCTCGCATGAATCCTTGAACGAAGTTCTATCAATTTCATAGACTAAGTGTTTTGTTTCTTTCTTTGTTTTCGGTTCGATGGTTGTTAAGTCGTTTGCTGGCATCAGTACACACTTGTGAACTACTGGCATTATCCATGCTCTATGAAAACCAAGATTTTCATCTAAAAACTGATATTGTAATTTTGATATACAATACAGCTAAAAGAAGTTCAAGTATCTGTTTAAAGCAGAATAACGAAAAGTCCTGTTTCGGCAAATTAGATGCTCTTATTGCGACGTGATACGAATATCAGCAAGAGCCTGATTTCCCATAGCTCTTCAAACCTAATAACGAATCATTGTTGACTCTACAGCAGAGTGAATCAGGAGCGGATGCTACCAATTGTACTCTGGGAAGTAACATGGAAACTGCCATAGTTCTGAGTAAGGGGAGAAGATGTCAGTTTGCCTTCGTATAGAAAATGGTGCAGTAGGCGTAATCCTGCTCGCAGACGCCATCCAGGTAATGGTCTCTCGTAAACTAGGGAATCAACGTAAAATATATCAACTTGAATTCGATGGCTGCTTGCAGTTGATTGCCAAAAAATGACTACGTCTATTCTGTGATAATGTTAGCTGTGAACATGGAAACCAATGCGACAGTGTGTTAATTACGGAACATAATTGGTTCTTCCCACATAACAGTAAACTATATTGGGTGAATGATTTTCCAACCTACAACCAACTAACAAACACAGAAAGATAAGCTTCAGAGGCCAGTGAGAGCACCAGCAAAGCAACCGCCAAACTGAACCAGGTACGCTTGATATCTGCACGCGAGTTTAAAATATCCGATACATATGCCTGCGTTCTGAATCACACGAGAGAGAGGAATCCCGGGAAGTGTTACAATAGGAAGGAAAGAAGATTGGGTTTAACGTCTCGTCCACATCGAGGTCATTAGAGACGGAGCACAAGCTCGGATTGTGCCAAGGGCAAAGAAAGAAATCGGCTGTGGCCTTTCAAAGGAACCGTCCAGGCATTTGCCTGTAGCAGTTTAGTGAAATCACGGAAAACATAAACCTGGTTATCCAGACGCGGGTTTGAACCGTCGTCCTCCAGAATGCGTGCCCGGTTTGCTAACCACTGCGCCACTCGCTCGCTGGGGATTGTTAAAGTCGTGATAAAAGTGGAGATTAATTTCGGAGACGTGGTTTTTTCATCGTAGACTTGGAACTATACACAAATCTTAAAGCCTTTCGAGGAATATTATATGATAATACTTGAAGAAATACAGGTTTAAGGATGTAAATAACAATTGGTTCTTCATGATAATTATTAAATATCAGTTTTTGCCTTCATTACTATTTTCATTAATAACTAATAGCGAGAGAGGTTAGCAGAACTTCGTTGGTCTATGTCTGAAGAATAAAATCACTTCACGCGAACCTATTTACTGCTCTGTATGACAACCACCAAAGCACCAAATTGCCGCGCCTACTAATCAGATTAAGACAGACGCAGTGTTTGTAGCACGAAATCGAAATCTGGGAAAATCCTCTGGCGAGTTACACCTGTTGGCGTTAAAATTACAAGCAGCCTCAACGTTTGATGTTGTTGTACACCAGAATATTCCCCTGTATAATAATGTTATTACATCAATACTGTAATTAGAGTAAAGATAAAAGTGTAGCTTTATATTTTATTAACTCTTCCAGCTACAATGTAACATTAGTAATCAACCTATTCCCAAAGTATAAGACAATTGATTTCTGAAGAAATCGGGATAATTTTTGCCTTTACATGTAATTATTTATTTAACACTACTTGTACTTTATAATCAGTTCCTAGTTTCCGTTTGTACAATGTTTTTACAATCAGTTTCGGCAAAAATGTGTAGGTTATAAACTGTGTGTCGATGAACTGTGAGGTGTTTCTCTTTTGATTTGACAGTAGTATAGTCCATTAAGAGAAGACAGCTGTTTTAGGTAACATGTCTGAATTAATAGCAGCAACATTTACTACCTCGACTATGTCGTACAAAATAATAACTGTAATTTCTTGTCTTGTCCTGACTGAAGACATTAGAGACCACCCATGGTCGTGGTAGAGTATGGATGAGGAACTGAGTGGACTTGCTTGAAGTGGTTTAAAAAGATCTCACGAAGCCACTTCAACTACGCATTCGCAGTTTGCCATTGAGTTGCCGCGTGAGCATCCGAGGAGCCACCAGCAGCAGCCAGATGGGGCTCATTTTCTGAAGGTGACTTGTACATGAAGTCGAAACAGGTCATTAATAAAATGTTATTGCGATCTTAACTGTTGTTTCAACCAAATTGTATCACCAGATCACTGTTACTCCTCTGTACTGCGTTTCCCAAAAAAATATAACTGTAAATTGATGATAAATTCTAAAATGTAAATTGTCTGACGTCCTAGCAGCCTTTTGACGCCACAGTTTTAGATGTCGCACCTCAGCACCTCCCTATGACATTACAATCAAATTTGGCTGCCCCAACTGCAGGCTCCATAGTTGACTGATTTACAGGGTGTTCCCCAGCTCTATGACTTCACAGTTTAAGGTAGCACACGTTAGGATAGCTCGCATCGTGGGCAATCCACGATTGTGGACTGTGGTGCAGTCCTATGATGTCACAGACCTCTTGTGCTACGCTTTCAGTTATGACATAAGTTTAAAATTGTGGGGGATACTGAAATCCACTTGTCTTAAATTGAAATACACTTCAGTTGTAAATTATTTCCAACATCCCAGTTACCATCCCACTTGTTCTGTTCTAAAGGTAGCCACCACCACTAGGATAGATCAACAATAATTACATTTTAGCGGGAAGGCTAAATATTTCGGTCTGTCGACTCTCACAGCCAAGCTTGTACTCCCTTAAAATTCTGATGTAAGATTGCTGGACACTATATGAGATTTTTTTCTATTGTTTTCCTCCCACAATTTCAAATCAGAGTATCTCACACTGGGTGGTGCAATTAAACCCAAACAATAATTCTGATTAAGTGTACATGCATCCCCTCTTGTACAACAGACATCTGCAGTGCAGATGTCTCTAGATACTGCATGTTCTAACAGACTGCATTAAAGTGTAGTAACCAACTAATTAAAAAATACATAATGAAAAGTTTGATGAAGAAAGAAACACAGATGAATAGTTTAGAAAGTAGAATTGTTTGAAATGTGTTTTTCCCTCAAAGCAGATTTTATAGATCATAATATTTTAATATATATGTCACGAAATTTGGAACATTTCACGAAATCTCGTACTTCGTAATTAGGACAATATGTTTTGATACAAAATAAGATACGAAGCTGTGTGCAAAATTGTTTAAGAATACGCAAAACATATGTGGAAGATATGCTTCACATGCTGGAATAGATTAATATGTTTTCATACAGTGAAACACTCACATTTAACAGTTTGGACAACTTTTATAAACCGGAATAGTGGTGATACACTCCAGCAGTATACAAAGTGCAGCACAATTTTACAGTGTAATAAGTTTTCGAAATATATCCAACATCTGTCGTCGTAGGCATGAGGTGAAATATTATGAAAAAAAAAAAAAATAAATAAAAAAATAAAAATAGGATGATGGTTTGTATGTCAGCAACAGCAAAACCTTCAGTCAATCGCATATATAGTATGAATGAAGCTAACACACATAGCGAGCACTCTACTAGTACACACAGTACATCTCACTTCTGCACTAATTAATTGTACACACAGACACAAATACCCCCCCCACACACACACACACACACCGACACACACACACACACAGACAATGAAAAGTGGATAATTCTATTCCACATACACACTCACACACAGTTCTGGTATAGACACTCACGTTCAGAAAAAAAAGAACAACTTGAAGAGATAGAGACAGGACGTCGTTTTTCAGCGAGACCATGCGAGACCACATGTTTCTGCAGGAACACTCGCTTTCTTGGTGTCACAGGATATCAGCCTTTTTCCAAGGCCCGCCAGTTCATCAGACTTGTCGTCAATAGGGATTGTTCGGGATATGGTGGAACGACAGGTGCAGCGCTGTGGTACAATGCCAACCACCACAGATGAACTTTGGAACCAGATGAATGCAGCTTCGATAGCTATGACACAGGACACCATCAGCGCCATTTACCCGTCGATGCCATCACACGTGTGCCTCCTAGACAACAGGACTCTTACTGAACTGAAATGAATGAAATGCTGGTGATTTTTGCAGAACATACAGGTACTGACATACATGTCCTCTGAATGTGAACGTTCTATCTCTAGTCCTCCAACGTATTCTGCTTTTTCTGAACATTTGTATATACACCACACGTTAATCCAATCTTTCTATATTTCTCTCTCTAGCATTGAAGTGAACATTGTTAATACGACAGGTTTCCAATTCGATCCTCAAAAATGACTTATTTATCATCACATTCATCACAATATGACACGCAAATATTCAGCTTCAGCACAATGTGTACCACATGTTCTCGCAACTGAAAACTGATTTGGCATACCACATGTCGAGGGGTATAATCTGCAACACAAAAGAGTGAGTTCAAGTAATCATCAGCAATGAAATCCAGTGAGGCCATATGCTGCACACCCTTTGCTCATCTCAGGGTGGCACTTGCCTCTGTATAGTTTGTGAGCAGACACCAACAAATTCCTGAGACAGTGATGCGCTCACCTCATCTTTCATCAACCTCAATGAACTCACCTATGAAACTGAACCGACTCGGTCCAGAAAGAGGGAAACCAAATATTTCCCAACTTATTCTATTGAACTTTTTATACTGTAGAGAACTATATATTACACAGAAGCTGATCGCTTGAGGAATGTGTTAAATCTGTAGTTTCGTAAAATTGGTTGACGAATTCTTGAGTTAACGACACTCAAGATTTTCAAGATGTGTGATACCAACCCCAGCTGTGTAACTTTATCTTTGTTTTCCTTGTGTTGCTGTTATTTTTTTGTTGGGAATGTCTTGTGTACGTAAAAAAGTTGTGCAGCAGTCATAAGCAGGGACCTGTAGGAAACTGTAGGTTCCTCACTACGCATTAGCTGATTTTCAGGCTAGAGAAGGATGATTTGTGTAATGTTAAGCAGTATCGTTGAAACGAAGTTTCGTACCCTCCAATTCAATCTTTTTTCTAGAGATGTCTTATAACAGCTCATAAGACTAAACGAAATTCCGACAGATGGATGAGTGGCCAGCACATATTGAACAGTCGACGAAAAGGTCATTAGACGAGGGGTACAAGCTCGTACAATAGAACACTGGAGAAGGAAATCGGCAGTGGCATTTCAACGGAATCCTCAATGACTTCGTTTTAAGCGAGGTAAACCACAACAAACCTACATCTGGGTGACTGGACGGGGATATATACCCCCTTTTGAACACTATGGCAACGGGTATCTAAACTGGTTACAAAACAAGCTGTTTAGCAACACAGTATTGAATAATAAGCAGCAGCGGATTTAGTAATCAGAGATATGTACTTTAGAATATATTGCCTTTACAACCTGCGCACGGGTTATGTAGGAGACCGGTCCTGTAAACCGAACCATCACTTTTTCTTGCAAACTTACAAACTGCTTTGCTCACGCAGAACTTAAGACCAGCGCTCATAGCTTTACTTGTCAGTACTTCTCTCCCAAACTTCACAGAAGCACAGCTACATACCTTGTTGTACAAGCATTCCTGAAAGAAAGGTTGTTGCGAAGAAATGGCTTAGCCAAAGGGTAATGAATGTTTCCGTGTTCCAGGTGCAGGCTACAGAGTGCAGGACACACATTGGAAACAATAGACTAGACTGCGGCTAAGCCATTGCCCTCTATATCCTTCCTTCCAGTGGTCCTAGTCCAGGGAGACATGCAGGACCGCTTCTGAGAAGTTTAAAAAATAGGTAAGAGGTAATGACAGAAGTCAAGCTGTGAATGTGAGCAATGAGTTGTTAAGCGCTTTGCCTGGGAAAGTCCTGGCTGTAAGTTGGAGTTTTCGTATGTCACACAGGTCTAATCTCCCAGGACGTTTCAAAACAACATACAGTCCCCCAGAGAGTCCATAAAATGGCTCTAAGCACTATGTGACTTAACATCTGAGGTCATCAGCCCCCTGGACTTATAACTACTCAAACCTAACTAACCTAAGGACATCACACACACCCATGCCCGAGGCAGGATTCGAACCTGCGACCGTAGCAGCCGCGTGGTTCCGGACTGAAGTGCCAAGAACCTCTCGACCACAACTGCCGGCACCTAGAGAGTGTTTCATTTTCGTATGGCTTAGTGGCTTAGTCTTTCATCTCCTGTTCGCCTGGAATATAAGTCCAGTTATGAAGGTGGTGCAAAACATTTTGTTGAGCAAATTAATATCATACCTTCGCTTTGGAGGAGACAGGAGACGAATCACCGCTGATGGATTTGTAGCCGGGCGTGGAAAGGCTGTGCAGCAGTTGGGAGGATTCCGCAGATACCGGGCCAAGCGGCAATCAGCGTTTCATTAGGCCAACGCCGCGGTCTTATCTGGCGCGTTAAGCACCGCAGGCTGGTCGCGTTCTTGCGCTGCCACACGGCGCAGAGCGATAAGCTGCCACCCACCGCTGCGACGCTTTCTTGCCACTAGTAACAAATTCGTTCTACTGCGCCGCAGAGGAAGATTATGGTATTCTGGGTCAGCCGTTGCCGCAGCAGCTGCTCTGTCACTCGGCTTGCTGAATACCTTACCCTCATTCTGTACTTCATGTTGATACCGCAGGCCACTTCATTCGGTTGATTAGAGGAAGGTGTTCACAAGTTCACAGTGTGCTCTACTCATGTCTTACGGTTTTGAGAGATGAATCAAACGTCGAAGCGGAAGACTGTACGGCTGGACAACATTGTGGAGGATCTTTTTCCGGTATTGTACAGCCCTAAATTACCCTCTACTACGGTGGAGGGCATCTGAAAGCCATACGTGATATCAGCCCAAATTATGACTGACCCAAATCCTTGGTGCTGAATGCCGGAAAGGTGTGTCGATACGAGTCACCTCCACACTCTTTTATAACTGTTATGCTACATGAAATACTGCACTAGTTGATGAAGATAACTTGTAACTGTTTGACTGTTTGTCATTGTAGGTGTTGCCTTAGATGATTTTTTCGCGCCCATTCTGTATAAGATTTGCTCCTATCCGTAACAAACGCTTAAAACCGAAGTCAATGTCAGGAGATTGATGCGATATGGGCTGACACAGTGCTCCCATTTCTTCAGTAAGTAAAGAGCAGTTTATTGTTTTCTCCTCGGGCTACCCACAAGTCATAATTTGTAGATACCAGCCATCAGTTGGTCTTATTGAGCGAGGAGGAGCACTGTGAACGAGATATTCCATTTTTTTGTCTCACGAAACGGCTGAATGTTCTACACTATGAAGTCGACAATTCAGGGGGCACTTCCCATGGTCTCAACGTTTCTTGCCGTAGTTTGACAATGTCTGGATTGGTATCCCTTCGAATGACGCTTTGAAGCTTGATGAGTGGATAATGAGCACAAACATAATTCTCTCGTTCATGATTGGGGATAGTGGTCTTTACTGAATTATATTAAAAAAGCAGGTTTATGTTAAGCTCCATGACATATGCGACTGTACTCAGTGATTTCCTGTGGTCAGAAGAGTTCTGAGAAAAATGTTTTCGATTAAAAATAATATGCGGAAGGTTCGTGAAAATTTTCTTTGAGCAGTAGAACATTTCGCATTCTACAAATTATTCTGCAACTTCTTTCACCTTGTAATAAAACACTTTATGCTGAGATAAATGTACTAACCGATCTTGGATCATTTGAAATGGACAGTTCCAAACTGAAGATTCAAAACCCAGAAATCTATTATCACATAGCTGTACAAAAATATATAAATGTCAACATTTATAAACACTTGAAGTCATTACAATGATAATTATGGACTTCTTAGAAAGATAAACAATTATTTGTATTTTATTCATGAAATGTATTTGTCAAAGATGACTTGCATAAATAAATCAACATACGATAGTATTATCTTTGCTATATGTTGTTAGAAGTGAATCTCTGTCTTTGGGTTTTGAGTAGTACAAGCTGGAAGTGCGAGGATAGAGTGCAAGTTATATGCATTTCGGCAGCATCTTGGATGATATTGATTTGTATTGTGAAGTGAAATGACTGAAAACATGCGTTCAACACCAGAAAATCCGCTAGTGTTCATATTATTTAGTATAATGAACCCAAACATCCTCTACTCCAGTATAGAGGGCTATACTTTAGAATGGACTACGAGCCTTCAACCTGCAACAAAGATGAAGAAGAATAAAAGATGAGTATTTTGAAAACTATTTATTCAGATTCTACCATTGGTATCTCTCTTTCTACTGTGTTTCTGTCTCAGTGTGCCAAGCGCTATGCAAATATGACCAGGAGCACAAATTATTAACTTTCATCAACATTAATGAATCAGATTTGGACTACAAGTCAAAATATGGTGGTGTCATCTGAGATTTTCTGAAAGTTAAATGTGAATACTGTGTTGAGCTATTTCCCTGTTCCAGATTAAATATGTGTACACTGTGAAAATTTTGTATGAACAATCAGTCAAGTACGAGTAACTGTTACAAAACAAAACAATAGCAACAGAAGGAGGTTGCAGTCATCCTCGATAAAAGCTGAAAAATAAAGACTAATGTGTGCAATTACCAACCTCGACATCCAACTAAAAAGTTAGTACTTGAAACATTTTCTTTAGTTTTTGCTTCTCTCTAGTTTTCTTTTAGTTGTGAAATGTTTCGTTAAATAATCATTAACAATGACAGTCACTGAACATGAATCTGACATAATGGGGTAATACAGACATGGGAGACTTAAGTAGTGGTGTGAAACAAGAACAAGAATGCTTTAGTGATGAACTACTAGGACTGAAAGAAGTGCCAATAACTCATGTACATTATTAAAACGAGATGATAATAATGATGTAAGTACAATGTTGCCATTGTTAATGAAAATGAAATTTCAGCAGCTTCAAGATAATATAAGGATCAATTTGCATAAATTAATGAGTAATTCACAAATCATAAGTAGGGAAGTAAGAACCAATTCCAGAGTTCAGCTATTTAAGAGGAGTGTTATTTGATTGATTGGTAAAAATACAGCTAAGCTAAACGATATCAATCAAAAGATTGAGAGGTTTGATAGTCAAGTAGAGTCTTTTGAGACCAAATGAAAGATACTGAACTTGAATTAACACTGAAGTCAATAAATATCAATGATGAATCATTGAAGGTAGGAAAAAGAAAATTGAATTGCTTTCAAGAAAGTGCATGAGGAAATAAGTGCTGTTGACAAAAATGTAAACCGTCGAATTTCGACTTTGGAAACTAATGTTGTCACCAATGTGCCACTTGTTGAAAGCAGTTCGTCGTACAGGTGTAGACAGTAGACAGCAAATTCACAGAAAATGTATTATTAAGTAACAACAAAACCAGCGCCCTAGAAAGTAGTGTTTCTGTTCTGTGCAAAAAAAAAAACCGAAGAATAGTCCAATGATGTAGTAAACAGAAATCTTGTTCACAATCTTGATACCATGTTTTGCAACATTCCAGGGAAAAACTTTTCAGTTGAAGGTAGTTTACAACCTGTAGATTATCTGCAGTATTGCAGAGATAAATTTGTGTCTAAAATAACTGATATTACGAAATTCAAGTTTGTTAAGAAGTTTGTAGGAGGTGAAGCATTAAATTGGGCTGATAAGTATGCTAATGATGACACAACTTATGAATATTTTGAGAAATGTTTTTCAGACACATTTTAGTCTGAGATTTAAGGGGGTGAGGGGTGGGGGTAAGACAACAAACGGAACTAATTGTTGCTGGAGAGGCACTACAGGACATTTTAATTTCCACTGTCTATACTTTCACTAATACTGTAAATTAATACAAGTTTATCAGCATGGCCAGGAAGGATTTAGGATTCAGGATTCACACTTGTAGCAATGGAAGTACAAAAAAAAAATTTTTGCATGTGAAATTTTATAATTTTTTCACTTACTGTTGGCTTAATTTGTTGCTACAGGTAAACTTTCCTTCATAAGTAAGAGAGATCCTTCGATGAATGTTGTACAGCATGCAAACTGTACTTACAGGACTAGGAAACTCCAGAGTTTTCACAATCTATTAAAAGCTATGGTAAAATTTGAGATAATTAACTACAAAATATAAGTTTTTTCTAAATACGAAGTTTAAAATGTAACAGGTCATTCATCTTTTCATAAATAAAACAAATTCTAGACTTTAAAAAGTGAACTATATCTTATGAGGGGATAAAATAAGTAGTATACTACTTTTAAAAGACAGTGAATTTGTAATCAAAGACATGCCAGAATTAGAAACAAATGATGCAGAATTTAGAGAACTTTTGTACACTGATATTTCAGAACCAAAAGGGTTAATTGATGATCAGAAATAGGCACTGCCGTTTTCGTCGTGGAATTATAGTGACATATTTAGTAGTATTCCAGGTACAGTGAGAGAATATCTGTGTACTTTAAAGCTAAAACCACATCAACCAATTTTTATAAAGACAGCTGCCATAGAGTAAGAATTGCATAATATCCTTCTTATGTCTGATATCACTGAGGGAAGCATTAGCCTTATAACAACCCATTAGTCATTGTTTTAAAAAGAGGTGGCGGAAGGAGACTGGATCTGGATTCTAGGCAATTCAACAAGTTTTTGTACAGACAAACAGATCATTAGGAAAACGTTGATGAACTTTCATACCAGTTGAAAAATATTCAGATTATGTCTACTTTGGATAACCTTCCAACACCAGGTATCTTTAGCTCCTGAATCTCGTAAATATACCACCTCTCTTTACACTGGAAGATGTTACCAATGCTGTGCAGTACCTTCTAGTTTCAACTCATATGTAGATGAATTTATAAGAGGATTAGATAACGAGCTTGGCTAAGATCTGGTAGGAAAATTTACTGTGTTTGTAAATGACATTGTGGTAACTGGACAAAGTTAGAAAGAACATTTTGAACTGTTGAAGCTTACAAACAAAAAAATCTTAGGTCATATAATTACTAGGGAAGGAATCTTGGAAGATTCTGATAAAATTAAAACAATGTCAGATCTTACAGCACCATGTAGCAGAAAGAGTTGAAATCACTTTATGGTTTCTGTGGACTTTATCGAAAATTTTTGGTGGGCACAGTTTGAATGCATCTAGTTTAAGCAATTACTTGAAAGGAACTCTAATTGGGGTTGGACCCAATTATGTCAGGCAGCATTTGAAAAAATTAAGAAAGAACTGAACAAATTTGCTACACAGATCAGACTTTATCCTACCACTTTGTTTACATACAGATAGTAGTGGATATCGTTTGGGAGGAGAACTATTTCAGGAAAAAGAAGTTAATGGAAAAATCATACATGACACAATTGCGTTTCCCAGTAGAATGCTGTTAAAACACGAGAAATTGCACACAGTTACAGTAAAAGAACTGTTAGCTGTTTACTGAGCATTTACTAAATTCAGATCCTATTTGTTGAGACGTAAAGTAATTGTATATTCATACAATATAGCACTAAGCTAACTACTGCAATGTAGACTGTAACACAATAAACGTACCTAATGGTCACTGTATTAGCAACTACTTGGTTATAAATTAAATATATTAAAGGTTCATACGACATTTTTGCAAATGCTTTGTCAAGGTGTCATAGGGCAGAAGTAATGAAAATTTTGATCAAAATCAGGAAAAAGAATTTAAAATCGTATATATTAAGTATATACGTGATTTGAAAATTATTGGGGCTACGTGTAACAAAATTAGAATGAACCAAAATGTGGTAAAAAGGTTATAAAAATTGAAAAGGTACTATAAAGCATGTAAAGGATCACTTCTCAGGAGAACAGATGTGTTCTGATAGAAAGCTATGTTCGCCAGAAGAAGAAGCTGGAAAATTGATTTAGTGAATGCATGAAAATTATGGACACTGTGGCATTTAAAAATGTATACATAAGCTGCAAGAAAATTTTTAGATCTATAACTCGGCCAAAAAAGTTAGAAAAAAACTGTCTACTTGCAACAAGTGTTAGAGAGTCAAGGTCAGTAACATAACTTGTGGAGGTGAGATGCAAAATACAGGGTGAAAAGTATTTAAACTGACAAACTCTGGGAGGTTGTAGGGGACATCAAAACAAACATTTTTCCCTAATGTCATTTTTTCCTATGAGGATTATTTAAACCGGTGGAGGCTGTATTACGCTATTCAGTTGTGAGAGGCCGTTTTAGGATCTTCAGTTGTTAGAGTGCGTATTATGCTCTTTAGTTGTAGGCAATTGCTGTCCACCAGTTTAGTAGTGCAGTGTCTCTGTTTACTAATGGAGCGATACACCTGGAGTGAGTACACTGATATGGTTGGTGCGTACTACGTAGCGCACCACAACGGCCGAGCTGCACAGCGGGTTTGTCAACAACAATATCCTAATCACCGTATCCCGCATTATAAGACCTTTGCTGCTGTTTACCAACGTCCGCTTGAGATCGGGTTATTTAGCATATTACATGGACAGGGACGCCGTCACACGGTAAGAACGGTGCAATTTGAGGAAGCTGTCTTGCAGCGTGTGGAGTGGGATCCTTCAATCAGCACTCGTGAAATTGCATCTAACATGGGCACGAATCAGACGAATGTAAGAACAGTCCTTCAAGAGCAATTAACACGTCCATTTCACTTACAGCGTATCCACAACCTGGAACCAGTTGATTATCCACCCAGAGCACAGTTTTCGCAGTGGTACCCGGAACAGTATGAAATGTATCCTACATTTCCATCCTCTGTATTGTTTACCGATGAACCAACGTTCGGGCGTGATGGAGTCTTTAACATACACAATTCACATGTTTGGAGTGAGGATAACCCACATGCCACAGTTGCTAGCACACAGCATGTGCTGTTCATCGTTAATGTGTGGGTCGGTGTTGTTGGGGACAGTTTAATTGGGCCGAATATGCTACCTAGGCCATTAAATGGCAGGCACTATTACAATTTTCTCGCCAGAGCATTGCCAGAATTGCTGGAAGAGGTCCTGCTCCCTACTAGACAACGCATGTGGTTCCAACATAGAGGGGCACCAGCACATTGTAGTCGTCGTTGCGTCGATTCATGGACCGACAGTTCCCAGAAACGTGGATTGGCAGAGGTGGTCCTGTACCATGGCCTCCTTGATCCCCAGATATGGCCCGTCTCAGCGGGAATAATTCAGGATACTCCTGGATATTCCTGGAGTATTTGCCTGTCAGACATAACATGATCCGATGGTGTAACCTTTATTTACGTGTCAATGCAGACATTTTTGAAAATCTACTGATATTGAATTTGGGTTGTGTTAATGTGTTGTCTCTTGGTCATAAAAAATGGAAAAGTGTTTCTTGGTTCAATTAAATTGCCGCCAGAGAAATATTTCTCAGCCGGCCAGGGTGGCCAAGCGGTTCTGGGCGCTACAGTCCGCAATCGCGGTCCCGCTACGGTCGCAGGTTCAAATCCTGCCTTGGGCATGGATGTGTGTGATGTCCTTAGGTTATTTAGTTTTAAGTAGTTGAAAGTTCTAGGGGACTGATGACCTCAGATGTTAAGTCCCATAGTGCTGAGAGCCATTTTGAAAATATTTCTCTACCGGTTTAAATACTCCTCATAGGAAAAAATGACATTAGGGGAAAATATTTATTTTTATGTCTCCTACGACCTCCCAGAGTTTGTCGGTTTAAGTATTTTCACCCTGTATAACACCTGAGAGACATGTGGATTTAGTTGCAGTGTATTTTTATGGAAGTTTACCAAAATGTTGTTGCTATATTTTTGTTATGGCTGATGTTTTCTCCAAATACAAAAATTATATCCTGCGAAAAAGCTACAAGTGAGGAGACTGTTGCTGAAACTGGAAAAGATTACTTCAGAAGTGTAAGAAAACCTAAAGTAATACTGTGAGACAATGAAGCACACTTTGTATGAAAGTGTTGGAAGTCATTCATAGGAAAATCTGGCATCAGACACATTTTAATTTCAGTTTATAATCCTTCATCCAATCCAGCAGAGATATAAGGATGAAATTAATTGTCTATGCCACACATAATGCAGCCACAAACACCAAACATGATATGATTACATCAGTGATTTTGAAGGTGTAATGAATAGCTTGCAACAAAGTTCCACAGGATGGTCACCTTTTGAAGTTATGTTTCACAATAAACCAGTAAGAGTTATCTCTGAAATAGTAGATTTCCCACCATTTACTGTCATGTCTTATCAAGAACTTGAAGCAGTTGTGAGATAAACCATGAAAAAGCAGAGAGAAATACAAAAGAAAAGAAATGCTGATACAGTCAAAATAACAGCATTCAACTTTGAAGACTGTGTTCTTGTTAAATCACATGAGGAATCCAAAAAGTTAACATCTGACTAAAAAAAAAACCTTTTCAGTATCTATACTGGTCCATTTGAGGTCTTGAGAACCCACATCCCAATGCCTACCAGTTGATTTATCCTAAATCTAAAAAGCTTCTTGTCCTAAGGAATGTTACCTCATCGAAGCCATACAAACTAAAAAGTAAAGATAACTAAAGAAAGGATTCTAAGTGGAATGTTGTAGAAACAAAATGTTTTCTATCATATGAAAAGAATTAGATAGTTACAGTTTTTCATAAACCTTTGTGCTAACAAATTAAATGTGGTGACATTATTTTTGCTTATGTTGTATAACTTTTCTAAATGGTTGTAAATAAGTCATAATTTGTTTTTTATTATGTTTCTTCATTAGAAGTAATTAGTTTTTTCAGTGTTATTTGCCAATGTTTAGAGAAATGTTTTAACTAATTAACCATTTGAAAAGCTGAATCTCTGTCAATTGTTGAGAATTTTTATTCAGTTCTTAATATAAACTTCTTTGTGATATATAACGAATTAGTGTGTCATTTCCAAGGTATGTTTAGTCATCACATTGGTGTAAAAAGACTCAGGAATCTGAAAAATGACCATTAGAGCATTTATTTCTGCTGCTAGAATTATTTGTAATCTTTTGGGAAGATGTATAAATAATTGCAATTGCTAGTCCAGCATATAATTTACTTGTGTTTATTGTGATAGACATTGTTTTTTCATATTTAATATTACTTTTGTATACGCATTGAACTTTAGTATTGCCCCATTGAATCAGTGCACTTTATGTAGATATGAAAGAAGAATTTAAGTATGACAGTGACAAATAGTAAATGAACAGATCATTAAAGCAAATTTCAGTGCTGTAGACAATTTGGCTTAACATGTGGCCAATTATTTTTGGAAAACATGTTTGAATGAGATAGTTGTGTCATCCTGTAAAATAATGTGAAAGACTTGAAAAGCAATTTTTCGTATGTTATTGTCTAATCTATTATGTGAAATGAAAACTAAAGAATACAAAATGTTCGTGTCAGTCAGAGACTAAAGAACAAAATGAATGCCGAAGATTATGATCTTGCACATGGAATTTAGGTAGGAGGTCTGTTGACTTTGGTAGGCATACCACTTGGTGAGTGGTGCTATTCCTAGCTGATGGTACCCATTCTTAATTTCTGGCAAACTCTGTTCTAACTCTTTCCTATCTGGGTTCTGTTCCCATTGCGCTCTTCAATTTTCTTTAACTGTTTTCAATCCCCTGTCTATACTATCTGATGTTAACACAGTTCTACCCTTAAATCACCTGCTATTTTGTGCATAAAATAATTCCTGCAGAGTAGGGCAAATAATAGTTTTAAGGTATTTTTATAAGCTCAATGCTCGATGATCTGTATGAAAGTTAAATTTGGAAATAAAAAGGCTCTGGTATCCGTTCTGGATGACAAATTAGAGTCACATACAGTTTGCTTCATTGAAAGTGTGACAAGCCTGGTGATGATGTAAGGCATTATGAAGGAAATGCAGTTATTAGCGAAATAAGCAAAAGATACTGTAAAATGTTGTTGCAATATCATTTCATTTCTGTTCCAAGCAAAAGGTGTAAATTGCCAACTAGGTACATTAATTTTGTCCTGCGATTTAAAGTATTTTGCTATATTTTATGTAAAGCACTTCAAATAACTCTGTGAGGACAAGTTGTTTTCTTTTGGTAATTGGGCATTGCCAGTCATTAATATTTCACTAACTGGAGACAGACTGATAAATGTTGGTAGACAAGGAAGTATAAAGAAAAAGTTTTTGTAGTGGTTACTAACAGAAATTTGTTGATCACAGTGTTTTTAGATTTCTCAAAATGTTTACAGACATTTTCATGAAATATAGGGTCTACTGTCTTTCCAAAATGATGGAATCGAAGAACGTAGCCCTATGTTAAGGGACAGAGCTACAGGTAGACATTTCTGTCATGTGTACCATCTTTTGCTTATCCCATAAGTCTTATGCAAAGGTTGGTAATAATTTGAAGGCTACAGAATATGTAAAAGTTCATACTTTAAAACTGTTTTGAAAACTTGTGAAAAAAAACTTTGCAATGTGAAATTGTACTTTTGACCTCATTTGAATGAAGTATGATGCTAAAGTAGTCAAAATCTTGTATATCACATAATGAAGAACCTATCAATATTGGTTTGCTATTCATCAGGCCTTGTTAGCATAATTAGTTTTATTATTTTGTATCAAATTTTTTCTCACATCTTACACTTTCATAACTTCTTCCCTTTATGGGGGGGGGGGACAGGTTATTGCATTAGAACTGGTTATGGTGAGATGAATGTACTAACCTATCTTGGATCATATGAATGACTGGTTCCAAGCAACTGAAAACCCAGAAATCCACTATCACATAGCTACACAAAGATATATTAATGTCAACATACATAAACACTGGTGTAATTATGGCTATCATTATGGATTTCTTAGAAAGATAAACAGATATTTTGTAACGTTCCTACATAATGTAATATCATTGTACTATTCGGGCTGCGAGTACAAGCGATGATGCACTACCGGAATTTCATACGACAACACACTTTGCTCTGATGACAATGTTCTTAGCTGAAAAAAAGAGGAGCACCTATGTTTACTTGTAATTGTTGGAGATAAGAAATGCCAATTGAACCTTGTGCCTTTTGAGGTCAAATAAGTTTTTATATAGAAATAATATGAAGTGCAGAGTTCAACTGGTTATAGCAGTTATCAAGAACAAAAATTTAATTTGTGAGAAAGGTAAATATCATTGACAAACTTTTATTCCATGTTCGATCCATGGACCTAAATAAAGTCTGTTAGTGTGTTTTTCAATAGTGATTTCTTCGTGAATTAACATTACTGTATGAATCTGCCATTATCACGGTCCGTACGACGTGCAATATTTCGCCGTCAGCTTGTGTGTTCAAGACATTCCCTAAGTGACCAGTATCTTAGTCAGAAGATACCACACTGCCACTGTTTGTTCAACTTTCTCATTTTGAAAGTGTTTTCCAGAAAACCTTACGGTGGCTGTGAGTACTTTTGTGGTCAAGAAAGAGACGAAGTTTTCATCACGAGTTGTAGCAGTTATCTCCAATTTTGCCTGACGTTCTCTGAGAACTGAAGAAGCGGAAACCTTCGACCGCCAACTCGTCCTGTACCTAACCCATTCTCTCCTTACAGCAGCCACAAAGAATACATATTTATCTGTAGTCACATTTATTTTCCCAGACATTTCTTATCTTAAAGAAAAAAAATTTGAATGTATGCATCTAAGAAAAACAATCAAAAACAAGTTATTTAATTAATCTTTCTTTTAAGAGTAGCAGTTTCATTTCAATTAGCATTTTATTTGTGAGACATATATTCCAAAGATGATTTTACGCAAATAGATTTATATGTTAGACGGAAATATTTGTCTTTGCGTAATGAGTAGTATGTCCTGGAAGTGTGGGGAAGGAGTTCAAAATATGTGTGTGGCATTAGCGTCTTGGATGGTACTGATTTGTATCATGAAGTGAAATGACTGAAAGTACAAGTGTTTACACCAGTAAGTATACCAGTGTTCATATTATTTAATGGAATGAACCCAAACATCCTCTAGACCAGTATAATAAGTTATCTGTTGGAATGGACAATAAGTTTTCAACTTACAACAAAGAAGAAAAATAAAAGATGAGTATTATGAAAACAGTTTACTTAAACTCTAGGGCTGTTGTATCTCTCTTTGCTATGTGCCACTATCTCAGTGTGCCAAGTGCTGTGAAAATGTGACTAGCCGCCTAGATTAGTAACTTACTTCAAAATTAGTAGCTTACCTTGGAGTACAAGAGGGTGGTGATAATCAGAAGCTCCACCAGGAAGAAGACTTACTAGTACGGTAATTCGTTATTGTTATTTACTTATGCCTCTGAATTAGGCTAGTTAATTATCTCAGACCATCAAGAACAATTTTCATTGTTCCTCATTAGACTGTGATCTGGGCCTTGTGCATATTTCGACAGTATCTCTATTGATGGTCACTCACAGTTGTTACAAACGATCATTCACTTTGTTGTTTGACAGGACTTAAGGATCCACCAGGACGACTCACCAGATGGGCACTACGTCTTCGAGAGTATGACATAGTGTACAAAAGTGGAGGAAAAGACCTAGATACCGACTGTCTCTCAAGAAACCCTGTGAAAGACCATCAAGACTTTGCTGAAGGTAATGACAGTCTCGCTGCACTCCAGGATCTCTCTGCTGAGCAGAAGAAGGACCCCAAGATATATCAAATTATGGCTGTCTTAAATCGGTCAGAGGATGTGAAAGGACGATTTAAGGTTGTTAATATATTACTTTACAAGAAAAACTTGATCCGTTTGGAAAGAGGTGGCTACCAGTAATTCCTAAACTGATGCGGTAGGATGTGCTACAGAAATTCCATGACACACCTGAGGCCGGAGGTTTAGGATTTATTAAGACATACGATCGATCAGCTAGAGATTTTTCTGGCCGGGTTTATTTAGGAGTGTCCGTCACTATATGTTTCACTTTCGAGACTGACAGACGAGAAAGGCAGTTCCTCAGAAACCACCTAGGATTTATTAAGACATACGATCGATCAGCTAGAGATTTTTCTGGCCGGGTTTATTTAGGAGTGTCCGTCACTATGTGTTTCACTTTCGAGACTGACAGATGAGAAAGGCAGTTCCTCAGAAACCACCTGACCGACCGACTCATACCAATTCCACCAGCCTAGACGCCTTTCCAGCGTGTTGGGATTGACCTCCTCGGACGATTTCCAGCGTCTTCTAGTGTCAATAGATGGATTATTGTTTGCACTGACTATCTGACACACTATGCCATTACAAAAGCCGTGAAAACAGCCGAAGCATTCGAGGAAGCCAAATTAATCGTAGAAGTCATTGTATTAAAACACGGTGCACCAAGGTCGTTAATTACGGATCGAGGGAAAGTTTTTCAATCGAATCTTGTGACAGAGATAACCGTCGGTGCAACATTACTCATCATTTGACAACTACCTACCATCCACAAACTAACGAGCTTACTGAACGCTTTAATAAGATCTTGGCCGACATGCTAACAATGTTCATCAGTGTTGAGCAGAGAAACCGGGATGATGTGCTACCTTTCGTGACGTTTGCCTACAACAGCGCCAAACAAGACACCACAGGATTTACGCCATTTTTCCTGACGCATGGGCGTGAGGCGACGACGGCGATGGACACTGTGTTTCCGTTACATGCTGATGTCGTGGACGACGACTACATCGGCCATGTGTTAACCAGAGCTGAGGAAGCTCGGCAGCTAGCTTGACTCCGCACGCTGCAGGCTCAAGAAAACGATCACCGATGGTATGAGGCGAGCCACCGCCCTGTTGTTTACCAGCCTAGTGACCTCGTCTGGATCTTCACTCTTGTTCTTAAGGCTGGTCTCTCTGAGAAGCTCCTCTGGCGCTACTTTGGACCTTACAAGGTTGTAAGACAGTTGCCTGATGTGACTTATGAAGTTGAAGATTCCGATCCCAACACAACACGACGAAAGATCAGAGATACGGTCCACGTCCTTCAAATGAAGCCCTGTAACGATACTGCAACCCAGGGTTAATTCGAAGCTCCAGCGACCGGCAAGAAGCGGAAAGGTGACGAAGAGCGTAGCGACAAAAGAAGTTCTAAGAAGATCACCGGCAGGGCGAGCATCGGTGATCGGGAGTCAGAGTATTCAGGACCGATAACTCGTTCCCGGACTAGGACGACGTAACACAGAGACGCTGTTCGCTTAAGGAGGTAGCCATGTCGCAGAAGAAGCTGAGTAGTACCATGGTGTAGTGGGTATAATCCTAAGCCCTTCCATGGAGGGTCTTGAATTCAAAACTCACTGTGACCGTACAATTTTAATTTCTATATTTATTTCGAGTACATTCTAGAAGTATCCACAAATGTCAAGAAGCATTGTACTGGAACGTTGTGTAGTTGTTTATGTATACTGCATGTGTTCTGGCTGGAGGTAGTTCGCTCCGCGCTCTAGTATGTACAAGTGCTGAATAAACTTTCGTTAAGTTAAGTTAGTGTTCATTTTTCATCTACTTACACCTTATTCTACGTGCCGGTATGGTGGTAGTAAGAATATTTCCCAACTACAAAATTCCAGTCGCAGGTTCACAGCTGCAATGAGTTCGGCTGCAGCTTAAATAACGATAAGAGGGAAATTATTAGTTTTTGCATACCAAGGAATGTGTTTCTCGTGAAGACTAGTTGTGTGCTGACTTATTCAATACGTGGAACAAATGATTTTCATAAAGTGATATGGAATCTGGACATATTGGTAGTTAATACAAACATGGCATGTTAATACTGTGTTGGGTCACAGTTACTAATTTCTCTACTCGTTCGGCGACTGGTATTGCTTTCATATGATTAGTGATGAATTATCTTCTACGCTTTATGTCTATCCATGGAGCACCACAATAGCAAATAAAATAAATACGGTTAAAGTTTTGTAAATGTAATAACCTCTACGAACGAATGATTTATGCTATCCTGCTTAATGAACACAACTAAGGCCAGCCGTTTGTTCAGTGGGTAGAACGAAGTTGCCATTCTAAATCTCCCACAAAAATAAAACGTTGCAGATTCGTACATCACAAGAACTCATCATCGTCGCCCTTCTATCATTACATTAACTACAGATAAGCTGTAACTTCTGTGCATTATGCTTTTGTATCTGATTGAATGTCTAGAATAACTTTCCAGCCCGAGAATTTTGGACTCAGTGTAACTTTTCAAAGGCAAGCTTTATTCTTGTACCTAAGTGAAACGTTTAGAGTTCAAAATGAGTGTGTCCATGATTTAACTTTGTATTGATTAATGGCTGTATATAACCATGACTCATACTGCATATATAGCTTCTATGTTTAAACTACCTACTGGCATCGTTACATGCACTTTGTGCAATACTTCTAGATATAACTTATGTGAAAATTATGTGTCTGAAACTTTACATGTAATCTCATTATTATCATAGTCAAAACACTTAGATGGCCACTGAACTAAGTAACATCATAATATAAGTCAAACCAATTGTTATTTCACCAATTATTATTTCAGTGGATGTAGTCTGAAAATCACTGCTCCATAAGGGCAGGAAGCAATGTTTAATTTTGGCCCTAATAATTACTCTGCCTTACCTGTATGGCAATGAATAGCTGAAATACGCTTTCCAATGGCATTCGACAGCTGCTTCACCATTAATTAACTAAATATTGCCATCTGCAGTGCAAGAGTTATATGCACCAGCTTGATAGACACTTAACAGTCTGATCTCGTGAGCTGCCCGAGACCTACTTTTCTTTAAAAAACTTTGAATAGCTAGTGGGATGTAGAGGATAAATATAAAGGCTCCTTGTCGAAAAATTGAAAGTAGCTAAAGTAGCTTTTCTGTATTTTTCAAGAATACTTCAAGAATATGAACATGTATACATTGTTTTGGACATGTGAAATGACTTTGAATATCGACCAGAAATTTCGTAATATTATAATTTGAAGCAGACGTTGTTTTGCAGTGACAATTTTCAAAAAATGGGTTGGGAGAGATACAGCTATTTTTCCTGAGTCCATGCAGATTCTGAGTTATCTGAGACAACAGTATCATAAAAATAAAACAATGAGGTCATGAAAATTTACAAACAAAAATTAAAAAGTTCCCTAACTCCGACTTTCCACTTTCTGTGAAGCTTGCGCTCATTGAAAATTACCTTCTTTAACATATTGAAAGTTACAGCAATAGCATTCCAAAATCAGGCCTCGAGATTCGTACACACGTATGCTTCCAACCACACTCGACACACAATATATATTTTGGAACCTAGAGAGTATGCCTTATATATGTATTTAGGGAAAGTGTTTACTGTGGCAAACATTCAAGACAAAACTGCCTCTTCTCATACTGTGACAACCTTTCGAAGTGTTTGTATAAAGAACGTCACTATGGGCTAAAATAAATGCTGTCATGGGAAGGACAGGATATGCTTCATCCATAGTGCATAAAGAACTATGAAAACAAGTAAGGATACGTGTTACATTAGTGTCATCTGGATGGAAGATGCTTGCAGTCAAACACAATTTTTAACTCAAAGTTGTTTCACATGATCTTACTTGCTATTAATAATAGTACAAGAATATCACTAATATGACTTTGGTTTTTATGCAAATCCTGGCTGCCTTTATGAGAGTAATTATGAACACTATTAGTCAGCTAATGGGCAAAATCACGTACACTATTGTATTTTCCTTGTGGCACATGCAGGCACATACACACTGGAATAGGATGTATACCTATCCACATGCACCAGCAATTTATTGGATTGTGAAATGAAGCATGAAACTTAAAATATGAGCTTCGAAATGACCCACAGTTCAAATTGGCCAATTTCAGGCATAATATACAGATTACATCCTACTTGGACCATATTTTCATTTTCAAACTAAAAAAAGTAAATTATGATCAGGCATCTTAAGCAATTTTGCAATAATAAAACCAAGACGTAGAAAGACCACCAATAGTGAATCAGTAACAGTAAGCATAACTGCCGCCTGTGGGAAATACATGAAATTAATAGATTGTAGCGTCTCCGCCAGAGTTTGTAGGCGACGAAGATTCGGTGCGACTATGTATCCAAACAACGCCGCCATTCGTCATAGAGACGAGTGGTTTAGAACCCATTCATGATACGTATCTGCAGTAGTGCAAACATCCATCCAAAGATGTATTGACAGGGGATGCCGTCGTTTACCATGGGGAAGACAACATCGAGGCATGTCGTATTGGCGTCGTTGCCATGGTGACAGACGGCTCACAGTGCAACAATATATACGTGACTATGTTGTTGCCCATTAAAAGATGTGTCACCACAAGACGCAATCATTACTGACTTTGTGTGATAACTTAAGTCGATTTGTAGTAAGACAGTGTACGAATTGGCCAGCTGTAGGCTGGTGACACTTCCTATACATTTTACATAAGAATGAGTTGATTATGTGAGAAATTAAGGGGCTGCAACATAAATTTCAATTTCGTAGAAGGTATCTAACAATTA
Source organism: Schistocerca cancellata (assembly GCF_023864275.1). Lineage (NCBI taxonomy): Eukaryota > Metazoa > Arthropoda > Insecta > Orthoptera > Acrididae > Schistocerca > Schistocerca cancellata. The sequence goes on from NC_064628.1 coordinate 224,805,787, forward strand.
TACTGTAGAGGTGTTACGTAGAATTTGTAGACTGTCTTGGATTAAACCTTCAGAATATTTATTTTGTTACAAGTATTGGGATAAGAGTGATTCGCAGCAAACAGCTACGGTAGTATGCTCTTTAGAACGAATGAAAGAATTGCGGGTCTGTTTGTCCTACGGTATATTGTTTGTATAGATACAAAAATTAAAATATCTGCTATATTAACTTTGCGAGTTTAGGTTATTTTGAACGTCATAATTAGTCACAAAAGCCATTGTTATATTTTCGTTAAACAGTCACCTTAGTTTATGAGAAATGTTACCCATGTAGATCCTTGTTATTCCGAACGCGTTTGGAAAGAAATTAACTAACTACTGAATCAGGCATTTTGAAATACCAAGGACTTCCTAGATATCACGACAAGTGTTAGGAAACAACATGAAAATCGACCTTAAGAAGTAATCTTCAAATTTTTGCCATTATACCTTAAGAGGTAATGTTTAGCTCTGCACATAATTCCTAAAAATGCACAAAATCATCATTTAAGTAAATTCTTCTCTTTCTTCTCTAGTGTAGCATATTGTTCAAATGATGTGTTGACCAGGGTTCAAAGGACCTAAGAATGAAGCCTATTTATTTAATGTAATTTGGAAAACAGGGCATGTGTGTTGAGCATGGGGTTTCCCTCTATGCGCTAGTTGATTGAATTGCAATAGAGACAGCGTTGCTATTGGAAAGGGCGACGTGGGCGGGTGCTGGGTCTTGGCCACACTTTCTGCTCTTAATGTATTCTCTCTGCCACGGATACCCGCCTCTTAATTGCACCGGCCTCCATGGAAGAGGACGGCCAAGACAATGCATAAAAGAGCTTCGGAACAAAGAAGTTTCGAGTCAGTAGGGTATGCTATGAACTATGACTCTGATCGTTGCGAATATATTTCACTTACACTTGTCAACAGACAGAGTATTGTTTGAAGTTGTTTCCTCAGTGTAAAATTGTTTTATTAATTATATGGTATAAGAAAGAAGAAAATCCTCTCTTTTATTAGTGTGCAGGGAAGCAGTCTATTGTCGGGATTTCAGCACTCAAAAGGGAACCTCCCCATCGCACCCCCCTCAGATTTAGTTATAAATTGGCATAGTGGATACGCCTTGAAAAACTGAACACAGATCAATCGAGAAAACAGGAAGAAGTTGTGTGGAACTATGAAAAAATAAGCAAAATATACAAACTGAGTAGTCCATGCGAAGATAGGCAACATCAAGGTTGTTATGAACTAAGGAGCGCCGTGTTCCCGTGGTTAGCGTGAGCAGCTGCGGAATGAGAGGTCCTTGGTTCAAGTCTCCACTCAAGTGAAAAGTTTTTCTTTATTTTCGCAAAGATATGACATGTCCATTCGTTCATTGATGTCTCTGTTCACTGTAATAAGTTTAGTGTCTGTGTTTTGCGACCGCACCGCAAAACCGTGCGATTAGTAGACAAAAGGACGTGCCTCTCCAATGGGAACCGAAAACATTTGATCGCAAGGTCATAGGTCAACCGATTCCTCCACAGGATAACAGTCTGATATATCCTATACGACACTGGTGAGGGCATGTGCGTCACATGACAGGAATATGTTGTCGACCCACCTAACTTGTATACTTGGCGAATGGGTAAAAAGATTCTTCTACATTGCCCGATTTAGGTTTTCTTGTGGATGTGAGAATTACTCCCAAAAAAGTGATGAGAACATAAGAGTTTGTCACATAAACTGCAACAAATGAATCCAACAGTTTCACAGTCGCACACTTTTTCCTGTGCTCTGTCAAAACATGTTTTTAACGTTTTCAAATTTTTCCGTGTGTAGACCGTCAAATCCTGCATACGTCCAAGCAAATCTGAACATATCCTGGAATTTTGGAGAGCGAAGTTGATTATGTGTGAGTGCCTGAACTTTGATAACTGTCTGAAAATATAAAATAAAATTTTACGCTCGAAGGAAGACTTGAACCAAGGACCTCCCATTCCGTAGCTGCTCCCGCTAACCACAGGACCACGGCGTTCCTGAGCTCACATTGTCCTTCATGTTACCTATCTTCGCATGGACTACTCAGTTTGTATATTTTGCTTATTTTTTTCATAGTTCCACACAACTTCTTCCTGTTTTCTCGATTGAACTGTGTTCAGTTTTTCAAGGCCTATCCGCTGTGCCAACTTATAACTAAATCTGAGGGGGGTGCGATGGGGAGGTTCCCTTGTCAGCAGCCTGCCAAAAAGGAGAAGAAGTCAAAAGTACAAGCCATGCACGATATACTGTGACATTGATTTTCAGAGAGGGAATCTTTCAAGTCAAGAGGCAGGTACGAATAAATAAAGCACTTTACTTTATCAGCCTACCCTCCAGCTAGCTTATTGAATTATTCATCAAACTTGTCATGGAGATAGCGTCCGCCGCTCGTGGTCTCGCGGTAGCGTTCTCGCTTCCCGAGCACGGGGTCCCGGGTTCGATTCCCGGCGGGGTCAGGGATTTTCACCTGCCTCGAGATGACTGGGTGTTTGTATTGTCATCATCATCCAGGAAAATGGCTAAATTGGACTGAGCAAAGATTGGGTAATTGTACGGGCGCTGATAACCTCGCAGTTGAGCGTCCCACAAACCAAACATCAACATCATGGAGATAGATAGAAAACATTTCAGTTCTTTTAACTAAAAATAGAGCAGCATATATAGAATCAAATCTGAAAATAGAGAAGCATATAAATTGAAAAACGATTTAAATAAGGAAAAGTAGAATTTTTATTTCTTTTTGAGTAAGCATACCTTTCCTACAACTGTTGGTTTGGTACTCAAACTTATATATTGCAAGATAAACCTTGTACATGAATTTATTAAGGATAAGCATCATAAGAAAATTAATTGTATAATATACAGTTAGAACATAACAGTACAGGATGGTACAAATATCTTACACAATTATTACTCAAGAGCTATCAAACCCAAAGATATAACATTTAATAAGTGTGAAACTTGCATAATGCCTAAAGGCAGTATTATTTGACACCACTTTAAATCAAGACCAATACAGAGACTATGTAAAAAATGCTAATAAATTAGTAAAACTCAGTAAATCTTTTTCTAAGTAGCCTTACAAACCAAAGAATTTTCCAAAGAAAAGAAATCAAAAATTTAATAATGATGTTGTTACTGTAAAGAGTTTAGATAATAAGTGCACTATAGGTAAAACCAAAGTAAGCATGACAGATAAGGGTAGTATTCTTGCAATTACTAAAGAAGACAAACATACATCAAAAACTGTCCAGTTTTTTAATGGGAATGACATAGTCTAATTACCAAAGATCCCACTGCCAGGTCCCAGATCAAAACTAAGAAGTTAATGATAACAGCAACAGGGACGCAGAACAGGAAAGTAACCGCTTTTATGACATTTACGAGTTCCTAACCAGGAGCGAATTTCATTACATTATCAGTGTGCTTTAATAGTTTAGTTTCTTGAGTTTCTGGGTGTAAATTCAATATCTAACAGCCACTGTTCTCGCGTTTTCGTTTGCGTCGGAAAGTAAACCGATTTTGTGATGTATTACAAGGTCATGATCAGTGGCGAATTGCCGGCCGTTGTGGCCGAGCAGTTTTAGGCGCTTCAGTCTGGAACGGTGCGACCGCTACGGTCATAGGTTGAATCCTGCCTCGGGCATGGATATGTGTGATGTCGTTGGGTTTAAGTAGTTGTATGTTCTAAGGGACTGATGACCTCAGGTGTTAAGTCCCATAGTCCTCAGAGCCATTTGAGGGGCGAATTATTTAATTTCACCTGAGTGCTTCGGTAGTTAGGTTTTTGAATATATGCGTATTACCAAACACAGTTAGTGCGTTTTCGCCAGGGTCAACTGTAGAGTTGCGCTACACGTGCCGATAATCCGTTTATCTGCATAGTTTAGTTTTCCACAGGACAGGGACTGCGACTGTTGTGTGCGGATGCGAGCCGAGTTGGGGACACTTCGCTCTCAGCTTCAAGCTGTGACAGCCTCGGCGGATGGGCACCACTGTTGTGGGCCAGTCGTGGGGATCCAACGGACGTCCAGCACGTCCGAGTCCTCCGATCGGTCCTCACCGGTGGCCAACCCAGTTACTGTTCTCACTGAGGCTGACCCCTCACCAATGGTCGAGTGGGAGGTCGCCCGGGGCGAAGCAGGCGACGAAAGACTTCCCAGGTCTCCCCGGTTTGTCTGACAAACAGGTTCCAGGTGCTGTCTGTGACTGTCACTGTCTCTGAGCCAGATGCTGTCGCCTGTCCTGTTTCAGAGGAAACCACTCAGTCTGCAAGATCCGGGCAGTCGCAGAGGGTGGGAGCTCCAACGTTAGGCGCGTTATGGGGCCCCTTAGGGATGTGGCTGACAAGAAGGGTAAGAAAACTCTGTGTACACACCGGGTGGAGTCATTCTAGATGTGGAAAGGGTTCTCCCGACTCCCATCAATAGCACAGGGTGCAGCCAACTGAAGGTGGTTGCTCACGTCGGTACCAATGATGTGTGTCACTTTGGATCAGAAGAGATTCTCTCTGGTTTCGAGCGGCTAACAGAAGTGGCAAAGGCTGCCAGTCTTGCTTGCAAGATGAAAGCAGAGCTGAATACTTGCTGCATAGTCGACAGGAGCGATTGCGGATCTCTGGTACAGAGCCAAGTGGTCTGAATCAAAGGCTCAGACGGTTTTGCGACCGTGTAGGCTGCAGATTCCTCGACTTGCGGCAGAGGATGGTTGGGTTTTGGATTCCGCTAAATAGGTCAGGTGTCCTCTATATGCAGTAGGCGGCTACACGGGTAGAAGGGGCTGTGTGGCGTGGACTGGATGGTTTTTTGGGTTGGATGTTGTCGGGAAAACACAAGAAGGGCTTTAGTCACAAACGGTGCAGGCTGAACACAGGAAGAACGTAGATACAGGAACCATTGGTGCAACAGTTGTAAATTGTCGTAGCTGTGTTGGGAAAGTACCAGAGCTCCGAGCGCTAATAGAAAGCACTGATGCTCAAATCGTTATAGGCACTGAAAGCTGGCTGAAGCCGGATATAAGCTCAGCCGAAATTTTTGCGAAGAACCTATCGGTGTTCCGAAGGCACAGGCTAAACACGGTTGGCGGTGGCGAGTTTTTTGCTGTTAGAAATAGTTTAGCTTGTGGCGAAATCGAAGTAGATACTTCCTGTGAGTTAGTATGGGCAGAGGCCGTTGTTGGCAACCGGAATAAAACAATAACTGGATCCTTTTACCGACCTCCCAATTCAGATGATACAGTTGCTGAAAGGTTCAATCAAAACTTGAGTTTGATTTGAAACACGTACCCGACGCATATATAATTGTTGGTGGTGACTTTAATCTATCCTCGATATGTTGGCGAAAATGCATTTTTAATTCCGGAGGTACGCATGAAATATCTTCCGAAATTGTGCAAAACAAATTCTATGAAAATTATTTCGAGCAGTTAGTTCATGAGAGCAGGCGAATAGTAACCGGTTGTGAAAACACACTTGACTTCTTAGCAAAAAATAATCCTGAGTTAGTAAGGAGCATCAAAACCGATTCAGGGATTAGTGAACACAGGGTTGTCGTAGCGAGATTGAATATTGTAATCCCCAAGTACTCGAAAAGTAAGCGAAAAATATACCTATTCAAAAAAGAAGATAAAAATTCACTTGACCTCTTCCTGAGAGACAACCTCCACTCCTTCCAAATTAATAATATAAGTGTAGACCAGATGTGGATTCAGTTCAAAGAAATAGTATCGGCAGCAACTGAGAGTTTTATACTAAATAAATTAACAAACGACGGAGCTGATCCTCCTTGGTACACAAAACGGGTTATAACACTATTGCAGAAACAACTAAACGAACATGCCAAATCTAAACAGACGCAAAATCCCCAAGATTGGAGATCTTTTACAGAAGCTCGAAATTTAACGTGGACTTCAATGCGAGATTCTTATAACAGTTTCCACAACGAAACTTTGTCTCGAAACCTGGCAGAAAATCCAAAGAGATTCTGGTCGTATGTGAAGTACGTTGGTGGCAAGAAACAATCAATGCCTACTCTGAGAGATAGCAATGGAGATAGTATCGAAGACAGTGCTGCCAAAGAAGAGTTACTACGAGGGTCAGTCAAAAAGTAATGCCTCCTAATTTTTTTTCTACGTTTAATTGTCAGGAAATTTAAATGCAATTACATAGGTTGAAAACCACAACATTGAGGATCATTTTGTCATTTTTCAATGTAATCTCCGCCCATCTCTACAGTTTTGGTCCATCTTTGAACAAGGGCATGTATCCCAGCACGGTAAAAATCACAGCTCTGCTTCCTAAGCCATTGACGCACGGATGTTTTGACGGCCTCCTCATCTTCAAAATGAATCCCACGATGAGCTTCTTTTAGTGGCCCGAACAGATGGAAGTCTGATGGTGCCAGGTCAGGGCTGTATGGGGGATGAGGCAAAACTTCCCATCCAATTTTGACAATCTCGTCAGAGGTGTGACGACTGGTGTGTGGTCTTGCATTGTCATGCAAAAGAAGAACATCTGCCATTGATTTTGTAGGGCGAACTCGCTGAAGACGTGCTTTAAGTTTGTTGAAGGTTGTGACGTATTGAACAGAATTTATTGTGCATCCCTGCTCCAAAAAATCAACCAGAATCACACCCTCTGTATCCCAGAAAACTGTTGCCATAACTTTCCCTGCCGCTCGCACAGTTTTGAATTTTTTCTTCCTCGGCGAGCTTGTGTGACGCCACTCCATTGACTGCCTCTTTGATTCGGGTTCAAAAAAATGCACCCATGTTTCGTCCCCGGTCACAATTTTTTTCAGAAACTCATCTCCCTCCAAACGGAAGCGCTGCAAGTGTTGGGAGGCTATTGTTTTCCTTGCCTCTTTATTCTGATCGGTTAACATTCTTGGAACCCACCGTGCACAAACTTTTGAGTACCCCAATTGTTTAATAATCGTGATCACACTGCCTTTACTAAGAGAAATAATGCGACACACTTCATCTGCAGTCACCCGACGGTCACCACGAATGATGTCATCAACTTGCTGAATGTTGTGTGGAGTCACTGCACTCACCGGCCTGCCGCTCCGCTTTTCGTCAGTCAACGGTGTTTGCCCTTCAGCTTCCTTACAACGACGAACCCATCGTCTAACAGTGCTGACATCCACTGTCACAACACCATACACCTTCTTCAGTCTTTCATGAATGCGTATGGGCGTTTCACCTTCTGCATTCAAGAATTCAATCACACAACGCTGTCTCAAACGAACATCGATGTCGGCCATCTTACAAACTTCTGCTGTGCTGCCACCTGTTGACACAGAAAGTTACTACTGCAGTGGACTGCAGAAGAAGGTTTGAGGAATGGCGCCAAATTCAAATTTTTCACTTAACTTAATTTCTTTAAGTAGAAAAAAAATGAGAGGCATTACGTTTGACCGACCCTCGTAAATATAGCCTTCCGAAATGCCTTCACAAAAGGCGACGAAGTAAATATTCCAGAACTCGAATCGAGAACAGGTGCCAACATGAGTAACGTAGAAGTAAATGTCCTCGGAGTCATGATACAACTTAAATCACTTAATAAATGCAAGTCTTCAGGTACAGACTGTATACTAACTAGATTCCTTTCAGAGTATGCTGATACGTTAGCTCCATCATTAACAATCTTATATAACCGTTCGCTCGACGAAAGATCCGTACCCAAAGACTGGAAAGTTGCACAGGTCACACCAATATTCAAGAAAGGTAGTAGGAGTAATCCACTAAATTACAGACCCTTATCGTTAACGTCGATATGCAGCAGGAGTTTGGAACATATATTGTGTTCGAATACTATGAAATACCACGAAGAAAACGGTTTATAGACACACAGTCAACACGGGCTTAGAAAACATCGTTCCTGTGAAACACAACTAGCTCTTTATTCACTTGAAGTGTTGAGTGCTATTGACAAGGGATTTCAGATCGATTCCTTATTTCTGGATTTCGAGAAGGCTTTTGACACGGTACCACACAAGCGGCTCGTAGTGAAATTGCATGCTTATGGAATATCGTCTCAGTTATGTGACTGGATTTGTGATTTCCTGTCAGAGAGGTCACAGTTCGTAGTAATTGACGGGAAGTCATCGAGTAAAATAGAAATGAATTCTTGCGTTCCCCAAGGTAGTGTTATAGACCCTTTGCTGTTCCTTATATATATAAACGATATGGGAGACAATCTGAGCAGCCGTCTTCGCTTGTTCGCAGATGACGCTGTCACTTATCGACTAATAAAGTCATCAGATCAAAACAAACTGCAAAACGATTTAGAGAAGATAACTGAATGGTGCGAAAAGTGGCAGTTGACCCTAAATAACGAAAAGTGTGAGGTCATACACATGAGTGCTAAAAGGAACTAGTTAAACTTCGGTTACACGATAAATTAGTCTAATCTAAAAGTCATAAATTCAACTAAATACCTAAGTATTACAATTACGAGCAACTTAAATTGGAAGGAACACACAGAAAATGTTGTGGGGAAGGCTAACCAAAGACTGCCTTTTATTGGCAGGACACTTAGAAAATGTAACAGACCTACTAAGGAGACTGCGTACACTAAGCTTGTCTGTCCTCTTTTAGAATACTGCTGCGCCATGTGGGATCCTTACCAGATAGGACTGACCCAGTACAGCGAAAAAGTTCAAATAAGGTCAGCACGTTTTGTATTATCGCGAAATATGGGAGAGTGTGTCACAGAAATGATACAGGATTTTGGTTGGACATCATTAAGAGAAAGGCTTTTTCCGTTGCTACGGAATCTTCTCACGAAATTCTTATCACCAAATTTTCCTCCTAATGCGAAAATATTTTGTTGACACCGATCTACATAGGAACGAACGATCACCACGATAAAATAAGAGAAAGCAGGGCACGTACGAAAAGATATAGGTGTTCTTTCTTTCCGCGCGCTATATGAGATTGGAATAATAGAGAATTGAACCCTCTGCCAGGCACGTAAATGTGATTTGCGGCGTATCCATGTAGATGTAGATGTAGAAGAAAAAAGGCTATAAACGTAATGAACCCACAACTACCCAAACTTATGTCCTAAGAAAAATTACATAATCAAATTGTTCCCGTTCAACCAAAAGTTAATAACATTAAGTGCCGATCTTATACACTCAATAATAAATCCAATGATATCTTAATTTCTGTATGAATGCTTAGTTACGCGGCGATATGAATTAATAACATTTTCTCGGCCTTCCAGCCGCGTCGGTGGTTAAAATCCCACGAGCTTTCGACCGAGCTCTCCTCAGTCATTGTCAAGTGGTAAGGCTGACTGCTGTGTCGCCGTGGCCGCGTCGTTATATAGCCGCACTGCTGGCTGTGACGTCACTAGCGCTCTCTTCCTCGCCATATATGGTAATGTTTTCATCCCGCGTCTGTCGCGCCCGTTTTAACCTCGCGATGGCCGGGTCCCAGGCTGTACTGAGCTGCAAACCGCCGTCCTTGTTGACGGTGTTTAGAGAAGTTTTTATCCCAATAGCTTCTTTCATTAAGGTGTCCCAAAATCCCTTCGTCCCCATAACGACAGATGTTTCGTCGAATAGAGTTCGGTGTCCATTTTCTAAGGCTGGTTCTGCCACGGCTGCTTTTTCTGGACAACGTAGGCGTAAGAACCTCTCGTGTTCAGTCCGGCGTTGCTCTGCAGTGCGTACTGTGTGGCCTATTAGTAACAGCCACAATGACATGGTGTCTTGTACACTCCAGGCGTTCTAAGCCCTAGATCGTCCTTCACAGGCCTTATGAACTGTAGAAGTTTTGCTGGGGGCCTAAACACCTATGAAATGTTATATTCTTCAGGAGGCGGCCAATCTTTCCCGACACTGTACCACAGAAACGCAAAAACACAACTTTCTTGCTTTCTTATTCGGTGGTTTTCTCTTCTCCGTTGGTGTGTTTTTTGCGTGTCACACCAGATAAAGCTTGTGACACCTGTCCGTGTCTGTACCCGTTTTCCCGGAAGACATTTCGGAGGTGGCTGTGTTCTAGTGGGAGACTTTCAGCGTCTGAGACGACTTAAGCACGATGGACGAGGGTACTCAGAACGTCACGTTTTTGTGCCGGATGGTGGTGGCTGAGAGCGTGCAGATACCGCTCTACGTATGTCGATTTCCTGTAGACACTATGGCTGAGGTGCCCATTGGTTTTCCGTCGAACGAGGGCGTCAAGTAAGGGCAATACACCATCTGTCTCGACTTCCATCGTAAACTTGATGTGGTCGTGAATACTGTTCAGGTGTTTTAAGAATTCTCCCAGTTTTTCAAGACCATGGGGCCAGATGATAAAAGTGTCATCGCCGTAACGATAAAAGCAACTTGGCTTGGCTGGAGCCTTCTCCAACGCGATGTCTTCAACTTTTTCCATAAAAACGTTCGCTATGGATGGAGCTAATGGGCTTCCCATAGCCACGCTGTCCAAATGGTCGAAATACTGGCTGCCATGTAGGAAATACGACGATGTCAAACTGTGCTTAAGCAGTCCCACAATTGGGCAATCAAATAACTGGGAGATGAGATCTATACACTATTTGACCCGAACACGTGTAAACAGGAAGAGAACATCAAAAATGGTTCAAATGGCTCTGAGCACTATGGGAGCTAACTGCTGTGGTCATCAGTCGCCTACTAAGTTCTAGGGGACTGATGACCACAGCAGTTAAGTCCCTTAAACCTAACTAACCTAAGGACATCACACACATCCATGCCCGAGGCAAGATTCGAACCTGCGACCGTAGCGGTCGCGCCGCTCCAGATTGTAGCTTCTAGAGCCGCTCGGCCACTCTGGCCGGCGAGAGCACAGCCAAACTTACCAATATATCTCCTTTGACCCGAACAGGTGTAAATAGGGAGAGCACATCAAAACTAACCATTATATCTCCTCTCCCTGATATTTGATAGAACAATTGTGGGACTGTTTGAGGAAACGTTGACATTACAAACTATGTGTGTTGTTATATACATAAATATGATTTATAGAATACTACAGTTACAGTTACCAGTATGCTTTAGAACAAATGACAGTCACATGAAGGTGATTGATATATGTTGTTGTTGCTGTGGTCTTCAGTACTGAGACTGGTTTGATGCAGCTCTTCATGCTACTCTATCCTGTGCAAGCTTCTTCATCTCTCAGTACCTACTGCAGCCTACATCCTTCTTAATCTGCTTAGTGTATTCATCTCTTGGTCTACCTCTACAATTTTTACCCTTGACGCTGCCCTCCAGTACTAAATTGGTGATCCCTTGGTGCCTCAGAACATGTCTTACCAACCAATCCCTTCTTCTGGTCAAGTTGTGACACAAACTCCTCTTCTCCCCAATTCTATTCAATACCTCCTCGTTAGTTATGTGATCTAGCCATCTAATCTTCAGCATTCTTCTGTAGCACCACATTTAAAAAGCTTCTATTATCTTCTTGTCTAAACTACTTATCGTCCATGTTTCAAACCATACATGCTACACTCCATACAAATACTTTCAGAAACGACTTCCTGACACTTAAATCTGTAATCGATGTTAATAAATTTGTCTTCTTCAGAAGCGCTTTCCTTGCCATTGCCAGTCTACGTTTTATATCCTCTCTACTTCGACCATCATCAGTTGTTTTGCTCCCCCAATTACCAAAACTCTTTACTATTTAAAGTCTCTCATTTCCTAATTTAATTCCCTCAGCATCACCCAACTTAGTTCGACTACATTCTGTTATCCTTGTTTTCCTTTTGTTGATGTTCATCTTATACCCTCCTTTCAAGACACTGTCCATTCCGTTCAACTGCTCTTCCAAGCCCTTTGCTGTCTCTGACAGAATTACAATGTCACCGGCGAACCTCAAAGTTTTTGTTTCTTCTCCATGGATTTCAATCCCTACTCCGAATTTTTCTTTTGTTTTCTTTACTGCTTGCTCAATATACAGATTGAATAGCATTGGGGAGAGCTATAACCCTGTCTCACTCCCTTCTCAACCACTGCTTCCATTTCATGTCCCTTGACTCTTATAACTGCCATTTGCTTTCTGTACAAATTGTAAATAGCCTTTCGCTCCCTGTATTTTACTCCTGCCACCTTCATAATTTGAAAGAGAGTATGCCAATCATCATTGTCAAAAGCTTTCTCTAAGTCTACAAATGCTAGAAACGTAGGTTTGCCTTTCCTTAATCTTTCTTCTAAGATAAGTCGTAGGGTCACTATTGCCTCACGTGTTCCAACATTTCTACGGAATCCAAACTGATCTTCCCAGCGGTCGGCTTCTACCAGTTTTTCATTTCGTCTGTAAATAATTTGTGTGTGACTTATTAAACTGATAGTTCGGTAATTTTCACATGTGTCAACACCTGCTTTCTTTGGGATTGGTAATATTATATTCTTCTTGAAGTCTGAGGGAATTCCGCCTGTCTCATACATCTTGCTCACCAGATGGTAAAGTTTTGTCAGGACTGGCTCTCCCAAGGCTCTCAGTAGTTCTAATGGAATGTTGTCTACTCCTGGTGCCTTGTTTCTACTTAGGTCTTTCAGTGCTCTGTCAAATTCTTCACCCAGTATCATATCTCCCATTTCATCTTCATTTTTCTCCTCTTCCATTTCCATAATATTGTCCTCAAGAATATCGCCCCTGTATAGACCCTCTATATACTCCTACCACCTTTTCTGCTTTCCCTTCTTTGCTTAGAACTGGGTTTCCATCTGAGCTCTTTATATTCATGCAAGTGGTTCTCGTTTCTCCAAAGGTCTCTTTAATATTTCTGTAGGCAGTATGTATTTTACCCCTCGTGAGATAAGCCGCTACATCCTTACATTTGTCCTCTAGCCATCCCTGTTTAGCCATTTTGCACTTCCTGTCGACCTCATTTTTGAGACATTTGTACTCCTGTTTTCCTGCTTCACTTACTGCATTTTTGTATTTTCTCCTTCCATCAATTAAATTCAGTATCTCTTCTGTTACCCAAGAATTTCTACTAGCCCTCGTCTTTTTACCTACTTGATCCTCTGCTGCCTTCTCTATTTCATTCCTCGAAGCTACCCATTCTTCTTCTACTATTTTTCTTTCACCCATTCCTGTCAATTGTTCCCTTATGCTCTCCCTGAAACTCTGTACAACCTCTGGTTCTTTCAGTTTATCCAGGTCCCATCTACTTAAATTACCACCTCTCTGCAGTTTCTTCAATTTTAATCTACAGTTCATAACCAACAGATTGTGGTGAGAGTCCACATCTGCCCCTGGAAATGTCTTACAATGTAAAACCTGGTTCCTAAATCTTTGTCTTACCATTATATAATCTATCTGAAACCTGTCAGTATCTCCAGAGTTCTTCCATCTATACAACCTTCTTTCATGATTCTTGAACCAAGTGTTAGCTATGATTAAGTTATGCTGTGTGCAAAATTCTACCAGGCGGCTTCCTCTTGCATTTCTTAGCCCCAATCCATATTCACCTACTACATTGATATATATATATATATATATATATATATATATATATATATATATATATATATATGTATATATATATATATATATATATAAAGGAAAATAACGATCTTGAGTTTCTCCAACCACAATACTATAATTTGTCAAAATGAACTAAATTGGTAAAATTTCTGATAAAGTAAGCAGGATATTTAAAATAAAGACATAACTATAGGACTAACTAGTCCTAACTTCTTCATTCGCTTTAAAGATCATATATGGCAGCTGCTTCACAGAAATCACTTTTTTGGCAACTTAATACAAAATAAACATTCTGTGCATTAATTCGATCTAAAACCTATACACAACGCCCTTAAAAGGGACTTATTGGATGCTCTTGAGAAACTGGAGTTTATGTAGAAAGTCACCATATGCTAAAAGAGGAGTGTAGAAGAAAATTCTTAGAAAATGAAAGAATAAAAGGCAGCAATTTCTTTAAATAAGTCTTCAAAGATTTCTTAAAAGATCTCTTCTTTAAGATCAAGTTGCTCATTTACCAAACTTTTGGGCTGTTTTTTCTCTGTAAAGTGACTCATTCTACACCGTCCCACGAAATCTTGGAACTTTACCTAGAAAAGTAACAAGTCGTGCTCAGACCGGCGCGCAACAACCGGATGGCAGAGAGTGGGAAATCACAAGCGATGACATTGTTGCGGGCAGGTCCTCTTTCAGCGTATGGTGACTTTCTACATTTTGATGTTTTTCAAAATTCATTACTTTATTCCGTGAGCTTGATAACTGACATCAGTCAATTAACCTTTAATTTTATTTTTCTTATGGTCTGTCCAATTAATTTTAAATATTTATATAAAATGTCAGCAGTCAACAGCTGGCCATATGCTGTGCTGTGTTGCTAAAAATGAGCTTACGTTGTTATGTGAAGTCAGTATTTTATGATATCTTTCATACAATGATAACTGATGTAGACTTGTGACGACGCATCTATGAAGAGACCACTACTTAGCCGCAGATGTATGTTTACCATTGCACTGTTGGACGCTTATCTTCATGGCAGTGGACGGTTCCTCGGCATGCTTCAATGCTTTGGTGTCCATGGTGACAGACGGTGTCCCCTGTCCAGCTGTGGACACGTTTCACCAGTGGAATCTAGGCCACTGCTTGTCTATGTGGTGACTGACAGCGTCATTTGGATGTATCCTTGCACTGAAGTTTAGTTTCCTACAAACTTTGACAAGGACTTTGACTCTTACTTTAACTTTTAAGTATTGCCCACAGGCAACTTAGTACTTAGTGTTTTGGTTCACTATTGGTACTCTTTTTGGTTTTGTTTTGCTATTGCAAATGTGTTTAACATGCCTGACAATTAATACTAATGTATTTCTGCTTACTTTTTATATTTTTCACTTTACTTATTTGTAATACTGGGTGTATTTACCTACAGTATAATAGCAATTTCTTCTGATTGCTGCCTTCTACACTAGACGGTTTGTGGAGCGTCGCCTATTTAGTTCATAGCGCTCTTACATTACTGTGCAGTTGAAGAACAACCCTTGTGGCGTAGAATGCTGCTCCGGTCAGCGTCTCTGCAGATCACTGAATGGTAGAAACTGAATGCTGTAAATATTTTCAATTTTCTCGCAGCTTATATTATCTTACCTATCCAGAGTTTGTGTCTTTAAATGTTCCTGATCTCTCTATAAGAAAATTTGTATTAGAGGTTCCCTATAGTCTGAAGAACACAAGTGTAGACTGAAACCACCACTAATAGAACATCTTCTCCTTTGCGGTCAAGACAGATTAGTTCGTTACAAACTTGGTTTACTTTATTTTCTTTGGTTTTCCCAAATCAAGCGACACCAAATATCCCTTGAAGCAAAAGGCTTAACACGATTTAGGGCTCCAAGTGCATCACTGGTTAGCATAGGTAATGCAGTCTCCATCTAGAAACAACTTCAACATTAATGACATCTACTCTACACCTCGTGTGACCTGTCGTATCATTGGATAACAACCTTTCGGGATCACCTCCACGATGTCTGAAGCTGTCTCTGGCCGCTGTCGACCCGTCACGCCAATTCTCTGTAACGACGGTGTTGTGCACCGCAGATTCCGCCGCTCGTTTGCTATATACGCCATCACCGCTATGTGTTACCTTCCTCTGCTGATTAGCTAGCCTTCTTCGAGTGGGCCTCCAGCAGCTATTTCTCTCCAGTGACGTCTGAACCTCGGTCTGTACACCACATCAACAAGCGATACTATCACCAGTTGCAATAAGCAGCAGTCTTTTCCGATGTAAATCGTATATGAATAAATGGTGATACATCCAACAAAACATATTGTTTTGACTGCAAGTAGTTAGTGGTTTCCACAGCTCTAAATATAATTGCTCGATTTGTAACCATTCTTTCTCATATAATTACAGTGAATATAATAATTCCTACAATAGAAATTGTAGATCCAATTCTTGATACTACATTTCATGATGTATATGCGTCTAGGTAGTCTGAATATCGACGTGGTATTCCTGCTAATCTTAAGAAGTGTTGAGGGAAGAATGTTAAGTTTACTCCGATGAATATAATTGTAAATTGGATTTTTAATCATGTATTGTTTATAGTTAATCCTGTGAATAGTGGGTATCATTGAATAACACCACCTTTAATGGCGAATACTGCTCCTATAGATAATACTTAATGGAAGTGGGCTACTACATAATATGTATCATGTAATACAATATCAAGTGATGAATTTGCTAATACTAATCCTGTTAATCCACCAATTGTGAATAGGAAAATAAATCCTAGAGCTCATAATAATGGTGGATTGAATTTGAATTTAGTTCCATACAGTGTAGCTAATCATCTTAATACCTTAATTCCTGTAGGTACGGCAATAATTATTGTTGCTGATGCAAAGTATGCTCGTGTGTCAACATCCATTCGTACTGTAAATATGTGATGTGCTCATACAATAAATCCTATTAATCCAATTGGTAACATAGCATAAATTAAACCCAATGTTCCAAATGATTCAATTTTTCCTCTTTCTTGACATACAATGTGTGAAATAATCCCAAATCCGGCTAGAATTAAAATGTAAACTTCTGGGTGTCCAAGGAATCAAAAAAGGTGTTGATATAAAATTGGGTCACTTCCTCCTGCAGGGTCAAACAATGATGTATTTGAATTTCGATATGTTAATAGTATAGTAATAGCTCCTGCTAAAACTGGAAGTGAAAGAAGGTGGAGAAGGGCTGTAATAGCTACAGATCAAACAAATAACGGTGTCTGATCTAAAGTTATACTTTATGATCGTATATTAATTGCTGTTGTAATGAAGTTTACTGCACCAAGAATATATGATACACCTGCTAAGTGGAGTGAGAAAATAGCTAGATCTACAGATGCACCCCCGTGTGTGATAGCTCCTGTTAGAGGAGGGTAAACTGTTCATCCTGTACCAGCACCATTATCTACTATAGAAGATGTAAGAAGAAGGGTTAATGAAGGTGGTAGTAATCAAAAACTTATATTATTTATTCATGGGAATGCTATATCAAAAACTTATATTATTTATTCGTGGTAATATTATATTTGGTGCACCAATTATTAATGGTACAACTCAATTACCAAATCCACCAATTATAGTAGGTATAACTATAAAGAAAATTATTACAAATGTGTGGGCTGTAATAATAACATTATAAATCTGGCCATCTCCAATTAGAGATCCTGGTTGACCAAGTTCAGCACGAATAAGTATTCTTATTGATGTACCTACTATTCCTGCTCATGCTACAAATAGGAAATATGACGTACCAATGTCCTTATGGTTTGTTGAGAATAATCATTTTTGCGGTAAGATGGCTGAATTTTAGGTGGTAGACTATAAATCTACTTATGAGATGTTTTCTCTCTTACCATATTTCGGTCTTATATTAAATTATGATTCTAGACTGCTATTCTAGAGGTGTAAAATTTTACTAAGGCCTAAAAGATTATTCTCTTAATTATAACTTTGAAGGTTATTAGTTTAATTAACTGAAGTCCTTAGTATAATAAAATTAAGGTTGATGTTGAAATCAATCCTATTGTTGAAATTATTACTGTTATAGGAAGAATAATTCTTGATTTTTGAGACTTTATCTTTATAGATCATGAATTTTCTGTGTATGACATAATGAAGGCTGAAAATCTAATATGTATGTAATAATAAAGTGTAATTGTAGTTAATACAACTGTAATGGTTATAATAGTTGTATGTTGTTTTCTATTAATGATTGTATTACAATTCATTTTGGTAGAATTACAAGGAATGGTGGTGAACCACCTAAAGATAGGAGACACAGGAATATTATGAATTTAATTTCAGTTTTTATATTTCTGGCTGAATAAATTGGTTAAAAAAATTGGTTTATTTGCTTAATAATAAAACCATGATTAATCTTAGTAGTGAGTAAATAATAAAATATAGTTCTCACATGTTTTCTCTGACTGTTAGGGATTTAATTATTCACCCTAGATGTATGAACTCATTACCTTGTTTAGCATACAGTTTTACATTAAGGTGTATGATGCACATTAGTTTTTGATACTAAAGGAGGAAGTTGAATTCAATCTTATGTACTTTTTAATGAAGTTAATTTTATTTACTTCATTTACCCTATCAAGGTAACCCTTTAATCAGGTACTTCATTTATTTAATATATAAATTAAAAGTTTTCTTTTGAAATTTGGTCAAGTATTATTTTGGTTATTCCGTATTAATTTATCTCGATTCGGTTAGTTTATAATTAATTCGGAAATAAATAAATTAATTCGGAATAACCAAAATAATACTTGACCAAATTTCAAAAGAAAACTTTTAATTTATATATTAAATAAATGAAGTGCCTGATTAAAGGGTTACCTTGATAGGGTAAATGAAGTAAATAAAATTAACTTAATTTTATATTAATAATGTATTACATTAATTTACATAATTGTATAAAATACATTTATTATATTATTCAATGTTTATTTATTGTTAGTGAAAAGAGAGATTGAATAAGAAAGAATGTAATACATTTATCAGTATAAATGTTACATATTAATCTTTATTTATATACAATAGAGAATTTGTTGTGGTCATACGAGGGCGCGTTTCTCTTTTTTTTGTTAGTGTTTGTGATTTTTTCTCTTATTTTCTTTAAGTATTTGAATCTTTTATTTTTTCTTAATTTTATAAATTTTCAAATTTCTTATTTTTTGTTCTTAAAAGTTTTAGTCTTCATTGTTTATTCCCTTTTTCTTTGTGTTATATGTAAGTTTTGTTAAACTAAATGTTCATTTTGCAGTAATTTGATTTAATTACAAATGATTTTGGGTTTAGCAATTGATTTTGTATCGGCATAATTCGTGCCAGCAGCTGCGGTTATACGATTGGTACAAGTGAATATTATTGGTTAAAACAGTTGTTTGTATTATTAGGGTTAAAATATGAATTTTTTAAGGTGAAATATTAAAATTTTTTTAGCTCTTTTTATGAATCAGTGAAATTTAAATAACAAACTAGGATTAGATACCCTATAATTTTAAATGTTAATTATATTTACCAGGGTACTATTAGTTAAAGTCTATAAACCCAAAGAATTTGGTGGTATCTCATTCTATTCAGAGGACCCTACCCCGTGATTGATAATACACGATTTACTCTACTTATTTGCTTGTATATCTCCGTTATCAGAGAATCTTTAAAGAGTAATAATTCTCAAGATTTATAATTATTAAATATTTCAGGTCATGGTGCAGCTTATAGTTTAGGGGAGGTGGGTTACAATAGATATTTGTTTATAATGGATTTGATGGTGAAATACTGTTAATGAAGGTGGATTTGATAGTAAAATAATTTATTTAATTAAACTGATATTGGATGATAGATCTACTGGAAAGTGTATCTAGGAAGAGGTTCAAGATATAAATTATTAGTAAAGTGTTTCACTTACACTAAAAAGTTTTCTGTGCAAATCAGGATATCTTGATTATTGATTTTATTATATTTATTTTTTGTTTATTTAATTATTTAATATAAATAATTTTGTTGAATTTTGTCTTAGTATATTTTATAGAATTGATTTTTTTAATTATAGGTTATTGGTAATGTAAGTGTTCTATGAAATATTATTTCAAATTTTTTTAAGTAGATTTTATTTATTGTACCTTTTGTATCAGGGTTTATCAAAATTTTAGTATTTATTTTACTTGTCTCTATTTGGGTTGATTTATAAATAATATATAGTTAATGGAAAATAATTATTATTAAATTATTTATAGAAATGAGATGTTAATCGTTTCCCAAGATATCTAGTTTCTTAATAAAACATCTAATTTTTTGAAGTTAATTGTTTTATTTAATTTTTTTAAGTATAAATATTAAATATTTATTCTTTAAGGGATAAACTTTAAAGTTAGTAACCTATAATTTGTTTTATAAAAATATAATAGTAATCTTTAAACCAGCTATATTTAAGATTACGTTTTTGTTCAATGTTTTATTTTGATTTTATAAAGATTTTAGGTTTTTTATTAAGATTATTAATTTAATTTTAAAATTTTTGTAATAAAGATGGAATTAGTTTATATATTTGTATAAAATTTTTACCTTGTAAACCTTATAAGGAAATAGGCAAAATTGATTTCCGCCTGTTTATCAAAAAGATGTCCTCTTGAAAATACTTTTAGGTCTGGCCTGCTCACTGAGTGGATTTTTAAAGAACCACAGTATTTTGACCGTGCAAAGGTAGCATAATCATTAGTCTCTTAATTATTGGCTGGAATGAATGGCTTGATGAGAAATCAACTCTCTCTTAATAGATATTTGAATTTAACTTTATAGTCAAAAGGCTTAAATTCTTCTTTAGGACGAGAAGACCCTATAGAGCTTAACATTATACTATAGTTTTTGTTTGTCTTTCTATATTTAATGATGATGTTTTGTTGGGGTGACATGAAGAATAAATAAACTCTTCATTATTATATCATTGATTTATGTTTGTTGTTTTGATCCATAATTTATGATCATGAGATTAAATTACCTTAGGGATAACAGCGTAATTGTTTTTGAGAGCTCATATTGACAAAGCAGATTGCGACCTCGATGTTGGATTAAGAAAAATTTTGGGTGCAGGAGCCCAGTGATTAGGTCTGTTCGACCTTTAAATTCTTACATGATCTGAGTTCAGACCGGCGTGAGCCAGGTCGTATTCTATCCTAAAACTATTAATCCATATTAGTATTAAAGGACCATATGGTTGAAATATTTGTCATTATATTGATTAATATTAATTAATTTACTATATTGACAGATTAATGTGTTGAATTTAGAATTAATTTATGTAGATTTGTTTCTACAAATAGTATTGATACTCTATGATTTATTTATGTTTATTTTGAATTTTCTTTTATTAGTTATTTGTGTTTTAATTAGTGTTGCTTTTCTAACTTTATTAGAGCGTAAGGTTTTAGGTTATATTCAGATTCGAAAGTGTCCAAATAAAGTAGGATTTGTAGGAATTCCACAACCCTTTAGTGATGCTGTTAAGTTAATTTGTAAGGAGCAGCCAATTCCTATTATATCTAATTATTTACCTTATTATTTTTCTCCTGCTCTTAATTTAATAATTTCTTTGGCTGTTTGAGTAATTTTCCTTTGCCTAACCTATATATGTTCTTTTTCTCACGGATTTTTGTTTTTTTATGTTGCACTAGATTAGGTGTTTTTACCGTTATAATTGCTGATTGATCTTCTAATTCAAATAATTCTTTATTAGGTTCTCTTCGTTCTGTTGCTCAAACAATTTCATATGAAGTTAGTTTGGCTTTAATTTTATTATCTTTAATTATTTTAATTGGTTGTTTTAACATTTTTATAAATTATCAGCTTATTGCTGATTTATTATTATTTCTTTTCCTTTAGCTCCAGCTTGTTTTACTTCTTGTTTACCTAAAACTAACCGCACTCCTTTTGACATTGCCAAAGGTGAATCTGAGTTACTTTCAGGGTTTAATATTGAATATGCTGCAGGTGGTTTTACTTTAATTCTTTTAGCTGAGTATACTACAATTGTTTTTATAACAATATTATTAGCTTTAGTTTTTTTAGTAGTTGATTTTTATTCTTTTATATTTTTTATAATGCTCTTCACTATATCCTTTGGTTTTATTTGAGTTTGGGGTACATTACCACGGTTCCGTTATGATAACTTAATATACATAGCTTGAAAAAGTTTTTTACCTTTATCTTAGAATTTTTTACTTTCTTTGTTGGTTTAAAGAGTTTTTTACCTCGTTTATTTAGTGAAATTTTCTAAGCAAAGTTAATAGAAGAGTTAAACCTCTAGTTTTATGTTTTTAAAAACATATTCTTTTCCTAAGCTAATTAACTTATTATTCCTTAATTAGCTTATCTCATGCGTTTGCGAAATGGACATTAATTAAGAGTATGTAAAGTAGATAAATGTTAAGATTTGTCCTGTTATTATATAAGGTTCTTCAACAGGTCGTTTACCAATTCATAATAATAAGCATACAACAACTACTGTAATTCAGAATAAAATCTAATTAATAGGATAAAATTGGATACCTCGGAATGGTGTTTCATTATAAAATAGTAAAATTATTAAGATTCTAATTGACAAGAATAATGCAATAACACCTCCTAACTTATTAGGAATTGATCATAGAATTGTATATGCAAATAAGGAATATCATTCTGGTTGAATATGAACTGGTGTTACTAGTGGGTTAGCAGGTACTAAATTATCTGGATCTCCTAGGAGGTAAGGATTATTAAAACTGTGTGCCCGACCGAGACTCTAACTCGGGACCTTTGCCTTTCACGGGCAAGTGCTCTTCCATCTGAGCTACCGATGCACGACTCATACCCGGTACTCACAACCTTACTTCTGCCAGTATCTCGTCTCCTACCTTCCAAACTTTACAGAAGCTCTCCTGTGAACCTTCGCAGGCAAGCTTCTGTAAAGTTCGCGAACCTTTGCAGGAGAGCTTCTGTAAACTTTGGAAGGTAGGAGACGAGATACTGGCAGAAGTAAGGCTGATAGTACCGGGTGCGAGTCGTGCCTCGGTAGCTCAGATGTTAGAGCACTTGCCCACGAAAGGCAAAGGTCCCGAGTTCGAGTCTCGGTCGGGCACACAGTTTTAATCTGCCAGGAAGTTTCATATCAGCGCACACTCCACTGCAGAGTGAAAATCTCATTCAGGTAAGGATTAATTAAGTATAATATAATAAATAATGATGTTATTAATACAAATGTAATAGAATCCTTGAAAGTGAAATATGGATGAAATGGAATTTTTTCGATATCTCCATTTAGATCTAAAGGGTTATTAAACCCTGTTTGGTGAAGAAATAATAGATGAATTGCTGCTATAGCAGCAATAATAAATGGTAATACAAATTGGAATGTGAAAAGTCGATTTAATGTTGTGTTATCAACAGCAAACCCTCCTCACCCTCATTGAACTACATCTGTTCCTAAATATGATATTGCTGGTAATAAATTAGTAATTACTGTTGCACCTCAAAATGATATTTGACCTCAAGGTGAAACATATCCTATGAATGCAGTTGCTATAACTAAGAATAGAATTACTGTACCAATTGTTCAGGTGTGCATGTATATATAAGACCCATAGTAAATTCCTCGTCCTACATGTAAATAAATACAAATAAAAAATATTGATGCTCCATTTGCACGTAAAGTTCGAATAATTCAACCATTATTTATGTCTTGGCAGATGTGTACTACACTACTAAATGCTATTTCAATATGTGATGTATAATGTAAAGCTAAAATTAGTCCAGTTGTGATTTCAATTACCAAACATAACCCTAGCAGGCCCCAAAATTTCATCAAAATGAAATATTTGTTGGTGCAGGTAAATCAACTAAAGAGTTATTAATAATTTTAATTAAAGGATGTCTTAATTGTAGGGGTTTATTCATTAGTAAATTATCTTATTTTACGAATAGGTCCCTGGTTAATATTAGTGATTTTAACAACTGCTAATAGTGCTAAAAATAAATAAGTTTTTATTATTATTGTAATAATGAATGTTGGTCTGTTATATAATTTTTCTAAAGACATTGTTATTTCTTGATAATTGATTGAATTATCAATATTTATAGTTTCAGTATTTATGAAAAAGTCTATTAATATTGTTATATCTAGGATAATTGATGTCGATATAATATATACTCATATTGTTAAGGTAATAATTATGGTAATTGATTTAGGTTGAAATATTTCGTTTGATTCAATTCTTGTAATATAAATAAATAGAACTAATATCCCACCAAGAAACGTTAAATATAAAATTTATGATAATCAGTATCTTTCCATTATTGTTCCTGTTATAAATCGAACTAAAAAAGTTTGTAGGATAATGAAAAGAATTATTGATTTTGGGTGTCTTAATTTAATAAAATTGACGTTCATTACGTTTGATAGTCTATAATTATTATTTTAATCATTTCAGGGGTTAGTTTATTTAAAATATTGGTTTTGGGGGCCAATGATGGAAGCTTTTCCACCTCTGAAGTTTTATAAGTGGGGGCTAGACTTAATTCCGGTTTACAAGACTGGCGTTTTTTTAAACTATGAAAACTAATGTTTATATTCTTTGTCTTTACTTCTTTGTTGGATTATTTTGTTGGTGTTTATGTTTTTCCTTCTAAACATAAACTTTTATTAATGGTTCTTCTGAGATTAGAATATATTAATCTTTCCTTATTTATATTAATTATTGTTTTTCTTATTGAGTTTGATTATGATTATTTCATGCCTGTTAGTTTTTTAGTTTTTTCTGTTTGTGCAGGTGCTTTAGGTCTTCCTATTTTAGTTTCAATAATTCGTTCTCATGGTAACGATTTTTTAAATTCTTTTGGTGTATCTTTATGTTAAAGTATTTATTTATAATTCTTCATTTGGTTCCTCTTTCTTTGTTGATTAATTGTTGATGGTTGTTTCATTCTTTAATGTTTCTGTCGAGTTTTGTCTTTATAATTTGTATTTATTCATATGCAGATATGAATATAATTAGATATTACTTTGGTGTTGATTATTTTTCTTTTAGTTAGATTTTGCTTAGTTTTTGAATTTGTTCTTTAATAATTACTGCTAGAGGTTCAGTTTATTTAAGTTCTTCTCATTCTAATTTGTTTGTCTTTATGGTTTTAATTTTAATAATTATGCTTCATTGTTCATTTGCCTGATTTAGTATTCTTTCTTTTTATATTTTTTTTTGAGGCTAGATTAGTTCCTACTTTACTTTTGATTTTGGGTTGAAGCTATCAACCTGAATGTTTACAGGCTGGTGTTCATTTAATTTTTTATACTTTGGTTGCTAGATTACCTTTATCATTGGTTTTATTTAGGGTTTATGATTTTTCTAACAGTTTATATTTCCCTTGATTGGTTGATTTTGGATCTTATTATTTTATATTTTATGTATTAATAATTTTGGCATTTTTAGTTAAGATGCCAATATTTTTAGTTCATTTATGGTTTCCTAAGGCTCATATAGAGGACCCTATTTCAGGTAGAATGATCCTTGCTGGTGTTTTATTAAAGTTTGGTTGTTATGGTATTTTTCGTGTTGTAAAGGTTATGACTTATTTGGGTTTAAAGTTTAATTATTTTTGATTATCTTTAGGTTTATCTGGTGGGGTTATTGTTAGATTTATTTGTTTTCGTCAGGTTGATTTAAAGTCTTTAATTGCATATTCTTCTGTTGCTCATATAAGAATGGTTATTGGTGGATCGATAACTATAAATTGGTGAGGTTGTATGGGCTCTCTTTCCTTAATGGTTGGTTATGGTTTATGTTCTACTGGATTATTTTGTTTATCTAATATTATTTTTGAACGTTAAGGTAGACGAAGGTTATTAATTAGCAAGGGAATGATTAACTTGATACCAAGAATGGCTTTATAGTGATTTCTTTTAAGATCATCAAATATAGCTGCTCCTCCTTCATTAAATTTGGTAGGTGAACTTAGATTATTAAATAGATATACTTGAAAAAAGAGACAGCATTGGTCGTATATTCTTCTATTGCAATATCGATTTTCTGTCATTGAGTGACCATCTTCAGTGCTATATTGTATAACAAATTGGGATGCACTGTTGTCACTAAGCTTACGGCAATCACATAGACATTATTAAATAGAATTATGTCTTGATTTTCTTTTAGATTTTTTGCTTCAATTTTTTTGTCTTTTCTTAGAGCTGTTTATACTTTATATATATATATATATTCTTATTCTCAGCATGGTAATTATTATTCTGGTGTTTAAACTTGTTCATCTTTTACTTTTACATTTATTGCCTTAAATAATCTTTGTTTAAAGGGTGAATATTTTTTTGTTTAGTTTGCTTAAGTATTTTAGTTAAAAATATTGGTTGTGGAATCAATGATATGAATTTTTTCATCAGGCCATGAATATATTTTCTATTTGTTCTTTGAGTTTTTTTCTTTATTTTTTTTCTAGAACTGTAATTTTTATTTTAGGTATTTATTATTTAATAATTGATTATAGAGTTTTTCTTGAGTGAGAAATTTTTAATTTAAATGGTTCTATGGTTGTTATGACTTTAATTTTGGATTGAATGTCTCTTATTTTTATGTCTTTTGTTATATATATTTCTTCTTTGGTTATTTATTATGGGGAGGATTATATATCGGACGAAAAGAACATAAATCGTTTTATTACTATTGTTTTAATATTTGTTCTTTCTGTAGGTTTTTTAATTATTAGTCCTAATTTGATTCGAATTTTGTTAGGATGAGATGGTTTGGGTTTAGTTTCTTATTGTTTAGTTATTTACTACCAAAATGTAAAATCTTATAGTGCTGGTATATTAACTGCACTTTCTTATCATATTGTTGATGTTTTATTTTAATTTCTACTGCTTGAGTATTAAATTTTCGTGGTCGAAATTATATTTACTATTATGATTTTATCTCTAATTCTTTTGAAATAAAGCTTATTACTATATTAATTGTTTTGGGAGCTATAACTAAAAGAGCTAAAATTCCCTTTTCTTCTTGACTTCCTGCTGCCATGGCTGCTCCTACTCCTGTTTCTGCTGTAGTTCATTCTTTTACTCTTGTTACTGCTTGAGTTTATTTATTAATTCGATTCAGACCAATATTAGATACTTATAATTGTGGTTGATTTTTACTTTTAATTGGTTGTATAACTATATTTATGGTTGGATTTTGGGCTAATTTTGAATTTGATTTGAAGAAGAATATTGCTCTTTCTACTTTAAGACAAATTGGTTTAATAATAACAATTTTGGCTATAGGTTGTACAAAATTTGCAGTTTTTCATTTATTAGCTCATGCTTTATTTAAGGCATTATTATTTATGTGTGCAGGTTCAATAATTCATAATTTAAAGGAATCTGATGATATTCGTTTTATAGGCCCAATTTTAATTTTATACCTTTAACTTCAGTTTGTTTTAAAGTTTCTAGTTTGTCTGTGTGTTTGAAACGTCCCCTTAAAACAATTATACATATGAAACGTCCACTTTGAACAATTGTACAAGACTGTGCTTAACCTGGCACACAATAATTTTTTTTTTAGCGCAACGCAATCTGACTTTCAATAACCCCTACAAAACAATGGCCCTGACTAACTTTAACCTATACCTTTTACAAATCACTTACCTCACAAAAATCTTCGCTGCTCGAACTACTGCAATACAGCGAGTGCCACTACTGCCAGCTAAATAAAAGATTCAAACTACTGAAGGTACTAACTACTGATAGGGATAGTTAGCAAATGAAAGATATTAATAGAGAACAAACAATGTATTTACCTTAATATTCATAATTGACATTCAGTCTTACAGATTATCAAAACTCCGCCATCTCTCTCCCCACGTCCACCACTGCTGGCGGCTCACCTCCAACTGCCCAGCGCTACGTGCTGTTCGCATCAACAATGGCAGACAACAATTCAAACTAGCCACATACTGCACACAGCACAGCCAGTGATTTTCATATAGAGAGCGCTACGTAACGTTGCCAATAAAAAACATAAACAGCAAACTTACATAAAGAAAACATAAACAGCCTACTTACATAGCCCCCATGCTCCCCACAAAAAATTTTACAAATGTTTTTGGCCAGTGGCCAATAATGATTTGATAAAATTTTTCATAATTACACTAACAAAGATATCAAATGCACACACTTATTGATACAATGTTGGTCAAAAGCTAAAATTTTCTCACAGTCCATAAAGACAATCCTGATCATTCATCATAATAGTAATTACAGTTTTTGTTTTTCACAAAGTCTCATTAGTAAAAGAAATTGCACATAGAAGTAGTGGATTTCCATGCAGTCTTGAAGAAGTAGTATTGTCCTTCCAACGGTAAGACAGTGCTGACTCTTGACATGCTGACAGGTAATGGGCCACAACAGAGCAAACCCACAGCAGAGTCAGTCGAAGTTGATGAATATTGGTAGGTAGGTCATCACAGAGCAGACCCACTGTAGTCCTGGTAGAGATTGTCGTATTGGTGGGCCACCAGAGATGCAGACCCACTGTAGTCCTTGTAGAGACGGCCAGCAGCCATCTGTTGCAACTGTGCAGGTGCACAATCACCATTGAAGAGTCTTGCGGATAATAGAGCAAGTCCATAACCACCACTTGTGCACTCACAAAGTTTTTGGAATTATCCTTAGAACCAGCAATGCTGTTATCCAGTCCCTTGCTGAATTATCAACACATGTGCAAACACTAACAGTCCCAACTTCTCACATATTGTCCATGTACTATGACCAACAGAAATGTGCGCAGTGAAATGTAACGTACAAGTTACTTAATTAGATGAACTGGTGTCAATTACAATTTTATAACATAAAAATACAATTACAAAGATACAAAATACATCATTAAAAACATAACAATACAGATAATATTTGTAGTGCAGGCTTTACAAAACAATAGAAATAAACATATACATCAGTGTTACAGGAATGATGACATGAGTACATACATAAAAGATCAAAATCACTTTTGAAACGTCAACTTCACACATGAGCATGAAAACAACACAGAATAAATAAAGTCTAAGCATCTTTACAAAGAAAATAACAGAGTATTAGAAAAATTCTACAACATAGCTCTCATCAGCTAAACACATAAAGACAGGAAAACACAAATACACAAGGGTACACAAACACATAGTGGGATAACACCAAAAGGAAAGGACAACACACAATTACATATTTGTAAAAGGCAGCAAACAGGAAAGGACAGGGTTTGGTTTACTGCAGTATTTTGCTTGGAGATCTCCCTTCATTCCATAGATCGTTCGTCTTATTTCAACCTTTGCTTCCACCAAAAAAAATCCTATCCAAGCATGCTTTCTGTATTTATGTGTTCACATATTTCTTACCTCATCATTTATTTCCAAGAAAATCCTACCTATACCTCGTTCCTGTATTCTATTCATATTTCTTTCAAAATAATTATTTCTGATTGTACCGTACTCATTGGGCCCAAATCTTTTTCATGTAACCTTGCAATGCATACTTTACCTATTCTCCATAGTCAGTTTCTTATATAGTCTACCCCCTCTTAAGCTAACTTAAATCTACTGAGCTCAGATATATATACCAAGGGACGAGGCAATGCAGCATCACAAAACACAGTTAATATAAACAGCAATGAAAAAAAACGCAGATTTGCGAAGCAAGCAGCATTAAGAAATTAGCAAAAGTCAAATTCAATAACACTATGCCTGGCAAACAGCAGCAACTTATACCTAGACATGACATAGCGCAAGCAGAAAAAATATTACACTAAAATGGCCATGTCTAATACCTATGTCACATCTTAACATTAGAGTGATGCATCACAAAAACTTACGCTAGTAGATAAGTTACCAAATCATAAAAAATAATTTATACAATTCCTGTGAAGGGAAATGTCCTTTTTTGTGCTCCCTCATTTTTTTTTGGATAGATCATAAAATTATTTACTGGATCTGTAGGCATAAAATATTTATATTAGTGCATATATTAAATTTTATTTTAACCAATGCTGCAGTGCAGCTAGAAACTTGATATTAAACAAAATGTGTAAATAAATACATAAAGCAAGCCATATGGCATTTTTCTCAACTAGCAAGACAATAGCGGTGAAATGTTTCGCATCGTTTCATGAGGCATTTCAGTAAATATCATAAATTACGAGCTCCACAGTATGCTTTCAACGAGGAAATGTCAGTGGCGCGTACAATGGCCTTCCCTTTCTGTTTTTTTCTACCTGTGCTTCTAACGAGGCACTCAAACTAATGGCTTGTTCTCCAGGTGTCTGACACAGCTGTGTGCCCACGACGCATGTGCAGGTGGTCACTTAACATTCTTATGGAAATATTTACGACAGCAGTTTTCGCTACAGTGACAGTCTCATATAAAAATATTTCACAGGTCAAGAGTCCCTAACCACTATTCATTACTCCTTACCTTATTCGTCGACACTTTTTCCATATTTCATCATAACAGATACATAGCATAATCAAATAACTCATATAGCATCAGCTTATGGATCATAAACTTACCGCAACAGCATAATACACATCGTCGTCATAAAAATAACATCATAAAACCTCAGTCAAATCTCAAAATCATCGTAGCTTCCTCCAATAATTTCAAAACCTAAAGAAAATTCTCTGCTCATTTCAGTAGTGTCATCTACCTCAAACGTACTTTAAAAATCATGATCTCATACCAAATACATCATTCAAAGCTCTCATAGTATCACAATGGTTCCGAAAAAATATGAAGAGTTCACACAGTACAGACAAAATACAATTTCTTAAGTGTGAAATAATCCAATTCTGTAATTACGTAAACATGTGTCACTGACGTAGTAAAAAGATGTTTGTTTCTCTGTTAAATGATCAGATAGGTGTGTACGCCATATGAAACGTCCCCTTAAAACAATTATACATATGAAACGTCCACTTTGAACAATTGTACAAGACTGTGCTTAACCTGGCACACAATAATTTTTTTTCAGCGCAACGCAATCTGACTTTCAATAACCCCTACAAAACAATGGCCCTGACTAACTTTAACCTATACCTTTTACAAATCACTTACCTCACAAAAATCTTCGCTGCTCGAACTACTGCAATACAGCGAGTGCCACTACTGCCAGCTAAATAAAAGATTCAAACTACTGAAGGTACTAACTACTGATAGGGATAGTTAGCAAATGAAAGATATTAATAGAGAACAAACAATGTATTTACCTTAATATTCATAATTGACATTCAGTCTTACAGATTATCAAAACTCCGCCATCTCTCTCCCCACGTCCACCACTGCTGGCGGCTCACCTCCAACTGCCCAGCGCTACGTGCTGTTCGCATCAACAATGGCAGACAACAATTCAAACTAGCCACATACTGCACACAGCACAGCCAGTGATTTTCATATAGAGAGCGCTACGTAACGTTGCCAATAAAAAACATAAACAGCAAACTTACATAAAGAAAACATAAACAGCCTACTTACATGTTGTATGCCTTTTTAGCAGGATTTTATTCAAAGGACTTGATTCTTGAAATGGTTTGATTAAGATGAATTAATTGTTTAATTTTTCTTTATTTTTTTCTACTGGTTTAACTGCTTCTTATTCTTTTCGTTTGTTTTATTATTCAATATTTGGTGATAATAATTTTATTCTAGAGTTTCTTTTGATGATAAGGGTTATTATATTTCATTTGGTATAATTGGTTTAGTGTTTGTTACTGTTTTTGGTGGTAGTCTTTTGTCTTGGTTAATTTTTCCTATTCCTCATGTGATTGCTCTACATTATTATTTAAAGTTTTTAACTATTACAGTAGTTGTTTTAGGTGCTTATTTGGGTTATCTTAATTCTAAGTTTGATTTTTCTCATAATTTCTTTTCATTAAGTATACTTTCTTTTGTTTGATTTGCTGGTTCTATATGGTTTATACCTTTTCTTTCATCTATGTTTGTTAGATATATTCCTTACAATTAGGCTATTATTCATCTAAATCATTTTATTATGGTTGGGGTGAATTATTTGGGGGTCAAGTTTTATATAGACTATTTATTTATTTAATTGGATATATCCAGGGTTGATATAATTCTAATTTCTAGATTTATCTTTTAACTTTAATTTTTTGGATATTTATTTTAGTGATATTATTTTTCGTTTACTTACATAGCTTATAATTAGCATGTGACACTGAAGATGTTAAGGAAGTATTTTTACTTTTAGGTATTTATAAATATAGATATATTATTTTTACAGTGAAAATGTAATGTTTTATTGAAACTATATAAATTTAAGAAATGTTAATGGAGTTTAACCGCCAATATAAAAAGTTAGCAGCTTTCATATTGGCTTTACATTTCCTTAATTGGAACTTTATAGTTAAATTATATTATTAACAGTAAAACACCTCTTTTTGGCTTCAATTAATAAGAATAAGGGTATTTTATTTACCAATCTGCCAGGTCGAAACTGACTGCAATATTTCGCTTCTTATTCTATTTAAGATTGATTGATTATGTCAATACTTTTTGAATGCAACCCAAATGTTATAGTTAACTACAACCCTTTATTCTGCTCATTGTAGGGCTCCTTCATTTCATTCATGGTATAGTCCGCCTAATAGAACTTGAATAATAATGTCTGATGTTTAGAAAATAATTACAATTGGAAGAATTAGTGCAATTTCTACATCAAAAATTAAAAAAATTACTGCAATTAAGAAGAATCTTAGTGAGAATGGTATTTGTGCTGATCTTTTTGGATCAAACCCACATTCAAATGGGGATCTTTTTTCTCGATCATTGATTAATTTATTTGATATTGTTGTTGCAAGGATTATAACAATTATTGGAATAATAAATCAAATAAAAACTCTTGTAGATAGAATTAGGAGTGGTTTTCTTGATTAATATCAAGGTTTCTGATTGAAAGTCAAATGTACTATTTATACTAGAAAAACAATTATCTACCTCATCAATAAATAAAGATGTATAAGAATATTCATACTACATCTACAAAGTGTCAGTATCATGCTGCTGCTTCAAATCCAAAGTGGTGTCTTAGTGAGAATTGATTTATTGAGTGTCGATGTAGACATGTTGATAAGAAGATTGTTCCAATAATTACGTGTAGACAATGGAATCCTGTTGCAACAAAGAATGTTGATCCATAAATGTCATCTGCAATAGTAAAAGGTGCTTCTCAATATTTGTATGCTTGAAGTATAGTGAAATATAGTCCTAATAATACTGTGAAGAATAATCCTTGTAATGCTTGAGTATCATTAGATTCTATTAAACTAAGATGTGCTCATGTTACTGTTAGTCCTGAGGCTAAAAGAATAGTTGTATTAAGTAATGGAATTTGTATAGGATTAAAAGGTTGAATTCCTATAGAAGGTCATAGTATTCCTAGTTCAATAGTTGGTGCCAGTCTTCTTCTAAAGAATGCTCAGAAAAATGAAATGATGAATAATACTTCTAATGCAATAAATAAAGTTATTCCTCATTGTAATCCAATTGAGACAAATCCTGTATATAGCCCTGATATGTCCCTTCTCATACTACATCTCACCATCATTGAATTATAGTTAGTAGGGTAATTCCGAATCCATTTTATAAATAAGTTAATGTGAAATAGGTGAAATCATTTTGCTAATACTGATACTAGGACTATTGCTCCAATTGCTGCTGTTAATGGTCAAGGTCTATAGTCTACTAAGTGGAATGGGTGATTTGAGTGAGTTATTAACATAGGTTTAGTATACTTCTCTAGAATATAAAGTTCTTAAAATGAGAAAACATAAGCTTGAATTATTGCCACTGCTGATTCTAGAATGAATAGAAGTATTTGTCCAATAATTAGTAGTGAGATTAACTTTATTGCAATAGATGGTCCTGTATTTCCTAGTTAGGTTAATAGTAAATGTCATGCTGCTAGTCGCACTGCTAGTGCACCTGGCCAAATGACGTTTCTAATTGTTTCAATTAATACTATAAATGATATTAATGCAGGTGGTGTTCCTTGTGGAACAAGGTGCGTAAATATATGATTAGTATGGTCAACTCATCCAAATAACATGAATCTTAATCATATAGGTAGAGCAATTGCAAATGTTAATGCTAAATGTCTTCTTCTAGTAAAGCTGTAATGGAATAATCCTATAAAATTATTAAATAGTATTATAATACAAATTGAGATAAAGATGAATGTTGTTCCATTAAATGATTTTGGTCCTAGTAGTGTTTTAAATTCATTGTGTAAGGTGAGGTTTAGTTTATTCCAGATAATATTAATTCGTGATGGTGTAAGTCAAAACATTGATGGGATTAATAATAGTCCTACAAATGTTCTAGTTCAATTTAATGATAAATTGAAGATGTTAGTTGATGGGTCAAATGTTGAGAATAAGTTTGTTATCTTTTCAATTTAAGTTTTTTATCTCAATTGTTCTTTTTTCTGCTCTTTTATTAAGATTAGGCTTAAATGAGAATAAGTTTATTTGATTGAATAGGATTAGGGTAGCTGAAAATATAATGAATAGGGAGAATCATATGAGAGGGGATATTTGAGGGATTTGGATTAATTTCCCCATCAGAAGTAGTCGTTAATTTACTATTGTTTGGTTTAAGAAACCATTACTTACTTTCAGTCATCTGATGTATTTCAAGGTGTACTAATTGTTTAGTTATTTTAGATTGACGCTCTAATGTTATATATTTTAACTATCTCCTTAGATTATCTTAGATAATCACTTGATGAATAAGTTTACTGAAGTTCTTTCAATTACAATTGATATGAATCTGTGGTTGGCTCCACAGATTTCTGAGCATTGACTCAAGAATAATCCAGGTCGGTTTATTGTAAATGTTCCTTGACTTAGTCGACCTGGTGTTGCATCAATTTTAACTCCTAATGCAGGAACTGCTCATGAGTGTAGAACATCTGATGCTCTTGTTAATACTCATACCTCTGTATTTATTGGGAGAATATTCGGTTATCTACATCTAGAAGTCGAAATCCATCATTCTCTAGGTCTTGTTCTGGTGTTATATAAGTGTCAAATTCTACATCTATAAAGTCTGAATATTCATACCTTCAGTATCATTGTCGTCCGATGGTTTTGATTGTGATTATTGTGTCTACTGAATCATCAAGTAAATATAATAGTCATAATGATAGAAGGGCAATAAAAATTACGGTAATTGCTGGTAATGCTGTTCAGATTGTTTCAATTAAGTGTCCAGAAGATTGAAGGACTACCAACTACATATCGATTTTTTTTAGAACTACACAAATAATTTCCGCACTTCTTGTGCAGAAGAAAGATAGATTTATGTAAAGGAAGGTATTCCCATGTGAATCAAATAGGCATTGGTTCCCTAAGCAACAAAGTTCCCAAAATATATGGACCGAAATGGCAATGTGTATGGGTAAACAAAGAATAGTGTTCCATAACGTGCTGCTACCACAGAATACTATGGAACATTTACACGGGAAAAAAGGTATTTCGTGAAATATTCTCGGGTGATCAGCCGAGTAAAGGCGTCGTCTTCTCGCAACGTTTCGAAGGGTTTCGTACCCATCATCTTCGCTTGAAGATGATGGGTACGAAACCCTTCGAAACGTTGCGAGAAGACGACGCCTTTACTCGGCTGATCACCCGAGAAGATTTCACGAATGGAATACGCCGAGAAAGTCTCAAATCACATTTAAAAAGGTATTTATTTATTTCATTACATACTACCCAGTCACATTAACGTCACCACCTGTAAAATCCTGAATAACAACGTTTTGCATTGCGGATCACCGCGAGACGTATTGGGAGAGTGTCAGTGAGATTCGGGAAAGTACCGAAATGGAGATGGAGCCATACTGAATCCAGTGCCAGGACCACCTGCACCAGGTTTCTCGGTGGAGGATCCATGGTGCATACAACCCGACCAAAATTGTCTCATAGATTCTCAACTGGTTATAAATTCGTGGAATTTGGTGTTGAGGGGAATACGCTAAACTTATCCTATTGATCTTCGAATCACCCACGCCCACCAAGAACTGTGAGACACATAGAATTGTCCTGTTGGTAGATATAATCGTGGCAAGGAGACACAAGTTGCATGCAGTGGTGGATACGGTCTCCAAGGATAGATGTATACCTGTATTGATCAACTGTGTCTTCCAGAATAACGAAATTACCCAGAGAATGCCACGAAAATATTTCGCAGCCCACAATGCTCCCTCCTAGTTTGCTTTCGGTCATGTCACGCTACAAACGTTAATAGTCATCTGTTCGACGTAATAAACGTCAAGGTCAAATGTCGCCACTTATGGGCATTCATTTGCGGTACTAGCGTGCACATTGCAGCCTTTGTGACCAATGAACGGCTGTCAGCTTGGGTGGATGAACCAAGCACCTGCTATGGAGGTGTACACAGACTTTCAGTGCAGTGTCGTTGAGGAGAACCTGTTTATAGTCCCTCGGTTCATTTGCATTGTGAGTTGCTCAACATCTGCAAGCCTTACGCCCATACACATCTCCACATCCGTCGTTCGCCCCTGTCATCTATGCCCTTTTGTGCACCACAGAAGCATCGGCAAAGGTGTAGGATAGTGCCAATTTGCCAAGCACGATATATTTTAACCACGGCGGCACGCGAACAGTTTACAAATAGCCGTTCCGGAAGTGCTTCCATTCTTGGCCCGAGAGCCAATAATCATAACGTTTTGACGTCTCTCCGTTCGGCAGTGCTATATGGTTCTTGGCATCCACTCGGACATGTTACATATATGCCTCACTGATAATGCTGCCACCTGTTTTGTGTGAATAGGTATTGCACGTAGACGTCGAACATAGGCAGTGGTCAAATTAATGAAGTGGATCATGTATAAAGTATATTAAAACACTGACTGTGGTGGTCTAGTGAGTAGTATTCTAGTCTGCAGCCTTGGAGGCCCTGGGTTCAATTCTGGGTCGAGTCGATGAATTTACCACATTTCAGTCTCCCTAGGATGGCCCCAAGTACAATTAGCCTGCTATCAAACTGAAAACCGGCGATTTCGCCCAGGGATTAAATGTAGCGCAGGATCGCCATCCCCCTACCACTCCTAGTGCCACAGCGGACGCCATCACGTTGAATAATGCTTTTCGTGCAGCCACAGTACGTCGTGTTAAGACTAAAGCTGTGCACAATAGGCTGCATGATGCGCAACTTCACTCCCGACGTCCATGGTGAGATCCATCCTTGCAACCACGACACCATGCAGCGCGTACAGATGGGCCAAACAACATGCCGAATGGGCCGCTCATGATTGGTATCACGTTCTATTCACCGATGAGTGTTGCATGTGTCTTCAACCAGAGAATTGTCGGAGACGTGTTTGGAGGCAAACCGGTCGGGCTGAACGCTTATACATGCTGTCCTGCGAGTTCAGCAAAGTGGAGGTTCCCTGCTGTTTTGGGGTGGCATCATGTGGAGACGACGTACGCCGCTGGTGGTGATGGAAGGCGCTGTAACGGCTGTACGATACGTGAATGCCATCCTCCGACCCATAGTGCAACCATATTGGCGGCATATTGCAAAACCATTCGTCTTCATGGACGACAATTATCGGCCCCATCGTGCACATCTTGTGAATGACTTCCTTCAGAATAACGACATCGCTCGACTAGAGTGTCCAGTATGTTCTCCAGATATGAACCTTATCGAACATACTTAAATAGATTGAAAAGGATTGTTTATGGAGGACGTGACCCTCTGAGGGATCTATGACGAATCTCCGTTGAGCAGTGGGGCAATCTGGATCAACAGTGCCTTGATGAACTTGTGGACAGTATTCCACGAGTAATACAGGCATGCATCAAGGCAAGAGGACGTGCTACTGGGTACTAGAGGTACCGATGTGTAAAGCCATCTGGACCACCACCTCTGAAGGTCACGCTTTATGGTGGTACAACATGCGATGTGTGGTCTTAATGAACAAAAAAAATGGCGGAAATGATGTTTATGTTGATATCTATTCCAGTTTTCTGTACTGGTTCCTAAACTCTCGGAACCGAGTGATGGAAACCTTTTTTATGTGTGTATAAAAAAAAGTAACGTTTTAAATGACAAAGTAGAAAAGCATGTTTAAACACTGAGACCTTATGACATGAAGTGGTTTATTTTGGAGTTCTGCTCGGAAATTGGAAGTGTGAGCATCATACGCGGTATTGGCTGATAGTTGCATTTTTTTCCTTTTACGTGGTTGCGTAGAAGCAAATTTACAACCGGCTGAGAACTCATCACAGTATGATGCCGTTAGATCTCATTATTTTAAACAGACTCTCTCAAGAGACAATGGGCAATACTGTTACGCTCCCATTCACTGTTAGAACACCATCCACTTGTCCGAGCTTGAGTGACCCCAGCACAGCTTTGTCAATTGCTGTTTCAGTCTTCAATAATCTTTTTCTGTAAGTGTCTCGTATTCCAAGATCACGGGTACATGTAAGGTGATTGGTTGTTTCTCCACGATTTTTCTGAAGAGCGATTCTGTTCTCAGCCCACAGCCCTGACTTCAGTTCTTCGAGCAATATAACCTTCTATGCACTAGACCAAATCTGCCGTCGGCGTGTTGTGCTGCGACAGGTAGAGTTAATTATGTGTAAGATATTACCAAATAATAGCGTTCTTTTTCCTTGGTGGTACTGGGAATTTCTAAAATCTTTGTTATACTCCGCAGTACTGCCACATTTGTGACTTTACCTTTCCACTGTGTCCTTCATATTCTTCGACACGTCCACAATTCAAATGCTACCAATCTCTTACCTAATACTGTGGTAAGTCTCCAAGAAGTGTGATACTGAACACGTTGTCATCGAAGTAGTGGAGTGCCTAGTGTAATACTTATGTCACAGCCAACTGTCTTCAATTTCGTGTAAGAATTTCTGGACTGTTAATTTCTTCATAGAATTTCTTTAGCCAAGTTCCAGTTATCATTGCTATGATACCCTAAGCACTTACAAGACGAAACCCTCCCGATCTTTTCACTGCCGAATGTGAGAGAGTCCTGCATATCATCTCAGTTTCTGCTGACAGTTATTCTATTCATTTAAACCTACCTCCACGCTCTTCGACAACAGTAGTAGAGAATGCCGACTCCTTTCACGATCGACACTGCTTCTGACTCCTCCTTCTTGAATGCAGATCGTGATAATGTCTTTACATGTCCTGTCGACTTACTGATAACACAAGGAGACGGCGGTTATCATCAAGTAATAAAGACTGATAGGAAAGTTGTGACAAAAACAAGCTGTACAGGCTCAAATTAGATACCTGCGCAAATAACATTTAGTCCTCAGCAGAGCACATTTGAATGTCAGTGTAATTAGTCTAACCATTTACTGTATTGATCTACACTTCTGAAGCCTTAATTTCAGCAAATGCGTACCAGAGAATACCCCGGAAACACCCAGCAACCTATAAACAACATAAGAATAATCTTTGTCACGATAACGAAGTAGGCCTCTATTTTATTGACATAGAGTGGAAGTCTGGAAATGAGATATTTCCCCAACAGACCCTTCGTAAAACTCATATTTGTCTTCATTCCAAAATATGGAACATATATTCTGTATTCTGATTGGTGGAAATAGAACTAGGATATTTCGTAACTTTAAAATATCAACAAACTTGTCGAATATGACTTTTCTTAGGTGAATATTTCGAAGCACGAACTCTAGCTCAAAGACGACAAGGCAAGGACTTTGCGCATTGGAGTAGAAAATAAGAAATTGCAGAAACTATTCTTTCCTGTATGAAATTAGATAAATTGCACAATGAGCAAATGGCTCTGAGCTCTATGGGACTTAAATTCTTTGGTCATCAGTCTCCTAGAACTTAGAACTACTTAAACCTAACTAACCTAGAACATCACAATGAGCACTTCCACAAACACGCGTTATCAAAATCGTCTCTGAAATCCTTCCCGTGTCACTGTCAACATATAGGCAGAGATGTGCCTTATCTTTTTATTTGGTACAGCAGTGTCATCTCTCTTCGATTTCCTCAGAAGTAACTAATGACTAACATTAGCTACACAAGATATTCAAGATCCATCCACGTCTCTTGTGTATACGTCCAGCTCTAATCCGTGTGAAACAAAATCATCTCGACTCAAACAATACTTTCCTGACTGCAACGCAAGTGTTTTCTGATAAACTGTACAACAGTGAATCTCATTATCCGATTTAAACAAGCCATAGTTATTCTGCTAAAATTGACATATTGTCAACTGGAAGGAAGTAACCTTTAAAAATTTTGTCTAATTATTTGTAACACCATAATTGCTAAAAATATTGATATTACCAGTTTCGGCAAGTACTTCACATTTTCAAATGTGGTAAACTTAATAAATGATTCATACATATGTATAACAGATATAATCAGGCGCTTCGAACATCATGAACCGAATAAAATATTGCAGTGCATATACGTCTTATCAACACATGATATAAAGAATGAAATTAGAATATTACCCACTGCTATTACACTGAAGAGCCAAAAACTTTTACTCCTCCCTAATATGGTGCAGGGCTCCCACAAGCTCGCAGAAGTGCTGCAATACGGCATGACATGGACTCGGGTGATGTCAGAAGTGGTGCTGGAGGGAACTGACAACGTGAACCCTGCAGGGCTGTACATAAATCCGCAAGAGTACCAGTGGGTGGATATCTCTTCTTAAGAGCACATAGCAAGGTATCCAAGATGTATTCAGTAATGTTCATGTCTGGGGAGTTTGCTGGCCAGCGGAAGTGCTTAAACTCAGCGGAGTCTTCCTGGAGCCACTCTGTAGCATTTCTGGACGTTTGGCTTGTCACATTGTCCTGCTGGAATTGCCCAAATCTGTCGGAATATACAATAGACTCGAATGGATTCAGGTGATCAGAGAAGATGCTAACGTACGTGTCACCTGTAAGAATCGTATCTAGACGTATCAGGGGCCCAATATCACTACAACTGCACACGCCCCACACCATTATAGAGCCTCCAATAGCTCGAACATTCCCCTGCTGACATGCAGAGTGCATGGATTAATGAGGTTGCCTTCGTATCCTCCAAACGTCCATCCACTCGATACGTTTTGAAACGACACTCGTCCGACCATGCAACATGTTTCCAGTGTTCAACAGTCCAATGTAGGTTCTGACGGGCGCAGGGGACACGTAAGGCCTTGTGTCGTGCAGTCATCAAGGGTACACGAGTGGGCCTTCAGCTCCGAAAGCCCATATCGATGATGTTTCGTTGAATGGATCACACGCTGAAACTTGTCGATGACCCATTGTTGAAATCCGCAGTGATTTGTGGAAGAGTAGCACTTCTGTCACGTTTGACAATTGTCTTCAGTCGTCGTAGGTCTAGTTCTTGCAGGATCTTTCTCCAGCTGCATCTATGTCGGAGGACTGATGTCTTACCGTATTCCTGATATTCAAAGTACACTGGTGAAATGGTCGTTCGGGAAAATCCCCACTTCATCGCTACCTCGGAGACGCTGTGTCCCATCGCTCGTGCGCTGACTGTAACACCACGTTGAACCCCACTTAAATCTTGATAACCTGCTATTTTAGCAGCAGTAACCGATCTAATAACTGCGCCAGACACTTGTTGTCTTACATATGCGTTGCCGAACGTTGCGCCGTATTCTACCTGTTCACATATCTCTGTGTTTGGATACCCATGACTATACCAGTTTCTTTAGTTCTTCAGCATATGTGGGTATTATGGGAGATGGTGGTACGTGTAAATGGGGGGGGGGGGGGAGAGGATGTAAAAGGTGTAGGTTGGGAAAAAGTGGGGCAGATGACACAGTACTCTTAATCATTGAATACTGGTATTTGAAAGGCATAGTACAAGTAAATATAGTTGATATCGTAAAATTTATATGCCCAGTTTAACATTAAGAAATTAATATAATAATCTATTGTAATAAAATACAAGTGCTCGTATTAAAAAACATATATACCTGTATACTTAATAGAAAAACATATAAAACCCAGTAACACCACAACACTGATAAAAACAAGAACCCACATGCAAATTCAGCAGTATATCTAATCAAGTGTAGTAATTGTGAAGAATTAAGAAAAGGACGAAAAAGACGGGATGCTGAAACTAGATTTAAAGAACACCATAGTAATAATATAACTTGGTCGAATACTAACACTGTGTTGAATGAACAGAAGTAAATCTTACAAAATTTACATAAGAAAGATGGGGTTGTACGCCAGATTAAAATTCTTGTGATATGACTATTGTGAGTGAGCTCCTCCTCTCCCCCCCCACTCCCTCTTTCACACAAACATGATGTAGGATACCGTAAACGTGCTAAACGATGAGAATCATTTCTCCTGCAGTCCCTTTCGCTTCTTTTGACCATCCTATCCTCCAGCGAAATGCCCTAAGACGGACTCGGAGGGAATTGTTAATTGCAGCAGTGCAGCGACTATGTTAGACGAGGCGGCGTGCCGAGCCTGCAGTAAACTACTGAGGTGAGAACATGGAAGTAATGCTGCACCGGCAATATATTGTATTGTAATACAAAAGAACACCAAGAGGCACTGATAACCTAATGTCAACCTATTTCTTGTAATTTCATATTAACAGTTTTTTTGCCAATAACTGCATACTTTCGTATCATTGTGATAATATTTAGAGCAGCTTTTTAGTAATCACTCTCTCTTTATACATTTTTTTCTTTGACATATCTTTTATAAAAACACTTGAATGAGGCTCCTTTGATCTTTTGCTGTCTATAGACATATACGTATTTTAACATGAGAGGTGACACCTGACACTTGACACCTGAGCAGAGCTGACTACATTGCAAACGTATTTGTCTGACACCTCCTGAAATCTTGATGACCCTCATTCTGATTACTTCCTTTTTCCTACCTTTCATGATCGCACAAACAGCGCTGTCTCGTCCCTGGCTCACAGCTTCCTGTACTTGGACAATATTCCACAGAGTTAAATACGCCTATTACAGCACATGACAAAAGACAAGTACTCCACCAAAAAGTCAACAACTCCCTCAGTCACCACGGTATTACCCATCGACAACTTAAACAACACCTCCACTCCTTTCTAGTCACCATTATCCGCTCCACAGGTTACTTTCCCCGACTATAGAAAACCTGAAAGATCCCAGCTTTTCTCAAACCTCCGGTTAATACCTCCTCCTACCGGCACTTCTGCCTTTCCTCAGTGTTTAACTAATTCTTCGAATCCATCACTCCAGACGCATCCACTCCTTGATGTTAACCAGTGTGGATTTCATTCCAGTTTCTCTTACAACGACTAGCGACTGCACTCGTCACCTATCCCACAAGTGTACTATTTTTGTCTCTTTCGAACTAAAGTGAGCCTATGACCATATATGGCATCCAGGTCTCCCTTTCAAATTGCAGATATATCCACTTTCCTCCTACCTACCGCTTATCTTCTGTATCTATTAACGACGCCAGTCCACACACCTTCCATCCCGTTGCAGGAGCGCTCCAAGGCTCCATCCTCTCTTATCCCCTTTACTGACTCTGCATTGCTGGTATGCCCAAATCACCACCACCAGTTCATCTCTCTCAGTGCGCTGGTGATACCGCTTTACTCGCCCTGTACCCTACATTTTGGAATTCGCAAAGATATCTTCCAACCCACTTCCATTAGTTTATCCTTCAGTACGTTGATGAAACTATTTTTCTCGCCCTGTACCCTACATTCCGCAATTCTCAACAATATCCCTAAACCCACTTCCATTAGTTTATCCTATTGTGTACCAAGTGGCCCCATAAGATTGGGCCCTCCGAAACCAAGACAATATCTACAGGACAAACCACTTGCTTCTTCCGCGTTGATGACTTTACCCTAACGTTTACGATCATGATAATTGATGTGTAAGTCTCACCTGCTAACCATCTAACAAGATGCCCACAATAGACTAAAGCTATGAAAACCACATACAGGATTACACCCTTCCATTAGTCTCCACATCTACAGAGCCCTAATACGACCCATCATCTGCTACGCAAATCAGATTTCTGTGAGTCCCTCCAACTCCTCGATCCTCATGCACTCCATCTCACATTCTGCATCTTTTTATCTTCACCCACGTGGATCCTCTATCACCAATCGAATTCCCACCACACCTCACCCACAACAAACATCTCCTGCACTACCCACCAAAAAGAT
The DNA here is from genome assembly GCF_023864275.1 of Schistocerca cancellata. NCBI lineage: Eukaryota > Metazoa > Arthropoda > Insecta > Orthoptera > Acrididae > Schistocerca > Schistocerca cancellata. The sequence continues at coordinate 224,849,606 of NC_064628.1, forward strand.
TCCAATAATCCCATTCCCGCCCCTCTGATCACCAACCCTGGTACGTTACCACACCTTTACAAAAACATCCCACTGTCCGTACTGCAACATACTCCATCTCTTTTCCCAGCACAAATGCAACCAACTCCAATTGCCCTGACATTTATCCAACTTCAACCCTTCCCAAACCATCCCACTTCATATCAAGGCACCCCTCTCCCTTTCCCTCTCCATTCATCAACATCCCTTTCCTTCTGTTACCACTACACTACCCACACAGCAGATTCCTCCTTACCCTGTGTCTTTCCCACCTTCTGTGTTCCCAGTATCCATAGCAACACCTACCTTAATCTCCATTGGATTACTACCTGACCCATCTCCACAGGGTTACTACCAAACAGTACCCCATATTTTCTACCCACACTACCCAACCTTGTGGAACATATTCTCTCCTTCCGCAATATAATATATATATATATATATATATATATATATATATATATATATATATATATATATATATAACAAAGTTGAGACGAAAACATTATAATTCTTTTGTTTTGTAAATTAAAACTCAAAAACAGACGGCTAAAAACTAAAATACATCGATTTTTAATTTGCCAAATAAAAGACTTGTAATGTTTTTCTTCTCAACTTTGTTATATGTTTCAAAAGAAAAAAGAAACTGGGCTGAGGGGCGCAAAATATTGTACTGCTGACAGCTCGTCCCACCTACCCAAAAGGGATGAGGAAGAGGAAATAACAATAAATATATTAAAGTGAGAACTCCTATTTTATTACAACTAATTTCTGTCCGAACAGGGTTAGGTGGCCGAAGAGTACCGACTGAACGTCTTCTCAGCCTCAGCTCATAGGCATCACTGCATGTGGTGTGAAGGGACAGGTAGTTGAGAGATCGCATGCCACTCTCTAACTTTAACAATACTGTCAGTCAGATTGCTTTTATATTGTAGTTCATGATCTTGGCGTTCCGCACTACTTCATCTGGTATTTGGCGTTTATGACTTTTTTCATGAGGAAATTGTGGGCATAATCTTAATATAACTGCGTGTGTAGCCTGTAGGGAACTTGTACCTAAGGAGCCGTAGTGGAGGCAATGGAGAACGGGGAGAAAGACGGACTGGGGGCCATAAATGCTGTGTCTAGCGACCTGGCAGTGCAAGTGATTCTGGAAATCAGCGCTGTATATATTGTACCTGGAGATCTACTTCGGACTGTGGCACTCCCTCCTCCCACTTAGGAGCAGAAAGACGCCAGTTCGCCAAAAATTTTATCTGGGCCAGGTGACAGACTGGGCAGAAAGCGGGTGGAGTAGCCCGTCTAAGAGAAAACTACTGTAATCTGAGCTTTTGTGCAAACGGTGGGACGGTCATAAAACTCTAATGATTCTCATGTTAGAAGCTGGGATAATACTGACAGAGCAGCTGGTGCACGTATTTAGTGGAGGCAAGACTCTAACTCCCCTGATGCCAGGAAGTTATCAGGTTCTTGTCGCTATTTCCCGGCACGACTATCTGGGAAGCTTAATGGTCGCCCTCAAAAGATTAGATGTCTCCATAAATTAGAGACTGTGGTCCCGTCTAGCTAGACTTTTGTTCCGAAACATGGCCATGTTTACCGTGGCAACAACCCATCTCTAGTCTAAAATCTCCGTTTTTCAGACAAGAGAGATTTTGAGTAACTGATTGGCTCCTCTCAGGAAATGCAAAGCAGAGGCTTGCTCCCCCAGCGTGGGAACCCCGGTACTGTGTCTGGATTGCCTCCAAGGCTAACAGAACAGTTAAGAGGGGAGATTCAATGAATAGAAGACAGTTCGATTGATTTGTACAGCGTGGAGGCGGTTTTTTTCTTCGGCTACCTTACCGAGGCTCGGTGGAAAATGATTATGATTCTTCGCCTTCTTCTTCTTCTGGTCCTCCCCTGGTGGAGAGCTTCAGGTCTTTTCCTAGTGGATGAGACCGGTGGTCTGCAACTTGTGGTGGAATAATAGCTAGTGGCAGTGGTCAGCTCTATCGGCAGTGGAACTGCACAACATCAACATGGGGTTGAACTTATTCATCCTGACTCTGCCGTCTGACGTTTGACAATTCCAGCAATCACTGTTATGCCTGTGAATCAAATTGATATGTGCAGTCCAGCAAACAGGTGCACCTCACACTGATATCTATCGGGTTTCAGGGCTCTGAGAGGGAAGTTTCCCGCGTTCCAATAATCAGAACGTCGGTCAGTGTAGTTCGCAAATTTTCGTGCACCCGTCAGAACATTACAGCTGCGGCTAAGCGCCGCTACTCGCCCACAGCATGCCGTTTTCTGCTGCCATCTGAATCAAGGTGAAAGGTAAAGCATTGCTACTCTGGAGTTGGATTGTTGAATGATATTCACTGCTCCCTGTTCTCCAGTGAACCATAGTTTGTGGTGTACTTGGTTGCAGTTGATTACATTTGAATGGAATTGGGCCTCACAGTGGATTCAAGTCAGACTGAGTTATAAAAGGAATTAATTCAAGGGAGAATTTGTACAGTTTCCACTCCAATGATTGCTTTGTCACTCAAGCACGATCTTTTTATCTGATTTGCGTTTGTCATTTCCTTTGTAAGATTTATCAGGTGATTGTAGTTATAAAAGGATGAATAAGTACTTGTCATTGTCTTTATATGCTTAAATACGCCACTGTCCGCATTTGTGCTCCCACAATTGTTGGACATTTGATTTTTTTATGATAATACATGTGCGACACCAGCATTTCAAGGTTAAATCTTATTAAATTAGTTAATCTGATTATTAATTTGACTTCTGAAAGTGTCTGAAGACATACGCAACGAAAATTCCATGCGTAAATTCACTAATTTCATAAATAAAAAATTAAGTATTTAGCTTACGATTTGAATGTTACTTAAAAGATAATAATTTTCTTTATGTTAAGACAATAACATTTAGCGTCACGCAGAGATATATTTAGGATCAAAGCAAGCGACGGCTTGCATAGTCATCACATCGTTCAATTGGCCGTTGTGAGTTTAGGAGACCAGTTTACTGCAACAAACTTTTCTATAAATTTTTATAATAGTTTTGGTGTAAAATAATCCATATTTTTATAAAACTTCCTGGCAGATTAAAACTGTGTGCCCGACCGAGACTCGAACTCGGGACATTTGCCTTTGGCGGGCAAGTGCACTACCATCTGAGCTATCGAAGCACGACTCACGGCCGGTACTCACATCTTTAGTTCTGCCAGTATCTCGTCTCCTACATTCCAAACTTTACAGAAGCTCTCCTGCGAGCCTTGCGGAACTAGTACTCCCGAAAGAAAGGATACTCGGAGTGTGCGCTGATATGAAACTACCTGGCAAATTAAAACTATGTGTCCGACCGAGACTCAAACATGGGACCTTTGCCTTTCGCGGGCAAGTGCTCTGCCATCTGAACTACCGAGGCACGACTCAAGGGCGCTACTCACAGCTTTACTTCTGCTAGTATATCGTCTCCTACCTTCCAAACCTTACTGAACTCTCCTGCGAACCTTGCAGAAGTAGCACTCCTGAAAGAAAGGATACTGCGGAGACATGGCTTAGCCACAGCCTGGGGGATGTTTCCAGAATGAGATTTTCACTCTGCAGCGGAGTGTGCGCTGATATGAAACTTCCTGGCAGATTAAAACTGTGTGCCCGACCGAGTTTCATATCAGCGCACACTCCGCTGGAGAGTGAAAATCTCATTCTGGAAACATCTCCCAGGCTGTGGCTAAGCCATGTCTCCGCAGTATCCTTTCTTTCAGGAGTGCTAGTTCTGCAAGGTTCGCAGGAGAGCTTCTGTAAAGTTTGTAAGGTAGGAGACGAGATACTGGCAGAAGTAAAGCTGTGAGTACAAGGCGTCAGTCATGCTTCGGTACCTCAGATGGTAGAGCACTTGCCCGCGACGGGCAAAGGTCCCGAGTTCGAGTCTCGGTCGGGCACACAGTTTTAATCTGCCAGGAAGTTTCATATCAGCGCGCACTCTGCTGCAGAGTGAAAATCTGATTCTGGCATTCTTTCATAATTTTGGATGTGATAATCGCTGACACGTGAAAATGTTTCTAATTTCTCGTTTAAGTTTTACGTTTGGTAACTTCAAGTACCTTCGCCCTTGCCTAATCTTTTAAAATATTAATGTCAAATGATTCTGAGTAGGCTGTCGTACGCCCCCTCCCCGCCCCCCCCTCTTATATGTTACTTCCTACGTGTCCCCTTTTACCACTCCCACCATCTTCCCGTACCTATCTCTCCCAGAATCTCTTGGGGCCATATTTTAATCTCAGACTTATTCATCATATTATGATATGATATACATTCATTCCAGTATTTTTGTTGGCTTCATGATACTCGAAGCACCTTCAAATGTCTGTTGTACACCTATACGAAACATTTTAAGGGTTTTTTCACATCCGAATGTGGCAACTACTTTCGAAATCGAAGATTAATTCTCTTACACATTTTTAAGAGAATGTCATTCGATAAATCTTTATATAAGCTAAAGAGATCTTAGCCCAACCAAAGTACTCTGAAACTGTTGCGCAGCAAATCTGCAGTATTCAGAATGCGTGGATTTTCCTCTACCAATCACGCAGCACGGGATACATTCTTTCTGGATCCCCACCGCCCCCATGCAGTAAGCAACGGACAGGCAATGTTATGCGGGCAGGTAGCTGCATCTTGTTAGTGACATTCAGTATCCTGTTGCAGCCATAAAGTGGAACCTATATCGGCCAAATAATTACGAACTTCAAAAGCTACAAATTCACGGGCAGTGACAGTTTGATATTGTTGTAGAAGATTTTGACGTGGATATCAAATGCAAAAAAGAAAAGAGGGCGTTCTAAGAAATAAGGCCAGACGAAAAGATTAATATTCTGCAGTGGAATATAAGGCCAACAATCGCACCTAAGGAAGCCTGAAGTGATCGGTCTTCCACAAAGAGATGTTTGAACGCAGGCTTAAGGTAAACACATTTTCAACTGTCCCCGTTGACGTATATCAGCGCCTGTATGCAGCTAAGGGTATTCATTCCACTGTATTGACATTATTGTAATTTCATTCTAACGAGCTGCACGGTCACCGATGGTATCTGTTCTTTCGGACGATACCGAAAGAACAGATACCTTCTTCATATTCATATATTATGGTAAAAGGTTTTCTGCGATGTAAGGCAGCAACGTCATTTCAGAAGGAACGCCAAATAATTCATGTGACCTTCCTTCTGAAGAAGATAGCTTTAGTGGTATTGAAACCTGGTCAATGTTTTTACAGTAAACTTACGCAAGCGGTTGGCTGTATATTTCATATATTGAAAACGTTATTATTTATTAGACGAACACTTCTATTCCTGATAATGGAACAAATGCAAACCTCACTTAAAGGGTAAGGCCGGTTGGTTGGTTCCTTCAGGGGAAGGAAACAAACAGGATGTCATCGGTCCTATCGGATTAGGGAAGGATGCGGGAGGAAGTCGGCAGTGCCCTTTCAAAGGAACCATCCCTATAGGGTAGGATAAGGTAATTCCGAAGATTAGGTAATTTTGCAGCAATTTGTTATGAGCTGGATGCAATGATCCCATTCAGTGTAGTCTTTCCTAGTTTTGTCAATGGACAGCATGGCAATGTATCTGCGCTCTCCCGTGGTCAGAATCGTGCGCTGATTAAACAAGGAATTGTTGTGTGGCGCATTTCACGATGATTTTTTTTTCTTCATCGTTGTGAATCCATTTTAGGTCTGCAATAAGCAAGCAATGTGCATTTTATTTATGCACAATAGGTACTATGACACCTAAAGTGGTATACAAATAATTTATACGAATAATTTTGTTTATTTATTTTTGAAGTATTTGACGATAGCAACCTTCCGAAGTCAATTCTTAGCGTTACCACACTCCTACTGTATCTTGGATTACTCATCTGGACTACTGTCAACGTCGCTTTTACGTCAGTACTACACTTTCTGCAATAGGTTTGTAGCAAATATTGGAAACAAGTATTTCAGAAACATAACTGACGTGAAGCAAAAAAAAAAAAAAAAAAAAAAAAAGGTCATGGACACGATGGTTTTTGCTTCGCACCCTACCATGACAGCTGCCAAAAACAACCGACTAAGAAAGCAGTTTAGTTGCATAAAAATTGCTGTGAACCTTCAAGTTCTAAAGAAGAGGACTGCTACAGCAGGATTAATTAAACGTTATCTTGCAAAGTTTCGTTACCACTACTACAGAATAATCTCACCTATTGCAAAATCACCTTGTGTGTATGTTTCAAGTTTATGTACAATTTTGAACAGTTCCATCACTAAGAAGAGTGTAATACGTTAGTAAAATGCGGCTCAAATATGTAGTTACTTAATAGAATTAACTGCAAAGCTTTTTAAAATTTTGATCTAACGGAGCAATTCGCTTCTTTGAAAATACCCCCAACTTCCTTATCTTACGCTAAACACAAAGAAAAATAAAAAAAATCAAAAACAGAATTTCACACAAGAGAGTACAGCTGCACAGTAAATTTCCCAGGGAAATGAAGGAGCAACTCAACAAGTTTGGCAACTATGATGTGCCTCGTAAACAATACTTAGTACAAAGAAAAAGGTCACTTAGTTATCGTAAAAATCCAAACTTGATACACAGACGATAAAATATATAAAAATATATAAAAAAGTTAATTTTTAAATAATAAAAAAAGGAACACATTGTATTTTATTAGTGGCCGACAGCTAAAAACGAAATATACTTCTCACACAAACAAAAACCGACAACAAGAAATTAGTCATAGATAAACTCGCAAGGTTTGTATATCCCAGCACACTGTAGTGTTATTCAACGAAGCCTTAGATAAAGTAGCAAAGCCCAGAGGTACAAGTATGGCACACCAGAGCGTACCGTCACAAATCAAGCACAGCGCCCTCATCTGACGAAATATCGCAATCCACCTTTGGTTTCAGAGCAAACAGAAGGTCCATGAAAATGACCATCATCTGAAATGTAACCCTCCTAATACCAAATATTTTTTGTTTTACTGAGTACCAACGGCATCTCTAGTGACTCCAGTAGTATCTTCGTTTTATTAAGGATAATTTTAATAACGGTTGAATATAGTTACATTCTTATATTTTTAAAAGTTATATAACTTGATGGTAGTGGCTTGAATGTAAATGAAAGTGCTAAATTATTTCTATGCATTTATTTCAGTAAAAGGTGTAAACGGTTCCACTGAAACTAAATATTTTCGATCAAGTCCCATAGCGACAGTAGTGGCAACTATGAGGCATGCATTTAAGATAAGAAACTGCCGTGAGAGTGTTACACACTCAACATCCAAATTTTGCGCTCTTACCGGTTTATTTTCTATCCACAGATCTTTCACAAAAGAGACAGTCTTCTGTTTTTGAACTTTGTTGTTGATAAACTACTGTGGAAATAGTACTATGTAGTTTTCTACCAATGGGTTTCTTTCCTATGTCATGAGGAATGCCCGTCTTTCGTACTTAGTCCTTTCTGTCCAATCTAGTGTAAGTTGCCGATATATGATAAATGCATTCATCGCTCTAGTGTCAACATGTTGTAGAATGTAACACTGGCCATCTTCAACTCACTTCTTTACGCAGAGCACGCTCTAACCATCTTGTCCATTGTAGCCACTTCTCAATTTGTTTCTTATAATGCAGAATCATGTAGGCTTAGATTATTTATGATCTTCCACTTCCTTCCTTGGCTGCATTGTACTGAACAAAGTTATAAATTTTTGAGGACAAATCTTAATAACTGATGTATGCCCTTGGAACCGAAACATGGATAAATATTTAACTCGATCTTTGAACTGACTGAAAGCTACTACTACTCTTCCTTTATTTCTAACAATTGTTCGTAAAGGTATGAGATCGAGTTTCGGAAGTTATCTTGCCAGACTAAAGCTTGTAAAGAAATCGTTATTTGTTACTTTCGTGGCACCGTCTTCTAAGCCTTTCGTCGTATTTAAAGCATCTCTCTTGCCTCGACCAACTTCAGCGTGATTTATTTTCCTGTCAACCAGTGTAAACCTGCAGATTGAGAACATAAAATCTTGCACAATAACATACAGTTCATAAATTCTACCAAAATTTTCCTGGGTTTCGAATGGATTAACGAAATGGTCACCTATCAAAAAGTTTCACAAGCTGATCATCGAGTGTCACTTTGCAGTGAGGAACATAAGCGTCTTTAAATGTCTTTCCACGCATTTCTAATATTTATCTGGCGGGAGCCACCTTGTCAGGAGCACGGCTGCGACGTCTCGCATTAACATCGCCAAATCGACTGTATTTTGAAATTTGAGTAAAATGATTTCTAGCCATTACCCCACATAAAATAGGTCTACCATTCTCTTTACCCCCAGATGTGTAAGTACCTGCTATAATTAAGAAACCGCTAAAGCACTTCAGTTTAGCAGCATCTATTGGCCATCTACTGCAGCAAATAAGACTTCCCTCTTTGTTAATCTTTTTTAATATTTCAACAATGAAGTTCTTGTTATGAAAAAAATTGGAAAGCTAGGATGGAGTCCACATAGTTTTCTGCGAATTTTTGTTTGGCCTGGTTTTACTCACACTATATTGCATGTTTCCTCTCTTCCACAACTAGTTCGGGACTTGTATTTGTGCCAAACTTCTTTGGTTTTGACCTTCAACAGACAGGTAAAATGGATGTGTCAAGGCACTAGAGACTACCGCAAGTTAGTAGTAACTTGTAATACAATCAATACGGAAGTTACTTAGAGCAGCCTCTTTCATATAATTTATTGATGCAGCCGTTTCCAGGTATTTCTACAAAAAAAAAAAAAAAATAGAAAAGAGCATAACGTGAGGGCCAGATTCCGCATACTTCAAACACAGATTTACATACAAATTTATCATAAACATATTTAAAAGTGCCGTATCTACTTAGGGAATTAAAGTTTTTAACATCTATATTTTATTTCTTTTCAAAGCGCCTGAAGTCCGTACCGCACATACGCCATCTTAGGCCTAGTTTTTTGGGTACACAGGTTTTGTGTTTTAACGTGGATTATGTGCATTACATTACTACATTAATAGGATGCACATATGTTAGTGATCTACATAATTTAAGTGACTTTTGCTATCTCTAGTTTATAGAACATTATTGTTATCGCCTAGATAAATTTTGTAAAAATATTGTAAGCACCCATGTGCGAGAAGTGTAGTGCTGTGGGAAAGATAGTATTGTGGTTCTACGCATCTGTTGTGACAGATGGTTACATTGATGGGGGGTGGGGGGATGTAATGGCATGGTAATTAGGGAAGTAAATAGATCTCTTCCACGGTGTTGCAGTGTTGAAAAGGATGGAAAAATATCCGAACAGGAAGGGAAGATTAGAGCCCTTAAGGCTGAAGTGGATAGTGCTATGGAGCAGCTGAGGAGGTTAAGGGGGAAAAGGGCGAAGACAGGTGGGAAATGGTAGCAAGGAACAGGGCACACAGAAATAGAACAGTACCCGACAGTTTCAACATCGGCACAAACGGCAGATTCGCCTTGCTATCTTAGTTAACTAAGGAAGAGGCTCCGGTAGATGAACTGTAGCCAGGTCTCAATAGACTTTCACCTGGAAACTGACTGTTTGAAAAAAAAGTGGAAAGTGGGAGGAAAGTTCTGTTGTTAGGTAGCAGCCATGGAAGAGGTGTGACATATGTCTGGTCACAAGTTTCTTCAACTCCAGTGCATGTCTTAGACAAGTGACAGAGGATGTAGGATCATTGTGCAAGTGTTTTACAAAGCAGGATCATGTTTTGATGGTGGCTGAGGGGGTGGGGACAGTGCTGATAGGGATCTGGACTACAATATTGAGTGTGGCATGGTGAAAATAGCATCTACAATGAACCACACAAAGGTTGGCTTGGCTCCTACTTTCATGTGGTGTGATCAGCCCCAACGTCAGAAGGGTCTACATGGAGCTAGATCAGCTGATTCAGGTGCTACTTTGTTGTCAGGCATAGGTTTGGTTCTTCATCATGGTACTGGTAGGTGCGACTTTACTGGACGTGGCCTGCATCTCTGTAAGAAAGGGAAGGGTAAATTGGTTGTGATGATAGCAATAGCCTTATGGGGGGCACTGAAGCTCATGAGACTATCTATTTAGTTTAGGCAAAGAGCAGTGTACAATGATTCAAGATTGAATGAAATTAAGTTTAATGAGAAGCTCAGACAAGCAGGTACGATAGATGTTAAAATATCACAATATCCTCATAAAAGTACAGTCTAAAACACTGTTAGCATATTTTAAGGTTCTCATAAAAGCAAAGTGAAAAATAATGTTGGTATATTGCATCAGAATATCATCTGATTATAAAACAATGCAGATGATCTTCTAGTTTGTTTAGAAGATTTAGATACTGAGGGTGGAATATATGTACTATGCCTGACAGAAAATCATATAGTCACAGACATGGCAAAGCCAACTGCAGGTGAAAATAAGCTCTTAGCACATATAAGTAGAGACACTATGGAGAGAGGAGAAGTTGCTATATTTGTTAAACTTTATAATAGTGTGAAAAGTTTGGAAACTAAAAAATGTTCTGAAGAGTGACATGTAGAAGCGTGGCATGTGAGCGTAAATTATATAATGTACTTTTGTAGCTGTGTATAGGTCCCCATTTGGAAATATTCAGCTATTTTTGAAAAAAACTCTGATTATTTGTTTTTATATCTGTCAAATAGAGGGAAGAAAATAATTGCTGATGGGGATTTCAATGAAGATTTTCCGAAAGAGTCCGATAGAAAGCTTTACCTGGAAGTATTACCTGTTTTTTTCAACTTGATATCACTTACTGATTTTCCTACTGTGGTGGTACAGGAAAGCAGCACACTAATCGATGTTTTATAGACCAAAAAAATTTAATCAATAAAACATTTTTCTATCTGTCTGTCTCATCATGGTGCACAGCTAGTTACAGCATATGACAAAGCTCTATACAGTAAAGCAAAACAGTCCTACAAAACAGTGCATTCAATTAGCGATTTAACAACTGCAATGTTGATCGATAGCTTGCAACATTTAGACTAGGATGAGTTGTACAGGAAACCTGATAGTGATTTAAAATTTAACTTATTCCATGACACCTTTGTGAGTATATATGAAAACTGTTGCCCTATGAAAACAGCGAAATATAATTCCAAGAAAGCATCTAAAAAGCCATGGTTTACTAAAGGGATACAAATATGTTATAAACAGAAAACAGAAATATAACTTATAGCTAGAAGGAGTAATCATCCAGAAACAGTGAATCATTATAAAAACTACAGCACTGTATTAAGAAGTATGTGCATTACGTCTGAGATTAGCACCACTGATACTGAAATTGAAACAACTTGGAATGTTGTTAAAAGGGAAACAGGGCAGCTGAGAGCACAGGGAGATTGTATTTCTGTGAACAAGTTTGTTAACAAAAAGTCAGAAGTAGAAAAAACTTTTATTAATCATTTTTCAAACATCGTAGAGAAACTAGCATCCAGCTATTCATTAGAAAATGCAAGGCAATATATGGAAGAGGCAGTGCCTACGCAATTTGATAAATTAGAAATTCAACCCACCTCTTCTGTTGAAAGTAGGGAAATAATAAATTCACTCAAAAGTAAAAGCTCACATGAAATTGATGATATTTCTCACAGAGTATTAAAAGCATGTTCCCAACAGATAGGTAAGATTCTCAGTCACATATATAGTAACTTATTGAAATAGGGCATTCTTCCCAATAGTCTGAAATATGCTAGTGTTAAACTGCTGCGTAAAAGAGGGGACAGGTCTTCTGCTGATAACAATAACCCAATCTCACTTCTGACTGCCTTATCCAAAATTCTTCAAAACGTAATGTATTCAAGAGTAGCATGACATATTTGTTAAAACTAAGTACTAAATAAATGTCGTTTTGCTTTTCAGTAAGTCTTTTCAATAGATAATGCTATATATAGTTTCGCTGATCAAATGTTAAATGTTCTGAATAACTAAACATCACCCACTTGGATATTTTGTGGTCTCCAAATGCTTTTGACTGTGTGAATCCTGAAATTCTTCTAGATAAGCTTATGTATTGTGGTATGAGCGTGACAGTACACAAATGTTTTAATACATATTTAACTGGAAGAATGGACAAGATTGAAATTAACATTACAAGTATTCTGCAATAATCAGCGGTGTTCTCTGACTGGGGAGGTATCCAGAATGGTGTCACACTGTTCAGTCTTGGGTCCCTTATTGTTCTTAATATATATTAATGACTTGACACTCTGTATTCATGAATATGTAAAACTAGTTCTTTTGCTGGTCAGACAAGTATAGCAATCACACGCAACAAACAAGAATCAGCTGAGGAGGTTGTAAATAATGCCTTTCAGAAAATTATTAAGTGGTGCTCTGCAAATAGACTCTCACTAAATTTTGAGGAAACACAGTACATACAATTCCGCACAGTAAATGGCATAACACCATTGACAAATATGGACTTTGAAGAAAAGTCTGTCGCTGAGGCAGAAATTCAATATTTCTATATGTATGCATTGATGAGAAACTGATTTGCAAGAAACACATTGATGATCTGCTGGAACAGTTAGGTTCAGCTACTTATGCTGTTAGGGTTCTTGCAAATTTTGCTGATAAACAAAGTTAGACTGCTATCATAATTTTCATTCACTGCTTTCGTATTGCAATATATTTTTTGGTAATTCATCATTAAGAGAAAAAAAAACGTTGCATAATAGTGTTTAATCAGAATAACAGCTGGAGCCCATCCAAGGTCAGCTTGCAGACATTTCTTTAAGGAACTTGCGATATTGACAGTACCTTTGCAATATATATTTCACTTATGAGATTGGTTATTAATAACCCATCCCACTTTTTAAAAAATTGTAGCGAAGTGCATAGTTACAACACTACAAGAAAGGATGACCTACACTACTCTGGATTAAATCTGACTTTGGCACAGAAAGGGGTGAATTATACTGCCACAAAAACCTTTGTTCATTTGCCAAATAGCATTAAAAGTCTAGCAGATAGCCAATCAACATATGAAAACAAATTAAAAGAACATCTGAATGACAGCTCTGTCTAAAGTAAACTTCATAATCTATGAAACAAGTATTAATGTAATGTAAGTACTCATCTACACAAGTCAGAAGCATGTGTCACTCCCTTTACAGGCTGGACGTTAGCACTGCCAAATGTTCTTCCGTACTTTCGTCTATTCAGGAATATTCTAAAACCTTTATTACTCCATCAAAACATGAGACATGAGCATGTACATCACTGATGTAATACTTTCAGCACTTCCTTTTCGCAAAGGCGACGAGCTACTTTCAATTGGATGCAACAGACACAGAACTAGTCTGCGTAACCATGTACCGAATAACTGACAGCATATGAAGTACTGTTAAAAGTCGCACTTTCCAACAATATTGTGAGGACTGCAACAAAGTAATTATAGCAACAAATATAGATTGTAAGACAACATCGATGTATAAAATCCCAATAGAGAAGTGAGGTCACATGTGATTTCAGTTGAATTCAGTGATTCTATCATGATTTTCTGCAAAACTAAATATAGGAAAAGGAAATTTCTCGTGGCCAATTTTTCAATTCTCATTTGCATCTGAAGCGTCAGCTCGATACGTCGACGGTTAGTCTGATTGTATGAATCATAAACACAGAGCAGTCAGCGGCTGTCTCAGGAGAAACGACATTCACACGTAATTTAACTCAGCTACATTCCTCTCTTATATAATATTATCTATGACGTTGTCCGCCTCCGTATCTGAGTGGTAAGAGTGGTGGAATGCGATGAAAGAGGCCTTCGTTCGATGATAGGCCAGGTTGGAGATTTTCTGTGCTCGGAGACTGGGTGTCGTTTTGCCTTAATTAATATTTCATCCTCACTGACACGCAAGTCACCGAAGGGGCGCTATCTAAACAGACTTGCACGAGGAGGTCGGGCGTTCCACATGTGGTGTTCCTGGCCTAGCCAGACGCATTTTTTTCATTTCATCTTTGGTATTTAAAAAGTCATTTTGTGCTTTACTTTCATCATGACATGACGGGATTTAAGTAGAGAGAGTTCATTATCATGTGTTTTATCATTGTTATGAGTTAAGTGGTCAATGTCAGGTATTTTACATTGAAACTTTATCTCACTATGTTGTCGAATCGGATAACATTTGAAATTTTCCTCAGTGTACAACTTTTGTGACAGTTGTACCACTACGTAATATTATATCACCATATGGCACATTTTACGTGCTGTTGCTGCCTATATACTCTATTAATAGCCTATTTCTTTAGTAAGTAATTCGTTGTTGCTAACGAGATGACAGAAAAGACAAGATTTGATAGGGAAAAAAATAGGATATCTAGTATTAAAATCAGAATTTTAAAGGACTTTGGAAGACTTATACGCAATTCTAGTACTGATCAATATTATAATGAAATTAACTTTATTTTGTAGAATAGAATTCCGTAGTACATTAATTTCAGAATCACATGAAAAATAAAGCACACGGTGTTTTCCTTATACAAAACGCCATAAAAGCCCAGGGTGAAAGACAAATAGTTGTGTAACTGAAAAAATTTGGAAAAAAGGAATCAGAAAACGAATTTCTAATTGTATACATATTGCAGGAAAATCATATATTTGAACATCAGGTGCATGGGTGAAATAAAAATTCTAATGATGCGAGATGTTCAAATCTGAGGTTTCAATGAGTAGGGAACTCTTCATCTTTCACAGTGTAAAATGTTGCTTTGAGACTGATAAGGTCTTTTGAAACCAGATTAAAGGAGACGTCACTCAAGAGACTGAGGAAAAAAAATCTGAAAATAAGCCAAACAGTAACCAAAAGGTGGCTCTAAGCAATACAGGACTTAACATCTGAGGTCATCAGTCCCCTAGACTTACAACTACTTAAACCTAACTAACCCAAGGACATCACACACACCCATGCCCGAGACAGGATTCGAATCTGCGACCGTAGCAGCAGCGCCGTTCAGGACTGGAGCGCCTAGAACTGCTCGGCCACAGCTGTCGCCATATAGTAAGCAGTTTGTTCAGTAATTCATAGTGTTGCAATCGATAGAGTAGTTATTCGACCAAAAAATTATTATGGATTTACAAGCGGGCCAGTCTAATGTGAAATGAAACTATTTTAAATATTGGATGGGAAATTATATGTAACGAGAAATTATGAAGAAGGTTAGAGATAAAGGAGATAAGAAAGTGCAAAACGGGGAAGGTAAAGGACAAACAAGAATGAATAAAAAAGGAGAAAAATAAAGTGGAAAAAAGAAATAGGAGAGAGAATAAAAAATAAATTGGAAAAAGAAGAGCATGAGGCGGGTGAAAAACAGAAGGTAAACGAAAACAGAACAGACGTGTGGAAGTTCAAATGGTTCAAATGGCTCTGAGCACTATGGGACTTAACTTCAGAGGTCATCAGTCCCCTAGAACTTAGAACTACTTAAACCTAACTAACCTAAGGACATCGCACACATCCATGCCCGAGGCAGGATTCGAACCTGTGACCCTAGCGGTCGCGCGGTTCTAGACTGTAGTGCCTAGAACCGCTCGGCCACATCAGCAGGCTGTGTGGAAGTGATACTACTCAGTCAAATCAGGATTCAATCATTGGAGGATTAAATCTTCCCTACTATTTTCCAAAGTTCTTGTAGTGGAATAAAGAGTACAGATGTCATACTTACTGTAACAAACATCCATCTTCTTACAGTCATGTTTGAAGAAGTGGTATGCTACGAGGACCAGGATGGAACAAAAACAGTGGGAAAAGAAGATCGAAGTGCTAGGATTGAAAAGGGCGTAAGATCTGGGTATAGTCACCCGCCCATACTGTTCAATCTATAGATCGAAGAAACAACGACGGAAATAAAAGAATGGTGCAAGTGTGGAACTGAAATTAACGATAAAAGGTTATCAGTGATAGAGTTCGCTGATGATATTGCTGTTGCCAGTGAAAGTGAATAAGAATCATAGGATCTGTTGAATGGAATTAACATTGCAACGGTTATAGAATTTGGACTCAGAGTAGATCGAAGAAAGACGAAAGTAATGACAAGTAGCGAGAACCTTAAAGTCGGAACTGGTGATCACGTACTAGCTGAAGTAAAGAAATTCCGCTGTCTAAGAGGCAAAATAACCCATGACGGACAGAGCATGGAGGACATAAAAAGCAGACTAGCACTGACAAAAGGAGCGCTCCTGGCGAAGAGAAAACTAGTAACATTAAACTTAAGTCTTAGTTTCTGGAGCACAGCATTGTATGTTAGTGAAACATGAGCTGAGGGGAATACTGAACAGAACAGAAACGAAGCAGCTGAAATGTGGTGTTACAGAAGAATGCTGAAAATTAGGTTTACTAATAAGTTAAGGAATGCAGTGGTTCTCTGCAGAATCGGCGAGCGAAGGATACATGGAGAACACTGACAAAAAGAAGGTACAGGATGATGGGGCATGTGCTAAAATATCAGGGAATGACTCCCATGGTACCAGAGGAAGGTGTAGAGGATAAATTTGTAGAAGAAGACACAGTTTGAATGCATCAAGCATATAACTGAGGATGTAGGCTGAAAGTGCGTTACTAAGTTGAAAATGTTGGCACATGAGAGTAATTCGTGGCAAGCAGAAGACTAGTGACTCATTATATCATAAAGTCAGCTATCCGTAATTTGCTTGATAGTCACATTATTGTCCATAAGGAATAGTTAACGATTGACGACGCAATAAGTCTGGAAAACAAGGGCATTGTTTCTACTGTAAGGTGACCTGTATCCCTAATATCAGGTGAGGGAGCGAAAAAAAGTTTGGAAACTATGCTGAAGAATATCTAAAGTGATGATGTAATACTGCCTTCGAGTATCTGCAGATGTGTTGCATGAATGAAAAGTAACTACTAAGGATTTGTAAAAGCCCAGTGCAGACAAAGGTAGTAAGGTTTCATGCAAGCCTCTTCCTACGGCTTAGGGCTTAATAAATACTGCACTATTCTGCGTTATCACCGTGGGTAACAACCACAATAACAAGCTGTAATTCTGTGCTTGAATAATTGAAAAATAATATGAAAATTGTTAGTATCTGGGGCATGGATATGCCGCTACGGAAAGTGGAGTTACAAGTACACAGCATCGTGGATGTTAACTGAGGCTGGAGTTTCACGGAAATGGAAACGCGTGCGCAAGAGTATGAATTAAATATTTTGGTGCTATCTCTTGACTGAGAGAGATCTCGCTAACAACAGGGGGAACGGTTGCATTTTCAGAGCCACCATAATTCGTTGTGTTACCTACGTTTTCATTACACGGAATGATTCTTTTAGGACCATATTAAACAAGAGTAAGCAACTAATGAACAATTACTGTAGCTGCTGCAGCAAGACAGATATGCCAAGTCTTTGCATGAGCACGGATCCATCTATTTTAATCGGGTTATTACGAAAGATTCATGTGAAAGGAAACACAAATTTTCCTGAAACATATTAGAATGTACACTCATTTAATTCTAATAGTCTTTCCGTTAATTAGAAGGTTCCAGCTTCGAAATTTCACGAACGCTTACGTTTCTTCCAATTATCTTTGCAGCTGCACTGAACAATATCTAAAATTCTATTGGTCGAGA
Organism: Schistocerca cancellata; assembly: GCF_023864275.1. NCBI lineage: Eukaryota > Metazoa > Arthropoda > Insecta > Orthoptera > Acrididae > Schistocerca > Schistocerca cancellata. Next base: position 224,867,278 of record NC_064628.1, read on the forward strand.
CTTAATAAATAATATCGTTTATTGATTAACACGTATTCATATGATGTTTATTGTTAATCTCAGTCTCGAATTCATCTTTCCTGTGCTTAGATCTACGAGGCAGTGCCTTTAAGTAAAGGCTCCGAATTTTCATGTGAAAACGTATCATGTTTCCTAAATAAAACAGCCTTTATCAACGTTCTACTACGTTTTTACTTTTCGTGTCTACGTGTTTCTCAACATACTTATCCTGGCGACGAACAAATTTCTCCTCATGCGGTTCTATGCGCTGCATTCCGGAACCGTGTGACTGCTACGGTCGCAGGTTATATCTTGCCTCTGGCATGGATGTGTGTGATGTCCTTAGGTTAGTTCGGTTTAAGTAGTTCTAAGTTATAGGGGACTGATGACCTCAGATGTTAAGTCCCATAGCGTTCAGAGCCATTTGAACCAAATTTCTCCTAATGAGAGACCGGTTTGATGACACCGTAACCGCAGAATGGTTGACTTCGTTGACGGAGACACAACCTTCCCTCTGCTTTCACCGGTTCAACAGTATCAACGAGAAACCCTCGAAGGTGTTCTTTAAGTTTTGGATGCAGATGAAAATTCGGATGGTGCCAAGTCAGGACTGTAAAAAGAATGATATGACTGTGAAACTGAGGAGTCGGACTGTTGCAGATGTAGCGGCGCTCGTGTGTGCTCTGGCACTTTCATGCTGAAGGAGAGGATGTTTCATGTGTGGACGAACTATTCGAATTCCGGATTTCAGTTTTTTGTACCGTTTGCGTTGCACATCGACATGCACAGGATGCAGTTCTGAGCCCTCTAGTAGCCGCAGGTTTGCAACTTGCGTCAATGAAACGACCTAGTAATCTCACTGAGTGATTTTCATGACACGTAAAACCTCAACCGATATTGAGAAAAGAATGAAAAATTCGGACGCATTACTTTTCAGCACTCCATCGTATGTTACCATTAGGCATCATATCGCTATATATTCATTGGACAAATATATTATACTAGAACTGACATGTGATTACATTTTCACGCAATTTGGGAGCATAGATCCTGAGAAATCAGTACCCAGAACAACCACCTCTGGCCGTAATAACGGCATGGTACGCCTGGGCATCGACTCAAACAGAGCTTGGATGGCGTGTACAGGTACAGCTGCCCATTCAGCTTCAACACGCTACCGCAGTTCATCAAGAGTAGTCACTGGCATATTGTGACGAGCCAGTCGCTCGGCCCCCATTGACGAGACGTTTTCAATTGGTGAGAGATCTGGAGAATGTGCTGGCCAGGGCAGCAGTCGAAAATTTTGTGTATCCAGAAAGGTCCATACAGAACCTGCAACTTGCGGTCGTGCAGTATCCTGCTGAAATTTAGGGTTTCGCAGGGATCGAATGAAGGGTAGAGCCACAGGTCGTAACACATCTGAAATGCAACGTCCACTGTTCAAAGTGCCGTCAATGCGAAAAAGAGGTGACCGTGACGTATAACCAATGGCACCCCACACCATCATGCCGGGTGATACATCAGTATGGCGATGACGAATACATGCTTCCAATGTGCGTTCACCGCGATGTCGCCAAACACGGATGCGACCATCATGATTCTGTAAACAGAACCTGGATTCATCCGAAAAAATGACGTTTTGCCATCCGTGCACCCAGGATTCGTCGTTGAGCACACCATCGCAGGCGCTACTCTCTGTGATGCAGCGTCAAGGGTAACCGCAGCCATGGTCTCAGAGCTGATAGTCCATGCTGCTGCAAACGTCGTCGAACTGTTCGTGCAGATAGTTGTTGTCTTGCAATCGTCTCCATCTGTTGACTCAGGGATCGAGACGTGTCTGCACGATCCGTTACAGCCATGCGGATAAGATGCCTGTCATCTCGATTGCAAGTGGTACGAGGTCGTTGGAATCCGGCACGGCGTTCCATATTACCCTCCTGAACCCACCGATTCCATATTCTGCTAAGAGTCATTCGATCTCGACCAACGTGAGCAGCAATGTCGCGATACGATAAACTGCAATCGCGATAGGCTAGAATTTGACCTTTATCAAAGTCGGAAACGTGATGGTGCGCATTTCTCCTCCTTACATGAGGCATCACAACAACGTTTGACCAGGCAACGGCGGTCAACTGCTGCTTGTGTATGAGAAATTGGTTGGAAACTTTCCTCATGTCAGCACGTTGTAGTTGTCGCCACCGGCGCCAACCGTGTGTGAATGCTCTGAAAAGCTAATCATTTGCATATCACAGCATCTTCTTGCTGTCGGTTAAATTTCGCGTCTGTAGCACGTCATCTTCGTGGTGTAGCAATTTTAATGGCCGGTAGTGTAGTTCTTTCGGTTAGGCATACAGTCTCTGCCTGAGTTAGTCTGCTTTGTATGTTTCCCTTACTGCATGCCCTACACTTCATTTTACTTTCAAGGTAGAAAAATTCCTTCACTTCTTCTACTTCATATCCAACGAGTTTGATGGTCTGGTTTTTAGGGTAAGTTTGTCGCTACTCTCGTTTGTTCTATTCCTCATCACTTTCATCTTCCTTCGGTTTACTCTCACTCCTGATTCTGTGCTCCGTAGACTGTTGATGACAAGCCATATGTCTCGCAACAGTTTCTCCTTTCCATTGAGGGAAGGAATATCATCAGCGGCTCTTAGCGTTGACATTCTTTCACTCTGAATTTTAATCCCACTCCGGTATCTATTTTTTATTTCCGCCATTGCTTCTTCGAAGTACAGACTGAGCAGCAAGAGAATGAGACTGCATCTTCTCGTACAGCGTTTTTAATTCGACGCCTTCGTTCTTGGTTTTTCATTCTTATTCTTCCTTCGTGGTTCTTGCACATACGAGTACTGAATATTGCTTGTGTTTCCCTACAGAATATACCTGTTTTTGTAGAACTTTTAACATTGACACAGTTTTACATTTGAGCTCATAGGTTGTTTGTGTGATAATTCTCATGTTATGTTACCCTTAGTAACATAGGAATAGTGTGGATGATATTAATCCTAAAGTCTGAAGTTACGACTTCAGTTTCATAGACTTTACACTCAAACATGGATAGTCGATTGGTGGCCATTTTCCCCAGTTATTTCAGAAATTCGGAAGCAATTTATCTACGCCTTCTGCTTTATTTGACTGCAATTCTTTCGAAGATCTGTCAAACTTAATAATTTTGGGTTCCCTGTAGCTTCCAAATGGACTTCCGTTCCTATTCTATTACATCAGCCAACAGTTCCTCTACATCGCAGAGCTCTTTAGTATATTCTTTTTACCCATCCGTTCTCGCTACCACATTGAACACCGGAATTCCTCATTAACTTTTGTTGATGGCGCCTATGCTTTTAATTTTAGCGTAGTTACAGACTTTCCCATAAGCTGAATGTCATTCCTACTACCATTTATTTCCGACTGCTCCATATTTTTCCTCTAGCTGTTTCGCCCTAAATTCCGTACACTTCCTGTTTATTTTTAGCTGTTTATTTTTAGCATTTTTAGCGTTCTTGTACATCTTTCGTCATATTTATTCTGCTGCCCAAAGATTATTCACAGTTGCCTTCCTTGAAGCTAAGCACTTCAGCTGAAAATATATTTGCGAGCTGTCACTGCATATTCTTTCTATTTTACTATATGATCTTACACAAAAGTACAATGAATTACAACGTTTTACAAATGATAATGCCTTGCCTAACAGTCATCATTACATCCCTCAAATAATTTCCATGAAGCAAGGAGTCATTAATAAAAATAACGATAGTGAAACAGCAGACCAAAGCAGTGTATGCTTCGTATCCACAAGAACATAACGTAAACGAAAAGCACTGTATTTTCTTAGCGTTATATTAATATATTATTTGAAACGCTTGTGGATGTAAATTACAGTAAATATTCTTTGTGGACTATTTATACTCGGTGACCTAATCAATCAACCTACAATCATTACCCATCCATTTTGTTATACTTCGAGTCACCCTTGATCGGTCTGGAAGTCAAACAAGTTATACAGAGAGTGTCCCATAGCTTTGGGATTAAATGATACGCATGATGGAAGATAGAAAAAATGGATGTTACAAAGAATATTCGAAATTGCATAATTACTTTCTTACTGATATTAACTACGTAGAGCGTATAGCAACGAACATAAGGTGCGACATGGCGTTGCGCAGGAAGCCTCCTACCATATAATTTTGGGGACACTTACGCCACTGTTGAATAGGTGGCTAGAGTAACTGATCACCTGTTGTTCATAATACAAGAATTACGGCCACAGCTCATTTTCAAAACATCAACAAGAAAAGTACGGAGTGACATGTGTATCCGTGAGTATCTTTAGTTCTCATACTCACAGTTGATAAATGTCACTCCACACACTGTATGGAGACTTGTATATTCTGATGATTGGCTGTGCCCGAAACTCGTCAATGAATAAGAATTTTCTTTTACAGCAAGTGATCAGTTACTCTAGCGACGTATTCAGCAGTGGTATAAGTGTCCTCAAATTGTGGCAAATACTCAAGTTCTTAGGAACAGTTGAAAGTCATGTCCGTCACTCTCCATACATTCATGCCAAGAGCACACAAAATTATCGCCAATTCCCTTGAATATTCCGGTAGTTTGTTGAAGAATGAGACCAGTTCTATGGATGTGTTAGTTTAAGACATGGTTCCAGTAACATATTTTACAAATCTTTACAATTTGCATTTTTTCATGAAAACTGCAGAGTTACTGTAGTTTGGAGGTTGTCTGCTCGCCACAGCTTCATGAAGCAACTCTCTGGAGGAAGGCTGTGATGTTGAGAGAAACTGGTGGCTGGTGGCATTTTTGCTGATAATGAACGAAAACGAGAAAACAAAGATTTCGCCCTCCCGTGAATGCTGTTGGGTTTTAAACGTGTGCCAGGCCAGAACACAAACCTGAATTCTGGCCTGCTGCGGGAAGCGCTCTTACAGACAGAGCCATTCAGATACTTGGTAGTTTAGTTGCTAGGAACATTACACGTGGTAGGCATTACTCCGAGTGTGAGTCTCGGTCCGGCTGTCCTAAAGAAAGTTACACCAATATAAATTGCTCAGAAAATGTTTCACACCATCTGCAAATCAGCAGACGTATGGGGTCGGACTGAAGAGAAAATAGAATGAAAGAACAAACATCATGGAACTAAAGAAATTGAAATAAAAGCGAATCAATAATCAAAACAAAGGCGTTCTTTTGAGATAAGAGCCACCGCGAAATCAAAATATGCTGCTGAGTAACATTCAGTATGAACTATTCCATCGCTTGCATTGTAAGATGTGTGGATCTATTTGGCAAGCTATCCATAAGGTGATTGAGACATAGTACTGAAGCAGTCAGGATTTCAAACACGACCTTTCAGGTAACATCCAGTGTGGCAGGGGTTCAACTGGTTCCAAGAGTGTTCAGTAGGATTCCGTTCAGAATATAGCGTAGGCAGTACCATTTTCTGCATGGCATCTTCCTGCTGGAAGGTATAATGAGCTGGACTCGGTGTGCTCATCTAGAGACAGTTTTGAAAGACGTATCCATCGCAGAAAAGTTGACCATAGGGCTAGACAATATGTTGGAGAATCAAGTCCCAATATCGCACAGTTGTCGATTACTGCAAGAGGCCTCCGATAGTTGTGTACGATGTCAAACCACATTGGAACTGACCCATCTCGATGCTGAACCATTGGCATTGAGTGCTTTCTTTTACGTTTATCATCAGGCAGCTGACAAGTCCTGCTCTCATTGATGAAGAGAATCTGAAGCCATTTATCCCGTCTCCATAATATATATTCTTTTGCGTTTTTCTTCACACAAAACGGTGCATGCAACTTTGTAGTCACTCGTAAAGGGCGCCTAGAGTACAAATTGGTTGCGTATAAACGATAGCTTACCTTCTACATCGATACAGCCTTACCAGGTATCTCCAAACACGTAGCACACGCATCTGTTGGATTCTCATCGTGGTTCTTGTTACCAAGATATGTAGGAATCGGTCGGCAGTTGAAGTTGTAGGTCACGGGCGACTACTTTGGGCCAGATCTGTGTTTTACATGTCATAACATGGCTTAAAATTTCAGTTCACATCGCAGTGACCTACTCAATTTCGGCGGGCAACTTCCCACACTGGCAGCCCAATTTGCCACGATTTCACATTGTGCGTTCCTTCTAAGTATGAAATAACCCTTCTAGGGATGTCTAGAGACAGGTAGTGTACACTAATCGCATAGCCCCGTTGATCGTCCGGTGATACAGCGCACTTTGCTCAACCGCACAGAGACCGGAGTTGTACCTCACTTTGCGCAAGTAAGCTGCGATTTCCTGTGATCAGAAAAGTTTGTAGGAAAATTTCAGATCTTGGAAACCTCAATCTGTAAAAGTCAAGATGGTGATTCTGTACTAGAGTCGATTCGCTGATTCTAATGCTAATTAACTCGGAAACAGCACAACGAATCGAAATTTTTCTCGACAGTTATTTCTCAGTACAATCCACTCTGCAAAACTCTTGAAACTTTTCAGGCTGTTCCTGACCAACGTCTAAATTATTATAACCAGCTTTTCATTCATGAATTTGACTCTGTTATGAAACAGTGTACATTTCAGTGGCACTTCCTGAGGCAACTCTGCCATCGTCGTAAAATATGTCAAGACCACCACGAAGATGCCGCCATCACCAAAATCCACGCTTGACATCTCGCGATCCACTGTCGTTATCATAGTTACCGCAGCCAACGACCGGCGTCGCTCGGACCATTATCACAAAAGAAGATATGACCATAGTCTTATACCTCGAACTGTTTCGCCATTGTCGTTGCTGCCTGCCTCCTGGATGCTGCAGGTTTACCTTGCCCTATCAATATCTGCGCCAATTAGTATACTATCGAAAAGGAACATCAGCAGTGCAGAATCATCAATGTGAAGTGCATTTGATACGGGCAGTGACGATACAAATATGGCTTCGACAGTCCCTGCGTCCTCCACATTCTAACCACTCCCAACTAACAAAATGCTACTCGCCCTACCCCTCCGCCCTCCCCACCCCGAGGACACTTCCTACCGATGTAGATGGTGTAAGAAAGGAAGTAGGTGGCCATGTGAACATCCAGCGGTGTCGTTAACTTTGGCAAAGGAGTACAGTGTATGTATTAGTTGATTGTATGAAATCAGCACAGTGTGATGGAGGTGGGGGAGGGGGGGGGGATGAAGGAGGAGACTTTCGTGTTCGGAGTGATCAGACCGTGAGTGCAGTTGGTCGATTTGTTTGTGTGCAGACATGTACTATCCATTACGTCTACAAGGAACGGCGTACTTCTCGCCTCTGTCTGAAACAATCGGTTTCAATCACGACAAGAATTGATGCTGTCATTGAACGGTCAACCAGTCTTAGAGCGAACCCTCGGAAGGAAACTGCATGAAACCGATAACTGGAGGCGTACGACTGGCAAATTGCTTATGAAATTAATCGTCTGCAATGGTGCAATTAAAAGACATTCGATAATAGCTGACTCGAGGCGTGCTGTCTGGATCCAACAAATCACGATTTTGCTTCTTTCTTGGATGACTTAAGGCGTCGAGTGCATAAATCACTCAATAAACAGTTAAACGCACAGTTTTATCGAGGCTGTAGTTTAAGCTGGAGTTGATAATGCAATGAGGTGTTCTTAGTACTATAAACTGCTCTCACTCATTCGTTTCGCCGTGAACATATGTCAACGCGATTAGATAAGATTTCCAATGATCAGTTGTTTGTCTCTCAGCTACACCTTAATGAGTGAGTACTCTGTGGATACTCCCTTCTTTCAATACGCTCGGCTCCCCCCCCCCCCCCCCCTCCATCGAGCATGGGTGTGTGTGTCGTCGTTAGACTACGTTAGTTTACGTTAGATTAAATAGTGTGTAAGCTTAGAGACTGATGACCTCAGCAGTTTGGTCCCATAAGACCTTACCACAAACTTCCAATTTTTTTCTTCTTTCAACACGACAATATCCGTCTGCGTATGGCTTGAAACGTCCCCTGTGGAAAAATTAATGAATTACTGTGCTGATAAACCTCTTAAGCTATTTGATTTTCAAATAACTGAGCAAAACTGAACGTCCTCAGACATTTCTCTCTTTACTTATTCTGATCAACACTAAACTGACACAAAATACTTCTAGCGCAACGCAATCTGACTCTCAACAATCCCTACAAAAGAATGGCCCTGACTAACATTAACCTATACCTTTCACGAAACACTTACCTCAGAAAAATCTTCTTTACTCGAACTATTGCAATACAGCGAGCGCCAATAGTGCCAGCTAAATAAAAGATTCTAACTACTGAAGGCACTAACTACTGATAGGCATACTTAGCAAATGAAAGATTTTAATAGAGAACAAAGAATGTATTTACCTTAATAGTATATATCAATCCATGACATCCAGTGTATTTACTCTTTCTGATACAGCCTACTTACAGGCTACATGCATACGTTACTGTTTTGTACCAACATTCGTGCATTGCACCACATCTCAGCGAGCACGCTACATCACCCGATCTTAATCCCAATGAAAATCACTAGGACTATTTTGACCAGAGTATGAAACACAATAATCAACATCCGCGCAATCTGATAGCCTAACTTGCTTCAGCTGGATATGGATTACCTACAGAATATTGTAGATTGTTTTTCTAGCCAAAATGTGGTAATTATCGTGGCTGGAGAGAGCTTTACACGGTAGCAGCGTGATGTTTCCTAGAGGTGACTAGTTTTCTATTTGGCTCGCTAAGGACCTTTTGGTGTAGAAGCATCATTTGCCAAACTACACAACGCTGTAATGTCGGCTGCACCAGGCCATACATTCAGTGAGCTCACCCCATCCTGAAATTATTGGGGGGATAACTTAGTGGCCAGCCTGGGATCATCCTGCGGACTGCGCATTGCCGTCTGCGATGTTCACACAACCTATTAACTGCCATTTCCAACCATTTTCAGAGTGAAGTGGACCATAATGAACTTTGATGTCTGTATTTATTGTCTCTCAATAAAAGTGTCAATGCCATTCAGTTAGTTCTGTATTACCTACAGTTACGTCCTGTATTACACTGCAGTTCTTTCTATGTGTGGACCAATTATCATAGAGCTATGTTACTTGGTGGTGACACATTATGCTGACGTTACTCCCGTCCTTACGTTTTACACACAACTGCTCTATAAAATACATGTCACCACAGCGAGGTCTACGATATTCTAATATTGTATCTCAGCAAAAATCTTTGGTACATTTCAAGATAATTTAAGCTGTGAGTTAAGCTAATTAGTTGTCTTTGCTGCTAGCGAAATACTGCAATTGAATTCTGCCATCGAAATTAAGTAGGCCGTGTTTTACATCTATGTTTGTCGATCTTACTTGAGCTTACATGTGTTGTCCGATTCAGTCTAGATGTCTTACAAAATATTTAAAATTGGAGAAAAAAAGTGTTTCGTACTGTCATATGTTGAAATCATGAAAATGTTGGAACAACACTCGTTCGTAACTGTCATTGGTTTACCAAGACACAAATTGCTCATATTCATTTCTTGAGATCAATCATTTCCAAAATATGTGTCGGGTAAGTCCGGGAGAGGTGTACCACTTTTTTCTCTTCAGCACAAAATATGAGTTTTACTCAACTTTTTCTGATTTCTGGCAGTCTGTCCGCACAGAGCGTCATATAAACTTAAATATAATACATTATTGATTCACTGAGACTTAAGAGGTATGACAAAATGAAAATTTAGGTGAGTGGTCCATCTGACTGATAGGTGTATTGGTGAGATGGATCAGTGTAATGGGAGAGATGGTCCATATAACAATGATTACACATGAAGATAAGAGTCAAATAAAATTTCATACTTTTGTTTAGAAAATGTTTAACGAATACCGAATTATACTATTATGTATTTCAAAACAATGTCATCAGTTTATTATAAATCTCAATTGAACATTGCCTTTTCGAATGAGTTGATGGTTAAATTCAAACATTAGCCAGTCTTTCTCTCGTCATAGGAATTCACTTACTAGCAAAAGTTGACCATCTTTAACAGGCAAAACACTCAATCCAATCGTCGTGTTTATTAATTTCATAATAGATTTCACTACAGCCAACACAGTCATCCTCATCTCGTTCATTAATCTTCTGCTCATGATGAACACGGTGAGCTATTTGTAGTATTTTTCTTATTTAGCTCCGTCGGTCGGTTTTCCTCTTCGTTTGTATTTCCCTTTGGTGATCTTCTTGTGCCTTATTTCTGTTTCCTTTATTTCCTTGTCATTCATTTTCTATATAGTTTCAGTGTTTTCAACAGAGTTTAGCCCTCTAGACACCGTTGCTACCCTCCTCTTCAATTTCATGGTTTTATCAGAAAAGGAAAAGGTGATTTTCCTCCAAGAGTTTTGTCTGCGTTGGCTTAGGAATAGTCAGTTGGTAATCTTGAAAGTTTTAGGTGTTTGGGAGTGGAGTCTGAAGTTGCGTCAGTGAAATAGTTTCACTTGCGCGAGTAACTCTACTCTTCTGATGATCTTGGGGTTGTAGGTCTTTTGGTGTGCTTTACAGTGAGTCCTTGGTTGGCCTATGTGTGAGATTATACTGTTGCAGTTCTTGGCACAGACATATCTTTCGAGAAATAAGTATAGTCTGAGACTGCAGCCACCTTCAGTGGGACTATCGCACATGCCTTGAGCCTAAATTTGAAAGTGCGCCGTCTCTCTCACATTAAAACAAGTGATCCATCTCTGCCAAATAACGGTGTCCCATCTCTCCCGATTGTCTGGGAGAGACGGTCCACTCCATGTTCTATCTGTAGGCAACAAACTTAGTGGCCATTTTATGTTAGTTTCATGCTGGCATATTTCTCAAGCTCGCAGTAAAGAAAACTGCATCAGTACTGTGCCAAGTAAGCCTTAATACTGAAGTTATGTAACGACACGATAAAACTTTTCGCCTTACCAGAGCAGAGAATGTGAATTTTTCTCCACAACTAAGATGAAAATTACAGAAAAGCCTCTGCACCACGCTTCTTCACAAAATAGCTTTCTTGTAATTAGCGGAAGCTGCTCTCCAGCGTCGCGTTTGTGAAACAAACCATTGGTCTGTCTCACTCGGTGGTCAAACTCTCCCGGAATTATCCCACAAGAGAACCTGTATTACCCACAATTCGTTAATTCTCTTTTATTAAGCTGCTGCTTGTTTAGCACTGGACAGAATTTGTTCTGGTGACTGGACGCGTCCGCAAAAACAGCGCGCGCTATGCTGACAGTAATTTGTTCATATTATTTGCCCCTCCCCGTTAGGCCAATTACCGGCGTGTTTCTTCTTGTTACATGAACGAAATTTAGCAGAAGAAGTTCGTATATTACCAGTGTACATCAAGTTATAGTCGACAAATAAAAACAAAATTAATCTCCCTCTCTGCGGTGCACCACACAGAAAAAGATTTTTTTTTTTTGTTATTTGTAGCTACTATCTTTACATTAATACACAGCTGTTTATCTTTGTGCAGACTCATTAGATTCTGCATGGAGGTGATACTCGATGCTATCAGCCAACTTGATACTATTTTCCATCATCTCGATTATGATTCTCTCTGTTGCTTTTAGGGTCTTATCGACAACATAGTATTTAGCAGTGGTATTATTACTTTCTTCTCTGTTAATGTGTAATATGTTCATCACACTTGTTGTACAGTAAAAATAAAATAAAAGCAAATCTTTAAACATAAAATTACATAGGCGTGCACCGTTTGTAATACTACAACTCTATAAATTACTAATACTTTCCTCTCAATTTTGCTCTTACAATGTGTTCTTCTGTGAAACAAATGATGTAAATAGTTAAAGTAATATTTTTCTTACGAACTGTTGAAACGTTATACTCTTTTTCTGTTGCAAAATGGAATGAATAGCAAATGCAGGCTACCTGTGCATGAAAACTCTGACTTAGTCAGGGCTATACGTCTCTGTCAAAGAGTATAGTGAACTTGCAATCGAATTGCCGTTGGGCGTGCGAGCCTCTGGCTGTACAGTGTAGAAAGGTGTTCAGATGTGAACAGTCGAGTCGAGTCGCATACAGAAAACGGTGGAGAGAGTAGCGACGCTGTGTGTGTGTTGAGACTTGGTAGTAAGGCAGCAGTGCTAAAATGTGTAACGGCGCGGCGAAAGTTTCGTGTGGCCAGGCACAGTCTAACACATTAAACGACGATAGTACAATCACTGCAAAAGGATACCAAGGTCCAGTTTTATTTATTGTGGAGCTGCAAAAATAAGAGCCTGTGCCACACATTGCCAACGAACAGTGTCTTACACGGAGTGTCGACGACTCAACACGAAGTAATATCTAACCTATTATTTGATTCGACTTGTATACAGCTAGTCAGGGTTATAATTAATTATGTGGCACAGCAAAATGGTTCCTCTTATACATAAAATTGAGTACACCAATTTCTACCTCACTCCTTCCTACTGTTTGAAGCCTGTTGCTCAACTGAAGCCTGCCTTCAATTGTCAGAGTTTCTTTAACTATAGTTGCACAATCATAAATGTGTCACATAATTAAAAAGGTTAAATTAATTGGGAAGTTGGGGGCGGCATTCTTATGGTTGTGGCACTGACTGGGCCCGACGAACATTTAATTCATTCTAAATAGCATCGGTAAAAGCGGAATACATTAAACGTCGTTGTCGGCTTTTCATTGAACAAGGTAGTGTTTCCCCTCCGCTCTAACTGTCAGATAATCAGCCCTAAGCAGTAATATTTGTTTCTCTAACGTTTTGTTTCCGACATTGTATTATTTATATAGCCCAGAAGAAGGATTTTTGAAGACACTTCCTCGCTGTCTCGTGGTCTGTTAAATTAAGAGACACACACACTGAAACTCATGTTAACGAAATCTAGACATGAACTTTTGTCGTTTTTTTAAATATGAATTAATCCTTGTCGGTGGTGCTCTCGCGCTGTCAGTACCATAAACAAGAAGAAGAGAATCCCACATTGCAAATTATCCGCATGATTACTAGGTTTATGACAGACTGGTACACTACACTTAACCCGAATATTTAAACAATATCTATGTACCTGAACGCTGACTGACAAGTAAAAGAAAATTATGAAATGTCGGCAAAGTTGCTGGTCTGGCATTGATGTTTATGGTGTATTAGACGCAAAACGTACGAAATTGCATTAACAATGCTCGTTAATTGTCACTAGAAACCTTCTTTTGCAGAAAATAATTTCAGTGTCTTCATAGCCCATCTGGTGTTGAACCTTTCCTTTAAAGATCAAACAGATATTAATATCATTGGCTCTTGTAGTCCAGCAATGCAGCATCTGATCACAGAATCAAGGATTTGTCTAATGCACTGCGATGAAGCTCGGCGTGGATGATGATCCATTATTCTGCCAATGTTGTGCAAGCACGTGTAATTCCGTTTCTTAAAAGTTTATGTAAAACGCAAGTACCATCTTACAGGACTCGAACAGCCCGTCAGTATTCACGCTTCCCTGTAGCTTCCGTAGACAAAATTCGTAGTACATGAAAGAGGACTCCTCAGTTATCGAGGAATTTGCTTAGTGTACCTTGATTAATATAGATAATTACATATTTCCAGAATTTCTACAGTTCAGAACTTTATTATCCTTTAACAATACGAGTAGATTCTCGCGCTGCATCGGATATACCTTGATAAATTACAGCTTCTCGTTCAATGGCGTCAAACATCGTAGCTTAAATAAAACATTGTTATATAATCCTTACCAGTCTGTATTTTGTCTCAAGTAGAACTAATCCGAATACAGCCTGTCAGGTTCATATATCCCATGAAGTAAGCGTCGTTCGTTCCAGACAGTCGTTGCAGTCATTTCTATATCATCGGTGGCTGCGCTAGGCCGCGTAGCAAAACCTCACATAATATACAATGCACACACATATCAAGAAGTTCGTAGATGGATGGTCCCCGTGGTAGACAATGAGTCCTTCACGAAATTGTCTGCCACACCTTACATTAATTATCTTATTAGAAATACATACAATTGCTCATTAAATTATTATCTAAAATCACTCATAGTTTGTTTCGATGGCATCATTTAAGGTTAAATTCCGAATTCGAGAAATTACAATACTTGAAATATCTTGATTCTGGATTTACAATGGGCGTCGGTGATTAGGAATGATCAGCTGATTATGGCTTGGTGGTACGTGACATTGAGCTGCCTTAAAGTATGACCAAAGATGAATTTCAGAAGGGCAGCTGGTTTTAATTCAAATTAGCTGCTAATATGTCAGTGCAATGAACATTTTAACTCTGAGGTTTTTGTTCGGTAGCAGGATCAAAAGTGAATAGCGTAAAACCATCGACCGAAACCCGGCCAACCCCGGTTTACGTAAGTTTAATAATACAAGGGTTCCCACAGAAATTGATTACAATTCTGAGAATTTTAAAACTGATGGTGAACCAGGAGGTACGGAACAAAATTTCCTTAGAGGAGAGCAGAAACAGAAGAATGCTGAAATAGGGGCGACGTACCGGGAAAGGCTGGGAATTGATCTTGGTGGGGTGGATCTGGAATGTAATGGTTGTAGCCTTCCTTCACGATGCCGATAGGCTGTGTTATGTATAAGAAGAAACGTCAGCTCTGGAATTGCCTTGACCCTCACAGCTCCTAAACGCAATGGTTACGGGGATGCTCGCAGCATAATTGCAGACCACTTGTAGTATAACTCCCTAGTGGAATGAAATGTATGGCGCCATTGGCCAGGAGACCCCTTACGGATGAGGTCCGGCCGCGTTGGTGCAGGTTTTATTACATTCGACGCCACATTGGGCAACCTGCGAGCCGGATGGGGATGAAATGCTGGTGAAGACAACACAACAACCAGTCCTTGAGCGGAGAAAATCCCCGACCCAGCGGGGAATCGAACCCGGGCCCCTTAGGACGGCAGTGCGTCACGGTGACCATTCAGCTGTCGAAGCGGACACTTCCTGGTTAGAGCCGTAAAGAAACGGATTATACACTCATATGAGTATTTTATTTAGGTAGGCTGACCTGAATTCATTTGCTTTACGAATGGTAATATTACCGATATGAAAAATTTTCATATAAGAACTGCAAATATGCTCGTAGTATTGGTTTCAACCAAATTCACATACGATCAAGGTAAAGGTCATTTCATCATTATATAACAGAACTAAAATGATCACACTTACGCTTCCCGCGTTAAAGTCACATCGTCACAATTACGTTCATAACGAAGCAACCAGGAAAGGGAGACAACGATGTAGTAGAATCTGCCTTTGTCGTCCTGCATTCCATCCGTTAATTCAATGATCTCTGTGGGTTTGGCGTGTCAGATAAATTAAAATGTTCTAATCATCTCAGTACACATACATTAGTTATTATTAGTTCAAGGTTGTTCCCGGACTATATCTCAAAACAACAGTATCATACTTCTTCCAATTAATCTCTACATACATGGAAAGGAATACCATTCGGAAACCAACTGAATTCTGATCATTATTCATCCTTTCCAGTAATCACACCCACTTTCGACCAGCGAAACGAGTAACGGATTTCAGAACGATGGAAAGAGAGCAAGACCTTGCGGGATTTCAAAAATTATGAATGAAATGAAAGGATGTGGGTGTGGCCCTCAACTACGTACCCTCAGACTCAGAGTTGCTATATTAAAATTTTTGGCTGGTTTCGTTGTCTAGGGGCTTCGATACGTAGTATCCGCATTAAAGGCAAAATACTGCTGTGTCTACAGTATACGATAAGAATACACACATGAATCGATTGGTCGAAGTTCTGATCACTTGGCAGTATGAGAATTTTGAACGTAATATACACGGTAATAAATGAAAGATTGCAATTAAATAAAATCTGGAGTTACTATCTTAACGACTTTAAATTATGAGTGCGATAGTAGAAGCACTTTTGAGAATGCGGTATTTTTCTGCAAAACACTTAGTTGTATCGATGGTCCAGCAATTAAATAAAATATAAGTTCAATAACAAGTAAACAATAGATTCCTAATGCACGTAATTAACTATGGTCAAGAACATAGTTCGCAAGATGTTCACTTCTAAACGCCCACTACGTCCTCACTGTAGAAGCCACGGAAATCTCACAAGTGCACAAGTCGGCACTCAGAATTATTTCTATCTGCCGCGACCACGCACAAACCGCTCCACTCTCCAAGTCCTTCCAGCGACTGTGCGTCCGTCGCGCTGTCGCGTCCAACACCTCTCTTGTCCTGTGTGACTGTCCCTGTGTCCTGTACTGTCCTCACCAGCACTCTTCTCCCCCTTCCATGCAGTCTCCCCATTCAGGAGCGCTGTGAGTGGCTAGAGTGCTCGCGCCATGTCTTCAAGCCAATGCACCACCCAAACACAATGAAACACATACCAAATACTGGATTTACATTTAAATAACTTGAAACTAAATAACTATTCCTAAGGCTGGACCATAAACACGCTCTAATACACATTATTAAATACCTAAACAAATAAAATAAACATATATCGAAGGAATAGTAACGAAAGGTAGGCCAGTAGCCTAGTGTCTCAGTGCTGTCTAAAACACAGTGAATATTTAACCAACTTCTTCATGAATAGTATATATCGGATATAAACAAAGACGTAGTAGAATAAATATATTTATAAGCACTCTGCTTCCGTTTTTGCTGTAAATGTGGAGTACTTATTGCCTGACGCAATCGATAGTAATCGGCTTCTTTGACCTCCAATAACTCCTGTACTATTCAATTTATATGCTTGTAATTCATACCAACTTAGGTTTACACTAATAGTTTTCTAATGACACGTAGATCGAAGAAATCGGATGAACCGTTTAGATTTTGGAAATTCGTTGCTGGGTGTTACTTGTATAATTTATCGTCAGATACTAAAATTTAAACTAATAAACATGTTGGAAATCTGATTACACCATCAGAATAGTCATGAAAATAATAGTAATGGGCATGTTTCTTTTTGAGGCATCATGATTTATCTGGCTACTATTAATTTCTATACGAACTGTGAAATGTCTGCCATTAAGGTTCGACAAAGTCCGCCATCTTTAACACTCCTGGCGTGTTTCGTTCATCTACACAGCGTCACCATGGAATTGCCAGCCACGTGGCCGATGGAGCATGTGCTGGGGCTACCCCTCCTGCAACGGCCGATGTCCGGCACCATGCGGCCGGCTTGCCGAGCCCCGGCTAGCCGGGCGGCCCGTGCGGTGGCCGCGAAGTTTTCAGGGCACCACAGTTCGCCCGTTGCCTCACACAACTCCACTTATTGAAATTCTGGCGCACCAGAATGTTCAGAAGTCCTTCAGGTCATACTAGTACATATAAACAAACTACAAAGAACAGAATGTAATGATTAAAAGGCAAGGCCAGTAGTGTTTACAAAGATCTATGTAGTGGTGTGGTGAAATAACTTAAAATTATGAACTAAACGGCATACTAATTGAATACCTATATTTCAGTTATGCATCATCTATTTTGGGACAAGAAATAAAATTTTTAATGGTACTTTCACTTATGTGCGACTTTGTAAGCACTTCTTGTGGCACTGACTCAGCATTAAGGCTCCTTCTTGCGCTAGTTTTTTCCGTCGCACTACACACGTTCACACGGATTTTAGCACTAAGAATTGATCAACTCACATCAGTTTTTTGACCAAGTGCCTCGCAGAAATTGTGTCTGCCTCTGAATTTCGAGCTCCACTGTTTATCGTGACAAATCTGTTTACAACGAATACCAAAAGTAGAAACCCATCAACACTCCATTTCCCAACACCAACCAGGTTCCTGGCTAAAGATTCCCTCCAGCTGAAAACGATACTGTAGGAACAAAGTCACAAGGCAAAAGACTGAATCACAGTAAGCTGTAATTCCCATAAGTTCTATTTAATTGACTTTAATCAACCTTCTTACCTCCACGCACCAAAACTGCTTGCACATACAATTACAATCATAATACCCTTCAAATTGACCACTAACTTCCTTGCTGCACTTTTATACAAAGCATAACTCAATACATATTTTCCTTAAATCCACTAGATCACTGGCCTCCACGCACCCACAGTGCCTAAACTTCGCCCTTTTGCACACGTACAGTGCCACAACAAACTTACAAATTACTAGTAAATCCCCAAATAGACATATAAATTATCCCTCCAAAATTACTACAACTAATTAAAAATTAGCACAACTTTCATTTCTCCCCTTTTTCTCTTTCTCTACATACTCTTGACTGCATCAATCTATTCCTTAATTCTACATATCGACTTTCTCACTCCAACTCTCAGTAACTATGGTATGAGCAAACTGATTTTCGCTGTTCAAAGTCTTTTAAATTTTACTTGCCGTGTTTAATTCTGAAAGTCAAGCTCTAGGCATTTCCCTACATAATTAAGCAAAGTATTGTATTTGTACAAGAAGTCAGTACCTAAAAGTATCTCCTTTACTAGACCACTCACTACAAAACATTCTATCTCGAATTTACTTTCTTCACATTTAAATTGTAAAGGTATTTGTTGTCTTATTAGTTTACTCATACTATCAACTGTCGTTTTAACCTAAACGCCAGTCACTGGGAAGATTACTAGTTTCCTGTTTTTGATCATGATCATAAAACTTTCTGACATCACTGACACATTACTACGTGAATCCAGAAGTGCATCTACCATATCTTTGCCAACTTTCATTTCAATAATTGGCTGTATATTTACCATTTTCTTTCGTTCTAAATATTTCTCCCTTAATACATCATTTTCTAGGTCTGGTCTCTTCTCTTCAAATTGTAGCGTACACACTTCTTGTCCTATCCATCCCTAAATCTCAGGTTAATTCCAAAATATTTCATTAAATATTTCTTTCGACCCAAATTCATTCCTTCCCTTTTCTAAACCTTTATCAATTTTAAACTTCTCTTGTTTACACATACGCGGCAGTAACGACCATAACTTTCTACTGTACCAACGCCAATGAGTCACACTAAAATCACACTCCTCCTTCATTTACCAATCCGTACAAACTGCATTACACAAACTATCGCCATCCACACTATTTACTTCAGCCCTCACTAAACTCTCTGTTAGTTCTTCCACACTTTTCGCCGATTCACTACCCACAGCATGCACATCTTTATTGTTTTTTCCCTCCAAAATATCGACGTTTGCAGCTTCAACCAAATTACACATCAATTCGCCGTTAAACTCTTTATCTTCCTGAAATAACACAAAGATGCCTACGCCATCATCACCATAAATGCTCATATCACCAACCTTATCTGCTGTTACTCCATTTAACCCACTACACAAATTCACATCAGGAACCTTACTTTCCTCCGTCGATAAATTAAGTTTAGGTGAATCGTACACACCTTTATCCTCCGCCGCTACATTACACAAATTGCTCCTACTTTGTCGTACAATTTTGGGACTTACAGACTTGCTACATTCCACTGTGATCGGACAAAAATCAGCACACACTGCCATTTCTACACACCTTTCATCCAGATTAACCCCGATCCTATTTTACATTTTCACTTTCACACTCTGACAAACGTCTTAGATTCACACAGTCATCAATAAGTCTCGTTTCCCCTTCATTCGTGACCAGAAACGCGTAAATTCCTTCCTCCGAAGTATCAATACCAGTAGCTTTTACATCATTACATACATTACCATTACTCTGTTCCTTTTGTAAGTAGGCTGTTTAGGTTTTTATATTGGTAACGCCAAATAGCGCTCTGTATGAAAATCACTGGCTGTGCTGTGTGCAGTCTGTGGCTAGTTTGCAGTGTTGTCTGCCATTGTAGTCTTGGGCAGCGGCAGCTGGATGTGAACAGCGCGTAGCGTTGCGCAGTTGGAGGTGAGCCGCCAGCAGTGGTGGATGTGGGGTGAGAAATGGCGGAGATCTGAAATTTGTAAGACTGGATGGCATATATATTATGATTATTAAGGTAAATACATTGTTTCTCTATCAAAATCTTTCATTTGCTAACTATGCCTATCAGTAGTTAGTGCCTTCAGTAGTTTGAATCTTTTATTTAGCTGGCAGTAGTGGCGCTCGCTGTATTGCAGTAGTTCGAGTAATGAAGATTTTTGTGAGGTAAGTGATTTGTGAAAGGTATAGGTTAATGTTAGTCAGGGCCATTCTTTTGTAGGGATTTTTGAAAGTCAGATTGCGTTGCGCTAAAAATATTGTGTGTCAGTTAAAGCTCAGTCCTGTACAATTTTTCAAAGGTGACGTTTCATATGTCGACCCTTAGCCTAGGATACCTCACTGGAATCTTCTGATTTTTTCTTGTAGTTTGTGTATTTAGTGTAGCTTTTGTTTATTGCTAGCGCGTAATTATAGAGAGAATTTCTTTGGTAGTTGTGGTTTTTCATTGTTGCACAGTAAAACAGTTGTGGCTTGCGTGTAGATTTGCACCAAGTATTTCGCAGCTGCGCTTGCAATTAACTAGATATTATTTTCAGTTCTATGTTAATGTGTTCTCTTATTTCTGCTCTTCAAATTGTGTTTTTTTTGTGTTGTCGTGTGAAATATTGGGACAATAATGGTGTGTGAAAAACGTAATACTAGGCTCCAAGGTAAACTGAGAAATGACAGTGAAGACGAAAGCAGTGTGTTAGCGCCACCGACTAATGAATTAACTAATGTTCAAAGTAGTAATTTGGTAATTGTTCATAGGGAAATGGAGCGGGCTGCAAACAATGGTGTAGACAGTGAAACAATTAGTGAACAGGGAAGCATTATCGATCGATCGGTCGGCAACAGCTTGCCTCAGGAATCCGAAATGACAGGACACAATCTTGCAAATACTGTAGATTCAGGTTTTGCGTCCTCACGCTTTTCTCAAATACGCCAAGACACATTTTCTGCTATTCAAACTGCGAATATTGCCGGTTCAAATGCGTTGCCGAATAGCACTGAGGAACATGTTTCAGACACCAGTGCACTGTTATTACAGTTAATGCAACAAATGGGACAAAGGCTACAAAAGTTAGACACAACGCTTGAACAAAATCAGAAACAAATGGGACAAAATCTTCAAAAGTTAGACACAATGGAACAAAATCAGAGACAAACACAGCAAAAGCTTCAAAAGTTAGACACAATGGAACAAAATCTTCGGAAGTTAGACACCACACTTGAACAAACACGTGAAGATTTAACTACTGAGTTACATAACATTGAATTGAAATGTCAAAAAGTCTGTAATGACGTAAAAACACAAATTTGTGAGCATTTTGAACCTATTTTTTCGCGGCATGAAAATGCATTACAGAATCACGAAGCAGCCATTAAAGAACTGCAAATCATTGTTCATGAAAATCATGAGACCTTGTGGGCTAAAATTGACTCAGTTGCACCTACCGATTCAGTTACGCAACTTGTAAAAACTCAGGAAAACTTAAAGGACACAGTAGATTCGATTTCAACACAAATGGACACTCTGAAACTTGGTTCAGAAAAACACACTGAGGAAATGTATTCACTATCGGAGAAAGTAGCCGAACTTTCGGATCGGGTCACTAACTTATCTACGAAGGTAGATGATAATCAGATTGACACAAAACCGGTAGTCTTTAATGACACAGAAGAGTGTGAACAAATTAGGAAACTGAAACAAAATCTGAATCAAATTAATACGCAACACCAAAGAGAAATCCGGGAAGTACAAGATCAGCTGACACAGGTAATACAAGAATTACGTATTTCAGAGGACACTCGCGCTCTAATACGGGAAGAGGGACACAGAAATACGGAACAGCCACAAAATAATAACACAGGGCATTTCGGAAATTATGAAAGAAATTGGCAAGGTACACCGAATTTTGAGATGGAACCGCCGAAACGACGTAACAATGACCGACATGCGACTCGCCGACATGATGATTTTGATTATAAGCTGTTCATTACTACACGTAAATTCAAAACGTTTAAGAATTCTGCCAACGACATTCATCCACAAGCGTGGCTCCATCAATTCTCTCATTGTTTTCCTCCCAACTGGTCATTAGAACACAGATTAGAATTTATGTGTGGCTACTTGGAGAATGAACCAGCTGTAAGAATTCGATCGGTCATTCACGATTGCCACAGTGAAGGAGAATTTTACCATGCCTTCCTATCAGCATATTGGTCTCAAGCCACTCAAGACCGAGTAAAACATAGCATCATGATGAAACACTCTGAACAATCTGAATTTTCCAGCCTTGTTACATATTTTGAAGACATGTTGCATAAGAATCAATATCTTTCAAACACATACAGCCCTTCAGAACTCATCCGCATTTGCTTAATGAAATTGCCTGAACATTTAAGAAATATTATTTTGGCAGGGCGGTGCAAAGACGACATTGAAGCTTTTCAGGGACTCTTACAAGAATTAGAAATTGACACAGACTGTCGCGGGATGCGAAAACAGGAAAACAATCACTACAGGTCACATCTGTCACAATTCCGTGACGACAGAAACAATAACTGGACACGACAATTCTATTCTTACAACGTAAATCGTGACCAAAAGAGACACCACCCGTATGACAACCACTGGCAGAGTAATAGTTACAGAGAGAGATCGCATTTCTGTAGTAATGAATATGACAGAGACACTCATAGAAACAGACAATTTGGCAACCAGAACAATTATTATCACGGGAGACAGAATAACTTCAGACGCAACAGTTCAGCACGCAGTTACGATTCCGGGAGAAATTCTCCACCACATGACCGACAAACAGGAAACTATGTAAACTACCGACAAAACGACAGACCTGAATTTCGTCAGAACTCACGAGATTCAAACAGAACAGGGCCCTCTCGGCAAGGCGAATTTGTAGGAGTTAGGCCTCCTAATCCCAGTAACGACGCGCGCCAACAAAGAAACAGACAATGACTCACACCCCAGGCAGCCTCGTGCGCCGGCTGGCTCAGAGAAAAATAACATAGACGCTAACCTTGAGAAATATTCCAGTATTCTTTACCGACGTATACCACATGATAATTGCGTTAAAGTTGAAACTCTGCATACTAGGAAGAGCAAAGAGCTACACCACATTTCACATGTAAAACCATTTATTGGGAGATAATCTGCTTTTTAACTTAGTCTTTGCTATAAAATTTTTCACTTCACGTTACTAGCACTCTTTTTCAATCTTAGAAACTGTTAACATGCAACTACGTTTTAAAGTTAACTATCCAGTCAAGAACCAAGAGAACTTATTTAAACAGAAATTACGAATGCATTGTTATTGTGAACAGATGACACAGTGTTATTTGTACATTCTTGCTTGTTAGTTGCACAATTACGTAATGACTATAAGGCTCACATACTTAGAACATTTACTGGTACTGCTAATGAGATTCTAATGCAACATTTTGGTTTACTTGAAAATACATTCTGGATTTAAAGTACTTTCTGTGAGATACCAGATGAGACAGTGGTTAGTTTATGTGACAGCTACACGATTTTATCATGACGCTACTAATGAGTGACAATTTACTATGTTGCTTTTGCGGTGTATCTGTTTGATATCTGCACAGTTTTTCTGAATTCTTCTGGAAAGTAAAACATGTTTAATAGTAACTTTTGTGGTATAGCTACAATGAGACAGCCTTTTCCGTAGCACAACAATACATTACAGCACAGTAATTTCTTCATCACAACAATAAGCGTAATAACTAAGATATCTATACGCACAGCATTTCACTTTTGTTTTTCATGAGGTAAGTACATTGGCTTCTGCAGAACTTAGCTTTCGGAGGAAAATAACTACGACATTCCCACAGAGATTATCTTACAACAAGATGCACATTTAGCGCTACAGTACACGCATTTGAGTGCTTAATTTTGTACTTAAACCATTTATTTTTCAAGATTTTTGAAATACAAAGAAAGTTTTCTGTGATACATTTCATTCCATTGCTGGAATCTGTAACACCTGAGGGTATAATTACACTAATCTTCAGGGGGGTACACGCCTGCTTTGTGTACCATGTGTTTGGCAAGCACAAGGAGCCCTAGCTAATATGGTATTTGCTTATACAACTTTACACATTGGTACCATATTTCTCTAAAACACAAATTACACAGCTATCTGATCATTTAACTGAGAGAGACAAACTTTTTTATTACGTCACTGGCACATGTTTACGCAATTACACCGTTGGATAACTTCACACTTACGAAATTGTATTTTGTCTGTACTTTGTGAACTGTTCATATTTTTTCAGAACCATTGTGATACTATGAGAGCTTTGAATGATGTATTTGGTATGAGATCATGATTTTAAAGTATGTTTGAGGCAGATGACACTTTTGACATGAGCAGAGAATTTTTTTTAATTATTGGAGGAAGCTACGACGATTGTGAGAGTTGACTGAGGTGTTATGATGTTATTATTACGATGACTATGTGTATTATGCTGTTGCGGTATGTTTATGATCAATAAGCTGATGCTATATGAGGAATTTGAATATGCTATATATTTATTATGATGAAATGTTGAAGTGTCGTCGCAAAATTGACGTGTCGACGAATATATATATATGTGTAATAAGGTAAGGAGTAATTCTGGAAGGTAAGGAGTAATGAATAGTGGTTAGGGACTCTGATTTGTGAATAAGGATGTTGGAAACCAAGAATCGTACTTTAAGAGTTATGAAATGTATGTAAATGCGTGAATGTATTACAATGCCGACGAAAATTTTTTGGACACTGTTATATTCATAAGATTTTGTTTCTACACATTTGCAACGCAAATTCTTGACCTGTGAAATATTTTTATATGAGACTGCCACTGTAGCAGAAACTGCTGTCGTAAATATTTCAGTAAGAAAGGTAAGTGACCTTGACATAATGCGTTTTGGGGGCCCAGCTGAGAGGTAGTCGTCTGACAAAAGAAAGACATTAGGTGGAGAAAAAAAATAGGCCATTATCCACGCTATTGACATTTCCTTGTTGAAAGCATACTGTGGAGCTCGTAATTTATGATATTTACTGAAATGCCTAATGAAACGATGAGAAACATTTCACGGCTATTGTCTTGCTAGTTGAGAAAAATGCCATATGGCTTGCTTTATGTATTTATTTACACATTTTGTTTAATATCAAGTTTCTAGCTGCACTGCAGCATTGGTTAAAATAGAATTTTATAGATGTACTAATATAAATATTTTCTGTCTACAGATCCAGTAAATACTAATTTTGTAATACATTTCCCAAAAATGGGGGAGCACAAAGACATTTCCCTTCACAGGAACTGCATACATAATTTTCTTTTCAACTACTTGGTAATTTTTTTTGGTAGAGTAAGTTTTTGTGATGCATCACTCCAGTTTTAAGATGTGACATAAGTATTAAACATGGCCATTTTTACTGTAATATTTTTTCTGCTTGAGCTTTGTCATGTATAGATATAAGTTTTATATTTTTTATATTTGCTGCTGCTGTTTGCCAGGCATAGTGCTACTAAATTTTAATTTTTCTTGCTCTTCTAAGCTAGTTTTACTACTGATTTATTTTTCTTGTTTGCTGCACAGTGCCTTATCTTAGTTGTAATATTGTTGCTTCACCAATTTCCATTTTTTGTCATTGCTGTTTGTATTAATTGTTTTGTGCTGTTGCATTGCCTTGTCCCATAGTTTATGCATCCGAGCTCAGTTGATTTAAGTTAGCTTAAGAGGGGGTAAACTATATAAGAAACTAACTATGATGAATTGGAAGAAATGCATTGAGAAGCTATAAGAAAATGGTGTGGCCAAAGAAAACAATTTTGAAAGAGGATATGAACAAAAATAGTAGGTAATCAAAATATCCACGGGTATGCTGCCGGTCTATAGTGTCCAACGGGCACAATATTTCGGCGATCAAACATGTCGCCATCATCAGGTGAACTGACGGACTGAGCGCCTGTGAACGTGCCGGCACGGAGATCCGTACGCTATGGCTGCTCAGAGGGAACTGGGTTCGGTCGCGGCGGCGGCCGATTTAAATACCCTCCGCCCGCGGCGCGCTCCCTCCGCCGTCCGCGCCCAGCGCCACGGTCGCGCGGTGGAACAGATTGCGACGGCGTCTGAGATGACGTCGGTGTGATGGCTCTGTCCGCCGTGGTCGTCACAACTATACGTCTGCTCGATTTACTCTTGATTAACCCGATCGCTGGTTCCCAAGCCTTGCTAAGATTATAGCCACAGTCCCGGTTTATGAGGTCGTCAATCTTAGCAAGGCTTGGGAACCAGCGATCGGGTTAATCAAGAGTAAATCGAGCAGACGTATAGTTGTGACGACCACGGCGGACAGAGCCATCACACCGACGTCATCTCAGACGCCGTCGCAATCTGTTCCACCGCGCGACCGTGGCGCTGGGCGCGGACGGCGGAGGGAGCGCGCCGCGGGCGGAGGGTATTTAAATCGGCCGCCGCCGCGACCGAACCCAGTTCCCTCTGAGCAGCCATAGCGTACGGATCTCCGTGCCGGCACGTTCACAGGAGCTCAGTCCGTCAGTTCACCTGATGATGGCGACATGTTTGATCGCCGAAATATTGTGCCCGTTGGACACTATAGACCGGCAGCATACCCGTGGATATTTTGATTATCAAATACGCCGGGAGAAACTCATGAATCACAAAAATAGTAGGGTTTAGGGACAACAGGTTTAGGTAGGATTTTCTTGGAAATAAATGTTGAGGTAAGATAATGGTAAATAAATAATGAGGTAAGAAATGTGTGAGCAGAATACAGAAAGTATGCTTGGATAGAATATTTTGGCTGGAGCAAATATCGAAATAAGACGAAAGATCTATGGAATGAAGTTTTTGGTTGGACTGCAGTACCAAATGTTACACTGAAAACGAACCCTGTCCTTTCCTTTTGTGTTATTCCACTATGTGCTTATGTACCCTTGTTTATTTGTCTTTTTCCTGTCTTTATGTGTTTAGCTGATGAGAGCTATGTTGTAGAATTTTTCTAATACTATTTTATTTACTTTGTAAAGATGTTTCGACATTATTTAACTGTTCTGTTTTGTTGCTCATGTGTGAAGTTGATGTTTCAAAAGTTATTCTGATATTTTATGTATTTACTTATGTCATAATTCCTGAAACACTGATGTATATGTTATTTCTATTCTTTTGTAAAGCCTGTATTACTACAAATGTTATCTGTATTGTTATGTTTTTAATGATGTATTTTGTACCTTTGTAATTGTATTCTCATGTTATAATATTGTAATTGACACCAGTTCACCAAATTAAGTAACTTGTAAGTTCCATTTCACTGCACACGTTTCTGTTGGTCATAGTATATGGACAGTATGTGAGAAGTAGGGACTGTTAGTGTTTGCATGTGTGTTAATAATTCAGCAAGGGACTGGATAACAGCATTGCTGGTTCTAAGAAAAATTCCAAAAACTTTGTGCGTGCACAAGTGGTGGTTTATGGATTTGCTATCTTCTCCGCAAGACTCTTCGATGGTGATTGTGCACCTGCACAGTCGCAACAGATGGCTGCTGGCCGTCTCTACAAGGACTACAGTGGGTCTACACCTTTGCTGTCTCACCAGTACCATTATTTCTACAAGGACTGCAGTGGGTCTGCACCTCTGGTGGCCCACCAATACCGTAATCTCTACCAGGACTACAGTGGTCTGCTCTGTGATGACCTACCTACCAATATTCTTCAAAACTTCGAATGACTCTGCTGTGGGTTTACTCTGTTGTGGCCCATTACCTGTCAGCATGTCAAGAGTCCGCACTGTCTTTCCGTTGGAAGGACAACACTACTTCTTCAAGACTGCATGGAAATCCACTACTTCCGTGTGCATTGTCTTTTACTGCTCAGACTTTGAGAAAAGAAACGGCAGTTTTACTGTTATGAATGATCAGGACTGTCTTTATGGACTGTGAGAAAATTTTAGCTTTTGACCAACATTGATTAATAAGTGTGAGCATTTCATATCTTTGTTACTGTAATTATGAAAATTTTTTTCAAATCTGTATTGCCCAGTGCCCAAAACAATTTGTAAAATTTTTTGTGGGGGAGCATGGGGGCTATGTAAGTAGGCTGTTTAGGTTTTTATATTGGTAACGCCACATAGCGCTCTGTATGAAAATCACTGGCTGTGCTGTGTGCAGTCTGTGGCTAGTTTGCATTGTTGTCTGCCATTGCAGTGATGGGCTGCGGCAGCTGGATGTGAACAGCGCATAGCGTTGCGCAGTAGGAGGTGAGCCGCCAGCAGTGGTGGATGTGGGGAGAGAAACGGCGGAGATCTGAAATTTGTAAGACTGGATGGCATATATATTATGATTATTAAGGTAAATACATTGTTTCTCTATCAAAATCTTTCATTTGCTAACTATGCCTATCAGTAGTTAGTGCCTTCAGTAGTTTGAATCTTTTATTTAGCTGGCAGTAGTGGCGCTCGCTGTATTGCAGTAGTTCGAGTAATGAAGATTTTTGTGAGGTAAGTGATTTGTGAAAGGTATAGGTTAATGTTAGTCAGGGCCATTCTTTTGTAGGGATTTTTGAAAGTCAGATTGCGTTGCGCTAAAAATATTGTGTGTCAGTTAAAGCTCAGTCCTGTACAATTTTTCAAAGGGGACGTTTCACTTTAAGCAGAAATCATCTACCTCCGAAGATACATTTTTAACTTCAACTGCTGGCGAGACGTATGCAAAGCCTCCCTTAGTAGTGTTGGCGCTTTCCGCCGAAACACAATCACCCTCATTTCCAGCTGGCAAGACCAAAGCTAAGCCGCCTTCACTAACATCGACGCTTTTCGCCGACTCACAAATATTTGCTACTGCAACATCTTTCTTACTGCGATTGCTACTATTTGTTGATACCTCTTCAGAACTGTCCACACAATTTGCTTTCACAAAATTCTTCTCGTTTTTAACTTCTTTTTGAACCACTGAATCTTTCCCATCATCACCATTCACACACTCATTCATTACACATTCATAACCTACATCATTCCCCTGAAATTTATTCACATTACTTTTACTTAAACCTCTCACAAATCTATGCTTCCGTCGTTCGCGCCTGCTTTTATTGAAAGAGCCACCTATGTAGCATTCCTCTTTAACATACTCCATATTATATATTTGTTGCCTTTCTCCAAACCTATCAACATTTCTACCATTATCTCCAGTCCTTTTCATCGCCTGTTTAGATCACCATCCCCGGACCTGAGATGTGGCGAACATCAGTTTCCTGACCGGTTGTTGCGCGATTGCACTTCGCGCGAATTTCCTCCGTCAAATCTGTGTTCTTTACTTGGATCCCATTAGCGGTGGTTATCACTCCTGTTCGTTCTCCGACCATTCTGCTCACTACAGCTACGATCTCCCTGAGAATTGCTTTCATTTCTATCACAATTATTATTTTGGTGGTGATTATTTGGATTCCCATTTTGATAACTACCACCCGGTTTGCTCTGAGGTTTCAACTTCAAAGCCCTATTTAATTTTTCTACAAATTCTAGAAATTCGTCCACGGATTCACATGGGCTACGGACAAGATCCCACTGGAAATCTTTGGATAATCTCCTTTTTAATGTGGTGATTTCCATTAAAACCCCCATCGGATTTTTCATGTGCATAAGCTGGAAAAGTTCGTACTTGCAAAAGTCTCTCATCGTCCCATTACCGTAGCTGTGACTTGGCCGGTTTAAAAATTCATTTTGGATCCGAATCTGTTTTTCCTCGCTTCAAAATTTATTCAAAAAACACTTTTCGAACTCTTCGTGTTGCGCGGGATTAGCGAGCCGTCTAGGGCGCTGCAGTCATGGACTGTGCGGGTGGTCCCGGCGGAGGTTCGAGTCCTCCCTCGGGCATGCGTGTTTGTGTTTGTCCTTAGGATAATTTAGGTTAAGTAGTGTGTAAACTTAGGGACTGATGACCTTAGCAGTTAAGTCCCATAATATTTCACACACATTTGAACATTTTTGAACTATTCGTACGATTCGCACGAACTACATTTAATATTTGCCCAAGACTGTGGGTCTCCCTCCAAATGTCGTTTAAGGTATTATTAGACAGGATTAGCCGAGCGGTCTAAGACGCTGCAGTCATGGACTGTGCTGCTGGTCCCGGCGGAGGTTCGAGTCCTCCCTCGGGCATGGGTGTGTGTGTTTGTCCTTAGGATAAACGTACTTTATTTTCGCTTTGTCCGACATGCCGTGAAAAAAAGCGTCCCTACACGCAGCCAAGCAATGTACTGGGTGATATCTTCCATCATCTGTGTAACATTTCACAGATCCGGTATTTGCCCAAGGTGTACTTAAAACCACTGTGGCCTGTTAGGTGGCTAACGAATTTAAATCACATTTTATCTGTTGCATTTGGTTTTTAAATTAATTTTCACTAGTGATACAATACTCGAATTTTATTTTTAATTTTGCTCACTTCCTTCTCTCCTTCACCTACACGATTGGCAATGTCACTAATTGCAAAATTTATATTGCTTTTATGAGCATGATGCGCTTTTATACAGTCGTTTACCTTGCTCCCAAGTTCCGTCTGTATCTTATCCATTTTTTTCCCCAAGATCTATTTCCACTGATTCGATTTTAGATTTTACTATTACAACTTCGTCTGTAATTTTCCCCATTTCCACTCAGAAATATTTTAATTTATGATCAATTGCTTTTTAAAGGTTACCCATAATTTTTCAACTTCCTCTTTCACTGCAGGACCTATTTCAGTTCGCATTGTACCCCTGACGGTCCGAATTGTGTCCGTAACTGTTTGAATTGTACTGATATTATTTGCCATTTTATTCATACTATTTCCCAATTCCTGGATCACTTGCATTAGCTGATGCATCATATCTCCCCTACATTCATTCCACTTACCTGAATTCCTACTAGTTACACTTTCGTGTTCTGATTTTGGACTAACAGGCTCACTTCCGTTTTCAGAATTACACATACTAAGTGACTGTTTTATATCCTCAAGGTCTAAAAGTAGATTTTGAACTTCAGAAACGAACACAATCTCTCTATTTGCGCAAGTACTTATCTGATCTGAGGTGGTTCCCTCTGCCATGGTGATGCCGTTGGTTGTAGTGGAAGTCGGCACTGAAGACTGCCGTGGAGCACTCGAAGAAGCTGCCATCGTACTGCTGTTGGTCTGCGTCTGCCAGTCGAGAAGTCGCCTGATGTAGTTGTAGCTCCTGCCATTTACCGCGTGTTCCAACCGTCTGGGATACCGTTGTCCGTTAAACGCGCTAACCGCTACTGTTCCCTGCACTCAACTTATTTAGACTCTGAGACCCCACTCAAATTGCCTTTAACGTGGTAGATTAAGACCTCTATCCATAGCATGCGTTAATTGTGAAAATTACTGCATAATTTCACTGCTTCCAGAAACCTACTAGCGAGAAAGAAACCGATCTCACACTACGTTTTGAGAGAGGCTCACTCTGCATAAATCTCTACTGGTTTTGCAAAGGTTTTTACACTTCGCATAGTACGCAGAATAGCAGAGACCAAATGAATTACCACTTTGCAGGGCACAAATCCCCGATGAGCCCCAGATTGCAGGCTTTCAAATTATTATGCAGCCTCCGACTCTGAGAAGAAATATTAAAAAATTTTTGTTGGTTTCATTGTCTTGGGTCTGGGATACGTAATTTCGCATTAAAGGCCAAATACTGCCGAGTCTACAATATACGATAAGAATACACACATGAATCGATTAGTCGAAATTCCTATCACTCGGCAGTTGCGAATTTTGAACGTAATATAGACGGTTATAAATGAAAGATTGCAATAAATAAAACATCTCCAGGTACTATCTTAACGACTATAAATGATGAGTACGATAGTAGAAGCACTTTTGAGAATGCGGTATTTTTGTGCAAAACACTTAGTGGCAACATGGTCCAGCAATTAAATAAACTATCAGTTCAATGACAGTGAAACAATAGATTCCTAATGCACGTAATTAGCAATGGACAACAACATAGCTTGCAGGATATTCACTTCTAAATGCCCACTAAGTCCTCACTGTAGAAGCCACAGTCCGCCGCTCGTGGTCTCGCGGTAGCGTACTCGCTTCCCGAGCACGGGGTCCCGGGTTCGATTCCCGGCGGGGTCAGGGATTTTCACCTGCCTCGAGATGACTGGGTGTTTGTGTTGTCCTCATCATTTCATCATCATCCAGGAAAGTGGCGAAATTGGACTGAGCAAAGATTGGATAATTGTACGGGCGCTGATAACCACGCAGTTGAGCGCCCCACAAACCAAACATCATCATCATCATCATCATATGTAGAAGCCACAGAAATCTCACAAGTGCACAAGTCGGCACTCAGAATTATTTCTATCTGCCGCGACCACGCACAAACCGCTCCACTCTCCAAGTCCTTCCCGCGACTGTGTGTCCGTCGCGCAGTCGCGTCCAACACCTCTCTTGTCCTGTGTGACTGTCCCTGTGTCCTGTGCTGGCCTCACCAGCACTCTTCTCCCCCTTCCATGCAGTCTCTCCATTCAGGAGCGCTGTGAGTGGCTAGAGAGCTCGCGCCATGTCTTCAAGCCAATACACCCACACAAACACAATGAAACACATACCAAATACTGGATTTACATTTAAATAACTTGAAACTAAATAACTATTCCTTTGGCTGGACCATAAACACGCTGTAATACACATTATTAAATACCTAAACAAATAAAATAAACATATATCGAAGGAGTAGTAACAAAAGGTAGGCCAGTAGCGTAGTGTCTCAGTGCTATCTAAAACACAATAAATATTTAACCAACTTCTTCATGAATAGTATGAAACTTCCCCTTTCAACAATTATTCAAGACTGTGCTTAAACTGACATACAATATTTTTTTAGCGCAACGCAATCTGACTTTCAGAAATCCCTACAAAGGAATGGCCCTAACTAACATTAACCTGTACCTTTCACAAATCACTTACCTCACCAAAATCTTCATTACTCGAACTACTGCAATACAGCGGGCGCCACTACTGCCAGCTAAATAAAAGATTCAAACTACGGAAGTCACTAACTACTGATAGGATTAGTTAGCAAATGAAAGATTTTAATAGAGAACAAACACTGTATTTACCTTAATAGTCGTAATATATATAGTAGTTCATAATATACAGTATTACAAATTATCAAAACTCCGCCATCTCTCTCCCCACATCCACCACTGCTGGCGGCTCACCTCCAACTGTACAACGCTACGCGGTGTTCACATCCAGCTGCCCAACACTACAATGGCAGACAACAATGCAAACTAGCTACAGACTGCACACAGCACAGCCAGTGATTTTCATATCGAGCGCTACGTAACGTTGCCAATAAGAAAACATAAACAGCCTACTTACATAGCCCCCATGCTCCCCACAAAAAATTTTACAAATTGTTTTGGGCAGTGGCCAATACAGATTTGAAAAAAATTTTCATAATTACAATATCAAATAAATCAAATGCACACACTTATTTATACAATGTTGGTCAAAAGCTAAAATTTTCTCACAGTCCATAAAGACAGTCCAGATTGTTCGTCACAGAAAAATTTCAGTGGTTTTTTTTCAAAGTCTGAGCAGTAAAAGACAATACACACGGAAGTAGTGGATTTCCATGCAGTCTTGAAGAAGTAGTGTTGTCCTTCCAACTGAAAGACAGTGCTGACTCTTGACATGCTGACAGGTAATGGGCCACAACAGAGCAAACCCACAGCAGAGTGATTCGACGTTTTGAAGAATATTGGTAGGTAGGTCATCACAGAGCAGACCCACTGTAGTCCTGGTAGAGAGTATGGTATTGGTGGGCCACCAGAGGTGCAGACCCACTGCAGTCCTTGTAGAAATAATGGTATTGGTGGGCCATCAAAGATGCAGACCCACTGTAGTCCATGTAGAAATAATGGTATTGGTGAGTCAGCAAAGGTGTAGACCCACTGTAGTCCTTGTAGAGATGGCCAGCAGCCATCTGTTGTGACTGTGCGGGTGCACCATCACCATTGAAAAGTCTTGCAGATAATATGGCAAGTCCATAACCACCACTTGTGCACTCACAAAGTTTTTGGAATTGTCCTTAGAACCAGCAATGCTGTTATCCAGTCCCTTGCTGAATTATTAACACACGTGCAAACACTAACAGTCCCTACTTCTCACATATTGTCCATATACTATGACCAACAGAAACGTGTGCAGTGAAATGTAACTTACAAGTTAATAATATGATGAACTAGTGTCAATTACAATTTTATAACATAAGAATACGATTACAAAGGTACAAAATAATTCATTAAAGAACATAACAATACAGATAACATTTGTAGTACAGGCTTTACAAAAGAATAGAAATAGACATATACATCAGTGTTACAGGAATTACGACGTAAGTAAATACATAAAAGATCAGAATAACTTCTGAAACATCAACTTTACACATGAGCATTAAAACAAATCAGAATAAATAATGTCTAAGCATACTTACAAGGTAAATGACATATTATTAATGCCAATTATATTTGAGGATAACAGTATTCCTCATCATAGTGAATGTAGCTTAGCATTAGAAGAAGAAAAAATTCTATGAAACTACAGAGAGGCGGGAAGAAAACAAATACACAAGGGTAGTCAAACACATAGTGGGATAACACAAAAGGAAAGGACAGGGTTCGTTTTCAGTGTAACATTTGGTACTGCAGTCCAACCCAAAACTTCATTCCATAAATCTTTTTTTTTTATTTCAACATTGGTTTCCACCAGAAAAATCCTATCCAAGCATGCTTTCTGTGTTTTTCTCGTATAACCTCTCAGTGCATTTCTTCAAATTCATCGCAACTCATTCTCTTATATGCTACCCCCTCTTAAGCTAACTTAAATCTACTGAGCTCAGATGCTAAACTAAGGGACGAGGCAATGCAGCAGCATAAAACAATTAACACAAACATCAAATTTAAATAGGCAAAGCAATTGCAGGACTACAACTAATAAAAGGCACTGTGCAGCAAACAAGAAAAATAAATCAGTAGTAAAACTAGCTTAACAGAGTAATACAAAGTGAAATTTAGTAGCACTATGCCTGGCAAACAGCAGTAACTTATACCTAAACGTGACATAGCTCAAGCAGAAAAAATATTACAGTAAAAACAACAATGCAGATAAGGGAAATGTATATTCACATCTTAATGTCTATGTAATTAAAGTGGTGCACCACAACTTATTCTACAAAAGAAATTACCAAGTACTTGAAAAGAAAATTCTGTATGCAATTCCTGTGATATATTTTTGTGCTCCTTCGGTTTTTTTGAAGTACATGAAAGTTATTCTTTACTGGGTCTGTAGGCATAAAATATCTATATTAGTACATTGATAAAATTTTATTTTAAACAATGCTGCAGTGCAGCTAGAAACTAGATATTAAAGAAAATGAGCAAATAAATACATAAAGCAAGCCATATGGCATTTTTCTCAACTAGCAAGACAATAGCTGTGAAATGTTTCTCATCGTTTAAATTACGAGCTCCACAGTATGCTTTCAACAAGGAAATGTCAATAGCGAGGATAATGGCCTCCCCTTTCTCTTTTTCTACATGTGCCTCTGAGAAGGCCCTCGCTAATGGTTTTTTTTTCAGGCGTCTGCATTACGTGCAGGTGGTCACTTAACTTTCTTACGGAAATATTTACAACAGCAGTTTCCGCTACAGTGACAGTCTCATATTCAAATATTTCACAGGTCAAGAATTTGCGTTAAAAATCTGTAGAAACAAAATCCTATTGATATAACAGTGTCCAAAAATTTTCGTCGGCATTGTAATACATTCACACATATACACACACATTTCATAACTCTTAAAGTACGATTCTTGGTTTCCAACATCCTTTCTCACAAGTCAGAGTCCCCAACCACTACTCATTATTCCTTACCTTATTACACATATACATATTCGTCGACACTTCTTCAATATTTCATCATAAGAGATACGTAGCATAGTCAAATAACTCATATTGCATCAGCCTATTAATCATAAACATACCTCATCATCATCATCATCATCATCATTTATTGCCTTATCGGGCCTTTAAGGCCTACAGCAAGAAGAACAAAAGGAAAAGTAAAGACAAAAAGACTTACAAAAGTACTCTATACAGTAGTAAAAGTTACATATGTACATTACAGCTTAAAGAAGAAACGAAAAAATAAACAGGGCATTCAATCAAAGGTTTAAAAGGCAAGAGGGATACATTACAGAAACAAAAAAAACAAAAAGAACACACACGCAGTGTCTGTCAATTACACGAGAGGAGGGAGCTGTTGCAGATGGCAGTCCATCTCATCCGGTCGTTGGCGTCCTCCTCCACGGCTGCTGGTTCCACTTCTTTCAGGATCGTTGTTATCCTATCCTTCCATCGAGTTCTTGGGCGTCCTCTAGGGCGTTTTCCTGTGGGTTGAGAGTGGAGGACTCTGTTTGGAAGGGATCCGTCTGCCCGTAGGATGTGGCCAAACCATTGGAGTCTCTTCTGTGCCAATATTCGTCCAATGTGTGGCTTTCCATACCGCTGGTATAAATCTTCTTTTTTTCTTCGTTCCCATTTACCTTCCATGGCATTGTAGATGGGTCCATATATCTTCCGAAGTACCTTCCTTTCAAATGCACATATTGCTTCTTCTGCTGTTGCTGATGTTGCCCAAGTTTCACAGCCGTATAAAAGTACTGGTCTCACCAGTGTCGTGTATAGGTGGATCTTGTTCTTCTGCGATATCAGCCGAGATCTGAAAAGATTGTTCAGGCTAAAGAACATGCGATTAGCATTTGTTATACGTTGCTGTACTTCTTTCGTTACTTCACTTCTATTTGTTAGTATGGAGCCCAGGTACTTGAACTCTTCAACTCGTTCGAAGGTATGCCTGTCGACATCAATGGAAGGAGGGAGATCTCGGCGGCGTGATACAACAAGATATTTAGTTTTTTCCTCGTTCACCACCAGCCCAATTTTCTCTGCATTGTGGAGGAATCGGGAAGTATCCCTGCGTACTTGCTCTAGAGTGTCGCCAAGGATCACAACATCATCAGCAAATGCCAAGATTGTGTCTGCTCCCACCATCTCCATCTCTCTGGTTCGACAAGTGTCACGGCTTACTTTTTCCAGGGCCAAATTGAATAATATTGGCGCCAATGGATCTCCTTGTCTCAATCCATTTTGTATACTGAATGATGGTGATAGTTGATTACCAAACCGCACTTGGGCCGTAGACTGAGAGTAGCAAGCAGCAATTAAGCGGATGTATTTTGATGGGATGCCAAGTTCCTCTAACGTTTCCCATAACGTGGCGCGGTCAATGCTGTCATAAGCTTGTCGAAAATCGATGAAGATGAGGTGTAGATCCTTATTGAATTCGTAGAATTTTTCTATCAACTGCCTCAGAGTAAATATGTGATCAATTGTCGATCGTCCAGCAACGAACCCACATTGATAGGTCCCTACAATTCCTTCAGCCAGTGGTTTCATGCGGTTTAGTAGCAGTGTTGTAAAAACTTTGTAGCCAATTTCAAGTAACGAAATCCCTCGGTAGTTGGATACATGAGTAGCATCTCCCTTCTTGAATATGGGACATATGATTGCTCCCTTCCATTCCTCAGGAATAACTTCTGCTTCCCAGATGGTAGAAATTAATCGTTTCAAAGCACCCACCAGTGTTTCCCCTCCCAAGCGAAGCATCTCAGCTGTGATACCACTACCTCCTGGAGCCTTGTTGTTCTTGAGTGCTTTTAGGGCAACACTGATTTCTTCCTCAGATGGTTCAGGGACTTCAACTCTGTCAAAACGGGCATCCGTCTGTGTTGTCCCTACTGGTGGGTTGTCGGGATTCAATAGGTTTTCAAAATGTTTTTTAAATAGGGTTGCTTGCTCTTCTGGCGGTACAACTTCACCCGTCTCATTCGTTAGGACCAATGTACGTTGTCTGTATGCGCCTCTGGCGAATCTTGAGGCCTGGAAAAACGAGCGTGACGACTTTGCTTCTTCGACTGCAATCAACAGACTTTTGTGGTGGTCCCGTTTCTTCTTTCTCATGAGTTGGTCCGTGTTACGCCTCGCTTCGTAGTAAGCTACCCTTGCTTCTTCCGAGAGTTGCTGTAGCCATTTTATCCTCTTCGCTGATCTAATCTCAACAGATTCTCGACATTGTTCATCGAACCAAGGTTTACTTCTTCGTTTTGCATCGCAAACTAGTTTTTCATTTGCACTTTCTAACACTGCATTCCTCAGCAGCATCCATGCGTTCTCCACACTGGTAGGGTTCTCTGTTATTGTGAGATGTTCTGCAATTTTTTCTTGATAGCGCTGTCTCACTTCTACATCTTTCAACTTATTCTTGTCGAAGCGGACCATCATTTCAGAATTTCTTCTCCACATGGTTGAAAGTTTCAGACGTAGTTTGACTACCACTAAGAAATGGTCTGAATTCATATCTGCCCCGCGAAAGGATCTTACATGCTCGACACTACAATGATGTCTTCGGTCAACAAGAACGTGATCGATCTGGTTCATCGTACTTCCATCTGGGGATATCCAGGTTACTTTATGCACTGCTTTGCGGGGGAAGTATGTGCTTCTAACGATCATTCTCCTTGTATCGGCAAGGTTAATTAATTTGATACCATTCTCGTTGCTTGTTTCATGGATACTATCAGGCCCTATCGTTGGACGATACTGCACTTCTCTTCCCACTTGGGCATTGAAGTCTCCCATTATCAACTGAATTGAGTGTCTTGGGAGTTTGTCTACTACATTCTCTAGTTCTAGATAGAAGTTATTCTTTGTTTCTTCATCGGCATCCTCTGATGGGGCATGGCAGTTGACTAGGCAGATCTTATATGGTTTAGCGTGTAAAATCATCCAACAGATTCGGTCGTTTACAGGAGACCATTTGTTGACAGCCGATATCATTTTATTGTGTACAGCAAAACCAACTCCAGAAGTCCAGGCTGGGCTTAGCTCATTGCTGTTAAAGAGCGTGTGAGTATCTCCAATCTTCATAACACCCTGAGGAAGTCTTGTTTCTTGAATTGCTGCCACTATGCATTGATATTTACTCAGTTCTCCTCCAAGTTGTTTCATTCCCCCCGTCATGATTGACCTTACATTCCATGTTCCAATTCTAAATCCAGAAAATCCATTTACGTATCCAGTTTCGTCACCATTTTGATCCGTCCAGTTTTTCCTTTTGTCTTTTTCTTTAACCAGAATCTTTTTTTACAGAGGATGGGGGGTTGGCCCATCCTCTAACCCTCCTCCTTTCTCATCCGGGCTTGGGACCGGCAATGGCGGAGTTCATAAACATACCTCAGCAGCATAATACACATTGTCGTCATAATAATAACATCATAAGACCTCAGTCAAATCTCAAAAACGACGTAGCTTTCTACAATAATTTCAAAACCTAAAGAAAATTCTCTGCTCATTTCAGTAGTGTCATCTACCTCGAACGTACTTTAAAAATCATGATCTCATACCAAATACATCATTCAAAGCTCTCATAGTATCACAATGGTTCTGAAAGAATATGAACAGTTCACAAAGTACAGACAAAATACCATTTCGTAAGTGTGAAGTTACCCAATCGTGTAATTGCATAAACATGTGTCACTGATGTAGTAAAAAAAAATGTTTATCTCTCAGTTAAATGATCAGATAGCTGTGTAATTTATGTGTTAGAGAAATATGGTACCGATGTGTAAAGCTGTATAAGCAAATACCATATTAGCTATGGCTCCTTGTGCTTGCCAAACACATGGTACACAAAGTAAGCGTGTATCCCCCTGAGGATTAATGTGATTATACCATCAGGAGTTACAGATTACAGCAATGGAATGAAATGTATCATGGAAAACTTTCTTTGTAATTCAAAAATCTTTAAAAATAAATGTTTTAAGTACAAAATTAATCACTGAAATGCATGTCCTGTAGCGCTAAATGTGCATCTTGTTTTAAGATAATCTCTGTGGAAGTGTCGTAGTTATTTTCCTCCGAAAGCTAAGTTCTGCAGAAGCCAATATACTTACCTCATGATAAACAAAAGTGAAATGCTGTGCGTAGAGATACCTTTGTTATTACGCTTATTGTTGTGATGAAGAAATTACTGTGCTGTAACATATTGTTGTGCTACGGAAAAAGCTGTCTCATTGTAGCTGTACCACAAAAGTTACTACTAAAACATGTTTTACTTTCCAGAATAATTCAGAAAAACTGTGCAGATATGAAACAGAAACACCACAAACAGATTCTAAGCATACTAGCAATGTAAAGTGAAAAGTTATATGGCAAAGACAAAGTTAAAAGGCAGAATATCTTTCAATAAACAGTTTTACATGTGAAATGTGGTGTAAACCTTTACTCTTCCTAGTACGCAGAGTTTCAACTTCAACGCAATTATCATGTGGTATATGTCGGATTCTGTAAGGTCCATTGTAAACTAGAAGGAATTTGTGACTCAAGTGTTTCTTCTTATGTGACAATGAATGAGCTTTAATGAGAACTTTCTGACCAATATATAATTTCTTTGCATTTGCTTTACCGTGTAGTGTTCTCCTTTTGTCTGGTGCAGATTTTATATTTTTAAGAGCCAAATCAATTATGTCTTTGTGTCGAAGTTTACGTGTATTCGGGAAAGGTACAAGCTCTCTGATTCTGTTCGGTGGTTCTTCATTCTTTAGTACAAGAGTAGGTGGTAAAGCAGTGGAATCATGAGGCATTTCATTCAGCACATTTTGAAATAAGTGTAAATATCTGTCCCAATGCTGATGATTTCTGGGACAATAAAGTCTACAAAGCTTATTGATTTCTTTCATAATCCGTTCAGGCGGGTTACAATGTGGTGAGTACAACGAAATAAAAACAGGTTTGATTTTATGGTTCCGAAGCATGCGTGACCAAACATCAGATCTGAATTGTGGTCCGTTATCTGAAATGACTTTACTAATGTGTCCAACTTCAAGTAAGAAATTTTTAACAAAGGCGTTGCATACAGTCCGTCCAGTGGCTTTACGTAACGGAAGTGTGGGGCAATCGTTCGATTTGTTGCATTTGCTAAAAGCCGTTTCACTAATTACTGAAATGGGACTGCCAGAGTCAAGTACTGCCGTAAATTTTACGTCATTTACAG
This sequence comes from Schistocerca cancellata, assembly GCF_023864275.1. Classification (NCBI taxonomy): domain Eukaryota; kingdom Metazoa; phylum Arthropoda; class Insecta; order Orthoptera; family Acrididae; genus Schistocerca; species Schistocerca cancellata. The sequence continues at coordinate 224,908,461 of NC_064628.1, forward strand.
TAATGTGAATCACAGGATATGCAATGTTGTTTTGTTGTACGTCGTGTTCCTGGAGTAAGATGTCCCTAATGTCTTCCATTTTTACGTAATTACTAGCTACGGCAGCTGCGTCGTCAGTTTCATAAGTACGTTTTGTGGCTGCCAGCGGTGTGAGTCATTGCCTATTGTCTCTTTGTTGGCGCACGTCGTTATTGGGATTTGGAGACCTAATTTCTACAAATTCACCGTGACAAGAGGGCCCTGCTCTGTTTAAATCCCGCCAGTTCTGATGAAGTTCAGGTCTGTCGTTACGATCATATCGTCTGTCGTCATGTCGGTAGATTCCATAGTTTCTTTCTTGTCGGTCACATGGTGGAGAATGTAACTACGCTGGACCGTTGCGTCTAAAGTTATTCTGTCTCCCTTGATAATAATTATTTTGGTTCCCATATTGTCTGTTTCTCTGATTGTGTCTGTGATAGTCATTATCGCGGAGAGGTGATCCTTCTCTGTAATTATTACTACTGTGCCAACGGTTGTCATACAGGTGGTGTCTGTTTCGGTCACGATTTACATTGAAAGAATAGCCTTGTCGTATATTATTTCTGTCATCGAGGAATTGTGACGGATGTGATCTGTAATTGTTGTGTTCCTGTTTTCGCGTTCCGCGATTGTCAGTGTCAATTTCCAGTTCTTGTAACAGTCCCTGAAAAGCTTCAGTGTCGTCTTTGCAACGTCCTGCCAAAATAATATGTCGTATATGTTCAGGTAATTTGATTAAGCAAATGCGGATTAGTTCTGAGGGGCTGTATGGGTTTGACAGGTACTGATTCTTGTGCAACATGTCTTCAAAATATTTCACAAGACTGGAAAATTCAGATTGTTCGAAATGTTTCATCATTAAGATGCTATGTTTTACTCGGTCTTGTGTAGCTTGAGACCAATATGCTGAGAGGAAGGCATGGTAAAATTCTCTTTCACTGTGGCAATCGTGAATGACCGATCGCATTCTTACAGCTGGTTCATTCTCTAAATAGCCACACATAAATTCTAATCTGTGTTCTAATGACCAGTTGGGAGGAAAACAATGAGAGAATTGATGGAGCCACGCTTGTGGATGAATGTCGTTGGCAGAATTCTTAAACGTTTTGAATTTACGTGTAGTAATGAACAGCTTATATTCAAAATCATCATGTCGGCGAGTCGCATGTCGGTCATTGTTACGTCGTTTCGGCGGTTCCATCTCAAAATTCAGTGTACCTTGCCAATTTCTTTCATAATTTCCGAAGTGCCCTGTGTTATTATTTTGTGGCTGTTCCGTATTTCTATGTCCCTCTTCCCGTATTGGAGCGCGAGTGTCCTCTTAAATACGTAATTCTTGTATTACCTGTGTCAGCTGATCTTGTACTTCCCAGATTTCTCTTTGGTGTTGCGAATTAATTTGATTCAGATTTTGTTTCAGTTTCCTAATTTGTTCGCACTCTTCTGTGTCAGTGATGGCTACAGGTCTTGTGTCATTCAGATCATCATCTACCTTTGCAGATAAGTTAGTGACCCGATCCGAAAGTTCTGCTACTTTCTCTGATAGTGAATACATTTCCTCAGTGTGTTTTTCTGAACCAAGTTTCAGAGTGTCCATTTGTGTTGAAATCGAATCTACTGTGTCCTTTAAGTTTTCTTGAGTTTTTGCAAGTTGCGTAACCGAATTGGTAGATGCAACTGAGTCAATTTTAACTTGCAAGGTGTCGTGAGTTTCATGAACAATAGTTTGCAGTTCTTTTATGGCTGCTTCATGATTCTGTAACGCATTTTCATGCCGCGATAAAATAGGTTGGAAATGCTCACAAATTTGTGTTTTTACGTCATTACAAACTTTCTGACATTTCGATTATATGTTATGTAACTCAGCAGTTAAATCTTCACGTGTTTGTTCGAGAGTTTGTTCCAATGAGTCTAACTTTTGAAGCTTTTGCTGTGTTTGTCTCTGATTTTGTTCCATTGTGTCTAACTGTTGCTGTGTTTGTCTCTGATTTTGTTCCATTGTGTCTAACTTTTGAAGCTTTTGCTGTGTTTGTCTCTGATTTTGTTCCATTGTGTCTAACTTTCGAAGCTTTTGCTGTGTTTGTCTCAGATTTTGTTCCATTTTGTCTAACTTTTGAAGATTTTGTCCCATTTGTTGCATTAATTGTAATAACAATGCATTAGTGTCTGGAATCTGTTCCTCTGCACTTTTCGGCAGTGCATTTGCACCAGCAACAATGTCTTTGTTTATATCCGATATATACACTCCTGGAAATTGAAATAAGAACACCGTGAATTCATTGTCCCAGGAAGGGGAAACTTTATTGACACATTCCTGGGGTCAGATACATCACATGATCACACTGACAGAACCACAGGCACATAGACACAGGCAACAGAGCATGCACAATGTCGGCACTAGTACAGTGTATATCCACCTTTCGCAGCAATGCAGGCTGCTATTCTCCCATGGAGACGATCGTAGAGATGCTGGATGTAGTCCTGTGGAACGGCTTGCCATGCCAATTCCACCTGGCGCCTCAGTTGGACCAGCGTTCGTGCTGGACGTACAGACCGCGTGAGACGACGCTTCATCCAGTCCCAAACATGCTCAATGGGGGACAGATCCGGAGATCTTGCTGGCCAGGGTGGTTGACTTACACCTTCTAGAGCACGTTGGGTGGCACGGGATACATGCGGACGTGCATTGTCCTGTTGGAACAGCAAGTTCCCTTGCCGGTCTAGGAATGGTAGAACGATGGGTTCGATGACGGTTTGGATGTACCGTGCACTATTCAGTGTCCCCTCGACGATCACCAGTGGTGTAGGCCAGTGTAGGAGATCGCTCCCCACACCATGATGCCGGGTGTTGGCCCTGTGTGCCTCGGTCGTAAGCAGACCTGATTGTGGCGCTCACCTACACGGCGCCAAACACGCATACGACCATCATTGGCACCAAGGCAGAAGTGACTCTCATCGCTGAAGACGACACGTCTCAATTCGTCCCTCCATTCACGCCTGTCGCGACACCACTGGAGGCGGGCTGCACGATGTCGGGGCGTGAGCGGAAGACGGCCTAACGGTGTGCGGGACCGTAGCCCAGCTTCATGGAGACGGTTGCGAATGGTCCTCGCCGATACCCCAGGAGCAACAGTGTCCCTAATTTGCTGGGAAGTGGCGGTGCGGTCCCCTACGGCACTGCGTAGGATCCTACGGTCTTGGCGTGCATCTGCGCGTCGCTGCGGTCCGGTCCCAGGTCGATGGGCACGTGCACCTTCCGCCGACCACTGGCGACAACATCGATGTACTGTGGAGACCTCACGCCCCACGTGTTGAGCAATTCGGCGGTACGTCCACCCGGCCTCCCGCATGCCCACTATACGCCCTCGCTCAAAGTCCGTCAACTGCACATACGGTTCACGTCCACGCTGTCGCGGCATGCTACCAGTGTTAAAGACTGCGATGGAGCTCCGTATGCCACGGCAAACTGGCTGACACTGACGGCGGCGGTGCACAAATGCTGCGCAGCTAGCGCCATTCGACGGCCAACACCGCGGTTCCTGGTGTGTCCGCTGTGCTGTGCGTGTGATCATTGCTTGTACAGCCCTCTCGCAGTGTCCGGAGCAAGTATGGTGGGTCTGACACACCGGTGTCAATGTGTTCTTTTTTCCATTTGCAGGAGTGTAGAATAAATATATTTATAAGCTCTCTGCTTCGGTTTTGCTGTAAATGTGGTGTACTTATGGCCTAACGCGATAGACAGTAATCTTCCATTTTGTCCAACTCCAAAATACTCTTAATTCCGTCGTCAACAGCCTTCTCCAGTGACCCATAAATTAGATAATAGCTGTGGCAAAGCGTTTGATAAGGAAATGCCTATATACAGGATGTATATCCTTTAACGTCAGGATATGCTGAAAAATATCCTAAGATTGCAGGTTCGAGTCCCACCACAGTCGTCGCTTATCTACTCCTAAGCGGAATATTTAAATAATATCTACGTCACTGAATGCTAGGTGGTAACTAAAAAACTATGGAGTGTCTATAAAGGTTGCTGGTGCAGCTGACATTTACGTTTGTAGTCTATCAAACACGAACTAGATGAAATTGGATTAATAACGCTGTTAACTGTAATCAGATTCCTCCTTTTCCAGAAAACCAGTCAACTCGTACGCTGCATGACAGATCTGCCAAAACACCTGAAGAGCTTTGCTCAGATCATTTATCGGTGAATGACTTTTACTCTGCCGTGAAATGCTGCAGCTGATCTAAGAACAGGGGAGTTCGCCTAATGTGCATGGAGGTTGCTTGACTATTCTGATTATGCTATACACTAAGATGCAATCCCCTTTCTTAAAGGGTTACGTAAATAGCAAAGACCATGTTGCACAATTCGACTGATACGTAAGCCATCACTCTTCCCTGTATCTTACGTAGAGGAGGTTCGTGGTACATGAAATAGGAATTACTAAGCATCGAGGTATTCGCTGGGCGTGCTTTCACTGATATGGATAACTATATGTTTCTAGAATTTCCATAGTTTACAGATTTCTCATCTTTCAACGCAATGAGTAGATTCTGGTCCCACACCGGAGGTACTCTGATAAATTACAACTATTCGTTTAATTGCGTCAAGCAGTGACACTTAACTTAAATAGTGGTATACAATCCTTTCTAGACTGTACGTAATATCAAGTAAAAGTAATTTGAAGGAAATCTCTGAAGTTCATATTGTTATCGTATGGAGTAAGCGTCGCTCGTTCCAGAGAGCACAGAGCTAACTCACTGCAGTCACTTCTGCATCTTCGCTGGCCACGAAGCAAAACTTCACATAAAATTCACTGTACACAAAGCGAGAAGTTCGTAAAGGAATAGAGATAGCATAGGGGCATAAAGATAGTGCCTTTGGGCGCCGAAATCAGTAAATAGTAAGGCAAGACCTATAAAGCCAGCTGAAGGATTCAATCATACTTCAAAAATTTACAGTAAGACTGGATGTCCCGGTCTGTCTGTCTGTCTGCTTTCAGTTGAGCCAGCAGTTACTGAGTGGTATTTTTAGACAGTCTCTGTTCTAGGCGCTCAGTCTGGAACCGCGCGACCGCTACGGTCGCAGATTCGAATCCTGCCTCGGGCATGGATGTGTGTGATTTCCTTACGTTAGTTAGGTTTAAGTAGTTCTATGTTCAAAGGGACTGATGACCTCAGAAGTTAAGTCCCATAGTGCTCAGAGCAATTTGAACCATTTTTTAGACAGTCTGTTTTGAGATAACGTGCCGTTGAGTAGCATTCGCGACTTGCGATTGGACTGAGTCAACCGAGTGCGAGGGAAATGTATTCTACCGTAGTGACGAAGGACGCCAGGAACCACACGATAAACACCGTCGCCAGGCAACATTCCAACCGGTCTCCAGCGCTACTCTCCCATTCCTCCCTTCCTTTCTCAACACTCCTAGTCTCCTCTCTCATCCAGACATATAGGTCACATACGAATACACACACACACACACACACAAATGTACATATATAGGTGCGCGCGAATGTACACATAATTGCATTCGGTGGTGACTTCAATCAATCCTCGATATGCTGGAAAAATTATACGTTTAAGGCCGGCGGCAGGCATAAAACGTAATCCGAAATTGTACTGAATGCTTTCTCAGAAAATTACTTTGAACAATTAGTTCATGAGCCCTCTCGACTCGAAAATTGTCGTGAAAACTTACTTGACCTCTTAGTAACAAATAATTCTGAACAAATAGAGAATATAGGAATTAGCGACCACAAGGCAGTTGCTGCTAGACTGAATACCGTAGCACCTGTAACCATAAAAAAGAAACGCAAAGGGTATCTATTTAAAAAACTGATAAAAATGCTCTAAACGCCGTTTGAAGAGGGAGTCTACACTTCTTCCGATCTGGTCATGTAAGCATAGAGAAGCTGTGAAATGATTTCGAAGAGATAGTATCGACAGCAATTGAAAGATGGCATTGATACCTCATGGTACACAAAACGGGTCATATCGCTGTTGCTGCACGATAACAACGGTGAAAACACAGATGATAGTGCAACTAAAGCAGAGTTATTAAATACGGTCTTCCGAAACTCCTTCACCAAAGAAGACGAAGTAAATATTTCTGAATTGCAATCAAAAACAACTGCCTGGATGAAGAACATAGAAGTAGGAATCCTCGGTGACGCAAATCAACTTAAATCACTTAATAAAGGCAAGGCTCCTGGTTTAGATTGTATACCAGTCAGGTTCCTCTCAGAGTATGCTGATACAACAGCTCCGTATTTAGCAATTATATACAAGCGCTCGCTCACAGAAAGATCCGTATCTAAAGGCTGGAAAATTGCTCAAGTCACACCAATACCCACAAGGGAAGTAGGAGTAATCCGTTGAATTACAGGCCCATATCACTAACGTCGATTTGCAGTAGTGTTTCGGAACACACACTGTATTCGAACATTATGAAGTACCTCGAAGAAAATGATTTATTGACACATATTCAGCACGGTTTCAGGAAATATCGTTCTTGCGAAACACAACTAGCTCTTTACACTCACGAAGTAATGAGTACTATCGACGGATGATGTCAAATTGATTCCATATTTTGAAATTTCCAGAAAGCTTTCGACACCGTTCCTCACAAGCGTCTTCTAACCAAACTGCGTGCCTATGGAATATCGCCTCAGTAGTGCGATTGGATTCGTCTTTTCCTGTCACAAAGCTCACAGCTCGTAGTAATAGACGGAAAGTCATCGAGTAAAACAGAAGTAATATCCGGCGTTCTCCAAGGAAGTGTTATAGGCCCTCTATTCTTCCTGATCTATATTAACGGCGTAGGGGAGAATCTGAGTAGCCCTCTTAGATTGTTTGCAGATGATGGTGTCATTTACCGTCTTGTAAAGTCATCAGATGACCAAAACGAATTGCAAAATGTTTTAGGTAAGATATCCGTATGGTGCAAAAATTGGCAATTGACCCTGAATAAAGAAAAGTGTGGATTCACATGAGTACTGAAGAATATCCACTAAATTTCGATTCCGCGGTAAGTCACACATATCTAAAGGCTGTAAATTCAACTAAATACTTAGGGATTACAATTACAAATAACCTAAATTGGAGGGATCACATAGATAACGTTGTGGGTAGAGCAAACCAAAGATGCGACTCATTGGCAGAACACTGAGAAGGTGCAACATATCTACCAAAGAGACTGCTGCTTACACAGCGCTTGTCCGCCCTATTCTGGAGTATTGCTGTGCTGTGTGGGATCCGCATCAGGTGGGACTGATGGATGACATCGAAAAAGTAAAAAAGAAGGGTTGCTCGTTTTCTAATATCGGAAAATAGGGGAGATAGTGCCACAGACATGATACGTGAATTGGAGTGGCAGCCATTAAAACAAAAGCGTTTTTCGTTGCGACGGGATCTTCTCATGAAATTTCAATCATCAGTTTTCTCCTCCGCCTGCGAAAACATTCTGTTGGCATCCACCTACATACGGAGAAATGATCATCACGATAAAATAAGAGAAATCAGAGCTCGCACAGAAAATTTAAGTGCTCGTTTTTCCCGCGCGTCGTTCGAGAGTGGAACGCTAGAGAGGCAGATTGAAGGTGGTTCATTAAACCCTGTGCCATGCACTTTATTGTGAATAGCAAAGTAATCATATACATGTACATGAAGTCAGTTCCTGTTTGTAGTGGCGTTTCCCCCTTTTGAAGCCAGCTTAAATGGTAGTCTACCAACTCGACAGTTCTATGAAGCACCTTCCATCTTCACCTCGCTCCCTGTACTTCTGCGTCTCGCATTTCTTACTTTTGACGTACTGTAAGAATATCGCAAAACGCGTGTTTTCAGTATTTCGACATTCGGCTGTAGTCGACACTTGCCTTCCCTCTGCTCTCATCTTTGGATAAATTAATAAAGTACGAGTATTGACTTAGACATCTGAGGAACTTTTGTTGCGTGTTTAGAATGTGCAGTCAAAGTTGATGCACTGTTAATAAGCAAATATTTCAGAATGACGAATACTTCAACAGGTGTCGTGAATTCTACGTCGTCACTGTCTCGACTAGAATATAACCGGGAGACGGCAAATGCTCAATAAATGGTTAACTGCGGTCTCATGACTTGCATACATGTGTAATTTGTCACAGAATAGAAAAACCTTTTTATCATTACCCTTCCGACCACATGAAATTGCCGTGTACAGACACCTATGTAATGGAAGTAGAACTCCGTTCTCACTGCAGTTTAACAGGGCGTGTAGTCTCCAATGCAGTATGTGTACTTAGTTTGGTCTAGCAGATAAGCCCCTTTTCAACTTTACATAGCGATCACAGACTTTTTTTGCGGCAGGAATGGTTGCCAGCCGAAGTGGTGTACAACATAGCGACATCGGTCCGAGATTGAACCGCTATCGCAGCCACTTATTTTTGAAATCCAGCATCATTATTTTTTAAGGTGCGACATAAAGTCGCGCAAGAGGTCTGCAACCACGGCGTAAATTTTAGGTGACATGCACCACTGCTGAATAGGTCACTAGAATAACTGGTTGCTTTGCTGTTCGAAAATTCTTATACACGGTCCGGCCACATAAAGAATACAGAAGTATTCCTTACTGTCGACTTAGTTAGAGAACGTGTAAACAATTAATTTGTAGGATAATTGTCATTAAATTGTTCTTCGTATTTTCGTGTAAAGTGTATTAGAACTATTGTTTGTTCTTGTGTTTCATAGTCTGTACAGTGAGTGGAGGACCAGGAAAGTAATAAGGCTGGAGTGGGCGTATGTTGTTGCATGTTCCCTCTTACATTTCGCTTGAACGAAGGGCGTTTAAGACTGAGAATTCATTCTAAAGTTGGCACTTTCCGTTCTTCAATAATGTAGATGTATTTAGAATTTTACAGCAGAGAACTGCTCTTGTAATGTAACATACTAATAAGAGATGTGATATTGTTTGTCCTTAGTTATCTTATCACATTTCAACTATATTATTATAATATTTAAATAACAGAAGCGTATTTTGGGACTGTTATTATTCTCTTAATAGTTATTGTAGGAGTTTTTCTGTTTTTCCTTAGTTTATAGGTTAAGATTAAGATGCAACACGACGTCAAACAGCAAAATAAAGACGAAAGTAATGTGCACCAAATTGTGGAAATAATGAGGCCGCTGTATGAAACATTTCGTAAAATGGATAAAATTCGCGGAACTTTGGCTGCAGTTTCTCATCAGGTGAGCGTTCTTACTCAGAAGCAGGAAGTGATGTCAATGAAATGGGACGAAATGTCGAAAAAGCAGGATTTAATAGATCAACATATATCATTAGCTAATGAGGTATCTCATTTGAAATAATCTGATCAAGATATATCTGAAGGAATCAGATGTTTAACTAATGAGGTAGTTGAGATAAAATAAAACCAGGAAACACTTTGGAAAACCGTAAAACACTTGTAACGCGTGACCAACATATCTCTGGAAGAAGAAGAGAAGATAAATGAGCAGGTTCTTGTATAAAGATGTCGAATTAGAAACTAGGATGTCTACAGTGACTTCCAAGAGGGACAGTGTAGCCGAAGAACTTGCGTATGGGATTCACTGAACTGAAGATCAGATAGGAGATATTTGTGCCGTGGCGAGCTAATATTAGCGAATATGTCGAAAACAGGTTTAAGGAACTTTCTAACAGTAGGCAAGCAATTCACGACGACCAGTCTATACCGAAAGAATGTGAACAGATGCAAGTACTTACTACATAGTGATAGAATCCACAAAATAAGAGATTTGAATTAGATGCAGGCTTCTGAACTACATCACATTTTCATGGGTGATGTCGACAAAATACACCACTACGTTGACAGAGCAAAGCATATGCTGTTTCAAGCGTTCTCACCAAATAAAGATGTGTTCACCCTGTTGCCTTCATTCGAGCTTTTAGAGGTGCACTCTCACATTCTTGGAGTGAAACCCAGAAGATATGTTACATGAGTGGATGCAGTCACATGGCTGTGCTTTGTGCTGTGGAAACCACTGACTCATTTGCAAACTACAAAGAACTCGAAAGGGCATTTTTAGCTTAGCACTAGCCCAACGAAATATAAAAAAGACTAAGGACGGATGTCTTCAGTCCCAAACCTTTCCGTTTCAGAGAAGCTGGTATGCGAAAATATTTCGGGGAATATGTCAATAAAGCTAGCTATCGGGATGAACCGACATCACATCACGATATACTGCGAATTTTACTAGAAGAAATGCACGAAAAATTGATACATGTACCTGATCGGATCTTGCAGAGTATGTGTCTGTCCTTGAATCAATCGACGTAATGCTTAAAGTTGCGAACCAAGACTGCCACAGGTCGTTAATCTGGCAGATGTATCAGGTGCACAACATGATCAAAATATCAGTGGTAGTGGAAACAATCGTGGACCAAGAAATGGCACCTTCCAAATCACATCGAATAAGCGTCACAAGAGTAACAACAGAAATAGCAAATATCGAAATAATAGTAACCATCATAACAGATACGTACAAGTATAAGAGGCAAGGGCGACAGTACAATCTGGACTATCAGTTTTCAGATAATAACAGTCGGTGGCAAAGTAGTCAACAGCTGCAGTGAAGAAACACTGATTGGAGGAACCAAAACCCAGTAACCACAGAGGTGGTAGATGACAAAATCTACAAAAAACTAGACGTGAGGATATATTTACCGTCAAATGTCGGTCACGGATGGGGAACGATGGAGCTGATATTCAGGAAGATTTGTCACAAGATGTTAAACGAGGCTTGAAAAATAACTTTGGATACCTTTGCTGTGTCACAGTCTGCCGTAGACGCACAAGTGGAAGTAAAAACAGTTACAGAGGTCTCAAACACAGGTTCAACTGTTAATATGATATCGACTGCACTGTCTGAAAGAATACTTGAGCTAGTTCCTATAACTAAGTGTCGAATCATTAGAGCAGTTGCGACGTGGTATGGAATCTAAGCCCACAGACATCAGTTAACATAAAGGTAGGAAATGCCGGATTCCTAGTCACACAGAACAGTCTCTTAAGGGAAAGGGATGTAGTAGTCAATTTTCCTTCGGGCAAGTACCACTTTACTGTTAACGTTGTCCAACTTTTCATGAATGTGTTAATTAAGAGCGAGTGCCTGGCTAATATTCTCAGGGGATAACAATGAAGTGGATGCTTAGGGATAACACCAGATTTCGAAGACAGCTGCATGTAACAGAAAGTACTTCATCAATACAGGAAGAAATTAAGTCAAAGACCTGTGACATAAATTTGTTGATGAAATCCTAGCGATTTGTATTGCTTGAACTATTAATACTATGTGCAAGAGTTTTTTAAGATAGACCTGGCATTTACAAGGTTACTCACGCCATTTGAACACTGTACCCCATAGAATCTTTTACCTCAGTTCATCCTTAGTCCCCTAGACAAGAAAATCAGCCACCGACCACGTAACTAAAAGAATGCTCAAATGGGAAGTAATGAAACTATCTGATAGTCCTTATTACAGTCCACTGTTTGTAGTGCCTAAATCAGGACGGAGTGTGAGACATGCAAGAGGAATATAGTGATCGTTCCAGTTTAAAGCTGACCACAAATTATAGAAGCATTATATCAGTACTTTCAAGACGTTAAATACTTGACAGCTCTTGATTTGTGCGAATCCTACAGGCAAGTTTCTTTCGACCAAGCATGGAGAACATATAAAGCAGTTATTTACTCGGGGAGAAAATATTAGTTCAGAGTTTTTTTTTCCTTTTGGACTATATGTAAGTGCTAGTGTATATATATCACAGCTTAGGATACAGTTCTTTGACACAAAATACGTCACCGAGTTACTCTGTTCGTTGATGTCTTGTTAATAGCATCTCAGGTATGCCATATACATGTATCATTGTTGCAGAATGTGTTAGAGAGGTTTTTACAGTGAGGAGTAACAGTAAAGACTGTGCACCCACAAATACCCTTTCTGGGTCACTTAATTACGTGAAAGTGAATCCTACTTGTTAACTAGAAGATTAGTGCTACGACAAATTTTCGTTCTCATAGTTCAAATGCATAACTACTACTTAATCTGTTGAGGAAGGATCTACCTTTGCACTGCTCTCTCATCTGCCAACTTGAAATTGATAATATTAAGTTAGCACTGGTTGATTCAAAACTGCTACACCGTTCTGACATGCCCCTTGAGTTTGGATTGTTAACTGTTGCATCAGCTATCGGATTAGATTCATGACTATTCAAAGTGAAGGATACAGGACGAAAACAGACCTTTAGTGCAACTGCCTTTGCAAGTAGGATCTATCGGACTGTGATCGAACTTACACCACCACAGCGCGGAGGCATTTGTGGTGGTGTGGTCTTTCAAAAAATTTCGTTATTACCTAGCAGGAAAGCATACTAAAGGCCATTGCGACCATTAGGCACTACGCATGTAAACTGCTACATCCGACATCTGCAAGACGGCCTTTTATTTTACAAGAATATAATTTTGAAATTGCTTGCATGAAGGGAAGTGATAATATCTTAGCTGATGCCGTCTCATCATTACCAGAAGTATTAAATAAAGATGTAGAAGAAGAAGATCAATTGTCTGCATTAAAGATTTTGCTCATGGAGGGTAATGTGCACAGAAAATATCACTTACGATCCTCGCTGGCACGGTGTTATGAACTAACGCAAAATCAATATAACACGATGTCTTCATTATGTACAATACACAGAGTTGTGTACTTCCATCATTCACACCAAAATTCTGAACACTGGTCTGTCTGCAATACAGCATAATATGAGGGTAGATTGATATGGCACTCGCATCACACCAGGAGTCACTATGAAGTGATAAAATGTGCAAGTGACATATAAGGCTATTCTCGTGTTCCATATCTAAGGAGGAAGGTACAGAAATTATTAAGAGCTTGTTGTTTTAGTCAAAAAGTCAGACCTCCTAATCAGGGCAGTAAAGAGGTGTTAAACTCGATTTTACCTAAGAAATCACTGCAGATTGTGTTTTACCAATATCTGTGGTCTGTGAAATACGCAACATCATCCTACAATATTTTCACTAAGTGCATGAAGATCTATCCAATGGAAACTGTGACGCGGAAATAGATGAGCAGAGACCTAGTTGAAGACTACGTTCCTCACGTAGGTAAAGCAATTGTTTTGTTATTGATAATTCTACCAACTTTACCTGATATCTATCGACAATTTTTTTACAATGAAATAAATTAAGCAGGTATGACTTCATACTACCACCTGGAAGCAAATTCTATGGTATGGAAGCTTCGTGAATTTATACAGAAGAAAAGTTACAACATACAAACTGTGTGGATACACTACATCCGGACGATTGAAGAAATATGTAACAACTTGACCCACTCGTCAAGGAACTGTGCCTCTGCAGAGTTTATTTGTAGGAAAAATGAGAGTAATGGGTAGGTGCAAAGGATTCCACAACTCATTAGAAAGGGTGATTCATCGGAAAAAAATACGAGCAGCATTAATCACCCTGACAGCAAAGAGCTGTCAGTGGAAGATATATTATGATAATAAGGTTACAAAGATTCAGAAGTTTGATATTGGGAACAAGGTGTTGCTGAGGAATCATCCTCGACCTTTATGTTGAAGAAGAGAGACAAGAAGTGGCAACTACTGCCATCGTATGTAGGACTATTTGAAATTGTAAACATGCCACATCCAGGAGCTTATTTAGTAGTGTATTCTAAAGTGTGTATAAATACAGTTTAGGTGTACTGGTAACATATCTAATGAAGGTTTCTTTTCACATGTGTTAGTCTGTGTACATATACATTCCTTTTTAAATGACTGAAAATAAGGAGACTTAACTTTGAACCAATGAAGCGTAATAGAGTTGTATTTTTGTGTGTATATTTTTGAAATCCATGTTTGTTTCAGGATTTTACCAGTCATCTCATTAGATTTTTAAGTTTATATTGTTCTTGGAATAGCTGAATTCTGATAAAGTTTCTCAAATGATGGATAAATCAAATCCAGGGAAGTAGTCCCATCTGCACTTATAAACATGTCGACGTAGGTTCATACTTAATAGGAACGATCAACATGAATTTTAAAATAGTAAGTGTACTATAATTTTTTCAGGTTAGGCAGATCTGTACTGTTGTGATACCTTGGAAAGGATTTTCACACTAGGTAGGTGTTACTGTATAATAATCATTGTGAGTGGGTCGTGGGATCGAATACATATGTTCTACTGCTCTTGTAATTCCTTTTTCGAAGTGTTGTGCATATGACTTCTCGAGTCACGCAAGAGCATAACTCAGTACTACTTCACACAAGCAACATTATAAAAAATGCCTAGCAAGGTAATTATGTTATGTTTTCACAGTATTAACTAAATTTATTTATTTGGCTATCTAAGCTCATGTGAGATTCAGGGGCAGTCAAACTTCAATGATTGTGTTGAAGTCATAGGACTTATAGATTCACTTAGCTGACAGGACATGTGATGCTCTGTCTGATTCTGTGTTGCAATGACATATTGAAACAATGATGAATTAAATGTGATGAAGTCTGCGCATTTGAAATGAATTATGACTTGACTTGAATTCATTGCATCGAATTGTGTATTCATATATGACCCATGAACTATACGCAACACTGTTTGAAAATGTCCCGAGTGAGAAGCATATCAACTGTTACAGAGCTGAGTCTGGGTGTGGCTACACTGTTTGGCGGCAATATATTTACAGGAGTCTGTATTGTTGAAAGAACTGCATGATATGGTTAATACTCCACCATGAATTTTAAAAATGTAATACGAAACAGCTGTTGTGTTCGAATAGAAAAATGGGGGCACTCTGTGACCGGCTTAGAAGCAACGGAAACCCATGTTGTCGACGATAAAAGTTAAGTAATGAGGATTAACCATGTGATATGTGTAGCAACATAAACTTGTAACAAACTGTTCACTCCGGATATACATAGATGACAGTTACTCTCAACTAAACGTTATTTTTAATCATCACCTTAGCTGTGTATTAATCCGTTCCATTACTGGAAGTTGTAAGTTGATTTTTGGATAATTATGGTACACGAACGTTTCATGTATCGTCTGTTGGATATCGCCTTCCAAGCCGGTTCCTTCACCTCTCACTGTGTTTGCTGATTGCACTATTTCATACATTAACTGTTATTGCCATGGTTCATCTTTCTCCTCGACATGCCGTCTCATCATGCACCAAACCATTAAGTTGACTGACTGCATTCTGATGCCACACATGGGCTACTATTCTCTTCAACAGCAGAAGATTAATATGAATGTTTCATCATGAAGCCCATGAAACACCATGTATCTACGATATGTGAAAACATGCACCAGAAATGAAGTGCTACGATGTTGGAGCTCGTATCTCATAAAAAGACATGATATGCTGTAGACATTAGAGTGACTACCACCTACGTCCGATATCAGAGAGTAGTTACCCCTCCCAGACGCCAGGTGGCAGCACTAGCAGTGGAAGGCATATAAAAAGTGTCGGAGGGAACACGAAAACAGTGCACTCATTGTCGTAATGCGGAAAAGGAGCGATTTATGGCAAAATGGCGTTATCTAAAACCGGCACCCAGGTGGTATGATACGCTACACGCTACAGACGACATGGATGAAACACGACTGCGGAGTTGTGTACGGGTGAACAGACGAGCAACTGAAAGCCCAGATGAACCAAGTGGCTACCACCAGTGTCCCATCAATGACCGTTCAGCGAACGATGTTGCGTATGGGTCTCCGCAACAGGCACCTGGTTCATGCTTCCAAGCTGACTGCTGTTCACATTGACGAAGATTGGAATTTGTACGCCGTTACCGCAAATGGAAGCCCACTTAGTGGCTACATGCGGCCTCTTCAGATGAATCACGTTTTGTGCTCCATTGGTCAGATGACCGTTTCCTGTACAGCATGAAACGTCTAAAAGCAATCTCCCTGCAAGCACGAGGGAGCATTACGATCTCCGTAAGGTTTTCGTGATTTTCCCAGGGTGATCTTCTGGCAGACACAATGAATCAACAGACGTGCGCATTTATCCTTGGGGACTATGTCCCCTCCCCCCAGATTCTGTTTGTTCTTCTTCGGCACGATGGCATCTACCAGCAGAACAGGGTAACGTGTCACACAGCTCACGGCATACGTGCGTGGTCCTAAGACCACCAGAATGTATTAACCGTACTCCCCTCGTCACCAAACTCCCTGGATTTAAACCCAGTGCACAATCTGTGCACTACCTCGATTGGGCTGATAGCTGCATGGATCCCTAACCAACAAATCCATCACAACTGGTCACGGAACTGGGATCAGCGTGACTCCAGATCCCTTTCGGACTGGATCCTCATCGACTCTCTTCCTCCTTGTCTCGTGCTGCAAATGTCGTTATGCTGGTGGCCACATTAATGAGAATGGACAGTGTACATGGACGTGTTTCGAGCATAATTGAAACTGGTTGTTAATCATTTACACGGATGCATCCAGTATTCTGTAATTGCCTACGTTCAGACGCCAAACTAGTGTGACGAGATTGTTGTCTCTGCAGGAACAGCTCAGCGTATTCAGTGAACCCATACACGAGGCCTACTGTTCATCACTAAATTTGTCCCAACAGCTACGTATCACTGTTGGTGTGCAACTTACATTTCCAGTAAACAAACCCGAGACAGAACAAAGCTGTGCTAAATGGAACCTCGACAGCGTAGACTTAAGTGGGCATTACTATTGTCAACAACAAGTACCGTGAGTGAATGAAACTATGTTGCTCCCAAACAAGACAGAACTCATACCACTCGTATTTGCACTGTGTATACCATTTTCAGTGCGGTACAGGTACAAAGCTAAATTAGGCAAGAAATCAAACGAAATGTAAGAACTCGGTAACGATCCGCTGTAGACAGCCTGTGCCTTACGCTAAAATATTCAGGACCTATTCTTAAACAGTCTCCCTCTCGAAGTGTGTCGGTGGCGTTCTGGTTTACCCTGCATATTTCGCCACACTGCGAATTGTCGGTTCACCTCTGATTAAATAGCTGAGGCTTTAATATAAATAGAGTCTTTCACAGCCTTTATTTGTGCTAGTGAAGTTTCCAAAATTCTATAGTGGAAGAGTTTACAGGTGAATGTCTGGCATTCCCTTCACCACGTTACTGGTGCAAAGGAAACGTAATCTGGTGATGTCGTTTCAGTGTAAAGAAGAGTATTACAGTCTCAAAGATGGGGAAGGACGGCACAGAAGAGATAAATAAAGGTGGATATTTAAACATAGCAATCCACCGAATCATATGGGAGATATGAACTCAACATGGTGGAACCAGTTGAAATTACAGTGCATCTTCATACGAAACCCCTTCATATAATGTAACTTATGACCTATGAGCGACCTAACGTGTGCAGGAACATCTAGACTTTCTCAAGGACAAAATACCGAAGACAAACGACAGTGGAACAGAGCACGGTGTGCAGCAAGACAACACTTGTCTTCTGCCACCAGCTCTCCGTCTTCACCTTGGTCCAGTCTTCTCCTTTCTTCTGGACGCATTCCTCTACTCCATTCAGTCATCTGTCTCTCGTTCTTCCTCTTGGTCTCTGTCCTTCCAGTTTCATCTCGTGTATCCTCCTGGGTATCCTCTTCCCGTCCATTCTCTTAACGTGTCCATACCATCTCAGACCTGATTTCTCTATCCCCTCCTGTAATGGTTCCACCTTCATTTATTCTCTGATCCTCTCATTTCTTAACGTGTCTTTCTTTGTCACTCCCATACTGTTTCTGAAGAATTTCGTCTCACTAGCTTGTACTTTGCTTTTCTCTCTTCCTTTCATAACCCAGGTTTCTGATGCATATGTCAGGATCGGGACATAGTATGACTGGTATATAACCTTTTCAGTGATTTTGGGTACATCCTTGTTGCATATCAGGCTTCTGCTACTCTTCTGAAATGCTTCTGCTTTTCTCATCCGTTCGTTTATTTCTCTGTCGTTCTTCCTGTATCAGGTTTCTTAGGTACTTGAAACTCTCCACTCTACTCAATCGTTCTCCACCAACTGTTATTCACGTTGTTCCTCTACTTTCTTGTTATGATAATCACCACACTCTCACTTATAGTAAATTTCATCCCATATTCTTGTACTGTTCGTTCCAATACTTCCAACTGCTCTGGTACTTCCTCCTCCTCACTGACCCAAATCATCAGATCATCTGCAAACACCATAGCTTTCATCTTCCTTTCACCAATTGCTTGTGCTACTGTACTCATTATATCATCCTACACTACAATGAAGAGTAATGGTGAAAGTGCACTTCCCTGCCTCAAGCCATTCCTTTGTTCAGTCCAAGCCGATCTCTCTCCTCCCACTTTCACACAACTCACACTTACATGGTACATTTCTCTTATCCTCCAAATAATCTGTTTTGCTACTCCTCTGTTCTCCAGGGCTTTCCCCTCTTTGCTTCTGCGTACACCATAATACGCTTTTTCAATGTCCAGAAAGGTCATTAGTAGATCTAATCCATATTCATAGTGCTGTTCCTGCAGTTGTCTTACAGCAAAAATTAGATCCACCGTGGACCTTCCTGTTCTGAAGCCATGTTGCTCTTCTCTCATTCTTCCTTCGAATTTTGCCCATATTCGTGCTTACAAAATTTTCTCCAAAATCTTTGCACAATGACTCATCAATGTTATGCCCCAATAGTTCTTGCAATCTTTTCTATTTCCCTTCTTAAAGATCGGGACAATTATTCCCTTCTTCTTGTCTTCTGGGATCATCTTCTGTCTCAACACAATTTTCATTACTCGATATAGCCGTTGTATCTCCGCCTCTCCTGCTGCTCTCACCATCTTTACACTTAGCTCATCCAGACCTGGTGACTTCCCTCCCTTCATCTTGCCCAAAGCCTCTTCCACTTCTCCCCATGTAAGGTCTTATTCTATTTGCTGTTCCTCCTCTTTTTTCTCCTCGGCTTGCTCCTCCTCGTTCAGCGTACCATTCGGGTTCAGGAGTTCTTCAAAATACTCCTTCCACATAGTTTTGAGTTCTTCCTTATTCTCTACGTCTTCTCCACTTTTGTTCACCATTCATAATCTGTAGTACCGTTCTTCCTCTCACTTTTAATCATCTCATATAACACCTTTTTTGAACCTTCACTATTTTCCTCATCATTCTGGTCCACTGTTCCATCCACATTCTTCTCTCCTCCGCCACCACTCTTTTTGCTTCTTTCTTTTATGATTCTTAGTTATTGCTTTATATTTATTTTACACTGTAACGATATCTTATATTTGTTTCATAAGTCTTGTATTTTAAATATTTCCTCCCTTTGTATCTATGATCACATTTTTTCGAAAATACACATGTGGTTCACAATATTTTTGAGTTTTCCGTTGCGCATAAATGTCGAATAGACAACATAACTGCAAAGCTGAAAATACGCCGTTTATCAGTCGTCATGTGAAACCTCAGACAGTCGGATTTCTAGCTGAATATTCTGTTCAATTCTGTCTGAAATTTTCCATTTCGTTACTGCCAGATAGAGACTAGTCACTTTGAAGAAAAGTTCATCATTTTTCAGTTCGTCTGTTATTCTCTTTTTTACCATGTAATAATTTGGAAGTCAAAAGTGTGAGAGCAATGAAGAAATAACAACACAGTAGTTTGATTTACAAGAGATAGACATTGCCCAACTAAAAGTATTACTTTTAAAAGAAAAGCACATTCGTTATAATTCACACTATCCCTTGGAATATATTTAGCTAATGTCAAAGATTACTCCTCTCACCATAGTTGTCCGTTTTGACGAGATCAGAACATATCTGTTGAACTCGTTCCTTTGGAAATGATATCACCGATGCTTGGTAATATCCGTTTTTAACGTGAATTTCCCGCTTCTGCTCGGCTCGCATTTGCAGTCGCCTTTCGCAGGTAATCTCCGGCTGATAAATCACAGCTGCCGTAAGAGGATCCCGAATGGCTAGAGTCTCTTACTGGGAGCCGAGCCGCACAGCACCACCACGAGGAAGCTGCACTGGTGCTACTTTGATGGAATAATATTTTTACACTTTTGCCACATAGTCACGGCTAGAAAGCTACAATGGACTGAATGAATTTTATCCGTAATGGATGCAGTTTTACTTCCTAATTGTTTCTTTATAGGGAGTGAAATATCCGACACCTTACAATGGTTGTTCCGATCTACTACTTTGTAGAATTTTTGAGTTCTATTCTGCTGCAGCCTCTCTTTTCGTGACGAAATTATATTTCGCGTATTACTATAGCAATACAAAATTGCTTAGACCTATTTCGAAACTACAGTTTGGAGATTATATTCAAGACAAGATCTCTACGTGTATATATGAACATTATACCTTCTCGAATGGTAGTCGTCGAGACTGAAAACGGCAAAGAAAATTAAACTACCCAAACTATAATTACACCTTCGTAATTTTTAGTAACTGAGATTCTGTTGGTTGTAGGCCAGTAAGACTCGAGAAGGGTAGTTGTAACGTTGTGGTTGATAACGGAAGCCATATTTAAGGAAAATCAAGACACTTTCATAAATTTGTCCACCGATAAATCACGACCGGCAATGCAAGGTTTCTTAAGATGTTAGAGAAAGGTGTAAACTGTTGTAAAAGACGGGTAATCTGAACTACCATATAAAGACCAGTTGTAGTTTGACGTTGTTATCAAAAATTTCGTAAAGTTCTTGGCCGTTTTACTTCAGATTTTTACACGAGACCCTAACAAACGTTCGTACGGAGATAGCTACACGTTTTTCATGTATCTGATATATATAAGATACATGATATATATCAGATACATGAAAAACGATATATATATATATATATATATATATATATATATATAAGTAAGTAAGTATATATATGTATATAAGGGGGATGTTTTTATCAAAAGTCCCAGGAAGTTCTTGAGCGACTTACTTCACATTCTTAAATGATAAACTAATAAAAGTTTTGACAGACATAGACTCCATATTTTAGTGTAGGCGGTATATTTATGTATGCTGTAAGGAATCTACACTTCTGTACGCTAATAAACGTTCTGACAGATATATGACAAACATTTTTGAATATTTTTGCTGTATAAAAACCTATAGTGGTACTACAAGTACTATGTAAAAGGAAGTCGTTATTTAACGCTGTTATCCAAAGCCTTAAACAACTATTGACCGATTTGCTTCATATTTCTACACCATACCCTAGTAAACTTTCGGACATAGACTGCATGTTTTGCTTAAATATATATATATATATTACATAAATATATATCTAATACGTAAAGGGGAAATATTGTTAGCAAAAAGCTCGAAAGGTACCTCGCCGTTTTCTTTCAAATTTTGACACGTTACTCTAAAAACTTTCAGACATACCAGGACTACATATTTTTAAATCTGTATGGTAAATAAATATATATCTAACACGTAAAGGGGAAACGTTGTTGAAAAATTCTCGAAAAGTTCTTGACCGTTTCACTTCAAATTGTTACACGATACTTTACTAACACTGAGACAACATAGGGCATATATTTTTTAAAACAACAAAGTACAAGAGATTTTTGGTAAAATCGACTGCGAGAAAGAAAAAAAAGTGCGGTTTCGTTTTCTTTCTGGCAGTCAGTTCTAACATACATATCACGGCATTTACAACATTAGACATAGTGTTTCCTCGATATACAGTCTTTCTACTTACATGAAAGTTGCGCTTAAACTGAATGTTGTACACACAACACTGTGTGTTTTCCTTTCTTCATCACAGTCAATACTGAAAGAAAAGAGGAAAGTAGTATTTATAGCTTATTGACTTATGGTTACAACACTACTATGGAACTGGATCATCCGAAACTTTGGAATCCTTCCCGTTGACAAATGAAAACTACGACAAATACTACCATTGAAGCGACTATCCTCAGAAATTATCCAGCTGGAGAGATCTCTCCTGTATCGTTACATTAGCGATTCCTATCGATTTACCCAGTATCTTCCCAATCGACGTCTCGTTTGCAATAACAATAAACGAGGCTCCAGGTCAGGGTAGGAGGGGAAGAAAAAAATAAAGTGACGGGAGGGGGGGGGGACAGGAGAAAATGAACAGAGAGAGGAGGAAGGAGAAGAAGGAGGGAAAGAGGAATGAACAGGAGTTGGATAGAGAGTGGGATGAGAAGAAGATGAACAGAAAGAGAGGGTACAGATTAGTACGTATATGCGATTCATATACATATTTAGCAACTGCGAAGCATTGCCGATTTCGCTAGTACAAAAATATTTGCAAAAACCAAGAATGGAATTTCAAGAAACAAGTCCTCGAATTAACAACGGTACAAGCCAGGGATACAGTCTTTCCTATCTACTGGTTAGTCTATACATCGAAGATGCAATGAACTGAAATAAAGGAAGGAGTTAGATTAAAAGACAGGCTGAAAGATTATCAATGATATGATTCGCCGATGACATTGCTAACCTCATTGAATGTGTGATGAAGTGCAAGACTTGCCGAGCAGAATGAACATACAAATGAGCACATAATATGAACTGAGAGTAAACTGGAGGAAGTCGAAAGTAATGAGGACTACCAGAGACGAGATTATGGATAAAATAAATATGAAAAGTGGTGTCCACATGGTAGGTAAGGTGAAGGAAGCGTATTACACATGAGGAGGGAAGTGAGGTAGACATAATAAGTAAACAGAAACAAACAAAGCATTCCTGATCAAAAGCAGTGCTGTGATATCAAATATTGACTTTAATTTCAGAAAGAGTTCTTTGATTATGTAAATATTGTTCGGAAGTAAATAATGAATTGTGGGAAACAGGAGAAGAAGCGAATCGAAACGTTTGATTTGTAGTGGCCGGGTGACCAATAACCGCTTCGGAGAGGTTGAGGAGCTGCTCTTCTAGTTGTCAGGAAGGAGATCAGGTCTTCCACTTGAGAGCTGTCGGCTCGAGGACTGACAAGATCTATAGCAGAGCATCGGAATAGTAAGGTGGCTACAATAAGACAGAAAGTGTGCAACTAAAGTCCTTACTGTTCCTATTAGCTCAGACCAGCACGGATGCACGCCCTCATGCACGTGGAAAAGCTTGGCTTCGATAAACACTGATGGAAGAAGATATTGCAAAATCAAGGAGGAGTTGTACTACATAAATGGAAGTTGGTAAACGAGTTTCTACTTCTGAAAGATTGTGTTTATTCACATTTCACGCCAGACGGATAAGAGAGTGAACGAGTGAACGAGATCGTGTATTAGGGCTACGAGAAGCTGGATGATCCTTCAGCGATATTTGCAGAAAGACTTGGAAGGCATGTATCCACTTGACATGATTGCTGGTAATGGTGGTCAGGGGAATGTGCAGTCGCAAGAAGGCCGGGCTCCGGACGCCCAGGTGGCACTACCGAGAGGGAAGGCCATCCTGTTCGGCGTACGACTCTGGCTCATCGTACTGCATCTGCAACAACAATTGGAACAGCAGTTGGTCCCACAGTGACACAACGAAGTGTTACAAATCGGTTACTTCAAGTACAGCTCCAGGCCAGATGCCCCGCAGTGCAGTCCACTGACCCCAGAGCACAGCTTTTAGAGCTGGTTGGGCATCGGTGCCAATGATGGTTAGAAGGAATCCAGTTAAGGATCTCCAACCAACACATCAGCGTCCTAGACTGAATGGACCTACACGTGGAGTTATGGTCTGGAGTGATGCAAGAGCACTTTCGTGGTTATCCGACACGCCCTGATTGAAAATTCGTGAATCTGGTGATTCGGCTTGTTGTGCTCCCATTTATGAACAGCATTCCACGGGGTGTTTTCCAACAGGATAACGCTCGCCCACGTACCATTGTTCTAGCCCAAAACGCTCTACCGTGCGTCGACTTCTTGTCTAGGCCGTCTAGATCACCACATTGGTCTCCAATAGAGCACATATGGGGCATCATCAGACGACAAATCCAGCGTCTTTTAGAAACAGCATTAACCGTCCTTGTGTTGACCGACCAAGTGCAACAGGCATGGGACTCCATCCTACAAACTAACATCTGGCTCGTGTGCAAAGCAATGCATGTACATTTGCATGCTTGTATTCGGCTTTCTGGCAGATACACTAGTTATTAATGTACCAGCATTTCACATTTGCAATGGCTTATATCGCGCTTTCATTAACCTGTGATCATGCAGTGTTCAGCTCTTAGAAATGTTACCGATACAAATACATTCAAGAAATTTCATTAATCTACATTAATTAACTTTTTGGTGTTGAAATTTTTTTATGTCAGTGTATGTGGTCCACATTCCGAAGGAGTAGTCAGGCGTCTATCTCGTGGACCCTGGATGCGAAATATTGCTGTAAGAGATGCCAGCAGCTATGGGGCTCTGCGCAACCCGAGCGCGTATCGACCTTACGCTGTAAACACTCACTGCTAGCGGGTGTCTTAGGTGCTGATGCGTGCGACTGGCACCTAACACACCACCCGCTAGCAGTGAGTGTTCACAGCGTAAGGTCGATCTGCGCGATAGCTCTCCTCTCTCATTGTGATAATGACGTTCCGAATAGCATTACACGATTATTCAGTAAGACTGACTGATGACTGCTAGCCATCAATTGGCGCTACGTACACAAACCCATTAGATGAGAAATTTTGTGGAGACAAGCTTGACGTCAGTAAAAACGAATATTTTTCTCTTCATGAAAGAAAATTCTCATCAGTACCTTGGAATAATGACTTTTCCTCTTTCTCCCTGATCAGAAAATATTAGCCGATCTAATTACATTTACTATGAGACCTGCCGAATGTACGATCCACGTTTACTACACTGCTGGGCATCAAAATCGCAACAATATGATGGCAGTATGCAACAAACGTAGAACTGAAATAAACTATAATACAGGCTTGGATACGGGATTGAACACATATCAGCACAGTCGCACGAAGCAGGTAGAAGTAACTCCCATCTACATTGATGAGCCAGAACATTACGACTACGTACCTAATAGTCGGTATGTCCACCTTTGGCACGGACAGCAGTGGCGACGCGTGGTCGTATGGAGATAGACAGGCCTTGGTAGATCTCTAGAGGAAGTTGGCACCACATCTCCACACACAAGTCACAGAAATCCCGTAAATTCCGGGGAGGGGGCAATGAGCTCTGACGCCATGTTCAGTCACAACCAAGATATGTTCCATCACTTTCTGATCTGGAGAGTTCGGTGGCCAGCACATAGATTGGAACTCGCCACTGTGTTCCTCGAACCACTCCATGAAACTCCTGGCCTTTCACACGGCACACTATGTTGTTGAAAAACGGCACTTCCTTCGGGAAACATGATTGTCATTAAGGAGTTGTACATGATCTGTAACGAGTGTGCGATACTTTTTGGCCGCCACGATGCCTTGCATGAGCTCCACTGGACCATTAGATGCCCATGTAATGCTCAGAGCATAATGGAGCCGACGCCAGTTTTTCTCCGTTCCTCAGTAGAGGTGTCAAGCAGCTGCTCCCCTGGAAGACGACGGATTGAAGAAGTTATCGGTATTCATAGACTATGCACCAATCTACCATTCCGCCAACTTCCAGTGCCGAGGGTCACGTGCCAAATTCAGTCATAGTTGCCGATGACTTGGTGTTAACATAGCACATGCATGGGACGTCGGTTGTGGTGGCCGTCTTTAGGAGTGTTCGGTGAACCGTCTGTTCAGATAGGCTTGTGCTCTGCCGAGCGTTAAAGTCCGATGTTAGTTTCTCCACGTTCGCCGCCTGTCCTGTTTTACTAGTGTGCCCAGCTTACGACGTACGACATCTGTAATGAGGAGCGGCCGCTCAACCCCGCGACGCCATGACGTAGTTTCACCTTGGTTTCGACACGTGTTGAAGACACTCACCACATCACTCTTCGAACACTCTGTAAGTCGTGCAGTTCCCGAAACGCTCATGTCGAGCATTTGCACCATCACAATCTGCTCTCGATTAACTCAGATAAATCGCACACCATCCCCATTCTTCACATGGGTAGCATGTTGACTGATACTGCATGCACAATGCGTGTATCTGACTAACAGTCATTCCTCTCCAGGTGACGCTGCTTTCGCCTGGACGGGTTTATATCGATAGTAGCTTCGTAATGTTGTGGCTGATCAACGATAGGTGACACGAGAAGGGAAGGAAACGTTACCGTTTGAGTGGTATTTCATGTTATTTCAATGATTGTAAAAACCGACTAAGAACTACAAAAATATTGGCAGTAAGAGCCTGCTTATCATTACGAAGTCGCACCTTCTTTAATCTCGATGTATTCGGTTCGGAAGGACGCCAAAAGGCCTGAGACAAGCTGGCCCACAGCAGTCTTAACTGGCTCTAGATATCCTGCATACTGGCACGGGGACAGGGTTGGCATCCAAACGGCTAACATACATATTCTGTCGGGGACAGTTCTATGATTTGCTGGTTTCGTCACACAGACGATTCACCCATTTATGTGTCTTGTGTTAACGTGTACCGTTTTGTTGGAAAGCAGGTACGACGATACTATCGAGTGAGGGGTAACATTTGAAGACGCAGTATATCCTTAACCTACTGTGTGCAGCCAGCGTTTCCCCAATCATTACCTGTCGTGTACGCAAATCATACTCTATGGCTCCCTGTAACATTACGCTAGCAACGACAACACTGCGCCTCTTTAGGTCGCCGACAACAATCGTCCTGGAATTGTGCAGAACCACAGTTCATCGCTGAACACGATGCGAGGCCATTAATGAGAAATCCGTGCTTTCTCGTCACAACACCGTTCTAAAAGCAGCTGTCTGTGTCCAGCATAAGGTTCAAATGGTTCAAATGGCTCTGAGCACTATGGGACTTAACATCTATGGTCATCAGTCCCCTAGAACTTAGAACTACTTAAACCTAACTAACCTGATGACATCACACAACACCCAGTCATCACGAGGAAGAGAAAATCCCTGACCCCGTCGGGAATCGAATCCGGGAACCCGCGTGCAGTACAAGGTTGGGTCGGTAATTCCTATGGGTACGGATATTGCTAGTCCCTGACCAATGATGTAGCACGACACAAAATATTGTTGGGAGTACAGTACTTGTTCTCGGATGGCAGGCACAGATATGGTTGACGCACAATAAGAAGACCTTTCCGTTTGGTGGCCAGACATGGTCAGCTGGGCTCTTGACGACGAGTGTGCTTGGCCTAAAGTTCCCAAGAATTCCACCATAGGGCATTGTTACTTCTGGGTGCCTCATAAATGTCATATTGCGTGATTTGACCGGCCAGCCAAATCAAGATACACTATGAGACCCTTACGAAAGTCGGGTGCAGGTAGCTCCCACATCTTTGTGTTCTTCACAGCGATCACTCAACATCTGACGCTCTTGACGCCACTTACATGTCCTACCGGGCCTTGTAACAACACTAAACACAAACGCCGGCCGTAGTGACGGAGCGGTTCTAGGCGCTATATTCGGGAACCGCGCGACCGCTACGGTCGCAGGTTCGAATCCTGCCTTGGGCATGGATGTGTGTGATGTCCTTAGGTTAGTTAGGTTTAAGTAGTTCTAGGTTCTAGGGATTCAGTTCTGTTTCAGCCGCGCTCGCGAGTGGCCGCTGTTAACTGCTGCGCTGCACTTCCGTGTTTACATCGCTGAACTTGTCCTTCGCCGAGTGCTGTCCGTCCGCTAATCTCCGTGTTCATTCCTATTCCTTGTGATCTGATCGCTGTTTCTGGTTTTGCTGCTGCTAATTGGAATTTCGGTTATTTAACCGAAACTGCGTCGCTGGATTAACCATGGCTACAAACCTCAGGAAGAATACTCTGGTATTTGCTTTTGACAAGGAATCCCGTCCTGTTAAGTCGACATCCCTGGAAATAGATGACTGGATTACACAGGTAATTGGTCTCAATTCTGAAACCGTCCACACCTGGCAACTGGATCAGGAAAAATACTGTGTTTTTGTCAAGTTAATCAGTGCTGCGACTGTTGATAAAGTGTTACGAAAGTGGGGCTATGAAGTAGATTTTGTGCATAGAAATGGTTATAAAATTAAGGTTTCCATCTATAGAGCGGACATTCATGACAAAACCGTTTGTGTCTTGAATCTTGCCATTGAAATTGAAAATGATAAGATTAAGGAAGCTCTTTCAAACTACGGAGACGTTAAATCAATTGCTAATGCAAGATGGTCGCCTCGCTTTAAACTGCAGTGTTTCAATGGGGTCCGCTGTGTAGAGATGGACGTTAAGACGAATATTCCGTGTCATATAACTGTTTGTGGGTATAAGGCACAAATTGTTTATACAGGTCAGGAAGCTACATGTCATATATGTAACGAAACCGGCCACTTCAGACAGGACTTCCCGCGGCGAACTGTTGTTCTTACAAGTAATTTGATCCAGCGTCAGAAGCTTACCTTTAATGATCTGTTACCAAAGAATAGCCCGGTTCAACTGGTTGAGGAAGTTAACGCAGCGGACCAAGCTGATGTCTCACTTCACGATAATAGTCAATTTCCCCCGTTACCAACAAACTGAAACCCTGTTACCACTACTCGTGAAACTGAAGTGTAACCGAAAAAACGACCTCTGGAGATAACTGACAGTTTTTCAGAGGACGAGCTGTCTTGTTCCACTCCCTCACTTCGCAAGCAAAAACAGTGCGATGAGGAGGCAGAGGAACCTGAAGGCAAAATTCAAATAGAAACTGATGTACAGAAAGATAATACACATACGGTACCAGAAAATGAAGGGGGTGAAATCAGTATTAATTTACAAGAAACAACAGGTGCAGTAGCCGATTGCAAAGATCAGCATCCATCTGTTAATAAACAAATTCAGAGATAGGTTGCAAAGCTGCAGTCTCCATTTGTTTCCCTCGATCAGGAAGTGAGTGAAATTAATAAAGAACGAGGAAGTGGTGGCCAAACTGAAATTACGGTCAACACCTCAGGGTAGGCGCCGGCAATCGAAATTGCGAAAGGGTCTGTTGCTGCTCCAGATAAGCCGCGAAATAAAATACCGACGCAACCAAATGAGAATGTAGCTCGTAACCAAGGGAAGGGAAAATCAGGTAGGGGCGACCCAAGCCCAAAGAATGTTCGGTCCGAAACGGTCTTATACGAATCACTGGAAGAAAAATCAGAAAGTTCACCAGGAAATCAGTCTGCTTGCGGTACAAGAGAAAACATCAGAAGCAGAAAAAAAAGGGACAGTAACTAATAAACCGATTGAAGTGTTATCCCATGTTCAAACTTCCGAGAAAACTTTTACAGCTTAACTGACCCCTGAACCACAGGAAACTAAATTAGTTCATCAAAACAACTACATAGTGACAGTACAATTACGCAATCTTATTCTTTCACCACTATAAACATAAATAAAATTACGACCGGTTTGAAATTATCGGCCCTTAAGGAATTTTTGTACGAATGCGTGACTGATATTTCCCTGTTACAAGAAGTTCTAATTTCGGATTTAGTAATTCCCGGTTTTGGCAGTAACATAAATGTGTCTCCCGAAACAAGTGTTGCAACAGCTGTTTTTGTGTGGGAGTCCGCAGCTCGTGGTCGTGCGGTAGCGTTCTCGCATCCCGCGCCCGGGATCCGGGGTTCGATTCCCGGCGGGATCAGGGATTTTCTCTGCCTCGTGATGACTGGGTGTTGTGTGATGTCCTTACGTTAGTTAGGTTCAAGTAGTTCTAAGTTCTCGGGGACTGATCACCATAGATGTTAAGACCCGTAGCGCTCAGAGCCATTTTTTTTCATGAGGGAAGGGATTACAGTAAGTGAGGTGGAACGACTGGAATCCGGAAGGGGAATAGGACTAAAAATCTATGATGTGACTATCATCAACTTGTACGACCCTTAAGGAAGTTCTCACCGAGCTGACAGGGCACGTTTCTTCAAAGATGACCTGATATACTTGTTAAGGAAAACTCCAAGACAGTTATTACTTGGAGGTGATTTTAATTGTGTTCTAAATCGAAAAGTTCAGTTACCTAATTTTAATTTCTCAAGTGAACTAAAACCACTAGTTACTGGTTTAGAATTAAAGGATATATGGGAAATCAAATACCCCTCCATTGTTGAGTTCACTTATGTCATCCCTGGGTTCCCGGGTTCGATTCCCGGCGGGGTCAGGGATTTTCTCTGCCTCGTGCTGTCCTTAGGTTAGTTAGGTTTAAGTAGTTCTAAGTTCTAGGGGACTGATGACCATATATGTGAAGTCCTATAATGCTCAGAACTATTTGAACCATTTTTTTTGACTTATGTCACCGCAACATCACGTAGTAGGATTGATAGACTATATATTTCTAAAACTCTTGAAACTTCCGTGACAAAAGTAGAAACCATTCCTACGTACTTTTCAGACCATTCAAGTGTCTTAGCTTGCATAAATCTAACAAGACAACTTGTTCGCCGTTTCAAGAATCAGTGGAATTTGAACACTTCCTTGTTGGTAAATCATGATTTAGAAGACCTGATTAAAGAAACATCTGCAATATGCCTGCGTGCTCGTAGTAGTTATGCCACTGCTATTGACTGGTGGGTTAAAATGGCAAAGCCAAAGTTGAGGAAGGTTCTTATTCAATACAGTGCCCAGAGCGCAAGGGAAATGAAATGCACTATAGAGTATTACTATTCCGTTTTGAGAGATCTATATGATCAAGTCTCAGCAGGTTCCTCACTTCGGATAGCAGACATCAAAATAGTCAAAGCCAAGTTACTTAATATCAAGAGAAGTCAAATGGAAGAATTGAAAATAAAATCTAAGGCAAATTCGGTGTCAGAAGATGAAACTACTTCTCTATATCATTTAGTGAAGCATACGAAGAACGGGATAAGGACTTTTATTGATGAAATTCGAACAAAACACAGTACGATTCTCAGAACCCAGCAAGGTATCATGGACGAGATTTATCGCTATTATTGCGAGCTATATTCTGTACATCAAAGTGGTGATGCTTCCTTGGAAGAATCCCTTGACATCCTAGCCCCACAACTGACAGAAGATGACAACGTTAATATTTTCTCGAGATTGTCAGTGAAGAAGACGTGTATGAGACTCTGTGCGCTTCACCACCAAAAAAATCCCCAGGACCGGATGGTCTGCAAGCCAAGTTTTACATCCGTTACTGGGCAATAGTAGGTGCAAAACTCACGGACATTTTAAATGAGATTATTCAGGGTAAAATGATTCCGGCTGAGTTTAAGGAGAGTAAAATTGTTCTGGTGCCAAAAAATAATGGAAATAAAGATTTAAATAATTTTCGTCCAATTTGACTGCTGAATTCTGATTATAAGTTAACAGCTAGAATAATAAACAAGAGAATTTCATGCCTTACAGATAAAATTATTAGTCAACATCAGAACTGCGCGCAAGGCAGAAATCTAGCGGAATTCAGGGATATCATTGCAATAACTTCTGCAACAAACATAAAGTGTGCCTCATTGTTTTTAGATTTTTATAAAGCGTTCGATGTAGTAAATCATGAATATCTTCTACAGATATTGAAGAAAATAGGTTTCAACGATAGGGTCATAACAGTTGATTAAGAACATAGCAACTGGAATAAATGCTAAAATAGCGGTGAATTGTCAACAATCCAGGCCGATGCAAATACAACGAGGTGTTCCTCAAGGGAGTCCTTTGTCCATGTCGCTCTTCGCCATTTCGCTGGAACCTTTCCTCCGACATGTCCATGCTAGATTAAAAGGCTTAACATTATCAGGAAATAAAACAGTTATAAGAGCCGATGCTAACGATATAGGGAATAATGACGAGGTAACCACGCTAGCAACAGTGATTGATTCGTACTGTAGAGCATCTGGATCCAATGCAAACGAAAAAAAGTAAGAACCTAAATCTCAGAGGTTTTGATAATATCAACGTCGAGTGGGCAAAATTAGTCCGACAACATAAAACACTTGGGATCACCCCGACAGCATGCCCTATGAAAATGACGCCATTAAATTGGAAAGTTGCAGCAGATAAAGTGCAATGAGCCATTATAGAGAATTTAACTCGATATATGAACCAAGTTCAAAGAACACAGTATATCAACTCATGCATCCTTGCTAAAGCTTATTATACTGCCCAGCTGTTTCCAATACCGAGAATGATAGCGAGGAGAATAATGTCTAAAATCACCAACTTTTTGTGGAGAGGTTAAGTGTTCAGAGTACGTGCTAAAGGAGCCACTTTAGATCCTAAAAATGGAGGACTAGGATAAACTGATATAACGGATAAAGCCTCTGCACTTTTCATCAAAAGGCAAGTTAATTTAATAACAGACACACGAGAAAGCATAACCAGCCAACTTTTCAAGATCATTAAACCTCGAAGCCTGCTTCCCCCAATTGACGTGCAGAATACCAACGTCGCTTAAAGCATGTGAGGATATACTATGTTGAGTTTAGTCATGTCAGTGTCGAACTCAGGCAGTCACGACATTTAACATCGAGAGCAATAATGCGAGAACGAAAGAAAAGCGAAGGAAGGAACAAAATAGAACGACAGTTTCCAAACATTGAGTGGACTGAGATTTGGAAAAACATTAGTTCTAATGTGCTCACGTCTAATATAAAAACGTCGTGGTACAAGACAGTTAACAACATAGTTAGCACCAATGAAACACTGCACGCAATCGGACTCTGTGAAACAAATTCATGTCAAAAATGCCATCTAGTTGACACAATAATTCATAGATATACTTGCAGTGGTCACATGAATAGTTGGAAGTGGATCCGGGAGCAAATAGCTCTGATTACAAGAACATCCCATGAGTATATATCGCTGTCATTGATACACAGGCCTGAAACACGCTATTTCCCAGAAGCAAAAAATAACGATGTTTACTGGTTGCTGGGAAATTTTGTTAATTACGCCCTTAACAAATTAGGATCCGATAGCATCATAGAGTTCAAGTGCCACATGCTGTGTGAATTCCACAAAATTAAAAAGGTATTCCAATCACAAGAAAAAGTTCGGTAATATGTTAAAAATTGTATTGGAAAGAATGAGCATTGGTTAATATAAAAAAGAAGACTGTGTTGACAGTAATGTGTTGTAGTTACCTTAAGGATAGTACTTAAAATTTTACTGTATTTTTTGGTGTGTGCTTTTTCTACTTCAGAGAGTATTTTTTGAAATTATAAGCTAATGTACAGAACTTTTGTGACAGTGAGATTGTGTGTCTAATAGAGTCAAAACACAAAACATTAAAGGTGCATTATTGACTTATATTAGAAATCTAGAAATAGACAGTTTTTATGGAAAGGCCCTTATCGATTGGTTAAAAACCATAAGATTCTATCTGATAATGTAATATTTAATGGTTGGCACATTGCACTGTTCATTTTTGCACTGTGATGTGTAAGTCAGATTGGCAGTGAAAGACTTATTATATTGGTCTGATCACTTCACATAGTTAATATTCAATTAATGTTTAGAAAGAGTAATTGGAAGGCTAGTCAACTTTATTATATATCTCCTTTCCGCCATTCTCAAGTATTTCAGAAATTGTCTAATATGATTATAAAATTGTTTTATATTTAAGATTATCCCACCAACTTGCTGATATCCATCATAAAGAATTATTTATGCTTCTGTAAAGATTGGAGCTCATGTAATTCAAAGTACAGATTTTATTTCTTCTTGTTGAAGTTTGAATGTCTTTAAAAAAAACTTTTCTTGATGTTTAACTTAATTCACTCTGGTAATTCAGGGAGTAACACAATCTTCTGTTGTCTTTCTTTAACGTCAGCATAACTGAAATGATCAAACCGTTTTTGTTTAAATAACTTCATGTATAACAAGTGTCCATTGTTTTTTTAATAAATGTTTTTTATAAAAAAATGGTGCAGGACTACACAAAATATTGTTGGGAGTACAGTACTTGTTCTCGGATGGCAGGCACAGATATGGTTGACGCACAATAAGAAGACCTTTCCGTTTAGTGGCCAGACATGGTCAGCTGGGCTCTTGACGACGAGTGTGCTTGGCCTCAAGTTCCCAAGCAATCCACCATAGGGCACTGTTACTTCTGGGTGCCTCATAAACGTCATATTGCGTGATTTGAGCGGCCAGCCAAATCGAGATACACTATGAGACCCTTACGAAAGTCGGGTGCAGGTAGCTTCCACATCTTTGTGTTCTTCACAGCGATCACTCAACATCTGACGCTCTTGACGCCACTTACATGTCCTACCGGGCCCTGTAACAACACTAAACACAAATAACATTAATACATTCCAGTAGCCATTATACCTGTCACAGAGACTACCATCTCTAGTTGTATGCCCGCCGACTGTGTGCATGTTAAAGAAGTTGCATTGAAATCCGCCCATGTCTTCTTAGTGCTCCAATTTTCTTATCAGGCATTGTACATAAACAAAGATTGCACGGCTGTGTCTCATTTAGAAGTCGAATTTGAATTTGGGTTGCTCATGAGAAGATTGTGGTGCGGCTTCTGTAAGAAGAATAAACTTCTAAATACGACAGTGGCTGGATCGTGTGCTATCGAGATTGTCTCTATCCTTCCGTTATAATGCTGCTCGTGTTGGTCGGGGTCCCACGTCTGCCGTGCGAATGCGGAAACAGTGGGTTCAGAAGTGTCACGCATCACGTTAACGTTCCCACACTACTAAAGCCAGAGAGCATAAACAACTTGAGTTCCTCTTTCCTTGAAACAGGTTTCTTTGCAGTAAGACACGGGCATACGGCGGTGTCTGGAGCACCACTGGCTGATAGTACGGCGGCCAATGTTGCGGCTTCTTATCTTGACGTGTCAGCAGAGTGAGGCGTACGAACAGTATTGTGGCCGATGACATCGCAAGACACAGGATTGGCAGTATGTAGCCCCCTCAGACCGGTCCATATCCTGTACAGAATCATGACAGACCTATGCTTAAGTGGAGACTCCGATCAAAAAGAAATTTATCAGCACACAGCGCGGTTGTAGAGGGTGCCATTGGTTATGTGCACCTCACTTGCATTTTACAAATACGTTCCGTTTGGCAGAAGCTGCTACGTCTGTGACGTGTTGAGGCCAGTGGCCGTGCCATATCTTCGAGAGCACCTTGACGTTATCTCTCAAAAAGATCGTGATGACATGTTGCCCCTGCTGTAGTGACCTACCTCTATACAGGTGATATCCAACTGCTATTCTGGGTAGCAAGATCTTTCATCTAATGAAAACATCTGGTTATAAGTTGCCAAGACAAGGATCTTTCGCCGGCCACTACGTCTGATCAGCACTTGCATTGAATGGAAGTGAAATGGAATTATGTTCCCGATTCTGTCATCATAGCTGGGTTGTAGCCAGCGAAAGCAACCCTGCACATTAAATGGCTTGGTTCAAATGGCTCTGAGCACTATGGAACTTAACATCTGTAGTCATCAGTCCCCTATAACTTAGAACTACTTAAACCTAACTAACCAAAGGACATCACACACATCCATGCCCGAGGCAGGATTCTAACCTGCGACCGTAGCGGTCACGTGGTTCCAAACAGAAGCTCCTAGAACCGTCGTCAACACCGGCCGGCCTGCACATTAAATTTCATACCTTCTATGCCATCAAGTCACCTACAGATTAAATCACATATTGTTGCTACTGTGCTGTTACTTGCAGTATTGAGCGGTTCTAGGCACTTCAGTACGGAACCGCGCTGCTGCTACGGTCGCAGGTTCGAATCCTACCTCGAGCATGGATGTGTGTGATGTCCTTAGGTTAGTTAGGTTTAAGTAGTTCTAAGTCTAGGGCACTGATGAACTCAAAAGTTAAGTCCCATAGTGTTTAGAGCCATTTGAACTTGCAGTATTGAAATCTCATTGCTATCGTTCCCGGTGTTGTAGTTTCAATGAGGAGCAGTGTATAAACGAGACTTTCAAGTTTCCTTTGAGTAGGGCAAAATATTTTACATTAAACCAGAATCTCTCTTATTCTTTATTACCTTTCATCTAACAACTTCGTTACTCCTATTAATAACATTCATGGCAATTATGTCCATTAATAGCACATCTGCGACTTACAAGGGGACCATCAGACCTGTTGATCAGAGAGTTTGATGAGTCTTGGGTATATTGTAGACGAACCTGTCCTCACTACCTGGCTAGCGGCTTCCCATACTGCGGCCCCTCGTTTCCGAGAAAATCGACGTTGAAGTTTAGTACGTACCTCCTACATCCATAACGTTTGTTTCGACAGAGCAAGCGCAGTGCAAGGGCTACGGGTCACGGCCACCAGCCTGGCGGTATGGGTTGCATTCTTGCACGTGTACCATTTTCTATTCGATTTTTTCGATTTCATAATACATATTGCCATTGAATAGCGAATACTATGAAAAATTATTCAAAAACGGTCATTTTCATTGTTGTAATTACATTACTAAAACAATCATTACAGACCACTTTCCACAAGTATTTATTCTTTTTGAGTTCCGTCGCTAAAATTGAAAACATTTGGACAGCTCCAAAGAGTCCAAAACTAAGGACGAAATATTAGTAGATGTGGTGGAATTCCAGATACAGACTGAAGTATTCCCCCCAATTTTGACTACGATAGTGAACTTAAAACGGATCAAACTCACTGCCACTACCAACCAATTTACAATAGATCACTTGCAGAACATGAATCTAAAAACAATTTGAAGTAGATTAGTCATTCTTACACATCACACTATACAGTAATCTCATCAAGAACTTTATTCTCTTACGTTTTCTTACGTAAGCAAGTACCATCCTGGAAACTTGGTCGGACTGTTCAAAAACGAGTAGACGACTTCACTTTTTTTCTTTGAAGCCACCAGTCTTCTGATTGGTTTCATGCGGCCCGCCATGAATCCCTTCCCTGTGCCTTCATCTCAGAATACAACTTGCCACCTACGTCCTCAGTTATTTCCTCGATGTATTCCAATCTCTGTCTTCCTCTACAGTTTTGGCCCTCTACAGCCCCCTCTAGTAGCATGGAAGGCATTCCCCGATGTAATAAGAGATGTCGTGTCATCCTGTAACTTCTCCTTGTGTTCTCCACATATTAATTTCCTCTCCGTGCTACCCTGAGATGAAGAGCTTGGCACAGCAGCGTGCCGCATCAAACAAATCAGAAGACTAATGACTCAAAAAAAAAAAAATAAAAGCTCTGCATCCTGGCACCTATCCTGAGGAGCGAAAACAGCAGTAATGTTAACAGTAAATTTTGAAACACGTCAGGGGTGAGGTTTGTTTGCAACTACTGTACTCGCTGTTTACAGTCACAGCTAAGACCCATTTTTTTAGTAATATTTCTACAACTTCAGTTGCATGCATACTTTACACTTGTAAAACACACTGTTAATCCGAGGCATTTAAGACATTAACGGCTATCAGCGTGACAGGCGCCAGTTTTGAAGGTGAAGATCACAGTGGCTGGTTAGCTACAAGCAACACACCTGTCACTTCCCAGAAACAGCGATCAACAGTGCGCGCCCATCGCGGTGCAAATTCCATTCGCTCTCTCTCTTCCACAAGAGAAAGACAAGGAGGGCTGTGCAGCTCGTAAAGGCAGTAGAGTATCATGCAGCGCCAACGTTTCTCTATTTCTTCTACAGACGCATTTGTTACTCTTTCGCGCTCTACGGTGCTGAATGTTGTCAGATATAAAACAGGGTATATGTTTTAGTGTTTCATAGTACTGTAGTACATATTACTGTTTATTCATTATGGTTTTAGTGAATAGGTAAATTTTTTAAAGATTTTTCACTTAGTGTCTGTCTATGTCTAAAGTTAGGTTGATGAAGCAATATTAACTAAGTAGCGCGCTCCTCAAAAGGTAGAAGCTTATTAGATTGTGAATGTGTGCTGGAAATTCTGTGGACATCAATTTGGTGAACTTAGTTTTGAGGGGGAAAGCGACGTGATGAAACCGGGACGATCTATTCAAAATCTTTCATATTTAAATATAGCAACAAAAATTATGTCTGACGTTTTCAACAATCTTTGTGCTCCTCTTGGCCGGCCGGTGTGGCCGAGCGGTTCTAGATGCTACAATCTGGAACCGAACGACCGCTACGGTCGCAGGTTCGAATCCTGCCTCGGGCATGGATGTGTGTGATGTGCTTAGGTTAGTTAGGCTTAAGTAATTCTAAGTTCTAGGGGACTGATGACCTCAGCAGTTAAGTCCCAAAGTGCTCAGAGCCATTTGAACCATTTCCTCCGATATATTGTGACCAAGACAAGGCGTGATTGAATACATCTGTATAGACAGTCAACACAGTTGGCAATAGAGGGATAGAATTTTGTTTGCAGAATGCCTTGATATTAAATGAGATGCACAACGAATCTAACTTCTAAATACACAGTCGGAAACCAGACTTCCTCACCTTGCTTTCTCGTCCATTGAGAAACAATTGCCCACGTTCATGAGGCAACAAGTTTCATTCTAAGACTCTGTAGCTGAAGTTTTCGGAATGAAGGTTCGCATAATTGACCTCAAATGTAAATGTAATCCTTATCCTTGTAGATACGACGGCAGATATTTTCCGAGTGTTTGGTATTGCTCAGTAGGCCTAATGTATACGAATTTGTGCCTCGTCCTTTAATAGACGACGTACGGGCATTATTCAGTGTAATGTCAGGGCGTGATGCTACGCAATAACGGATAATCGTCAACAATAACATAATACGAATAACACTGAAAACACTATAATAATAATAATAATAATAATAATAATGATAATAATAATAATTATTATTATTACAATAACGATAATGTTACTTTTAACAATTATTAAAAACTATTACGGCTACGATTACGTCACGCCTCACCATTGGTGTACTGCAGTAACTGCTTAAGAAGTTTTTTTGTTGGCGTATCAGTTTAAAAACAGATAGTGATAAACACGGTTTTCAAAATCTGAAACAAAATGCATATTATTGATGAATGCACCCATCGTTTCCTGAGGTATCGGTATTCCCTGAAATACGCGACTCTGATCCGTCAGGAGTGGTGCGTCATGCATTGTCGGTTTGCATGACGGGCAACGAACGGGACGCAGAAGCAAACGAGCACGCCGTGGTCCCGTGATTAACGTGGGGTTCGGCCGCCGCCGCTTGGTGTGGCGCTGGCTGCTGGTGGCCGGGAGCAGCCGGCAGCGCCGCTGTTTGCCGCGAAGCGACAGCCGCCAATTAACGCGGACCGCGTGTTTGCCCCCGTGTTTGCCTTGTCAGCGTCGCCGCCGCACACGGATGTGCGCTCCGACTCTTCAAATTCAAGGAAACTATCGGATCGAGCGTTCTACCGAAGCTTCGCGACCGCGAACCAGCGCTAGTGTAAGTAACTGTTGCTTGCTGTACCCCAGTATCGTGTCACCTACAAATATCAGAGTTCACAATATTAGCGTGAGTTTATGGAGCACACGTACATGTGAGCCGTAATTACGTGCAAAAGCACCGGAAGCACATCATCACTCGGGCAACCCGAGTAACATTCGGTTAATACGAAATAAGAGGAGTGCAACTAAAGACGTGTAACGGTACCAACTGTCTGTGGATGTGAACTTGATCTAACATGGACGTTCAATAAGTGACGCAACACGATCTTTACACCAGCCAGTTTTGGTTGAAAAAATGCGGAATTAACTGTGGGGCTTTGTGGAATATTACCGCGTCAGCCCCTGTAGTTTCATAAAGTTCATATAGGTGCTGACAAGTAGCCTCCATTTCGGCGTCAGTGCGTTCCAAGCAGAGAGCCGTCACTTAGTTTCTTTTGGAGGAAAAAATGAGCATATCAGATATCTACAAGCTCTTGTAGAATGTCTGCAGCGACCTGGCTGTGAACAAAAGCAAGGTGAGTCATTGAGCGAGGAGACCACCATCATCGCAATAAGGTAGCACAAATCTGTCCGATCTCCCGCTTGCGTGGCGGGGGCGGGGGGGGGGGGAAGCAGCTCTCAACTGTGACACTCGCAATGGACACTCTCATTTTCATTGCCACAGTCAAACACCTCGCTGCTCAACTGGATATCTCTGTCGGTGGTACTGCAGCACTCGTCCACAACTTGGGGTACACTAAGTTGTGTGCTCGCTGGATTCCTCGCCGCGTAACAGAAGACCATCAACAACTGCGAAAGACCATCTGTGTCGATTTGCTTGCACGTTATGAGACTGATCGTGACAATTTTTTCTCGAATATCGTCACAGGCGGTGGGATATGGTTTCATAACGTCGCACCTCAGCCGGTAAAGTCATGTTGATCGTTTTCTGGGTCTCTGAAGGAGTTACATTGATCGATGTCCTCCCTGACTGAGCAACGATCAATTCGGAAGTGTATTCTGGTGCCCACAGGAAACTGAAAAACGACGTCAATGTCTTCGTCGCCACAAATATGCAAACGAGAACCTCTCCATGACAGCGCGAGGCCTCACACAAGTCTGCGCTCCCGAGAGGAGTTCACAAATCTTCATTCATTCTCATCCACCCTACAGTCCGGATCTCGCACCTTTCGACTTCCATCTGCTAGGCTTAGTGAAGGATACACTTCGTGGGAAGTAATACGTGGATGAGGGGGAAAGTCAAAATCCTTGATCAATTAGCTCTCTAAGGACTTAAAAAGTGTAAATTTTTCACAGAAATTCATACATGCTAAGATTTAGCAGATGGGAAGTACTGTGGGAGACAAAAAATGACAGTACTTGGAACCTCAAAAGATTGAAACATAATAGCTTTACATAATCAGATAGAGCCGGAGATGACGTCGTGGGACTCACTGGAGAGCTTGAAGCGAGTGTACGGAGCTCATTTATAGTCCCTACTGGCCTGAAGTGCTGAAACTAGCCGACAGTAGTTTAGACGATGTCCTAGCCATAACACAGGTCACTGAATTGACAAGGCAGGCTAGGCAGCCAGAGAGACAGACAATTCACACCGAGCGGCTACCAACGACCCGTGCTCTTCGTCCAACTCCTCGGACTATCCCATTGAGCAGGTGTAGCAGGCCCTAATGGCCAGACAGTTATTGACTCTGCTCTCTAATGGCATGGTCCCATCGTCAAACATCTTGCACGATTTGTAGTTGCTCAGGTTTCTGAGCATCTGCATGTTGTAGCACAAAGAGGCGAGTCTCGAGAGCATCGTCGCATATGCAGGTAGATGCCATTTGTGTGATCCAAGAGGAGGCACAACAAAGACGCGTGTGGATAAATCTACAGACTTAGGGAGGGCCAGTCTGTTTCCAGATACGCAAAGGGGCAAAAGCTACTTTCTTATAAGAAAAAAACTAGGTTCAGTTGGAACTCACACCAGTTCTACAGTGGTATTTGACGAGAAATACAATATCCGTAAAAGGCGTGTGAGCTGTCTGGTACACGTACCGGTCGGCCACTAGACAACTGAGATCCTCGGAGTAAGAAGTCAGTACATCTTGGGAATGGACTGCTTCCGAACATTCCGGTTCGACATGGACAGAAAATCAATGAAATCTATGCCTCATTCTCCACTTACTTATGTAAGATTTAGGACGTAAAAAAGAACTTTCAGCCCATATTGAACTCTGATCCGAGGTCCGACGGCAGTTTTCGAAGCTACGACCAGCTCGTATGCAAATAGGGACTAAGTCCGAGAAGACAACGGCCACTTGCTAGACTGAGGCATGCTACGTCGCATCTCATCAATAATGACTATCCACAGTGGTCATAGTACACAAACATGATGGACCCCTCCGAATCATTGGAGATTTCCCACCAAAGAATCAACTGTCATCTATCCCGTACGAGGGACACGAGAGTTGCTTTCAAGATTAGTAAGGTGTCCCTGTTATTCAAATCGCGGCTAGTCAGAAGCTTATTTCCAGCTGTCTCTAGATCAAAAATCACAGGTGTTCATGTCCCTAAACATGTCGCACGACTTTTTCTGATACCCTAGGGTAGCATTCGGCATATGTAATGCCGTAGCAATTTTTGAACAATATCCCGAATTACCTGAAGAACAATTGTGGCAGAATCAAATCAGGAAAATATAAAACAGATATTCTCGCTGCTACAGCAAACAATCATGTGTTCTAATCTACAAACGGACTCCTTCGTCCAACCAGAAGTCACGTATTTGGTTCACATAATGGATATGGATGGAGTACCACCAAAAGAGGGTCATGATCAAACCATTAGAAAACTGCCAGCGCCCAGAAAACTGATAGTACATGTATTATTAGGGAAACTTAATTACTAGAGAAGGTATATCTCGGGCAGCCACACCTTTAGACCATCTCTGTTAGGCAGGCGTTCCTTTCACTTGGTCAGAAGTATGCGAAAAATCTTTCATGAAGATGCAGTAACGCGTGACTAAGGTCGATATTGCAACCATAGCAATTTTTGTACAGAATACAATCGATGTCGAACATGTCATTTAATAAGTAACACATGTCAGACGAAGCAAGAAGGTTATATGACACATATTAGCGTAGACAAAGTCATCAGTCGTCGCCAAAAGAAGTCTGTTAGTATAAGACTGACCTTAACAAAAAACAAAATTTTCGACTGTAGTAGAGCATTTCATGAAAGTGTGAAAACTGGGAATGTAATGGCTTTTCTTGTAAACCCGTCCGCTTTTTGTTACAGTGAAATCGCAAGCAAC
The DNA here is from genome assembly GCF_023864275.1 of Schistocerca cancellata. Classification (NCBI taxonomy): domain Eukaryota; kingdom Metazoa; phylum Arthropoda; class Insecta; order Orthoptera; family Acrididae; genus Schistocerca; species Schistocerca cancellata. The sequence continues at coordinate 224,951,130 of NC_064628.1, forward strand.
GCCTGGGAGCCCACTTCCATGCAACACTGCTACGACAGAGTGGTTGCCGGTCTCTCTGCTTACATACTTCGCACACGAAGTCATGCCCAATATCCGAACTCAAAAAGGCAGACCAGTTTTGTAAACAAATTATCTATTTCCTACAGTATACACCACTATTGTCAAAATTGCCATATCTCTGGAAGCTTAAAAATATCTTTCTTCCAAAGTGTGGAGGTTTTCAGGTCGATGAATTCTTCGAGGTTCAGTCTGCAGTTCTCCAAGGAGGTGAGGCATTTGCCATTCAGGAAGTTCTGTAGGGAACAGTATAGATGAAAGTCGGAAATGGCAATGTCTGGTGAATAAGGTGGCTGGGATACTATATCCCATTCAAAGAACGCAGTTTTTGATAGGAGATCCTAGAACTGTAAAGTCTGGCGTTGCCGTGGTGAAGGACGACATCGTTCCCAAATCCGGTCATTTCTTATCAACGGCTGCTTTGAGGCGATCGAACTGCGAACAGTATTTCTCGGTAGTGATAGCCTCATTCGAAAGAAGTTTGTAATATAGGATGACTTTACTACTCCACTACATGCATAGCAGAACCTTCTTCGGATGCAGCTTTGGCTTAGGAACCGATAGTGGTGGCTGCCCTACCTCATGCTACGCTTTACTCTTCCAGGCGTTGTTCTACACGATCCACCTCTCATCTCCAGTTATCAGCCGTTCCAAAAAAGGAGCATTCTGCTTGCATCTTGATAAGGAGTCACAGATGGATACGCGCTGAATCAGATTCGCTTCACGCAGTTGTAAAGGAACACACGCATCGTGAATATTGACGTAGCCCAGCACGAGCGACGTTGAGCAACACCCGCGTTGTCATTCGATGATTGATGTCTACCATCTCATTAAGCTGTTCCACGTCCGTAACCGTTGGCCGTCCGGATCGAGGTTGGCCTTTTAGGGTGAAATTCGCATCTCGAGATCTACTAAACCACTTCTGACGTGAACGAGCCTTCTGCCGGCATTGAGAGGTGGTTTCCCCTTACGGCAGGGAAACGCATAGGCTATCTTAAATATTCCTTATTACTCCATAGTTTGTTATCACACGTTCACGATGTTCCATCCAACGCCTCACAAACACACACACACACACACACACACACACACACACACACACACACACACACACACACATACACACCCACTGACGCATTCAGTGGTACGTCAGGTTATTGACTATTTGGCAGGGGCGGTCAGGCAGCTGTTATACCCTGGGGAGCACGGCGCGTCCTGGGTTCGCAGCAGCTGTATATGGAATGTGCAAGCAAACCGAACGAATTTATGAGACAACCCAATAGGAAATGAAAGTGTCTAAGATGTAGAGTAGCTAAAGTATGCTAGAAATTCAATGAATATTTAAGTTACTAGACGGAGAGAGTCTTCACAGAATTGGTGGGGGAAAGAATACGTTGCAAATACTAACTAGATGGTTGCATCAGTGCTCTAAGGGATGTTAAAAATACATAGAAACCATAAGTTGTGCGGTGACTACTTTCATTAGTGACGCGTTTCGATTTTTACATAATCAGATTAATAAAAATTATGGAAAACATGTCTTGGGGTCTGGAGTGAAGTATCTGATGCATCAGACTATGTGACAAGAGTAACCGACCCTTCAAGACCTTTCCTAAGGGAGAGATCAGGAGAATAGGTTGGATGCTCGAGTGTCTTTCGCTTCAGTTGTTGTAACTTCTGCGTTACTACTTAGTGGGGATGTGCGTTCCAGTACATTTCACTAACGGAGGTCTTGCTGGCACATACACATTCTTCACTCGAACCTCCACCGGGACCAGCCGCACTGTCCATGAATGCAGTGCCGTAGACCGCTCGGCTAATCCCGCGCAGCTATCCTCCTCAATTACCTCCAACACATGGAGGTTATTCGCTGATGCCTTAACACATGCGCTATCACTCTGTCCCTTCTTCTTGTCAGAGTTTTCCACATATTCCTTCCTTCTATCATAAGCCTCCTCATTCATTATCTTATGACCTTCTGTAGCACCTTCTCAAACGCTTCCCTTCTCTTCCGTTCCGTTTTCCCCGCTGTCCATAATTTACTACCACACAATTGTGTGCTCCAAACGTACGTTGTCGGAAATTTCTTTCTCTATATTACGTAGAAATGATTTTCAGATAAGCCTCGTTACTCGACGAGATGCTAAACTAGCATCCGTAAGCAGAAGGATCGCTTCAGTTCAACGAATATAAGGAGCCCTCTCAATCTACGAAAGAATGTCTTCATGTTTTCATGAAACAGAGTTTTAGTTTCTAATGATTCTAATGGGTTGAATATGGGGTGTTTTGTTGTCCAAAAGTGAGAGATAAATACGTTCCGTAACTGAATCATGTAAGTGACTGTGAGAGCGAATATAAACATGAACAGAGAAACGAGCAAATAGTTATGACGGACAATTTTGGCCGATAATGAATTACTCTACAAAAACTCTGTGGTTGCACAGAAATATTTCTATACAGAAGTAGCGAAAGAAATGTTCTATTAGTTTTATTTGTGAATACTGATCAAAGAGGTAATTATGTAATTTATTTTATCTACAGTAGGTTGTTACATTTCGATCTGTTACCAATACTCAGTGAAATGTTCGCTTTAGGAGCATAACATATTGTTGATGGGACTAGATTGTGATTTAAGGATAGATATAGATTTTTGGCCGTAGAAGAGTTAAAGTATGTCGTAATATTTCTTATTTGCTTATATACAGACTGGTCAGAAACAATCTTGAAAGCTTGTAAGTGTGGTTCAGGATAGGCTGTGCTGGGAAACAGATTGTAATAATACTTGTAAAGCGTATTTTTGTTTAAATATACACCTTTTTAAGTAGAACAATGCCTATTGCCAATATTATACTGAGCGTATGGTAAATCAGAATGTCAGTGGTGTTTGTTGTAGGATTCTAGTGCGAGTTGTCTATATCATGTTTTGAAAAGTTACCACACCGGCACTTCTACAATAGCTGTTGTAGCACACGCAAAAGAACGACACACGTGCATACACTAGTTATGTGGATTCTGCCCGGTAGTGAGACAGTTGACCATCACAGGTTGTGTTCAAAATGACCACAGGCAGCGGCAATGCAAGCTTCGAGTCTGGTAAGGAACGACTGCTGCACACGTGCTAGCATTTTGGTGCAGACGTCCGAGCATGCTGCAGTAATAAGAGATTGCATAACATTGGATATAGTTGGTATGTCCTTGTAGTCAGCGTCTTTCAGCTTTCGTCATAGCTAACAGTCCACAGGCGTCAAATCTGGAAACGATCCGGCCAAGGTACAGGTCCTCTGCGTCCAAGCCAACGATTTAGAAACAGTTCGAGAAGAGATGCTGTAGTACCTCGTGTTCTATGGACTGTCCAGCAATCCTGATGCTACCACAGGTTTCAACTAGTCTAGCATCCGTGAAAGATGGTGTGTTAGGAGGCTACGATGCTTGTGCGAGTTCAGTGTTCCGTCTACGAAAAGACGGGCCTGTGAGCTGACGGTTGAACCTCTTACACCAAATGTTTCCGTTCCATAGACGCTGGCGTTTTACCTGATGATGCCAACGGGGACTGTCAGCAGACCAATACAGCATATTTCGGCTGTTTACCTGTCCATGATTGGTAAATGTGCCTTTATCACTATTGTACATGTACAGAAATTACACCATTATCATGAGCCTTTCCATGCAGTTCTTGATGGAGAAAGATGTAACAGGTATGAAACCTATGGTCTGAGAATTGGCAGACCTCATGATAACGCTATTTAGCCGAAAACGTTATACTATCGTAGGAATCTCTTGAACATTTCCTTATCTTGAAGCTTCCATTACCGATTAATGATTAACTGGCTGTTGGCTTCTATCTCGGCTTCCTCACCCGACATTTGATTTTTATGATCTTTCGCCCGCAAGAGTGGCCGGCATTGTAAAAGTTTCACCCTCCAATGCTGATGGCTGCCTGGAGTTGAGCTCGCGCCCACAAGTTATATCTACCCCCGCGCCCAAACGCCTCAGGGCTTTTCGCTGGTGGTTCTCCCCTTGCTGCCTGCTAAGCTCATTCCCTACAACAAGGGAATCCAGAATCTGTTCAGCCTGATTAAGGCTTTCCTATTTCGAGGAAATTATTGCCATGTTTACGGATTTCTATGACATCCTAACAAGCTCTTTTGCACGACCAGAGCCTTCGTGTAAGCGAATTTCATTGTTTGGTCGGTCTCTTATAGTATGTGCTTCACCAGAGCCAATTCCTCCAACTGTGCCAACCTGGGTTACTCCTTACGTTTGATGATTCTGGTGTCGATGGACCGTCCAGTTATTCTCACATAGGCCATTCCAAATGTACAGGGTATGCGGTACTACAGACACAAGTGGGCCCCTCTTTCCCTTTGGGGATCTGAGAAACGCTGGTATTATTGGTCTTTTTGTAAATAGTTTTTAGACCGTGTTTCCGCAGTATACAGCTCTGTCAATCTCTCTGGTGGAGTATGACACAAACCCTTTACCTAAAAGTTTTTCTCCCCAAGAGTCATTTCGCCAAGTGATAGGATTTGTGAAACTTATGGAAAACCCAATCCTGCAAAGGACTCGTTCCAGTTGTAGTATCTTGCACCCGCGGAGCTACAGCTCACTTATTCGTCTTGTATGAATTATGAAGGTTTTCATCATCCCTGTCTGCAGACTCAGGTGGTGATACGACTGTTTGTTCAGACCATGTGAGTCGCTTTTCGGTACTGTGTACCCCTGGTTCTCACAGTCACTCATAACCAGCACGTCTAGAAATTGTAACAGTCGGCACTTTTCCACTTCCATTGTGTGCTGGCGTGGAGAAGTCACTGATCTCTCCCTCACCATAGTTCCCCACACTGAAGGTGTCGTTGAGGTAACTCTACCATAAATTAGGTTTACAAGGTCGCAGCTTCAGCGACTGTCAGTCGAAGTATTCCATGAAGACAGCCGCACTGCTGGGCTTTGTGGACTATCCATGGCAACTTCATCTGTATAGCTGCACGTAGAAATTGCCATTCAAGATGAAATAGCTCATATTATGACAAGCGCGAAAGAACTTGGCGATGTCATGCAGGAAAATGGTGACAGATATGCTCTTGAGAGTCACTGACTGTCACTTTAGTAAGCAAAGAAACACGATCGTATGTGACAAGCTTGAAGTTTGAACGACATTTTAGTTTCTTTAGTTTCTCAAAGAAGTTTTGCGAGTCCTTTACATATAAGTCAGTTTTTCCCATGTGCTGCTTGCAGAGGCCAAGCATTTTGTTAGTTTATATGTCGGTTAGCCAGAAGCATTTACACTGTCTTACGGAAACATCATCATTAAGGATTTTTCTGTAATCCATACATTCGAGGGCTTCTGTGTTGCATACGTTCTTCTGCATATCTGACAAGAGAAAAGCTAACTTGATTAATCTTTTTATATTCCGTATGATTCGCTACATCAGATCTGCATTTAGCTTTCAGTACATCATATCTAACATGTACCAAATTTTCTGTTCATAATCTTCAGGCTTCATTACAGTTGTGACGTTTACGTCGTCAGCAGGAAATACCGATATTCTGTTGTTGGTGATAAGGCATTTGATGGCTAGTACTATTTTTTTCTAGTTGCGAGCTGGTGTTTTTGCTGAGTGCAGTATCCTGGCGGTATCAATCCGTATCGCCCTAGCTTTCTCACAAGGACGGGTACGATTGGTCACGTTGGTGAAAGCGATGACATCTTCCATAGATAAATTTCTGGGAGTAACGTTGAAATTCCCACCTTCTTAAAGGACAGGCCGTGCTTCTGAGCTAATTCTTCTTTCAGGACTCTACCACTGCACCAAGTGACTGAAGAGGTCTCCTATACGGGGAAAGCAGTTTGACAAGTAGATTTGCGAGATTTGTAGCACAGTGGTCAAACTCAGTTTCATGAGGAGTGTTGCAAATCCAGCACTCGGTGAAGTGACGCATCGGTACTGGTAAAATATCGAGTATTCCTTCTTGAAAGACATCCGCAGCGTGACGGACAGAATCGGTCTCAAATTGTCCCAAAACGAGGTGAAGACTATTTACTAACAGAGCAAGAAGGGATTCACTTTCAGAGTTGTGGACATGAAGCTTACCTTGTACATACAGGAACCCTATGTGAGGATGACTGGAAGCTCCAACAACACTAAGATCGTCAATCATAAATGGTATTGCAGATTTGGACAGATGGTGAATTTTAACTTGGTGGAGCATGCGCTGTATGAGGCCGACCACATTGTTAAATTCATTGATTTGGACCTTGCTGTGGAGAAAAGCTACCACGACCGCTTGTTTGGGAAAGCCAAAGATGTGCACAAACATGACAATAGTTTCAACAAGAGGGAGGCAAGTGTCAAGGTTAACGGATGCAGGATTCCCATGCTGCAGCGGATGACATTTGCGAGTAGCAAGGGGAGAACCACAGCCTAAATAACCAGAGAAAAACCCTAAAGCGTTGGTGCAGCAGGTACATAAACTGCCCTGTCACATTAATGTGACCACGTGTCAAAAATCTGACACCTTTTGCAGTGCGAACCTGTGCACATGGTGTTTCAGTAAAGTTCTGGATGGTAACAACTGAGATGTGGAGCGAGGGTAGCTCCCGTGTCACGGCCAGCTGCGCTATGTTTCTTAGCTGCAGATCCACTGTACAAAAGCCCGATCGAGGTAGTCCAACAGATTCTCGATTGTGCTTAAATCCGGGCAGTCTGATGGCCAGGGTAGTACGGTAAACTTATCCTCGTGCTCTTCGAACCTCACATCCACATGGCGAGCTATGTAACACCTTACATTTTCCTGCTCGTAGATGCCATCGTGTCGAGGAAGAAACTGATTCCTCGGTACAGGTGCTTATTTGTAACTTCCAGAATGACGAGGTTCCTGAGGAAATGCCACAGAGCATTCCCCAGACTATAAATCACCCTCCTTCGGTCTAGATCTTATGCATGTACATTGCGAGCTGTGTGAGTTGTTGAATTCTCCTGCTAGGAGATGCCATACTACCGAGAAGGAAATGACTGCATGTAGGGGTATGAATACATATTTTCTTTGACGCGCTGTGCCTTCCAGAATGACTAGATCATCCAGGAAATTCCACGAAAACATTCCGCAGACTATAACGTTGTTACAGGGTGTTTCGTTTCACGCCAAACGCGCAAACAGCCATCTATCTGATGGAGCATAAAAAGTGATTCCTCTAAAACGGTTGCCCGTCGCCACTCTGTGAACGTCCATTTACGTTATTAGCGAGAAAATTCCAACCTTCGTCTCCGATGAACAGCAGTTATCGTGGATGGACGACCCAGGCGTCCTCTGCCGAGGCCCATATGCAGCAATTTTGCTGAACTTTCGATGAGGAGCCACTGTCGGCAGCCCTTGGTTCATCTAGACGATCAGTCGCTCAACAGCTGCACGTCTGTTTGCCCTCATACGTCTCCGAAGTCATCGTTCATCCTTATTATATACGGCCCGCAGTGCACCACAGTTTTCTCGGCGCCGGTTTTGCATGGCGCTGGTTTGCCATTCACGATATACCTTAACAATAGTGGCAAGTGAGTAGATTACATACTTAGAGGCTTAAGAAATACTTCGGTCGCCAGAGAAAGCACTCTGTTTTCGCATTACGACAACGACTCCACTGTTTTCCACATCCCTCCGCCACACTTTATATGGGGCGAAGAAAACTTCGCGCACTCGGACTCCGTAGGTCGATTCCTCACATACTAGCGATGCAAAAATGCCTGCCACACAATATCGTCCTACAAATGTTTCCATCAATAAACAGACGTTAAAGATTGGCAACGTTGTTATCACATGTATGATGTCTGATAACTACCTCGGTCAGGAACTAGCAGTAGTGCCGTGCAGCTGACGCAGTGGATAGCGTTTTGGATTAGGATACAGGAGATCGAGGGTTCGATTCTGGCTCAAGACATATTTATTTTTATTTGCCGTTTTCTTTCGGTCATACACACGTTTCTTAAGCCACACGTATCCTACATTTAACAGTACACTTTTTCGTAATCGTGAACTTACAAAAACGTGGTCAGACAAGTCAGAAACACAGTTGAAATAAATGACATGTCTTAGCACAGATTAACCACAAAATAATAGTAATAATAAGAAGTATAACAATAACTTACTCTAGAACCTTAAGATCAAGCAGCAAAATATCGCCCCATAACATGCCTACCAACAATATACAAAATATTATCTTCAGTCATTACACAAATTAATGACACATACAACACAGAACAAAATTATAAATGAAGAACAAAGAGGCTGCTGCAAAGGAGCACGAGGATGTAAAGAGCATCTGATAATAGATGCAGAGGTGACATATCAAGCTAAAACTAAACAAAGGTCGCTACACTACGCATACATTGATTACCAAAAAGCTTTTGATAGTGTACCCCACACATGGTTACTACAGATATTGGAAATATACAAAGTAGATCCTAAATTGATACAGTTCCTAAACATAGTAATAAAAAATTGTAAAACCACAATATCCAAACAAATTCAAATATCACATCACGCCAATACAGATTAAGCGTGGAGTATACCAAGGAGACTCATTAAGTCCTTCCTGGTTTTGCCTTGCTCTGAACCCACTATCCAACATGTTAAATAATACAAATTATGGATATAATATAACTGGAACATACCAACACAAAATCACACATTTGCTATACATGGATGACCTAAAACTACTGGCAGCAACAAATCAACAACTCAAACAATTACTAAAGATAACAGAAGTATTCAGCAATGATATAAATATGGCTTTCGGAACAGAAAAATGTAAGAAAAATAGCATAGTCAAGGGAAAACACACTGAACAAGAAGATTACTTATTGGATAACCACAGCGACTGCATAGAAGCCATGGAAAAAACAGATGCCTGTAAATATCTAGGATACAGGCACAAAATAGGAATAGATAATACAAATATTAAAGAAGAACTAAAAGAAAAATATAGACAAAGACTAACAAAAATACTGAAAACAGAATTGACAGCAAGAAACAAGACAAAAGCTATAAATACTTATGCTATACCAATATTGACCGATTCATTTGGAGCAGTGAAATGGAGTAACACAGAACTAGAAGCACTCAATACATTCACACGATCAGAATGCCACAAATATAGAATACATCACATACATTCAGCAACAGAAAGATTCACATTAAGCAGAAAGGAAGGAGGAAGGGGATTTATCGACATTAAAAACCTACATTATGGACAGGTAGACAATTTAAGAAAATTCTTTATAGAACGAGCAGAAACTAGCAAAATACACAAAGCAATCACTCATATAAATGCATCGGCTACACCATTGCAATTTCATAACCACTTCTACAACCCTTTAGATCATATAACATCGACAGATACAAAGAAAGTAAATTGGAAAAAGGAAACACTACATGGCAAGCACCCGTATCATCTAACACAGCGACACATCGATCAAGACGCATCCAACACATGGCTAAGAAAAGGCAATAAATACAGTGAGACGGAAGGATTCATGATCGTAATACAGGATCAAACAATAAACAGCAGATATTACAGCAAGCATATTATTAAAGATCCCAATACCACAACAGATAAATGCAGACTTTGCAAACAACAAATAGAAACAGTAGATCACATCACAAGCGGATGTACAATACTAACAAATACAGAATACACCAGAAGACATGACAGTGTAGCAAAAATAATACATCTACAACTTGCCATACAACATAAACTAATAAAACAACACGTTCCCACATACAAGTATGCACCACAAAATGTACTGGAGAATGATGAATACAAATTATACTGGAACAGAACCATTATAACAGATAAAACAACACCACATAACAAACCTGACATCACACTCACCAATAAAAAGAAGAAATTGAACACAACTAATCGAAATATCCATACCCAATACAACAAATATACAGAAGAAAACAGGAGAAAAAATTGAAAAATACATCCAACTGGCTGAGGAAGTCAAGGACATGGGGCATCAGGATAAAGTTGACATTATACCAATTATACTATCAACTACAGGAGTCATACCACACAATATCCACCAGTACATCAACGCAATAAAGTTACATCCAAACGTATATATACAACTACAGAAATCTGTAATTATTGACACATGTTCAATTACCCGAAAGTTCCTAAATGCAATGTAACATACCGTACAGTTAAAAGGAAGTCACGCTTCATCAAAATCCGCGTCACTTTCCATTTTTAACCAGACATAACGTCTGAGAAAGGAAAGAAATAATAATAATAATAATAATAATATAATGAAGATAATAATAATATTAATAGCAACACATAGAGATACTACTTAAACAGCATGCGCCTATCAGATTCAATGCTGAAAGGTGTAATTAGTGGTTTCATCGTGATAATGCATACAAATGGTAACCGAGTTCGGAAATTATTTGCCAAGCACGTTCCTAGCCCTACAGGTGACGTGATGCCCTAACGAAATGTAATGGACCTGAACGTGGCAGGAGTAATAATTGGTGCTAATCAATTGGACCATTGGGGAAGGGCACCCAGGACACAGCTTTGGAATATAGTAGATACAAAGATGCAAAACAATTCGCGTCCACAACGTCAAAACGATTCCTTAAAAGTTGACCAATAAAAACGATTGTGCTTTCAGTTCTGCGTTGGTAGCACGTAAGTGGAAAGGTTTTGTAGGTTATCACTGTATGACGGTTAAGAACCCATGTACCGTACCACGCGGATAACATTTACCAAATAAAAACAAATACGCCTCGACTCAATACAGAACCCTCGTCTTCCTCTATGCTAACCCAAAACGCTATCCACTGCACCAAATGCACAGGATTTCTGCTACATGCTGACAAAGGCATTTATCGAATATGTGACTACAGTGTTCCCATATCTCCATTTCGGGAGTACCGCAAGGAAGCGTGATAGGACCTTTATTGTTTACAATATACATAAATGACTTAGTTGACAACATCGGTAGCTCCGTGAGGCTATTTGCAGATGACACGGTTGTCTACAAGAAAGTAGCAACATCAGAAGACTCGTACGTACTCCAGGAAGACCTGCAGAGGATTAATGCATGGTGCGACAGCTGGCAGCTTTCCCTAAACGTAGATAAATGTAATATAATGTGCATACATAGGGGCAGAAATCCATTCCAGTACGATTATGCCATAGGTGGTAAATCATTGGAAGCGGTAACGACCGTAAAATACTTAGGAGTTACTATCCGGAGCGATCTGAAGTGGAATGATCACATAAAACAAATAGTGGGAAAAGCAGGCGCCAGGTTGAGATTCATAGGAAGAATTCTAAGAAAATGTGACTCATCGACGAAAGAAGTAGCTTACAAAACGCTTGTTCGTCCGATTCTTGAGTATTGCTCATCAGTATGGGACCCTTACCAGGTTGGATTAATAGGAGAGATAGACATGATCCAGCGAAAAGCAGCGCGATTCGTCATGGGGACATTTAGTCAGCGCGAGAGCGTTACGGAGATGCTGAACAAGCTCCAGTGGCGGACACTTCAAGAAAGGCGTTACGCAATACGGAGAGGTTTATTATCGAAATTACGAGAGAGCACATTCCGGGAAGAGATGGGCAACATATTACTACCGCCCACATATATCTCGCGTAATGATCACAACGAAAAGATCCGAGAAATTAGAGCAAATACGGAGACTTACAAGCAGTCGTTCTTCCCACGCACAATTCGTGAATGGAACAGGGAAGGGGGGATCAGATAGTGGTACAATAAGTACCCTCCGCCACACACCGTAAGGTGGCTCGCGGAGTATAGATGTAGATGTAGATGTAGAAATATGCTCAGGACGAAATTTCGTGAGAGACGTCTTTGTATTCCTAGTATTTGAAGAATCGTGCTGGGAAGTCCGAGTACCCGAATTTTTCTTCGCCCTGTACACTCTCCACCGCTAGTGATGCACTGCCATCTGTGAATGGTTTCTGCACAACGTCGGAGATAGGCGGAGGTCATATTAATATGACTAGACCGTGTGTAACCTGCTACTGCGCCCCGGTCGCTAGTCCGCCATCAGCAATAGAGCGTGTGATACTTTGATAATGCGACTCACTCGTGCTGGCGAAACGTCATCAGATCGTGAAGCAAATGTCAGCCGAAGAACCCGACGCAGAAACCAACTGGCAGTTGAATGGAATGTGGTTCGTTGACAATCAAAAACTTTGATCTACTTTGCATTATTTTTTGAATGGTTAAATACTACAAGATAACGATTCAACAAAGTATGAAATACTTTGCTCATGTGAGAAATAAAAATGTGATGAGACTGCCGATAGCCGGCCGCGGTGGCCGTGCGGTTTTGGCGCTGCAGTCCGGAACCACGGGACTGCTACGGTCGCAGGTTCGAATCCTGCCTCGGGCATGGGTGTGTGTGATGTCCTTAGGTTAGTTAGGTTTAAGTAGTTCCAAGTTCTAGGGGACTTATGACCTAAGATGTCGAGTCCCAAAGTGCTCAGAGCCATTTGAACCATTTTTAGACTGCCGATAGATTTCAATGGTTACAAAAAGAGCAAGAAAAAGAGGATCTAGATGCACAATTGAAAAGGAAAGAGCAGTGGGACATTCTGATTTCTTTTCATAGAGAACAGATATATTTATGAGGCAAACGACAGAGTAAAAGATTTTCCAATTTTATTTGAGGGAGTGTCAAAGGATTATGATTATTGCCAGCATCATATTTAGAGTACCAGGGAAGCAGGTTGCTAGCCTTATTTGCCCCGGAACGGGAAACAACTCTTGGATTTCTGTGCCAGTATGGGCTTAGTAATCACAAACTCCTTTTTTAAACATAAGAACATTCACCGGTATGCTTAGGAAGGCAGGGGAACCAGATCTATCATTGACTATATAATAACAGATCAGGAATTCAGGAAGGCTGTGATGGACACACGTGTATTCAGGGGATTCTTTGATGACACTGATCATTATTTAATCTGCAGTGAAATTGGGATTGTGAGGCCTAAAGTGCAGGAGGTCAGGTCCATATGTAGGAGGATAAGAGTGGAGAAACTTCAGGATAAGGAAATCAGGCACAAGTACATAACAGTGATCTCAGAAAGGTACCAGTTAGTTGAATGTAGTCAATTACAGCCATTGGAAAAGGAATGGACAAGGTACAGGGACACAGTACCAGAAGTGGCTAAAGAATGTCTTGAAACAGTAGTCTGTAAAAGTAGGATGAAGCAAACAGCTTGGTGGAATGATACAGTCAAGGCAGCCTGTAAAAGGAAAAGGATGGCGTATCAAAAATGGCTACATACCAGAACCCAGGTAGACAGAGAAAGTTATGTTGAAGAAAGAAACAAAGCCAAACAGATAATTGCAGCATCCAAGAAGAAATCGTGGGAAGACTTTGGAAACAGGTTTGAGACTATGAGTCAAGCTGCTGGAAAACCATTCTGGAGTGTAATTAGCAGTCTTCGAAAGGGAGGTAAGAAGGAAATGACAAGTATTTTGGACAGGTCAGGAAAACTGCTGGTGAATCCTGTGGATGCCTTGGGCAGATGGTGGGAATATTTTGAAGAGTTGCTCAATGTAGGTGAAAATGCGATCAGTAATGTTTCAGATTTCGAGGTAGAATGGGATAGGAATGATGATGGAAATAGGATCACATTTGAGGAAGTGGAAAAAATGGTCAATAGATTGCAGTGCAATAAAGCGGCTGGGGTGGAATGGAATTAAGTCGGAACTCATCAAATACAGTGGAATGTCAGATCTTAAATGGCTACACAGGATAATTGAAATGGCCTGGGAGTCGGGACAGGTTCCATCAGACTGGACAAAAGCAGTAATCACACCAATCTTTAAACATGGAAACAGAAAAGATTGTAACAACTACAGAGGTATCTCTTTAATCAGCGTTGTGGGTAAAATATTCGCAGGTATTGTTGAAAGGAAAGTGCGAGTATTAGTTGAGAACCAATTGGATGAAAATCAGTGTGGGTTTAGGCGTCTTAGAGGTTGTCAGGACCTGATCTTTAGCTTACGGCAAATAATGGAGAAGTGTTATGAGTGGAACAGGGAATTGTATCTATGCTTTATATATCTAGAAAAGGCATATGACCGGGTTCGTAGGGGGAAGTTATTGTCTGTTCTACAAGATTATGGAGTAGGAGGCAAACTTTTGCAAGCAATTAAAGGTCTTTACATGGATAGTCAGGCAGCAGTTAGAGTTGACGGTAAATTGAGTTCATGGTTCAGAGTAGTTTCAGGGGTAAGACAAGGATGCAACCTGTCTCCACTGTTGTTCATATTATTTATGGATCATATGTTGAAAACAATAGACTGTCTGGGTGAGATTAAGATATGTGAACACAAAATAAGCAGTCTTGCATATGCGGATGACTTAGTTGTGATGGCAGATTCGATTGAAAGTTTGCAAAGTAATATTTCAGAGCTAGATCAGAAATATAAGGACTATGGTACGAAGATTAGCATCTCCAAAATGAAAGTAATGTCAGTGGGAAAGAAATATAAACGGATTGAGTGCCAAATAGGAGGAACAAAGTTAGAACAGGTGGACGGTTTCAAGTACTTAGGATGCATATTCTCACAGGATGGCAACATAGTAAAAGAACTGGAAGCGAGGTGTAGCAAAGCTAATGCAGTGAGCGCTCAGCTACGATCTACTCTCTTCTGCAAGAAGGAAGTCAGTACCAAGACTAAGTTATCTGTGCACCGTTCAATCTTTCGACCAACTTTGTTGTATGGGAGCGAAAGCTGGGTGGATTCAGGTTACCTTATCAACAAGGTTGAGGCTACGGATATGAAAGTAGCTAGGATGATTGCAGGTACTAGTAGATGGGAACAATGGCAGGAGGGTGTCCACAATGAGGAAATCAAAGAAGAACTGGGAATGAACTCTATAGATGTAGCAGTCAGGGCGAACAGGCTTAGATGGTGGGGTCATGTTACACGCTTGGGAGAAGCAAGGTTACCCAAGAGACTCATGGATTCAGCAGTAGAGGGTAGGAGGAGTCGGGGCAGACCGAGGAGAAGGTACCTGGATTCGGTAAAGAATAATTTTGAAGTAATAGGTTTAACATCAACAGAGGCACCAATGTTAGCACTGAATAGGGGATCATGGAGGAACTGTATAAGGGGGGCTATGCTCCAGACTGAACGCTGAAAGGCATAATCAGTCTTAAATGATGATGATGATGATGATGATGATGAGTGTAAAAGGATGTATAGCACACAGTCACACAGACAGATGGTTTTCGCTGATCTCGGTTTAAAAAATGCTATATATTCAAATGGGCATTCACTGGTAATGCTTACCTATCCAGGCGAGCCAACGCTTCAGAATTTCGGAATGGTCACGATGTTCTAAATGAATACTGCAGCCTCGTAGATGGATTTCGGTGTGGGATGAGGGGATTTCCGGTCGCGCTGAGATGTGGGTCAGCTCTTGTCCGCCTCCGGAAATGGTGTTTCGCCTCCAGCCACTGCTCGTTCCTCTCCATTAACGGCGGAGACCCCGCGGGGAGACGCAACTTAGCGGCACTTACGTTGCTAGGAACTCCGGCCACTTTTCACAAGTTTAATGCACAGCTATTCCCACTTCACGAGATAGCAGCAGCATCTGTCCGAGGACTTTTATTACCCTTAGTTCAGTAATAAGCCGTCAAGAGAGGAGAAAAAAAAACACGCAATGCACAGCTGCAAAACTCACATTTAAATCTTTGACTACCAGATTTGTTTCGGTGCGAAAGACATTAATGTAGGCTCATTTTAATTACTGCTGTAGTCTGAGGTAACAGTATAAAAAGACAATTTCATTATTCAATGCGAGATGTACTGTAACATACAGGGTTATTCGTAAGTACCTCCATGCTTTGATAGGATGACTGAGCAAAAACTAACGCAAACGACGACAGACGAAAGTTAATAGGAGCTCGTGCGACTCTAACAAGATAAATGCGTGGAACTTACAGACACTAATGCCGTCATTCCTTAGCAATAGTGCTATCCATCACTCGTTGACCAGTCTGAAGTGGCAATAGAAGATAGCAAAAGTAAAACCGAAGTTCGGCATTTCATTTTTAAGAAACTGATCACGCAGCAGAATCGTTTGACCATCGCACCGGCACTCGTGTGCACCAGCACTGATGTAGAGTAACAACTGAAAGAGTTGAAAAGAAGTAAGTCACCAGCTCCTGATGGAATCCCGGTCCGATCTTACATAAAGTACTCCACAGCAGTGGCCTCTTACTTAGCTTTCATTTATCGCACAAAGTCCCCTGAAACTGGAAAGAAGCTCAGTTTTTATTTCTTTTCTTCTTTCGTGTCATCGGTCGAGTCGGCCCATCACGAATCCATCTCCTGTGCCAACCTCTTAGTCTCAGAGTAGCAGTTGCAACCTACATCTTCAATTATTTGCTGAATGTATTCCAGTCTCCGTTTTTCTCAAACGGTTTTACTCTCTAGTACCATGGAAGTCATTACGTGATGCCTTATGAGATGTCATACCAACCCGTTTCTTTTTCTTGTCAGCTTTATCTATATATTCCATTCCTCATCAACATCCAGAAAACCTCCTCACTCCTACCTTATCAGTCCACCTAATGTTCACATTCATCTGTAACACCATATTTCAAATGATTCCATTCTCCTCTATTCTGGTATTCGCCCAGTCCATGTTTTGCTACCATAAAATGCTGTGCTCCAAACGCACATTCTCAAAAATTTCTTCCTCAGATTAAGCATATGTTTGATAGAGGTAGACTTCTCTTGCCGAGGAACGTCCTTTTTGGAGTTGCTAGTCTGCCTTTGGTGTCCTCCTTGCGCCGTGCGTCATTGGTTATATTACTGTCTAGGTACTATAATTCCTTAACTTTATCTACTTCGTGACCACCATCAATCCTGATGTTCTCATTTATGCCGCTTCTCATTACTTTCGTCTTTCTTCGATTTATTCTCAATAAATATTCTGTACACATTAGAGTGTTTATTCCATTCAGCAATTCGTTTTCACTTTCACTCAGGATAGCAATGCCATCGACAGATCGTATCATTATATTTTCACCTCACCTTGAATTTTAATTCCATTTCTGAACCCTTCTTTTATTTCCATCATTACTTCTTCGATGTAGGGATTGAACAGTCTTATATTCAGTCTTAAACCCTTTTCAATCCGAGCACTTCGTTCTTGCTCACCCTCTGGGCTCTAGTACATGTTGTATACTACCCGTATCTCCCTACTCTCCTCAGAAATTCGAAAATCTTGCAACATTTTCCGTTGTCGAACGCTTTTTCCAGGGCGACAAAGCCTATGAATGTGGACTGATTTTTCTTTAGTCTTGCTTCCATTATCAACCGAAACGTCAGAATTGCCTCTCTGGTGTCTTTACCTTTCCTAAAGCCAAACTGATCGTCATCAAACACATCCTCAATTTTCTATTCCGTTCTTCCACTTATTATTCCTGTCAGCAACTTAGATTCATGAGATGTTGACTGTATGATGATACTCGCACTTTGTCAGCTCTTGCTGTTTTCCGAATTGTGCGGATGATATTTTTCCGAAAGGTAGATGGGATGTCGCAGACTCATACATTCTAACATACGTTGTTGTCATTTACCCGATTGATTTCAGAAATTTTGATGGAATGTTATCTACCCCGGCTGCCTTATTTGATCTTAAGTCCTGCAAAGCTCTCTTAAAATCTGATTCTAATACGGGATCCACTATCTCTTTTAAAGCGACCCTTGTTTTCTTCTTGTGTCACATCAGACAGATGTTTCCCCTCATAGAGGACTTCAATGGATCCTTTCCACCTACCTGCTCCCTCCTCTGCGTTTAATAGTGGAATTCCCATTGCACTCTTAATGGTACCACCCTTGATTTTAATTTCACCGAAGGGTGTTTCGATATTCCTATATGCTGAGTGATTCTTTCCGAAAAACGTTTCATTTTCTATTTCTTCACATTTTTCATGCAGCCACTTCGTCTTAGCTTCCGCGCACTTCCTATTGATTTCATTCCTTAGTGGACTGTATTTCTGTATTCCTGAGTTTCCCGGAACATTTTTGTGGTTCCTCGTTTCATCGATCAGCTAAATTATTTTTTCTGTTAACCATGGTTTCTTCGCAGTTTCCTTCATTGTACCTATGTTTTTCTTTCCAGCATCTGTGATGGCCTTTTTTGGAGCTGTCCATTTCTCTTCAACTGTACTGCTTACTTAGCTATTCCTTACTGGTGTGTCTATAGCCTTGAGAACTTCCAGCGTGTCTCGTCATTCCTTAGTGCTTCCGTATTCTATTTCTTTGCATATTGATACTTTGTGATTAATCTCCAGAAGTTCACCCTGCTCTTCATCACTACTCCATTGTTATCTGAGTTATATCTGCTCCTGAGTACGCCTTATGATCCAGTATCTGATTTCGGAACGTCTGTCTGACCATGCTGTAATCTAACTGAAATCTTCACGTATCACCTCGCCTTCCTCAGGTATACCTCCTCCTCTTGTGATTCTTGAACAAGGAATTTGCTATTATTAGCTGAAATTTATTACAGAACTCAATTAGTCTTTCTTCTCTCTCATTCCTTGACCTAAAACCGTAATCTTTTCTTCTATTCCTTTACCTACAATTGCATTCCACTCCCGCGTGGCTGATAGTTGTTCATCTCCATTTATGTACAGTTTTACCCTTTCAGTATCCTCACACACTTTCTCAATCACTTTATCTTCAGCTTGCGATCGGTATGCACAGGGTAATTATAATTAAAGTTAAACTTTCAAAACGGTGTAGAAATAACACTACTGATCAGAATGACGTCAAATTGCAACGGAATATTATCGGAGAAGGGGGAAAACGTATGGCAGAAGAAAAAAAAATAGTGTGAAAATTGATCAAGCGATGGGTCTGTACGTGTCAAAATACGTAAATGAAAATACATGTCGCGCCCACGACCCATTGAAGTTAGTATAAACACGCCGAGTACACGACTTTTCCTCCTTTAGCGTCTGCGACGTTCGCCATGACTGTCTCAACGCAGGATCGCGCTCTGCTTGTAAAGCTGTATTACAGGAACACTGACTGTGCACACGTCGTTC
This sequence comes from Schistocerca cancellata, assembly GCF_023864275.1. Lineage (NCBI taxonomy): Eukaryota > Metazoa > Arthropoda > Insecta > Orthoptera > Acrididae > Schistocerca > Schistocerca cancellata. The sequence continues at coordinate 224,970,307 of NC_064628.1, forward strand.
TGCAGAAATTCCGGACGCTGAAGGGTTTGAAGAAAGGCATTGGTACGATGACTGCCGTGATTCTGGAGAAAATGATTCGGAAATTCGTAAAGACGGGTTCTTTTGCTGAGGTAGCTGGCAGAGGGATTAAACGAATTGATTCAACATAAGTGGAAACAGTGGCCACAGCAATGCAGGAGGAGACAAGTGGTGGTCTGAAAAAATGTAGTGCATGGAAAATTGCTCTAACGTTGGAAATACCCGTTAGCACGATACGAAAAATCCTACGAGACATTCTTCTTTGCTATCCATTCAAAATTATCCATGTGAACTAGTTGCCTCCTGTTGACCTGCCAGCAAGAGAGACCTTTGCTTTAGAATTTATTGCTCTCATGGAAGTGGACAATTATTGGCCGTGGAAGATTTTGTGGAGAGACGAAACCCGCTTCCATCTGACAGGATATTTCAATACACAGAATTGTCGTATATGGGCAACGGAAAATCCACACGCAAATCAACCAGTACTACTTCATCCTGAAAAGGTCACTGTGTGTTGCGGGTGTGCTTCTGGTCCTGTTACCTGTACCGTCACTCGTAAGCGCTATGAGTGTCTCTTGCGCAACCACGTTATTCCAACTCTCCAACAGCGTGGATGAGATCATTTTTATGCAAGATGGCGCCTCCATTACATTTCACTTTACTGACCCGTGCTATATCTAGATTGGGCCTTTGAATTTATCTTTTCAGATTTTCTAGCTTCCCTAGCACGTTCAACCTTCTGGCATTGAACGCTCCGACACGTAGAACGTTATCCTTTTGTTAGTTATTCAAACTTTTTCTCATGATCACCTCCGCTTTGGCACACCGCTCCCGGAGAGATCATAATGACATTTCTTTCAACTGCACACCACATGTCCTGTGGATACGCGTTATGTATCTTTAATGCAGTGGTTCGAATTGCCTTCTGTATCCTCATGTCGTTGACCATTGTTGATTTTTCCGCCTTTAGGGGTAGTTTTCCACCCGAATGACAAGAGAGTGCCCTGAACCTCAATCCGGTCCTCCGCCATCTTTGAAGAGTTCGTTGGGAGATTTCTTAGGTAGCAGAACCCAGTATGTTGTCCTCGACGGGGAGCCTTCACCAGAGACAAGGATGTCGTCAGGAGAACCCAGGGAAGTGTAATGGGACCGCTGTTGTTTTCTATATACATAAATGACCTGTCGTACAGGACAGTCAGCAGACTGGGGCTGTTTGCTAATGATGCTGTGATGTATGGGGACGTGACATCGTTGAGTGACTGTTGAAGAACATGACTTAGGCAAAATTTAAAGTTGGTGTGACGAATGGCGTGCAGTCCATTTACACGAATTGTCAGAGAAAGGTGCGACATCATCCCGATACGCAAACATGTTTACTGGATTGCCTGTCTGCAGGCACGAACTAAATCGATCGAACACTACATAGAAACAGCGGTGAACAACGAAAGATAGCACAACTTATAGGTGCTTATAAGAATTCTGTAAAGCATTAACAGGCTTGCCTTTGTCAGTGGGACATTGATGCATAGCAATCACAGGCAATAAATTCCCTCGTAGCTACGTGAGGAGTACAAAATAAGAATTTCTCGACCAGTCACAGCGTTGTCTTTGCAATCAATGCTGGTAATGGCATACCAAATATTTTAGGTTCACCTACATAATGGTTCCATCCTTCAGCATTTCCTTAAAATGTATAGGTTATAACTATATTAAAATAAGATGAAAGTTTAATCTGTAACTCCTTCAGTTCCAACGCCTAGGAAAGGTGGGAGTGAATTGAAACATAGTAATGAGTTTACTGATGGTGACCCACGTGAAGGAGGGCCGAAACTGCGACAACATATGAAAGCACTAAGTACATGCTTAATGCGGTAGTGGACGATATTTGGCTTGGAGAGTATAAACATTTGACATATAAATATTTGACGTTTCGAGCAAGTCGCTAAAGAATACATCCCGGACTTCATGAAAAGTTAACCTTATAGAAAGGACTGTACTACATGGATGCGCCCTCCATTGAATCTTCACCCGTACGAAATGTGAAAATTGTATGTGTGATGCACCATTGTCCCGTTCAAATATAAGAAAGCTAGTACACGATGTTTAAAAATAGGAGGAACATATTGCTACGGGAGGAGGGGTCGGAAGAGGTTAGTGTATAGCGTCCCACCGATAACGAGGTCATTAGAGATGGAGCACTAGCTCGAATTAGGTGAGGATGGAGAAGGAAAGCGGCCTTGCTCTTTTGAAGGAATCATCCCGGCATTTGCCTTAGGCGATTTGAGGAAATAACGGAAATCCTAATGAGGAAAGCGAGACGCGTGTTTGAATCGTCGTCCTCCAGAATGAGAGTACAGTGCTCTAACCACCGCGCTGCCCTGCTCGATTACTGCTAAAAAAAGAGGGAAAGTTGCTACAGTTAACTGTCCAGTAAACGATACCGGTTGAGAAATAGTCTGTTTTGCATATAAGTAGTAGTCCGTAGTATTTGATGGTGTGGTCAGCATTCACAAGAGACGGAATAGTAAATTATCGCCATACGCACATTTGGGCAAATGCAGCAGCTAGGGAAATCATGGACGTGAGGCATCAGGATCGGTTCAGTATGAATGTTGTGACAGGAACTGCCAATCACAGACTCTCAGGGCCAGTCACTTTACCAAACAGACTGACAGGTGTTGTGTGAGACGTTCGGTGCCGACTGCAGGGAATTTACAGCCCGCTCTCGAGTTCTGCCTAGCCGTTAGGCGGTGGAGGTGTGGGCGGGGAGGGTCTAGTTGCAGTCGGTATTCGGGAGGGCCAATCAGACTGATGGAAAGCTGCAGACTGATTTCTCAGTGATGACCGAGAGTTAATATGGGCAACTCTACGTTGCTAGTGAACTTGCGTTGAGTACTTGCAGTGTGGTCTTCATAGTGAGAAGCACGTTACACTGCCGTTTTATAGAGAGATTGTGTCTGGGCTTGTGGCCCTGGACGGAAGTAAGCATTCTACTCCGCCGAGTTAGCTGTACTTTGTCATCGTGCTGTTCTGTACCCAGGGGCGATTCTAGAAGTCGGTCAAAGGGGGGGGGGCTAATAGAGGGGGGAGGGGTTTTCGGGGAATGGAATATGGCTTAACAAAAGGAGAGTTGGGCTCCTCTACCGACAAATTGGTAAAATTTAATTTTGCTTAAAGTGGTGTTTGGTAACTGTTTTGGAGTTCAGGGTAAAAAAATGTTTATTAATGAATAATAAGACGCCTATTTTAAGTTAAATGATATTTATTGGTTTAGGTAGTAAGCTGTTTGCCACTCTTATTCTCTTGTTAAAATGTGTTTGGAATACATTGCAACCTATATTGCTACATAATTATCAAAAAACTGATTGAATCTGTTGGAGTAATATATTCCCAGATTTCTGAAGTCATTTTATCCAGTATGAGGGGGGGGGGGCTATAGCCCCCATAACCCAACCGCTTGCCACCGCTCCCAGACTGTACCGGTGTCAGCCTGAAGATAGATGTGGCACAGGGGAGACTACCCTTATGTTTCGTTTTCACCATGGCTTGATGAGGGATGGAGAACCAATTTGTTGAAACCAGTCAAGCAATACTTCATGGCTGGGATAGTCATGGTGAGCATCTGCCATTTCACTCCTACAAAACTAGAAGTGCGATGTTTGCCCGTTGCAGGAACATTCCAGCGGTGGCTCTTGTGGCGGCGGTTTCTTTTTACAATATGAGAAAACTGTGTTAAGTTTAGCGTGATTAATTTCTCATAAAGCGTTTTCTCCTTTAATAACTATTTCGTTAAACGTTTCTTTTCATTTTTTTTCTGTCTGATTGGTGTAACATTTTCACTGCTTAGAGCAGCCTGAAAAAAATTGTGGTCGCGCGTAATTTGGTTTCTGTTGCACGACCGTTCCTGTAAATGTTTAAATAATGGTGCCAATGTCTCTCTTGTTTAACTTTAGTTAAATTCTTTAAGATCGTTTTCATCCTTTACTTATTTGCAAGAGCTTTTGTTTCAATTAACAAAACTGGCTCAAGCATGAGGTTCGGTTTTATTTAAAGCTGTGAAGGAAAGTTATTGTACTGCAGTGTTATAAGTTCCCTCCTCTGTTTTATACAACCAGCAGTTCTTAAAGTGTATTGTATGTTACGTGCCTGAGGGCGGCTACTGTTCGCGTTGTGTCCGTATGAGGGTTGGTTGCGCTGTTTTCCTGTGGTCAAGAGGGATCACAATTTAATTTTATCATATCCTCGAATATTGGTTAATCGTTGTTTGCAATCTACCATTTGTGATGAAGTGTGGACTTTTGAACTTATATCCCTGGTTTATGTTCAATGTGCTCCTGATTTTGCACGTAAATTGCTCTTCTCCTGTTTCGATAATTATTTGATAAAGTGCCTTTTAGCTGTGTGACTGATCGTTAGATTGCTTTGCTGCACAGTGTGTGCAACAAAATAAGTAACACTCTTTCATGCACATATATAGGTAATGGTGATATCGCGGGCACACATTGGTAATTTGATCCCCCAAAACACGGTGCACTCAGTTGGTGAATGCATTAGTTACTTGTACTAGTTTATAGTTATGACTGTAGAGTGCTCTGACGGCAGTAGCCAGTTTTACCACTGAACAGCGAGGTTAGCTTCTACCCACGGCCGAAAAATACTTTGTGAGAGGGATCTGCAGCTATATTTCTGTAGTTGTTTCTATGAAAGTATCATTATGATCTTTTCCTTATGGGGCGCGTGTATCACAGGTTATGTTCCAGTATTAATATTGTAATGTATGCTTAAGGTTAGACGATGTTAAATTTTTGTACACAAACATGACGGTGTTGGTATTATCAACGCTATTGGTGCTGGCAGTATGAGACTCCCGCTTCCCCGAAAAAAGGGTAAAAATTTTAATCACTACAGAGCATCCGTTCTGTTTTGTTTTGTAGGTTCCCGGTGAATAGTTAATACATAGCAGATAACAAAAAATTAAAACTTGGGATAAACAGAATATGGCAAGAGCATTACAGGCACTATCAGAGAAAAGAATGTACCTGGAGTAGACAGTAAAATCGTTTCCTGTGCCTAGATCAATGTTACAAATTCTCTTTCGTCTTGAATTGCCATTCGTGGAAGCAGTAAAAGAATCGAAAGGAAGCCAATTTTGTCTGCTCATATGTTAAATTTTTGTACACAAACGTGGCGGTGTTGGTATTATGAACACCTTTTTAAATGTAAACTCTATGGCCTCACGATAGACCATGTGCGGCGTTTAGCTTTTCAGTTATGTGACAAAAGTGGAATCTCACATCCATTCAGTGGCGAAGATGCAGGACTGGCCTCGTTCGGCCATTTCATGAACCTCCAGAATGTTGTTCTGTCGCTCCTAAAACCTTCAGCAACTTCACTTTCTCATTTTCAAATAACTTCATGGAATTCAGCCAGGTAACACTTTCAGCGACCGCCGATATTTCGGCGGGAGAACACCCCGCCATTTTCAAGTTTGCCTTGAAAATGGCGGGGTGTTCTCCCGCCGAAATATCGGCGGTCGCTGAAAGTGTTACCTGGCTGAATTTCCGGAAGTTATTTGAAAGTTGTATACGCCAGGAGAAACTCAGGTCTCACTTCACTTTCTCATGCTAACGGTTTCGCTAAGGAGGCTATAAACACATTTTTAACATTCAGGAGGCTGAGCATGATAAATGTAAGTATCCACAAGATCGTATTTTCAGTGTGGATGAAACAAACATATCCATCATGTAAAGCAAGTTTCCTCAAGTAATTAGTGTCACAGGCAGGTTGGTGATTTAAGTGCTGCCTGAAGAGGGAGTCTCATTATTGTTGTACGTTGCATGAGTGTCAGAGGAATATTTACGCCACCGCTAATGATTTTCCCAAGGAAAAACTCGGTAGAGATTTCAATAAAAGGGGCCATCTGTCTGGGTGGGCTCAAGGAAACTTATTCACAGGCTGGTGGAAACACTTTATTAAGAGGGCCAAGCCCACGGCAGAAGATACCGTCCTCCTAATACTTGATGGTCATAACACACACAAACGAAATATTGAGGTTCCAATGAAATGAATACCCCTAGCTCCATACAGGCGTTGATATAAGTCAACGGGGACAGTTGAAAAAGTGTGCCCCGACCGGGACTCGAACGCGGTATCTCCTGCTTGCATGGCAGACGCTCTATTCATCTTTTGGAAATAAACAAACAAACAAATAAATTATATATATATATATATATATATATATATATATATATATATATATATATATATATTTTCAGAACCGGCTACTTGGTTTTTGTGCTTACTTGGAGGGCTGGAAATGCGTGGAACAGCCGCCGGCATGCCGGTAGTTGCCACACGTTTCTACACCCATCTGAGCTACAGAGGACACAGGGGACAGTGCGACTGCCGGGACTTATGTCTCGTACGCCTCCCGTGAGACCCACATTTCCAACTTATTACCCTGCACTATATTCATAGTGCCCCTGCCAGTTTTACTCATTACTCGCGGCTTTTTGCCGATTCCCGTAACATTTCGGGCACTGTTTGTGCATATGCACAGAAGATGGTCAAATGGCCGGTGAGCCTTAACTATGTATACATGAAGATGGTACCTGTTCTTTCGGACAAGTCCGAAAGAACAGATACCATCTTCATACATATAAATATTGAGGTGTTTGACCTCGCCCGGAACAATCGCGTTACCATCGTAAGTCTTTCCCCTTACGTAGCCCATAAAAGGCGATCTTTGACAAGACATTTATGAACCCTTCTAAACACCACCACAGTGAAAATATCTGACAATGGATGCGTCATGATGACAGATCCCTTGGCCCATATGATGTTTCAGAATTACTTCGTAAGGCTTACCCTTTTGTGTCAAACTAGAATAATTGCTATCAATGGTTTCTGGGTGACAGGAATTTACTTCTGCAACCGACGGGTTTTTCGTGAAGCCGATTCTGTATTTGGGGACAACATGGCACAGTCAGATCTACAAAATCTCAAACACAATTTTGGAATGCTTTCTCCAAATGATACAATTGCTACTGATTCTTCTGAAGAGGTCTAATCCAGAAATTCTACTGTCGACACCACGAATAATTCCAACCGGCACATTTTGCCTTATGCTAGGGATGTCGAAGAAGCTGGTCCCACCGGAATTTTTTCATCAATAAAACCTGAAGCAGCTATTTCACAAGGAGACATTTGGCCCATTCCGCAGCCCTAACAAAAAATGAGAAACAAAGGCCCTATATCTGCCTTAATAAAGTCGTCTCTATACAAACTGTTGTTAGTTAAGAGAACAGAGAAGGAATGTAAGAAGAAATTAAAGGAAGAAATACATAAAAACGAATAAAGTGACTTGATATAATCTAGGAAGGAGTGTGTAAGAGAAGAGATGTCACCTATAACAAGAGGAGAACAAGAAACAAACATTATGGGTTCCCACGACGTCCTGAAAGATAAAATTACTTCTGCCCCGACACTCCCTCACCCCCTTCCCAACAATTCTGAAGATGAGTTATGTTATTTAGATAGATTCGGGTGTGTCCGACCCTGAAGCTGCATTTCGTATTTGCAAGCCTTTTAAAGATTACATTGCTTGCTTCTTTCGTGATGCGATGTATACAGAGGACTGTAGCGACAAACTGTAAATGCCGTGTGTGCTCTATGAAATATTGGCCCACAATGAGCGAGATGGTGGTGAGACTCACATTTATGTGTATGATTTCTGTAAACAGATGGGTTTTTCGAAATATTGAAGGTATCTGAATGTTCATAAACGTGATTATTTGAATAAATTTAAGTATGGGGACGAGCTACAAGTGGAACTCCACATTGTACATACTTACAATTATATTTGATTTAATAAAACTGTCTTTCTTGTAAATTTTAGTTTGATATTTTGAATTTATCAAATTACTACAACAACTTATTTTTCGCAAAATGTAAAAATTCCCATAAAACGAACATATTTTTTGGCCGGTGAATTATTCCAGAAAAACTGTATGGTAAATAATTCGAAAACGTGTCTCAGCGTGTGCACAGCAACCCTCAAGAAGACAGTAAGTAAACTGTGGCACTAAGTACGAAAAATCAAAGTGAGGGCCCATTACACCATCTCTTGCTCACATACATATACCAGCTCAGAGGTTTAAAGGCTATTTTGAAATAATTCTTTAGTTATTAAAGGGAGGGATTGTTTACTGCCTGTTGATGAATTCTAGACGACGAATTGCCAGCGCTATTGGAGAATCTTCCACTTGCAGAAAGACATAGCTTTGGTTTGTGGACGGCAGTGCGCAGCCGCATTTGCTACTGCTCGTGAGACACTAAGGCACCACATGGTTCTATGGCCTCGATTGGCCGAGGACGTCGGCTAGCACGGCCTCGCGGCTCATGAAACCTGAATACATTCGATTTCTGCCTATTGAGACGCTTCAAGGTACCTGTCTTTGCCAACTCTATTCGACAATGAGCGGACGTTATTACACGAACGAGTGGCCAATACTCGTGACGCAATCCGTATGGAGCCATGTGTATTTGTATGTTTGAAAGAGCGCGAACAACGGCTAAAGATTGTGTTAGCACGCCCCATAGTGTCTACTTCTACGTTCAGCATAATTTGGAATAACAACTACTGACCGATATCCCAATAGTATTGTTTTAAAGATGTACCAGTATCAGTAGTATTACCTGTAAGACTACGAGACTTTTAATAAACAAACTGTACAGACGCCGATTTGGATTCAAATTTCGTACCATAAAATATTTTAAAAACAGTTCTTTGCAGGCGTTTTTTACCAACCGAATGACGAATTACGAGTTGAGACTCCTTGACTGCAAGAAAGAAACATTATCTTCTATTGGTATGTGCATTTGTTAAACCAATTATAGAAAATTATAACTCGGAAAATTTTCCAGACTGATGAAGGGGCAGTAAGCGCTCGAAACGTTTTACTGACGAACCGTTGCAAACAGTCCGTAATTGCCCTTTCAGCACTGAGTTCAACTTCTTCAAACATGATGGGCAGAGTATTGTACCTTAATACCCTTTTCTGATTTCCGCCTCCATCCAGCACTGTAATAAAAGATTAATATATGCTGCTGGAAAAAAATAGTGCACCATTTTAGAGGTTTCCAGTTCACTCAAGATTTATTGTTGCAACAGTGCATGTGGAGTACATGAAATTATTACGTTTACAGATCAGTAAAACAAGTGGTTCTGAGGTACCTACCCCCGCTGAAACAAGCATATTAGTACGTGTTTTGGCCTCTATGGGCTACAATCCAATCGCTGAATCTGGGATACACTCGATAGTAAAGATTGCGAATACTGTCCGGGGAAACGTTAAGCCACATTGTGACGCTACAACAGAGTCTTTACTATGAATTTTTTCGCTTACTTAACACATGAAACAGTTTGTATACGATGTATTGCCTAGTGTGAATATCTATTGTAAATACTATGTTTAAATTATGTAATATTTAACACTGGCAAGTCAGGGCAAATTTAGTTAACGTTGAAGTCAGAGAGATTGTTTTGTCGTGCCGCTGGGCGCGGGAGCGCGCCAGCGGGTAGTAGTAGCAGTGACGCCGTGCTCGGAGTAAGACGTACAGTCGAGTGCTGCTAGTCCTAGCTGTGTTACATCTAACGGCTAGTGTGTGGATCTAAGTACGACGGGAAAGTAATGGTCGGCATATCTGGAAGCATGGCCGGGCAAGTTATTATGGATTAATGGGCATAGTGCTAAAGAAACGAGGACTTAAATGTGAAGCGCACTGTGGGCCCAAGTGGAAACAGTAAAAGCCCGCTGCCACACTGTGTCGCTGCCGTGGACATCCGTCGATCCACCGACAACGAGGGAAGTAAGATCTACGTAATTTTCGTAGGATAAAATTGTAGAAGGCTTGTCAGTGACTCTGCTTTTCTCTGAAGTTGAACAATTAATAACAAGCACTTTGTAATCGAAGTGTTGCAGTTACATTCCTCCCGACAATAACACCAAGTAGGTTCCTTCCCATCCTTGCCTTATTGATCCGAGTGTGTCACGCCATTATCAAGAGAAAATATGTTAATTATCAAATTATTTGCATACACGGTGAAGAGTAAATTTCAGAATGGTTATCATAGTTAATTGTTGCACTTAATAAGCTTACGCCCACAATAGTAACTTAATAATAGACTGAAGTAATAAATTTGATTATTAATATTTATTTCAATGCATATTCAGCTGAAGTTATCTCAAGGATATTTCATGAAACTATAAAGCTTATTCCACCTGACAATCCCCCAATTAATGAATAATTATCATTCAAAACATAGTTAATCAATTATTGGCAATATATTTCATTTTCACTAGATTAAACTGTGCAAAGTACCTAATTTTAAAGACAGAATGACAGTCCATTATGCAAAATCTCGATAGATAATTATCTGTGTTGTCAGCATTGCACGTAGCTGACAAATTATGAACATAATAATCATCAAAATACTTATTGAAAGTTAACCATTAATGTTTAAGTGTAGTTATATTGTTATGAATTGTTTTATATGACTACTGAGCCTGACACAGCACTTACGTAAAAGTTCTCGTTCCACCTGCTGTGCTACAAACAGGTAAACATTATTTTTGACGCAATTATTCACGTACTTAACAGTACTGTCGCTCATCAGTTGAGCTGGCGACCGAATATTTAATTGCTTTTACAACTAAACCATTTGTTTCGGAAATATTTCCACAGGCAAAATTTATTTGCAAATTATTTCCCTTATTTCATTTACCGATAGTTATTGAATGAAATTACTCATTCAATAACGATCAAGTTATAACGTCTCCTGTTTCCCGCAGAATAAACATTATTTACTTCGGATTCGGATGACTTATCCCTTTTTTTTTTTGTTCATCAGTGTACTGACTGGTTTAAAGCGGCCCGCCACGAATTCCTTTCCAGTCTCTGTCTTCCTCTACAGTTTTTGCCCTCTACAGCTCCCTCTAGTACCATGGAAGTCATTCCCTCATGTCTTAGCAGATGTCCTATCATCCTGTCCCTTCTCCTTATCAGTGTTTTCCACATATTCCTTTCCTCTCCGATTCTGCGTGGGACCTCCTCATTCCTTACCTTATCAGTCCACCTAATTTTCAACATTCGTCTATAGCACCACATCTCAAATGCTTCGATTCTCTTCTGTTCCGGTTTTCCCACAGTTCATGTTTCACTACCATACAATGCTGTACTCCAGACGTACATCCTCAGAAATTTCTTCCTCAAATTAAGGCCGGTATTTGATATTAGTAGACTTCTCTTGGCCAGAAATGCCTTTTTTTTCCATAGCGAGTCTGCTTTTGATGTCCTCCTTGCTCCGTCCGTCATTGGTTATTTTACTGCCTAGGTAACAGAATTCCTTAACTTCATTGACCTCGTGACCATCAATCCTGATATAAAGTTTCTCGCTGTTCTAGTTTCTACTACTTCTCATTACCTTCGTCTTTCTCCGATTTACTCTCAAACCATACTGTGTACTCATTAGACTGTTCATTCCGTTCAGCAGATCATTTAATTTTTCTTCACTTTCACTCTGGATAGCAATGTCATCAGCGAATCGTATCATTGATATCCTTTCACCTTGTATTTTAATTTCACTCCTGAACCTTTCTTTTATTTCCATCATTGCTTCCTCGATGTACAGATTGAAGAGTAGGGGCGAAAGGCTACAGCCTTGTCTTACACCCTTCTTAATACGAGCACTTCGTTCTTGATCGTCCACCCTTATTATTCCCTCTTGGTTGTTGTACGTACTGTATATGACCCGTCTCTCCCTATAGCGTACCCTACTTTTTTAAGAATCTCGAACAGCTTGCACCATTTTATATTGTCGAACGCTTTTTCCAGGTCGACAAATCCTATGAAAGTGTCTTGATTTTTCTTTAGCCTTGCTTCCATTATTAGCCGTAACGTCAGAATTGCCTCTCTCGTCCCATTACTTTTCCTGAAGCCAAACTGATCGTCACCTAGCGCATTCTCAATTTTCTTTTCCATTCTTCTGTATATTATTCTTGTGAGCAGCTTCGATGCATTAGCTGTTAAGCTGATTGTGCGATAATTCTCGCACTTGTCAGCTCTTGCCGTCTTCGGAACTATGTGGATGATGCTTTTCCGAAAGTCAGATGGTATATCGCCAGACTCATATATTCTACACACCAACGTGAATAGTCGTTTTGTTGCCACTTCCCCCAAAGATTTTAGAAATTCTGATGGAATGTTATCTATCCCTTCTGCCTTATTTGACCGTAAGTCCTCCAAAGCTCTTTTAAATTCCGATTCTAATACTGGATTCCCTATCTCTTCTAAATCGACTCCTGTTTCTTCTTCTATCACCTCAGATAAATCTTCACCCTCATAGAGGCTTTCAACGTATTCTTTCCACCTATCTGCTCTCTCCTCTGCATTTAACGGTGGAATTCCCGTTGCACTCTTAATGTTACCGCCGTTGCTTTTAATGTCACCAAAGTTTGTTTTGACTTTCCTGTATGCTGAGTCTGTCCTTCCGACAATCATATCTTTTTCCATGTCTTCACATTTTTCCTGCAGCCATTTCGTCTTAGCTTCCCTGCACTTCCTATTTATTTCATTCCTCAACGACTTGTATTTGTGTATTCCTGATTTTCCCTGAACATATTTGTACTTCCTCCTTTCATCAATCAACTAAAGTATTTCTTCTTTTACCTATGGTTTCTTCGCAGCTACCTTCTTTGTACCTATGTTTTCCTTCCCAACTTCTGTGATGGCCCTTTTTAGAGATGTCCATTCCTCTTCGCTGTACTGCCTACTGCGCTATTCCTTATTGCTGTATCTATAGCGTTAGAGAACTTCAAACGTATCTCGTCATTCCTTAGAACTTCCGTATCCCACTTCTTTGCGTATTGATTCTTCCTGACTAATGTCTTGAACTTCAGCCTACTCTTCATCACTACTATATTGTGATCTGAGTCTATATCTGCTCCTGGGTACGCCATACAATCCAGTATCTGATTCCGGAATCTCTGTCTGACCATGATGTAATCTAATTGAAATCTTCCCGTATCTCCCGGCCTTTTCCAAGTATACTTCCTCCTCTAGTGATTTTTGAACAGGGTATTCGCTATTACTAGCTGAAACTTGTTACAGAACTCAATTAGTCTTTCTCCTCTTTCATTCCTTGTCCCAAGCCCATATTCTCCTGTAACCTTTTCTTCTACTCCTTCCCCTACAACTGCATTCCAGTTGCCCATGACTATTAGATATTCGTCCCCCTTTACATACTGCATTACCCATTCAATATCCTCATACACTCTCTCTATCTGTTCATCTTCAGCTTGCGACGTCGGCATGTATACCTGAACTATCGTTGTCGGTGTTGGTCTGCTGTCGATTCTGATTAGAACAACCCGGTCACTGAACTGTTCACATTAACACACCCTCTGCCCTACCTTCCTATTCATAACGAATCCTACACCTGTTATACCATTTTCTGCTGCTGTTGATATTACCCGATACTCATCTGACCAGAAATCCTTGTCTTTCTTCCACTTCACTTCACTGACCCCTACTATATCTAGGTTGAGCCTTTGCATTTCCCTTTTCAGAGTTTCTAGTTTCCCTACCATGTTCAAGCTTCTGACATTCCACGCCCCGACTCGTAGAACGTTATCCTTTCGTAGATTATTCAATATTTTTCTCATGTAACCTCCCCCTTGGCAGTCCCCTTCCGGTGATCCGAATGGGGGACTATTCCGGAATCTTTTGCCAATGTAGAGATCATCATGACACTTCTTCAATTACAGGCCACATGTCCTGTGGATACCCGTTACGTGTCTTTAATGCAGTGGTTTCCATTGCCTTCTGCATCCTCATGTCGTTGATCATTGCTGATTCTTCCGCCTTTAGGGACAATTTCCCATCCCTAGGACAAGAGAGTGCCCTGAACCTCTATCCGCTCCTCCGCCCACTTTGACAGGCCGTTGGCAGAATGAGGCTGACTCCTTATGCCGGAAGTCTTCGGCCGCCAATGCTGATTATTTATCAAAATTTAGGCTGTGGCGGGGATCGAACCCGGGTCCGAAGACGTTTTGATTATGAATCAAAGACGCTACCCTTTTTTTTTTTTTTTTTAAGGTTAGGGCTATCCGTTGCCACTTTTTGTTTTTATATGATTACATTTTGGGAGCTTGTACAAATGAGAATTCTAGTAACTAAGTGTTACAAGTAAGTGTTACAACAACAAAGGTGGCATAAAAGAGTAATCAAAAAATAAAAATGTAAACCACTGATGTAATTCTAATCTCCAATAGCGCTTTTGAAGGGCATCTGCAACGGAGGCATTCTGCTTCGCTAGTGCCTCAAGGAAAACAGTATCCTTGCAGCAGCTTGTCTCTTCCTTTGGTCATGGCTGACAAGGCAGAACGTTGAGCCGTTAGTGTGATGCGGCACAGCACATTAACCACAGCCTGGCACTCCCCAGCTGAGTGGAGGTTTAACGAAAACGCTGCGTAAATAATTTGCGACGAGCGTACGGTATTTCGGTGTGCGTTCGAGGGCATTGTGAGCATTTTGTAGGAACCACCAGTAATCAAGCTGCTCTTTCTCTCCGTCGCTAAAGATGTAGGCGACGGTAAGTCCTTTGAACCATGTAAGCGCATGATATTTTGCAGCCGGAAAGTAAGTTTCATCGGGACAGAGTAGGGTCTGCGGGTCAATCATATCAGGTGTGACCCGGAGGTAACAAGCCAATATCCTCTGTGTTAGTCGCCAAACTCCGGACGATGATGCGCAAGTAAAACGATGTTGATCGGTATCCAAAAGGTGACAATCTGGACAATAAGGGGAGTCTGCCAGTCCAATAGTGTGAAGTCGCTGGCGTGTGGCATATTTTTTGTTGGCGATCCGATACCACTTGGAACGCACCGTGGATGACAGAAAGTGGTGGTGTATCGTTTTCCACACTCTTGACCAGTGAACCGTAGGGTACTTGTTTTCCACCACGTTATGGTGAACAGCCCGCAGAAGGTTGGTATAAAAATCTTTCGCCTTTGGTGGACGTGTGGCGGAGAGGTTCGAGCTGACATAGCTGTAATCAAGAATGAAGGTCGACACATGGGAGAGCTGTGGTGCGACGTGCGCAACCGACACCGGCGGGACGTTAGAGGCTGGCATCAGAACCTGTAGTAAACGACCCGTGAGAGAGGTATATTGACTTTTCCATCGTTTCCTCATGTTGCTCATGTAAAGGGCAGCTGCTCTCGCCCTGACGTTGACCAATCTCAGCCCTCCTTTGTGCACTGGGAGGGTAAGAGTGTCGTATCGTACTTTAAAGATATGACCTGCGGAAACGTAGTAACTGAAGGCCGCCTGAAGCCGGCGAGCTATCTGCAGCGGTAGTGGGAGGACCTGTGCCACGTGGTTGAGTTTTGATGCTACGTAGAGGTTCAGGTATTCAACACGTTGTAGCTAATTCAAGTCCCGGAGCAGGTTCTGTCGCACCATTGCGCGTATGATCTGTAATAACCGTCGGTAGTTTGCAGCAGCTGTTTTACGTACATCTTTCTTGAACGTGATTCCCAAATATCGCAGATCAGAAACTGGTGGGAGGGGAGCGAGGGCTTCCGGTCCGAGACCACGCCCAATGTCCAACGCCGCCGACTTGTTGACGTTAAGAAGACTGCCTGCGGCCTGTCCGTATCGCTCAATCCAGGTTAGTACGCTTTGAACTTCGTCATTGGAACGAACCAGCAGTAGCAGGTCGTCAGCGTATGTCCTATAGCGAAAGGTGACGTCCCGCAGCGTGATGCCAGATAGGCGGTGGTTAAGGCCCCCTAGGAGTGGCTCGAGTGCGATTGCATAAAGGTAGGTAGAAAGGGGACAACCCTGTCGTAGAGACCTCTTAATGGGTACTGGTCCTACCGTCCTTCCATTGACCTGGACGTGTGAGCTGGCTGCGGTCCAAAGACGCCGTAGGGTGTCGATGAGGCCCGGGGGGAATCCCATACAGTCCATCACTCGTAGGAGGAAGTTGTGGTGCACTCTATCAAAGTCGCGGTTGAAATCGACAGAGACGATCGCCGCTCTCAGACGGCACGCAGAAGCGATCGCTATTAAGTCCCTGCAGTCACCGGTGGCCATGTGTATGTTGGCTTCTCCACCCTGCGACGTCTGTTCTGGAGCGAGGATCATCGGCAAAGTCGTCTTAATACGGCTCGCCATAATCCTGGTGAAAATCTTGTAATCGGCGTTCAGCATTGTAAGCGGCCGATAGTCGTTAATCGATAGCCCTCCACCTGGCTTGTGTACTGGTATGAGGAGACCTTCTACAAACGCTGGCGGCACAACACAGTCTGGAGACATAAGTTCGCGGAACATTATAACCCAGCGAGGCATCATGATGTCACAGAAAGTCTGGTAGAATTCGATGGGCAATCCATCAGGTCCCGGAGATTTATTGGCCGCACCTTTGTCCATGGCGTCTTCGACTTCGTCGAGTGAGATTCCCTCTGTTAGTGCATTCACGGTAGCCTCGTCGATAGTACGTGTTACCTGCTGTAACACTTCAGTAGTGGCCTCGTCATTGATGGTTCTTTCCTTGTAAAGATGACGAAAATGATCCTCCACCGCCTTTACTATGGTTGCTTGGGTCGTACATAAGCGACCGTCGTGTGTCCTGAGTTGTGTGATTAAATGTTGGCGTTGTCGGCGCTTATCCGCCACAACGTGGTGCATAGTGGGTTCCTCTGCAACCGTTCGGTCGTGCCGTCGCGAGCGGACTACTGCACCTTCTAATCGACGCTTCGTCAATGATAGGATGTGAGCCTTGATTCTGCTTTGGTCATGTTGTCTCTCTGGGGAAGGGGGTAAGGCGTCGAGGTCCCTGAGTGCCGCGTAGTAAAAATCGAGGGTCTGTCGATGCCACGCAGTCACGTCCTTGCCATATTGCATAAGTGTCCTACAGATTGCTGGTTTGGCACAGAGGAGCCACCATTCCAGGGTCGAGGTGTATCGTGGGTGGCGGCGTTCACAGTCAGTCCACGTTGCTGCAACTTTCCGACGGCAATCCAGGTCCTGGAGATGAGTTATGTTGAGCTTCCAAAAGCCATTGCTGCGCCAGACTTGTTGGGGGCGTAGGTGTATAGTGCAGATATAGGCACTGTGATCGGAATAGGCTTGAGGCCATAATTCGGCGTCCACCACACCTTGTGTGAGATTTGTGACACATATATGCGGTCAAGTCGGCTGGCCGAATGACTGGTAAGATGAGTGTGGCCAGAGCGTTTACCGTGGACTTTTTCCCACGTGTCGCACAAGTGAAGTTCTTGGATCATCGCACCCAGTTCCGGACAAGGCATGTAATGTGGGATTTGGTCCTTGGGGTGAAGGACGCAATTAAAATCGCCGGCGAAGACGCTGTGGTCGTATCGTCCAAGGAAAAGGGGAGCGACATCTGTGGAGTAGAATCTGGCGCGATCGTGACGTCTTGTGGTACCCGGCGGCGCGTAAACATTAATGAATCGGGTGTTGAGTGCCGTAAATGCTATTCCTCGCGCGGAGGGAAGAAACGTGACGTCGGTAACTTCAATACCTTCACGCACTAATATTGCCACTCCGGTGTCTGCAGGGCTACCGGGCGTCACATGTGTGGCGTAACCGTAAAAGTGCGGGAGTGCAGTCGTTTTCACTTCTTGTAGGAAAGCAAAGTCAACTCCCATGGCTCGTATGGTTTCTTTCAAAAGTTGGATCTTGACAGGAGAACTGATCATGTTGATATTCATTGTCGCCAGGCGGTAAGCCTGGCAACGCGTTGTTTGGGCGACGTTATCCATGTTGAAGTTGGAGAGTAGCGAACATCGGAAGTGGTGTCACCCCCCGACAAACGCGGTCCTCCTTGTGCTGCTTATGCTGCATGATCCGGCGGCGCCTCAGCTGGCCGCGGGTCGGGATCTTGTGTCTCGACGTCCTCGGCCCACGAAGCGGGCGCGTATGTCTGTTCATGTTCCATAGCCTCGGAATGTTTGGTAGTAAGGGACCGGGCGACTTCGCTGCCTGCACTGGTACCTTCCCGCTGCTCACTGTTTCGGTCAATGGGCTGATGTTCGAAAGCTGCATGTTTTTCTGTCTGTTCTGCAAGGTTGGAGTCAGTGGAAACAGCCTCAGCTTCGCGGCTGGCTTCTTGAGTGGTCAGTTGTTCTTACCCGGCCGAATGCGAACCGCTGTGTTCCGACGCGGTCCGACGACGGCGCTTTCGGCGTTTCGGTGATCGCTGTTTCCGTACATGACCTTCATTGTCAGAAGACGGCACTGACTCACGCTCCGCCGGAACAAACGCTTCGGTCGGTACAATAAGGGAATCAATTGCCATCTTGCCGGCGTCAATGTCTGTCGCGTTCGATAGCTCCAGAGTCGTAGTACTATTTTCCACCACTGGCCAGGTCGGCGGATCATTCAGGTTTTTGTCCGTGGAAAGTAATTCTTGTACCGCTGAAGCGGTCGGCCGTGTCTGTTGTACCCCTAGACCACGGGTGCGCCTCGACTTTTCCCAACATGGGTCAAAATCATAATTCACGATTTCGCAAATCCCGGGAAGCAGGGGGGTGTTATACGTGGCGACCGCGGCACGGGGCATTTCCAATCTTGGGATTGTCCAGCGGCCCGAACCTACCGAAATTAGAATTCTCTAAAAAACTAAAAAATTATCAATGGAAAATTTGGCTGAACAATAGCAGAATGTTAAACTCGACAGTTTAAGTGGAACGGAAACTACAAAGGCCTGGGTCAGGCTCAGCATTGTTTGATGCTAAAATGAATAACGAGAGTGGGCTACTTAGCTCAACTAATGCAGAAGATATGAGCTATGTAGTAATCAAGCAAGAAATCAATGACTCATATCAAGAAAATTATGAAAATATGTTTACTGAGGATAATAATGTTAATGAAGTTGAGACAGGTATGAAACACGTACCAGGTGTGACGGACATTGTTGCGCAATCAGTAACAAATACGGGAGGTATTTTGGAACCTAATAATTGGGATAAAGTATTTTAGATGGTAGGTTCGATGAAACGTGAAATGCATAATGAGATGGGTTCGATGAGAACTGAAATGAAAAATTATCTGAAAAATGTGAATAGTAATATGGGATTGTTGAAAAGTGAACTTGGTTGGTCAATTAAAACTTTGGCTACGAAAATGGACGGAAAATTAACCGAAAAAGATAATTAGTTAGAAAGTAAGTTTGATATTAAAATGGAAACATTAAAGAATTCATTCAGCAATGAAATTAAAAAGCAAAGAGAGGAACTGTATGACGCTGTCAGCAGTAGGCTTATGGACGATGTCAATTTAATACGTAATGATCTGAAGAAAAAGGTAGACCAGGAAATTAAAGTGGTCACTGACGAACAAGTGAAAATCCGAAACGAACTAGATCGGTCAGTCAGTACCTTGAAGGGACGGATCGTGAAGGTTCAGGATGAAACAGAAAAGAAATTAAATGAGACGGTAATCGCAATTAACACGGAAGTATAGGATAAAACGCGATCGTTAGAGGTCGGCGTGAACCACAAACACGTAGAGTTTAAAAATACAGAAGTAGAGAGTTTGAGGTCCGAAACCAATAGAATCAAAGAGCAAGTGAAAAACTTAGAAAATGTAAAAAAAAAATGACGGCTATGTTCGCGTTGGGTGGGGCATACCCTAGCCATGTGACTTTTGAAATCGAGAAATTCGATCCGAAAGGAGGGGTCCACCCCGTTATATTCATGGACGCGTGCGGAAAATAAATCCGTCCGCGTTATCGGATGAAGACAGGATTAGAATTGCGAGAATTAAATTAATCGGAGACGCAAGTAGCTGGGTCGTCCATGCAACGGATAATTCTCGAACATTGGAGGAATTCCTAATTAAACTCGAAGATAAATATTGGTCCGCGGATAAGTAGGACGGAGTTTGGCAACAATTTATGCAAGCTTCTCCTTACCGGCCAAGCAAAGATACAAACATGAAGTCATACTGTGAAGATTTATTCAAAAGAGGCGAGTACGTTCAGGGACGGATGTCGGAAAAAAGTATGCTGACGATACTACGCGGAAAATTACCGTGGAGTGTCCGAGGCTACTTAATGAATGAAAACAGTAAAACAGCCCTTTTGAAGAAAGTTGGTGACATTGACGTGTGGTACCGAGACGCTGACAATCGGTTCCACGGCGGTCATAATAATCAGAGTAGGAACAATTATAACAGTCACCAAAATAACGAAAGACGTAATGAATATGACGTGAGATTTACTCGAGTAGACCGAGGTAGGAGTGGAAGGGGTGGTCGCGCGCGGAGAAGCCACAACGGGCAACATTTTGATCACCGTTGTCCGGAAAACGAACAGCCGCAACAGTGACGGGGCAGATTCGTGCGGGTGGCTGTGCGCTGCCCCGACCAAAGAAACAATGCAACTGTTTGTGCGGCGAGAACACAGACGAACGCGAGCGAGTTTACGTAAGAAAGCAAATATATGAAAAACAAACAGAGGGTAATGACCTGAGTATACGGGCTGTGTCGCCAGCGGTAGCAAACAAGGCTAGGAGCGTTGTCGATGCGACACCAGATGCGGCGCGTACGGAAAGTACGGCGGCTCCGGCGAGAGGTCAGTGTCCGGTGGAAAAGGCACATGTTGATGAAGTGAAGCAATTAGGCAATGAAGGGGGATGGCTACTACAAATGAGCAAAATGTATGAAGGTGTAGAAGAATGGAAAAGCGATAGAAAAATAGTTTTTAGTGGGGGAAGAAGGCAAAGGGTGAAGAGTTGCAAAGTGGCGAGCGATCTTACTGAGACGCTGCGTGGAAGAAATGAAGTTAATAAGAATAAAATGGGTAATAGTGATGAGATAATTTACGTTAGTAATGATGAAGGGGCACGTGACGTGCGGGTAGGTGAAAGTAGTAGGAATACCATTTCCGAGACAGCCGTATTCGACGGATCTGACCTAACTGTGGAGCTCCGTTCACTGCCGACCGAAGGTGCAACTTCTGACCGCGTGATGAGTTTGGTGCGCGAAACAAGCGATTACAGCGTATACCAGATCAAAGCAGATGTGATATACCCTGGTAATAATATTAGTGAGAGTAAACCCGCCGAACAGTTCAATACAGATGACGTAAAACATATTTTGTGTCAAACGAAAGAAAGTAGTAGGGGAAGAACACAAAAAAAACAGATAAATTAATTGAGAGAAACGATGCTTTATGGAGTGATTTCGAAATTGAAAAAGATTTATTGTGGGAAGACAAAAGTAAGGAAGCTAAAACATGTGACCAGATAATGATACCTCGTAAAGTATACGGTATGGAAGTTCAAGTTTTGATTGACAGTGGCACCCAGATTAGTGTAATCTCGCCGTCATTTTACGAACGGATTAAGGCCGTAACGGAGTTACGGGAATAAATGTGATAGGTGCTACAGGTGCCTGTAGCAAACCAATTAAGACGCAGGTTCTGATGCAATTTTGTATTAAGTGTGTTGCGATGGAACATGACTTTTTAGTAGTGCCGCAATTAAGCACAGAAATGATTGTAGGCATGGATTGGATGACGAAGTATAAAGTGATTACAGATTGTGGCAGAAAGATTATGATGTGTTTGGTAGGAGAGTTTAAATTAGAAATGAGTTTTGATGATGCTGATCAGGAAATTGAGATTAACGAGACGCGATTGAACATAATTACATTACCAATGAGTGGTGGGTCAGAGTGTTATCATGTTAGGAATATAAACATGATTTCGCCGTCTGACGACGAATTTGCAGCGATCGTCGAAAATATTTTGGGAGTCACTAACGAACAGAAAAATCAATTATATGACATTTTAATTACCAACAAAGAAGTATCCGCGGATAAACCAGGTCGCGTGCAGGAATTTGAATATAAGATCGATACGATTCCCCACGAGCCGTTTTTTGGGCCGGTTTATCAGGTGCCGATATTTCGGAGGGAAGCGGTGCAGAAAGAAATAAACCGCATGGAAGAATGGGGCATTATTGAACGTTCTAAGAGCCAATATAGTAACCCGCTCATTTTGGTCAATAAGAAAGACAATAGCGTCAGGAATGTGATCGATGCCCGCGAACTTAATGAAGTAGTGAAGCGTGAGACGGACCATCCGGAGTGTTTAGATGGTGTGCTGCAGAAATTTCATAATGTGCGGTAAATGACCGCTGGATACTGGCACATAAGCCTCGAAGAAGAATCACGGAAACTGACCGCATTCCTATTTGCAGGAATATGTTATCAGTATAAAGTTATCCCCTTCGGATTGAACACGTCTGTGTCGGTGTTTATCCGAGCGCTCGACAGTGTACTGGGAAAAGAACTGAGTTCCTTGATTACAATCTATGTTGACGACCTGCTGATAGCGACGTCATCATGGGAGGAACATTGCGAGCTTTTGAATGAAGTATTTCGAGCATTAAGGCACGGAGGGATGACGTTGAAACTAGAGAAGTGCGAGTTTGTGAAGAAGGAAATTGAATTTTAGGCCACATTATAACAACATTAGCAATAACCAAAGATCCGAAAAAATTGGAGGCGATAAGAAATTTTCCCCCACCGAGAACCAAAAAATAATTACTAGCTTTCCTGGGTTTTTGCAATTTTTATCGTAAATATGTTGAAGGGCAAGCGTTCAATAATCCCGATTTATGCAACTTGTTAAAGAAAAACAGTGCCTTTGTTTGGAACGAGAAGTGTCAAAGAGCTTTTGAGAGATTGAAAGATGAGCTTGTGAAGGAAATAGTACTGTATCACCCAGATTTAGCAATGCCGTTTCACACGGGGACAGACTCGTGTGATTATGGAATTGCGGTGCACATTTTCCAAGAAGTAGGAGAAGGCGAAACCAAGGAGTGTCGATGTATTGCTTTTGCGAGCAGGACCTTGAGTAAATACGAAAGAAATTACACCGTTTCAGAGAAAGAGGCGATCGCCATTGTTTGGGAATTTAAAAAATTTAAAGGTTTTTTTATGGGGGCGCAAAGTGATTGTGCACACTGACCATAAAGCTTTGACGTTTCTAAAAACGTGTCGTTTATTACACGACCGGTTGAAAAGATGGGCGTTGTACATCCAATAATTCGATGTCGAAATTTGTCATGTGAAGGGAGTAGACAATTGCGTAGCTGACGCATTGTCAAGGTTACCGTGTGATCCTGGAGGAGTAATAGATAAAGATAGTACGGAAGGTGTGTTTAAAGTTATGTATTTCAAAGACGTGGAAGGGAAAAAGAAGGTGGAGAATCTGTGTAAAAGTATGCGACATTATCAGAATGAAGACAAGTGTCTGAAATTGGTAAAAACAGGTTACGACGCAAAAGATGAGAAAGGTGAGAAGTTGAGGAAATTTTTTAAGATATATAAGGGTATTTTATATTCACGAAAGAACACAGAAAGAGAGGAGTGGCGTGTCAGATGGCCACGTAAATATGTGTGCGAAGTAATTGACTATTTCCACTTAGCGATTGGTCATTGCGGGGCAAAGAAATATGTTGACAAAATATCAGCGTCCATTAGCTTCGATATTATGAGTAGGAAAGTGGCTGACAGAATCCGTACTTGTGACCGATGTCAGAAGGTAAAAGTAACGAATGCAGCCAGTCGCGCCCCTATGCAAAGTATTCAACCGAAGGATAATTTGGAAATTTTAGCATCGGACATTTACGGTCCTTTAACGAAGACATCTGGTAATTTTGCATACATTTTGGTCGTGTTAGATACGTTTTCAAAATTTGTAAAGCTATATGCTTTGCGTAAGGCTACGGCCAAGGCCGTATTCAGTAAATTCAGTGAAGATTATTTCGTGAAGATAGGTGTACCGAAGGCGATATTGTCCGATAACGGACCACAATTTATTTCCAAAATTTGGAATGAGTGGATGAGAGAAAGAGGAATAGAGGGTATTCACACACTGGCATATTAGTAACCCTTCAGAGCGGTATATGCGAGAATTAGGACGATATTTTCGAACATACTGCCACAACAACCACAAAGCCTGGGGCAGGTATGTAGAAGATGTTGAAAGGATTATGAATACATTATCTCATGAAAGTACAGGGTTCACACCAGAGGAAATTATGTTGGGTGTTAAATCCAAGAGTATGGTAGAGGAAATAATTGATTTTCCACCCAGACAAGATGTAGACATTATACAGAAGAAAGAAATGGTGAGAGAAAAGATTAAGAAACGTGCTGAGGCTCGGATTAACAGGCACGATGAGAATCTGAAGCCATCATAATTTAAAGTTGGAGACAAAGTCCTAGTGAAAACTCACGACCCCCTAACGCTTTCTACCTAGTGTACCCACAGTCAGGCAAAAGGTTAGGAGTGAGGAACATAATATACTTGAAGCTCTATCAGAGCAGAAATGATTAAATTTTTTGCGTTGATGTATTCATACACTGTTTGATTAAGAATGGCTGAACTCATTGATGTGGTATGAAAAGTATGTGCGTATATAACAGACACTAATGGAAATAGTAGAGTATAGTAACGAACAAAATAATTAGGTTTTATTTCCTAGCTATAGGATATGTTTTGTGATTTGTAAAGTAACATGAAAAATGACGTCTAATGTATTTAATATTATGAGTGTACACTTTGTATTGTCAGTAAATGCAAATGGACTAAGACTGTTTATTTAAGTTACAGGTGGATATATATATATATATATTAAAGTAGACACTAACTAAAGTGCAGGAAATGACAGTGGTGAAAGAGGTGCCTATTGGACGTGGATAACATGCGGGCACCCAAAAGATAAAAGTTCTGTAACAAATGGAGTGCACAAGGACTCAAAATTCAAATGAGTGTGTGAATCATGTGATATGGAATAGACTACCTAAAACAGTGTTTGTGGGTATAAACACACTTCACTTTGGCGTTTATGATGCTGTTTCATCATTCAATGAGGACAATATAACAAAGCGCAAAGTTCTGCAGAAGTTGGGGCTCTGTGTAGGACTACGAAATGCCGCAGCTATGCTTTGTTTGGACAAGGAACGGCTCAGGTCTTCAGATAATGCAATAAAAGTATATTCAAAGATGGCTAGACAGCATAGCGTAGCCATCAAGAGGAAGCTGTTGGACTATTCTGATGATACAAGCTATGGAGCAGGCTTGTACTGAAGTAAAAACTTTGAAGCTATTTTCCCGTAACTTTAGTTTTTGTGTGTATAAGGTACATTTTCTCAGATGAAATGTTCTGTAGTTGTTCCTTAAGACCTACTAATATATCTGAATTAAAAGATATGTGGAATTATTTTGTATTAATGGATGTAAATTTTAAAATACTTAAAATGTATAACTTTTTTTAACATTTTAAAAAAAATCTGAGAAACAATACATTATTTTTTTTCAAAATTAATAATTCAGCATGAAAGCAGAACATATCTCTGCGTTCTGTGAAAAAATCAAGAGTATCGTCCAAATAACAAATGAGAAAATGTTACTTACTTTTAGCTCAATTTAACATTGTAAGCCTAGGGCGTTCCGTATACCCTTAACGTTGAAATCAGAGAAATTGTTTTGACGTGCCGCTGGGCGCAAGAGCGCGCCAGTGGGTAGTAGTAGCAGTGACGCCGTGCTCGGAGTAAGACGTACTGTCGAGTGCTGCTTGTCCTAGCTGTGTTACATCTAACGGCTAGTGTGCGGATCTACGTACGACGGGAAAGTAATGGTCGGCATATCTGGAAGCATGGCCGGGAAAATCATTATGGATTAATAGGCATAGTGCTGAAGAAACGAGGACTTAAATGTGAAGCGCACTGTGGGCCCAAGTCGCAACAACTTTATAATCGAAGTGTTGCAGTTACATTCCACCTGACAATAACACCAAGTAGGTTCCTTCCCATCCTTGCCGTATTGAACCGAGTACGTCATGTCATTATCAAGAGAAAATATGTTAATTATCAAATTATTTGCATAGACGGTGAAGAGTAAATTCCAGAATGGTTATCGTAGTTAATTGTTGCACTTAATAAGCTTACGCCAACCATAGTAACTTAATAATAGACTGAAGTAATAAATTTGATTATTAATATTTATTTCAATGCATATTCAGCTGAAGTTATCTCAAGGATATTTCATGAAACTATAAAGCTTATTCCACCTGACAATCCCCCAATTAATGAATAATTATCATTCAAAACATAGTTAATCAATTATTGGCAATATATTTCATTTTCACTAGATTAAACTGTGCAAAGTACCTAATTTTAAAGACAGAATGACAGTCCATTATGCAAAATCTCGATAGATAATTATCTGTGTTGTCAGCATTGCACTTAGCTGACAAATTATGAACATAATAATCATCAAAATACTTATTGAAAGTTAACCATTAATGTTTAAGTGTGTTAGATTGTTATTATATTGTTTTATATGACTACTGAGCATGACACAGCACTTACGTAAAAGTTCCCGTTCCACCTGCTGTGCTACAAACAGGTAAACATTATTTTTGGCACAATTATTCACGTATTTAACAGTACTGTCGCTCATCAGTTGAGCTGGCGACCGATTATTTAATAGCTTTTGCAACTAAACCATTTGTTTCGGAAATATTTCCACAGTCAAAATTTATTTGCAAATTATTTCCATTATTTCATTTACCGATAGTTATTGAATGAAATTACTCATTCAATAACGATCAAGTTATAACGTCTCCTGTTTCCCGCAGAGTAATCATTATTTACTTCGGATTCGGATGACTCATCCCAACACGGGTAAAAATTCATAATTCACAGACTTTCTCAACTTGTGATTTCGCAAATCCCGGGCAGCAGGGGAGTGTTATAACGTCAATTCAACCTGTTCAGGTAGTTGTGTAAAAGTGTGTGGTTGGCATGTCGCGCGCGTCACTTTTCATCCTATTATATCCCATATGTGATCGACTCTTATAACTGCCCTCTGGTTTCTGTACAAGTTGTAAATGGCCTTTCGCCTCCTGTATTTTACCCCTGCTCCCTTCAAAATATCAAAGAGAGTATTCCACAAGAGTTAAGTCTCTAAATCTCATAAAGGTAAGTTTACCGTTGCTCAACCCATTCTCTAAGACAAGTCGTATGGTTAGCGTTGCCTTGCGTGCTCCTGCATTTTCCCTGACTCCAAACTGATCTCACTCGACGTCGGCTTCCACCAGTTTCCCCATTCTTCTGTGAAGAATTCGTTTTAGCATTTAGAAACCGTGACTTACTAAAAATGAAAGGTCGGTAATATTCACTCCCGTCAGTATCTGCTGTCTTTGAAATTGTAATTACTTATTCCTCTTGAAGTCTGAGGGTATTTCTCCTGTCTCATACATCTAGCACATCAGATGGAAAAGTTTTTCCATGACAGCCTCTTCTCAGGCTTAGTTCTGACGGAATGTCGTCCACGCCGGGGATCTCGTTTCGAATTAGATCTTTCAATGCTCTGCATGATTCTTCTCTGTCATATACCCCATCTCATCTTTAGCTAGTCCTCTTTCTTTTCTATAAAACTGCCCTCATCTCGTATAGACCTTCTACATACTCCTTCAGCCTATCCTTAAGACTGGTTTACTATGTGAAATCTTGATATTCATGCAGCTGATTCTCTTTTCTCGAAAGCCCTTTTTATTATTCCTATAGGCTGTATCTATGTTTCCTCTGGTCCAATAAGCTCATAAATCATTACATTTGTCCTCTAGCCTTCCTACCAAGCCATTTTGCAATTCGTGACAATCTCATTTTTTAGACGTTTGTATTTCCTTTCGTCTGCTTCATCTGCTGGGGTCTTATATTTTCTCATTTCATGAGATAAATTCAGTATGTTCTTTGATATCCAAAGACTTCTGCTCAGCTTTATGATTTTACTTCTTTGAGTCTCGCCTGACTTCACTTTTTCATCTCTCAAAGTCACCTATTCTTCTTCTACTGCATTCCTTTCCCGTGTTCTCATCAGTCGTAGCCTAATGCTTCCTGTGAGACTCTCAACACTCCCTCATTCTTCCAACTTCTGTAGGTACCATCTCATCAGTTTCTTGCCTTTTTGCCAATTCTTCAGTTTTATTACGCATTTCTACTTCAACTTATCCACTTCCCTTTTTAAATTTTCTAATCTTCCTGCCCCTTGAAAGGATCGAACATTTCACGGTTTGATCAATAGACCAATAGACGACATCCTCCTGAGTGGTACCCACCTGGAGATACGAATGGATGAATTTTTTATCCCAGGAATATTGTACTGAAGAGGATGTGTTTACCGTTTAAATATACAGAAGAGCGGTATACCATCGGGACAGAGATAACGGCTGTAGTTCTACCTTGCTTTCAGCCGTTTGCTTTTCCAGCACATCAAGACTACTTGTTTTTGATGTTACAAAGCCAGATAAATCAATAATCCTGACTAGTGCTACTGAAGCTGCTGTAGCTACTGAAAAAGTTATTACCCCTCTCCCCTCTTCAGGAGCCGCACGTTTGTCTGGTCTGCCAACAGAACCCCTCGGTTGAGGTTGCACCTGTGGTACATTCTGTCTGTATCGTCGACACACCCAAATAACCCCACCAACGGAAAGGTCCATGGTTCATAAATTTTAAAATTACTTCGTTTTAGATATAGGCTTTATCTTCATATCTCCTCATTTCTCTCTAAAAATGATGGCAACCCTGGTCATGACTCATGTATAATATGAAATGAAAAAGAAGTCACTCTAACCTAGAGATTAGGTGAAAACTTTCATACAACAGCAGCAACAGTCAGAGAATTGTGTCCGTCGGATGTTTCACATTAAGTGAGACCGCCAAACCCGGAGAGTGATTCAAGACATTTATATTGCTAACGTGGCCGCAGAGACTAATCTCATTCGACTCATAAATCGCCTGAATGAGAAAGCAATGGACTGGTCACTTGGTTGTTACACCCTGCAGGTGGCCAACACACAGCAAAAAACTATATCCTGTAGCTGCAGCGGACTTCAACTACTAGTGAGTGTGTCAGTTTTTTGCAAAAATTATGCCCTGCGTACGTTCTTGTGGGCAAGGACCAAAGGCCCACATTTCGTATATAGGTGGTGTACTCCATTTCTTACCTTACTTTTTTCTGATTTGTGTATATAATTTATTTCCGTAAGGTGATGCCTCCATATGGCAGCAACCCACTAACAAAAATTTTTCTTATTCTTCTAACTGTGGCTTCAGTTCTCACATCGGAAACATTTGCACCGGTACTGAGAGGCCACGATATACTGTGGGTGTTTCTACAAGGGTACCTTACTTAGAAGACAAAATGTCGTAACAATTTGATTTTTGGAATCATCTACTTTAATAAATGAATTTTCAGACAATACATTATCTTCTACAAGATTTGTCCCCTCTTTGCGCTATCGCCTTTGACTAATGATATTAGATAGCAGAGGCTCGTAAGTCCAGAAGAGTAAGCTCGGAGCAGCGTCAGGTTGCAGTACGGGTAACATTGCATTTGTTCCTACTCTTCACTAACGATGCATCAGTCCCTACTGATGGCACACCCTACACCTATTATCCATTATTGGGATTTTGTTACGGTGTTCACTCATAGACTGAGCGATTCACGAGTAAGTATTTGTGTATATAATTTATTTCCGTAAGGTGATGATGTGACTGTAACACATAAATTTGTGCGATGCTTACGCGACAACCGTGGCACTCAGTTATCGGTAGTATCGGCCCTGTGTATGTCTCTGCCTCATTGCCGGGAAGCTACAGGACGCCGACTCACATGAGTAGCGGCGGGTGGGTATGTAGCGGTGTGGACGGCAAGGAGAAGGGAACTGACTTACCGGCATCAGTGTATTAAGAATTGGAGCCCGGTTTCACCAAGAACGGGCGAGCGCTCTGTTGGGCCGAAACTAGCTGGAAGGCAGCGGCCTAGCCTTTGGAGTTGCCATCACGCCGGTTGGAGTTTGTAAGCTGCTCGACTGCTGGAGGACGCAATCCTGCTTAAGACCGTTTCGTGCCTATATTGTGAGCCCTTTTCTCTAACTGGATTTAATTTTGTTCTTAACTGACGTGTGGTTCACAGCATCCTGATTCCATTCGGATTACATTCACAATGCGTTGCGTTTTCCTTAGTCATGAGAGTATTTGTTTACTCTAACGTCACCGTGTATTTCCTATTACAACTATCGGAGGTGAACAATATCTTGGTAGGGTACTACCTGAAGGGACATAGCTTGGTGTATCGTACCTTCATTGGATTCACACT
Organism: Schistocerca cancellata; assembly: GCF_023864275.1. NCBI lineage: Eukaryota > Metazoa > Arthropoda > Insecta > Orthoptera > Acrididae > Schistocerca > Schistocerca cancellata. The sequence continues at coordinate 225,000,596 of NC_064628.1, forward strand.
CCTGAGAATTTGTCATCGACCTACCAACTGTTGACTGAAACCTACTGTGCTTATAACCTGATATTCCCTTGTTACTGGGCGTTCAAGTGTGAGTCCGTATGCGTAGACATTCTGACGAGTTGTTGGGTTAATTAATCTTCAGCATTGTTCCCACTGCACGTGAAATCAGACCATACGTTTATCGTCCACATATCGCTGACAGAATATCAGGCGGGGCGAAGCAAAACAATGTCCAATATTCCCCAAGAATTCCATAAAATATCCAGAAGCGTCTTGTCAGGGTCCGCGCGACTACCCCCGTCGGAGGTTCGAGCCCTTCCTCGGGGATGGGTGTATGTGTCGTCCTTAGCGTAAGTTAGTTTAAGTTAGATCAAGTAGTGCGCAAGCTTAGAGATCGATGACCTCAGCAGTTTGGTCCCATAAGACCTTACCACCAATTTCCAAATTTTTTTATGCAGAGTCGTTTGTGATAGTGGGAAACCGGTAGTTACAACGTTATTGAAAATATTTACAAATTAGACTGTAGGTAACAGGAGAAATTATTCGGTTTAGCAACGATAGTAGAAAGCACAAAACTGTCCAACAAAAGATGAGACTACAGCAATACCCATAACTTAGAAATGAAGTAAATAGGACCTGCAAAAGAAGCAAAGGTGAAATGGCTACAGATAAATGCAGAGAAACCGATAAAGAAATTATCGTCGCAAGAACTAATTAAGTATATAGAAAAATCAAAGCAACCTTCATGAAATTAGAAGTAAAGTCTTCGACATTAAGAGTTCAACAGCAATTCCGCTACAACAGGGTAAAGAGCGGATGTACGTAAAGAGCACTGTGAATGCCTCCGTATGGGAGAAACAATGGTTATTAATATGGTAGAAGATATGAAAGGTAATATAGATGAGCCAGTATTAACAGTTTAACAGAAAGTTGGAAGACTTAAGATCAAATTAGCCGGATGACATAGGTAATATTCCTTCGGAATTTCTAAAATCATAGAGGAGCAGGAAACCAAACGACTGTTCAGGTTGGTTTGTAGGATCTATGTATGACACGTCATGTAGTGACGGCAATTTTTTCCACTGTGAGGATGGTCCATGACAGAAACAGGTCATTATGAGTACACTGCTGAAGAGAAGGTGGCACACCTTGTTAGAAGAATCCAATTCAATTAACATTTAGTGTTGGAAGACCGTTTATGGAGTACGAGAAATCATTACATTTGTAGATCAATAGCGTAAGCGGTTCTGAGGTACCCGTTATGGACCTGCGAGCTATCATCCCCAAGATATTCGGGCTCACATGCAGTTCCTCTTAATCAAAATGTCTCAGCTCGAACTCGTATGGGAGCTGAACCGTACGTGTCGCATTACGCGCCCTAAATTAGACACTTGTGACCCTTTGGTTAAATCGTCAGGCTGATGGCAAGTTCGCGAAATACTAAGTTAACATAACATATAATAACAGTAACAATAACATCGCGAACTAAATTAACGACCCATACATAATGTAGGCCACACAGTTGCGATTTGATCAGAATAATGTTTATTCGGAAAGCAAACTAATAGCGCCGGCCACTGTGGCCGAGCGGTTCTAGGCGCTTCAGTCTGGAACCGCGCGACCGCTACGGTTGCAGGTTGGAATCCTGCCTCGGGCATGGATGTGTGTGATGTCCTTAGGTTAGTTAGGTTTAAGTAGTTCTACGTTCTAGGGGACTAATGACCTCAGATGTTAAGTCCCATAGTGCTCTTAGCCATTTGAACCATTTGAACCAAACTAATAGCGAAAGTGGTCGTATTTAGAGTTACTGCTACATTCGAGCGCATATCCATTTGACACAGATCGATCATTCACAATCTCATCGCGAAATACAAGTTCGAAACTCCACCTCGTTAACTATGCGAAAAGTTAGAGTTCATATCAGGCGCGCGGCTGCTCACAGCTCAGAGACTAAGTACCGAATACCACACAACGCGAAATTTTCGAAGTCGTTTCACTTCCTTGCTGCCTAAATACCGACAGTCCGCTTTCGCGTCTCAATCCGAACTGTACCCTTTGGTGTTTCCAGCCAAACTGAGCTCTTTGGTCTCTCGATCAGAACTGGCTTCAGCCCGTCTCCGCGGGGTTTACCTCGCCGAACATCTTCGCTGAAGTGACTACTGCTGTTCCCTTTCCTGAAGCCGTCCATCTGATTGGCTACAACTTATTCTACATTACTTTACATTTTAATATATTTAAATAATCAAAGCTTGACCACTTTCGCGTCCTAAATAAAGTAACAGTAATATCCATTAAATAATAAACGTTACATTATTTTACATAAAACCAATACATTTTCCTTCTTAACTTTTAATGTCACGGCCAGTAGCCTTCCACCAATGTGCTTTCTGATAAATAAATAAAGAACAAAAGTAACTATTAGGCACTAAGCCCTGCAACAAATATTCTATTACCTAATGATTCAATAAGGTGTCATGCTGTCATCGTTCAATGTGTTTTAACTGGAGGAAATGATGAATTGATGCTTAATTATAAATACCGATAATTTCAATTTCCTATATATTTTAAACAAATAAAGTTACAGAGTTCATATTTACAACGTTTGTCATTTTAATTATGCTCTTCTATGTGAAATATCGCTCGTTAAGATCGACCAAAGCGTTCAGATTTTAGCAATCATGTCTTCCTTACAAAACTTGTTAATTTCACTTCAACAATTAAGCCTAAACTATTATAGGTATGATCAATATACAAGTATTATTGGGCCACCATGAAAATTTATGAAAGATGGTAAATTAAAATTACTGTGGCTTTATTCTCTGCACTACTACAGAATTAAATAGTTTTCATAAATGTTTCCATTTATGGCCGATCTTAGGTCCGCCATATTTTACACGGCTACATCTCCTTGGCCACAAAAGCCTTCTACTGGATTACCCTATGACGTAGGTTCTTGTCTGTCTCACTCGCACACTACAGCGCTTAGGCCTCAATAGACAATAGACGCCTGTGAGTTTCCCCATGTCATGGTGAATGGGCGCTCTTTGTAGCATTCGCTCCTAGACGGCAGGGTTCGTTTCAAAATTCATTATGGCTTACTCTTTCGGCCATATATTTAAATGAGAGCGCAATGCTCGTTAACTCACACACCTCCACTTCATAACATGTTGGTGTGCCATATACACAGCTATTACAAATGATTGAAGTGATTTCATAAATTCACTGTAGCACCATTCATTGACATATGGTCACGACACACTACAGATACGTAGAAAAACTCATAAAGTTTTGTTCGGCTGAAGCCGCACTTCAGGTTTCTGCCGCCAGAGCGCTCGAGAGCGCAGTGAGACAAAATGGTGACAGGAGCCGAGAAAGCGTATGCTGTGCTTGAAATGCACTCACATCAGTCAGTCATAACAGTGCAACGACACTTCAGGACGAAGTTCAACAAAGATCCACCAACTGCTAACTCCATTCGGCGATGGTATGCGTAGTTTAAAGCTTCTGGATGCCTCTGTAAGGGGAAATCAACGGGTCGGCCTGCAGTGAGCGAAGAAACGGTTGAACGCGTGCGGGCAAGTTTCACGCGTAGCCCGCGGAAGTCGACGAATAAAGCAAGCAGGGAGCTAAACGTACCACAGCCGACGGTTTGGAAAATCTTACGGAAAAGGCTAAAGCAGAAGCCTTACCGTTTACAATTGCTACAAGCCCTGAAACCCGATGACGAAGTCAAACGCTTTGAATTTTCGGCGCGGTTGCAACAGCTCATGGAAGAGGATGAGTTCAGTGCGAAACTTGTTTTCAGTGATGAAGCAACATTTTTTCTTAATGTTGAAGTGAACAGACACAATGTGCGAATCTGGGCGGTAGAGAATCCTCACGCGTTCGTGCAGCAAATTCGCAATTCACCAAAAGTTAACGTGTTTTGTGCAATCTCACGGTTTAAAGTTTACGGCCCCTTTTTTCTTCTGCGAAAAAAACGTTACAGGACACGTGTATCTGGACATGCTGGAAAATTGGCTCATGCCACAACTGGAGACCGACAGCGCCGACTTCATCTTTCAACAGAATGGTGCTCCACCGCACTTCCATCATGATGTTCGGCATTTCTTAAACAGGAGATTGGAAAACCGATGGATCGGTCGTGGTGGAGATCTTGATCAGCAATTCATGTCATGGCCTCCACGCTCTCCCGACTTAACCCCATGCGATTTCTTTCTGTGGGGTTATGTGAAAGATTCAGTGTTTAAACCTCCTCTACCAAGAAACGTGCCAAAACTGCGAGCTCGCATCAACGATGCTTTCGAACTCATTGATGGGGACATGCTGCGCCGAGTGTGGGAGGAACTTGATTATCGGCTTGATGTCTGCCGAATCACTAAAGGGGCACATATCAAACATTTGTGAATGCCTAAAAAAACTTTTTGAGTTTTTGTATGTGTGTGCAAAGCATTGTGAAAATATCTCAAATAATGAAGTTATTGTAGAGCTGAGAAATCGCTTCAATCATTTGTAATTACCCTGTATATTATGTAGTAGCACCCAAATTTACAAGACAAAAATTCATAATACAATAACATAAATATCCTAAGCGCCAGATCAGTAGAGTAATTATTTTTAGTGGTGTTGATGTAGTATGCTTTAAATTTACAGAAACTTAAATCCAACATAAATTATGAATTGCGGCATACTAATTAAATGCCAAATAAAATTACACATTTATCAAAATCGACTGTCTATTGAAATTCCGCAGAAATATCGGCTCTACTGCGGTCACTTTTACACAACCTCTTTATCACAACGAAGTCTCCAGCGGCGTTCCACAGATTCGGAGCCGAGTACCCCGCCGAAATTCTGTATGGCTCTGCTTTCCATCGCCAACGTTTCTCTGGAACATATCTCTTGAAATTCGAATCGGGTATAGATACCAGAGAACAAACACTTTCCGAAACCACCCAGGATCTGCCATGAACGTTTCCCCTAATAGAATCGATACAAACAGATCCTAACTACACAGTAAATAACTGATTTACAGCGTTGGCAAGGTGCCTGCAAATTCTTCAATGATTCTGACACATTCTTCAAGTCCCACTAGATACATGTATCTCACTAGATACATGCATCTCATGATGAATTCCCAATCGACTTCATCGGCAAATTAATATTTTATTTTAATTTAAATAACTCCGATTAGACTGAACAAATTTCATCCCTTGTTTAATTCCGTGCAGTGAAGCTGCGTACACAAAACGTTACTCCATACAACAATAAATTATTCCCCCAAATATTCTCAGATAAGTAGATAAACATACATCTGTCTTCCTAATTTAGCATTATTAATTTTCATTTTCTAAATTTCTCTGACCTCCATGCATCCAAATTGACGTGACCATAACTTATAATTTTGACATTACACTAACATAAAGCCATCCAAAAACTCAAGAGTAACCCATACATAGTCATAAATAAATCCCTTATACACCCCCAAAAACCCACCCCCAAAAACCTAATTTATATGCATAATATGCACTGATTTTTGATTTGATACACTTCACCAAATAATCGGGTTCTCCAACCTTGTACCCAAATGTGCGTCTCAAACTACCTCTTAATAATTGCACAGACCTTGTGCCAAAAAAAAAAAAAAATCCTTATGCGACGAAACAACAAACACACTACAAAATATCCTGAAATAAGACATTACAAATTACACCTCCAAATGTTCTTATATTCTAAACACAGATACACTTATTCCTTAACCTACTTTCCCCTTCTCTATAGTCCACATACCCTGTTCGATACACCCTTTAATTTCGTGCTCGTCCCAAAATAATTCATCCAAAGCTTCTTCTGCCCCAATTTCATTTTTTTCTACCTTCTAGTCCTTTCGCTATCTTAAACTTCTCTCCAGTCCACAAATAACGATCGTAATATTCTACCGTACCATCGCCAATCTGTTACAGTAAAATCTCATTTGTCCTTAAGATACCATTCTGTGAAAATATCACTTTCTATGTTAGAATCAAACTCACTGAATTCTCCCTTAAAATTATCGACATTAGTAGCCACAACATCATTATCATGAAATAAAGCATTACTTTTTACTTCCACTCCATTACAAACACCTTCACAAAAAGCACTTTCAACAGCCGCTGATACATCATACAACCCGCTACATAAAACCTCGTTTACCTCCGTCTACAGATCACCAATATAAGAACCGTTCATAGTTTCACCACCCTCTGCCGTTACATCATGTAAATTATAGCTACAACATCGTGCAATTTGAGAATCAACAGTACCATTAAATTCCTCTGCTTTTTGGTCTAAACCTGAGCTTAATACCTTTTTCTCTCCTACCTGTTCTTGCGCCACATTAATTTCAAATCGCACATCAAATTCAGATCCTTATTCATTCTCAAACAAACATTCAAGATCCACATATCCACCCAGAATTTCGGATTCACCTCCATTAGTAGAAAGATACCCACAGATTCTTTCCTCTGAAGTCTCAATACCAGTTGCTTCAACTTTCGTAACTTCTGCACACAAAACATCATTACTACCTTCCTTCAAATAATTCATAATATCCGCCTAAACGCACACAAATTCATCAGTATTTGACGAGACTAATGCTATGCCGCCCTTATTAACCTCCTTAACAACGTTTGCTGTCACAGTATAACCTGAATCATCATCACCTTCATCACTATAATCGTTATCGCTGCTTTGTACCTCTTTAGAATTTCCTATACCATTTAACTTCACCAAATATATGTACCTCCACCTCAGCCAGCTTTTGGCACACAGAATCTTTCATTGTACTAACATTCATACACTCTTTCGTCTCCCATTCTTAAAACAGTTTAGTCCTAAATCGTAATCATCGCCTTTATCGTTATCTTTGCTTATCTTAGAATTATGCCTTTTATGCACGATCTGATTTGAAAATTTACCTATGTGATTCTCAATTCTTATTTATTTCATTTCAAAATTCTGACGCCTTTCTGCCGATTTGTTAACAATCACACATTCCCGTTTACTCGCGTCCTTTTCATCGCCGGTTTATTTTGCCATATCCGGACCGGAAATGCGGCGAAACTTAGTTTCCCGATCTCCCATCACGCTGGATCATTTCGCCAGGTGCCCGTCCCTCTACTACGTTCTTGCTGCCGGTCCCTGTCACGAAAGTATCCATTCCCATTACTCCTTTGAAATTTATCATTGGATGTCTTCATGTTACCCTTTCCCTTATCAAAACTGTTGTTTGCGTTCCGTTGATAACTTCCCGGATGTCTGTCATAGTAGTTACTCGGACTGTAGTTATGATTTCCACTCTGAAAAATATTTGTCTGCATACTTTGCTCTTTAAATTTCTACGCCCGTTCTACTTTTTCTACAAGTCCAAAAGTTCGTCTATTGACTGCTAGAACTGGGCACTAGACCACACTGCAAATTTTCCGGTAACCGCCTTTTCAACGTTGTAATTTCAATCAGCACTCCCAAAGGACGTTCCATATGCATTACTCTCGCAAATTCAAGTTTACAAAATTCTTGCATCGACCCGTTCCCGTATTTAACTGTTGGCCCATTCAGAAACTCATTTCCGAATCACGTTTGCTTCGCTTCACTCCAGAACTTGTGCAGGAAACTGCTTTCAAATATTTCGTAGGTATTGAACGAATAACTGTGTATATTTCCCCACGATTGCAGCTACAAAATTTACTGGGTGATATTTCCCGTCGTCTGCAAAACATTTGACCGATCCCGAGTCCATCCACGGAACACTGATCACTGTAGAGGTTTGATGTGGAGTTAAAGAATTCAGTTCGTTCTTTATTTCATTGATTTGCTTTTTAACTTCACTATTTTTAATATTAATGCCAGATTCTACTTCTTCCATTATTTTATCTACTTCTTCCTCTCCTTTACCTATTCGAGCGGATAAGCTGCTAATAGCCTCTGTCGTCTCAGCCATTTCAGCATCTTGCCTACTCATGCAATTTCTTACGTAGCCTCCCATCTCTGCCTGCAACTTCTCCACCTCTTATCACTGAAATCTTTCTCCGCTTGATCTACCTTAGAGTCTTGTACCCCAACTTCTTCAGAAATTTTTCCCATTTCATCCCGAATGGTTTTTCCGTCTATCTATTCCTCGATTCCACCAGCCATTTTACCTACTTCGTCTTTCACAACCGAACCTATTTCGGATTGAACCAAAACAATTTTTAAACTTACGTCAATCATATCGTTTCTAACCGAATCAGTTTTCTGTCCCAGTCCTTTTATCATTTGCATTAATTACGACATCATGTCTCCCCCAAATTCAACTCCCTTGCTTGATTTCGGACTATTTGCCCTACTAAATTCACCGCCGATCACGCTCTCCCGCCCCGACTTCGGGCTAAACGGCTCGCTAGTACTTTCGAACCTATACAGACTGGCCCACTGCTTAATATTAGCGATATCTACAATTGGCGATTGAACTACAGAATCATACATAATCTCGCTATCAGCGCAGGTACTTAGCTTTGTCGTGCTGGATCCTTCTGCTATTGTATTGCTGCCGATGTTGCAGTTGAAGCCGACGCTGAAGATCTCGTAGCCTCTGTTGTGGTACTGCAACCGACGCTGCGCGATGAATCGGCGTTGAAGATGCCCCTAATGGCTGGAACCACGTGCTTTCTATGTCGCTTCTTCTTCCACGTCACTTTTTTCTATCACTCCTAACCACTGCTAATTCTCGGTACACACAACTGTTACAAAATTCGTAGCTCAGAGGCCGAACGCAAACTGCCACAAACTTGGGACCTAGATCACAGAATGTCATTAACTGTGGGAATGAAATTATAATTTCACAACTATTAAAGAAACCTAATATTCAGTCCTGAACCGATTACTCATTTAACTTTTCCGAGAGGTCCTGCCAATCGACGTTCAGATAGTACTTCTGCAAACACTTTTCAGAATTCAAATCCAACTCTAACCTTTCCAGAGTTCATATTCCGTAACTAACACTTTCCAAAACCAAATCCTGTTCCAACACTTTGCAAGATTCTTATTCCTCAACAAACACTTTCCAAGTTCCTATCCTGGACGCGCTCCCAATTCAGGCTAACATCCGAAAGATGTTCGGTCTCACATGCGGTACCTCTTCATCGAAATGTCGGCTCGAACTCGTATAGGGGTTGAAGCGCACATGTCACATTACACGCCCTAAATTAGACACTTGTGACCCTTTGGTTAAATTGTCTAGCTGATGTCAAGTTTGCGAAATATATAATTAACATAACAAATAATATCAGTAACAATAACATCGGGAACTAAATAAACGACCCATAAATGATGTAGGCCACACGGTTGCGATTTGATTAGAATAATGTTTATTCAGAAAGCAAACTAATAGCGAAAGTGGTCGTATTTAGATTACTGTTACACTCGAGCGCATATCCATTAGACACAGATCGATCAGTCACAATCTCATCGCGAAATACAAGTTAGATACTCCACTTCGTTAACTATGCGAAAAGTTAGAGTTCATACCAGGCGCGCGGCTGCTCACGGCTCAGACACAAAGTCCCGAATACCACTCAACGCGAAATTTTCTAAGTCGTTTCACATCCTTGCTGCCTAAAGACCGACTGCCCACTTTCGCGTCTCAATCCGAACTGTACCCTTTAGTGTCTCCAGCCGAACTGAACTCTTTGGTGTCTCGACCACAACTGCCCCCTGCCCGTCTCCGACGCTGTTTCTCGCACTACAGCTTATTCTACATTACTTTCAATTTCAATATATTTAAATAATCAAATCTTGACGACTTTGGCATCCTAAATAACGTAACAATAATATGAATTAAATAATAAATGCTAAATGCTCTTTCGTAGAGCCAATACAATTGCCTTCTTAACGTTGAAAGTCACGGCCAGTAGCCTTGCACCAATGTGATTTTCGATAAATAAATAAAGAGCAAAAGTAACTATTATACGCTAAACTTTATAGCAAATATCCTATTGCCTAGTGTTTCAATAAGGTGTCATGCTGTCACCGTTCAGTGTGTTTTGTGTGTAGGAAATGATGATCTGATGCTTTACTGAAAATACTGAAAATTTAATTTTACTATATCTTTTAAACAAATAGTGTTACAGAGTTAATATTTCAGCGTTTGTCGTGTTAATGATGTTCTTCTACATGAGATATCGCTATTTAAGATCGACCAAAGCGTTGAGGCCTTCCTTACACAACTTGTTAACTTCACTTTAACAATAAATCCTCAAGTGTTATAGATATGATCAATATACAAGTTTTATTGGGATCACCATGAAAAGTTTTGAAGGATGATAAATTAAAATTACTGTGGCTTTATTCCCTGCACTATTACAGAATTAAATAGTTTTCATAAATGTTTCCCTTTATGGCCGAGCATAGGTCAGCCATATTTAACACGGCTACGTCTCCTTGGCCACAAAAGCCTTCTTCTAGGTTGACATAGGTTCTCGCCGCACACTACTGCGCTTAGGCCTCAATAGACAATAGAAGCCTGTGAGTTTCCCCATCTCGTGGTGAATCTGCGCTCTCTGTGGCATCCGGTAATGGACGACAGGGTTCGTTTCAAAATTCCTTACGGCTGACTCTTTCGGCCATATACTTAAATGAGAGCGCAATGCTCGTTAACTCACCAACCCATGCTGAAATACCAATGTTGATGAGTGGTATAGCCTCCACCAACGGCAATTCAGAAGCTGAATCCTGTATCCAGTCGATCGCAAAGATGGCGAAGTCTGTGGTGGTGTACGTTATGCCACATCTATCTAACCTTTTCACGTAATTCTGTAAAAGTTTCTGGTTGACAAAGTCATACTACTCACTTCTCGTCCCATCATATCCCACATGTGATCGATTGCAGACAAGTCAAGAGATCGTGATAGGCAAAGCGGTTGCTGCACGTCTTGCAGAGCAGGTTGAGTTTCACGTGCAGCGTTCTGCAAGCATTCTCCTTTTAGGACAACACATCTCCTTCTTGTTAGTAGAATGGCAAAAGAACAATAACACTTTCCGAGCGCTCTTTAGTGGCCTCTGCAGAAACACTCAAAGTGAACGAGAGCTGTAGCTTATTGCACCTCATACCATAAGGTTAGCGTGAGGCCAGTGTGTCTTTGATGAATGCGGTTTACGGGACAAAGTTCACCAGGTCTACGACGTATGCGCAAACGATCATCACTTCCGTGTAGGTAGAATCTGCATTCATTTCTGAATACCATGGAGCGCGATTCCATCTTCCAAGTTATCCTCTAACGGCACCAGTCGAGCTATGCACGTCGATGCTCTGGCATGAGTGGAAGACGGACGGCGATGTGCGTGCCTTTAGTCCCACTGCTAATAACCGGTTCGTAGCTGTTCGTGTTGACAGGTCTGGGCTCACACACCCTCTTATGTGCACTGTGGCAGCTGTACGATCAGCCACTGCTGTCTTTGAATACGACTTTCGCGGCGGGCGTCTGTGCTTATGGATGTCCAGAACCTCGTCTATGGTTGTGAAAACATTCATGTGACCACCGATACCAGCGTCATTGCACAACTGACGCATAACGTCCAATTTGTGTAGCAATTCTCCGAAAGGACCGTCCCGCCAGTTGGAAGACCACAATCCGACCTTTTTCAAACTAGCTCATTTGGCTGTAGGAAGCGTTAGTTCGTTTCCGTGGCATCTTTTCCTGCTTGTTCCACACGTTTACATCACAGTGAGCCTTCCTTCTAGGTGTGAGCATTCGTTATTGAAAGGCAAACTCAGATGGCACTCTGGTAGCAATGCCAGTACGCTATCTCTTGGCAGGAGGCGTTGTAGCCATTATCATTACATCTACCATCCCGCAGGTGGCATATTCCGTGATCAGATAAAAAAAATTGTCTTACCGAGTTTATTAATATTTTTCTAGGTAGTCTATAACAATGGCGAGTACAGGGACGATCGAAGTGGTTACACAGATGCTCGGTTGCGTTTAAATCCGGGGAGTTTCGTGTCGAATCACGCACGTACTTAGTAAACTGTGTGACACGTGGAATCGTAGAAACTAACGAGCTGAGGAGAAACGAGCAGACTGTAGGGTTGAGATGGTCACCAAGGATAGATGCATACTAGTGTTGATCTGTTCCGCCTTCCAGAGTGACGAGTTCAGCCAGTGAATGCTACGAAACCATTCCCCAGACCATAACGCTGTAGCATGGTATACGACATCGGCCATCTGTACGATGGAGCATAAGCCGTGACTCATCTGGAAAGGCCACCTGTCGCAATTCAATGGACGACCATTTAGGATATAGGCGTATAAATTTTAGCCTTCGTCACCGACAAACAGCAGTCAGCATCGGTGCTTTAACCAGGCACCTACTGTAGAGTCCTGCATGCAACAACGTTCGCTGAGCGGTCGTTGAAGAAACAATTTTGGTAGGATCTTTGTTCACCCGGGCGGTCAGTTGCTGAAACGTTGCACGTCTAATCGTCCGTGCTCATACATCTCCGCAACAGCCGTTCACCGCTATCACCTATGCTCCCTGCTGCACCACAGTTACCTCAAAGCCGGTTTTGAATAGCGCCATTTTGTCACGCACAGTATACTTTAGACATGGCGGCATGTGAACGGTTTACAGACTTAGACACACCGAAAACGTTTCCAGTCTTGGACCGAAAGCCAATCATCATGTCCTTTTGGAAGTCAGGTAAATCGCTCTGCCTTAGCATTACAACAACGCTGCACGGTTTTGGGCGACCTCCCGCCGCGCTTTATATGCCCCTGACTGCTAGTGCTGCCGCCTGCAGTCAGTGAACGGTTATTGCACGTTGACGACGAACATAGACGGCGGTCATATTAATGTGACTGGCCGCTTATTTATTGAAAGCGGTTGGTGATAATTTTTATTTACATCTAGTACATTATGGAAAGCATGTCAATAGGTCTACAGCTATTTAAGTCTTATCTGCCGCGTGGTCGCCACGTCCGCTTTAACAGTCGCAGGAGGCGGATGTCTGCACCGCAGCTTGGTTCGGAGGCTGACCGGCGAAGATTAGTACGCACTGCCACTCGCGGGCTTGAGCTGATTTACTGTAAAAACTGTAAGTAGAACTTTGGAATGGATTTTAACGTCACGTGTAACACCTTAGTTTGGTTTTGCCTACGACTAAGTTAGACTCCTGATAATCGACAGTATTTTGTACTTCGGGAGAAGTACGTGATGGGTTTAAAATAGCGTATTGTATAAATGCATGTAAATGCAACAGACATAAAAACTGGAAGCTGAACCGTACAGAACCGTAATGAGAGAGTAGAACTTATGTCCTATACTGCTGAGGTGCTAAGAATGATAGTTACAGGCTTGAAATTTATAATGACGGTATTAAGAGAGCTTGAGTGAGACGCTGGGAAATCTATGGTGAGTACATGAAAATTGGCGAAACATGAGATATTTGAAAGTGCTTAATGGTGTAACAAATATCAACACTGATCGGCAACAGCATAGTCCATTTAATGTGGTTATTGAGGACTCCAAAGCGTCGTTCATTCATCACGGGCAACCGAGAAAGTAACTGCCGTTTTGGGTAACTCATCATTTCAAAGCAGCATGCGTAAGGCGCCGCAGAATATATTGTTTACAGAAACAAGGAGATAAACGAAATCTATTGTTTGTTTGTACAAACAAACCTCCCATAGGAAGTTGTGCCCATATTCTCTTATAACTCTTATTTCTATTCCTTTCTATATTACAACGTTCCAATAATCTACGATCATTAGATTTTCATCTACATTAACATACTGAATTTCGCGTTCAGTATCCTCTTACATTTTCTCTGTCACTTCATATTCCCCTCCTGACGTCGATACGTACCTCAACTGTTGTCGTTGAGCTTTTTTTGCTGTTGATCTGAAAGAAATAATGCTATCACTGGACTGTTTGCAGTAACTCACTCTGTGCCCAATCTTTCTATTGATGAATAATACCATTTTCAATAAGCCATTTTCTATTGCTGTTGGCCGCATATTCGTTTGACCAGGTATCCTTATTTTCCATTTCGCTTAACTGACCCCAGTGCCCAGTGTACTTTCCATTCCAGATTTTCTTCCTTCACTACCAGAATCACACTTCTGGCATCCCACTCTCTGTTTCGCCTCTAGACTTGACGTTTTGTTGGTTATTCGGTATTGTTCTTGTGGAAACCTCTCCCTAGGAAGTTCTCTTATGAAGATCTGAATAGCGGACAAATACGGAATCTCTAGCCAATAGAGAGACAATCAGCGCACTTTAGAAACTAGAAACCACATATCCTTTGTTAATAGTCATTAATACAGTGATTTCCGTATCCTTCTGCATCCTCATGCAGTTTATCATTGCTAATTATTCCTCATTTATATGTAGTTTCCCGCCGCAAGAACAAAGGGTGAGTTGTAATGTATTGTTCCTAAATAAATACTAGTGCATATTAGTGTCTATTCAGTGAGACGTCGTGTGGAAAATTGCGGCCGCTGATGTAGCTGGCGTGTTCCATGGCCTGAAGACATCGTTTCAAATGTCCCATCTTCTCAACAATGGGCAGGAATATAAGGAACACGAAGATCGCAGAAGGTTGACGGTAAAATCCTGTTGATTGTATACTGGCGTACCAAGATCCAAACAGTTCGGCGAGATAAGCGATAATTCTCCACAGAGATGCTCCATCCAGCTGTTTGTAGCCGCACTTTTTTCTACCAGTGTCCATCTAAGGTACCCCAGATTAATCTCATATCTCACAATTCGCTTCTCAGGATAAACGTGAAACTAAATGTATGAGGATAAAATAAAAGCATGTAAATTAGACAATGAATGTTTGTGATACAATTGTGTGTTGAACTGTAAATTGAGCATGAATCTACGCAGCGATTTCCTTGATAAATGGTAATTAGTGCCTTCTAGAAGTGTTTGCATAATAACCATATTTTATGAAGATTTTATTAAACGTAATGTATATAAGGTTTTAATTAGTTAACTAAACTCATCATTAGTTGCATAGTGAGACATGCCAATATCCTCTTTCTACACCCGATAAATTCATGTTGTTGTTGTTGTTGTTGTTGTGGTCTTCAGTCCTGAGACTGGTTTGATGCAGCTCTCCATGCTACTCTATCCTGTGCAAGCTTCTTCATCTTCCAGTACTTACTGCATACACATTGTGAAATTATCCACATACGATGCACTGACAACTATCAGTGGAGTTCTGATATCCCTTGGATGAGCACATTCGGTGATATAGGCCGTGGTATTGCCAACATGTATACAGGTAGCGCAACTGGAAGTTGGCTGCCTTCCATTCGTTAACTGTCATCACTAGGAAATATCAAGTTAAAGCAATCTTTCGATCACCGGCAAAGATTAGTGCTCTTCTCGGTTAGCTAAAGCATAGATCAGACGAAACGAACAGTACATGAAAGGTGCGTTGAACATGGGCGACACTCTCGCCTTTTGCAGTCCAGTAAGTCGGCAGTACCTTAGCATTGTATTACAACAAGAGACTATGGATTATTCTACCACAAAAATCTTGGCCCCTGCGAGATCTTTTAGCGATTCAGTGATTAAAGAATCTGTGGATGTACGTCTAGCGTGACAGCGACTTTCAACTGGACAAGGCTTATGCCCGATGATCTCTTTAACTTCTTATCAGAGAAGCGATTTATTCATAATGACACGTCTGCTGACGTCTGATGTTTGTTTTTAGCGCCGCGAGTGCGCGTTCCAGCAGAGAGCGGACATGCAGTTTTACCTTTAGGCATGGGCCTACGCGCCTCAGATGGAACAGTATTTGCAGAGGGCGTGGATTTCGATAGAGGACGCTCCTGTGACGGCTTCCAATGCGCATGCTTCTCCACGCCAGTTTTTGCTAGAAGACAGACACCTTGAACTAGTAATCTGCTCTGACGGGGTTGTACACCGAGGTGGCGGAACTGCAGTGTTCGTCAAAAACACCATATGACATCATCAGGAGGATCTAACGCCCCTGAAATCACTGGAAGCCACAGCGGTTAGGATCTACACAGGAAGAAACTGTAGGTGGCCAGAGATCTTCAAGCTGTCTTCGACCGCTTAAGTAATGTCTTACTGCCTGGAGACCTTAACATGGGTCTTGGCATTCAAGGAGGGCCAACCGAAATGGACATCTGCTCTACGATCCAGAGAAACCTTCAGGTCACTATCTATGGGCCGTAGGAGACAACACACATCCCTGAGTTCGTCGTTCATGAGGCTGACGTTCTCGATATTGCGATTGTTAAAAATACCGCTGAAAGTCTACAGCTCAAGACGATCCAGGACCTGTCATCTGATCATATATATATATTTTAAATGGTCCATTATATATATATATTTAAATTTGCTGATCTCGTTATTAATTTCACTTGACTTTTCATGTGTTTTTACAAGAACGAGATCACCTATTTTGAATTTAGGATTGTCTTTTACTAAGTTCTTTTTACTATCATAATCTAATTCAACTCTATCTGGAAATTCTAGTAGGTCTTCTACTAGTGGCTCACCGGCCACTTGACCATCTTCTTATTCTGTGCGAATGCACAAACAGTGCCAGATCCACTATGTTTCTTACTCCCAGGCGTTTGCCTGTTAATGGGTACCCTAAATAATAAGCATTCACATTGGGTATGGACACTATTTTAAATGGTCCATTATATATATATTTAAATTTGCTGATCTCGTTATTAATTTCACTTGACTTTTCATGTGTTTTTACAAGAACGAGGTCACCTATTTTAAATTTAGGATTCCTTACTTTTTCGTCGTGACAACGAACTCTCGCATCTGCTTGTTTTCTCATCTTGTCTTTTACTAAGTTCTTTTCACTATCATAATCTAATTCAACTCTATCTGGAAATTCTAGTAGGTCTTCTTCTAGTGGCTCACCGGCCACTTGACCATCTTCTTATTCTGTGCGAATGCACAAACAGTGCCCGAACTCTTACGGGAATCGGCAACGCGCCGCGAGTAATGAGTATAATGGGCGGGGGCACTACGAATGTAGTGCGGGACAATACGTTGAGAATGTGGGTTTCGCGGGAGGCGATAAATCCCTGCAGTCGCGCTATCCTCTGTGTCCTCGGTGGCTCAGATGGATAGAGCGTCTGCCATGTAAGCAGGAGATCCCGGGTTCGAGTCCAGGTCGGGGCACGCATTTTCATCTGTCCCCGTTGACGAATATCAACGCCTGTAAGAAGCTACGGGTGTTCATTTCATTGTAATATGATCATCTACCAGCACTCGGTCTTCTCGAGGCTGGCGGTCTCCCAATACCACCTCCAAGTTGCAGAACTGTTAACTGGGATCTCTTTGAGACATACCTTAATAATAGCGTCCCACCGACCCAAGCGGTCCCTACGATTCCGGAAACTGACATCGCTGTGGGAACCTTGACAGCTAAAATCCAACGGACAACAAGACATGCAGCAACTGATATCTTTCGTCACGAGCGTCAATTTGAAACTTGCCTCATCTCAATGAAATCAAGCATCGCCGGAATAGTCACAGGAAACGATGGCAACAATACAGACATCAGAAGATAAACAGTTGATGCATTGTTTGTCTCGGGAGCTCACACCACCGAGCTGTTCCTCCAGACTAGATAGGAGTGACAGGTTGTCAGGATACTACGCCAACAGAGACCACCAAAGAGAGCAATACGCGGCCCAGATGGCCTCATATACGACTCTGTGGGCCAAGCTAAATTGTATGGCGTCGTTTACGAACACCATGACAGCTCCACCCCCACAGGATGCAGAGGATGCAAGGGAAGAGGACCGTATCCGGCAGCGAATCACCGACTTTCGCCAACTCCCCACACAACAGAGACCTGTTCTAAGCACTCCCACTGAGGTTAAAAAACTCTTCAGGAAGACGAACAACTCAGCGCCTTGCAAGAACTCTGTGACCAGTGCCGATCTTAAGTATCTTCCGAGAAACGCGACCGTTCTCTTAACTCGACGGCTCAACGGCTACTTCCTAGCAGACAGGAAGACAGTGAAGACGATCCCTACTCGCAAAAGAGGACAAAACCCAATGTTGCCACACAGCTACCGCCCGATTATTCTGTTGCCCACAATCGGCAAAATATTGTAATGGGTGCTGCTACAGTGTCTCAAAGACTATTTGGAAGAAAATAAGATCCTCCGCCACGAACGGTTGGGCTTCCATCCACGGTTATCGGCAGAATTTCAGCTGCTTCTCGGATTACAGAATCCATACAACTCAACCTGAATAGACGAAACTCCATAGTTGAAGTTTTCCTAGATATCGAAAAGGCATACGATCGGGTGTGGTGTAATTAGCTTATAGTCAAAATAGTCGATCAAACTCGTCTCCTCGACTGGTACATCAAGCTGACTGATAGCTTTCTGCAGGACAGGCGTCTGTTTGTACAAGCAGATGGGAAGAAGTCATCATTGAAAACGGTCTGAACTGGTAACGCACATGGAGCGCTGATATCACCATGCCTGTTTAATATGTATAGTAACGACATTCCCACCACGTCACCGCCAGTCTATACGCCGATGAGACGGCCTTCCTAACCGTTGGAAGAAACATCGAACAACTTATCAACAGGATGCAGCGAAAAATTGACGTCACCGAACAGTGGGCGAAGAGCAGTAAATCACGCTATACCCTCCGAAAAATGCAGAAATACTGTTTACGAAGAAAGACCAGAACTGGGGATGCGACTTACCATCAATGGACAGTCAATACCCTGGACTACTACGACGAAATACCTGGGAGTGATATTGTATAAAGGGATGACTTTCACCCCACTCGTACAAGATGAAAAATTGAATAGTATGAAGATTATCCGCGCACTCACGCCGCTTTTCACGAGCAGGAATCTAAACCCGTTAACGAAGTTCAAACGTTATAAAGCAGTGGTATAACCCTCCCTGCCGTACGTCTCCACGTGTTGGGGAAAAACATGTGACTCTAATATACGCAGTTTGGAGCCACCACAACACAGGTGTTTGAAGTGGAGCCTAGGCACCCCAAAGGAGGACCAGGAAGAGAGAAAAACGCAAGTGACTGGAGTAAAATACGTCGCTGTGAATATAAAAGACCAGACAACTCTTCTTTCTCACAAATTAGACGAGCATCGGAGAAATGTCTGCCAACTTGCGAATGTATACCAGGCGCTACCACGACATTGGCACAAATAAGAGTTTCCTCATTATTTCTTCTCCACTAGACCATCAAAGATGATGTAATGTTCAACTATTCTGTATGTTACATTTAAATACTTACTGTCAATCACTCGTACGACTACCTAACCAACACCCTCAAAGGACTAAAGCATCCACAGAGAGCGCAAGTCCCTTAGCAAGCGAATACACAATAAAGTAAAACTATTTCCCATACCTTGCCACAGCAGAAAAAAAAATCGCCGAAGGCGATCACTCTTTGGACACAACGTGGCAAAAATTAAATAAATAAATAAATAAATAAATAAAAACTTAACAGTGGACATTCACATCAAGATTGTAGAATGGTGGCCAGCCAAAGTATTGTGGCAATAATTCAACATCACCGGCTACAACCACGAAACCTCTTAGAAAAATCGTATAGAATGTATTTCTATGTATAATCTGAAATGTTTTGTTGCTTAAACCATTAGAGTACGAACTTACCTTTTATCAATTTCTTAACTTTATTACTTTTACTTTGCTTGTTACATTGTGAAAGAAGCATTTAAAGCGAAAAAAGAATTTTTTCCTTTCTAGTTTCAATATGATATACTGTATCATATACAGGGTGGTGAGAAACAGTCTGAAAAACGTGTAAGGGTGTTGCAAGGTAGTTTGTGCTGAAAATAATTGTTAGCAAAAAGTTTGATCCGTTGCGCCGTTTCCAAGTTAATTGGCACTGACGTTCACCAATCAGACCGTTGCGTGTAAAAGTTCAAGCGGCCCGCTAGATACAAATAGTATCAGTTGTTCTCATAGCGCAGGAGACTGCTCAGCCTTTGGCTTGGTTTCGATCCGGACTACAGTCCCATGCCAAATTTTTGAATCACTTCCTCGTTGGGTTTTAGGAAACTAAACGAAGTACACGTTTGTTGACACCATCTGTGGCCGGCCACTTGAATCTGCGTTCCCAACGACCCGAACGGCTAACTTATGTTCTAATTACCTCGGAGACGACGCTACGTATCAAATTGTTTTCTTAAGTTATATTTTCCGCACAACCTCCCTGTAACACCTTTACAAATTTTCATATTCTGTCTCAACGCCTTGTATGTAACGCTAAGCACAAATATTTATGAAACGGCTATACATTTTTGTGCTGAATGAATTAAATGAAACACGAGTAGAAATTACAAAGCAGAAACGAAAATAGCAAATATCTTGGTTTGATAAGCAGTAAAACATTCAGCACACAGTCACACTTTTCCTTCTTTGCATCATACATTACGTTCTTTGCACTAGTTACATAGTGATGTTATGCGATTTATTCCAGCATATCGTCTTCTTCGAGTCGCTGTACCTCTATTATCAGGTGGTTCATTTCATCAGTCTGGAGCTCATCTGTTCCAATACTAGAGTATTCTGTTCGTCCTGGTTCTTTCTGTGGCGTCGCATATTTCCACTAACGTACCTGCACAATTTCTCTTCGAAAATATAATGTGAGGTTTTATATCGATTTGCGCAGAAGAGTATCCATGCCTTCTGTGAAGTGAAATGCAATAAAAAGGTGAAAAAATCCCAGCATTATTTCCTGTTATGAACATTTATGCTGTACTGATTCACATTTTCATCAATTCGATCATATCTAGCCAGTTGCTAATGGATTCGGTCAGGCTGGAGGATTGAAATAGTCCGATGTTTTTCCTTGACCACTAAGAATATCATTTAACGCTAATTACTGGGATCACGCCAGTTGTAATTATCGCAGAAACTGTGGAAATGTCATGCCATTTACACAGAAACAAACCACTATTGTTTTCTGAGGCTGAATGAATTGTTATTTGATTCATAAAAATGATTTATTGCTGAAAATTATCATTTTTATTGATTATTACTTTTGACTGAAGTTGTTTGGCATCTTCATATCCTTAATGAGAAAGTAACATATACGAAAATTGATATGTTATAAACTGCCAATATAAAAGGTTCCATGACGTACGTAAGGATAAGCATAAGAAAAAGAAAATAACCGGAAGGACACACTGTCATAATTATACAGCTAAATGATACATTAATGTGAAATGACGTTCAACATATGTTTACATCGCACAACATGTATGTTTATTGGGAACTTTAAAATGTACCTGCACAGAGAAAATCAGCGAGTGAGACTCTTGGCCCCCTGCTAGTAAGAATGCTTGAATGGAGAGGTGTCAAGTGATCACCTGTCTGCAGGCACCTGGGATTCTCGTCATGTGTTTTGTCTGTATTCCCTGCATTTTGCAAGTGCTCAACAAACGTTATTGGTTGTCACTGAGGGTGTTGCCGAACAGGAAGGTCTTAGGGGGACTGTTTGCCAATTTATTGATGTATGTTTCAGTGTAGCACACACTGTGGTCGTGCCAGAACAGGGCGAAAAACGGAAGGGTTGAAGAATCATAATCACATTTTGCTGCTTAATATCGCCTTCAGATTTCGTAGAATGCTTTCCAAAGGTCCCTAATGGTTCCACTCTGTGCACCTAAGGAAAACTTGCGGTCGTACTGCACTCCAAAGGTCCACGGTGTTTTTACAAAAGCGTTAAAGTGTCCGAGATGTGTCAACAAAGTCAAAAACTGTCAAGAAAGTCCTCCTTTTTACAAAAGCGTTAAAGTGTCCGAGATGTGTCAACAAAGTCAAAAACTGTCAAGAAAGTCCTCCTTTTGCTCACCGCACTCTGAACAGTAGTTTTTGACGGCAAAATGTGTGGGAATCAACGCCGCAGGGGAAGGGATTCTTTCATTGACGCCCTTTATCCCAGCCTTGGGGACCTTTTGATGTCGATTCTGAACGGGGGGTGTCTGAAATGTTATCCTCGGCCTCACTTACGAATAATCGCGTCGTATCAAAGCTGCGCATTGTGGTTCGAACCTTGATCACGGAGGCGTCAGAAGAACGGGTGAGAGGGGATGCGAAGTCCTTCCCATTGCGTGACATCTCCACGATGACGTAACTCGTCCACGGTGGCGTTTGGCAGAAGTTTGGTGCAGTTTGCTGCCGACGTGACATCATTAACCCACGTTACACCTTACATTAAATTCTGACCTCTGCTCATTTCTGATGTGTGGACAACTGTCTGTCGTAAGCGGCGCCGAGCCCGAGGGTGACGTGACAGGTCACCGCGATGTTGCGTCATATCAAAGAAATGCTGTAGGCACCTTTGAGCTCAATTTCAAACTTTTACCTCATAATGGGAAATAACGATAGATTTTCGAAAAAGTGATCCAGTTGCGTAGTGTAAAAACAAGTTTCCAAATTGCGACACAGTGACACGTACATTTTTATGTAATATGAATGGAAATACTTGCAATAACATCTGTAATATTTGTAAAATTATGTACAGGGGCGTTTGTAACAGAAAATATTCTGGCGTAAAAAATTACAGAATCATGTAAATGTGTAAAGTTAACATGAAGATAACATGAGTCTCATAGTAACCTGTCCCATAGTGAGAAGATGCGACAAGTGGTTCAGAGCCATGTCGTGGTTCCTACTTCAGCATTCTTACCAATAGTGCACAGTGACAAATGGTTTGCATGTAACAGCTCTTGTAAACGTTACGTAGTGTATTCATATTTAATAAACAGTGAATCACCTACGCAAACAATGGGCGTTCACAGCACTGAACTAGCCACTGAATGTCAACAAGACCGTCTCACTGGTGACAATACGCCCATGGCACACACATGTATAAAGAATACCTGAAGGACAATGTACATAATGAAAAAATGTACATTATGAAAAGCATGTACATAATGAAAAACCTCACATGGTTTGTGTACAAGTTGGTTGTAGGATACTAAACTAGTTGAGAATTAATATAGAAAAGATGCAAGAATGATAACTTAGTAAACTACGGAAAATAGTAGCAGGACAGTCATGTAAGTAGGAACAAACATTCTTACACATACGTACGACAGAAAACACTACACATTAATCAGTCTGTAGAGAGTAAACATACTTCATTGTAAATGTCAGACGTATAAATTGTATAAACGTAATCAGATCGAGACCAAAAACAATATAGCACAAATCATCAGCGTCATATTAACAGGCAAGTTGTTCCAAAGAGCTGGTATATATAATGTACTAAGATGTAGACAGAGGTATATGTGTATGCAGAAACGCTAGGCTGTGTAAACAGTTATACATGTATCCCATACGAGAAGGAACTTTATGTCTATAGTAATAGTGAACATAATAGTATGAATGTACCAGAACAAATGTTCCTCAATTTTAATTCTAACATAAAATAACAGAAGTGTCATGTCGCATACTACTAGACTAGATCGCACATTGATTATGTATAACATACTCTAAGACTAATATGAAATGTAGACATAGGTTTAGGTATAATTACGTAGGTAAAAAGCAAGTATGTAAGTGATACAGTAATGATTAAGCATGCAACTATATGTGTAAGAAGGGACATAGTTGTAAGTGCACACATTACTCAATAAGTGTGTCAGAGGTAGCCCAGTGTCTCCATAAATAGAAGACGTAAATACTATATAATAGGGGAAAACGCTAACACTTACAAAAGCACTTTCTGGACCATCAGTAAATGTCACAGTCGCTGACATTTTGTCGCACACCGCTTGTATGTGGAATGTTACCCAACGTTGATATGAACGTCGACTGAAGTCTATGTATATGCAGCATGCAAGGCAATATAGTAATACACATGGATGCAGGAGCTCCGGGTAATACCAACAGCAGCAGAAAATTGTATAACTGGAGTAGGATTCGTTAGGAAGGGGTAGAGAATGTTACTGAGAGAAGTTCAGTGATAGGGTTGTTCTCATCAGAATCGACAGCAAACCTACACCGATAACAATAGTTCAAGTATACAGGCTTAATTTGCAAGCCAAAGAGAAGAGACAGAGAAAGTATATCAGTATAGTGAATAGGTAATCCTGTACGTTAAAGGAGACGAAAATCTAATAAGCATGAGGGATTGGATGTGGAAGTAGGGGAAGAAGGAAGGATAGTGGGAGAATATTGGCTTGGTAGTAGGAACGAGGGAGAAGAAAAACAAATTGAGTTTTGTAACCAATTACAGCTAATTATAGCGTACCTAGGGGCAGATATAGACTCAGATCACAATGTAGAAACGATGAAGAGTAGGCTGAAGTTTAAGAGACAAGACGGAGGAATCAGTGCGCAATAAGGTGTGCGGCGATTATGGATCAAGAGGTTTCACAAAACGTAAGTGTCTTCCGAAATGGCACCTCCTGACTGGTCTATAACCGATAGTGTTCAATTACTTTGGCTGACAATACCCCGATCTCTTTCCCCTAAATCTACAGCACCCAGAAATTTTAAGTTAAATGCAACCAAGGAAACTCTACTTTTCTTCAGTTTGGCTGACTATTACTTTCACATACGCAAGTAATTATGCAAAACTTATAACAATATGAGTGATCGCGCAGTAGCCCTCTGATAAAATATACACTTAAACAAAAAACACGCGACGTATTTCTACCTAATAATGCATGGCGAATAATGCATAGCACGCAAAATTCATTGGAGATCATTATAATTCGAATGAGGTTAAATGCAGAAATACAATACACACAATTGTAGGTAAACGTAAGTTCCCAAAACTGTTTCACTCTTGTCTCATTAGTGTTAGTACTTATTGTTTGCTAAAATCATTGTGTCGAAATTTAATGGGTTTGCAAAGTTATTATGGTTATGAAACTAAATAATTAAATTAATGACACAAAATTTTAACTGCTGTTATTAATGTTATTGATATTAAAGCCGAATAGTATTACAATACGACGATTGACATTTCTATAAAATAAATGATCATGAAAAGTTATTGTCGTTCACATATTATGAGTGTTTACTTAACTGATTCGAACGATGTAATTCGCTGTGTCTCTGAACCAACGTTCCTTCAAAAGAGTTTTCACTTGGGCGTAGCCGATGGCGCCGGCAAGTCGTTCACATCCGTGTTATTAGTCCATGACCCTTGAGCGTGTAATCCAGTTATCGATGTTGTCTTCCTGATCTATTTGATCGTAAGTGCCAATTATTAATACAAGAGGTACGCGTGGTGATTGAGAATTAATTCTGCGTATCTGCACAGAACAACGAAAATAAAACACGCTTCTTTCCATTAACACGTGACATAACCTCACATCATGATGTTTGTTACATATTTTAGCCACAGTTTTCAGATTTCTGGTTTACGATCCCGGCGCGGCACTTTTCACAGTACGTTCGTCCACACTACGAAATCAGATCAAACTGATTGTACTATAAACCGAATAATAAGTGTCTACGCAGCGACTTCAATCACGTGGTGATCAGCAATCAGCACGCCGTACATTCACAGCCAAAGTTCTTCGTATAAGTATCTCACACGAAAATTTGTTACCATATTTTCTGTCGCTTCTCACAATTCTTGATATGCACTAAACACGTTATGCTGCCTGCAATTGAAAACAGTATCTTTACGGCGTGCACACGGCTTACCGGTCATGCTTAATGAGTTGAAACGCAGTTCCGGCAAATGAACAAAGCGACGCGTAAAGTCAGTAGCTCTTCAGCTGCCGAGAATTCTTCCGAGTTATATGGCCGTGGTCCGTGGAACTCTTCCATCCCTGACGTTTCCATGGACCACGGCCATACAACCCAGAATAATTATCGGCAGCTGAAACATCCGGTCTTGGAAGCCTTCATTGTATGAATAGCTCTTTAATCGCGGTACACGCCATCGTCATAAATGTAGCACTGTCGTAACACTCATATTTTTCACCATCCACGAATGCAATGTGTAGCGGCACACTCACGGCACGACAGTCACCTCCATTCACTTCTTTTCGCTCCCGACCTTTTGTTATGCCTTCTCAATCGACCTCTCGATATGACTGAACATCGTTCTTACACCTCACTTCACATAACAATTTCAAATGTTCTAATTACATCGATTTACAGTTCTGTGTAAAATCACAATTTCGTATAACTCTGTCCACAGAAAATGAACACAAATAACACTTTACAAAAAGGAGATTGTAAAACATCAGAATTATTGAAAATGGGATCACACTCATAACAACTACATTCTGTAAACAGAAACGTAACTATATGAAGAATTAAATTTTGCTAAAGTCATAGTGAAATAGCCTTTTCGATATATGATGGAATTAAAATAGGAAAGAAGTAAAAGGAAATACAGTAAAAAGGAAAAAATTGGCTTTCGGCCTGTAGTGTTACCTTCACAGTTGGGAAACGCGAGTACTGAGGAATGAGGAGATACACTTGAAGTTAGAATGAAGGCTTTCACGGCCGAATGACATTGCTGCTGATAAACATTTCGGGGTATGAAGTCGTGGTCCACGAAACTCTTCTGTTCCTGTCGGTCAGAAAGACTCAAAGGAGAAGCAAAGCCTCTGAAGTTGTCCAGCGCAATTCTGGATAAGTTAGGAACAGAAGAGTTTCTTGGAGACGACCGTTTAGCCCGCAAGGTTTACCAGCAGCAAAGCTTGAAGTTCTCTGAGGGTGTAGATACTGCGATAATGGCCCGCATCTCGTGGTCGTGCGGTAACGTTCTCGCTTCCCTCGCCCGGGTTCCCGGGTTCGATTCCCGGCGGGGTCAGGGATTTTCTCTGCCTCGTGATGGCTGGGTGTTGTGTGCTGTCCTTAGGTTAGTTAGGTTTAAGTAGTTCTAAGTTCTAGGGGACTTATGACCACAGCAGTTGAGTCCCATAGTGCTCAGAGCCATATGCACCATACTGCGATAATGAATACTTCAGGAAGCAGTGCGGCTGAAGAGAAATGGATAGCTTTGAAAAGGACACTCACAAAACTTTGAAAGAAGAATATAGGTATATGGTAACTGCGAAGGAACCTTGGGTAATAGAAGACATACTTTAGTTGGTCGACGAAAGAAAGAAGTACGATAATGATCAGAGGAATTCGGTACTACTGAAAAACGAGCTGTTTAGGAATGAAATAAATAGGAAGAGCAGGGACGCTAAGCTGAAATGTCTCCATGAGAAATGCGAAGAAATCGAAATAGAAATGGTTGTCTGTAGGACTCATATACGAAATCAAAATAACACCCTGTGAAATTAAAAGCAAGGGTTGTAGCATTAAGACCACAATGGAAGCTCCACTGTTAAATGCAGAGGAGAGAGCGGATAGGTGGATAAAGTACAATGAATGCCTCTATGAGGGGAACGACGTCAGATGAAGTGATAAAAGATGAATCAGGAGTCGACATGGAAGAGATATGGGATCCACTAATAGAATTCGAATTTATCAGAGTTTCTAAAGTAGTGTGCATGGATGGCAACAATATTGATATTCACTTTGGTGTGTAAAATGTATGAGTCCGGTTATTTAATATCTGATATTCGGAAAAACATCATCCACACAATTCCGAAAATAACGAGAGCCGATAAGAGCGAGAATTATCGCACAATTTTCTTAGCTGCCCATGCATTCAAGTTGCTGACAAGAGAAATTTTCAGAAGAATGGAAAAGAAAAATATCTATTAGATGACGATCAGTTTGACTTTAGGAATGGCAGAGTATCCAGAGAGGTAATTCTGATGACACAATTGATAACGGAAGCAAGACTAAAGAAAAATGAAGATACATTCATAGGATTTTTCGATCTGGAAAGAATGTTTGACAAAGTAAAATGTTGGAAGATTATTGAAATTCTGTGAAAAATAGGGATAAACTGTAGAGAAACACCGGTAATGTATAATATGTACAAGAACCAAAAGGGAAATAAGACTGGGAGACCAATAAAGTAGTGCTTGAATTAATAAGAGTGTAAGACCGGGATGTTGTCTCTCGGGTCTACTGCATATTGAAAAAGCAGTGATGGAAGTAAAAGAATGTTTCACAATGGGGTTAAAACTCAGGGTGAAAGGATATCAGTGATAAGATTCCCTGGTGACATTATTGTCCTCATTAACAGAGAATAAGCATTACGTGGAATAGACAGTCTAATGAATAGAGGATACAGACTGAGAGTATTTAGAAGAAAGACCAAAGTAATGAAAAGCAAGAAACTTAATTTCAGAACCGGGGGTTAGGAAGTAAACAAATTTGAGGAATACTTGAAAAAAGAGACAGCATTGGTCGTATATTTTTCTATTGCAAAATCGATTTTCTGTCACTGAGTGACCATCTTCAGTGCTATATTGTATAACAAATTGGGATGCACTGTTGTTACTAAGCTTACGGCAATCACATAGACTATGTGATTGCCGTAAGCTTAGTAACAACAGTGCATCCCAATTTGTTATACAATATAGCACTGAAGATGGTCACTCAGTGACAGAAAATCGATTTTGCAATAGAAAAATATACGACCAATGCTGTCTCGTTTTTCAAGTATACCTGTTACCTGGTCGTAGTGCACAAGACAACATGGAGTCGCCAATCAATAAAATTTGAGGAATTCTGATACCCAGGCAGCGATATAACTCAGAATGAGCGGAGCTAGGAGGACATATGAAGTAGACTAACAAAGACAAAAAGGTTATTCCTGTCCAAGAGAAGTCTGCTGGTATCAAACATAGGCCTTAATCTGAGGAAGATGTTTCTGAGAAGTTCATCTGGAGCACAGCATTGTATGGTAATGAAACATGGACTGCGGGGAAACTGAACACAAGAGAATCGAAGAATTTGGGACGTAATTCTACAGAAGAATGTCGAAAAAGAAGGTGGACAGATAAGGTAAGGGTGAGGAAGGTCTCCGCAGAATCAGTCAGGAGAGGAGTATGTGGAGAACACCGACAAAAAGAAGGGATAGGATGACTGAACATCTGTTAAGACATCAGGGAATAACCTCCATGGTATTAGAGGGAGATATAAAGGGTAAAATCTGCAGAGAAAGACAGGTATTTGAGTACATCCAGCAAATAATTGAGGACGGAGGCTTGAACTGCTACTCTGAGGCTAAATGTTTGGCACAGAGGGGACATCAAACCAGTCAGAAGACTGATTCTGTAGTTTTCTTTGTACTTATAATCTGAAAATGGCTAACAACATTAGCCGACACTGGGACTTCCTTTGAATCCAATAACTGAAACTATTTAGAGATCATGTACCTCCTACTTGAACACGTGAAGAAGCAGCAGAATGAATAGTACCTCTTTCATCTCGCAGTATTTTCTTCTTGTTTGGAAGGTGGCAGTTTTTAGGGATAGGAATTTTGTCACGACCCCAGTGTTTTCAAAACCTCGTTCTCTAATATAAATTTAAACTTTTGTAAAAGTTTTCAAATTAGAAGTAAGAAAAAATTAAAAGTGGTCTCTCTCGTTCTTAGTCTTACTTTTATCTAATGCTGAAAATGTGGCTCCCGTCCCTATGATTCAAATAATTTTGCGTACATTTTAATAAATGACGTGTGACTGTTGCTTTATTGAGCAACGACTTGTGATTTTTGAACCTGAATGTTAGCATTTTTTAATTGTTATACTTACTTCAAATCCATCGTCTGATGGGATTCTGGCTGTAGAAAATATGTTTAAATTCCCAGTATTGGACTGCTTCACACAACAACTATCGCAAGACTGAAAGAACAGATGTTCAGTTGAGCTTAGAAAAGCGTAACAAGTTCGTTGCAGTCCAGAAAATGAGTAAAATGCCGG
Organism: Schistocerca cancellata; assembly: GCF_023864275.1. Lineage (NCBI taxonomy): Eukaryota > Metazoa > Arthropoda > Insecta > Orthoptera > Acrididae > Schistocerca > Schistocerca cancellata. The sequence continues at coordinate 225,030,447 of NC_064628.1, forward strand.
TCCTGTCATGTATGCCATTAATGTGTCCCCGGGTACTAATGGATTGAGGACTGTACATAGAACTCAGATCTTCCGCAATGCAGCCCTGTTATAGACGCTTCGGTTTGGTAATTAAAAAAATGGAAGTAGCGTTACATGTGTTCTCAAATACAGAGAAAACTAACGACAATGAAAACAGTAGAGCTGTGGCGTTCGAAACACACACCATTAGTAAGAAAAACGGAATTAATATTTGTTCACAAGGAGAGACCTGATAATTTTCTATTCCCTGTTGTGAAACATTTTCTTAGTAGAAGTTATCGGGTAGATAGCTGAACAAGGTTTTCTCTCAATTGCCTCTCTTTCTTTTCGTACCATTCTTTTACGAGTGTTTCAACTTTGCAAAAAACACGAATGTGTGTTCAAATGGCTCTGAGCACTATGGGACTTAACATCTATGGTCATCAGTCCCCTAGAACTTAGAACTACTTAAACCTAACTAACCTAAGGACATCACACAACACCCTGTCATCAAGAGACAGAGAAAATCCCTGACCCCGCCGGGAATCGAACCCAGGAACCCGGGCGCGGGAAGCGAGAACGCTACCGCACGACCACGAGCTGCGGACACGAATGTGTCCTGCGATTTCTGGTCACATGGCATATTCAAGAACAGGTTTAAATAACGAGTCATCCAATACGACACAGTCTACATAAGTTTGCATGTTACGGTATTAGGTGAAAGGAGATATCACTCATGAGGAAATGTTACCGTAGTGGATGAAATGAGATATCACTCAAGAAGAAATGTAATATTTATTTTTTCAGACATAAATAATACTATCACCTTGTTGATCACTGGTTAAAAGAAAAAGTTAAATTAATTATAATTCTTAGACAGAAACTCATTTCCATTTTAATGGAGTATTCTGCCACTTCTTACTCAAACAAACTATTTAAACATGATATACTCTCTTAAAGATCCACAGTATATACTTATCAGTTTTGTGTTTCCTAAGTATGGTCCCAAAATCACCGATAAGCTGTTCTGTTAGCGTTTCAGTTTGCCAGTTCGACTGCTGCCATTTTTGATAGCAAGAGATAGTTGCTTTTGTAATAGGGTATTATTATTTTCGCTATTGTTACTATGTTTACGGTTATACAAATATTTAAAGAAATTGTGGGATAGTTGTACAGTTTCCTCTCAGTGCTTAGTACTGTGGCCTCCCAATTCTCAACATAATTACACTTTCATTTTTTTCTCGCATTAAATTCACACATTACACGAGAAATATAAATGAAATATTTTATTATTATATACTAACACGCCGTTTGAGGTGTCCAAGGGCAAGGAAATGGTGAAACGTACATAATACACAGTGTAAACTGTCACTTGTGGAACCTAGTGAGTAGTTTTAGTGCAATATCGCGTAAAAATTTCAACATCAAAGGGGTTTTTAATTATGATGAAATTTATTCCACAGATTAGTGATATAACGGTAATCATATGCTTATAATTAATACTCTATATGCACTTTTACCGTGAAAATTTAGTACAGTATGAACCCGCCACTTGCAGCAATTACTCTAGAGGTCGTGGCTGCCGAGGAACACAATGCCACTCGGTTTGTAGGCACGTCGACAGTAGTTGCAGCTGGACCGAAACGAACAAGTTAGTAACCGATCATATCCCTTACAGCCCGAAGAGGGACAAAACAGGCGAACGTGCAGGCCAGGGGAGCACTGCTACCTGTTGTCCTTCGAGGAAAGCTTGAACTTTCCTCGCCACTTGTGTTGGAAGTAGTACTGTTGAAATGTGGCACGTGGGGCTGCCAGCAAAAGGGTAGTGTCTTGGCCCTTAAAGCAACGCTGATGTAATGTCTGTCTTTCAATTTGCTCTCAGAATGGAGAAGACGAAGTAGTATGTTATAGCCAACGGCTCTGCAAACCATCGACACTTGACATTTATCTGCTACGCCGCTCAGTAGTGCAGACTACTCTGTTGCGTTCACCACTTGTGCTGGGAGATGTCCTGTTGAAATGTGGCATGTGGAGCTGCCTGCAAGGCTCAAATCACTGTAAGACAGTTTAAAGCTGGAATCGTCAGCCAACCGTATATCTTGCCACTCGGCATGCCAGTGACTGCGTTCACGTGCGCGTTGCAGTCTGAGGCTTTGGTCGTATCTGGTCAGCGAGAGCAGATACTGGGGCACATGTGCGATCAATCTAGCCCTCAGAAGACGTCGTGTAACAGACGACACGGATATGTCCACGCACAGTGCAATGCTCCAGAGTCGAGTTAACACTGTGGACAAAGCCATTCTGTACGATGCGACCGTGAGGGTCTAATGGCGAGCATCCCATGTTGTGGTAACATTATGCTGTCCTGTAGCCGCTCGTCGTTGTGAACGATCCTCTATTGTCCAATGGTTCCAACACGCATCACTGTCACAGCAGCGTGCCCTGAACAAGGGGCAGAGCCATGATACGACTAACCCATCTACGCGGATCAATCATTCTGCCCCGTTAGAACTCACGAGCTAATTTTGGACCTTATGACGTAGACGAGACTTGACACTTTCACTGAGGCTCTTCACACATCGCCGGACGGAGTGGCCGAGCGGTTCTAGGCGCTACAGTCTGGAACCGCGCAACCGCTACCGTCGCACGTTCGAATCCTGCCTCGGGCATGGATGTGTGTGATGTCCTTAGGTTAGTTAGGTTTAAGTAGTTCTAAGTTCTAGGGGACTGATGACCTCAGAAGGTAAGTCCCATAGTGCTCAGAGCCATTTGAACCATTTTCTTCACACATCGTGGCGTAACAATGACCTCTCCGGTCACAAAAAGTAAATGTTACTGGGCTAACGTGTAAGCCTTCTCTCTGTAGTATTAATCGCCCATCAAGGTTTAGCTGTTCAATAAATTTGGAAATTTGTGGTAAAGTCTTAGTGACCAAACTGCTGAGCCCCTAAGCTTACGCACTACTTAATCTAACTTAAACTAACTTACGCTAAGGATAACACACACACTCATGCCCAAGGGGGGACTCGAACCTCCGACGCACTGTTCAATACATCTTCGATTTTGGAGTGATTCAGACCACTCCTCCAATTTCCACAAAAAGTAGTTCACTTTTTTAACAGCCTTCAGCGTCCTTACGCTAGTTATCCATCAACAATTACATTATTTATCCTTCAACGCTGTGCAGCCATCAGCAATGAAACAATTGACTTTTCCTAAAAGTAGATGTGTAGAAATTACAAATAACGCAACATTATTCATTCACTACTGGAAAAAAGAAAAAGTCGGTTAATATCGGAAAATAAAACTAATAATTAAATTTTTCTTCACAAAAAAGTTCGAAAACATGTCTGTACACTCTTTCATACAGAAACAGTTACATTACTTACAATACGTTTGTTGGAAACTGATAGTATTCAAGAAAACGTTGTTCATTAATCACTAAATCCATACGGTGATTGTACCTCCCCCTATATTTTTCAGTTTATTCACTTTGAGCCGCAAGGGACGATCTGTGGTGATAGATTCGTTATCAAAACCATCTTTGCCAAGATCCTTTAGTGTCGATAAAAGATTTTGGTAATCAATGCTTCCATAGATCTCGACAGGTCGCGAGAACTTCTACCCAAATAAATACACTCCCGGAAATTGATATAAGAACACCGTGAATTCATTGTCCCAGGAAGGGGAAACTTTATTGACACATTCCTGGGGTCAGATACATCACATGATCACACTGACAGAACCACAGGCACATAGACACAGGCAACAGAGCATGCACAATGTCGGCACTAGTACGGTGTATATCCACCTTTCGTAGCAATGCAGGCTGCTATTCTCCCATGGAGACGATCGTAGAGATGCTGGATGTAGTCCTGTGGAACGGCTTGCCATGCCATTTCCACCTGGCGCCTCAGTTGGACCAGCGTTCGTGCTGGACGTGCAGACCGCGTGAGACGACGCTTCATCCAGTCCCAAACATGCTCAATGGGGGACAGATCCGGAGATCTTGCTGGCCAGGGTAGTTGACTTACACCTTCTAGAGCACGTTGGGTGGCACGGGATACATGCGGACGTGCATTGTCCTGTTGGAACAGCAAGTTCCCTTGCCGGTCTAGGAATGGTAGAACGATGGGTTCGATGACGGTTTGGATGTACCGTGCACTATTCAGTGTCCCCTCGACGATCACCAGTGTTGTACGGCCAGTGTAGGAGATCGCTCCCCACACCATGATGCCGGGTGTTGGCCCTGTGTGCCTCGGTCGTATGCAGTCCTGATTGTGGCGCTCACCTGCACGGCGCCAAACACGCATACGACCATCATTGGCACCAAGGCAGAAGCTACTCTCATCGCTGAAGACGACACGTCTCCATTCGTCCCTCCATTCACGCCTGTCGCGACACCACTGGAGGCGGGCTGCACGATGTTGGGGCGTGAGCGGAAGACGGCCTAACGGTGTGCGGGACCGTAGCCCAGCTTCATGGAGACGGTTGCGAATGGTCCTCGCCGATACCCCAGGGGCAACAGTGTCCCTAATTTGCTGGGAAGTGGCGGTGCGGTCCCCTACGGCACTGCGTAGGATCCTACGGTCTTGGCGTGCATCCGTGCGTCGCTGCGGTCCGGTCCCAGATCGACGGGCACGTGCACCTTCCGCCGACCACTGGCGACAACATCGATGTACTGTGGAGACCTCACGCCCAACGTGTTGAGCAATTCGGCGGTACGTCCACCCGGCCTCCCGCATGCCCACTATACGCCCTCGCTCAAAGTCCGTCAACTGCACATACGGTTCACGTCCACGCTGTCGCGGCATTCTACCAGTATTAAAGACTGCGATGGAGCTCCGTATGCCACGGCAAACTGGCTGACACTGACGGCGGCGGTGCACAAATGCTGCGCAGCTAGCGCCATTCGACGCCCAACACCGCGGTTCCTGGTGTGTCCGCTGTGCCATGCGTGTGATCATTGCTTGTACAGCCCTCTCGCAGGGTCCGGAGAAATTATGGTGGGTCTGACACACCGGTGTTAATGTGTTCTTTTTTCCATTTCCAGGAGTGTATTGGTATTACTTCGAAAGCATTCTGTTAATCCGTGGTATATGTCGATAGCAAGATTACTTCTGTGTTTGTCTTGGTTCCTGTTCTCTATAGCACTGACACAAAATTCCAAGACGTGTGGAGGATGAAGAGAGGTGCAAAGTTTATTTATGCGAACAAGGAGTCCTCTCCCTGTTACGATACTTGTTATACTGTCCATCGTTCCTCGACGTTTAATAAAGTTAGTTTACCGTCCATTCGGAAAGTGGATGTACTCAGCAACTGTATGTGACTTATAAATTATAGAGTGCAGCAATCAGTAGTCCTTTTTAGATTTTATTATGCAAATCCATATTTCGACTAGTAACTAGCCATTCTTAACGCGCTATTATTTATTCTCAGTGCATGCAAGCCCCTGTTGTTCAGGCGTCAGTCATAGTTCTTTGAGTACTACTGTATGGTAGTGTTCAAAGAACTGTGACTGAATACCACTGTACAGTAGTATTCAAAGAACTGTGACTGACGCCCAAACGACAGGGAATTACATGCATTGATAATAAAAAATAGCGCATTGAGAATGACTAGCTACTAGCCGAAACCTAGATTTGCATAATAAAATCTAAAAAGGACGAATGATTGCTGCACTCTATAATTTATAAGTTTTATAAAGTCATATTAGGACCAAGGCAGAATAAATTAGTTTCCAACCACGTTTCAATATAGTTTTAATATGTCTTTCAAGAGTTTTCTCCACACAAGAGCAACAGCAGTTCATATGAGGAATAAATTTTGGCGTCGATTCGAGGTTTCAATTTTCGTAGTCCATTCCCCGTAAATTCTCCCCATCCCCGACACGCTAATTGAAAATCCATAGAAGCACCTCTAAGGCGTCTGGTGGTAGGTTTGTTATCTCGCCATAATTGTCAAGGTCAACTTCTAGAGAAGTATTCCAGAAGTTGTCACAGATATTTTCATCTCAAGTATGGTGAATGGAGCTAGTAGAGGACGATAAAATCTGCTTCATGTGGAGTATCCAACAGGCTTCAGTGCAAGACCGTGGAACAACTCTGGTCACGAATTCTAAACACTGCTGAAGGACTAGCTTCATCAGTATAAAATTAGAGATCCGAGACCTCACGGAGATTTACCACCAGTCGTTCTTCCCGCGAATTATTCGCAACTGGAACAGGAAAGGGGCGACTGACAGTGATACTCAAAGTGTTCTCTGCCACACAACGTAAGGGGGCTTACGGACATAGAGGATTCTCCACTGAATAATTTGAGGTAGGGTACCTGCGTTCGGAGAAGACGGCTTAAGGATATAATTGAAATAAGATCACAGGACTATGTTCTTGTTTATCTACATTAGTTACAGTCAACTGGCTTAATGAACGTACCATTTGTACTTTACTTCACATAATGAGCATCAACTGATGGCCATCAACCTCAATGCAGGCATGACATCAGTGAACAAGATTGTTACGCACCCTGACAAATATCCGTGGTATGTTTCGAATCACATCACAAGCAGCTGCATTCTGGGAACTAATTCCATCTCCGTATCCACTGAGGTGTCACACATAAGTGATTATAGATATCCCCACAGGAAATAATAAAGGGGCTTCACGCCTGGTGACCTTGCATGCCATGGAATAGGACCTCCCCTCCCAGTACAACGACCAGGAAATACTTCCTAGTAATCAGACTCGTCCTCCTCGTTCCTTTGCAGGATATAAAGAATGTATATGTAAATGAACACCACAGTATGTGTAAACTTCTACGCATGTTTGTTGTAAATTAGCTGGAAAACTGTAATGCTAGACGTAGTGGTAGACAGGTTTATTTCCACATCTCCGTAAGCTGGCTTCTCCAACTTCAGGTTCCCTACCTCATATTGTTGAGCTGAGCATTCTCTGTGTCCTATTACATTTTTGCACGGCTGTTTTCCGATGGGATGTTGAGATGGGATGTTCGGGATACCTACGAGGGGGTGCTGAGAAATAATGCAGCCGAATCTTCTATGTGCAAACTTTAACGCTTATTAAGTAAAATAAACATTATAAGTCTTCATTCTTCGTGGCTACATATTTGCAGCCCTCTGCCGTTAGAGGATTCCGAATTGTAGCGCGTAACACAGCGGTTTGTAATTTAGCGATATCGGTGCGTCAGAAACAGCGTGCTGTAATCGAATTTTGAGTTCGAGCACATGTAACACCTCCTTCAGCACAACGGCAGACTACACATGAGCTCTGCGACATCTGCAACAACGCAGAGCTTTTGGTTCACTTTCATCGATCATTCTCCGTACAGTCTCATCCGATTTTCATCAGTTTCCGTAACTAAAAGAACATCTTCGAATATCACTTTATATAGTGATGAAGTAATGCAAGCAGTAGTGAGGTTGTGACTTCATCAACAAATTCAAACATTTCACAGTGACAGTATCAACAAACTGGTGTCCCGTTAGGAGAATCGTGTTTGTCGCCAGGGTGACTACGTTGAGAAATAAATATGTAGATGTTGTGTCCGACTTTTTGGTCACTGAGGTGGCTAGGAACAGTTCAATTAATTAAAACGCTGTGAGTAAGTAATATTTGCAACCGGTTGGCTGTGGTATTTCTCTGTTCAAACATGTATACGGTTGCTGACATACAGACATGTTCAGAACTGTAATACTTTACCAATCATAAAAAAACTTATCGTTGCTCGCCAGGCTCGGTTGTAGGTATGAAACTGCAGACGTGGACTTGCATTTCAGAGCACACTACATGAGCCACGATGAGTACGTGGCGAAGTGGTACATTTTCGAAATGGCTTAACTACAGTCACTAGAAAACACAAGTTCGAAGACACTTGTTGCACATGACTGATAGTGTAGTCATAGTTCACAGGAGACCGAAGTCCGATCACTCCCAGGCCGTTGAAACGGTCTGTGTTACAACGAGTAGGTAGCACAACAACGTTACTCCAACGGAAAATCCTGGAAGTGGGCAGTATACGCCTGCGAACACAACTACCCTGCTGGCCTCTGGTGACGCTATTTTATGACAGAGGCGCGGCCGTGGCACCTCGTAATTATCGGAAGCTCTTCTTCTCCCTAGCTTCTTATCAGCGCCTCATGATACCACTTTGCTGTGTAGTATCTCTGACGTGGTCGATATTTCTTGCGCCACTCTCGATACTCGAGGAAACTACAATCCTCCCCTACAAATGAGACATCTGGGTCGTCCAAGGCGTGCGGCCGGGCGACCGGGCGCAACCCTGTTGCTGGTTGTACCAAGGGCTGCCACCACGATAGCGGCGCAGGGTCGACGTCCATGGCCGTCTCCGCTGCCGGAGGCGACTTCTGTGACTGCGACAGTGGCTGCTGCGTGCTCTGGCTGCATGCTGGACTTGAGAACAGAGAGAGGACGGCAGAACACCCAGAGTTAATTAGCCGACTCTGGCTTTCTTTTGAATTAATGTGATGACAAGTGTCCTTGCAGGAATCAAACGCAACATCGGAGACAGCGGGGAGCCTCGACAGGAGGTCAGCGCCAGCGGGTTTGGTGGTGGGTCAATACGACAGCTTATACTGGTAACTGGACAAGAGAAAGGAACATCGTTGTAACTTCTGCACTGTTCATGCTGGAACGCCTGGTAGGTCCTGAACAGAGCCGTCAGTGGTCTGTTGTCCATAACTGCAGGAAAACGGCGACTGCACATGCACTGATCGAACTAAATGACCCAATAAATGACAGCCAACGCCTCGAGCTGGCCATAGTTTAGTTGGACTTTATTCAATGCCTTGACTGGTCATTGGAGCCGACTCAGAGTGACATCACTGCACCAACCCCACAAGACGAGGCATCTACTGCAAGAATGGCAGGCCTGCTGGGGTCGAAGTGGACCAAAAACCAATCGCTTAATAGTGCATCTCTCACCCGCTGGAAAGCTGTCTGACATTATTCCAACCATACGAACGGAACACCCTAACGACACAACTGATTTAGAGGCGCCGGCATCTGAACAGCATTCGGGATAACACGAATATAGTAGGCTAGTCACCCCTTTTTTTGTTTTTGAATTATCAGTCTTGCAACTGGTTTCATGAGCCCGTCACGAATCTTCATCTCGGAGCAGTACTTGCAACCTATGTTCTTAATTATATGATGGATGTGTTCCAATCGCTGTCTTTCTCTACAGTTATTGCCCTCTATAGCTCCCTCTAGTACTATGGAAGTTATTCCATGATGTCTTAGCAGATGTTCTTTGATCATGTCCCTTCTCAGTGTCAGTGGACTCCTCTCCCACTCTGCGCAAAACCACCACATTCCTGACCTTATCAGTCCAACTAATTTTCAACATTAGTTTGTAGAACCATATCTCAGAGTCTTCCATTCTCTTCTGTTACGGTTTTTCCATAGTCCGTGTTCCACCACCATATGATTCTGAGCTCCAAACGTACATTCTCAGAAATTTCATCCTCAAATTAAGCCTATGACTGATTGTAGTAGACTTTTCTTGGCCAAGAATTGCATTTTTTTTGTCACTGCTAGTCTGCTTTTGATGTCCTCCTTGCTCCGCCCGTCATTGCTTATTTTTCTCCTAGGTAGTAGAATTCCTTAACTTCATATACTATACTATGTTATCAAAAGTATCTGGACATCTGGGTGAAAAGGCTTACAAGTTCATGGAGTCCTTTACCGGTAATTCTGAAATTCAATACGATGTTGGTCCAACCTTAGCCTTGTCGTCAGCTTCCACTCCCGCAGCCATATGTTCAGTCAGGTGCTGGAAGGTTTTTTGGGAAATCGGAGCCCATTCTTCACGGAGTGTTGCACTGAGGAGAGGTATCGATGTCGGTCGGTGAGGCCAGGCACGAAGTCGGCGTTCTAAAACATCTCAAAGGTGTTCTACAGGATTCAGTTCAGGACTCTGTGCAGGCCAGTCAATTACAGGGATGTTATTGTCGTGTAACAACTCCGCCACAGGCCGTGCATTATGAACAGGTGCTCGATCGTGTTAAAAGATGCAATCTCCATTTTCAACAGTGGGAAGCAAGAAAGTGCTTAAAACATCAGTGTAGGCCTATGCTGTGATAGTGCCACGTAAAACAACAAGGGGTGCAAGCTGCCTCCATGAAAAGCACGACCACAACATAACACCACCGCCTCCGAATATTACTGTTGGCACTACAACACGTTCGCCTGCCATCGGATCACCACACTGTGTACCGTGATTCGTCACTCCACACAACGTTTTTCCACTGTTCAGTCGCCTAATGATTACGCTCCGTACACCAAGCGAGGCATCGTATGGCATTTACCGGCGTGTGTGTCCCTTACGATCAGCCGCTCGACCATGAAATCCATGTTTTCTCACCTCCCGCTTCACTGTCATATTTGTTGCACTGGATCCTGGTGCAGTTTGAAATTTATGTGACGGTCTGGATAGATGTCTGCCTATAACACATTAGGGCCCTCTTTAACTGTCGGAGATCACTGTTAGTCAACAGACGAGGTAGGCCTGTACGCTTTTGTGCTGTACGTATCCCTTCACGTTTCCACTTCTCTATCACATCGGAAACACTGGACCCAGGGATTTTTAGGAGTGTGGGAAGTTCGCTTACAGACATACGACCCAAGTGACACACAATCACCTGACCACGTTCTGAGTCTGTGAGTTCCGCGCTAGTATGGAGTACCTGGCAGTAGGTGAAAGCACAATGCACGTAATATGAAAACCGTAGGTTTTTTTTTTTTTTGGGGGGGGGGGGGGTCAGGATACATTTGATCACATAGTGTATGTGACGGTCAATCTTGATGTTAAGTTTCTCGCTGTTCTCATTTTTCCTAGTTCTCATTACTTTCCTCAATTTACTCTCATTCCAGGTTCTCTACTCATTACACTGTTTATCCCAATCAGCAAGTCACGTAATTCTTCTTCACTTTCAGACAGGGTAGCAATGTCATCATCGAACCGTACCATTGATATCCTTTCACCTTGAATTTTAATTCCACTCCTGAACCTCTCATTTATTTCCATCCTTGCTTCTTCGATGTACAGACTGAACAGTAGTGAGGGAAGACTGTACATCTCTATCTTACACCCTTTTTAACCCGAGCACTTCGTTCTTGGTCGTCCACTCCTATTATTCCGTCTTCGATTTTGTAAGTATTTTGTATTACCCGTCTCTACCTATGACTTACCCTGATTTTTCTCAGAATTTCGGACATCTTGAACCGTTATGCAATAACGAACGCTTTTTCCAGGCCGGAAAATCCTATGAACGTGACTTGATTTTTATTTAGTCTTGCTTCCATTATCAACTGCAACGTCAGAATTGCCTCTCTGGTACATTTACCTCTCCTAAAGCTAAACTAATCGTCATCTAACATATCCTCAATTTTCTTTTCCATTCTTCTGTATATCATTCTTGTCAGCAACTTGTTTACCTGAGGTGTTACACTGATTTTGCCATAATTCTAGCACTTTCCATCTCTTACAGTCTTCGCAATTGTGTGGATGGAATTTTTCTGAAAGTATGATGATATGTCGCCAGACTGATCCATTCTACACACGACTTGATTAGTCGTTTTGTTACTACTTCCCGCAATGATTTTAGAAATCTTGATGGAATGTTATCGATCCCTTCTGCCTAATTTGATCTTACATCCTCGAAAGCTCTCTTAAATTGTAATACTCGATCCCCTATCTCTTCTATCACATCAGACAAATCTTTCCCTTCATAGTGGCCTTCAGTGTACTCCTCCTACCTATCGGCTCCCTCTCCTCTGCATTTGGCAGTGGAATTCCCGTTACACTCTTAATGTTACCATCCTTGATTTTAATTCCAACGAAGTTTGATTTAACTTTCCTATATGATAAGTCCGTCCTTCCGACAACCATTTCTTTTTCTAATTCATCACATTTTTCATGCAGCCATTTCGTCTTAGCTTCCCTGCACTTCTTATTTATTTATTTCCTCAGAGAATTGTAATTCTGTATTCCTGAATTTCCCTTAACATCTTTGTACCCTCTTATTTCATCAATTAACTGAGTATTTCTTCCGTTACACACGATTTCTTCGTAGTTACCTTCTTTGTACATATGTTTCTCTTTCCAGCTTTTGTGACTTCCCTTTCAGAGGTGTCCATACCTAGTCAACGGTGCTGCCTTCTTAGCTATTCTTTTCTGCCATATCTATAGCTTTGAAGAATTTGAAGCTTATCTCGTCATTTCGTTGTACTTCAGTATCCCACTTCCTTCCGTATTGCTTCTTCCTGACTAAACTGTAAAACTTCAGCACATTCTTGGTCTCTACTAAATTGTGTTCCGAGTCTGTATCTGTTCCTGTGTATGCCTTTCAACACAGTATCTTATTTAGGAATCTCTGTCTGACCATGATCTAATCTAACTCAAATCTTCTTGTATCACCCAACCTTTTCCAAGTATACCTCCTTCTCTTGTGATTCTTGTACAGAAAGTTCACTATTACTAACTGAAATTTATTGAAGAACTCAGATAGTCTTTCTCATTTCTTGTCCCAAGCTCATATTATCCTGGAAACGTTTTCTCTACTCCTTCCACGACAATTGCATTCCAGTCCCCCATGACTACTAGATTTTCATCTCCCTTTATGTACTCTATTAACTTTTGTATCCCGCCTGGAAGGCGGCACGTGGGTTGGATCAGGAAAAGGTAAAACACGTCGGTACTGCTGTATGAATATAATCCCCTTTACTCAAGCAATAAGAATACATAACTTGCAAGGTGGGATGCTGAAGTGAAGTGTCCTGGCTGGCTGCACCTGATGAGATGGGCTGAAGCAGTCGCAGAGCTCGTAGACCTCGACATCACCGGCTAGGGGGCGCTGTCGTTTGCGTCTCTCATAGTGCCAACTTGAGGAACTATTCCGTGGCATCGTTGCTGTCGATACCACATTACCCTTTCAATATTCTCAGATACCCTGTCTCTTCATATTCAGCTTGTGACGTTGGTATGAATACCTGAACTGTCTTTGTCGGCCGGCCAGTGTGGCCGAGCGGTTCTAGGCGCAACAGTCTGGAACCGCGCCTTCGCTACGGTCGCAGGTTCGAATCCTGCCTCGGGCATGGATGTATGTGATCTCCTTAGGTTAGTTAGGTTTAAGCAGTTCTAAGTTCTAGGGGACTCATGACCTCAGCAGTTAAGACCCATAGTGCTCAGAGCCATTTGAACCATTTTGCGTGCTTATGGAATATCGTCTCAGTTATGAGACTGTGTTTGTAATTTCCTGTCAGAGAGGTCACAGTTCGTAGTAATTGATGGAAAGTCATCGAGTAAAATAGAAATGATTTCTGGCGGTCTCCAAGGTAGTGTTATACGCCCTTTGTTGTTCCTTATCTCCATACAAGATTTTGGGAAAAAAATCTGAGCAATCGTCTTAAGTTGTTTGCAGACGACGTTGTCGATTAATGGCTAATAAAGTCATCAGAAGATAAAAAAAAATTCAAAACAATTTAGAAAATATATCTTAATAGTGCCTGAATTGGCAGTTGACCCTAAATAACGAAAACTGTGAGATCATCCATTTGAGTGCCAAAAGGAATTCGTTAAACTTCGGTTACACTGTACATCAGTCTACTCTAAAGGCCGTAAATTCAACTAAATACCTAGGAATTACAGTTACGAACAAATTAAAGTGGAAGGAACACATAAAAAACGTTGTGAGGAAGGCTAACAAAAATTGCATTTTATTGGCAATACACTTAGAAAATGTAACAGATCTACCAAAGGAGACTGCCTGCACTACGCTTGTCCGTCTTCTTTTAGAATACTGCTGCGCGGTGTGGGATCCTTACCAGATAGAACTGTCGGAGTACATCGAAAAAGTTCAAAGAAGGGCAGCGCGTTTTGTATTATCACTAAACATGGGAGAGAGTGTCACAGAAATGATACAGGATTTGGGCTGGACATCATTAAAAGAAAGGCGTTTTTCGATGCGATGGAATCTTCTCACGAAATTACAATCACCTACTTTCTCCTCCTAATGCGAAAACATTTTTTTGACACCGACGTACATAGGGAGAAACGATCACCACGATAAAATAAGGGAAATCAGAGCTAATACGGAAAGGTATAGGTGTGAGTCGTTTCCGCGCGCTATAGGAGATTGGAGTAATAGATATTTGTGAAGGTTGTTCGACGAACCCTCTGCTAGGCACCTGAATGTGATTTGTAGACATAGATGTGAAACAGTTGGATTTGCAGCACGGGCACTGTGTGCTATTACGTGTTTGAAATCAACTCGGGCAGGACTTCTGCGGCCTGACGGTACAAGTGGTTCACTCATGATCTAAACATCGGGTGACCTAAACCGCGGAGTGAGGTGGAGGGAGGCGGGCTTTGGCCCCTGAACTGTCGTACTCTTGACAATACATATTACAGATACTTCAAAATCGTCCTCATTTACAATGACAAAGTCCCGTGACTTAGTAAGTGACAACACTTTATTAAGGTCAAAGTTTGGATGCTTTAGTATGGCAGCACGCGATTACGGCAAACAGACACGTTCTGTATAATCAAATCTCTCATAAATGTCACTGTAGCTTAATCCATATGAATATTGAATGGTGAAAGTAACGTTGTCTAATAAGGCCACGAAATTTGTTACCCACTGTTTGTAGAACTGTCCTGGCTGCTGTTTCAATCTGAAAAACTTATAATGAGCAGTTACGACACGCACTTGTGATTTGAAATGATTTGACAGTTTGTCATCTACCTCGTCATAGAGGACTTTATGAGGTTGACGATATGGAAACAATTTCACTAGAAACCGGAATAGATCTGAACCTACGGTGGAGAGGAAATGGTAAATACGCTGTTTACCTATTATTCGGCAGGCGTTAAAATGCGCCACCAACTGCGCAACGCAATCAGCCCAGTCTTCCCTTTGCCCCAGAAACTCCATGAATTTAGGGGCTTGAACCGTTTGGTGAGTTGTTTCCAATCGAAAGGGCTGGTGTGACGGTCGTGGTACTGCCACTACTTCTTGCAGTGCTTGTAATGATTGTTCAATCCTTTGTCCTTGCAACTGTAAGCTTGCATCCAAGAAGCACGCGGAAGAGACATCATGAACACACAATTTAACAACACACAGAAAGGAAAAGTAGCACTGCTGCAAGAGGGAGTTAGTTACACAGTATCACACAGTGAGCTAATCGCGAGCTACATCCTCGGTATCACTTTTATGTCCGACTTCTTGGACACTGAGCTGGCTAGTAACAATTCAGTTAATTAGAACACTCTGAATAATTACTATTCTATTAATTACAACAAAACTTATCTTTGCTCGCTAGGCTCGGCTATCGCTTCAAAACTGCACAAGTAGACTTGCGACTCAGAACGCACTAAATGGGCCACAATTACTGACTGGCGAATTAATACAGTTTCGGAATTGCAGTACTGTGGCTTCGTTGCAGTCACTAGAAAACATAAGTTCGTAGACACTTCTTGACAAAGTTCTGATAGCACTGGCGCGTAGGCATAGTTTATAGGAGATGGTTGACGCGGGCTGTGTCACGGCGAGTAGGCAGCACAACGACGTTACTCCGACAGCATCTCCCTGGAAGGGGATAGGATCTGACCGTGAACAGAACTGACCCGGCGACACTATTTCATGGCAGAGGTGCGGCGGTGACGCCTCGGAAGTACCAGAGGCATTGCTTCTTCCTAGCATGTCACTGTCGCCTCGTGACATTGCTCTGCTGTGCAGTGTCTCTGCGGTGGTCGCTACTTCTTGCACCGCCCTAGGTAGTCAAAGACACCGCAATAGATACGAAGAATAAGGATGAGGAATGTTAATAATGTTTGCTTTATTTAAAAACCTTTAAGAGTTTCGACATGAAGGATTCGAAAGCGTTACTTCTGCAGCTCTTGCTTGAAATACCTAATTATTAAAGTGACATGTCACTTTAATGTACCAGAGTATGAGTTCTCAGCGAAATAATGTACGAGTTTATTCTATTAACTAGATGCAACAATTTTTTTAGCTTTTTTTTTTTTTGCAAAGTTTAATTTCACTTCTTTGTGACTGATGGTGTTCTTAATTAATAGTGCCGCTCCTCCTTTACCATCAGTTTATTTGACCTTACTAAATTATATCATTTGAAAAGGACTGGTGTTTCCGTCATGAACCTCGTTTTGTTGAGGGCTGCAGTGGCATTATTGTGAGCATTCACCTCTTCTTCCAGGGATTTCCAGTTCGATAATGCTGACCTAGCAGTAGGTTTGAGTTTCAAACGAGAAGATGCTTCTTATCTGGTTCCCGATAAGAGCCCGTTGATTCTACTCTCCGACATTGAACGTTCAACAATTAAGAAATTAAAAGTGATTGTTTTCCCTGCAACAGAACCATCTACTTTACCTTCTTGCACAACTCCACTTGAGAACTGAGGTAAGTAAAGGTTATTGGAAACAGTTTTTCCTGACAACCATACGGCTGCAACTTGATGTTGTAAGCCTGCTTTCCAGGATGTGTGGAAAGAGGAGTATATGTGGTTGTTTCTGGCTGTTAAGCGAACTTATTTTCTAGTGTGGCGGAGGCGAGTGAAAAATACGTGTTTGGGTAGCCGTTTGCTCCCACTTGTCAGAAAAGGAAGGTTGAGGGATCGTGATATGTGAGGAAGGGATGCTGTTGCTAATTGTAAGGTAGGGAAGTTGTATCATTTGGGTAGACAAGTTGATATTCCGACACTAATATACAGACAGATACAAGCATTAATAGAATTGCTTCGTATGGCTTTGACAGAATAACAGATCATGTCCCACTCCTGCGAAATCCTTCCGAGTCTGCAAAAGAAATGTTACTGAGAGTGGCGCATTCACTGACTTTCATTCTAAAAATATAATTTGGGCCATGTCTATATGTAACTAAATAGTTACTTCCACGGTTTATACAAAGATTTAATGTGTCTGACGTAGTGTGGGATGTGCCCATCGTCATCTACTGCTTCCCTGTTTCCTCCGTCACTTCTTACTAGTATGGCCAAATCCTACACAACTGTAACGCTGTTCAATAGTTGGAACATTAGGACTAACCGCACATCTTAATTGGTACAAGTAAACATATTGAAGGACTTTCTGCCCTATAACGTAAAGACACACGTCTTTGATTTCACAACAGATGTAACGCTGTTCTGAATTTGGCGTCGCGACACGCGTCTAGCCTCGGTAACTTTTGTAAGTGACGGCATGGTGCTGGGTATGTCAGACTCTTCCAGCCACACCTTATTTTCTGATCACTTGTGTTCCAAAATAAGCTTCTAAATTAAGTTCATCAGTACAGAATCGAACGCAAGTTTGTTTCTTACGACAGTGATACCCACTTTCTTTTAATTCCGTTCTAACATGCAGACATAGTATTAACTATGTAGCTTTCAATTCCGGAATACGTAGATCACCTGTGTTCCTAAGGTTATGTAATGTACTCCACCAATATTCTTATCCTTATTTTTAACGTATACGTGGTGAGGACCACGATCAGCAAAATTATGGGCTACGTATTGGTAGAATCTGTTGCTCAAGACGGCTTTTCTGCTTTAGTGACACCGAAGTATCACCCGCTGGCAGCGTGGGAGGACCAGTGACGCTCGACAGGCACCCCCGAACGTAACGTTGCATCATCAGCAGGGAGCTAGGCAGAGCAGTGCATATCCTCTGTTCGAGCAGCAGAAGTATGCGGAGTGGGGAGATGCGGTTACAGATAAGGTTTCTACGTGCAAGGGTACAGCGAAATCTGCGTCACCCTGCAGTCTTCTGCTCTCTCTTGTTGATGGCAGCAGTTTTCCATTTGTTGTCACTTATGATTCAGTTGGAAACTTTTTTTACTGTCTTATCTTACTTTTGGGAGTGAGATGAACTGTCTTCTTCTACATCCACGTCACTTCCATGCTCAACTTTACACATCTACTTGTTCCATTCCAAAATTCTTCAGCACTTAAATGAAGATATTTTTGAGACTATTTAAATATACAAAAAACATAACTGTGCACATTAAAACAAGTTAACCTTTCTAGTGAGAGGGAATAACATTCGCAATGTCGCATCACTGGCGCACGACTTGATGAAAAAATTTCGTAACTTCACATGATCCTGTAATAAATGAATGTATAAATAACAGTTAAGTCCAAGATGATATGAGAATGCTACCTAAATGGGTTGTGCTACTAAAAATTAAAATTGTTAACTGTTGCCGAATTTGTTAAACACCTCTACATCACCAATATAGAGAACAGTGATTACTAGTTTCTAGCACATAAATGGTCATCTTCAGATCCGAATACGAACATAGGTTATCTAAATGGCGAGAATGAGTAAGACACACTCGCATATGGCGTGAGATTCAGTCACTATATGCGACCGCTGAGTCAATCAAAGATAACTGGTAGTCAAAGATAACTGAGGGATTGTAATGCGGTTGTAGGGTAAGAAGTAAAAGAAAGAGTTACGGGTGCTTGTGGGATTGGTACTAGGGATGAGAGAGGAGAAAGACTAATTGAGTTCTGCAATAAATTTCAGACGGTAATAACGTATTTTATATTCAAGAATCACAAAAGGAAGCTATATATTTGAAAAAGCCTGGAAGATATGGAACACATCAGTTAAACTACGTCACGGTCAGGACGAGATCCCGAAATCAGGAACTGGACTGTAAGGTGTACCCAGAAACAGATGTAGAATCAAATCACAGTTTAGAAGACATGAAGGTTAAGCTGAACTTCAAGACAACATTCAGAAAGAATCAATACGCAAATAAATGGAATACGGAGGTACTAAGGAATGAATAGATACGAGAAAGTTCTCTGAGGCTACAGATACTGCGATATGGAACTGCTAAGTAGGCCATTCAGTTGAAGAGGACAGGACAACTCTTAAAAGGGCAATCACAGAAGTTGGTAAGGTACAAAGAAGGTACAAAGAAGGTAATAGCGAAGAAACTATGGGTAACAGAAAAAATACGTCATCAGATCGACGAAAGAAAGAAGTACAAAAAAATGTTCAACGAAATTCAGGAATACAGGAACACATGTCACTTAGGAACAAAATAAAAAGCAGTGCAAGGAAGCTAAGGCTAAATAGCTGAAGGAAAAATATTGAGAAATCGAAAAAGAAATGATTGTTGAAAGGACTGACTCATAATTTACAAAAGTCAAAGCAACCTTCGATTAAATTTAACGTAAGGGTAGCAACATTAAGAGTGCAATGAGAACTCCTCTGTTAAACGGACAGGAGGGAGCTGTTAGGTGGTAATACTACCAAACATTGAAGAACTGTAGTAGGGGGATAATTGCTTGATGACGTAGCAGAAGAGGAAAAATGAGTCGATATACAGGACACAGGGGATCCAGTATTAGGATCAGAATTTAAGAGATCTTTGGAAGACCTAAGGTCGAATAAGACAGAAGGGATTGATAGCATTCCACCAGAATTTCTAAAATAATTGGGGGAAGTGGCAAAAGAACAGCTGTTCACGTTAGTGTGTAGAATGTGTGAGTCAGGCCATATACCATCTGCCTTCGGAAAGATATCTCGCACACAATTCGGAAAACTGGAAGAGCGAACAAGTGCGAGATTTTTCGCACAACCAACTTAACAGCTAACCCCCGGCATCGAAGTTGTTGACAAAAACAGTATACAGAAGAATGGAAAGGAAAACTGAGGACCTGCTGGTGTAGCCGAGTGGTTCTAGGCGCTTCAGTCTAATACCGCGCGACCGCTATGGTTGCAATTTCGAATCCTGCCTCGGGAATGGATCTGTGTGATGTCCTTAGGTTAGTTAGGTTTAAGTAGTTCTAAGTTCTAGGGGACTGTTGACCTCAGCTGTTAAGTCCCATAGTGCTCAGAGCCATTTGAACCATTTGAAAATTGAGGATATGTTACATTACGATCAGTTTGGCTTTAGGAAAGATAAAGGCACCATTGAGGCACTGTGGCGTTCAAAATCAGGAAACGTTCATAGGATCTGTCGACCAGGAAAAATGGTTCGAAAATTTAAAATGATGCAGGATGTTTCCAATTTTGGCAAAAAAAGGGCTAAGCTAGAGGGAAAAACGGGTATGTACGATATGTACCAGAGTCAATAGTGAACAATGAAATTGGAAGACTAAGAACGAAGTACTCGGATTGTAAAGGGTGTAAGACAGGGGTGTAGTGTTTCGCCCCTGCTGTTCAGTTTATCCATGGAAGAAGCAATGACGGAAATAAGAGAGAGGTTCAAGAGTGGAATCAAATTGAAGGTGAAAGGAGGGCAGTGTTAAGACTTGCTGATGACATTGATGATCTCAGTGAAAATGAAGAAGAATTACAGAATCTACTGAATGGAATGAACAGTCTAATGAATACGGAATGTGGATAGATAGTAAATCAAAGAAAAACGAAAGTGGTTATAAGTACCAGAAATGAGAACACTAGAAACTCATCAGGCTTGGTGATCACAAAGTAAACGAAGTTAGTGAATTCTGCTACGTAGTCAGCAAAATGACCCGTAACAGACAGAGAAATGGGGACCTAAAATGTGGACTAATAATGGCTAAAAGGGCATTTCTGGCCAAGAGAAGTCTACTAGTATCAAACATAAGCTTCCATTTGAGGAAAACATTTGTGAGCATGTTCGTTTGAAGCACAGCATTGGATGGGAGTGGAACATGGACTGTGGGAAAACCGGAAAAAAGAGAATCGAAGCATTTGAGATGTGCTGTTGCAGAACAATGTTGAAAATTAGGGGGACTGATAAGATAAGGAATGAGGAAGTTCTCTGCGGCATAGGCGAGGAAAGGAAAATAGGGAAATAACTGACAATAAAATGGTTCAAATGGCTCTGAACACTATGGGACTTGTCATCAGTTCGCTAGAACGTAGAACTACTTAAACCTAACCAACCTAAGGACATCACACACATCCATGCCCGAGGCAGGATGCGAACCTGCGACCGTAGCAGTCGCGCGGTTCCGGACTGAAACGCCTAGAACCGCACGGCCACTGTAGCGTTGCTCTTGGGGGACGAAAATGAAAAGAACTGTTACTTTTTTTTTAATGTCGAAAAAGTGAATATTTTGGTGGGCCACTTGGCAACAGAATCAGGGATTGATTACACTATTATAATAACATACGTTGAGCATTAAATACCTGAATAAGAGCAGCATATTGATGTATATATATTTGAAATCGTTTGGAAGAAACATTATCATTTTTGTGCATTTTTATAGTCGCGATGTAGTCATACCCGGATCAACACTAAGGGACCAGAAGATTTATAGACTTTAAAAGAAATGCAACACTACACAATTAAAAAAAGGAGTTGGTTCAGAAATAATAGGAAAACGATAATGTTCCTTCTGCCTCATGCTGCATTCGGCCCATCAGCGTGATCGTATTTCTTTTTATATTAAATTACAATAGATGACCATTGTGGTTAGATACTTTATACATAACAGTCAAAATGTCCTCTTGACTCTGTCTGTTCGATATCAGTTACAAGAAACTACATGTTTTCTGATTGGAAAAAATAACAATTAGCATATTCACTCAATACTTTCACAGAGAATATAAAATACAGTTGCGGAACGCAGCAAGTCCGCGTCCGCCTCTCATGAAATACAAACAGTAAAAGGTGAGGCGCCAAAAGCCTCATTTGTCTTGAAACAACAGAGTTCTTTTTTACACCATTAATCGATACATGTACATAGAGATTTACTGGCACCGCGCAAGAACGGCAAAGATACAGAATAATAGATTCTATCACTGCTATGCGATGGTTCATTTCTTTTACTTTACAATTGTTCGATAACTTTAGGCCATCAGGCGTTTACTATTGAGCGTATATTAATGTTTGTGAGGCGAAAATTACTAATATTACACTGCCTCCCATGAGGAGGGAAGGAATACCGAAGGTATTACTTTCATCCTCATGCCCATTGGAATATTTGTAATTTTCGGGTGTAACATACAGGTTATTAAAAATTTCATTTTACATTCATTTCATAATAAAAGAATTAACGCTTCAATTTGTAATTACTGACAATGGATCATTGTGAATTTGTTCTGTGTTTCTATCAGTGTTTGCATGGATTCAGTCTTTCTTGATAATTCTTAAAATTAAGGCTATAAGTACACATATTTACAAACTTTATAAGGAAATAGAGTCACACTTCATTTTTCAACGTTGCAAAAGTAATTTGACTATCACAACTGGTACACAACTTTCTGTTTTGACTGTATTCATTTTATTGTCATCGTCTTGTCGATTGACTGCCTTGTCCGTTGTCGCACTTAATTATACATTTATTTTCGTCGCACATACACTATTTATGATAGACTTGGATTGTAGAGCGGCCACTGGTGATGGCTTCGACAAGGAAGTCCATATCTTTCACTTCCAGGGCTCGAGTGTGGCTCTCCGAATTATTTCACATATGAAACAGATAAAATGTCTTATATTAGAATAGCTTACAAAACTAATTTTATATACATATGGGATGGGATTTAGGAAGGATCGGATCCTTTGACGTATTTTCGTGTGCTTATTTTCATTCGTATCGTGACCTTTCGTTAAAGTTTACATTTCAACAGTGTTCAGATGTGACCTTGTGACTTATCTCTGTGTACAATCAGTCATTATACTAATTACGCTAACTTCTCTATCTTAGAGTCTCTCAGAAGGTTTATGATACATACAAAATGCTTTCAGTACTGGGTGTGAATGTTTTTGCTACAGAATGTAGCGCACAGCAACTGTGTTGGCGGTTGAACGTTTACATTATTTCGTCACGTGGTGGCTGTCCGCCTCCACTGTTGCGAGCAATCTTGAAATTCAGTCTGTGCGCGCGCACGTGACCGGAGCTTTCTTGCAGAGCGTTGATTTCGCGCTTGAGGTGCCGTGCGTCGCTTTTGTTCGGCGGATCGTGGCTTTGTGCTTTTTAGATTGCTGGAGGGAGCTTCTGCCACCGAAACTGCCTCATATCACTTCCTGTCCACTATCCAGTTACGGATTCACAGGTAAGTGGTAGCTACCGCTGCAACTGCACGTGTGGAATGACACTGATTATTACACACTGCACACATCAATGAATTTTTTTTACACATATGGTGCAGTAGAATACTGCCACTGAAAATCGTCGAACTTTAAAACTTCACTTGCACTGTGGTGAGCGTCTGCGTGAACGGTGTATTAAAAGAAATTCTCGCTTCATAACATCACATGGTGTTTACAAGTTGATTTACATACTAATATTTACAAGAGTTCATTTAAATCGAGAATTAATCTAATTGACCACGTTGAATCAGAACAATTATTTCTTAATTAGTCTTTTTTTTATTTATGCCTACGGTCACAGGTAGGCTATTATAAGTCCTTTTTCTTTGACCAAATCCATTCCAATCTCCTTTACAAATTAATTTCATTCATAGTAATCTTTATCACGCTTGCTTATTCATTTTGTAGGCCCAATGCATTTTTTTTTAAATTGCTCGTTTTATTTAGTGACTTGTGAGGGGAGCTTCATTTATGTCAAAGTTTCTCTCGAATGTGCTTGTCTTTAAAGAAAGTTCGAGGACAGATTTGAAAATAGCAATTCCGCCTCGGGATTTCGTGTAGAAATACAAACAGTCGTAAAAGAAAAGTGGGCAAAGCGGGCCTACTCACAGATCGTCGACAGAATTTAAATTACTGCTCAACCTGGTCGAAAATTTAATTTACATTGCGCATTACAAAAGCAATATGCGCGTCGCGAACCTACTCATTTTTATATGTAGTGCCTCACTTCCTAAGCACACGTGCATCTTTACAAGTTGATCCTGAGGAGTGGATAGGATCAAGGATCTTAAAGGATTTGCACTTAGGAAAGGGATTCAATAATCACATAATCACAGAGAAAACAATAAATATTGCAGTGCGCACTTAAAATAAAATCTATCACTTCAAGCATGTATATCTAATATGTATCTTGCTGCAGCTTGCTTACTACTCTTTGCTCATTTCTTAGACTAAGTCAAGTTTATGCATTACGCATTTGGGTATTAATTATCATTTGTATATATAAGCCTCTCACTAGAGTGTTGTTGTTTGCTGCTGTCGCGACCTGTGAAGCTTGGGTGAGATCCTTATTCTATTTGCTGCTAGCTTGTGAATTTGCAGTATCGCTAATGCTCAATAGTACCGTGAAGTTGGCATAATAAACCATGCTACTCATATGTTCTTTTACTCAGCTTGTTTATAGTCTGGACTCATCTTACTTTGCGTTATATAATAAACTTCCTTTTTATTCCATCACGCTTTTACTTAAGGTTAACGTCAGGCCTTTTTTAGAACAATTGCACTGCGTTATCAATCTGTTCATGCTTAATCCTAGGTATCTGTTTACTTCAAAGAGATGTTATTTCATCGCTGGCACAGCACTGTGCTGGAAGTTACAAGTTAAATCTACCGACTGTTTTGCGCTAACAGGTGGTGCCTTATTTACGTCACATTTGAAAATAGGGAATAACCTCATGGAATCGAATCTTTTCTCACAACTTTCCTCATTTGTCTGGACGTTTAAGTATTTCCTTTTAAAACAGGTCATTAACTTGTCCTCGATTAAATTTCACTTACTAATACTAAGCACATAGAATCATCATTTTCATATTACTATTTAGTGAGAGAAGTGCATTATTCGCTCCTTCCTGCTCATTCTCAAATTACTATGTACCGAGAGAAGTGCATAATTCGCTCCTTCCTCTTTCCTCATTTTAGTACCTCGGGGCTAATTAATACCTCTCGAGTACATCATTTTTCTTACATACTAACTTATAACTAAAATTGAAAATCGCCTCTAGGACATGTCCTCCTGTTTACATAAAGATTATTCATGTTAATACTTGTCTACAACTTATTCTGTATTTTATTTTCCAGACACGTTGTTTTGATACATAAGGTTTCCTTTTAGCACCGGTTAACGTCCGTAGTCAGTTCAGTTCAGTTCAATTCTTGTTACTCATTGGTTAATCCTGATCTCCAATACCTTAGAATTTTCATACAGCTTAAATTAACTTAATTCCTGGCGTTATAAAATTTTCTTAAATCATGATGGTGGAACAATCCTTTGATTTTATTCGTGGCAGGGTCAGATAACAAATAGCTACCAATGTGTGGTTTCCTCATTATCACAAAGGGACCTTCATAAATATGTTGCCACTTACGATTCTTCTTTAACAACAGGGATGGTTTAAAGTGAGTCCTGACTAATACCTTTTCTCCTTCTTTGAAATCTATAACTCTGTTTACCTTCTTATCAAATGCCTTTTTTCGGAGGTTAGCATACGTTGTCAATGATATGAGAGCTTGCCTGATTTTTGCGTCTAGGTCCAATTCGTTGTCTTGTAACTTTGGAAGGGGGTCTATCCATTCATTCCTTTCTTTTGATCTTGACATTAACTCATGTGGCGTGAATCCGGTCGACAGATGAGGAAGGTGGTTTACAATCTGTTCGAAAGGTGTTACGAAGTCTACCCACTTAGATTGCTTATTCGGAATGTACGTCCTTATAAATCTGTTAAATTCTTTGAAGATTCTTTCTGTCGGATTCGATTGCGGTCGAAACAGGGATATCAAAATTTGTTTGATTCCATGGCGAGCAAGAAATGCACGCCACGGGCGTGATGTGAAATTTGAAGCATTATCAGACAAGATTGATTCTGGAACCCCGAATCGTGGGAAATAGTCATTTTCCATGCGACGAATTATTGGATTTGCACAAGAAGATTTTACTGCGTACAGTCTTATGTGCTTAGAAAAATTATCCAGGATTGCTACTAAGTATTTAGCGCCTCCCCTACCGGTGGGTAGTGGACCTGCCAAATCAATACTAAGAAGCTGGTTTGGCCTTTCAGCAATTATTGGATTTAGTGGGATTGAAGTGGAAACGTTTAAGGATTTTGCCTTTTGACAGATGACACAGTTTCTCAATAATTTATGGATTCTCTGGTGTAGATTCGGAACATAACAGTAAGTCGAGATTTTCCTTTTACATTTTTCTGGTCCGTAGTGACCCCATGAAATGTGAGTGTACCACAGAAGATGTTCAATGAAATTTCGAGGGATGCAAACACACCACCTCTCAGATGACTCAGACGTCTTATGAAATAGCACTTGGTTATGAACTTTATAAAACTTGGACAACTTGTGGGCTGGATTTTCGTGAAGAATTTGTATAACCTTTTTCCACTTTGGATCTGTATTTTGAAGAATCTGAATCTGCCTACATAACTGAAGAAAATACTTTCTGTGAATTGGATCTTTCATTAACAAAACTTTATAATTAGACATTTGTTCCACCAGTTCGCTGATTTCTGGTAAGCCCTCAGGTGAGCGAGAAAGTGCGTCTGCTATAACATTGTCTTTACCTTTAATATATACAATGTCAAAGTCATATTCCTGCAGGAATAAGCACCATCGAGTAAGACGAGGGTGTTGCAACTTGCATGTAAGGAGGAATGATAAGGCTTGATGGTCTGAATAGACTTTAATTTTTCTTCCATAGATATAATAGTTAAATCGCCTAAAAGCCCATATTACGGCAAGTGCCTCCAACTCCGTAACCGAATAAGACTTCTCACACTCTGATAACACTCGACTCGCAAAGCTAATCACTTGGATTTGCTCGTGTCCATTTACTAATTGAATCTGAAAAAGACAAGCGCCGATACCCACAAAGGAAGCGTCTGCAGTAATACAAAATTCCTTATCCATCTGAGGATGATGGAGAATGTTACTGTTAACCAGACTGTCTTTAATTTTCTTAAATCCGTCTTGGCATTCCGGCGTCCAATTCCAATGTGAATTCTTTTTTAAAAGGTTGTGAAGAGCGGTATTGTTCAGTACCTGATTGGGAACAAAACGTCTGAAAAATGACGTAAGACCGATAAATCCTCTCAGTTGCCTTTTTGTAACAGGGGTTGGAAAGTTTTTTATAGCAGACAATTTTTCTGGGTCGGGTTTAATTCCTTCAGGGGTGATGATGTGTCCTAAAAATTTAATTTCACTTTTTCCAAACTTGGATTTCTTAAGATTTGCTGTAACACCATACTTTCTGAATCGTTGAAATATCTTCTGCAGAAGGGCCACGTGATCTTCCCAATTTCTCGATGCTACAAGAACGTCATCCACATAGACTGTTACCTCGTCTAAAAGTTCAGGACCCAGTACATAGTCAAGGGCAGAAATAAAAATTCCGGAACTCACATTTAGTCCAAACGGTACAACTTTGAAATGGTGAGATCTACCTGCAAATATAAACGCAGTGTACTTTCTAGACTCCTGCGCAAGTTTTACTTGCCAGTAATTGCTTTTCAAATCAAGGGTGCTCAAATACTTAACTCCGTGAAATTTCTGCAGATGCTCTTCAAGAGCCTCTGGTCTCGTTCTTATGGGTACTATAATTTTATTGATTAATCTTGCATCTAGGACTAGCCTTACGCTACCATCTGATTTTAGTACAGACAATAAAGGACTCGAATAAGGTGAATGAGATACTTCTATCACATTCCAGCGTAACATTTTCCTGATCTCGCACTTGACAGCTTCTCGTCTCGCATATGGAATGGAATAGCTTGTTCTACAGTAGGTTGAATGGGGCAGGACATCCATTCGATATTCAAAGCCTTTTATTAGTCCAGGTTTCTTAGAAAATACTTGAACGTAATCTGTTAACAAATTGTAAAGCTCATTCTTCTGTTGTTTGGATAATTCAGTGGACTCACTAGCTTTACCGTATAATTCATTCTGACCGGGAATTAGGTCTTTATACTCATCGTCATTAACACTTTCAGGATCTGTCACGTCTTCTGTCTGACTGTACTGTTGTCTTTTAGTCCATGGCCGTACAGCTATTCGAAGCACCCCAAAGTTTGTCTTCACCTTACTTCTTAACAAATTTACAGTTACTTGTTGCTGGCTCGCTACTAGAGTACAGATTCCACACTCGATGTCAATTTTAGCTTTCGTATGCCTCAAGAATTCCATACCCAGGATACATGGCACTGATAGGTTTTTAACAATAAGAAAAATGCACGTTACTGAAATAGACTCTATCTGGATTTGAAGCTGAGTCTGAAGATTTACACGTTGTGTTAGTGGACCAATTGCTCCCGATACGGTGCAACCTTGAATTGGAAATGATAAAACTTTGCATACAGAGGATATTTGCTTAAATAAACATAAAGATAAGACATTTATATTAGCTCCTGTATCTACAATGGCTGTTACTGGTATGTTGGCAATTGATACTCTTATGGAAGCTTGAACTTGTTCGTCCCATACGTCATCATTGTCTTTCGTCTCAGTGTCTGCTACTAGATCATCCCGTAAGTTTGTCTCTTTGTCATACCTAATTGCTTTAATTTCGTGTGGACTAAGGGACAGGGTGCCCCCATTCAAACATGCAGCATCCTCTAGGAGGCTCAAAGGTGCTGCTTTTAATTTTCCGCTCGACGCTTACTTTCCTGCTGATTTATATTTCTTAAAGTTTCTTCCGTCTGGAACTGGTGTTGGTTTTGTGGTACGAACTCGGTTGGAAATGGATCTTGTTGTCCTGGCGTATTCGCTTGCGCATAATAAATTTGCGTATTATGCGGGCGTTTAGGCTTCAGACTTCCCAAAGGTCCATTCGCTTGTTGCGTGAAGTGTATATTTTGTGGCTGAAAGGTATTTTGCTGTGGCTTGTGTTGATTGTAACCGTTACTGAAAGGTGTACGTTGGTCTCCACCTTGATTATGCCATTTATTTCTTTTCCACTGACGATTTGAATCGTAAGACTGATCGTTTTGATAAGTACCGTTGATCGGTTGCGTGTTTCCATATTGCTGGGGCTGTGTGTTATAATGTGCATTTTCGTACTGAGGTGGTGACGAATTATATATTGGATTGTATCTCTGGCCGTTATTGTACTTATTTTTGTATTTGCTGTTGGAGTACGTAGTGTTTTTATTTTTGAAACCGTTGTGGGGTTGGTACTGGCTGTCGCTGTGATGCGCTTTCGCTCGGCCACCATTGTTGTCTGCATATTCTGTATTGTGCTGGCCGCCTGCACTGAAGTGAGCGTTGCCAACATCAACCGTAGCGTCCTCGTAAATCAGATCTAACGAGTCTAACACAGATAGGAAAGTGTCCGTATCGTCCTCAGACACGTTTACTAACTTTTCTCTAATCGCAATAGGTAGCTTAGTTTTTAGAATCATAATAACGTCTTTGGCGGTGATCGGCGAATCCCAGAACTTGATTTTCGCTAAATACTTTTCAAAATACCTTCTCAAACTACCGCGCTTACTGTTAAACACTTCGGCGTTGTAAACCTCTTTTCTCAGGCGCTGCTGCACACCAGAACTCCAGAATTTAGCTAAAAACATCTGTTCAAACTCTTTGTAACTCTTACAAGAGTCGACCATTTCGGTTCCCCATAAGGCAGCATCGCCTACGATAAATCCACTAACGAATTGAATTCGCTGGCGGTCACTCCAGCTATTTGGGAAAATTCCTGAAAAATTTCGGAGGAACACTATAGGATGAATTTCTCTTTTCTGTGGGTGAAAGGTCGGAAAAATACGATGTTTGATCACGCTTTCCTCCTGCATCAAACTGACGAAAGTGGGTGGGCTGGTACTCTGGTTAACTTGTGCTTCTACAGAACTATGAGTTTGAGCGTTATCAAATGGTGAACGGTAATGTACCTGCTGTTGTTCATTACTTCGTGGTGAATTATTCCAGTCTCCTGACACGGGAGGTGGGGAATTTGCAACTTGACATTTTAGTGTACAAACTTCATCAACTATCTGTTGACGCCATTCAGGTAAATCTTGAGCTAACGTTCGTCTTATCTGGCCTAATTCTGACATCACCGTGTCTCCTGTTTTTCCAGGGGCCGCCAATATTTCAAAGGTCACGTTTTTGACAGTTTCCCTGAGTTCGTTCTTGACCTTGTTTTCTATGAATCCGTCTTTGTTTTTAATCCACTCTTGGTAGTGGTCGGACAATGCTTCAGCATGTGCCTTAACAGTATTCTTTATTTGATCCTCTACATTAAGAGTCTCAATCTGTTTAGAAAGATCATCAACAACATTCTCGATCGTGTCTACTGCGGTTTTAACTCCTTTGACCTCATCAGAGATTGCAGTATAATCTTCTTTTAAGGTCGCAGCTTGTTTTTGATATTCCATCACTTTTGAATTTATCTCTCCCTTGGCTGCTTCGATTTTTTCATCTAATCGTTTTGAAATATCCTCTATTTTTGACTCTACTTGTGTGTCTATTTCTAGCCTCATGGTCGTGATCTGACTACTGATTTGGCTTTGGACATTACCCAACAGGGTATTTAAATCAGATGTTATGTCTGCCTTTAGTTCGGCCTTTACCGAATTTAACCGTGTATTTAGGTCATTTATCTCCGTTTGCAGATCTGTTTTTACTGAATTTATGTCTGTTTTTACCGAATTTATTTCTGTTTTTACCGAATTTATTTCTGTTTTTACCGAATCTATTTCTGTTTTTACTGAATTTATGTCTGCTTTTACTGAGTTACACAGATTTGTAAGGACCTGATTTTTATTATGCCGTCTTTCGGCCTTCTCTTTTTCTTCGCGGGCCTTTTCATCTAATTTTTCCTGCTTTTCTCGTTCCTGTCTTTGCGCCTCTCTCTGTCTTTGACTTTCGAACTTGCGTTCCATTATTGCTTCGATCATTGCAGCCAAGTCATTTTTTTCAAAAGCGGGAATAGTTTGCACGCTAGGACCAGCTTCTAAAACTTCGGTCGAGGCTGTTTCTGCCTCCGCTCGTGTACCTATCGCGCGTGATCGTAATGGATAGTGAGGTCCATTCGCATCACCGCTGTCGTCTGGTTTTGTTTGTGTCCGCTGTTTACCGTCAGCCATGTTCATGAATTATTTGTCAAACGTCAAAATGCTACAGATATTGTTTGTCACTGCCGTCAGTCGTTTGTCTGTGACGTAGTGCTATGGCTTACTGGGACCTAAGATGAAATTTAAACTCTGGGTAACAACTGACGTTCATTTACGCCAAGAAGACAAGATGGTTCCTACTAATTACAAACAAATGAAATATCACACGTTTTACCCGTTTTGAGCGTAGTTATCCGCCATATCGTAATTTTTTTTATGCACTAACAACAATGATACACTTTCACTGAATTTAACTACATAAGAATGGACTATGGACAAATTGAAATAAAGCTGTTTCAAGGCAAGGAAAGACAGGTTTACGTTATGATCAACTCGAAAGATGCTACGTCACTACGAAAGCTTGGCTACTGCGTATAAAAATTTCACTTACTATGGCTGTCTTGATGGTGATACAGATGAATACTCGCGTTTTTTGGTAATTTCATCAATCGTTCTTCTGAATTAATTAAAAGGTTTTCCCACTTCTCTTTCTCGGTTGAATTGCATCCACATGAAAAAATTAAACAATTATTAGAACAAGCACTGAAAAATTTTTAAACACATAAATGAAATGATTTTTTGATCGAGTCCCTGTTCGGGCGCCAAGTGTAGCGTTGCTCTTGGGGGACGAAAATGAAAAGAACTGTTACTTTTTTTTTAATGTCGAAAAAGTGAATATTTTGGTGGGCCACTTGGCAACAGAATCAGGGATTGATTACACTATTATAATAACATACGTTGAGCATTAAATACCTGAATAAGAGCAGCATATTGATGTATATATATTTGAAATCGTTTGGAAGAAACATTATCATTTTTGTGCATTTTTATAGTCGCGATGTAGTCATACCCGGATCAACACTAAGGGACCAGAAGATTTATAGACTTTAAAAGAAATGCAACACTACACAATTAAAAAAAGGAGTTGGTTCAGAAATAATAGGAAAACGATAATGTTCCTTCTGCCTCATGCTGCATTCGGCCCATCAGCGTGATCGTATTTCTTTTTATATTAAATTACAATAGATGACCATTGTGGTTAGATACTTTATACATAACAGTCAAAATGTCCTCTTGACTCTGTCTGTTCGATATCAGTTACAAGAAACTACATGTTTTCTGATTGGAAAAAATAACAATTAGCATATTCACTCAATACTTTCACAGAGAATATAAAATACAGTTGCGGAACGCAGCAAGTCCGCGTCCGCCTCTCATGAAATACAAACAGTAAAAGGTGAGGCGCCAAAAGCCTCATTTGTCTTGAAACAACAGAGTTCTTTTTTACACCATTAATCGATACATGTACATAGAGATTTACTGGCACCGCGCAAGAACGGCAAAGATACAGAATAATAGATTCTATCACTGCTATGCGATGGTTCATTTCTTTTACTTTACAATTGTTCGATAACTTTAGGCCATCAGGCGTTTACTATTGAGCGTATATTAATGTTTGTGAGGCGAAAATTACTAATATTACACCACAGAGGCCGGCCCACTGACAAAAAGAGGGGACATCAGGGAGTCACTTCCATGGTACTTGACGAAATTGTAGAGGGTAAAAACTGCTGTAGAGGAAAACAGGGATTGGAAGACATCCAGCAAATAAGTGAGGACGTAGGCTGTAAGTGATACTCCGAGACGAAGGGAGTTCGTGGCCCGCCACATCATACCGTTCAAAAGACTTATGACTTGAAAATAAATAAATAAATAAAATGAAAAATTTGGTTCAAATAACTTTGATCGATCTGTGGCCGGGCAAGTGAATGGCATTCCAAGTTATATAAGACGCCAATGATAGTGCAGTGT
Organism: Schistocerca cancellata; assembly: GCF_023864275.1. Taxonomy (NCBI): domain Eukaryota; kingdom Metazoa; phylum Arthropoda; class Insecta; order Orthoptera; family Acrididae; genus Schistocerca; species Schistocerca cancellata. The sequence goes on from NC_064628.1 coordinate 225,063,243, forward strand.
TTCACAGACGTATATTGAAATAGAACTATAAGTATACTTTCTTAAGGATGTTAAGACTATAATGACAAAGTGTCTTAGTTAATACCACGATTGAAACACGACATATTTGTATTCCAATCTGAAGATGACAGTTAAAGCTATTCAAACTACTAATCAGTGTTATTTATCCTCCAATCTTGGCCAATTATTGGTTTTTAACAAAATTTTGAACAGTAAAGTTTACAGATGGCCATCTCCACTATGGCTATGAAGCTAATGACGAAAAACTGATATTTTATAAATTTTATAATACAGGCGGTGACCTCAACCAATTCCACGGAACAGGAATAAATTTAAGTAGTACTGATCAGCATGCGAAGGAGAAGGTAATAGTATTAGGAGATATCATTAAACTCGCTTGCTACAGCGAATGACATCTGTAGCAGTGTGAATATGATTGTATAATACAAAATATAATAAAAATCCATAATGATAGGAACGGAATTACTTCTGGAACGAGTTGGAAGAGAAACCACACGTGATGGAATATGCATTCGGTTTATAGAGCACAACCAGAATGACAGACGTGATATGACATCACTGAAACTTTTGTGCCTATAAGCACTGGGTTCAGATGTGTATACGCAATGAGCATATGAGGAGAAAATGATGACATTTGTTTACACAATGACTTAAGGACGAATACCGTCAGTTTCACTGTCCTTCCGTCTGTTGAATTAAAGCTTCCCCGTTTGCCGGGAGAGCACGAGTGGAGCTCTTCGCTGGTGTGTTTACCTTTCCGCCCTCGCCGCCGCAACAGCGCGCCAGCCCTTCGTTATCGGCATTCTACATCGCTACCCTACCGCCGCTGGACCGACTCACCGCGTTTCACCGGAAAATATTTCTTGGCCCCTTCTTCAGGACCACACGGCCTCGTATTTCATTTAAATTCCTTTTTGATGTTATTCATTTCTCCAATCTCGCCAGTAACTGAATTTCTTATAAGAACTTGTTCATCGAATATGAGATAGTCATGTACTGCTTTAAACAAATGATATGCGTATTTTTAGCACACTTGTCGGAGATGTAAGTTCATCTCTCAATCTGTTTGCATCAAAACGTGTATCTATTGTGGCATACCTTAATCTGCGAGAGCAGATCGCGGCAGTATTTAAGATCTAGCTGAAAGAAATTGTCATTGCTCCCAAAATAAATTTGTGTTGAACAGGTACAGTGAAGAAAATTTTGCCACATTTGAACAGAAACGAAAGTCAGATTTCGATTATTGTTTGTTGCGGCAGATATCAATCTCAAATTAAATGGACTTCTGTCAATCTTCAACAGTTGCTTTCCAGAGAAATCGATAAAATATGGCACCTAGAGTACATGAAAGCTCTTGGATTACTCTAGAAATAAAAAATTCATGTGGAAGGAAAGGATATACAATGAAATGGTTGTGCTGAAAAGAGAATTAGGACTGACGTCACAATAAAAGAAAACTGTGCTGCCTTAAATAAGTGATTATACAATCAGAAACAGTCTTTATGATCTAAGAAATTAATTGTTGTAATATTAGACTGAGAATAGGAATAACTAAAAGAGAAAAGTGTGGAAATCACTTGAATATTTTGTTATTAAAGGTAACAGTTAAGTAACAAAAGAAGTCAGGTAGCGAACATAATAAAAAAGCTCTTCCTGAAAGTACCTCGGACTGGCATGGACAAATCAAGGAATAAAATGCAAATGTCCTATGCCTAGGGCCTCCCGTCGGGTAGATCGTTCGCCGGGTGCAAGTCTTTCGACGTGATGCCACTTCGGCGACTTTCACGTCGGTGGGGATGAAATGATGATGATTAGGACAACATAACACCCAGTCTCTGAGCGGAGAAACTCTCCGACACAGCTAGGAATCGAACGCGGGCCCTTAGGATTGACCACTCAGCTACCGGGGGCGGATAATTCAAGGAATAAAGCAATAGAATACACGCAAAACGCAGTGACAGTGACACCTTGCCATTGTAAATCGCAATTACTTCGGATCTGCTAAAGAATTCAGGAACATAAATAGCTCAAAAAAAAAAAAACAGGTTCAAATGGTTCTGTGTACGATGGCACTTAACTTCTGAGGTCATCAGTCCCCTATAACTTAGAACTACTTAAACCTACCTAACCTAAGGACATCACACACATCCATGCCCGAGGCAGGATTCGAACCTGCGACCGTAGCGGTCGCGCGGTTCCGGACTGTAGCGCCTAGAACCGCTCGGTCGCTCTGGCCGGCTAAGTCAACAACAGCTAAAACGTTCATTGCGTTGGTAATACCTAAAGGAAATCACTAAAACACTAAAACCTGTTCTTTCCATATATGCAATGTACGAAGGCGTTTTTTTCCATATGCGTTCGGTCACAATTAAAATCACAGTGGAAATCCGGTGAAGCTTCGTGCAGTGCTGTTGCGCAATGTTTCTACTATGCCCGTCCATCGCCGGCCGTTGTGGCCGAGCGGTTCTAGGCGCTTTAGTGTGGAACCGAGCTGCTGCTACAGTCGCAGGTTAGAACTGATGTCCCATAGTGCTCAGACCCTTTTTTTTTTTTTTTTTTCTTGCTCGTCCATCGCGTTACATCCACTTGTCATGTTCAGTTCTCCCGATTCTCTATTAACGGTTTCCGACTGATTCCATGATGCTCACATAATGCAACTTTTATGCCTCCCTTCTTCATAACAAATTCTCGGCAGCATACTGCTGACTCTGCGGCGTTTTGGTGAGAAGTGCTTATCACTCACCGTACAGCTTGGACTTGGCTCCCTCTGAATTTCACCTGTAGGCTCACATGAACGGCTGGCTACGACAGCATTTCGGCAGTAGGTCAGCGTAGGATATGGTGGATATCACAGGCGACTACCTTCTGTGACGAGGGTATTGGAGAGTTGGTATCACGCTACAACAGATGTCTAAATCGGTGAGGTGACTATGCATAGAAGCAGCTAAATGTTGCAAAGAAAAAAGCACTTTTGATTTCCTCTGTGGTTCTTCGCAACCGATCGTAGGTTGGAAAAAGGTAAATAGCCCTAGCATTCAATAACAAATGCAAAACATTACTATCTCAGATATTCCAGATAGACTGAAATTAGGTATTGTCGTGTCCCTGTGCAAGAAAGACATGTGGTAACTCTCGTAACATCGAGCCTTCCAGTGGATGCTGAAATGTGGCGAATGGGAATTTCTGCAGGAATAAGGGAAACATTAACTGATTCCGTGTTTGATTATAATTAATCAGACCAAAAGTTACCTCTTCACTGGACATGTGCAAAACATTGTAATGACTGCGGGGTGAGAGCATACGATAACATCAAAACAGTTTATTAAACCGAGAAAAAAAAGCTGTAAACACTAAACATGGATTCTCAGTGATACTTGGACGTGGAGATACTCTATAAAAGGGTTCTCTGTACAACTAGCTGTCAGATCTCATCAAAGTCTTGAATGCGCCGTCGGCAGCGCAAAGTCGGCTGTTCACAGGGGTCTATTGTCTTTCCTATCTGCAGACAGCTAATGCGTGGATAATGAAACACATCTGTCGGCGACTGAATGGCGCTTTCTGTGGCCCGAGGGGATTAGTGGCTGCTCCGCTGGTGTGGGCGAAACGTTTGCCGTTCGCATAGTGTAGATGCATTACAAACGGTCAGGTCTCCAACTGGATGAATACCTGCGTAAGGCCGAATTACAAAGGCGGCGCCCTTGTATTCGATTACAGCCTTATGGCTGCGTTCATGAGAATGACATGTAGGTAGTAGAGCCAAAACGGATCAGTATTGAAATCAGATTGCAAAAGCAGTATCAGGTGAGAGACGGAAGACTAGCTACAGGAAAACAAATGAAATTGAACTGAATGCCCGTGAAAAGGAGCATCGAACTTGGATGAAATCCAGTAACGATTGGAAAGCGAAACAGAACAACATGGTGTAGGATGACGTCATCGCAGGATTCGATCAGTACCAAGGGCAAGTGTAGACAAACTCTAATCAAGTCGTGAGACGGTGCCAGCACGTAGTCTCTCGAAAAAATAAAGTCTCGTCACTGTCTCCACTGAGCAAGTCCACCGAATGCACTCACTGGATCTCCACACTATCGACAAGAAAAAAAAAAAAAGAGAGAGACTTCTCTCCACTCTCCAACTTGTCGGTTTTGTTGTAGGTGTTCCCTCTCCTGAGCTTATAGGGTACTGAGACATCTTATCACTGATCACACATCAGTGTCAGAATAGACGAATCCTCCTTCGTAGTTTTTCTCTTCTTGAAACCTCGTTTCTGACTGTCAACTTTCAGTGGAACTGTCCTGAAAGTCCCTATAGTATTCATGGGCAGTAGCTTTGCACGGACGTTGTCATATACGCATCAGGTAAGTGTTTGGTCATGTACGATAATGGCTCTCAGTACTCCAAAAACAAGCATACCCATTTGGTGACGAGCCCATCTGTCAGTTAAAAGCCTTTCATAGTATTATCGCCTTGAGCTGCTGATAAAATACTTCATTTGTACAACCAGTTTCAGTCGTCAGACCATCATCAGGATCATTAAAACTATTAACAGAAATGTGTTAGGCGAAATATAAATCATTATCGGCACTTGACAAAATCATTAATTATGCACCGTTATCATATCGTAATATTAATTACGAAGTTAATCTATAATGGGTACACTACGGATCACAGCTTTTATGGAACGATGACGTAATTTATACTGCGATATGATAACCGAGTAATTCAATGTTTTGTCACCACCTGACGAGAGGGATTTTTCATTTTGCCTAGCATGATGCTGTGAATAGTTTCATGAGCCTGACGATGGGGAGACGACTGAAGCTCGTTGTGTAAATAAAACATTTTACCAGCAGTTGAAGGCGGCAATAAGACTTTTTTTTACATATATATGAGATGGGGGTCACCAACTCTGGAAAAACTTTCACAGTAAGGTCTCTTCAGAGGGGAAACAGTGCTCTTCACGGCTCGTCCACACAGCTCGAGTTTCGAAGATGGGATTTCCACAGACCATCAACAACCGCTTAAGAGGTCTCATGGATGTAAGGCCAGTGTACACGAGTCACAAGCTGTATGTAACACTTTGGCTTTCACTGCTGATAGTAAGAAGAATATTAATAATTTAAGACCAGTTCCATTGATTACCCGCTTCTTCAAGGCACTGGAAAAGTTTGTGTACACCTGAACAATAACGAATCTATCCAACAATAAAACTTCTATTTCAGACATGTTGATTAAATTTAAGGGTGAGAGTCAGTTGCTGGAAGAACCTGCGATGGCCGACACAAGAGGGGAGTGTGGAGCGTCTTAGAATAGTCTCGCCGTGGAATACAAAAGAAAGCTTACTTAACTTACCTCGTATGACGTTATTACAAGCTCGGCCTGGGGAAGAATGCAGGGGAGTTGGTTTTCTTGTTTTGAAAAGAACCGTCTGGCCATTCACGGGAACTGCAAAGAACCTATATCAGGATGCCGAGAAAAGAACTTCGCGCTTCCCTAGGGCGTGTCTAGTGAGGTGAACAAGGCTCTTCCTCCCTAGGTGTCTGACATAAGGACAAAAATTTGCTAAAATTGTTCAGTTAATCTGAACCCAAACAACAGATTCAAGTTTTTCTGTTGGAGTTAAATTCAGGAACAGATATCAGCACTTTGAGAATTGAGATCTCAGTCTGAGTTATGTTGAAATTTAAGAGTATTCCAAATAAAACTGAAACATTGCTATGGATTCATAACTGAAACATGGTTCTGAGGAAATAGAAAGACTAGACCCCAAATTAGCATCACTCATTTAAAACAACTTTACTAGACAAACATAAAAATAAAATAAAGAAATGAGGTTGAACGTTGGTTTGGTCACAGTATTTCAAACAGTAACAGTCAGGTTAATTTGCTTGCTAGTACCAAACTCAACAAGATTCAAAACTGTGTAATAATACCAGTAACCTGACGCCACGTAATGGGAGACAGATAACAACGAGTTAACCTTAACATGATCTCAACAGACGTGAATAATTAAGAAAAATTTAAGAAATTAGAAGAACCTGTGAACACCTGACAACGACCTTCGTAGGAAGCGTGGAAGACATTTAAATATACAGAAAAATCAATGAGACCATCATGCGTAAAATTAATATCTTTTTAAGTCTCTGATTAACAAGTTTCTGAAAGTGTCCGCTTATACTAATATCTTATAACCGCTTCATAGTGATGGCTGAACTACAATACGCACTAATATATACATTTTTATAGCCGGAATAAAAAAAAGCGCCACAGTGCCTGCCCATGCACACAGGAAACTTTAAAAATTCATGATGACGAGGCTATGTGTCCACAAAGAAAGGAACTAATCAGAAGACGCAAAACTGGTACTGGTACTAGAAACACAGAATGGCTGATGCTTACACAAGAAACCGATTTAAACAAACAATGCGAGCAAACAAACTTGCACTTGCACGAGCAATACGAGATGCGTACTGTGAAGCTTTTTCGTGAACAAGGTAAACCAGATGCATCAGTAGATTAAACACGTACATTTAAATCGCAAGTTTAACTGACCATGGCTAATATTCTATTCAGAGCTTCGCAAACCCACCAACTGACAACAAACTGACCGAGCGAGATGGCCCAGTGGTCAGCACACTGGACTCGCATTCGGGAGGACGACGGTTCAAACCAGTCTCCGGTCATCCTGATTTAGGTTTTCAGTAATTTCCCTAAAGCGTTTCAGACAAAATCCAGGATGGTTCCTTTGAAAGGGCACGGCCGATTTCCTTCCCAATCCTTCCCTAATACGAGCTTGTGCTCCGTCTCTAATGACCTTCTCGTCGACGGGTCGTTAAACACCAATCTCCTTCTCCTCCTCCTCCTCCTCCTCCTGACAACAAACGGAACACAGGTTGTGGCGGGCGTAAGCTCGTCTAGCACACCTAAGCAATGTTGGCTCCCCATAACACGCCTGAGTTTAGTACGAAACCCCACCGGTCACTTCCAATAGTCAACAAGCACGCCAAAGCCATTTCTAGCAACAGATGCCGGTGGCACACGCACATCACAATGCAAACGTTCCAAAAGCTGCTCACCAAATTCATCTCTACAGCAGAAACTCCAGAATATGCTGTAGGGCTGTGAGTAGGATCCTGGCGTCCTCCGAACAGGAGGGTCCCTTTAGTCCCCTTATGGCGGACTGCAGCTGAATGTTGCGTTGCTAGCGTGACAGTCACCCAGCATGGCGTGGACGACTGCAGTCGGTCTTCGAGTACAGTAGTTGGCTGTTAGCTGCTGAAGCCCATTATTGCCAGCCTCTCGCACAACTTCTCTGCAGAAAAACTCGTAAACATGCCGAGCGCCCCCTCTGAGTAGGCGGCTGCTGAACCTTAGTTACAGAGACAGCCAAAGACGTGCAGGACAGGCAATCGATAATAGCCCCTCCCGCCGGAGGTTCGAGTCGTCCCTCAGGCATGGGTATGTGTGTCGTTCTTAGCGTAAGTTACTTCAAGAAGTGTATACTTCTAGGTACTGGTGACCTCAAAAGTTTGGTCCCTTAGGAATTCACACACATTTGAACAATCGATAATAACCGGAAACGCACAAAACAATTTTGGGGGGTAGAGGTCATGTGTGCGTTAAGGAACGAGAAATATCAAGCTTGCGGTGGAATCTGAAGTGTAAACAACTGTGTTGCGCAGATGAATACAGTTTGTTGATAAAGCAGATAATTATCTGTAATGACTTTGCAATCATTATGAAACCAAGATAGAACGTAAAATGATATTTAACTTATATGTTGTCCAATAAAACTGCAGTATCAAGATGGATAGCAAATAACGACCTTTTTTATAACTGTGTACACAGTATAGTAGGAACAATAGATGATTAACTATGTAAATGATTAGGGCGAATGTTTGGGACGTACAGCTGCCTTATTTGGCAGAAAAAATTCCGCTACCCTGTCTGGGCATGGTAACAATCTCAGCTTGGATAACAGATGGGTACGCATTCTACGTCAGAGTTCATTAACTGTTGTGACTGGTGAGTGGAGTGTAAGTCACCTTCATTAACTGTTGTGACTGGTGAGTGGAGTGCAAGTCACCAGGTGCGTTCAGTGGGTGTGAGGTGCAGAAAACATACTGGCCAGGGCAACAGGAGATCACCATATATGCCTAGGTAGGCAAGGGCAATCTAGGTAACAACCAGTCTTCCTTTAACATTTTAAAAGATAACGCTACAAAGAATTCTGTGGCAGGGTACAACCACTGACCATAAAGCGTCAGAAATTAAATCATTGCTGGAAAATTACTTGCTTTGCGACACAGAAGAGATAGGGTTCGGTATCCAGTGCTACTACGACGGCAGTTGCTATGCCAATAATACGATTACGATTGCATTACAGTTCTTCAGAGGGTCCACACACAGATACGTCCATCTGCACTTGTCTAGAAAGACATGGTCGTGCCACTTGTGTGTCTTTTGTTGTCGCTGGGTGCAACAATCTCTGCTGCCTCACTCTCCAGCCGTGTTCAGGCAGGAGAGATCTGGAAACGTTGGGCTTTAACTCGAAGCCGCAATTCCGCAGCACATAGGGTTTATCATTCGCTGACAAGGCCATTTAAAGCTACAAACCACTGTTTCCGCGTTCTGTGGCTAATTAACAATATAATCATACAAACTGTCAACAAATGTCCGTACGATCGTGTTGTGCACGGAAGACGGCACTCCGGTCAACGGACAATCACGCCAACGATGATGTCAGGGGACTTATCAAACGGGGTAGTGTTTTCCCGGTAATCCCAGATCCGCAATCGCTGTGTACACAGTCACAGACGGTGCAGTATGGCACAGAGAAGATGCCTAACAGACTCTCACCGGTGGAGAATGGAAGCAGATCAGTTGCAAACTGATGTGGCCCGATGACTTAACGTCAATCGTTGGCTTGTTTCTCGAATGTGGTTTTGTAATAGAGATCGAAACTGTATCCCGAAGGCTACAGCAGGACCGACCACATGCGACATCAGGAAGAAAGGACCGTTATCTGCCTGTGAGCTCACGACGGTATCGCCATACCACAGCACGGCAGCTTGCATCTGACCTCGCAGCATCCACTGGACGTGTCGTATCGAGGCAAACGGTGTAAAGAAGGTTCCAGCAGAATGGCCTTTATTGACGGAGACCTGCTGTATGTGCACGTCTGAAGCATCTTCACAAAAGAGAACGTCTAAAGTTGCGTCGTCAACTGGACGGTCGAACACTAAGCCGATTTTCTTTTCGGGGATGAGTCCCGCTCTGAAGAGTAATTCTCAACGGATTTACATCTGGAAGGAACGCAGAACATGATTTCGGGACCCAAAAATTGTGGAAAGAGACCGATATCGAGGAGGATCCCTAATGGTGTGGGCAGGGATTATATTGACCACTGGAACTCCTCTTCATGAAACTGTACAAGTGAATCGCCAAGGTTTAACTCCTGTCAGGTATCGTGACGAGATCTTGAGACCCATTGGCGCTTGTTGCGAGGTGGTGTGGGCACAGACTCCGTACTGATGGACGATAACGCTCGACCTCATAGAGCACAAGCGGCTAACCTTTTCTTGGAAGATATTGCACGCGTGGCGTGGCCTGCTCGCTCTCTCGATTTGAATCCCATAGAGCATGTCTGGGATGCACTAGGCAGACGCGGTGCATCACGTCAGCATCCACCAACCACTCCCCAAGACTTACGTGCATCTTTGCATGAAGAAGGGGCGTTATTGCCTCAATGTGAGACCGACGACCTCATTCACAGCATGCCACGTCGTTGTCAGGCCTTTACTGTTGTCAGAGGTGGTCACGTGAACCACACTGTGAGCACATTAACCAGGTGTCGGAAGGTGTATGCAAATCCGTTAAGTTGTAAAAAATGAAGTAAATTTTTGTCTACCGTTGTGCATGTAGCAGTTCTTTGCGTTCTGTATCCTGTATATTGTTTCTACTGTTTATACTGTTAAGTCGCAAAATAAACGCAGACTTGCAAAATTTCCGTATGTTGCTTTCATTTTGGACACCATTGTACTTAAAGTCATTTATCTTGGAACAGAAAAATTTTGTAACAGTGTCCTCAAAATTAAGTGACTCACCCTCGCATTGCCAACACTGACACTGACTGGTGGGGCAAAAGAGCTGCTCTTTGCCACATCACATAACTACAAATAAATGGTTCAGAGGTACCATATTTATAGACCAAGAGGCAAACCGCATTTGTGGAGAACGAAAAGGCAAACCAACTGGCAGCGAACGCAGAAAAAACTGGCCACAAGAGATAAACAGTACAGTTGAGGATATAACTGCGTTAATGAGAGATATCGCCAGTAGTAACTGCGTTAATGAGAGATATCGCCAGTAGTAAATGAAACAAAGGAAACTGAAAATTTGTGGTAAGTTCCTATGGGACCAAACTGCTAAAGTCATCTGTCCCAAGGCTTACACAATACTTAATCTAATTGAAACTAACTAACGCTAAGGGCAACACACACGCACACACACACACACACACACGTAGACACACACGGCCGAGGGAGGACTCAAACCTCCGACGAGGAAGCCGGGTAAACCGTAACAATGTACCTCACACGGCGGGCTATCCCGCGTGGCAACAGGTAGAAAATCGAACATCTGCACATGAGCACCTGGTACAGAAAAATCTATCAATGTGTACCACAGGCACAATAGTATGCTGAGAAACTGAGGAACAAATTGTAACTCGACTAGCAAAGGGAATGAGAGGCAGCTGGTAGGGTTCACTGCCAGATTTGTATTCAACCACGCCTTTGCTGAGAACTGACGTCATACCACCGTCTCAGGACGTCATTCACATAGAAGTTGGCTCCATTAGAAACAGAAAAAAATCGTGGAGAGCATTAATGCAACTGTTGAAAATGAAACAAGAATGTGTTGACACTCTGGATAACAATGACTATAAAGTTATATAATGAGTGAGGAGAAATGACTTTACCGATAACCATAACATCGAAATTATCTACCAAGCAGCAAATGATGTGAAGATATTCTGCTACATTGGAAGCAAAATATCACTTAACGTAGGAAGCAGGGAGGTCATAAAAAGCAGACCTACTCTGGCGAAGAGGACGTTTCTGGCTAAAAGAAGGCCTGAATTTGACAAAGAAATTTGTGAGATGTACATTTGGGACACAGCATTGAACGGGAATGAACCAAGGACAGTTGGTTTTGGAAAATCGGGAAAGAAGAGTATCGAAGCGTTTTAGATGTGATGCTACAGACGAATGTTGAAAATAGGGGGACTGGTAAGATGAGAAATGGGGAGATAAGAATCAGTAGCGAAAGATTGTTGCAGAACAATAACAAGATGTTAGGACATGTGTCAAGCAAGAAACAAACAGACTATGGTTTAATTTCTCGTCGTCATTGAGGCCATCAGAGATGAAGCACAAACTAGATGTGATTTAAGGATGGGGAAGGAAATTAGGTATGCACTTTCAAAGGAACCATTCTGGCAATTGCCTGGAGCAATTTAGGGAAATCACAGCAAACGTAAATGGCTATATCTGGAAGGTAGGACGCATATTTGAACAGTCGTCCTCCCAAATGGGAGTCCAGTGCACAAACCACTGTGCCACTTGAATCTGCGTGTGACACAGTACAAGACGGAGCTTCAGAAGGCCAAAAACTGTAGGCTAGATAGACGTTGGAACATATCTAACCGTGATATTACAGGGAGCTCTAAGCAACTGCAGGGGAAGACAGGGAGTGGAATACATACAACCAGTAACTGAGGACGCTGGGTGCAAGTGTTACTCTGAGAGTGTGTCAGAAGACTGACCGCCTTAAAATAAATCTATGCGCAATATCATTCATGTCTGTCTCACACAATTGCCTTCTTCGCTTGTCAGGCTTCTGTCATGTGGACTATTTCATTCCGCCATGTCTAATGGCTTATGCTGCGCAGAGGCAGAGATCTCGCTAAGCCATGTACCCCCGCGCTCAGCGGTAGGGCCAGAGCGGTGATAATCCGGAGGGCCGCTGCCTGTAGTGGGCCACGCATGCGCCGGGGAAGCCCCGAAGAGCGGGCCGCCATGGAAACAGTTGCCTGCCGGACTCCGCGCCGCGCCGTTGCCACATCCGCGCCGGCGGCCGCGAGTTCACACCGAGTCGACGAAAGCCACCTCGAACGTGGGCCCGCCCGCGCTGCCAGCCGTCGAATCGAACAGGTGGTCCGAACTCGGCCCTCCGCGGGCACTGTACTTCTCGCTGTTACTGTGTACCTAGCTTGGCATTTTCCCTAGTTGAAATTTCCTCTGTAGAGCCCTGGTGTTGTTAACATATTTCTGACCAGTCAGCGGAAGACAAACACTTCGAACGTATGAGGTTCTTTCACTGCGTGAAACTCCTTATATTACTTTTATCAGTGCTGTCCTAAGGCAGGTAAGTTAAGAGATCGCGGCTGCTGAAAGTAAACTAACCTATTGGCGTCCCCTACCTTCGAAACAATGGCGGCTGAAACTTTCGTCCACTACTTTATAACGAAATAGGTAGCACGGTTAGAATGACACGAATCACATGTAAGACGTTTCGTAATACTGTTTTCAGCTAGTGCTGTAGCAAAATTATCGGATTTTAAGTCGCGTCACTCCCAGCATGGTAGAAGCACCTTAATTTTTATTTTTTTATTTTTTTAGGGCTGTGTTTGTCAATGCTTATTTATTCAAGCAGATTTTCAACAGGCTAACTTGTTACGAAGTTTTCCCCCTCTGAAACAGTGTTTATAGGATCTACCCATCAGTAATCCTAAATTAATTCCTAAAATACGTTTGCTAACAGCGCTGTAGTGTGAAGCAGAAACGGGTTATCTATTCAACAAAAAACTTCCAAATATAAGATTTCCAATTCTGTAGTTAATAAATTAGCCTGCTGTTGGTTAAACATGACACATCTTACGATATACTGTGAAATTCTTAACACAAGGTGGTTAGTGTATAGGCTGCCGACACAGCTGCTTTGCCGTGTCAACAAAGACCCTGTAGCAGTCTTCATGACCTTCACAATGGAGTTCGGTATGTTTGAACAAGTCTCAGATACTTTTGAGAAATAAATTATTATGAGCTATGAAGATATAGAAACACGTAATACACTAGCAAAATATTGTGCTCTCCCAAAATATTGTGCTCTCTCAGACTGGTGTGACTGATTAATGATATGTTTTCAGATGTTCAGCAGAACTTTTCTTTCCATTTTCCTTTACGATATTCCTACTGACTCAGTCGTCTTCAGGTGCTCAGAGCTGTGTTATGTCATCTGGTAAGTGTCCAGGAGAATACTACTGGTATACGTAATGAAACTGTCGACCTAGGTCTGGACCCCTTGTCGAAACATTGCGCATGAAACATGGAAACGCCAGAACAACCGAAAATATAACATTAATAAAATAGGTCGTCCATTAAAACTGCGAAAATCGCATGGTAGTGCACTGCCTGCATTACGGATACAGGGTTCCTGATTCGGTTCGCACTGTGAAACAATTTTTTCGCTGTGCTTAATTACCATCACGTCATCACGAATTACCATCACCGTGATTACACAGGTAAACTAAACACATTGCTTCTTTAATACTGACGGTAGACAAAAGGAATCGGCGATGCTGGAGAGTCCTCATCCTCTGTCGAAAATAATTTCTATATCCACAACGTTCCCAGAAGTATTGGAAGTTAACAACCAAGGTGATTTACCCTGTGTACTAACGACATGTTTAGGAAAAGTAAGTATGTTTGACGTTTCTAGTTACATACCGATTCGGTATAACTGTTTTTACTAACAGTGAAAACTGCTTTAGTCGACAGCAGTAAAGGAGCAGTGCAAAATAAATGACAATACAGTTTTGGTTAAAAACAGTCTTGGTTGCAATTTTTTTTTTTATTTTTCAACGATGCGTTTCGCCTTATTTAAGTATCTTCAGGTTATCTAAATAGAAAACAGAGAACAAATACATCTATTTAAGAATGTCTATTTAAGAATGTATGTCTATTTAAGAATGTATTTGTTCTCTGTTTTCTATTTAGATAACCTGAGGATGCCTAAATAAGGCGAAAAGCGTCGTTGAAATTAAAAAAAAAACTAAAATTGCAACCAAGACTATTTAACCAATACTGTTAGGCGGTGGTTTGCTGCTATGCCACATATGGACTGGAAGAATTAATTGACAATACATAACAACAGCGCAGTCTGGAGGAATCTATATAGATTTAAGAATTGAGTGTGTTGACTTTAGAGGCTATGCCTATGAATAATGGCTGTCACTTCGTACCTACAGTAATAATTTTTTTTGTTACATGTGACTTGGGAATGGTTAGCTGTAATCTTTAGAGCTATCTGCAAATCTAGAGAAAGCTCTCATCGTCCACTAACTGACATGTCGCACCGATTCCTGGTGAAAATCTGTGCGTATAAATTTTCACTGCTCCAACTTAATTGCGCCCTGATATCGGCGAGGAAAGATGTCTCTATGGTTTTTATGATATAGTCCTGCTGTTTTACGAGAATTTTATGACTTTTCCGTAGAGGGAACCGATTTTAATACTCTGCCGAAGTGTGCTACACTGCTCTTCATGACGGAGGCTACAATATCCCGCTGAATGGACCGCCAACGACCTGCAATTGCAAACACGTACCGCCGTGGAATTTAAAAAAGAAACGAAATGAGTATGTCAACGTACGTACACTGTGAATGCCCGACGAATGTATGTTTTGCTTGTCACAACACTAAATATAACGTCAGTAAGTTGCAATTTAGTTTGGCTTGCGTGCATGCGCGTGTATGTATGTGTTTGTGTGTGTGTGTGTGTGTGTGTGTGTGTGTGTGTGTGTGTGTGTGTGTGTGTGTTTGTTTGTTTGTTTTGTGTCTCACGTACATATGGCAATATTTTCGATATCTGAACATGGACTGACAGTGATACAGACAGTACGAAGTTTGCACTTAACGATAAGTCGCATCAGTGTATATGAGATAAAAGCATTGGAAGGCCACTATAACGAATTTCCACACCGGACTGAATTGGTCATGAATTATCACAGACGGATAGCAAATGCGTTTCGGAATGGTAAAGATTTGAAACATTAACCAGTTGTATTCCGGCATAAAATTCTTTCTTTTTTGTCTTGTAAACCAGCATTTTGCGTCCAACTTTCCCTTCCTGGGAAAATCTTCTCGTGGAATCTATTGTTAATATGAATTAGACAACTATATAATGGGTAATAATCAAGAATAAAGATAATGTATTTCATTATCCTATTCAGCGATCATACGCTTTTCTTAAACATTCGTGCTTAGCGGAATTCACCGAACAGTGTATTGAGGCAGACACTTCCGTTCTTGCTATTTCGCACGCACGTTTTCCTCCCAACTGTCCAAAAACGGGATCCTCATTGAGAAAGATAACGTTAAAAATAACTTTATTGTTGTAGCCTTCTGAACGCAAGTGTTATTGAGAAACATTATACAATAACAGTGACTGATACATAGTGTCCAGCATTGGAATGATGCAAGTGCTACGAGGAAAACACCTACAGCAACAATAAATATTGCCAGGAAGACATTCCTATTGGGATAAAACTAGTAAGACCTTATCCACTTCGATAATTAGCCTCGTTACATTCCAATGAAATATCGACAGAGTAGCGCAGCATGCAGTCATACGCGACATTATTCTCAGTTCTTACAGTAACCAACAGACCTTCGACAGTCGTCATTGAAATAATTTGGGAACTCCATGCACATTTATCAGGCGCGTTAAGACGCGCTTCATGTCCAACTTGATTAAATTCTCTCGAAATTTTGTGAAACTACTTTAGAGCATTATTCGTTCAGGTGATGTATTGCCTAGCAGACAAACATTATTGTTTCCAAGATGTCTTAACTCTAACACTATTAATCTGTCCTTCGCTATTTGTTTGTGATCACCTTCATTTGAATTATCGAGCATAAACCAAACTCATGAAACCACACCACAAGCTGGCAAAGCAGTGCTTCATGCAGAGTACATACGAAAGGGATCTAGAGAAATCCTGAAATTCTCGGTATAACCAAAACGCGGCGTACCAGTCACACACGCATGGTCTACTGGGCATCTTGAGCCAACAAGTTGCTACCTCGTAAGATGTAGACTCAATAGAGGCATTTTTTTTATTTGTTGTACTTTAATAGTTTGGAAATTTGTGCTAAGGTCTTATGGGACCAAACTGCTGAGGTCATCTGTCCCTAAGCTTAAACACTACTTAATCTAACTTAAACTAACACACACACACACACACACACACACACACACACACACACACACCCATGCCCAATGCCCGAGGAAGGACTCGAAACTCCGACGGGTGGTGGAGCGAGTGGGGGGTGGGGGGGGGGGGGGGAAGCCGCGCGGACCACGACAAGATGCTTCAGGGCGCGCGGCTACACTGTTGCGGCTACTTCAATAGTTAATGAAATTATAATGAAATCCAGGCCTTTAGCTGCTTACAGGTGTTGATAAATATCGACTGGGACAGTTGAAAAATGTGTGCCCCAACCTGGACTCTAACCTGGGACCTCCTGCTGATATGGCAGACGCTCTATCCGAATATTTTTCGATTTTCCTTTTTTTGTTTTTTTGTTTTACCATTTTAAAGGACTGTAGGAGAAACAGAAACCCTTATTATTTACAAAACCATAGTACGTCCTTATGCATCATAACTGTCCTGGAAGGAACCTCGCTGCCGTCCTACTATGCAACATGAAGTAACAAAAAAGTCAAAGTTGGTCCACCTCCGGCACCCTTAAAAAACTATTTATAGATATTAAAACAAAATTGGAAGTAACATTCCATTGCTAAGTGTGCAGGTGTTAGTTCTTCCTAGGTCGCATACGCGCTTAGTTCTCCATTACTGCCGGCCGCGGTGGTCTAGCGGTTGTAGGCGCTCAGTCCAGAGCCGCGCGACTGCTACGGTCGCAGGTTCGAATCCTGCCTCGGGCATGGATGTGTGTGTTGTCCTTAGGTTAGTTACGATTAAGTAGTTCTAAGTTCTAGGGGACTGATGACCACAGATGTTAAGTCCCATAGTGCTCAGAGCCATTTTGTCCATTACTTGGTCGGTTTCACAACGACAGCACCGCCACTCGTCTTTGCCCACCTGGCACACACCAAGTACATGGCGGGTCCGCAAAAAGCATTCCAAGGAAATTGGCATACCAATCCTTGTACTTTCGTAGCCGTAGTACGTTCAGTACGTTCAGACGTGTGTCTCTATATATGTAATGGACCGTCATACCGGTGATCAACGACACTGCGTTCGTCTTATGACGCGGAAAATACGTTTCCTCTAGAAAAAATACTTTGTCGGAAGATACTGCTGTATACAGGGTGTTACAAAAAGGTATGGCCAATCTTTCAGGAAACATTCCTCACACACAAATAAAGAAAAGATGTTATTTGGAAATGTGTCCGGAAACGCTTAATTTCCATGTTAGAGCTCATTTTAGTTTCGTCAGTATGTACTGTACTTCCTCGATTCAGCGCTAGTTGGCCCAACTGAAGGAAGGTAATGTTGACTTCGGTGCTTGTGTTGACATGCGACTCATTGCTCTACAGTACTAGCATCAAGCACATCAATACGTAGCATCAACAGGTTAGTGTTCATCACGAACGTGGTTTTGCAGACAGTGCAATGTTTACAAATGCGGAGTTGGCAGATGCCCATTTCATGTATGGATTAGGACGGGGCAATAGCCGTGGCGCGGTACGTTTGTATCGAGACAGATTTCCAGAACGAAGGTGTCCCGACATTCCAGCCTATGACTCGCGACTGGGGAAGACCTAGAACGACGCCTGCAATGGACGAGGCAATTCTTCGTGCAGTTGACGATAAACCTGCTGCTGTACAAGGTAACGTTGACCACGTCACCGTATGGAGAGTGCTACGGGAGAACCAGTTGTTTCCGTACCATGTACAGCGTGTGCAGGCACTATCAGCAGCTGATTGGCGTCCACGGGTACACTTCTGCGAATGGTTCATCCAACAATGTGTCAATCCTTATTTCAGTGCAAATGTTCTCTTTACGGATGAGGCTTCATTCCAACGTGATCAAATTATAAATTTTCACAATCTATATGTGGGGGATCACGAGAATCCTCACGCAATTGTGCAATCACGTCACCAACACAGATTTTTTGTCAACGTTTGTGCAGGCATTGTTGGTGAAGTCTTGATTGGGTCCCATGTTCTTCCACCTACGCTCAATGGAGCACGTTATCATGATTTCATACGGGATACTCTACCTGTGCTGCTAGAACATGTGCCTTTACAAGTAAGACACAACATGTGGTTCATGCACGATGAAGCTCCTGCACATTTCAGTCGAAGTGTTCGTACGCTTCTCGACAACAGATTCGGTGACCGATAGATTGGTAGAGGCGGACCAATTCCATGGCCTCCACGCTCTCCTGACCTCAACCCTCTTGAGTTTCATTTATGGGGGCATTTGAAAGCTATTGTCCACGCAACCCCGGTACCAAATGTAGAGACTATTCGTGCTCGTATTGTGGACGGCTGTGATACAATACGCCATTTTCCAGGGCTGCATCAGCGCATCAGGGATTCCATGCGGCGGAGGGTGGATGCATGTATCCACGCTAACGGAGGACATTTTGAACGTATCCTGTAACAAAGTGTTTGAAGTCACGCTGGTACGTTCTGTTGCTGTGTGTTTCCATTCCATGATTAATGTGATTTGAAGAGAAGTAATAAAATGAGCTGTAACATGGAAATTAAGCGTTTCCGGACACATGTCCACATAACATATTTTCTTTCTTTGTGTGTGAGGAATGTTTCCTGAAAGTTTGGCCGTATCTTTTTGTAACACCCTGTAGATAGTCCGCCGCATCAACGCTATTATCTTCCTTTCTAGAGTCCAGACGGCCAATGCCTCGCCGCAGACCAGCCGGTGGTCGTCGGTATCCACAAAGCCGCATTGCTGATACGTGGGCGAATCCGCCAAATGTATTGCGTACTTTTTATCATTCTTAGGGTATTTACGGTTCACTACAATGTACTATGTTGACTTGACTGTTGTAGGTAGGTGAGGGTGGTGTACCGTGCGCCACACCACGTGCCAATTAACGGCTGAATGTTTCCGTTCCACCCTGTTCCGAATGATCTGTCGAAGAAGCAGATGGTGCACGTCCTTCGATGTCGACTGTCGAGGAGTCGGTAAACGCTCTCGAGCGTATTTGCGTTCAGCGATGAACGTGCGCACATACGTCACCGGGGATGATATGCCGGCCCTTGTGGCCGAGCGGTTCTAGGCGCTTAGGTCTGGAACCGCGCGACCGCTGCGGTCGCAGGTTAGAATCCTGCCTCGGGCATGGATGTGTGTGATGTCCATAGGTTGGTTGGGTTGAAGTAGTTCTAAGGTCTAGGTGACTGATGACCTCCGATGTTAAGTCCCATAGTGCTCACAGCCATTTGAACCATTTTTTTGGCGATGATACATGGCCGAATCTGACTGGGGCATGATGCGATGTTGGTGCTAGGTCTTCGATGATTGTTCCCGTAACCGAGTGATTCCTGCTGCGCCACCGTTTTAGCATAGTTTTAATATACATGGCACGTACCTTCTCGTGCACGTTTACTAAACCAACGCCCCCTACTCACGCTGGGAGTGTAAACGTGTTGTACTGTACCTTAAAGAGCTGTCATAAACTTACATAGTACCCAAAAGGCGCCTGAACCCTCATAGCCATCGTGACCTTCAAGGGGAGAAGGTGTGACAGGTGGCAGATCATGGGCGCGAGATAAAGGTTGACGAGTAACACTCGCTGCAGCATATCCATCGACCGTAGGACGTTTAGTCGTACAGCCGGCGGAAGTTGTCCGCAGCCGTTCCCGCCGTCTCCTTATGGAAGGTGATACCCAAACATCGGAAGGTTTGCACCACAGGTAAGGGTCCTTCCGTTCATGGTTCTAGTCTTCGCCTCACATGCATTAATTGTGATTTTTGGAAGTTGACCTCGCTGCTAGCTGCCATCCCATAGGTTTCTAGCCAATCCAGTGTTGATTGAGTCTCCCTCTCATTCCGGACCAGGAAGATATGGTCATCCGTGTATGCGCTACGTTTGAATGATAGACGCCGCAGGGAGATCCCCGTTAGACGGCGGCGAACGCATGCGAGGCTCAGTTCTAAGGCGATCCTGTCTTACTGATCTTAAGATCTTAAAATACTCTGTTCTCCCTCCGTTTATCACCATCGCTGATCTGGCGCCGTGCAACAGTCGCATGACTGCAGTGGGCAATAATAGCGAGACACCCATCCTGTTCATAACCGCCGCGAGGTACACATGATCCACTCGATGAAAAGCATGTTCGAAACCTGCAGCAACCAGTGCCCCCCAGAGGCGGCACGCAGCCGCGAGAGCGACGACGTCACGATAGTCTCCCAAGGCTGTGTGGATATTACTGACGCCGCCAAGACAAGTCTGATCGGCATGTATTCAATACGCCAGCGACGTTTTGATACGACTTCTCAGTATGCGCATGAAGATCTTGAAGTCACTATTAAAGAGGGTCAAGGGGCGATAATCACAAAGCCGTTTGCCACCTCGAGGCTTGGGTGTCGGGATCATGAGCCCTTCCGTGAATTTAATGGGAACGGGTACGTTTTGCGGCAGAAACTCAGTAAACATGCGTAACCACATCGGTGTTGTAACGGTCACAAAGGAAAGGTAAAATTCCAACGGGAATCCGTCTGGACCTGGTACCTTGTTGGAGGCACCTCGTGTAATCGCTTCCTCCAGCTCCTGACACGTAATTTCAGATAACAAGTCCGCTTCCCCGTTCACGCGCGTCGCGTCTGGCATCTCTTCCAGGAAGTTCCCCAGATCCCTCTGGCCCTCAAAAAAATGGTTCAAATGGCTCTGAGCACTATGGGACTTAACTGCTGAGGTCACCAGTCCCTTATAACTTAGAACTACTGAAACGTAACTAACCTAAGGACATCACACACATCCATGCCCGAGGCAGGACTCGAACCTGCGACCGTAGCGGTCGCGTGGTTCCAGACTGTAGTGCCTAGAACCGCTCGGCCACCCCTGCCGGCCCTCTGGCTCTCCCCGTTGCTCGCATAGAATCTGCTAAAATGATTCATGTACGCCTATGCTATGTCCCTTTGTGCTGAAAAACGACTGCCATCGCCGAGATCGATCTCATGAATTAACGTCCTTCGTCTTCTTCTTTCCTTTATCACATAATTCATCGAGGGAACCTCGTTGGGCAGGCAATCCTGCAACCTTGCGCGTATCATCATACCCGCCATCCTTAGCGTCGCAAGTTGTACCAGCTTCGCCTTGACTCGGTGGGCGGCCGTCTGGCGTTCTGGTGTAGATGGTTGAGCTAACAGTTCCCGGACAGCCGTAAGGTAAAAGTCAGTGGTCGTGCGCTGCCATTGAGAAATCTCCTTTCCGTAGCCTATTAACGTCCTCCGTAAAGCTGGCTTCGCGCACTCGATCCACCACTGCAGGACAGAACCGAAAGAAATTCGTCGACGGAGGCAGCCATGCAACGCGTCCTCCACCATGCGTCGGCATTCTGCATCACGCAGGTGGAAGACGGTCATCTTACAATTACCCCTCTGTCTCCATACCTGCTGTCTATCAAGGTTAACCGTGCAAATGTGTGCCTCATGGGCTGTAAACGCTGTCGGCCATATTTCTGCATCCACCGTCGACATCGCTAACGCCCTTGAAACGTAGATCCGATCCAAACGGCTGTCGGAGTGGCTAGTAAAAAATGTGTATCCTGGCTGCGATACTTCCGGTCCCATGTATCGACTAATTCCATCCCGTTGACCAGCTCCCGAAGTTCTTGGCTAGGAGTATAGTTACTGTGTTGGTCATTTTTCTCGAGCACACAATTAAAATCTCCGCAGAGTATGCAAGCATCGTATCGTCCTTGGAACAGCGTTGTAACCTCATGGGCGTAAAAATCTCCTCTGTCCCTTCTCTTATCCGACCCTGACGGTGCGTATATATTGATCAAATGTCTTCCGCCTATGGTCACGGCCGTACCACGGGCAGAAGGCAAATACTCTACTTCGTCTGCACGTGTCCCTTCCTTCATGAGTATCGCTGTGCCAACGCCTGTCTCGTCACACGGGGAACAGTAAATATCGTAACTGTAAAGTCCGAGGGGGAAGCACCCGAACTTCCTGCAATAGTGCTATGTCCCTAGCTGCAGCCTTTATCATGCCTCTGAGCATCTTGATCTTTTACCGGCGTCCCAATGCTACTGATGTTAACAGAGTGTATCCGATAAGTTTGTTGTATTTCTGTCTACGTAGATAGGGCACCTTACGGTCACTAATTCTTCCGTAGACAGGCTACTTTCTTTCTAACGTCCACCGCCGTCCACTCATATGGTCTGACGTCATTCCGTGCGCTATTTCGGTCTTACACCGGGAGAGTGTGTTGGAGCAGTTCCACCGGCATCATCTGTTCCCCATGGGGGTGGATCTTCAGACCAGTCCCCAGGCGTCCCATCGTTGTGCGTCGTAGGCGCCGTTGCCTCCTCAGTAGCCTGTTGCCGTCGATCGAACTCCTCCGCTGTTTCTGGAGAATCGTCATCGGAAGGTCGTGTCGCCGTCGCTGGCCATCCTAGCACCCACGCTAGGCAGTTCTTCTGTATCCATGGCTGTCTGCTCTGTACCTGAAACCGCCTCAGAATTGCCTGCTAGATCAGATTGGTCGTTCTCCTACGTGAGACGGCGCCTCTTCCGGCGTTATGGTTTCCGTTGCCGGGCCTCTGAATCAGGTGTCAGCACGATCTCTAGTTGTTCGTGGTGTCGTCGGAATCGTGCGCTGTCGTATTATCGACGTCTGTAAGTGCCTCATCTGAAGGATCCGTAAGCAGCACCGAAGTGAGGGCGTCCTGTGACTGCTGCAGGCGGTCCAGCGCAACGTCGTACTTCCGTGGCTCTCCACGATCTGCCGTTGTCTGTGTGTTCCGGTACGTTTATGGCTCGCGGGCTACGTCATCGCGTAATGCGGCGACATAGGTCATGGGGAGCACAGTCGGATACGGTGTGAGGGGTGGATCATCCCGTGGCAGCTGTAACAATCTTCGTTGAGTACACTCAGAATGTACGTGTCTCTCCTTCCCACACCAGAACACGTCCTTGGTAGTCCGTCGCAGATGAAAATCGCCCTACAACCAGCGATATACAAGTATAACGGAACGTGTTTTTTGAGTTCGATTCGTTTTTGTCTGACACAATTGAGGACAGGACGCGTTTGGAAAATCGTCCATTTTTCAGCCACATGGGATAGGACCGTTCCGTAAGGACGCAGGGCGTCTGACACCAATTCTTCTGGCATTTAGAATGGAAGCCCAAAGATGCGGATCGTTCGTAGTCACATGCCTGCGTGTTCAACTGTAACCGCTCCAACATTCGCGTCCGAATGACAGAAACGAAGTCCTTGTCTGTGTCGGAGAAGTAGTTGGTCACACGCCGCTTCATTGATGAGCTTGACATAGACCACGCTGCTGACTATAGATAAGTGTATTCCAACTAGAACGTCAGGTTCGATTTTTACCCCGTCCCGTAAATAACGTTCGATCTCGTAAGCCTTTGGTCGAGCATGTTCGTTAACACAGCTAAATTTTAGTGTCGATTTGCGGAACAACAAGGCCATGATTCGTTCTATGTATTATTGTGGCACACCACTGCACACTTAACGTAAAGACCTCTCGTGCAGGCGTACTGCAGGGACGTAAACAGTCCGAACCGCTGCGCCGCTGAAGACTGACTGACTGAGCCACCGAGGCCACACAGGATAGTGCGACCGCAGGGACTTATCTCTGACATGCGCCACGTGAGCCCCGCATTTATCAACGCCTGTAAGCAGCTAAAGGTTTAGATGTCATTAGAATTTCATTCTTCGAGAGCTGCTAGGTGACCAGTGGCATCTGTACAGATACCAGCTTAATATTCATACTTCAATAGTTGGTCCCAAAATTAGGTCCAGTACACGGCTGGTAAGTGCTGCGTTAAATCGTGGTATCACGTGAACTACTGTGGTTTATCCATTGTTTCGCTGTGCGTCATGCTAACTTTACCTGTCCATTGCGCTATCAGTGATAGAAGATCATGAGATTATGTACACTTATCCAGTCTATTCATCATCATCATCATCATCATCATCATGAAGAGTTTCAAACCTCAGGCTGCGTCTGGAACATAAGTCTTGCCTTCTGATCCCGTTTTCCCACCACATTTCGGTCTTCGCTCTGGTCCAGTCCTCGTCTCCTTTTTTCAACGCATTCCTCCACACCTTTCAGCTGTCTACCCGTTGGACTCCCTCTTGGTCGTTTCTTTCTCATCTCCATTTCATGTTTCTTCTTGGCAATGCTGTTGTCTCCAATTCTCTTTAAGCGTCCGCACCATCATAGCCTTGACGTTCCTATCTTGCTCCGGAAGGGTCCCTCTTTCACTATTTTCCCTACCCTTTCACTCCACATCCTGTCTCTCCTTGTTGCTCCTATCTTATTACTTAGGAACTTCATTTCAAAGTACCCATGTTTCAGATGCATAAGTCAGTATTGAGATGTAGTGACTTCTATATATTATTATTATTATTTGGGACGTCTTTGTTCCAAACCAGGCTCCAAACACTTCGCAGGAATGCCTCTGCCTGTCAGCACTTCACTGATCTCTTTCTAATTTCTTCCCAAACATCTTACGTTCTCCATCTTCTTCAATAGTTCGCCTCCAATCTTATTCCAGCAGTTATTCTATCTTTCCTTCTAGTTGTAATCTGGATCTACACTCCTTTACGTTAAATTTCATTCCACACTGTCTCACAGTTTCTTCGCAAGCATCAAGCTGTTCCTGAATCTCCTCCTTCCTGTTTCCCCAGAACATTAAGTCAGCGCTAACACCATTGCTTTCAACTTGTCTTCAGCAGTTTTTTTTCTGCCACTTTAGTCACCATTTCATCCAAGACTACAACTTCACAGAATGGGCATATGATTAGTGAAACTGAGCCGGCCGGGTTGGCCGAGCGGTTCTAGGCGCTCCAGTTAGGAACCGCGCGACCGCTACGGTCGCAGGTTCGAATCCTGCCTCGACCATGGATGTGTGTGATGTCCTTAGGTTAGTGAGGTTTAAGTAGTTGTACTTTCTAGGGGACTGATGACCTCAGAAGTTAAGTCCCATAGTGCTCAGAGCCATTAGTGAAACTGAACAGTTCAAACTTCTTGGTTTTCACATGGAAGTAAACTGTAGTGGAAAGCCCACATCCAAGATCTTGTTCAAAGACTTAATGCTGCCATCTTTAGTACTCGAAGGTATGTGAAGTAAGTGATCGGTCGACACGAAAAGTAGTCAACTTTGCTTAATTTCATTCGCGTAAGTCATATGGTATTACATTTTGGGGTAACTCTTCCAATTCTCGGTCGTGCGGTAGCGTTCTCGCTTCCCACGCCCGGGTTCCCGGGTTCGATTCCCGGCGGGGTCAGGGATTTTCTCTGCCTCGTGATGGCTGGGTGTTGTGTGCTGTACTTAGGTTAGTTAGGTTTAAGTAGTTCTAAGTTCTAGGGGACTTATGACCACAGCAGTTGAGTCCCATAGTGCTCAGAGCCATTTGAACCATTTTGAACTTCCAATTCTCAAAGGATATTTTTGGCTCAGAAACGGCAGTTCAGGCAATAAGTGATGTAATCTCGCATATATATATATTACTGTCGTTTCTTGTTAACAGTATCAGCTTATTCCCAAGAATTAGCAGCTTTCACTACTCTGTTAATACTAGGCAGAAATCCAATCTGCGTTTGGATCGCACTTTCTTGACTCTTCCGCAGAAAGGTGTGTAGTATACTGCTGCATCAATTTTCAATAAGCTACCACAAGAACTCAAAAATCTTAGCAGTAGTCCATGCGCTTTCAAATCAAAACTGAAGAGTTTCCTCATAGGTCAATCCTTCTATTCTGTCGCGGAATTCCTTAAAAAATTAAACTCATTCCTATGTTACATTGTTGACTGCGTTTATTTAAAGTTGTGGATTGTCTTTTTTGGATTCATAAACATTTTATTTTATGTATTATTACTTTTATCTTGTAATTTCATGTACTGACACGTTCCATGACTTTGAAGAGTTGCTCCTCAGTTTGGTCCTGCGAAACTAGACGTGTAAAATAATAAAAAAGAAAGCAACAATAGAGAGGAGAGGTGGCAATGCACTACCCTGTTTCACATCACTTATTTGCTGGAACGAATCATGTCCATTCCTTTCCCACCTTCACACAACACTGACTTCCACAGTACATCTCCCCCACTAAGCTTGTTGTCTCTTTTTCTATTCCCCTATTTTCTAGTGCTTTCCAGACCTTCCTTTGCAGACGCTATCAACTGCCTTTTCCATATCGAAAATTCCATCGCAAAATCTTCCACAATCTCATAATGGTGCTCCTGGAGCTACCTCCGGCGAATACGAGTAGAGGTCAACAGTTGATCTCTCAGGTCTGAAGCTAATAATGGATCATTAGTCAGGGAACAACAAGGAAACCCTGCGTATTAACTGACTGTATTCTTGTCTGATTTACAGATGGACTATACAGTCGTCTTGACAATGTATTACGCCTGTCTGCCCGCCATCTTCACCTAAGACTGCTGTTAAATCTCGCCGAAAGTGATTCATGTATTTCACATTTAATGGTTCTCACTGTAGGTTATATACAGTCCAGTCATAGTAACGTGACCTCCGTGTATGCTTGACGTCAACGTGCAATAACCGCTCACAGACGGCAGGTGACAGCCTTAGAAGTGGAGGGGCGGACGCGGGCGACAGTAAGTCGTTGTCCTAATGCGGAAACGGAGCTATTTATCTGACTTTAGAAGGGCATGAACATGGGTTTTCCGAAAAAGTGTAGAAGCATTTCCGAAATTGCTAATTTCGTAAGGCGTTCGAGCGCCGCCGTGATTATAGGATACCGTGAATGGTAAATTGGAACTATCCAACCCCGGCGCCGAGGTAACTGTGGTGCCCCACGGGCCAAGGATGACAGGGCTGAACGGCGGATCCACAGATGTGCTCGGGCGAACAGAAGTGCAACTGATGAGCAACTGACCGCCCTTATGAACCAAGGGGCTACCAACAGTGTCTTTCGACGACTGTTCAGCGAACGTTGCTGCATGTGATCCCGCAGTGGTTACTGCTCCCTTGCTGACTGCTATTCTTCGGTGACGAAGGCTGGAATATGCACTCAGATATCACAACTGGACGTTCATTGAATGGCGACAGGTGGCCTTTTTAGACGATCGCTTTCTATGCTACATCGGACAGATGGGCATTGGTGTACTGGGCGTGAAACCTCTGAAAGGAAACACCGTGCAACAGTCGTCGGAATGGTGCAGGCCGGAGGTCATTCCTCGGTAATCTCGCCATTCTGCAAGGCACAATGGATCAACAGAAGTATGAATATATTCTTGGGGATCATGGCTACACCTAAATGTAGTTTGTCTTTCCTCGACACGATGTCATCTACCAGTATGAAAATGCAATGTGTCACATAGTTCCCAGTATACGTGCGTGACCTGAAAAGCACCAGGTTGACTTTACCGCATTCTCCTGATTGCAAACTCCCCTGAGGGTCTACCATGGAAATGAGCGTTTGGCGTCATTGGCCGGGAGTCCCCTTATGGGGCAAGTCCGGACGCCTTGGTGCAGGTCTTATTACATTCGACGCCACATAGGGCGACCTGCGCGCCGGATGGGGATGAAATGATGATGAAGACAACACAACACCCAGTCCCTGAGCGGAGAAAATCCTCGACCCGGCCGGGAATCGAGCCCGGGCTCCTTAGGACGGCAGTCCGTCACGCTGTCCATTCAGCTACCGGGGTGGGTAAGTCCACCATGATCGAGCTTTACGAATTATGGATCCTCAACCGAGCTGGGCACGGCTCTGGAGTCTGCATTGCTCCACAACCAACTCGGTGCCTTCCAGAAGCCCACAGGCTCTCTTCCTGGACTTATCACTGCGGTCCGCTCTGTAAAAGGTGGTTATTCAGGCTTTTGACAGATGGTCATATTAACTGTGACTGGACAGTGTAGTTATAGGAAGAACGTTCTATTCGATTAATGAAGTTTTGAACAGTCAATGATTCTTCAGGAAAACACCAGGAAATCTCGCATTGGGGATGGTGGAATTGAGAACATTCACAAGAGGATTATTATTTTATTTTTTGATCTTTCATTCCCTAGTCTTAGTTTGGTGAGCTGTGAAGAACATTCTTGATTACAGCTACTACCGCCGCAGGTATTATGGTCCCGTCATTTGGCACGGACATTTTGTAAGCCAAGGAAAACAAAAGTACTAACGAAAGAAATAAAAGGAAAAAAGAAACCATGAATCGCGTTGTCCCTCTGTGGTGTCCAAGGCCGCCGCTATTCACGACATGAATCAATTTCGGCGATGTTTAGGAAACACCGTTCTTACCTGGAGGTGGCTTCAAGACGAACCGCTGAAATATTCTATCAATATGATTGTTGACTTGCCTCTGGGCATGACAGGAATATAGTGAATGATAATGTTTTCTAATACTGTCGGTCCCCACAGGTAAAAGAATGATGTCACTAAAGCTGTCCACGTTTTCAGTTAAGACTGCCTGCCAACCACATCGCCGTTCATCCAGTCTGCACTGGAAACGTGGAGATATCTCAAGGGTCTTACATTACCGTGAGTAGTTCCAGACTTCGAGTTGTGTGACTGTGGACGTACAATTTGATGATATTCACAAAACCATTCTTAAAATACTTGCTCGAACATACCGTGTTGGTTATCGACCTCGCTTTTGCTGCAGAAATACACCAAAGCTGAACTTTTAACATTTAATTTCTTTTTCTCTCTACTTCTTACAGGGTTTTAATAGCAATAAACTGTTGTAGTAACCAATCGTACTAGCGGCATATGAATTTTGATACTGTATGCACCATATCCTGGCAAACGCTGTTGCAATAAAAGAAAACAGTCCCTTGATATCGAAATCACAGCGGAAACTCGATTAGCTTGCAGTGTACTTTAATAGCTTTTTAATGGTGAAAAAATCATAGCATGCTGCCACCGGTACGTATTACTTCTAAACGCACTCTTAATTAGTATTTCACGAAAACATGGTTCAAAAATGGTTCAAATGGCTCTGAGCACTATGCGACTTAACTTCTGAGGTCATCAGTCGCTTAGAACGTAGAACTAATTAAACCTAACTAACGTAAGGACATCACACACATCCATGCCCGAGGCAGGATTCGAACGTGCGACCGTAGCGGTCGCCCGGCTCCAGACTGTAGCGCCTAGAACCGCACGGCCACTCCGGCCGGCACGAAAACATGAAGCATTGCGTTAATTCTAAGTAAGCTATACTGCATGAGTACTGTGTATCATTAACAAGAGGTTCATATAGCTGATTTGAATCAGTGTGTATAAATTAAAGAGCAGTGCGCTATTTTATAGTTGAGACAGGCAAGCTAATCATGTGCAGAAGCCTCACGCTGATATTAATAAACACTGGTCTGCCACGCCATCCAGCCCGCGTGTGATTTTTAAAGCTGTTTGTCACGTTCGAGAACACTAATGGTGGGCTTGTCCAATCTCTGATCCAAATAGCTTGATATAATAATACTTTAAATACGATTACACACAGCATAATATTTTTTCCAGTTCAGGGACACATAGCTCAGGCAAACGAGGATTTTTCTTTTTAGGTTAATTACCATTGGTAGTGGCAGGTAGAGCATTAGGACATAACGTTAAATGAAATAGGTGAAATAAAGGAATAGGATACATCAACAGATAACCAAAACCTTGTAGCATGTTTATTTTATTTATTTAATCGTACGGCTAGTGCACCCCGTGGGGCAGGCCGTTCGCCGGTTGCGGGTCTTTCAATTTGACGCCAATTCGGCAACGTGCAGTCGATGGGTATGATAGGATGATGATGAGGACAGCACAGTACCCAGTCTCTTGGCGGAGGCAATTCCCCGACTCAGCCGGAAATCGAAACTGGGCCCAGAGGATTGACAATCTGTCACTCTGAACATTCAGCTATAGGGGGCGGACTTGTAGCAGGTGACAACTGCGAAGAAGAAGAAGAAGAAGAAGTAGTAGCAGAGTTCACTTGGCCGCTTGCTGGTGTGTTATGTTTTACAGAGCAGATATAATGTAAATGGCTTTAAGTGTGGCACAATATTGTATCGATATGACTGGTTCGGATTTTACAAAATCAACAGGCACGATTGGTATCTGATTACGGTTATCAGCTACTGTTGAAGCCCGTACGTTTCCTTGATTTGATATACGAGAACATGGATCTGTGTCAAATATTTTTTTCGCGGAATACTGAATTTATACTACCAGTACCAGTTAAAGGTGATATGGTAGGCTCATTGGTTTACGTGGCTAATGAAGGACTTCCACGTTTTCAGACGAGCGAAGATTCGAAGATCAAGCCACTCTACGTGATTCAGCCTGTGCTGGAGGTGGGGAAACTCCGGCGACACCTGTTCATCTCACAAGGGAAGCCGACGGCGTCCCGCAGGGCCTACTGATTGTGTTGCCTTTAGCGGCAGCTGCACGTCACTGTAGGGGTTAAGGTTCCAAGACAGGTCTGTTCTGTCTGACGTGTTACGTCTGTTCTACACGACAAATTGTGCTGATATAAACCTACAGAGAAGAACATTTTTTTATGTAAGGAAGTTGAAATGCAGGTTCTAGATTTTGTAAAACTGCAATACATATCTTCCAGAACATAAGCAACACGGAAGAAGAATTTCTAAACAAAGGAGTAGAAACGGGTTTCAGTAGCTTATAAACATCATGAAAAGTTGTACATGTTGAAAAAACTTTTGTCCGTAGCACCCAAAGCAGCAAGTGGAACCAGATACCAGAACTTAGCAAAATGTTAACTGAGACGTTGAGCCGCAACGCAATACATCAGCTACTCGCAGTAAAATGGTTTCGACAAGCACTTGGTAGTTTGCCAGAAGTATTTAGCAATAATTCTCTGCGCACAAGTCATGCAATGCCTGTACTTTACAGAACGGTGGTTTGCCGGCCGCGGTGGTCTCGCGGTTCTAGGCGCGCAGTCCGGAACCGCGCGACTGCTACGGTCGCAGGTTCGAATCCTGCCTCGGGCATGGATGTGTGTGATGTCCTTAGGTTAGTTAGGTTTAAGTAGTTCTAAGTTCTAAAGTGACTGATGACCACAGCTGTTAAGTCCCATAGTGCTCAGAGCCATTTGAACCAAGAACGGTGGTTTGTAAGAGTGCAGCGGACTCCTGTTCCATCCATAGGGTGCTCCATGGAATTGAGATCAGATGAGTTTGGTAGCAAAGACATCACTGTCGTACTCCTTATACCACTGGAGTTCGTTTCTGGTTTTTGACAAGGACATTTATTCTGCTGGAAGACATAACGCATGGAGAGATGGATGTGGTCCGCGATAATGGCCACGCTGCTTTTAGCTGTAATGTTACTTAAAATCCGTCTTGATTGCAAATTTTTTTTAATATTTTTTATTATTCATATGACCGGTTTCGGTTCATTCAGAACCATCTTCAGATCTGATATTTCAGTTACAGGAGTAACCCGTCCAAATCCAGCAACTTTCACATGCTACGTCAGATGTGACCCGTCCAAATCCAGCAACTTTCACATGCTACGTCAGATGTGACGTAGCATGTGAAAGTTGCTGGATTTGGACGGGTTACTCCTGTAACTGAAATATCAGATCCGAAGAGGGTTCTGAATGAACCGAAACCGGTCATATGAATAATAAAAAAAAAAAAAATTGCAATCAAGACGGAGTTTAAGTACCATTATAAAATCACTGATTGCTGTTATCCCATAAGACATTATGTCTGTTTTTGCAAAGCTTTCAGCTGTCTTGGTGCTTTCGATTATTACCGCAGGCCCGACAACAGATAATTACCTTAAACCAATTATCTGTTGCTATCAGTACACTACCTTTCATCCCACGGAGTCTGTATTCTCAGTAAACACAAACATGTTACTTCAGCACCACACTCCTCTACTAGACAAGCAGATGGACGTGGAGATAATAAGCCATAGAGTTGTTGAAACCTGTGCGGCAGCTTACTGAGGCAGTGGCTAGACAGTGCCTACACAGTAGTCCAACCGCTAAGCACAGTTCACCATTGGCATCAGAGAGATTATGAATGTTTAAAAATTTTGTGGAAAGACAGGTTACGGCTACTCTTGCCTATAAATTGCTAGCCTGCCTTTCAACCAACGAGACTTTATAAACTCTTGCTCAAAATTGTGGAAACATGTCCCTTAACTATAAACTATTCATGCAACTGTCATCAGCAGTAAACTCCATCCCTTAGGAAGAAGCCGTCGACATTAGAATGCTACAGGTGTTAGGCAGCAGTTAAAGACTTGAGGTGTCACGTCATGCTCGTTCGCCTAATAGTGATCTGATTAAATTAAATTACCTCTGTGCACTATTAGATGATAACTAGTGGCTACTACAAATACAGGTTCATGTCCAAATGAAAAATTGTATGAAATCATAACATCATATGTTCTAAATAGGCTACGAATTATATAAATTGGCCTAAAATAGAGTCAATATTATTTGTATATGACGGAAAAACATTATCTTGTGGAGTCCATGTTCTCAAAGTCCATTACATGGTTATAACCTTACGAAAGCAATCATCCTCTTTTACCACATCAAGTGGAATTTTATTTTACGTCTAGCAATAAGCGCGATGTTTCCTTTGCTGGAAGGAATGACATTCGGCTAGTCTTTCGTGCACGCAGGGGTTGGAACGGATCCTGGTCGCTAATTTTAATATAGCAAAACAATAGCACAATGACAAAGCCAGATCCGTGACGTCCGTACGGAAACAAAATTGTGTTTTTATGAACCTTTTTCTCCTCAAAGCACGATGTTTCCTTTGCTAGAAGGAATGACATTCGGCTAGTCTTTCGTGCACGCAGGGGTTGGAACGGATCCTGACCGCTAGGTTTAATTTAGCAAGACAATAGCAAAATGACAAAGCCAAATCCGCGACGTCCGTACGGAAACAAAATTGAATTTTTATAAACTTTTTTTCTCCTCACGGAAGACATGACACGTTTTTTGCAGATTCATGCGTTTCATCGACAGTTGTTTTGGGGCTGTATGTCATTTCCTACTTTATTTTATTACAGGAAATCACAGTACTCATTGCAAACGGTACATGATTAGGCTACCACAATTTAACATTATATCTCCATGAATACTTATTTAAGTAGTCAAGTCTCTCAATACGGAATCGAGTGGGACGGTTCTAGGCGCTTCACTCCGGAACCGCGCGACCGCTACGGTCGCAGGTTCGAATCCTGCCTCGGGCATGGATGTGTATGTTGTCCTTAGGTTAGTTAGGCTTAAGTAGTTCTAAGTTCTAGGGGACTGATGACCTCAGATGTAAAGTCCCATAGTGTTCAAAGGCATTTGAACCATTTGAATGGAGTGGGAAAAGGGGAAAATGACGGAGCCTTACTGTTACTAAGAGAAAATCACATTAGTGGTTACAAAGACACGAGGAGGATTAACATTCAGCCTCCATTGAAGATAAACAAACCGGGAAAAAACGGGCTACGAGGATGGCATAACAGCAAAGGAGGATCCCTTCCTCATGATGGAGCACATATGACGCGATCTGTAACTTACTACAATGTCCATGTTGAGTTCCTCAGCCACATATAATTATTGTTCTATTAAGCAGTGCTAAAACCAACCACTCGCCACGTCATGTTAAAATCAGAAACAAAACAAGATGAAGCATTGTTAAACATTAGCATTTCCAGGAATATTCACTGCACTCGCGTAATATTGAATGATACAGCTCGCCGAATGCGAAACAAATGCATGAAAAACAAATGAATTTCCCTAACTTGTCTCTACGTGCATGAGACATAACTAACGGACAATGCTCGGATGCAGAGTCCAACACAACAAATCATTCCATTTATTTCATACTCATAGGATAAAATAAATTGGCGTGATAATAGACAGGAGATCAAGAAAGCGCTGATACTTTCAACCTTACGGGTTTCTCGACATAATGTACGCATCGTGAGTTACTCTAAATCTGTATCCATTAGGAACATACGGTCAGACATCAATGCCAAGAACCCAGATCCCCTGTCGAACTCCTCCTCTCTACCTTGTTCAAAGTGGAAACCTGACTCGGTGGTGGCGGAAAGTGGTGCTCACCATTCTGGCAATGAGGCTGCACAAACGTGCAGCGTGAACTACATGCTGTACTGGCAAGTAGTCCGAATCCAGCAGGACGGCTCGTGGTTCCCCAGAATTTGGGCAGGAAGACCTTTCTGCGTCACCAAACATGCAGGAGAGGCAAGATTTCAAAGGCTTATAATATTTATTACTTGCGACGATAACTAAAGGGGCTTCTTTGGACCCTCCAAGCCATTCAAACGGACAATCCATGCTTTCAAGCTAAACGGTCTAGGCGCGAAATTGGCTGCATTATGACTACTTGAGAGGGACTCCAGATTTTAAAAAAATAAAACAGAAATCAACTATCATTGTGTTTTTAGATGTAGAAAATTACGGACCAATAGGACATGACACTGCCAGATCAAAAATGATAAAGGTACCACTGGAAGATGAAATATTACAAAAAAATATGAAAGGAGTCCGAAAAGTGCATCCTTCAACTCATAAAGCATTTGCTGTATAGGACAGCTATCTAAAGTTGATAAGACGATCGAAACCGGAGGTATGGAAACAATTATTTCACCTGCAGCGCTTGGCGGTTTTGAAATATGAGTTAGCAGATGAGGTTTCATGATGGAGTCTCAATAAGACGATATGATATACCTTGGTGTCCGCAGTAAACTTAAAACAGTGGCCACTTGTGCAGCAGTTATGTAGTCACCCGTAATGAACTTTCTTGGATATCAGTTAGTTCCGTAACTAGGTGGGAAAACACGACTGCATTACGACCACTGTTGTACTGGAGACTCCGAAAGCTGTCAGAGACGATGTAGTATACGTACAAAGCAAGAACACAGGGAAATTTTGAGAACTTTATAGTTAAGTCAGACAAGTAATAGCGCTGTTCGCACTGCGTAATCATAATAAAACCCGCAACCACTATTGCTGTATAATATTCCATCATTGGTGCGACTGGAAGCATTGTTAGATGACTGTGCCTCGTAAATGGAAGCATCGAAGTATGATGCACGAGCTGCCGTTGACGTCAAACCTGGGGCTATTCTGAGCTGTGTTGCAGATCACTGATTGGCTCTCATCACTGCCTGCTGCTCCACATCACTCTGATGTCGCGAAATGCCGGTCGGAGATAAAACTAGGCACAACGCCACCTGAAATAACGCCCTTGCATACTGTAATGGTTCATACCGGTCTCAGAGAAACATATGTTGTGCTTCTCAGAAGGACAAAAGATTTAATACCGACACACATAGTTTGGGGTCCTCAGTCGCATGGCTGATGACAGTAAAGATCCCCACACCAAGCTCCCAGTCTCGTGGTGAGGCGCTGCGAGTGGGGTAGACCTTGAAAGGTAGACACGTCTGGATCAGCTGCTAATATTTGTTCGGAAGCTGGAATCGATCTGGTACTGCGCAGTGCAGCTTGACAACAAAGCAAGCATTCTGTGATATAAAATATTTTTTGTTGTAGAACCCTCACCTCGTTGAAAAACGGCACTTCTCAGTCCAAGGGAACCCGGTTATATCACGAAAACTGCTCTTTTTTTCATTTTAATTAAATTTGTATTCAGTTCCCAGAGATATCCTACTTTTATTTATCAAAAAGGTAAGCACTGCTGTGAATCGAAACTAATCCTTTCACAGTTTTCCAAGTCATTGATTCAACATGGCCAATAAAAGATTGTAAAGTGATTCGTAGTACACCTCAGTTTCAACTGCTGCCTCATCTTCCATGAAATCAACACAGCATATAATTTTCACGCAACTGCAGCAAAGTGTTAACGTAAAGGTGACACTTCTTTGAACTTCAGTCGATGTACTGAAATCTAAATGACGCCACTCCAAGAACTGCTATTTGGATCTCATATTAATTTTAGAAATGCAGGACTGTCTACCGTCATAGTGCAGCAACTGACAATGAGAAATTCAATCACTGATGTTATTTCCTGTATAATATTAGTTCCATTTGTAAACTCAGCAAGAAAAAAAAAGAGTAATATGGTAACACCAAAAGTAGATATAAGTGTTTTCTGAAAGTACTTGCGTAGAGTGTAGCCTTATATGGAAGTGAATTGGGAGAGAGAAGCCGTACACAAAGGGGTAGAAGATAAGTTTTTGAAATGTAGTGCTACAAAAGAATTTTGAACATTAGATGAGTAGGTCGGTAACTAATGAAGGGAAACTAACCTAAGCAGTGTGAAAATAAATTTGTCCCATAACAGAAAGAAGGGGCAGGTTCACAGCAAGCATCCTGAAGCGTCAATGACTAGCCGCTTTGCTAATGGAGAGAAGCGTGCGTTTTAACACTTGTAAAGGCAGCAGATGCTTGCCTATAGGAAGCGTCTTCAGATGGATGGATCTTGCAAGTAGTTGTGCAGAGGTGAAGAAAATAGAGAGATGTGAATAGTTGAAGCAGTTCAATCTTTGGCCAAAGGACCACAACAACAAAAACGTTTAATGTAACACGTGGGGAACGTGATGCAAAGTCGAAGGACCTAGTGAGTTGTCTCTTACTCAGACATTTGTTCTTGTTATTTCGCGCACTTGACATAATGAGTGTAGAATTTCTAGCCAAACATCCATTCCATTTAAAATGAAATTTGTAGATAATGTTGCCAGCGAACATGTTTTATCCAAATTTATAATATTTCGATTTTCAATAAGATCTACATATTGTGATTATCGCATGCCGATTTTAGGCGTTGTTAGGGTAAGGCCACTTGTAAGTGGTCGTGGGTGAAGATAATTGCATGTTACCAGGCATATGAAAGCGACTCAGTATATCTTACATAATTAAATCATTGACCTTCAAAATCGTGATGAAGGGTTTCGTTATCTACGATATTAAACAAGAATCATAATAAACTCAGTTTAGTTCATTAAAATCCCTGATAAGTGGTTTGTAAAACATTGACGATGATAGACTAGTGCCTTGGAAGACCTGAAAAAGGGATCGGGAGTATGAGACAAATGCTGTGTATCAGGGTAACACAACTACACTCCTGGAAATTGAAATAAGAACACCGTGAATTCATTGTCCCAGGAAGGGGAAACTTTATTGACACATTCCTGGGGTCAGATACATCACATGATCACACTGACAGAACCACAGGCACATAGACACAGGCAACAGAGCATGCACAATGTCGGCACTAGTACAGTGTATATCCACCTTTCGCAGCAATGCAGGCTGCTATTCTCCCATGGAGACGATCGTAGAGATGCTGGATGTAGTCCTGTGGAACGGCTTGCCATGCCATTTCCACTTGGCGCCTCAGTTGGACCAGCGTTCGTGCTGGACGTGCAGACCGCGTGAGACGACGCTTCATCCAGTCCCAAACATGCTCAATGGGGGACAGATCCGGAGATCTTGCTGGCCAGGGTAGTTGACTTACACCTTCTAGAGCACGTTGGGTGGCACGGGATACATGCGGACGTGCATTGTCCTGTTGGAACAGCAAGTTCCCTTGCCGGTCTAGGAATGGTAGAACGATGGGTTCGATGACGGTTTGGATGTACCGTGCACTATTCAGTGTCCCCTCGACGATCACCAGTGGTGTACGGCCAGTGTAAGAGATCGCTCCCCACACCATGATGCCGGGTGTTGGCCCTGTGTGCCTCGGTCGTATGCAGTCCTGATTGTGGCGCTCAACTGCACGGCGCCAAACACGTATACGACCATCACTGGCACCAAGGCAGAAGCGACTCTCATCGCTGAAGACGACACGTCTCCATTCGTCCCTCCATTCACGCCTGTCGCGACACCACTGGAGGCGGGCTGCACGATGTTGGGGCGTGAGCGGAAGACGGCCTAACGGTGTGCGGGACCGTAGCCCAGCTTCATGGAGACGGTTGGGAATGGTCCTCGCTGATACCCCAGGAGCAACAGTGTCCCTAATTTGCTGGGAAGTGGCGGTGCGGTCCCCTACGGCACTGCGTAGGATCCTACGGTCTTGGCGTGCATCCGTGCGTCGCTGCGGTCCGGTCCCAGGTCGACGGGCACGTGCACCTTCCGCCGACCACTGGCGACAACATCGATGTACTGTGGAGACCTCACGCCCCACGTGTTGGGGAATTCGGCGGTACGTCCACCCGGCCTCCCGCATGCCCACTATACGCCCTCGCTCAAAGTCCGTCAACTGCACATACGGTTCACGTCCACGCTGTCGCGGCATGCTACCAGTGTTAAAGACTGCGATGGAGCTCCGTATGCCACGGCAAACTGGCTGACACTGACGGCGGCGGTGCACAAATGCTGCGCAGCTAGCGCCATTTGACGGCCAACACCGCGGTTCCTGGTGTGTCCGCTGTGTCGTGCGTGTGATCATTCCTTGTACAGCCCTCTCGCAGTGTCCGGAGCAAGTATGGTGGGTCTGTCACACCGGTGTCAATGTGTTCTTTTTTCCATTCCCAGGAGTGTATTTTCGCGGTAGTCGTAACGTGATTGCCGAAGGGTTATTGTATAAAGAGAGAAAGCTCAACACAATGGTATGCGTTTGCATCTATAGCTCTATTTGAAAGCGTATTGATTCTCAAATTGCGAAAAAGTCTTCAGAATGAAGTTTGAAATTATTAAATCTCGCCGGCCAGGGTGGCCGAGCGGTTCTAGGCACTACAGTCTGGAACCGCGCGACCGCTACGGTCGCAGGTTCGAATCCTGCCTCGGGCATGGATGTTTGTGGTGACCTTAGGTTAGTTAGATTTAAATAGTTCTAAGTGCTAGGAGACTAATGACCTCAGAAGTTAAGTCCCATAGTGCTCAGAGCCATTATTAAATCTCGGCAAAAAGTGACTCGATTTTCCCTACAGTTCGTCTGGCTATTGCGGCTAGATCTCACCATGTCAATTTGCAAGTGGAGGCTGAAGTTCCTGAAAACTCAGTCATGGGTTTCGTGGCAACTACAAATAAGACGTAAAGTTGCTATATCGCTTGCTCTCGTCTTCTCGCAGAGGTGTCTGCG
This sequence comes from Schistocerca cancellata, assembly GCF_023864275.1. Taxonomy (NCBI): domain Eukaryota; kingdom Metazoa; phylum Arthropoda; class Insecta; order Orthoptera; family Acrididae; genus Schistocerca; species Schistocerca cancellata. Next base: position 225,102,516 of record NC_064628.1, read on the forward strand.
TGGGGAAACGCTCGGCTGAAGAAATCGCCCCTTGTTGGCTCCTGGCTGCAGAGACGCCCGGTTGTAGTCATTACGTGCCATCTCCTTTCTACAAGGAGGAATTGTGTCTCTGCGTTTTTCTGTCGTCGCATAACTTTGATTGACTGAACGATAAATATTCCAACCACTGACCAGTGAAAAATTGTCTTAAAAACACTGAAATCCTTCCCTTACTATCATTTCAGGCTATTAAACAGTAACGAGCTTACGTAACACTGAGTGCTGTAAAACGGTATCCCACTCGCATTCTTTCCCTGTCTATGGCCACTGAGACTAGAACTCTGTAAGCTGATCCGTGTTTCTCTCTTCTAAATTATTCATGTTACCCAGACATAGCGGCTGCGTTGTCCTCCATTGCACGCTCATATTTTATCTCCAGCAGTCTGCGTATTTCGACGAATTTCTGCCTTTCTAACTATCTGTCCACAATCGTGCTCTTCCGGGACGCTGCCATAGACTACACACATATCCCCTTTTTACATACAGCTCCTTAAACGCAGACTCTGTTGTCGCGATACAGTATGGAGATACAAGCTGTATTGTGACTCTTTGCGTCCACAGCCCAGGGCCAACCCTCACAATACTACGAGACAAAGCTGCCAAGGACGCCTCTTTCCCATCAGCTCCCGGGCCTTCTGCGAATTCGGTCGAGGGCTGTTTCCAGAGACAGCTTTTATGACAAACCACATACTCTCTCACAGTTAAGGATAACACGCTTCCACGCAGGTATCCCTTCAGGTAAACATGCAATTCAGTATGAAAATGTTATCAACATTTGTTAAGTACTACCAATCACTGGTTCTGATACACATTTGATTCATCAGGGAAATTAATTATTCCAATTTGGGTTGTTTTATTATACCTGGTTTTGCCCCAATTATAGGACAGTCTGGAGAAAAACGGTTGTGTAGCAAGGTGATCTGCAACCACAAGACTTGTCACACTATGTTACCCTAATGTAATTTGATTCATTTTAAAATTTATGTTTACACAATCAGAGATGACTTCTTCTAGTACCTATATTACAAACAAAAGTTTGGTAGTAGTTGAAAATGAATTGTGAATAACTCCATATAAAGTACATAAATGAAACATAGTTCCTTATAATTACTCGATCTAACACACAACCGAATAAAATATAATATTAAAGCAAAAGAAATCCTTTCCCATTGTTGTCGTGTGCTGAGGGACGTTTCTTCTCTAATATTATATTCTGAAGAAAGCAATATCTTCCCGTAATCTGGTTACACTAACGTTGTTGATACAGGTCAGACAAAATAAGCAGTTGACACCTATGTAACAAGAAAATTGTCAGCAGTAAGAGATGATTTCCAAATACTATTTTACTAGTGATGTTCATAATATATATAAACTGGTACAGGCACGGGTATTAAAATACAGAGATATGTGAATGAGCAGAATACGGCGCTGAGATGGGCAACGCCTACATAAGACAACAAGTGTCTTGCGCAGTTTATCAATATTTGAGTCCGAACGTGGTGTTGTAGTCGGCGCACGAGCGATGGGACACAGCATCTCCGAGGTAGCCATGAGATGGGGATTTTCCCGTACGACCATTTCACGAGTGTACCGTGAATATCAGCAATCCGGTAAAACACCAAATCTCCAACATCGCTGAGGCGGGAAAAAGATCTTGCTAGAATGGGACCAACGACGATTGGAGAGAATCGTTCAACGTGAAAGAGATGCAACTCTTCCGCAAATTACTACAGATTTCAATGCTGGGCCTTCAACAAGTGTCAGCGTGCGAATCGTTCAACGAGACATCACCGATCTGGGCTTTCGGTGCCGAAGGCCCACTCGTGTACCATTGATGACTTTACGACACAAGGTCTTAAGCCTCGCCTGGGCCCGTCGACACCGACATTGGAATATTGATGACTGGAAACATGTTGCCTTGTCGGACGGGTGTCGTTTGAAATTGTATCGAGCGGATGGACGTGTACGGGTACGGAGACAACCTCATAAATCCATGGCCCCTGCTTGTCAGTAGAGGACTATTCAAGCTGATGGAGGCTCTGTAATGATGTGGGGCATGTGCAGTTGGAGTGATACGGGACCCCTGACATGTGCAGATAAGACTCTGACAGGTGACTCGTTGGTAGGCATCCTGTCTGATCATCTGCATCCATTCATGTCCATTATGCATGGGCAATTCCAGCAGGACGATGCGACACCTCACACGTCCTGAATTCCTACAGAATGGCTGCAGGAACACTCTTCTGTGTTTAGACACTTCCAATCGCCACCAAACTTCCCAGACGTTAACATTATTAAGCATATCTGGGATGCTCTGAACCGTGCTGTTCAGAGGAGATAGCCACCCCCTGGTACACTTCGTTTAACTCAGTAAAAACGAAGGCGATGTTGGCCTGATATAGTCGACGATGCCCTTTGGCTACACTGACTAAAGGATTCCTCTAAGATATACGAAATTAAGACAACCTGAAGATGCCTAAATAAGGCGAAACGCGTAGTTGAAAAATAAAAAAGTAAAATTGCAACCAAGACTGTTTTTAACCAGTACTGTTAAACACTGGTTTGCTGTATGCCACATATGGATTGGAAGAGTTTCGGTTTATGGTTATTGCAGCAGAAACTGGATAATCTGGCTACTGACATTGGCAACATAAATTACACCGAAAATGGTAAACTACTTAGGGAGAAGAATATACAGGGCTATTACAAATGATTGAAGCGATTTCATAAATTCACTGTAGCTCCATTCATTGACATATGGTCACGACACACTACAGATACGTAGAAAAACTCATAAAGTTTTGTTTGGCTGAAGCCGCACTTCAGGTTTCTGCCGTCAAAGCGCTCGAGAGCGCAGTGAGACAAAATGGCGATAGGAGCCGAGAAAGCGTTAGTCGTGCTTGGAACGCACTCACATCAGTCAGTCATAACAGTACAACGACACTTCAGGACGAAGTTCAACAAAGATCCACCAACTGCTAAGTCCATTCGGCGATGGTATGCGCAGTTTAAAGCTTCTAGATGCCTCTGTAAGGGGAAATCAACGGGTCGGCCTGCAGTGAGCGAAGAAACGGTTGAACGCGAGCGGGCAAGATTCACGCGTAGCCCGTGGAAAATTGGCTCATGCCACAACTGGAGACCGACAGCGCCGACTGCCGACTTCATCTTTCAACAGGATGGAGCTCCACCGCACTTCCATCATGATGTTCGGCATTTCTTAAACAGGATATTGGAAAACCGATGGATCGGTCGTGGTGGAGATCATGATCAGCAATTCATGTCATGGCCTCCGCGCTCTCCCGACTTAACCCCATGCGAGTCCTTTCTGTGGGGTTATGTGAAAGATTCAGTGTTTAAACCTCCTCTACCGAGAAACGTGCCAGAACTGCGAGCTCGCATCAACGATGCTTTCGAACTCATTGATGGGGACATGCTGCGCCGAGTGTGGGAGGAACTTGATTATCGGCTTGATGTCTGCCGAATCACTAAAGGGGCACATATCGAACATTTGTGAATGCCTAAAAAAACTTTTTGAGTTTTTGTATGTGTGTGCAAAGCATTTTGAAAATATCTCAAATAATAAAGTTATTGTTGAGCCGTGAAATTGGTTCAATCATTTGTAATAACCCTGTAAATGTGCGTACACCTATTACAGAACCGTTTTCGATAACATTATGGTCATTAAAATCTGTGATCAAGTGGACTGTCAAGAACAGTAAGGAGAGAACGGTCCGTAATTTTAAAGAAGGAGATGTGTGGTTCATTTAAGCGTTATTTCCGTAGTAAATTCTCCAATTTCGTCACTGCAAGACTTGGTGTCAAAGAGAAGCCGCCTTTTCTCCTACACGGGATACGAGAAAAAAACCGGCGAGGAAGCACGGGAAACTACTTCGAAGAAATATAAAAACCCTGTGGTTATAGTATATAAAGTGGTATTATTTGACGTTAAAATGAGAAAGCTGCCAAAATGAGAAAGCTGCCTGGGACACTGAATTTGGACAAAACGCAAGACTTCGTCGGAAATTTAAAAAAAATTGAGATTTACAAGTACATTATATCAACCCAGTACTTCTGCATGGGGGGAAATCGCCAGGGAAACAGAAATGTGATTGCGGACAACGATAAGACAGTTGGAATAGGCTGTCTAACGTGGTTAAGCTTCAGCTGTAAAGTAGATATATGTAACAAATTCACATGTCAGATCACGAGTCCAGAAGAGAATAAAGGTATTGGTAACCACGTTATAGACTTTATAAAGTGTCCAGAGATGTGACTAAGAGAAACTTTCTGGTCGTCCTTGGCTAAGCAACGTGGCGTTACCAGGTTGGACGCTTCAATGTACAGCTACAGAATGGATCATGTATTCGACCCTGTGCACGAATGTTTACGTGTGTTAGACACTAGTAAACAGTATTCACAATGTGCTCCACTTTACTCTGTGCCTGTAGCTTCCATGTGACGTCAGTTAACGGATAACGTACAGAATAGCTGTTGTGTTTGATAACGTTCTGCAGTTTGTGTATTGAGCTAATAATTAAACCCGAAAACAGACAGGTGTACAAGTAAGTCTTCCAGATACTCTTGACAGAGAAAAGCTTATCAGCTATGTTCTGTCTGCGTACAGTTTTAATTATCTACCTTCAAACTACGGGGAGATTCTTAACTCCAATAAAAACAATATACGTATTACACAGAAGTGTTACGTTAAAGCAGGAGAAACATATTTTTCTGAGCCTAGGACATTGTTCTCCACAACACCGTCTGATATAGATATTGCAGAAGTTGGATTGGTTGACACGACCAACTTTATTCCAAAAGTCCTAAGAAAAAGAGTAAATGTATCTCACAGACGTAAACCACTTCCCATTAATCACACATTTAAGTACAGTTAATGTGTTATGTGCACGAAAAGCAAAATGTAAATGGAAGAAATCGGAGTAAAAGAAAAAAGAAAACTAGAGTATACAGAGAAGACAACCGTTATAGAGGACGAATATAAGCTACTATTTGAAACGGAAGAGGCTATTGCGGATGTGCAGGCAAGGTTTTTATACGGCTTTAAAGACAGAGTCTGGAGAAATCTGGCTACGACTCGGCAATACAAGATAATAGCATTTACAGTACAGAGCAGTGGTAAATGGCCATGTGTTGGCGTTCAAATGGCTCAAATGGCTCTGAGCACTATAGGACTCAACTGCTGAGGTCATTAGTCCCCTAGAACTTAGAACTAGTTAAACCTAACTAACCTAAGGACATCACAAACATCCATGCCCGAGGCAGGATTCGAACCTGCGTCCGTAGCGGTCTTGCGGTTCCAGACTGCAGCGCCTTTAACCGCACGGCCACTTCGGCCGGCTCATGTGTTGGAGTACTGGCCGAAAACGACGAACTGGAGCATGTTTACTATGTTAATGGACACACGAAAAATGTGTTTATCAAACTCCATTATTCCTTGGATCTGCTTGAAAAGAGGGACATATTGTATCGGAATGTGGTGGGCTTGATGTCATACACTTAGCAACAAAAGAACCGTTTTGCAGTGCTTAAAACCAACAGAATAACTGCCTTTAATGGCAATTCGTTAGCAAAAGTTGTAAACTTAAAGTTCTATTCCGAAATTCCGCAAGAATGCGCAGCAGAAGAACTGGCAGCCTACACCCACGAGGATGTGGAATGTTATAACAGCAGTGTCATGCAGGAGACGAGAGTAAAAATTAAAATCCCCGAATGCTCTCGTCTAGAAGAACTACCGGAAGGAACAGGACTAATTTTTAAAGTCATAAAAGAGGTACTTTACAGGAAAATAATTAGTTATATACTGGAGTTCGAAAAGTTACCATCTCTGTATTTGTCAAATTACTGGGTGGAGAAGCAAATAGATGACTCAGATGAGGATTTATGTTATAAGTTATAAATTAAATTGGACATTATTAAAACTACAACTAACAAAAATAAGTAAAGAGTTGTTTTCTGTACATAAGCAAAAGTTAATAAGGATTTGGTACTAGAATATTTGCTTCCCTTATTCGTTAACCTACCAAAAGTCCTAAAACCTGTCCTATATACAATGATACATGGGCATCTATTTCAGTTGTGGGAAGTGGGTAGTCGGATGCCTTGATGCCGCGAATGGACAGTGTCCACCTCGCCCTCTACACGGATGATACGGCGATGTACACGCGTAGCATGAATGCAGCACTGCTCCAACGACGCATGCAGGCAGCGGCTGACACACTTAGTCAGTGGGCCAGGAGGTGGAGTCTCTGCTTCAATGGGGCTAAGACGCAAGCCCTCCTCATCACCAAGAAGCATATCCCAGCCGATCTACCGCAGATCAAAATCAGGGGAACCGCCGTACCTTGGGGCAATACCGCTAAGTACCTGGATGTGACGCTGGATAGAGGGCTCACATGCAGATACCATATCAACGACATCGTCAGGAAGGTTAGGGGTAGAATGAATCAGCTCTACCCCTTTCTAAATCCGACACCTGCGCTCCCGCCGGAACGTGTTGCGCTCCTACTTACGCTCATACGCCCGCTTATCGACTACGCCGCTTTGGTTTGGGGCAATGCTGCAGCGACCAGCGTCGACCGACTCCAGCGACTTCAGAACCGGATTCTCCGTCTGGCATTGCACCTCCCTCGGGACTTCCCGTAGGACGACCTTAACCGAGTCTCCAACATCCCTACTGTTCGAGACAGGTCAGTGAGATTCCTGCACCATGAAGCGCTCAGTCAGTAATGATGCCAGCGGCAGTGGTGATGGGAAACGGCCAAACTTGGGTCAATTGCCTTGTATGTGTTTATTAAAAAAATTATGATTTCAAATAGCAACAGTTATAAAATTTCATAGCAAAATATTCAAAGTTTTCGAGATTGTGATGCATTTTTGTAACAAGTGATTACAAAATTTCTTTTTCCTTACTATTACACCATTCATTCCCGAAAAGTTGTTCGAATTAGAGCGCCAGCTGGAAGCTGAAAGTCCCCAGCATGTAGAAGAGGTTGCGCTATAACCGTGTAAGTACATCTCCAAATTCTGTGTGGTAGTTTACATGTTAAGAAAACAGCTCTTCATGTATTCAGATCGTAACAAGTGTTTCTAAAACTTTTGTTCTCGCTGTAGCAGCATTAGCGCAGCAGCTGATGGACATTGAGCTGCAGCTGCGGAATCTGAAATGCAGCAAGAAAGTAAATACTATTGTAATATATTGGAATTAGACATTTATTAATCATATACAGTTGTGTGAGTTTTACATAATAACAATGTTGTAGATGTTCCTATTGCTCAAGAGGAAAATAAGATCCCTTTAGGGGTATGGTTCGAAAATGATGACCAGGAGTCATCACTTCCAACTGGTATGAACAGTTTACTCATTTATTTAATTTTTTCGTAGCTATAATCTGGATCTCGCTGTAGTCACATTCAGCACAAATTTTTTCTTCTGGGTGCATGCAGTTGCTGTGGGAGACAAAAATGAATTATGTGAAGCAAGTAGAGACCCCTTTCTGCAAACATCCTGTGTTTGCCGGTAAGTGGATAGAAAATTTTATGCAGCTTCTAGCTCTAGAAAAACACTCTTTATTCATTCTGAGGCAGATGGATAGTCTGACACACCCAATGCCAGCGGTATTCCTCGAAATATGTTGTTGTTGTGGTCTTCAGTCCTGAGATTGGTTTGATGCCGCTCTCCATGCTACTCTATCCTGTGCAAGCTTCTTCATCTCCAAGTACCTACTGCAACCTACATCCTTTTGAATCTGGTCAGTGTATTCATCTCTTGGTCTCCCTCTACGATTTTTACCCTCCACGCTGCCCTCCAATACTAAATTGGTGATCCCTTGATGCCTCAGAACATTTCCTACCAACCGATCCCTTCTTCTAGTCAAGTTGTGCCACAAAGTTCTCTTCTCGCCAATCCTATTCAATACCTCCTCATTAGTTATGTGATCTACCCATCTAATCTTCAGCATTCTTCTGTAGCACCACATTTCGAAAACTTCTATTCTCTTCTTGTCTAAATTATTTATCGTCCATGTTCCATATCCATACATGGCTACACTACATACAAATACTTTTAGAAACGACTTCCTGACACTTAAATCTATACTCGATGTTAACAAATTTATCTTCTTCAGAAACGCTTTCCTTGCCATTGCCAGTCTACATTTTATATCCTCTCTACTTTGACCATCATCAGTTATTTTGCTCCCCAAACAGCCAAACTCCTTTACTACTTTAAGTGTCTCATTTCCTAATCTAATTCCCTCAGCATCACCCGACTTAATTTGACTACATTCAATTATCCTCGTTTTGCTTTTGTTGATGTTCATCTTATATCCTCCTTACAAGACACTATCCATTCCGTTCAACCTCGAAATATATGTCGCTGCTTTCCTTAGGACAGAGCTGGGGAGGAAGACGCTAACCGTCGAAACAGGTAGTGACCACCTAAACGCGCCTTGTGAGCCATACTGTACGCCGAATCCAGCAGCTGTCTTCCGCCCCTCTAACAGAGGCAGACACGTTGTCACCAGTAGACCGCCGGACACGTGGGCGAGCGGCGCATGTGTCTCAGTTGCGGCGTTAGGCTGCCTGAGAGTTACGAGCTCGCGTGGCGCGGCGCCTTTCATGTCAGAGGGCCCGCAGCTGGTCAGGAGGCGGACGGCAACGGGCCGCCTTCAGCGCCGACAAGGGACTGGTCCCTGGTGCAAGGAGGCTGGCGGCCACTCGGAAGCTACAAGGCAAAGTCCCTACACGAGGCGACGGCGGTAATGTGCGAGCCCCGCAGCGCACCGCGAAGCGTCGTTGTGACTTTGCGATCGCAATATACGAAGAGATGAGGCGATCGGAAGTTAAACAAGAGTATCCATGTCCTAAGAAATGCAAATTATGTCCTTCTCAGAGCGTAATTCTCAGATCTCCGTTCTTTGAATTTTTTTCCGAGCTCTACCACTTATTCCCGTTCTATAAACGATTTCCATCAATAATTCCCGTCCATATCATGTCCTCTGAACCGACTGTTGGTTTGTACAGCGAAAATTCGGTATTGCCGCCAAAATTCGGAATTCCCACCAATAGGGTAGGTTTGGGGGAGGGGTCGTGTGGGGAGGGGGTGAGGGGGAGGAGGGGGCTGGGGCACACGTGCCGGCTGAGAAACGTGATGGCATCTGGGAGCGGGGATGGGCGTGGTCGGGGACGGGAAATTTGATATCAAAATTGCGCTCATAACCAGACTACCTTACTGCTCATGTTGGTACCTATGACGTGTATCGCTTTGTATCGGAGGAGATTCTCTCAGGTTTCGGGCGGCTAGCGGAAATGGTAAAGACTGTCAGTTCTGTTTGCGAGATTAAGCCGGAGCTCACCATCTGAAACATCGTCGACAGAGCCCATTGTGGCCCTTTGTTGCAGAGCCGAGTGGAGGGTCTGAGTCAGAGGTTCAGGCGGTTTTCTGACCGTGTAGGCTGCAGATATCTTGACTTGCGCTAACGGGTGGTGGCTTTGCGGGTTCCCCTAATTAGGTGAGGTGTCCGCTACAAACAGTATGTTGCTACACGGGTAGCGGGGGCTGTGTGGAAGAGACTGGGCGGTTTTTTGGGTTAGAGGGTCTCAGGAAACCACAGAAAGGCCTTTCGTCCAAAAATGGGCAGGTAAACAACAGAAAGGTAGTTGTAGAAACGATCGGCATTGTAGTTGTAAATTGTCGTAGCTGTATTGGGAAAGAACCAGAGCTCCAAGCCCTCAAACAAAGCACTGAAGCTAAAATAGTTATAGGTACGGGAAGCTGGCTAAAGCGAGAAATAAGTTCACCAGAAATTTTTTCAAACGCCCTAACTCTGTACAAAAAGGATAGACTAAATACAGTTGGCCAGCCGGGGTGGCCGAGCGGTTCTAGGCGCTACAGTCTGGAACTGCGTGACCTCTACGGTCGCAGTTTCGAATCCTGCCTATGGCATGTATGTGTGTGATGTCCTTAGGTTAGTTAGGTTTAAGTAGTTCTAAGTTCTAGGGGACTGATGACCTCAGAAGATAAGTCCCATAGTGCTCAGAGCCATTTTTTTTAAATACAGTTGGTAGGGGAGTATTTATTGCTGTCAGAAGTAGTTTACCTTGTTGTGAAATTGAAGTAGATAGTTCCTGAGAAATAGTATGTGTGGAGGTTATACTTGGCAACCGGACTAAACTATTAATTGGATCGTTTTACCTACCTCCGACTCAAGACATATACAGTAGTTGCTGAACAGTGTCGGTGGTGACTTCAATCTGGAAAAAATTAATGCCGGGGGCAGGCATAACACGTCATCCGAAGTTGTACTGAATGCTTTCTCAGATAATTATTTTGAACAATTAGTTCATGAGCCCACTCGAAGCGTAAATGATTGCGAAAGCATACTTGACCTTTTAGCAACAAATAATCCTGGACTAATAGGGAGTATCAAGACGAATACAGGAATCAGGGACCATGAGGCAGTTGCTGCTGGCTGAATACCGTAACACCAACACCCATCCAAAAGTAACGCAAAGTACATGTATTCAAAAAAGCTGATAAAAATGCTCCTAACGCCTTTTTAAGAGACAGTCTCCATTCCTTCCGTTCTGATCACGTAAGCGTAGGAAAGATGTGGAATGATTTCAAAGACGTCGTATCAACGGCAATTCAGAGATATATACCGTATAAATTAATAAGATATGGTACTGACCCCTCATGGTACAGAATACGGGACAGATCGCTGTTGCAGAAGAAACGAAAGAAGCATGTCAAATTTAAAAGAACGCAAAATCCCGAAGACTGGCGAAATTTATAGAAGTTCGAAATATAGCGAGTACTTCAATGCTAAATGCTTTTAATAATTTCCACAACGAAACTCTGTCTTGGAATCTGGCAGAAAATCCTAAGATATTCTGGTCATACATAAAGCACACCAGTGGCAAGACGCAATCAATACCTTCACAGCGCGATAACAAATGTTAAGTCACTGATGACAGAGCCATTAAAGCAGAGTTAATAAAGATGGTTTTCCGAATCTCCTTCACCAAAGAAGACGAAGTAAATATTCCTGAATTCCAATCAAGAACAACTGCCAAGATGAGAAACTTAGAAGTACATATCATCGGTGTAGCAAGGCCTCCGGTTCAGACTGTATACCAGTCAGGTTCCTTTCAGAGTATGCTGATGCAATAGCTCCATATTTAGCAATGATACACAACCGCTCTCTCACCGGAAGTTCCGTACCTAAAGACTGGAAAATAGTTCGAATCGTACCAATACCCAAAGAGGGAAATAGAATTAATCCGCTGAATTACATGCACTTATAACTAACGTCAACTTGCAGTAGCGTTTTGGAACGTATACTGTGTACGAACATTATCAATTATCTCCAAGACCACGATTTATTGACACATAGCACTGATTCAGAAAACACCGTTCTTGTGAAAACAACTAGCACTTTGTACTCATGAAGTAATGAGTGCTATCGACGGGTGATGTCAAATTGACTCCATGTTTTTAGATTTCCAGAAGGCTTTCGACACCGTTCCTCACAAGCGTCTTCTAACTAAACTATGTGCTTACGGAATATCGCCTGAATCCTGCAACTGGATTCGTGATTTCCTGTCAGAAAGGTCACAGTTCGTAGTGATAGGCGGAAAGTCATCGAGTAAAACAGAAGTAATATCCGGCGTTCCCCAAGGAAGGGCCATAGACCCTCTATTGTTCCTGATGTATATTAAAGACATAGGAGACAATCTGAGTAGCCCTACTAGAATGTTTGCAGAAGATGGTGTCATTTACCGTCTCGTAAAGTCATCAGCTGTCCAAAACGAATTGCACAATGATTTAGATAAGATATCTGTATGGTGCGAAAAGTGGCAATTGACCCTGAATAAAGAAGAGTGTGAAGTTATTCACACGAGTTCTAATAGAAATCCGCTAAATTTCGATTACGTGACAAGTCACACAAATGTGAAGTCTGGAAATTCAACTAAATATTTAGGGATTACAAATACAAATAACCTAAATTGGAATGGTGACATAGATAATGTTGTGGGTAGAGCAAACCAAAGACTGCGATTCACTGGCAGAACAATTAGAAGGTGCAACAGATCAACTACAGAGACTGCTTATGCCACGCTTGTCCGCCATATATTGAAGTATTGTTGTGCGGTGTGGGATCCGCATCAGGTGTGACTGACAGATGACCTCGAGAAAGTTCGAAGGACGGCTCGCTTCGTAATATTGCGAGATAAAGGAGATAGTGCCACAGACATGATATGCCACAGACATGATACGTGAATTGGAGGAGCACTCATTAAAAAAAAAAGGCGTTTTTAGTTGCGACGGGATCTTTTCATGAAATTTCAATCACTAGTTTCCTCCTCCGATTGCGAAAACATTCTGTTCGCAGCCACCTACATAGGGAGAAATGATCATCACGATAAAATAAGAGAAATCAGGGCTCGCACAGAAAAATTTAAGTGCTCGGTTTTCCTGTGCTCCTTTCGAGAGTGGAACGGTAGAGAGACATCTTGAAGGTTGTTCATTCAACCCTCTGCCAAGCACTTTATTGTGAGTAACAGAGTAATCTCGTAGATTTTTTAGATGTAGATGTACACACAATCCCACACAATCGTCTCTGTGTCATAGCGATAGATCCATCTATCGTCCTGGTAATTCTGCAGCTGAAGCAGTCACCAGGTCTGCCCTGACACAGCTGCAATATTTCCGAGAGTGCCTAGGATCGGTGAGATCTTTTATGGGGCCTTGACAGTCGCGAAATCAAATAGTCACTGACTTTTGCCACGTTCAAAATATGGAACAAGATGTCGGACATTAATCAACGATTTGAATTTTTTTCATTATCGTTCGGCTGAGATCCGTTTAGAGCACCAGTGTCTCCTGTTCCCTCGCTATTTCCGGTTCTTCCGAAAGAGAATGTTTCCCACCTCATTCTTCGTCATTCATATTTGTTTGGTTACACTAGAAGCATCTGCGAGAATTACTCTCTGGTTCACATGATGATGCATTGTTCTTGTATTCTTGCGCCAGCCCAAGTTGGGCTGTTGGAACATCCTTCCCTTCAGATGTGAAAAACAAATTATCCTTTTGTGCAATGGGCAGCACCATTTTGGTTTGGTTCTACCAGCTTCGTACTACGATGCTGTGGCCCTGGGATTTCAAACTTGTACCAGGACTGTGGACATACACATACAACTAAACAAAAATAGTTATGTACATTATTTTTTGGGATGATAATTAAAACTTTAGACTACTCTCGCACGCAGCTCAGTTTTTTTAATTGACAGTGCGTACTCTGTTATACTCTTTTCAATAATTTTTCAGATATCTCTAATAGGTATTGTTATTGTATGGTCGTCCGGAAGAAAAAGAGAAGAACACGAGGGAAAATGATGTGTGCGCGTGCATGCACGTGTGAGAAAGCGGTCGTGTGTACATGTGCGTGTGCATGCGTGCTTCGGCGTACGTGCGCACACACGTTGAGAAGTGCCAGTAGACGCCTATATGAGTGTACCTTTACGCTCTGTAACAGGTATATATAATTGTAACTATGGTCTTTTAGCTAACTGCTTTAAACGTTAGATAATAACGGACATAAATAACCAAAAATTATTTTCATGGGGCCTGAGATTTTTTAACTGATTATGGATACTTTGTTGCTGCTGATTTCGAAACTGCCAACCATTTTGTTCTAGTGGCACTAGTTTATGAGACATTAATGGCGTATTTATACTAGGATGCGCTGAAAAGTAACGCCCCCGATTATTTATGCGAAAATTCTTCAAGCTTTTCAAATAAAACAAACGTTCTCAACATTCTAAATCTTTGTTCTTCAGGTCCACTCATTTGCAGCCCTCTGCCGCTAGACGGCCCGTAATCGTAGCGCGTAACACTGCGGTATGATACGTGACTATGGCGGTGCCTAGATACAAGGTGCTGTAATCGAGTTTCGAATCCTCAGAGGTCGTCTACACATGGAGGACTCTCTCTTTCAGCATTACAGTGCCCGACCACACACCAGCGCGTGTCATCTGCAACAATCCGACACCTTGGGATTCATTGTCATCGATAATCCTCCTTTGTCCCGACTTGGCCCCAAGCGGTTTTCATCTGCTTTCAAAACTTAAAGAATGTGTTCGAGGACTTCACTTTGATAGTGATGAAGCCTTGCAAGCATACGTGATGCTGGCTCGTCAACAAAGGCAAACATTCTACAGTGACAGCACCAAGACACTGGTCTCTCGCTGCGAGAAACGTTTTTGTGCCAGGTTGACTGCGTCCAGAGTTAAATATGTAGGCGTCCAAAATAAAGGTGTAGAATGTCAATAACGTTTGTTTTATTAGGAAGAGTTTCCAAATAAAAATTTCTGAGGCGTTACTTTTCAGCACACCCCCTTAAATTGCTCTTATGACTACTTTGTCTATATCCCATCATCTGTAAATTGTTTGTTTTCGTAATACTAATTGATTTTATCCAAGCTCTGTTCATGTTGTTCTTGCATACGTACATTAACCATTCTGACGTTCATTTCTGTTTCTCATACGCGTTAACATGGCTACATCACGATGAAAATGTATGAATAACTCTGATGTGTTTCATCTGTGGGGAGTACACATTCATTCACCAATGAAAACAAACAACTGACTTGATGAAAAGAACTTATTTGGTCTATTCAAATTCATGCTTGGAGACCATGATAAGAGATGGATACCTCACACTATACAGGTATGTAAAACGTGCACAGAGCATCTGCAACACTGAACGAATGGGAGACGGAAGTGGTGGTTGTTGGGATGTTTAAGGGGGACTAAACAGCGAAGGTCATCAGTCCCCTGAGACGGAAGTGCTTGAGATGTGGGGTACCAATGAAACGGCGAGAACACATAGACCATAGCGAAGACTGTTAATTTTGTTCATTGAATGAAAAGGGCATCATTGCAACAGCCGAAAAGGTAGATATATCGCAGTCTACCCTCCACAAGAAACACCGTTTCACATTCAGAGAAGATACCTGTTCTACATTTACTAGCACCCCACAATCTTCAGAAGCAGAGGAAGCATCAGCTGAAAGCTATACTGAGGAAAACAACAGTGCTTCTGCAAGAACTTCATCCGTGTCATCTGAAATTAATCAAATGGAACTGTGAGATCTCATTATAGATTTAAGTCTTCCAAAAAAGACGTCTGAATTGTTAGCTATAGCAGCACGCGTCCCCCTGGCTTGTTTGTAAACAGAGGCAGATAAGCGGTTGCGTAATCACTGAGGTCAACGCTCACACAGAGTACATTGCATGGGGCTTATGCAATAATCTCGTTAATTAAGTAAGCAATGTGCAATTTTTTTTGTAAGGAAATGGGAAAGGAAGTAATTTGTTTAATTTCTATAATAATGGGTGCGATTACCGACGACTTTAATTTTCTTACAATTGTCAACACCTTTAACTTACACTGAGACAGATTCGGATTCATTTATTTTACGATGCTTCCTGGTCCTCAGAACCAAAGGCATAGACGATAGATAATACGATTTACCCATATCTCTATTGTACACCTCTCTGATCTGAAATCTCCGATGAGAAATGACGTCACGGCTATTGAACGATCCCAGCCCTGCCACTTTATCGACTTTAGGTCCACGAACAAGAGCTACGGTAACCCAGCCATTACCGTGCTGATTGACATCATTGTTGCTAATAGCAAAGTTCAAAGCTCCGACACAGGAAACTGATGGACCATACAAGACGACTTGTGCGCCTACCTAGTTGTCGGTATTAATAGTAATATTGTGTATTGCTTTATACACTGTAAGGTGGGTACGCTTTCTTCTCCTATAATATCGTGGCATCTTCCGTGTAAGCGGTCCAATGCTGTTGCTCGAACAGCTGCACGAAGCCTGACGCCTTCTTATTCAAAATCACATTCCGTCAAAAAAGGAAACATTTTCTCCATTGTTCACAACAGAAAACCAGTTTGTTTTTTATACCTACCTTGAAGGACCGTTAATGAAAGAGAGCACAAGAAAATAGGCAGCAAGTGAATAGCTTTTATTTACAGATAGCTCCAAACGCAACCTGAAACAAGTTCTTTTGCATTATGGGAACGAGTACACTTCACTCAGTTGGTCTGTGTTAAAATCAAGCTGCAATATCCTGGAGAAGTTCTCATACCACAATCACTAATGTGTTATCTCTGTCGATCTCAAGAAGCCGAACTTTTCCTAGAACAACAAGAGGAGGGTACCCATGCTTTATTTATCTGATGATATGCGGACCAGTGTGGCACACACAGTGAATAAGAATATCTAAAGATCTAGAGCTGACGTGCAAAACTGAAAGAATTTTTGGTACCATTGACCCATATATAGCCAAGAATAGGTCAGAAACTGTAAGGCACCAAAGTCACCGTTCCCCAGTGTTATAGATGGATTCCATGCAAAAAGGCTAGTGTATGCCGTGGACCACTTACACATCTTCCACGTTATTGTAGGAAATCCCGGTGAAAGTAATTAAGAATTACTTCTCCTGCCTCATTTCCGATAGCCGTGGGCTAGTTTCTTGTTAATCATGTAAGTTCAGTAGGTGGACTAGGATTTTACGAACAAGAAACGTTAACCATTACAGCACGGTAACGGCTAGAAACATGCAAAGGAACAAAGGAAAATCGTAACAGAATATCGTTGAGGCTTTCGTGGCCACTCGTTGGCACATTACATGTTGGCTTCTATCTCAGTTTCTTCGACCGCCGTTCTCTCTTCGACGATTTTTCTGACAATCCGCCAGCACGAGTGTCTGGCATTTTCAAATCTTCACTCTCCATTGGTGTTGGCGGTTGGAGACCATCCACCCCCGGAATTATATGTACCTGAAATGTATTCGCAGTTGCAAATATGGACAACCATCAGATGTTTAACAGAATGACGAGTGTGAAGGTTTGTGTCGGACCGGGACTCGAACTCAGATTTCACGCTTATCGCGAGGTGTCGCCTTAACTGCTTTGGTCAGCCGTACACACTCCCCAGACTGACCAAAACATCCATATGTCACTCTGTCTGTATGTCCAAAGGAACACTGCATCTTACTTGGAACAATACAGGCAGGCACTAAAATAATGGAATTTTATGCCGCCACCACGCAAGCAAATTTCAATTAAAACGGATGCCCAAGTATAGGTTGCAAAATTCAAATGGCTCTGAGCACTATGGGACTTAACTTCTGAGGTCATCAGTCCCCTAGAACTTAGAACTACTTAAACCTAACTAACCTAAGGACATCACACACACCCATGCCCGAGGCAGGATTCGAACCTGCGACCGTAGCGGTCGCGCGGTTCCAGACTGTAGCGTCTAGAACCGCTCGGCCACCCCGGCCGGCAGTATAGGTTGTAGACACGTTGATGATGACATACGGAAATTGGTGACTGTCGTGAGTCGTGCTCGGGCAGGCCACCGCTGACGATAAGCGGGAAATCCTGCTTCGAGTCCCGGTCCGGCACAGATTTTCATTGACTTCATTCCGTTGTAAAGCTGATGGTTGTCCATTTCCGCAACTGCGAATACATTTCATGTATTTCATAATAGTTGTAGTTTCCGCAGTGCTTGTCGAAAGGGACGTTACATCGTACTTCATAACGACATAGGCACTGCAGTGTTGTATTACATGTACCTGTCCACGAGAGCGTCAGAGGGCTGCTCTCGCGTCATTACCACTCTCTCTTAGCTATCTGCAATCGTTAGCAGCAGCACGCGAGTCCATAATCCGTTTTGCCTTAGAATTTTTGTGGAGAATCCATATAAATCCACAAACATAACAATAGCTTCAATAAGAAAGCTGAAGGAAGTGTGCTCCCTGCCGCCGTTGGATAAGCAGCTGCAGCAGCAAGTCGTATACTCCTAGCTCACTCATTTGTTACATAGTTTAATTCTTAATTAATTTCTTTGCGTGTTTTTGGTACTTGCATTGTTTAATTCATAAATTTCGGGCGTATTATAGTATTTGAGAGTTGTAGCATCGCGTTTTAGTACTCGAATAGTGTTAAATCGCGTAGTCTCCTTCCGCCGCTGAGCAGTGTGTCAGCAGTGCACAAGTGGCAGCATTACTGCATTTACTAGGCGATCTTGTATTTTAATAACCGTTTCAATTTTGTGTCGTTTTGTTTGCGCTCTCTGTAGATTAGTTCAGACTTTCTTTGCACAACAGTCTTTAGCATGGATAAGGACTGCAACTGCTGTGTTCGGATGCAGGCTGAGTTGGCATCCCTTCGCTCCCAGCTTCAGGCAGTGTTGGCTTCGGTCACACAGCTTGAGGCTGTTGCCAATGGGCATCACTGTGGGGGTCCGGATGGGGGTTTGTCGGGGACGGCCAGCTCGTCCCACGCATCCCCCGATCGGACTACGACTGTAGTTGCCCGGGATACTGCCCGCATTGAGGCTGATCCCTCACCTGTGGTAGAGTGGGAGGTCGTCTCAAGGTGTGGCAGGGGGCGAAAGACATTCCGGAGGGCTGAACGGAAGGCCTCTCCTGTTTGTCTGATGAACCGGTTTCAGGCTCTGTCTCAGGCTGATACTGATCTTCGGCCTGACATGGCTGCTTGTCCTGTTCCAGAGGTTGCCCCTCAGTCTGCAAGATCCGGGCAGTCGAAGAGGGTGGGCTTACTGGTAGTTGGGAGCTCCAACGTCAGGCGCGTAATGGGGCCCCTTAGGGATATGGCAGCAAGGGAGGGGAAGAAAACCAAAGTGCACTCCGTGTGCATACCGGGGGGAGTCATTCCAGATGTGGAAAGGGTCCTTCCGGATGCCATGTAGGGTACAGGGTGCACCCATCTGCAGGTGGTCGCTCATGTCGGCACCAATGATGTGTGTCGCTATGGATCGGAGGAAATCCTCTCTGGCTTCCGGCGGCTATCTGATTTGGTGAAGACTGCCAGTCTCGCTAGCGGGATTAAAGCAGAGCTCACCATCTGCAGCATCGTCGACAGGACTGACTGCGGACCTTTGGTACAGAGCCGAGTGGAGGGTCTGAATCTGAGGCTGAAACGGTTCTGCGACCGTGTGGGCTGCAGATTCCTCGACTTGCGCCATAGGGTGGTGGGGTTTCGGGTTCCGCTGGATAGGTCAGGAGTCCACTACACGCAACAAGCGGCTACACGGGTAGCAGGGGTTGTGTGGCGTGGGCTGGGCGATTTTTTAGGTTAGATGGCCTCGGGCAAGTGCAGAAAGGGCAACAGCCTCAACGGGTGCGGGGCAAAGTCAGGACATTTGGGGACCAAGCAGCAATCGGTATTGTAATTGTAAACTGTCGAAGCTGCGTTGGTAAAGTACCGGAACTTCAAGCGCTGATAGAAAGCACCGAAGCTGAAATCGTTATAGGTACAGAAAGCTGGCTGAAGCCAGAGATAAATTCTGCCGAAATTTTTACAAAGGCACAGACGGTGTTTAGAAAGGATAGATTGCATGCAACCGGTGGTGGAGTGTTCGTCGCTGTTAGTAGTAGTTTATCCTGTAGTGAAGTAGAAGTGGATAGTTCCTGTGAATTATTATGGGTGGAGGTTACACTCAACAACCGAGCTAGGTTAATAATTGGCTCCTTTTACCGACCCCCCGACTCAGCAGCATTAGTGGCAGAACAACTGAGAGAAAATTTGGAATACATTTCACATAAATTTTCTCAGCATGTTATGGTCTTAGGTGGAGATTTCAATTTACCAGATATAGACTGGGACACTCAGATGTTTAGGACGGGTGGTAGGGACAGAGCATCGAGTGACATTATTATACTGAGTGCACTATCCGAAAATTACCTCGAGCAATTAAACAGAGAACCGACTCGTGGAGATAACATCTTGGACCTACTGATAACAAACAGACCCGAACTTTTCGACTCTGTAAGTGCAGAACAGGGAATCAGTGATCATAAAGCCGTTGCAGCATCCCTGAATATGGAAGTTAATAGGAATATAAAAAAAGGGAGGAAGGTTTATCTGTTTAGCAAGAGTAATAGAAGGCAGATTTCAGACTACCTAACAGATCAAAACGAAAATTTCTGTTTCGACACTGACAATGTTGAGTGTTTATGGAAAAAGTTCAAGGCAATCGTAAAATGCGTTTTAGACAGGTACGTGCCGAGTAAAACTGTGAGGGACGGGAAAAACCCACCGTGGTACAACAACAAAGTTAGAAAACTACTGCGAAAGCAAAGAGAGCTTCACTCCAAGTTTAAACGCAGCCAAAACCTCTCAGACAAACAGAAGCTAAACGATGTCAAAGTTAGCGTAAGGAGGGCTATGCGTGAAGCGTTCAGTGAATTCGAAAGTAAAATACTAGGTACCGACTTGACAGAAAATCCTAGGAAGTTCTGGTCTTACGTTAAAACATCATGTCCAGACACTCCGGGATGATGATGGCATTGAAACAGAGGATGACAAGCGTAAAGCTGAAATACTAAACACCTTTTTCCAAAGCTGTTTCACAGAGGAAGACCGCACTGCAGTTCCTTCTCTAAATCATCGCACCAACTAAAAAATGGCAGACATCGAAACAAGTGTCCAAGGAATAGAAAAGCAACTGGAATCACTCAACAGAGGGAAGTCCACTGGACCTGACGGGATACCAATTCGATTCTACACAGAGTACGCGAAAGAACTTGCCCCCCTTCTAACAGCCGTGTACCGCAAGTCTCTAGAGGAACAGAAGGTTCCAAATGATTGGAAAAGAGCACAGGTAGTCCCAGTCTTCAAGAAGGGTCGTCGAGCAGATGCGCAAAACTATAGACCTATATCTCTGACGTCGATCTGTTGTAGAATTTTAGAACATGTGTTTTGCTCGAGTATCATGTCGTTTTTGGAAACTCAGAATCTACTATGTAGGAATCAACATGGATTCCGGAAACAGCGATCGTGTGAAACCCAACTCGCTTTATTTGTTCATGAGACCCAGAAAATATTAGATACAGGCTCCCAGGTAGATGCTATTTTTCTTGACTTCCGGAAGGCGTTCGATACAGTTCCGCACTGTCGCCTGATAAACAAAGTAAGAGCCTACGGAATATCAGACCAGCTGTGTGGCTGGATTGAAGAGTTTTTAGCAAACAGAACACAGCATGTTGTTATCAACGGAGAGACGTCTACAGACATTAAAGTAACCTCTGGCGTGCCACAGGGGAGTGTTATGGGTCCATTGCTTTTCACAATATATATAAATGACCTAGTAGATAGTGTCGGAAGTTCCATGCGGCTTTTCGCGGATGATGCTGTAGTATACAGAGAAGTTGCAGCATTAGAAAATTGTAGCGAAATGCAGGAAGATCTGCAGCGGATAGGCACTTGGTGCAGGGAGTGGCAACTGACCCTTAACATAGACAAATGTAATGTATTGCGAATACATAGAAAGAAGGATCCTTTATTGTATGATTATATGATAGCGGAACAAACACTGGTAGCAGTTACTTCTGTAAAATATCTGGGAGTATGCGTGCGGAACGATTTGAAGTGGAATTATCATACAAAATTAATTGTTGGTAAGGCGGGTACCAGGTTGAGATTCATTGGGAGAGTCCTTAGAAAATGTGGTCCATCAACAAAGGAGGTGGCTTACAAAACACTCGTTCGACCTATACTTGAGTATTGCTCATCAGTGTGGGATCCGTACCAGATCGGGTTGACGGAGGAGATAGAGAAGATCCAAAGAAGAGCAGTGCGTTTCGTCACAGGGTTATTTGGTAACCGTGATAGCGTTACGGAGATGTTTAACAAACTCAAGTGGCAGACTCTGCAAGAGAGGCGCTCTGCATCGCGGTGTAGCTTGCTCGCCAGGTTTCGAGAGGGTGCGTTTCTGGATGAGGTATCGAATATATTGCTTCCCCCTACTTATACCTCCCGAGGAGATCACGAATGTAAAATTAGAGAGATTAGAGCGCGCACAGAGGCTTTCAGACAGTCGTTCTTCCCGCGAACCATACGCGACTGGAACAGGAAAGGGAGGTAATGACAGTGGCACGTAAAGTGCCCTCCGCCAAACACCGTTGGGTGGCTTACGGAGTATAAATGTAGATGTAGATGTAGATGTGGTTTCCGTGCATCTTGACACACCTTCCAGTCCTTATTTGCAGTGAATCATGCTCTCTTTCATATATACCTGGCTCCATTTGGATTTGGTCGTGTGCATTAATCACAAGCTTTTGATATGTCCGCACACCGTCGATGGGTGGTCATACACCTGTTCCTTTTTAGATGTCCCCACAGCGAGAAATCCAGGGATCAGCAGGTTCGGTGCTACCAGTCCTCTATAAATCATGCACCCATGAAACGTTGAGGTGAGGTAGAACCACACGATCCGCCGAATTTGGAAGGGCATCAAATCGTGCATAGAAGAACTCTCATTGACTTCCACTTTCTCCTTCTCTTTTTCCTCTCCCATTGGCACTGCCACCTTCGCTCCCTTCCTAGCAGTGTTCTGCGACTGTCAACTATGTTCCTTTGCCACTGTGTCCCTCTCAGTCTCTCAAACTCCAATTCTCTCCTTTGCTCTTTCTGTATCACACCCACTGTCTATTATCTTCCAGTGTTTATTACTTTTCAGTCGCTCTTATCCTTTGGGAGACTTTTTGAAGATGCTGCGGAAGCAGATTGAGGCAGCTAATACCCCACTTTTCATCAGTCTGTTAAACACGAGCATATTCACTTTTTTGTTTTTCAATAGGAGCATTTTTCCGCTGGTTCCATACTTTCTCCTGCTACATCAGGACATGCCATTTATTTGAAAACAACTTTATATGTCAGTGAAACATTGATTGCTTACTTACGTGAAACTCAAATAATGAAAAACTAAATTTGGACTACATATTGGTTTCGAAAATATTTTGCATGTGCTTCAGTACTAAAACAAGGGGCTCCCAGAACCCCTCTGATGATAACGGAGACTCTTGAAAGCATATGTCACCTTGATAAGTTACTTTATAAGTTCGTTTCACACCGAATTTTACGCGAGTTTTCCCCTGCACAAGGTTTCTCGAGAACGGTAGTTTCTCAAGAACTGTACCGTAGGAATATAGCGTGAAAACTGTAGCCATTTGCTGCGCATAGCCGTCTTGGAATCCACGTCTAGGTACTGGTAACGAAAGACCATATTTTGGGGTATTCCTTGATAACAGATAAAGATTTTTGAAAACGGGAAGAAGGCGCTTCTAAATAGATACCTAGAGAACGTACTGAAGAATCTGAGTAATTTTCTGCGTTATTTATCATTTAGATTTCGCCTCACATCGGATTGTGCGTCGTATTTTATGACTACAAATAGAGTAACTCTGAGCCCCTATATCTTCAAAATGGATAAACATATGAAGAAAATTTTCAAACATTTTTGAGGTGGGGATCTCAGGAATATATCCTAAAATGTTCAGCCATTTTCTATGCATAGCCGGTTTGAAATCCACTGCTGGGTCACGGTACCGAAAAACAAAGTTTTTCATGTTTTCTGTGGAACTGCCCGCGAAATAAATAGCTCCTCCATAAGTCCCTTACGCGCGGGCAAATTGGAGTCAGAAGAATTTGTAATAAAGAACGGACTTGAGCAGGGAGATTCCCTGTCTCCGCTACTTTTTAATTTAGTCCTAGAATATATTGTACGAATGGCGGCAGATAATTCAGAGGATGTGGAGTGAAATGCAAATATTAAGATATTAGGGTATGCAGATGACCTAACATCATTAGCGATAGGAAAGAATCTGTAACAGCAAATGCGAATGTGTTAGTCAAGGCTAGTGAAGGTGTAGGTCTAAGGATAAGTGAAGACAAAACTAAATACCTGGTTACTACTATAATGCCCACAGCAGTAGATCAGGAACTGTTAAGAGTTGGAGACCTGCAGTTTGAAAAAGTGAACACATTTAAGTATCTAGGCGTGGACATGACTTCGAGAAATGAGATTGAATCCGAACTGAAGAAGAGATTACGGGCGGGAAATGCGTGCTACTTCTCACTGAATAGATTACTTTCATCACGAATATTGTCTAGGAATTTAAAGATTAGAATAAACAAAACTATTATTCTACCAGTTATGCCGAATGGCTGAGACTTGGTCTCTCACTGTGCAAAATGAAAAGCCGTTTCGAGTATTTGAAAACAAAATTTTGAGGAAAATTTTCGGAGCAAAAAGGGATGACATTAGCGGAGAGTGGCGAAAACTGCATAACTAAGATGTTCACGAACTCTATGTAAGCCCTGACATAATCAGTAGTATTAAATCACGTAGGCTGCGATGGGCGGGTCACGTAGCTCGAATGTACGAGGGCAAGGCAGCGCGCAGAGTACTGGTAGGGCACTTAGAGGGAAAACGTCCTGTGGGGAGACCGAGGCGTAGATGGGAGGACAATGTGAAAGCTGATTTGAGGAGCCTAGGTACTGAATGTGAATGGAAGGAAATAGCCCAAGACAGCGACAGATGGCGAAAATACGTTGCTGCGGTAATGGACACTTAGAGTCCGGTATGACCAGTGAGTGTGAGTGTGTGTGTAAGTCCCTTAAGTCGACTCTCTATAAGCCTCTTACGTTGCACCACAGACCACATATAATGCAAAAAGAACAAACCGATTTGTTCCATTTGTCTAAACTGCAAGAATGTCGCACGGGTACCGATACTACTCAGAATGTCAAACAAAAAGCGGTATTTGGACCGGTGCTTGAACACAGAATCTTGTCCAGAAGCTCCAGACAGTGCACACACAGCTATAGAACGAAAGGTTCGTTCGTGAAACAATTCTCTCATATACTTTTCGCCATGTGCAATCTTCTAGCACTGAGAGACCAGCAAGACACAAGGGAGACTAGGCGACAGCTCCTGGAAGAAGTGAAGCCAATTCGTACCCCGACAGCTCAGTTAGAGCAGTAGAGTAGGAAGGAATGACTGAGATATTGGCAATAAGAAAGAGAAAGAGGGAGACAGTGACAGTGAAATCAGACTAAATTAGTGGGACAAAACTAAGGAGACAGTGGTGAGAGACAGGAGACAGTTAGAGAAACATAAAGAGATACTGACAAAGAGTGAGTATGTGTGAGTCACAGTTAGGAGAGCGTATGGGAATGAGAGGTGTGTTGCGTGTTACGAAGAGCTTGAATATGTTGATATGCCAGAATTTTGTGGAAAATATTTAAAGGGGTCGAGGGAGGTACAATGAGACTGCTAGTATTCCACGTTTCAGAAAGGCTTCTAAAAAGGAGCATAGTAGCCTTTTATGCACGCTAAAGAAGTATTTTTTCACCTGTTTTATACGAATCACTTCAAAGAAGTATTCCGTCCCTTATAAGTTATAAATCAATAACATACAATGGTTAAAATTATCTATAAAAGTATAGATTAAACGTTAACTTAAAAGTGCATCTATCAAGGTAAGGCATTTGCTGAAAATTTCTGTTACTCACAGCCTAATAATATCAAGCCTGTATGAATGTCGCTTCAGACAACATTCAACGACAGAGCGAGGTGGCGCAGTGGTTAGCACACTGGGCCCTATTCGGGAGGACGACGGTTCAAACCCACGTCCAGACATCCTGATTCAAGTTTTCCGCGATTTCCCAAAATCGCTTCAGGTTCTTTTGAAAGAGCATGGCCGACCTCCTTCCACATCCTTCCCTCATCCGATGGGACACATGACTTCGCTGTTTGGTTCCCTCCCACAAATCAATCAACCAACCAGCTAACACTCAATTACCCATCCTGTGCCCTTCTCCTAACACTGCATCGCTTAGCCGATACATTAGCAACTGCCGACATTTAGCGCAGTCTGATGATCTCTTGTAATCTACAAGTCCCTATTCACGTCGCATCTAAAATAGTCGTTCACTCGCCGAGGTTAACACCAACCATCCTCTATGTTGTTTGTGTTCACACACAGCATCCACAGCTTGTACTGACCATTAGTAATATCCCGATTTCGGCTCCTTGGCGCACCAGCTCTGGAGAAGTCTTCGTGCTAGGTAGAAACCAACAAAGTTGGCACTTCAGATAACACTCACTACCGTAAACTGCATCAGTCAGCCGAACAATATACAACTGTCGATCTGTAGCGCAACCTGGTGGTGTTTCTCTAATAATTAGGAAGCCTTTGGCCACGTCTTATCTGTAATCGCCGTCCCCTCGTCCAGGAAAACTGCAACCTCCCCCTGTATTGTTTCCGTCCACACACAGTGGCCAAACCCCATGATGACATTACTGATGTCCCAAGTTCAGTTCCTAGGCCCACCAAGTATAGAGAAGGCTTCTTGTTGTTGGCTATCCACTGACTCCGTTTTCATTGCCCCCACACACTGCAACTGCAGCCAATATTTAACCTGTTACACTTATTGAGACATGTGAGGCCAATGTCCAAGAATCATCAACCACTGGAAACACAGCAGAGGTTCTGCTTTTGACTGGCACATGTCCTGCTCTGCTGTCCACACATTCCAGGGTAGCCCACTTTGGCAAACTCAGCTGCCACCTCCAACTCGATCTCACCCCGCACTAATTATGCAACCTCGTCTGTCACCCCGTACTAACCAAGCAGCCTCGGCCGCCATCCCAAGATCGGTCAGGACCTGCGCTAACTACGCATCCTCGATTGCCATTCCTAGCTTGGTCACATCCAGCACTGACCACCTACTACTTAGCACCTCTCTCATGCCGGAGTATTTAGTTTTCCTCTGGCCGAGTGTGCTGTGGCAGTTAGTAGGCTTCCGTAGAATACTTGACTGTGGAAATGCCAAGTTGAGCTGCACGTTGTAACAGTTCAGCGAGTTGCTGATGACACAGTGCGGCACATGAAAGGGCATTATACAAACACCGCGTACAATGACCGCTTTCTGTTTCGAGAACTGTACATTGTTTCCGTATGGCACAGTAGTGTTCGTCACACAACTTGTGAGCTCTACACTTGAATACAGTGTGCGATTTGTTCTTTTACCTGGGGGGGGGGGGGGGGTGTCAGGGGGTTAGTATAATTATATATGTTACTAGCTTGGACCGTAGCGTTACCCATGGTTAAACAGTTATTTATAAATAAATGTTAATGCCGAAACTCACTATTCACGCAAATGCACTATCAGAAAAGCCATCCTTTGTTGTATCTTTAAAAGTACGTTATTGGTAAAGCTTATTTGCAAAATCATCTACATACAGGTATACGAGGGGAATTCAAAAAGTAAAGGCACATTTGTGAAAAGCTGTACTTATTCTGATGATAGAAAACCGTAACATGAGTTATTTTTCTACCTAACCTCCCTAGACTTCAATGCAGTTTTCCCGACGTTTTACGGTTTTTTTTTTTATTTCATGAGAAAATATGTTTTTCGGTTGCATCTGTAACCAATTATGCACCGCAGAAATGACGTCTTCATCACTTTCAAATCTTCTTTCCTGTAGTGCTTCCGTTAAGGGTCCAAACATGTGAAAATCACTTGGAGCCAGGTCTGTACTGTATGGTGGATGTTCCAGCACCTCGAATCTCAACTCCTTTATTGTGTCGGCTGTCCATTTGGCAGAATGTGGGCGAACGTTACCTTGCTGCAGGATGACACCTCTTCACAGTTTTCCACGACGTTTGGATCTGATTGCACGTTTTAGTTTCGTACGCAACACATCAAATCCACCTTACAATACAGACCTGGCTCTAAAGCCTCGTTTACGCTGGGGCGACGTCTTGCAACATTGTGGCATGCTACGGAAATGTGGCGTGCGTCGTGTTGTAGCATGCTAAAACAGGCAACATCTTGCGGTGTATGTTGCATGCGATAGGTTAATTTATACCAAAGCAACAGAATTTGTGCCATAAGTGTGTCGGCCTTGCAGTATATAAGATGATAAGTATCGCAGCGGCGGCCTACTTGTACTTGCACATGCAGCTAACAACGGAAATGAAAACCAAAGGAAAAGAAAACGATGGTGGAAGAGAAGAGTATTTAAAGAAGGTCCACGAAGTAGTATCCTAGGAACACAGAAGCAGACGATAGTGCATTATTTAGTAATGTGTACTTTCGTCCCAGGCGCATTAGTCCGCGCCATACCGTTGCCAAAAGGTGGCCTAACGGTGAATGTTCGCACAGGTACCGGGCCGGTAACCACCGTGTGTAAGGGCCCGGGGTGGGACTTTCAGCCCCCAGCTCACCCAACTCTGCGTTATCACTGCCACACTGCCTTCCTCGCAAGCTCGCAAATAAACAGATGACACACCTTAGACGAAAGCAACAATGACAACATGAGAATGATGATTTAGTTCTAAATGTTTTGAAATGCTTAACTACTACACTTTTTTCAAAATTAAAAAGCAAACATATTAATAGTATTAATAGTAAGACTGTATTAAAAACTTTCAGTGTTCGGCTCCACAAATTTAAATTATATGTAAAGTTTTACTCCAGTGCGTGGGAAATAAACATCCCAGGTTGGGATGCATAAACTAAAGCCAGAGGAGAGGATGGTCTGATGCAGAGGGGGGAAATCCCCCCATCCCCCCCCCCCCCCCCCCCCTGCAAATCGCACACTGCTTGAATGTGAGACGGCGCCAGGCTAGGATTCAAGGCCATTTCGATGTACCTGGAAATTAAACGCAGCCCGTTGTGGGGGCTTATGACACGCAGAGAGAACAGCGGGCGGTGCACACGCCACGCCGCGCCACGCATCCGACTCGGCTCGGTGGCTCGGGCAGCGGAGAAGCCAAGCCGGCCGTGAATCGCGAAGCACTTCACTCGCCGCCCTCACGGACGCCTACGCGGAAAATCTATCCTGTGCGTGCATAAAGGTGTGCGCCATGCGCCAGGCTCCACATCTAGAATAGTGGGCTGCATGTATACGTTGT
This sequence comes from Schistocerca cancellata, assembly GCF_023864275.1. Classification (NCBI taxonomy): domain Eukaryota; kingdom Metazoa; phylum Arthropoda; class Insecta; order Orthoptera; family Acrididae; genus Schistocerca; species Schistocerca cancellata. The sequence continues at coordinate 225,131,395 of NC_064628.1, forward strand.
TATACTAGTACTTTAGGGTCACTGACGTCCAGTCACCTGTCAAATACACTCCTGGAAATTGAAATAAGAACACCGTGAATTCATTGTCCCAGGAAGGGGAAACTTTATTGACACATTCCTGGGGTCAGATACATCACATGATCACACTGACAGAACCACAGGCACATAGACACAGGCAACAGAGCATGCACAATGTCGGCACTAATACAGTGTATATCCACATTTCGCAGCAATGCAGGCTGCTATTCTCCCATGGAGACGATCGTAGAGATGCTGGATGTAGTCCTGTGGAACGGCTTGCCATGCCATTTCCACTTGGCGCCTCAGTTGGACCAGCGTTCGTGCTGGACGTGCTGACCGCGTGAGACGACGCTTCATCCAGTCCCAAACATGCTCAATGGGGGACAGATCCGGAGATCTTGCTGGCCAGGGTAGTTGACTTACACCTTCTAGAGCACGTTGGGTGGCACGGGATACATGCGGACGTGCATTGTCCTGTTGGAACAGCAAGTTCCCTTGCCGGTCTAGGAATGGTAGAACGATGGGTTCGATGACGGTTTGGATGTACCGTACACTATTCAGTGTCCCCTCGACGATCACCAGTGGTGTACGGCCAGTGTAGGAGATCGCTCCCCACACCGGGATGCCGGGTGTTGGCCCTGTGTGCCTCGATCGTATGCAGTCCTGATTGTGGCGCTCACCTGCACGGCGCCAAACACGCATACGACCATCATTGGCACCAAGGCAGAAGCGACTATCATCGCTGAAGACGACACGTCTCCATTCGTCCCTCCATTCACGCCTGTCGCGGCACCACTGGAGGCGGGCTGCACGATGTTGGGGCGTGAGCGGAAGACGGCCTAACGGTGTGTGGGAAAGTAGGCCAGCTTCATGGAGACGGTTGCGAATGGTCCTCGCCGATACCCCAGGAACAACAGTGTCCCTAATTTGCTGGGAAGTGGCGGTGCGGTCCCCTACGGCACTGCGTAGGATCCTACGGTCTTGGCGTGCATCCGTGCGTCGCTGTGGTCCGGTCCCAGGTCGACGGGCACGTGCACCTTCCTCCGACCACTGGCGACAACATCGATGTACTGTGGAGACCTCATGCCCCACGTGTTGAGCAATTCGGCGGTACGTCCACCCGGCCTCCCGCATGCCCACTATACGCCCTCGCTCAAAGTCCGTCAACTGCACATACGGTTCACGTCCACGCTGTCGCGGCATGCTACCAGTGTTAAAGACTGCGATGGAGCTCCGTATGCCACGGCAAACTGGCTGACACTGACGGCGGCGGTGCACAAATGCTGCGCAGCTAGCGCCATTCGACGGCCAACACCGCGGTTCCTGGTGTGTCCGCTGTGCCGTGCGTGTGATCATTGCTTGTACAGCCCTCTCGCAGTGTCCGGAGCAAGTATGGTGGGTCTGACACACCGGTGTCAATGTGTTCTTTTTTCCATTTCCAGGAGTGTAGAATTCTCTTAATCGGATATACCGAATGCACTCTAAGACATTAAATATATAAATAAATAAAACTACGCTTCACGAAGGAATTATCCAGGTAAGATGAGAGTTGATAGATGTTATGTACATGGACAGACAGACGAACGATAACAATTTCGGCATAACTGGATGATTCATTCAACTGAAAGATCTTCGCGAATGGAGCAAATCAGTAATGAGTTAGCCCTTATGCATTCAGTTATTCGTCTTGGGACTGACGGATTTGTTGGGTGTCGTATATCGTGCCAAATTCTGTCCTATTGAAGCGTTACACCTTCAAAATACTGAGTTGGATGAAGCGCCCTTCCTATAATACTGCAAAAGTTCTCAATTGGGACAGATCCTGCGACTTTGCAGTGTTTGGTAACCACGAAGGAAGCAGTAGGAACTCTCACCGTGTGCAGAAGGCATTACCTAGCTAAAATCTAAGCCCAGGATGACTTTCAATGGAGCGCAACAAAACGGGGCGCACTACTGTCCTTTAAGGGTACCGTGGATGCCAACCAAACGGGTACTGATGTGAAAAGTAATGACAGCTCGACCATAACTCCTGGTTGTCGGACCGTATGGTGGCTGTAGTCAGGTCGGTATCCAACCGCTGCCTGGGGCGTCTCCAGACATGTCTTCGGGCTGGATACTAGTTAAGTGGACTAGAACTGTCTGCAGTGGTGAATCCTGCTTCGAGCTACCCCTGAAAACTAGCGAAGAGTTGTTTGGAGACGCTCTAGTCAGCGGTGAGATACCAACCTGACTGTCACCCGCCATACGGCCCGACAACCAGGACTGATGGCCCATCGTGCCATTTGTTTTCGTAGCAGGACCTCTTTGGTTGTCATTCGGGGCCCTCTTCCAGCACAGACTTACGTCAACGATATTCGACACCCTGTTTCGTAGCCATTCGTGGTAAGCTATCCCGGGCTTGCTTTTCAGCAAGACAGTGCCCGCTCACATATGGTGAGAGTTTCTAATGCTTGCTTCTGTTTTTATCAAGTCAGTCCTGTGCAACAAGGTCGCAGTACCTCTCCCCAACTGGAAACGTTTGGAGCATTATGAGCCGGACCCGCCAATCATCTCAGGATCTTGCCTACCTGTCTCGACAATTGGACAAAATTTGGCACGATATCCCTCAGGATCAAAAGCAACAACTCTATCAATCAATATCAAGCCGAATAACTGCTTGCATAGTACGCGACTGAGTTTCTCAATTTATGATGCTCTGTATAAATCATAATATTTTTCTGAAACTGTACTCATTTGTTTGTCTGACATCCACCTATTTTCGCCTCATTTGGATAATTTCTTCGTGGTGCGTCGTTTCTCCTCTCTCTTGGAACATCTAATGAGAGTCTGCTTGTTTTTGTGACCGTTGTCACGGAAAGTAAGTTTTAGGTTGCTAGGCGCTGTTTCGACACCAGTATTGGGGACACTAACTAAACAAAGATATCAGAAGGTTTTGAAGAAAACTCCAGCAGCGAGGTCGAAACGTCGATCATGTAAGGAGAAATTTGAAGGAAAACAGAAGCTGCTTTCTAACGTAAAAGATTTTACCTAGAGTGTCGAAAACTTTTATCTTACATATATTAATTTCTTTCCCGTTCAGGACTGCAAATTCAGATCAAAATAGATGTTCCAATTGTTTGACATGGTATGGTGTCAAGTGATCATATCATGCTGTTGCGACCTGTTAGAGAACTTTTGGCAAGTGAATATCTGATTTTAGATACATAAATAAAAACTAAGTACTGTCGCCAACTTAAGCATTTGCACGAACTGGCATAAAAGTAACTGTTAATAAAGAATCTTTCTCAAAAGGGGTTTCTGACGGATGAGTTCGTTGTTGATGTGGGCATGAGTCCGAAGACTTTCTGTTGCACCTATGGGAGCCTCTTCGTCTCTACATAAGTACTACAACCTGCTGCTATGTGAACGTGCTTACGTCAATCCTTGGTCTACGGTTTTAGCCCCGAAAGCTTCCCTCCATTACTAAAGTGAAAATTTCTTAGTGTCTCACAGTGCGTGGCATCAGTGGATCGTTTCTTCCAAGTCAAGCTGCACCATTATTTCTTTATCCCCCATTTTGGTTCGGTAGCTCTCCATTAATTATCCGACCTATCCACCCAATCGCCTTCATTCTTCGGTAGCACAAGATTTCAAAAGTTTACATTCTGTATTTGTCCCAAAATATTGTTGTCCTTCGCTCTACACAAATACCTACATAAAATGTCCTTACACTGGAATTACTTGATATGAACAATTTTTCCTGTTCAGGACTGCTGTCCTTGCTATTTCAATCTGCATTTTATATCCCCCGTGCTTTGACCATAGCTATTTTGTTGCCTAAATAGCAAAACACATCCATTACCTTTAATATCTCATTTTTTAATCTAATTTCCTCGCCAGAGACTTATTTAATCGACTGAAATCCATTACCATTGCTTTCCTTTTGCTTGTGTTCATTTTATAAACTCTCCATCTTGTTATTCTATCCTTTCCTTCTCCGGCAGAAATACAATAGCAACAGCAAACCTCAAAGTTTATATTTCTTCTCTTGTTCATTCCCCTGCCAAAAATCTCCCTGTATATCTATGGTGGGGAAGTAATAGTGATTAGTAGGCTGGCTTAAAACGGTACGCAATGATTGTTCTAATTAAACTTATATATCATACATAGCGAAGCATATACTGTTGTAAAACAATCTGAGTTGTAGCAAAGCACAAAGGTTAATGGAACCAAACAGACTGCGACACGACGCCGTGTGACCGCGAAAACGATCGAAAAGAGTGACACGAGTTAGTTTCAGACAATAATGCTCTTAGGCAGGATGACACAACCATCGACCTCGTGTGAAGAGAAATGTGATTTACCTGATTAAGCGATACATATCAATGATACACAGTACAGTCTCCGTTACTCGCTGCCAACTGGAATCGTAGCTGTCTATGTTGTTCTTTCAACATAGGAACATACAAGGGTCATCTGCTGTGGAGCCGCGACGTACATTTAACTGTGTACTCCGAAATACTTGAGCCTGTATGTGCAACGTCTGGTCGCCCAATCGTTATTTCACCATCATTCAGCTAGTTGCCGTAGATGCTCCGGCGAACAGTCGACGAGCTTCATCATTTCCGGGATCCTTGTTCCTAGGTGATGGGCCATAGACTGTGTACTTTGTTCAGCTTCTGTCTTCGGATTTTCCAATTTGTGTCCCGTATCGTCATTGTAATAATACCCCAATCGTATTTGCTTCGCCGACATACTTTCCTCCAAGCGTCACTTGCCCACAACATTACCAGGTGGCAGCCCTCAGTCTCAAGGTGGGGGTGTTCTTAATAGCCGTACGTAGAGGGCTATTCAGCTCCCATGCCGACGGCTTTTATGCAGGTGCCACCTGCGCCGCCTTCAAAGACTGCACGTGAGATTTTCATATTCCCTCGCTCGCTATGTGCTGTTCATTTCTGTTTTTCAAAATTGGTAGAGTGGGGTCCATGCAGTGAATTATGATTTGCAGTATCACACAAAGATGACTGAAATATTCGAAGATCTCTGGATTCGCATTGTCGGAGGAACACAAACATGATCCATTCTTGGTTGTGAAAGCTGTCAATGGATGCCAAATACAGTATTACCGACGAAGAATGCAGAGCGCAGTTAGGTAAGTTTAAAGATGGACTAGCAATACCGAATACTGTTGAGAGACTCGGAAATCCGTTCCATAATTACGTCTACTAGAACTTTGGTGGAACAGTTTCTTTATTTTGCAGTATTGGCGTGTTACAGAAGCGGTATCCATTATAATTTTCATTGATTTGACGGTATTCACTGTCACTGTCCCCCAAAGTTTGCAAACGTCAGTGCTTTACTAGAAATGGTCCAGTTACAAGTGGTATGCCACTGCCTACTTCAGTACTTTAATCCGAATCACACTGCCATTTACATGGAGAGGTACGTATGAAAGCTGATCCGGAACTACGGTGCAAGTTCTTACGTGTTCCATCTTTTGACAACTTGGACAGGGAGATGGTGGATATCATTTAGAACGATACCTCGTAATAGGTATCTCTGCCAAAAATAGTTAATATTCATGTAATTTTCTGGATTAAGAAATCATCATAAAAATGACATATCATCTCTTGCTTTGGAATAAACTGACATTCGATTTTTATAGTCAACATTTTCAGTTTGGCAGAAATTTTGTTTCGGAGTTGGTACATCTCTCCAGTAACAAAACACAAAAGCTCTTAATCTGTTTATAAGTCATAAACGTAGATACTGTTGCTGTGACTGTGAGTTTCATATACACTCCTGGAAATTGAAATAAGAACACCGTGAATTCATTGTCCCAGGAAGGGGAAACTTTATTGACACATTCCTGGGGTCAGATACATCACATGATCACACTTACAGAACCACAGGCACATAGACACAGTTAACAGAGCATGCACAATGTCGGCACTAGTACAGTGTATATCCACCTTTCGCAGCAATGCAGGCTGTTATTCTCCCATGGAGACGATCGTACAGATGCTGGATGTAGTCCTGTGGAACGGCTTGCCATGCCATTTCCACCTGGCGCCTCAGTTGGACCAGCGTTCGTGCTGGACGTGCTGACCGCGTGAGACGACGCTTCATCCAGTCCCAAACATGCTCAATGGGGGACAGATCCGGAGATCTTGCTGGCCAGGGTAGCTGACTTACACCTTCTAGAGCACGTTGGGTGGCACGGGATACATGCGGACGTGCATTGTCCTGTTGGAACAGCAATTTCCCTTGCCGGTCTAGGAATGGTAGAACGATGGGTTCGATGACGGTTTAGATGTACCGTGCACTATTCAGTGTCCCCTCGACGATCACCAGTGGTGTACGGCCAGTGTAGGAGATCGCTCCCCACACCATGATGCCGGGTGTTGCCCCTGTGTGCCTCGGTCGTATGCAGTCCTGATTGTGGCGCTCACCTGCACGGCGCCAAACACGCATACGACCATCATTGGCATCAAGGCAGAAGCGACTCTCATCGCTGAAGACGACACGTCTCCATTCGTCCCTCCATTCACGCCTGTCGCGACACCACTGGAGGCGGGCTGCACGATGTTGGGGCGTGAGCGGAAGACGGCCTAACGGTGTGCGGGACCGTAGCCCAGCTTCATGGAGACGGTTGCGAATGGTCCTCGCCGATACCCCAGGAGCAACAGTGTCCCTAATTTGCTGGGAAGTGGCGGTGCGGTCCCCTACGGCACTGCGTAGGATCCTACGGTCTTGGCGGGCATCCGTGCGTCGCTGCGGTCCGGTCCCAGGTCGACGGGCACGTGCACCTTCCGCCGACCACTGGCGACAACATCGATGTACTGTGGAGTCCTCACGCCCCACGTGTTGAGCAATTCGGCCGTACGTCCACCCGGCCTCCCGCATGCCCACTATACGCCCTCGCTCAAAGTCCGTCAACTGCACATACGGTTCACGTCCACGCTGTCGCGGCATGCTACCAGTGTTAAAGACTGTGATGGAGCTCCGTATGCCACGGCAAACTGGCTGACACTGACGGCGGCGGTGCACAAATGCTGCGCAGCTAGCGCCATTCGACGGCCAACACCGCGGTTCCTGGTGTGTCCGCTGTGCCGTGCGTGTGATCATTGCTTGTACAGCCCTCTCGCAGTGTCCGGAGCAAGTATGGTGGGTCTGACACACCGGTGTCAATGTGTTCTTTTTTCCATTTCCAGGAGTGTATTTTCAGCTGTTATTAAATAAGAATTTCTGGTTTGAGAGTACTTTTGTCGTGTAAAATTCGTTAAAATTCCACGAAAATATGTAAATAAGGTGAATAATTTTTGTTACTTTTATGGTGAAATAACAATTTGTTGCGCCTGTGGTTGGGCGGGAGCCTACAAACCATGCACATGATGCTATTTTTGTTTGATTTCACCCATAAAGGCAGGATTGTCTATGAAGGAAAGATCTGCTAATCAACCCATTCCTCATTCAGGTAGTTGACCAGTTCAGACTCCACTCGCTAATTGTGTGTTTGAAGTAGAAAACGAAAACAGTGTGGAACAAGAAGAAGAACCACACAAGCCTTCCACATCTCATGGCCCTAATTTTGAGGAAAAAAATGATGAACCGCAAAGACTGAGTCAGGCAGGATGTAGTGATCTTGTTAGAGACCTTGACCTGTCAAAGGACAAGGCAGAAATTCTTGGGTATCGCCTACAGCGGTGGAGTTTTCTCGAAAGTTCTAACACAATCTCACAGTACAGAAACGTCACATGTAACAGCTTCCCTTTTTGGAGAAGAGAAACAATCTTGTTGTTTGCTGAGACATTAATGGCTTGATGAAATCCTTGAAGCTGAACTATGATCTAAGTGATTGGAGGCTATTCATAGACTCCTCCAAGCTTAGTCTAAGAGCTGTGTTGCTTCACGACGGTAATCGACATCCTTCTATTCCTGTTGGTCATGCAGCTCACATGAAAGAGACATACGCTGATATGACAGCCCTCGTGGACACAATCAAATAGAATGAACACCAATGGAAAACCTGTGGTGATCTAAAAGTCACTGCCATACTCTTAGGAATGCAACTGAGGTAAACAAAACAGTATTGCTTCTGAAGTATGTGGGACAGTATGGATAGGAAATCGCATTATATTAAAGCAGACTGGCCTGCAGGAAATCTTAAACCTAGCGAGAAAAATGTCGTTGCCGAGCCTCCCGTGGACCAAAACATGTTCTTTTTCTACGAATGCTTACCTAGCTGGATTTGATGAAAAATTTTGTAACGAACTAAGAAGTGAATTTAAGTACATAAGAGAGATATTTCCGAAATTAAGTTAAAGAAGGTGTTATAATCGGGCCAACAATTCGCGAACTTGTGAAGGATCCTGCATCTGATCAGGTTTTGAAGTCGAAATAAAAGGAAGCTTGGGTGCCTTCAAGGGAGCTGTTCATGGATTTATAGGCAACAAAAGAGGTGATAACTACACTCTGTTGGTGACAGTGCTCCTGCAAAAAAACCATAACTTTGGAGCGACATATCCATTAACATTCATTTTCTGCATTCCCACCAAAACTTTTGCCCTCCTATTTGTGGAGCGGACAATTATGGAGAAAGATCAGGACATTTCTCCATTGGTGCAAATATTTCAGGGCCATTGGACTGAAGCAATGCTTGGAGAGAACTATTGGTCTTTGTGTAGGGATTCTCTGGAACTCCGTTACAAGAGGTAGGCTAAAATGCGACGATCTCATGCAGCCACCAAGTGATTCTCTTCATACCCAACCATCTGCGAGGTAATCTCTCAGCAATTTATAACTCTTAAAATGTAACTCAGATTTAAAAAAATCAAATACACTTTTTATGTCGTTTGCATATGTAATTAAAATCTATCTTTTTCTCTTAAATCGTTAATATGAAATACTCCCACCTATTGCGTATCACAGAAACTAGAGCTAAGGAAAATTTTTCATTGTCATATTCGTTTTTCTCTACCCAAAATTAATAAGAACTAATTCATGAAGTGCAGGAAACATTATTTCTTTTTTTTTTTTTTTTTTTTTTTTTTTTTGTAGGCCAGTGTAATTCGGGAAATGATGTATTCTGCCGGCAGTCATTATCTAGAGGGCAGAACGATAAATGCTACCATTCTGAAATCATCAAACAAATATGGCAATGGCGTGCAGCCTAAGGTAATGGTCGCTGTGAAACGTCCCCTTAGATCATTTTCTGGATTACTGTGCTGATAAACCACTTACATTATTTGCTTTTCAAACAGCTGAGCAAAACTGAACGTACTCAAACATTCACTAAAGTGACACACAATATTTTTTAGCGCAACGCAATCTGACTTTCAAAAATCCCTACAAAAGAATGGTCCTGACTAACATTAAACTATACCTTTCACAAATCACTTACCTCACAAAAATCTTCGCTACTCAAGCTACTGCAATACAGCGAGCGCCACTACTGCCAGCTAAATAAAAGATTCAAACTACGGAAGGCACTAACTACTGATAGGCATAGTTAGCAAATGAAAGATATTGGTAGAGAACAAACAATGTATTTACCTTAATAGTGTTGAAAAATCATAATATATATAGCAGTTAATGACATCCAGTCTTACAAATTTCAAAACTCCGCCATCTCTCTCCCCACATCCACCACTGCTGGCGGCTCACCTCCAACTGCGCAACGCTACGCGCTGTTCACATCCAGCTGCTGCTGCCCAACACTACAATGGCAGACAACAATGCAAACTAGCCACAGACTGCACACAGCACAGCCAGTGATTTTTCGTACAGAGCGCTACGTAACGTTGCCAATAAGAAAACATAAACAGCCTGCTTATAGCTGTAAGCGCTACTATAGTAACAGCATAAAAATTGGGCCATCATTAGGAGAAGAGACACCAAGCTCGAGCATATGCCTGGCTCAGTTTGTTCTTAGCCACATCACACACTTGTCACTTAAGGACGTTTGTTGCAAGTATGTGCTCCTTAAGCAAGTAGGTGCTCCATAATGTAAAGATGCTTTGCACCTAGTTCACGCAATCTGTATTTGCTCCAAAGAAATACTTTTCCGTAAATACTACAAAAATAAAGTAAAAAACCTCCCGTATCCCCACTAGAGGCCCTCCAAGGGGCGTAATGGCAATTTAGAAAGACCTTGGAGCCTTTATGTGGCCTGCGGCCTTGCCGCAGTGAAAACGCTGCTTCCCATGAGATCTGAAGAGCTGTTTGGGTTGGCTACCACTTGGATGGGTCACCGTCCGAGTCTGCCGAGAGCTGTTGACACACGGAGTGCCCTCAGACCTTTTGAGGCCAACGGAGAAGCTACTTAATCAGCGGCACTTGTCACTAAAACTGACAAAGGCCGGGAGAACAGAGTGCTGTCCGCATTCCCCTCCATATTCACATCCGGTGACGCCTAAAAGCAGAGGATGAAACTACTGCTAGTCGGTATCGTTGGGCCGTCACGGAATGTTCGGAAAGTGTTTTGTTTTGTGTAGGCTTTATACACATATGGTAAGCAGAATTGCGTGTTAGGAGATGAACATTTTGGTTTCAGGCGAGAAGTGGGAACTAGAGATGCCACTGGGCTACTGAGAGTGACAAGGGAGAGGTACATGGAGAAGAAAAGGAAGGTGTACGTTGTGTTCGTTGATCCTGAGAGGGCTTTTGTCTGTGTCAGATGGGACAAACTGATGGAAATCCTAACGAAACATGCAGTTGAGTTGAGGGATAGACGGCTAATTAGACATTTATATTTGAACCAGAGAGCGAGAGTAAGAATAGGAGGTGTGATGAGTGAAGGAAGTGAATTGGGAAGAGGTGTAAGACAAGGTTGTTGTTGACCACCAACAATGTTCAATATAAATCTGGAGGAAATTATTAGAGAAAGTTTTGATGGAAGGAGAGGAGTTTGTGTAGAGGGTCGGAGAGTGGAGTGTATAAGATTTGCAGACGACACGGCTGTGATGGCAGAGAGTGCAAGAGAGATGGAGCAAATGTTAGATGATCTAAACACAAAATTAGAAGAATATGGAATGAAGATTAACAAGATGAAAACGAGAAGTATGGTTATTGGAGGAAAGAGGAGAAAATGCCATATGAAAATAGGGGGAGAGGAAATACGTAGATCAAGTGAATAATTTCAATTATTTTGGAAGTGTAATAATGGATGACATGTATTGCTCAACAGAAATTGGGAAAAGCATTGCGATGGAAAAAGAAGGATTCAAGAGGAAACAGAGATTACTTTGAGGACCACTAAACAAAGATCTGAGGAAAAGACTTGCTAAATGTTACATCTGGAGCGTGGCAGTATATGGTGCGGAGACCTTGACATTGAGGAAGGAAGATGAAAGAAGATTGGAGGCACTAGAGATGTGGATATGGAGAAGAATGAGAAAAGTGAAATGGGAAGACCGAGTAAGGAATGAAGAAGTATTAAGAAGAGTTGGGGAAGAAACAAACATGCTGAAAGTCATCAGAAAGAGAAATCGGATCTGGATTGGACATTGTTTGAGGAGGGACTGTTTATTGAAGGAAGGAATAGAAGAAATGGTGGAGGGAAAAAGGGGAAGATGGAAAAGAAGATATCAAATGCTGGACAATATCAAAGGAGGCAAATATTCAGAAGTGAGAAGACTGGCTATGGACAGACAAAAGTGGAAGAGGCTTAACCCATGACAAGACCAGCCGTAAGGCAGCAATACCATACTACACTTATACACGTAATGTGAAACAGTCCGTAATGTTTTTATGGTAGCAATTTCTTTATGATATTAATACACTGGTGTGCAAAACTTAATGACGAGAGCAACTTCCAGAAGACACGTCACTGCCAAGTAACATAGGGCAATGAAACTACATAGCAAGGACTGCTATGGTATAGTGCAGAAGTTAACTGAAAGAAATACGCAACGAGACGAACAGAATTTACATTTCTATTCAAAGACAATAATTTCACTGAAGTAATGGTGATCTGTGATAGTGTCCTGAACATCAAGAAAGGCGGCTCATGGCTGTTAATAGAGTGGTCACCACAGTCGGCAGTCCATGCTCTGCAATGCACTCCCGTGCTGGCAACCAGGTTACCAAGAAGTGCTTGTGGTGGGGCGCTCCAGTGATCCAACATTGCTGTTGAAAACTGCCGGATGGTCGTTGGTGCACGTGGACATGCTGCAATAAATATATTCTCCAACGCATCACACACATGATCGATGGTATTTACGTCGGGGCAACTGGCAGGCCAGTCCAGTGGCCGAATATCATAACGCTCCAAGAGCTCCTCCAATTACACTGTTCGATGCGTTCGCGCATTGTCATCCATAAAAGTTTAGCCAGAACCGAAAGCATCCCTGAAAAGAAGCACGTGAGAAAAGCTTACACTTACGCATTAACGTTGACCGATTAGGGCACCGTGTTCAAAGATATGGAGGTCAGTTCGCCCATGCAACATACCACACTATAATGCACACTAAGACAAAGAAATGACGCACCACAAAGGAATGTGACGGAAATTTGTTTATGTGATCTACGTGTACATACAAAAGAAGTGTTACAATTTCGGAAAAAAATATATAATTTGTTTACAAGAGCATGTCAAACTGTGGAAGTCAATATTGTGTTGACCCACCTCCGGCACTTATGCCATCAATTATTCGACATAGCTTGGCACACACATCTTCGCTGGTTATCGGGCCTCAGCTCGAAGCGGAACTCATCGCTGATGAAAATTCTTCTCCAGTCATTGAGATTCCAGGCGGAAGACTTGTGTGGAGAGGAGGCCTCGGAAATCAGTGAGATACCAACCTGACTGTCGCCCGACATGGTCTGGGCGTCATTTCGTTCCATAGCAGGACCCCTTTTGCTCTCATCCGCGGTACCCTTCATGCCCTTCATGGCAAGTCATGCTGGGCTTATATTTCATCACACGCTGAGAGTTTCTACTGTCTGTCTCTGACCTTGCCAAACCCTATCTTGGCCAGCAAGATCGCCGGATATGCCCCTAGTTGAAAACGTTTTGGGCATTATGGTCAGAATCGTTCAACTAGCACGAGATTTTGACGATCTAAACCGCCATCTGGACAGTATTTCGTACGATATCCCTCAACATGATACCCAATAACTGAATCAATTGATTCCAAGCCAAATTAACTGCTTACGTAACTGACAGGGGTGGACCAACGCATTATTCACTTCCTGATTTTCTGAAGCTCTTTCTCGTGAATAAATTATCAAACTTTTATGGAACTGTGATCATTTGTGTGTCTCTACATGTATATGATATCTATCCACTTCCTTCCAATTCTGATAATTTCTTCGTGGTGTGTCATTTTTTCTGTCTTACTGTTTCTGTGCCACATAAATTATCGTTTTCTACCATGATCTTGGGTGTAGTGCCTGTTCTCACTTACCGCTACATGAGGGTTTGTCTAGGATTTTCGAACGTGATGGGTTTCGTGTTCTATATATTATGGTGTGATGTGTTGCATTGGCGTAGTGACCTCCAGATTTCTAACACTGTGCCCTGTGAGGTAACGGGCGAGTTGTGGCGCCCTGGAAATATTATATGTTCGGAGTTGGGGCGGCCGCACAGGACGCTCGTCAAAGCCGCGGCCCGGCAGCAACCACGTGGTGCCGAACGTTAGCTGAGCATGAGGGGAGTCCCAGTGCGTGGTCCATCGAGCACATGGCTGGGAATTCCTTGGTGACGCTGTGCGCCGGGAGGACCAAAGATGGCAGGCTTTGTGAAACCTTAATGGCAGACATTTCACTGCTCGTATTGAAATTAATAGTAGCCAGATGAATCATGATACCTCAGAAAGAAACATGTACATTACTATTATTTGCAGGACGATTCTGATGGTGTGATCAGATTTTTAATATCTTTATTAGTTTAAAGTATACAAGTAAGACACAGTAACGAATTTCCAAAATATAAACGCTTCATTCGATTTTGTTGATCGCCATGTCTTTAGAAAGCTATTAGTATAATCCTAAATTGGTATGAATTACAAGTATGTAACTTGAATAGTACATGAGTTATTGGAGGTCAAAGTGGCCGATTACTATCGATCGCATCAGGCAATAAGTACTCCACAGTTACACAGAAAAACGGTAGCAGCATGCTTATAAATATATTTATTCATTTGGGTCTTTGTTTATATCCGATCTATATTATTCGTGAAGAAATTGGTTAAATATTTACTGTGTTTTAGAAAGCACAGAGACATTAGGCTACTGGCCTACCTTTTGTTCTATTCCTTTGATATATGTTTATTTATTTTGTTTATGTATCTAATAATGTGTGTTAGAGCGTCTTTATGGTCCAACCGTAGGAATATTTACTTAATTTCTAGTTATTTAAATGTAAATCCAGTATTTATAGTGTGTTTCATTATGTTTTTGTGAGTGCGTTGTCTTGAAGACATGGAGCGAGCACTCCAGCCAGTTACAGTGCTCGTGAACGGGGAGCCTGGATTGAAGCGAGTTCGGGAGAGAGGACAGGGGAGGACGGCAGAGGGTATAGGAGGTGCTGGACGCGATGGCGCGACGGACGTACGGTCACGGGAAAGACTTGGAGTGGAGCAGTTTGCACCCGATCGCGAGAGATAGAAATATTTCGTAGTGCCGACTTGTGTACTTGTGAGATTTCCGTGCTTCTGCAGTGAAGACGTAGTACGCGTTTGGAAGTGAATATCTCGCAAGCTATGTTGTTCGTAACTTATTACGTGCAGTAGAAATCTATTGTTTCCCTGTTATTCGACTTATATTTTAGTTAATTGCTGGACCATCGACACCAATAAGTGTTTTACAGAAATATACCGCATTCTCAAAAGCACTTCTACTATCGTACTCATCATTTAAAGTCGTTAAGATAGTACCTGCAGATTCTATTTAATTGCAATCTTTCATTTATAAATTTACATGTAACTTTCATAATTCGCAATTGCCGACTGATGAAAACCTTTCACCATTCGATTCATGTGTGTACTCTTATCGTATACTGTAGACTCAGTGGCAACTACATATCCTAGACCCTCGACAACGAAACAAGCCAAAAATTTTAATATTGCAACTCTGAGTCGGTGGGTACGTAGTTGGGGGCCACCCACCACATTTCATTCATATTCTTTTGAAAGCCCGAAGGACTAAAAGGTCAACGGTAACGTGAAACTCTACGGCTCACTCACGTGCTTTTTTTCAGGAGTGCTTTCGGCCATGTCTTTCTTTTTGTGGATGAGAATGGGAGACCACATCGAACAGTGCAGGTAGAAGAACTCCTGATCATGTGTGGAATGAGATGGAGAGACGCACTGCAGAACGTCCACATCCACCAACGACCCTCCAGCAGTTTCCAGCCGTGCGGGTGGAGCAATGGAACGCCATAGCACAAGAACTCCTTATCCACATAGTTTCCACCGTTGAAGAACGTTCAAGGATATGCACTGCCATCTGTGGTGTTCACCCAATGAAGAACCATGTTTCACCATTTGTACGTCCAGGAGGTCATCATAAATCGCTGCTA
The DNA here is from genome assembly GCF_023864275.1 of Schistocerca cancellata. Classification (NCBI taxonomy): domain Eukaryota; kingdom Metazoa; phylum Arthropoda; class Insecta; order Orthoptera; family Acrididae; genus Schistocerca; species Schistocerca cancellata. The sequence continues at coordinate 225,146,918 of NC_064628.1, forward strand.
TTTCACTGTGATTATAGTCCTTGCATAAAAGTGTAAAATCTATTCGTCTCATTGCGTTTTTCTTCCAGATACCTTCTCAGGATGCTATGGTACTTCTTTCCATGTATGATCCAAGTTTCATCGTGTTATGATGTCTGTCAGTGACACGTCATAAGAAATTTCCATGCGTCCTTAGGTTTTTCACACCAGAGTTTATGCAGTGTCTATCAAGAATATTGTTGGCCGAAAGCTTCCTTGTTTGACAATATTTTTGTTGTGCCTATCTGCAACTCAGCATCTCTGCTATTTGGTGAGTAGCAATATATCCTTTTCACAATATCGTCAAGAATATTGTTTGTCATTTATAGTATGTTAGTAGACGAATGCAGCATTGGTCAGAGACAGGGATAACAGTACGCTTGACATAAATCTTCAGTTTTCCGTTAAAAATGTAGGTAATTACAATGCCCTCCTTCTTATGTGTGGCATTGTAGCGAGGAGGAAGCGACACTGCCTTCCTTCTCTGGTTTCTTTATTGCTGACCTGGTATCTTGCTGCTTCGGTTGTCCCAAATCGCAGTAGTAGCTTTCAGGCAGCAGTTTCAATGTAGGTTTGTGCTCCTGCTGTCGGGATGCCAGTTGTTGAAGGCTCTGAGCACTATGCGACTTAACTTCTGAGGTCGTCAGTCACCTAGAACTTAGAACTAATTAAACCTAACTAACCTAAGGACATCACACACATCCATGCCCGAGGCAGGATTCGAACCTGCGACCGTAGCGGTCGCTCGGTTCCAGACTGTAGCGCCTAGAGCCGCACGGCCACAGTTTAAGGTTAACCGCGTTTTGTAATATAATCGTTTTAATGAAGAAGATTTTAAAACACGCGTCAGAGACTTTCAAATATGACAGCTCTTGGCTGCGCCGTTACACTCAACACTTTAGAACACCGTTATCACTTTCAATACTCCTTATAGATACCGCCCACGATACGTGGCGTTCACTGGTAATTAATACCGATCACTTTAACTTTATATCTTGTTTATCACCTCTATATTTGTGATCAGTGGTGCATTCTGCTGCTACTGCCACTGCCTACTCACGACCGTCCTTTTGGAGCCGCGTCTGGTTACTCGACCGTGCGTTTTGAGTGGCGCCTTGCTACTAACTTAGCACCGTCTTCCCGACGCACAAGAGAGACCCCACCTTTCTCCTCTCCTACGCATATAGATATCAAAACTCTCTGCTAACGGGCGTTCAGATCTCTGTTGCCAGGCGGATCTGACGTCACATTTTCGGACAGTGTGACGGAAGTTTGCCTCGGAACATTTTATCAGACTGTAAGATCCTACTCCCGAATAGTCGGATCTTGTCCCTACTAAGGTTGCACAACGTTGCCTCTTAACGTGTTATCATTAATGCTCCTTGCTGACGCATAATTGTCAGATGGACATGTATCCGGGCTGCTACAGAGTATTCCCGAGCGTTGACATCCCGCAAAGGTTAATAAATGTGCGTAATAATTAGCATAAACACGTGAAGGGAATGCACGTATGCATTGCATAATGTCAGGATTCAAGGTGTTGAAGTGCCGGATTACACGGCCACAGTATATGTTGGACGTGTTCACAACGTTACAGGGGATGAACGTACTCGTTATATCACTGCAGAGGGCACTCGGCTGTAACTTTGCAGTGACCACAAAGTTAGGCACCCCTGGGGTCGGGACGAATTACTGTGCTGGGGAGACGGGCGCGCCGGGATTTGGGACTAGCCGGCTGGCAGAGAGGGACTTTTAATTACTGCCCGCCTGCAGGCCAGAGGCCTCTGAAGTCTCTGGTTCCGCAGGCCGCGCACCAGATTTATACAGTGTGTATCAGCGAAAATTCGCTTCCCAGACTGTAGCATTAATCGCTAGCTGTTAGTTGAGCTTCCGATGGATGGACATGAAACAGAAAAAAAATTTCTTTTAGCATCGAGGTTACTACTGTCTCTTTTTATAATAGCCTCTTATTATCAACTTTCTGTAACATTACATTCTTTCCCGGTTCTTTATGTAGGACATTTTCTATCCCCATTTAAAATAAGCTGATGGCTTATTTCTGCATATTCTAGTTCCAGAACGCACATGCCATAACCTCCCGCAGACCTTGAGGAACAAGCATTGTATCCCAAGAAACGTTCACTCTATATCGATTTCTGATATATCAGCGCATTCTCCACTGAACAGTAAAAATGTCGTTCTAGAAACAACCCCCAAGCTGTCGCTAAGCCATGTTTTCGCAGTTATCAGATTTTCCGGGAATACTAGTCTTGCATGGTTCGCAGGAGAGCTTCTGTGAAGTTCTGGAGGTAGGAGATGGCGTACTGACGGAAGTAAAGCTATGACGAGGGGTCGTGAGCCGTGCTTAGGTAGCTCTGTTGGTAGGGCACTTGCCTCCGAATGGAAAATTTTCCGAGTTCGAGTGTCGTTCTGGCACACAGTTTTAATGTGTTACGAAGTTTCTTATCAGCGTCCACACTGCTGTCGACTGAAAAACTCATTGTACAACGATTTCTCTCTTCATCCCCTTTCATCATCTCTCTTCGGGTTTCCCGTTTTTTACTGTTATGATTACTATCTTGTCTCAAGACAATGTAAGTAAATAAAATGAGGAACGCTTCACACCAATTCAATGCATAAATCACTTAAATACGTGTAAATCTCTACGGTTATTTGAATGTGTCTCGTCATCTTCACACCATGCAATTGTTATCGTTGCATCACATCACAGTTGCCTAATCATCACCACAGTTTGATTAGAATCTACACTTTATCGGTTTTCTGTCTCGAAGTTCTTTTCTAGTACATGTTATATCATTCTGACCCTTCTCAGTATTTCCCATACGTTCCTCTCCTCATCGATTGTACTGATAACTTTCTCCTTTCTTACGTTATTGGTCCACGTGGTCTTCAAAACCCTTATACAGAGTGTTCGGAAATTAGCCTTACAAACTTCTGTAGAGGGGAACGAGTACACAATGTTTTAAACAGGGACCAATGTCCAGGCGTTTCCGTTCTACGACTGTCCAGTTCTGATGTTTAACTCATTCACGTCTGCTTGAGCAATTGACTTAGACGTGACGCGGTACAGTTATTAGATAACAATTCCAAATCGAAACGTAACGCAACATCCATTTACCAATTAAGCACATTTGTTTGTGTTGACACTTTAACATTAGGTATTTGTGTTACACATTCTCCATGCCATCTGGTGCCTCTTCCGTTTCTATTGCAGCAGCTGGAACTCGTTCCAGCATATCTTTCTCTGTCTCTACAGCAGTCCTGTGAATTAAACCTCGCGTACAAACGCATAAGAAGTAGTACGTAGGACGTAGCACACGTCATCCTGTCTGCCATATTGTATACCAGGATAAGAAACTATGAGACTTTTCTCTTTCCCTAAGTAAACATGGACTGTGCTACGCATCTGAACTGAGTTGTACAAAGGAAATGGGACGTTTCCGGACTTGGGTTCCTATCCGGAACATTATGTACCACTACAAGTCCTAGAAGTTAGTAACCAGAATTTCTGAACACCCTCTATAGCACCGCACTTAAAACGCATACATTCCCTTAATGTCACTTTCATACAATACTTTTCTTTGGCCTGCAATATCATTTTCGCCTGTACTAGTTTTCTTTTCATGTCTTCCATATTTCGCAACGTTAGAATTGTCTCTCTGATTCCTTTACCTTTACGGAAGTCAAACTACGCAGTTAACAGTTTTCTTTTATAGTCTTCCTTATATTATCAATTAGCTGTGAAGTTGTCTGTGGGATAGTTTTGGCACTTAGCTGCCCTTGCTCTCTTCGGGATTCCGATAAGAAGACACGCAGTGAAACGCGATGGCGACACATGTCCGAATAGTACCAAAGAGGCTGAGTACCTTATCGCCAGCATCTCACGGACGAATCCTCTGAGTCTCACAAGATGTCACTCCAAGAGAAACTGTGGTACGATGATTGGGAATTATCGTAGGATCTGAAGACCATGCGATAACAGGACCTACACACTTCTTCTCGCCGCTAAAGACTTTGTACCCAACTATTTACAAACCAGTTATTTCAGAAACTATTGCCACTGCACAAATGTGCTTTAGCGGCCCCAGCAAGGGAGATGAATTTTACATAAGGTAATTTTAAAAGATATTTAAGTAGATTTTTTTTTTATTTCGTAAGTTTCACTTGTGAAGTGGAAGTGTTTACGAGGAGGTTTCAGTAAATAACACTACAAATGGTTCAAATGGCTCTGAGCACTATGGGACTTAACTTCTGAGGTCATCAGTCCCCTAGAACTTAGAACTACTTAAACCTAACTAACCTAAGGACATCACACATATCCATGCCCGAGGCAGGATTCGAACCTGCGACCGTAGCGGTCGTGCGTTTCCAGACTGTAGCGCCTAGAACCGCTCGGCCACGCCGGCCGTCCTACACTACATTTTATTCTGAAAGTAGGTTGGTTTTACAGTATTACTGTACACCATATTATTTCCCACTCTTTTAATTACAAAATCCCATGTTTATGCGTAAGCTCCGTCCACTGCGACGGCCTTACGGCACCCTACTGTGAGGGCTTGTATGCCCGAATCACAGCACTCAACTGATCGACGTCGTAGCTAACGTCTTTCTGCATCAGTAACTTTTCCTCATCAACGTGCTGCTTCCCGCGCAGACACCCTTCATTGATCCAAAATGGTGCAAATCGGAAGATGTGAGGTGAGGTAGGAGAGAAACACCAGTCCTATGGAGTTTTGTGAGCTGCTCTCAGGTATGCAGTACAGTATGAGGATTTGTTAGGTAGAACGAGAAATTCGCTTACATTTATTGGAGACGAACACGCTGCACCTGTCAGCGGCTGACCGGCGATCGTGAGATTGGACGGGTTTCCGTGAAACTGTTGCGATGATGACAGACGCCCCTGCCCAACGACTCGCCGTGGTTTTGTTCACTGCCGGTCTCCGGAATGTAGATGACCTACTGGCGGAAGTAAAGCAATGAGGAGGGGTCGGGAGCTGTGCTTGGTTACCTCTGTGATAGAACACTTGCCTCTGAACAGCAAAGTTTCCGAGCTCGAGTCTCGCTCCGGCACATAGTTGTAATGCGTCACGAAGTTTCATATCAGCCCACACTCTGTTGCAGAATGAAAACCTTATTCTGTATCGATTATTGGTGTGACGTCACGTGTGCTGGACCGCTGTTGAAATTACTCGATATATTTTATACAATTTTAGTCTTCAGTTACTTATTTTAAAGTTTATTTGTGTTAATATTTGCTGTAAAAGTAACTTATTAGTGGATTTTCAGTAATCTCTGACACTCTTCCTGTGTTATTGACTCGAGTGATTCGTTATTCGTGAGTGTGCTTACGTTGTGCGTCCAAGCCTCACGCCTGAGCAGTGTGTTTACATTTTACGGCGTGCAGTGGCAGCTGTAGCGGTTATAAAGCTAAGTACTGACTATGTTATTTATGCTTTGTAATGCAGTTATTATATTTAGTAATTTTCAGCGGTGTTTCGTGCTGTTTTTGGCGAAATAACGATTTAATAAACTTTTGGAAACGTTCGATCGATGTGTTCTTAAAGAGTTTTCTGTGCGTTGAAGTCGTTTAGAAATTTCATGCTTTAGTTTTCAGGTGACGTTTCTTATTGTTCCTAGTGAAATATTTCAGTAAAATTCTCATTCACTCTTTTAACTTCTTTGAGTGTCTAGTGGACCCTTGAATTTGTGGTTTTAGCTAACAATTTTGTGAAGTTTTGTTGGTATTGGTATTGGTTGTGCTTTAGTAGTATTAATACAAGTAGGTGCTTTCTTAGTAGAGAGAGAATTTAGAGACCGCTTTAGTCAGTTCTATAAAAAATCTTACTAGTGTAGCTGAACTTAGGTAAAGTAGTTGTATAGTGTTTCTCAGTAACTGCAAAATATTTCCATGAGTGACAAGTGAGGGCTCTTTCGTAGATTTGTGAGTAGTGGATTACGGTGTGGGATTTTTTCAAAGTATTTTTATTGGGGGGAAAGTCAGTGGGGAAGGCAGTGGGCATTCTAGCGAGATCCTCTCCTGGGAATGCAGAATCTGGATGTTGAATTAAGTTGGTAGAAGAGCAGGAGCGTAAGATATGTGTCCTTCAGTTGCAGTTACAACTCGCAAAGGAGGAACTAGATAGGTTGAGGAGGTTGAAGGGTGCTGGGAAATGGGAAATGGCAGCTGGCAAGAAGGCAGCTATAAGCAGGAGGTATTCAGACAGTTATAGTTTGCTTATGTGAAATAGACTTCACCAAATATCAGAGATGATTGTAGAGGACCCTCTTGTAGCTGTAGGTGTAGGGAACATGTTAGGAGGCCTAGATCAGTTGCAAAATCTAACAGAAGGAATAAGGTTAGGCGGCTAGGTAGTTCGCACGGTATAGGTGTGGGCCAGCAGATGCAGGAAGCGTTGGGGAGTGAGTACCAGGTCACTAGACTTCTGAAGTCTAGCACAGGATTCGCTCAGTTGACTGAAAGCATAGGGGAGATATGTAGGGATTTTACGAAGGAGGGTCAGGTAGTCAGGTACTGGGTAGAGCAGGGATAGGGACGGGGAATATGGTGTAGGTGTTGACCTGGTAAATATAGCTACTCAAACTGGTGACACTAATGTGCATTTCGTGTAACTGTTTCAACGTCATAATCGGCCTCATCTTAATGCGGCTGTTAGGCGCGTTAACATGGGACTGGAAAAGGCAATGATGGCAGAGGGCTTGGGCCACATTTCGGTGGTGCCAGTTGAGTTTATCAGTAGATCGGGTTTTACTGGGCATGGCCTGCACCTCAATAGGTGTGGGAAGGGGAGGCAGACAAAGCTTATAGGTGACAGTGTAGTGGTTGGTCGTGGGATCACACATGGAAAAATTCCTGTACTAGTTGGTGTTAGAGCTGCACCTTTTTTAGGTTAAAGTCAGCTGATAGGTAAACCTGCTTAAAGGATGTCCCTCTAACTAAAAATGGTTCAAATGTCTCTGAGCAGTATGGGACTTAATATCTGTGGTCATCAGTCTCCTAGACTTTGAACTACTTAAACGTAACTAACCCACAGACATCACACACATCCATGCCCGAGGCAGGATTCGAAATTCGAACCTGCGACCGTAGCAGTCGCGCGGTTCCGGACTGATTGCCTAGAACCGCGAGACCACCGCAGCCGGCCCTCTAACTAAAGGCTCGCCTTCGGAGGACGTCATGTTTCTAAGTAGAGAAGTGAAAAACATATTTCATCAAAATATGAGAGGTATTAGAGATAAAGTTATTGACCTGCTTACAGTTGTTGACTCTGAAATTATTAGTATATCGGAGTATCACTTAAATAATCTGACAACTGAGAGGCTTCTTTTACCAGGATACAGATTAGCTGCCTGTGTTTCTAGGAGTTCCTTGTGGGGTGGGGGAGTGGCCATGTACGTAAAGAAACGGTAGTCAATTTGAGTCCGTAGACGTATCACACGGCACTGCAGTGATCAGATGTTTGAATGTTGTGTAGGGGCAGCTGAATTTAGTGAAACTAAACTTCTAATTGTTGTTTTTTATAGGTCCCCTGACTCTGACTTCAGATCATTTCTTCCGAAGCTAGAGAGGGTTCTTGATTCACTTTATAGGAAGCACCAGAAGTTAGTTATATGTGATGACGTCAATATTAATTTTGTATATGATGGTGCAAGAAACATGATGTTGGTAGATCTCCTAAATGCATATGATCTGATGCAGACTGTCTTTTTCCAACTAGGGTGCAATGGAACAGTAGCACAGTCATAGACAAAGTTTTAATTCATCCTTCATTAATAGATAGGCATTCTCTTAGTAAAAGGATGAATGGCCTTTCGGACCATGATGCCCCAATTTTAACAAAGGCTTTTGTACTCAAACAAATGTCATATATAATTACAATCTACATAGGAAAGTTAATCCAACAGCCACAGAGAGTTTTTTAAACCTCATCAAAGAAGAAGAGTGGCAGGATGTTTATAGTGCCAATAATGTACATGACAAATGTAATGCTTTCCTTGACACATTTCTCATGCTCTTTGAGAGATGCTTTCCATTAAACGTTCTAAACGGTGTACTAGCAGTAAAAGGCAGCCTGGGTGGCTGACTAGTGAGATAAGGATATTATGTAGGAAAATGTTGGAATTATATCAAAATGTTAGAAGTAGTCACAATCAAGCTTAGGTAACCCATTACAAACATTACTGTCAGGTGATTAAAAATATAATCAGGAAGGCAAAGAGTATGTGGTACGCTAATAGAATAGCTAATTACAGGATAAAATTAAAACCATATGGTCAGTTGCGAAGGAAGTGTTTGGTCAGCAGCACAAGGTCGACGATATCAGGTCAGTTCGTAGTAAAAATATTTCTTTTGATGATAAATCAGAAATATGTACAGTATTTAACAATCATTTTCTGAGTATTCATGGTGAATTAAATATAAATTTAGCTTCTACAGGGAATCAATAAGTCTCTTGGTAAATGCCTTTCCGAGATTGATGTCTGAAATAATCTTCAGTAATACAGACAAGGGGGACATTGAGCCTATAATTAAATCACTGAACACGAAGGACTCTTATGGCTATGACGGAGTGTCCAGCAAAATATTACAGTACTGCGCTGCATATATTAACCCTGTATTTGCCGGCCCCGGTGGTCGTGTGGTTCTAGGCGCTCCAGTCCGGAGCCGCGCTGCTGCTACGGTCGCAGGTTCGAATCCTGCCTTGGGCATGGATGTGTGTGATGTCCTTAGGTTAGTTAGGTTTAATTAGTTCTAAGTTCTAGGGGACTGATGACCACAGCAGTTGAGTCCCATAGTGCTCAGAGCCATTTGAACCATTTGAACCCTGTATTTAGCCATATTTTTAATTTTTCCTTCAGAAATGGTCTGTTTCTTGAACGATTAAAGTACTCAGTAGGAAAGTCGCTTTATAAAATGGAAGAAAGAGATATGTAGACAATTTTAGACCTATGTCTGTGCCCTCAGTGTTTGCTAAAGTTATTGAAAAGCCGGTGTATGTAAGGATAGTTGATCATTTTTTTATCACACGATTTGCTATCAAATGTACAGTTCGGCTTTGGAAGTCGTTTAATAATTGAAAATGCTATATTCTCTTTTCTCTGTGAAGTACTGTTCGGGTTAAACGAAAGCTTTTGAACGCTAGGCATATGTTATGATTTAACTAAGGAGTTTGATTGTGTTGAGCACGAAATATTGCTCCAGAAGTTCGACCATTATGGAATAGAGGAGTAGCTCACAATTGGTTCACCTCTTACTTCAGCAACAGACAGCAAAAGGTCATTATTCATAGTGTTGAGAATGGCTGTGACGTGGGGTCTGAGTGGGGTACGGTCAAGTAGGGGGTGCCCCAGGAATCAGTGTTGGGTCCACTCCTGTTCCTCATTTATATAAATGATATGCCCTCTGGTATTACAGGTAACTCTAAAATATTTCTGTTTGCAGATAACACTAGCTTGGTTGTAAAGGATGTTGTGTGCAACACTGGCATGGTTTCAAATAGTGCAGTTCGTGACTTAAGTCCATGGTTTGTAGAAAATAAACTAACGCTAAATCACAGTAAGACTCAGTTTTCACAGTTTCTAACACATAGTTCAACAAAACCTGACGTTTTAAGTTCACAGAATTGTCATATGATTAGTGAAACTGAACAGTTAGCATTTCTAGGTGTTCATATAGATAGTAAACTGTCGTGGGGAGCCCACATTCAGGATCTTGTTCAAAGACTTAACGCTGCCAGTTTTACTAATCGAACGGTATCTGAAGTGAGCGATCATTCCACACGAAAATTTGTCTACTTTGGTTATTTTAATTCCCTTATGTCGTATGGTATTATTTTTGGGGTAACCCTTCCTATTGTAAAATGATATTTTTGACTCAGCTGCGGGTAGTTTGGGTAATAAGTGGTGTAAGTTCACGAACCTCTTGTCGACCCCTGTTCGCGAGTATGGGTATTTTGACACTGGTCTCTCTATATATGTTTTCCTCACAGTCATTTCTTGAGAACAATGTTAGCTTATTCCCAAGAATCAGCAGCTTTCACTTAGTTAATACTCGGCCTGAATCAAAGCTGCATATGGCTCGGACTTCCTTAACTGTTGTTCAGAAAGGTGTGCAGTATACTGCTGCAGCCATTTTCAGTTAAACTACCACTAGAATTCAAAAATCGTAGCAGTAAAAAAAAAAAAGGTTCAAATGGCTCTGAGCACTATGGGACTTAACATCTACGGTCATCAGTCCCCTAGAACATAGAACTACTTAAACCTAACTAACCTAAGGACAGCACACTACACCCAGCCATCACGAGGCAGAGAAAATCCCTGACCCCGCCGGGAATCTAATCCGGGAACCCGGGCGTGGGAAGCGAGAACGCTACCGCACGACCACGAGATGCGGGCGTAGCAGTAATCCACGCCCTTTTAAATCATTCATTTAAACTTGTGACTTGACTTTTTTCCGGTTCATAAACATTTTACTTTTATCTGTTATTACTTTTGTGTTGTAATTTCATGTACTGACACATTCCATGACCTTGGAGATTTGCTCCTCAGTTTGGTCTTACGGAACTTGACGCGTAAATAGAGTAAAAAAACATTGTGGGAATACCTATGAGTATCTGTGGTTTTCCGCCGGAGGAAACTCAATAACTGTTCTGTGCATGGTACGCCCCTCCGTTACAGACGCCATTTTGAAGGCTACATACGTTGAGGTGACAAGACTCATGGGATAGCGAATAGCCTCGCGTACACAAGGGATAAAAGGACAGTGCATTGGTATAGTTGTCATTTGTAATCAAGTGATTCATGTGAAAAGGATTCCGACATGATTATGGGAGCACGCCGAATGTTAACAGACTTTGAACTCGATAATTGGAGCTAGACGCATGGGACATTCCGTTTCGTAAATTATTAGGGCAGTCAGTATTCCGAGATCCAGGGTGTCAAGAGTGTGCAGAGAGTATCAAAATTCAGGTATTACCTCTCACCACAGATAACGCACTGGCCAACGGCCTTCACTTAACGACCGACAGCAGAGGCGTTTTCATGGGGTTGCCATTGATGACAGACAAGCAACACTGCATGAAATAACAGCAGAAATCAGTGTGGGACCTACGACTAACGTATCCGTTAGGACAGTTCGGCGAAATGTGGTGTTAATGGGTTATGGCAGCAGGCGAACGACGAGTGCCTTTGCTAATGACACGACACCACCTGCAGCGCCTCTACTCGGCTCGTTACCATACCAATTGGACCATAGGCGACTGGAAAACTGTGGCCTGGTCAGATGAGTCCCGTTTCCAGTTGGTAAGAGCTGGTGGTACTGTTAGAGTGTGGTGCAGTCCCCACGAGCCAATGGACCCAAGTTGTCGAAAAGACAATGTGCAAGATGGTGGTGACTCCATAATGGTGTGGGCTATGTTTACAGGGAACGGACTGTGTCCTCTGGTCCAACTGAACCGATCATTGACAGAATGTAGTTATCTTCTGCTACTTGGGTACCGTTTTCAGCCATTCGTGGACTTCATGTGCCCAAACAACAATGGAATTTTAATGGATGACTTTGCGCCATGTCATCAGGCCTCAGTTTTTAGAGATGGATTTGAAGAACATTCTGGAAAATTAGAATGAATGATTTGTCCACTCAGTTCACCTAACATGTATCCCTTTGAACATTCATGTGATATAATCGAGATGCCAGTTCATTTTCAAAATCCTGCACCGGCAACACTTCCGTAATTATGGACGGCTATAGAGGCAGCGTGGCTCAACATTTCTGCAGAGGACTTCCAATGACCTGTTCAGTCGATGCCACGTCGAATCGCTGCACTATTCCGGGTAAAAGATCCGACACAGTGTTAGTGGGTATCCCGTGAATTCTGTCACCTCAGTGTTCAGCGCCGGCATTTATGTGAACTTCACGAAAATATAGGGGTCGAAGCGGGAATATTCACGATGTCCCACAACAGATTCCGCATTTTTCCAACCGGAATTCTTCGAGAAAAAATATGTGTTTCATTACTTATTGAACATCAAATGGCTCTGAGCACTATGGGACTTACCTTCTGAGGTCATCAGTCCTCTGGAACTTAGAACTACTTAAACCTAACTAACCTAAGGACAACACACACATTCATGCCCGAGGCAGAATTCGTACCTGCTATCATAGCGGTCGCGCGGTTCCAGACTGTAGCGCCTAGAAACGCTCGGCCACCCCGACCGGCTATTGAACATCCATAGAAAATATGTACAGAAACAAGTTATTGAGAGTTTCTTTGGAGAGCAATTGGGAAAGAAGGAATAATAATGAGGGAGAGTAAGGCTCGGATTGAGGAAGGATTGGAAATGAAGTGGGCTATCCACTTTCATATGAATCGTGACCCCATTCTCCTTAAGCTGGGGAAACAACAGGTTTGAAACCCCATTCTTTCGAATACAAGTACAATGCTTTTCTACGGAGGAAACGCACTCCGTTATCATGAAGATATGAAAGCTGATGTATCTGTGGATTACTAAAGACGGAGTTTCATTTCATGAGGTGAAAAAGAAGACTGAAAGCAATTGGTAATGAGCATAATAAATTCCATCCAGGCCTTGAAAGAAGAGCCACTTGCTAGGATGACTTGAAATTTACTATCATCGTCTGATGTTTCTAGAAAGAATAGAAGATTAAAACATAACACCCAGTTTCCATGACGTCATTGGAGAGGGAACGTAAGCTCTGATTATGAGAGGAAAGTGGAGGAAATGGACTGTACACCTTCAAAGGAATCATTAGATCATTTGATTCAAACGATTCACAAATCTTGCAGGCAAATCAACTATTCAAAGAGCTTTCGGGATTGCAACCGGTCGTCGTAAACTTCATTCCACGATTTTTCGGCTGGACAAGTGCCAGCCATCTTCAGGTGAGCAGAACGAGGACCGACAAAGACGTTCTCAACTCCATCTTATATAGTGCACTGATGGTACTGCCGCGCATGCGTTGAAGTCTCCGCTCTATATAGGATGGAGCATTCTTCGTGGCGGAGTTGCCATTGGCCACCTCCAGAATCTCTCTGTTCGACCTTAACGTCTCTTCAATGATTCTGTCGAACATCTGATCCTCAGTATATTCTTTCCTGGCCTTACCATCACCTACACCACCATGTGTATCCGCCCTAATACCCTGAGGCCATATGATTTTCTCGCCCACATAGACCTCACCTTCTCCTCCTACATGATTGACGCCGACCTCAGCATCCACAGCCGAGCCCCCGCCCAATTACGGAGGTGGAATCGGTTTATAGCCATCCTCCAAGGTGAACTCCTCCCTCAACATACCCACCCTGAATCCAATACCACTCCCGAAGTTGTACTTGCCTCCGCAAACCTCCTTGGGCGCGTTACTGTGGAAGTCCTTGACCCTATAGGTAACGATCACCTTCCTGTCCTGCTCACTATATCGGCTCACTATATCGCCCTTGACCTGCCCCTCATGACCTGCTGCCGAGACTCTTCCATGTTTACTCTTGTACCAACTGGGATGCCTACCTGGACACCTACATACCTGGATCGGACACCACCCTCTCACCAACCAGCGTCTTGATGACATCGCCCATGCTGTTGAGGCGCACGTTCCCACAACAGCCTTCCAACCTCACCATCCTACCTTACTGCCACAGGCCGTATTCCTCCTCCACGAATCTTGTCGAGTTTACTACGCCTTCCTCCATACCCAGGACTAGAACACTCTCCTCCACCACTGGCAACTACCACACCATATTAGAAACATCCTTGTGGCCAAACAACTCCGGGCCTGGCGACAGACATGCACCTGTCTTAATGCTTCTCTGCCTATTAACTCCTCCAAGAACTGGTCAGCCTTCCAACACCTTACTGGCACAAAACCTTCTCCCCACTATCCTCTCCTACACGCTGACGACTCTTTCCTGGATGATACAAGTAAGGACAATCATTTTGCCTCCCACCTGTCTGACATCCTTTCCATACCTGATGATCCCCAGTTTGATTACTCCCTGTTCCCTGACATCCAGGACCGCACTGACACCTCTCTCTCCCCACTTGCTCCTAGCTTCCAGTACGTGGAGGCCATACCACCGTCCGATCTCGATACTCCCATCACCCAACAAGACATCGTCGTCACACTACACAGCAAATGCAACACGGCTCCTGGTCACGATCGTATTACATACCGCCACCTCCAAGAAGCCCCCTTTCCTTCCTTACAGTCCTAGTGACCCTCTATAATGTTATCTTCTCCACTGGCTTCTACCACGACGTGTGGAAGACTTCTCGGATACTTATGTTCCCCAAACCTGATAAACTCCATTCAGACACATCTACCTATTGCCCTATCAGTCTCACGTCGGTCTTCAGCAAGGTCCTGGAGTCCATCCTTACCCACCACATTCACCACCACTTACACCAACACTGACTCTTTCCCCTGAGCCAATGTGGCTTGTGACCTTCCTTCACTGCTGATGATCTCCTCCTCCACCTGACACACCTCCTTTCCACTCACCTTAATTTCCATCAATCCACCATCTTCGTAACCCTTGACCTTGAATGCACATATGGCTCTGTATGGCATCCTGGCCTCCTCTTCAAACTTCCGAACTAGGCCCTTCCCATCAACTATGTTCTCCTGATTGCCCCCTTCCTCTCTCACTGCCCTCCTATGTAACCATACACAACTCCAACTCTTACACCAACTACCCCTCTGCAGGTGTGCCCCAAGGCTCCATTCTTTGCCCTCTCCTCTACCTCTTATACACAGTGGACATGGGGCAGCACCCACCACCCATCCATCTCCTACAATATGCCGATGACACCACCTTCCTTGCTCTCGCCCCCTCCCTCCAAACATTCCCAAAGCCTCCTCCAGTCCCACCTCGACTGGTTCCCCATATGGTGCAACCCATGGCTCCTTGAGGTCAATCCTCCAAGACCCAGGCAACCTTTGTGGACTGCACAACCTCCTCCTTCTGCCTCCTGGATTTCTACCGCACTATCTATGGGCGCCCCATTGCCCTCACTCCCATCCTCAAGTACCTTGGCATTGTCCTCAATGGCCACCTTTCCTGGACCCCCATATCCACACAGTCCAAGCCAAGGCACATAACAATCTCCGTCTCTTCAAACTCCTCTCTGGTCGAAAATGGGGATTAGACTCATGCACTATCCTTCATACCTGTGAGTCCCTCATCCACGCCATCCTGTGTTATGCCCCACCCTCACTTGCTACAAATCCCTCCAAATCCTTGAGTGCCTTGCCCTCCACCTCGCTTATCGCATCTTTCTCCAATCCCACACACAGATCCTCTATGATCTGATTCCCTTCCCTCATCTCCTCCTGTTCCTTGAATGAATACAAATCCTATACAATTCCCGCAACTGGATCATCCCCATCCTCTCCCAACCCAGCCCACTGCCACACCTATACCACAGTGCCCCACCTGGTCTCCATCTTCACAAAGTCCATACCCTCGCACAAGATGGCTTCCGCCAACTCCCCCTCCCAGATAATGTCCTCACGCCATTCGTCGGTCCCTCCTACCAGATATAGTTCTGCCTTCTTCCCCCCTCCCACTCCTCAGGTCTCCCTCTCTCCCTCCCTCTCCCCCCTTCGTTTCTTCCTCCTTCTCCGCTGCTGCCCATCTCCTTTCACCTTTCTCTCCCCCCAGGCTACCAGCTCCTTTCCAACTCCTCTCTCCCAACCCACTCCTCCTCCTCCAGGCTTCTCTCCCCCATATCTTTCCTCCCATACGCTTCACCCAGTGGTAGTCGCCCCTTCGGCAAAGCGATTTATAACTTTTATTGTTTTTGTTATGGTGTCAGTGTTTTTCCAGTGATGCAGTGCTTCGTTTCATAACCATCAACAGTGCCACCAGTATACCTCATTTTGCTGCCACAGTGCTGTTTCTTTGTTTCCTCTTCAACCTAACAGTGATCGCTCTCCATATATGTGTGTGTGTCTCTCATCTATGTTTTTGTATAATCATCTGTATCCATTTCACTTTTTTTCACCAATGTTTACCATTCTCTATCATATGTCCTTTTCCTCATCTCTTATGTTTTTTGCCTCTCTTGGCTAAAGAATGGCGTATTGTACCGCTGCCAGCGCGCCCCAATTTGGGGAGTGAAATTACAATAAAGAAAAAAAAACACGTCTTCGTCAGTCCTCATTGGGCCTACCTGAGGACGGCTGGCAGTTGGGCAGCCGAAATATCGTGGAATGAAGTTTTCGACGACCGGCTGCAATCCCGAAACTCATTGAACGATTCACAAATTTGTTATCATTTTCAGGTTAGGTTTTTTATTTCAATTGCTCCTTTTTCTGCTCTTTTAATAATATTAGGTTTAGAAGAGAAAAAAGTTTATCTGATGAAATAAAATGAAAGTGACTTAAAATTTAATAAATGGAGATAATCAAATAAGTGGTGGAAAAATTAAATCTGGATGGTTAGTCGGGGATTTGAACCGTCGTCCTCCCGAATGTGGATCCAGTCCTCCAATCAGTGCGCCACCTAGTTCGGTAAAGTTTCTTAGAAGAAGAGTAATGGAAGAATGTATGTATTCGATAGGGCCAGGGATCAACAAACAATTTTGTTTATTTAGAAACCAGTGTAGTGAGTAATTAAGTGGATAACTTTAGCTGGGAAGTTATTGAGATTCCGTAAGTGTACGTTCTCAATCAGTTCCCAGTGGCGAAACCGCAAAAGAATCCAAATTAAAATTCAGTTGCAGAGATTTAGAAGAATTACGCCATGCACATAAATCTGGGGGATAGGCGCGACGTAATCTGTATTCTCACTTTAGCGACCCTAGGCAGAGAAACATGAAAGACGTATGAATAATAACCGTAACAGAGGAAAACAGGCGCAGCTATTTGAAGAGAAGTGATAGTGTCTCCATTAGCTAGAGCAGTGCGATACGTATGTGAGAGGGGGAAGGGGAGGGGACACAATCTCTGACTGGCTGCTGGGTTTTTCAGCTGTGCAACTTCAGCTAGGTTTAACGCAGAAAGAGAATTCCTAATAGTTTAATACATTCGAGATTCGAGCTTCACAGAGAATGAGTAATCAACACCATGTCAACCATATTATGTGGCCTGGAGACTCGCAGGAACAGTTTCGTGCGTTACACGGTAGAGAGCTGCGACGACATCAAGCGGGTTTGCAACGTTTACGGAGAGCGTCTAGAGTCGGCTCTACAAATATTGCCATAAATTCATGTGAGCGCTGCAAGTAATTCATGTAAGTGATGTAGCTAGTAAGTAATGATACATATTACACATTCTAAAAAGGTACACAAGTTAAATTAGACTGCAGGTCAATCAAGTGATGTTTTCTTTTTACCCGAATCACTGTTGCTCTGGAAATGTCAGTTCATAAACCACAGATGGTAATGAAAGCACTTCGTGGATATATTAAAAATCTGTTGATCGTAAGCAGAGTTACGGTTCGGTGTGTTTTGGTACATCAATGACGTAATAAATGGTAGTATTACCGTTAGTGCTGGTAGCATTGGCAGGGGAGAAAAAAACATAAATTAATGTGTAAGAGAAGAACTGGGAGCCGCCTTCGTATATTTGGATCTTTCGTTATTCGGTTCGGCATAATTAGAACGGCACGTCATTCAGTGTTAGTCCATTGCGTATTTTATATCCGTGCAGAATATTAGCTAGACTTTATAAGCAATAAAAGTTAGTTATTAGCGTAAATAGCGCACTGTTACGTAACCAAAGTAATACTAGTTTTGTTGTAAGTACAGTTAACATGCACAAGCTTACAAATATCTGCATAATTGTTGTTATTTTGTAGTCAATACAATGTTCTTCATCATGATCAAAGGCATCAGTTTCTCTTTATTACTGATAAACGCGAAAATAGATTATGAATAACAGAATCATGTTTTCCATAATCTCGGCGAAGTATTGAAGCAATGTTTGATATACACTTATGCTCATAAATTAAGGATAAGTGCAGAATGTGGTGCCACACAACGTGGCACAACACAGAACTGGCGCTAATAGCATAGGCACATAGGGAACATACACAACACAGATCCGTAAGTCCACGGTATTAGTGGTAAGTTGAGAAAAGCGTCCCGAAACACATGTGGGACAAAACGCCACTGTTTCCTACTCATGTACCCCGACATCAATATGGGATATGATCACCATGCACACGTACACAGGCCGCACAGCGGGTTGGCATACTCTGGATCAGGTGGTCGAACAGCTGCTGGGGTATAGCCTCCCATTCTTGCACCAGTGCCTGTCGGAGCTCCTGGAGTGTTCTAGGGGTTTGAAGGCGTGCAACGATTCGTCGACCAAGAGCATTCCAGACGTGCTCGGTGGAGTTTAGGTTTGGAGAACAGGCAGGCCACTACATTCGCCTGATATCTTCCGTTTCAAGGTACTCCTCCACGATGACAGCTCGGTGGGGCCGTGCGTTATCATCCATCAGGAGAAGGTAGGACCCACTGCACACCTGAAAAGGCGGACATTCTGGTGCAAAATGACGTCCAGATGCACCTGACCTCTTACAGTTTTTCTGTTAAAGACATGCAGTGGAGTACGTGCACCAATGATGATCACACGTCACCCTAACAAACCACGACCTCCATACAAGTCCCTTGCAAGGACATTAACGGGTTGGTATCTGGTTCTTGATTCACGCCAGATGGAAACCCGGTGAGACTCACTGTTCAGATATACCTGGACTCGTCCGTAAGCATAACCGGGGACCATTGTTCCAATGACCATGTACTGTGTTCTTGACACCAGGCTCAACGGGCTCACCCGTGATCAGGGGTCAGTGAAATGCACGTCGTAGGGCGCCGCGCGAATAAACCATGTCTGTTCAGTTGTCTGTAGACTGTGTGTCTGGAGATTACTGTTCCAGTGGCTGCGGTAAGGTCCCGAGCAAGGCTACGTGCAGTACTCCGTGGCCGTCTGCAGGCACTGATGGTGAGATATCGGTCTTCTTGTGGTGTCATACACTGTGCACGTCCCCTACTGTAGCACCTGGACATGTTCCCTGTCTGCTGTAATCGTATCCATAATCATGATATCACTCTCTGTGATACACGGAGGGCCCGTGCTACTACCCGCTGTGTTTGACCAGCCTCCAGTCGCCCTAGTATTCTACCCCTCATAACGTCATCAATATGTGTTCTTTGACCCATTTTCAAAACACAGTCGCCATTAGCACGTCTGTAAACGTCTGCACACTTACTCGCTACACCGTACTCTTAACATGCATCAACACACCTCTGCGTATGTGGACTGTTGCCAGCGCCACCGTGCGACGACCGCAGGTCAAATGCACCGCATGGTCATACCTCGAGGTGATTTATATCCGCAAACCGCCCACCAGTTGTTTCACCATGTGTCAGCATTATCCTTAATTTATGAGCATGAGTGTCTTTCAATTTTGGTGTGTTTTTTATCTTATTGTTGATGAAATTGCTTTTTCTAGCGCTATATGAAAAATTAGTTTTTTCCCGATTTTACGACCACGTCCCTCAGTTTCACGTTACAAATCAACAATTTTCAAATGAGACCTGACTTAAATAATGTCAGTTTCAATTTTACTATTGTTGTTCTTTATGTTTAAGTAGCAGACAGGAGGTAGAACAAATCTGTAGAACAAAAACGTTGAGTAGTTTGTGTGGCTTTTTATATACCCAGTTTCTACACCGCTCACCGCTTCTGGCTTCTGGGGGAATCTTGTAAAGCACTGATCGCACAAGTAAAAAAAGCTAGCGATATGAATCAAAGCCCGATAGGCATGCAACACACCTAACGTGCAGGTAAAGTGTGTACGATATTAGCTGACTAAGTTGACTAGGAAAACAACCGTAGTTAATGCTTTCCAGTCACAGTCCATGGCAGCCAACGGTAGTTCTACAACTCCAGCCGTAAGCGGTAATGGCGTCGATGACTGTCTACTTTATTTCCAATCACAATTATTGAAATTCCGACAGCAGGAAAGACCTAAAGGAGAAAATATGTATATTGACCGACATGAAATGTTTAAGTAAATCATTGTGTACTTTAAAATTTGAGACACGTATTTAAATACCAAATTTTTCAATTGAATGGGGACCTACTGTGGAAACTAGATACTATGTTCGATAAAAAGTCTAGCAGCCAAGGGCAACATTATTGTCCTTAAAACGATATTACGTGACCACTATAAAAGACATTGAATGCTTTATATCTTATTACCAGGAAACGTTTCAGTGATGAAAGTCATCGCTACGTCTCCGTGTGGCCACGTTCATGTAATGGTGACTCATTCTTAGAAACTTTGTAGCTTTCCAAGGAAACTGCTCATTGATTGCAATTAATCATCAATATCAACGGTAATTACGTAATAGGGTGCAAAATTTTAACAGGACATGCGGACGCTGTACTGGACTAGTTGAGGTAGGGAACCTGGGACGGAGAGGCCAGCTTAAGGAGATAACAGGAATGAAGTCACATTACTGTAGGCTTTATTATTTTTATCCGTTACAGTTAACTGCAAGTACGATCATTGACACAATGAACGTGTCTTTTGTACTTTATTTTACGAAATGTGGTGAAACTGACGGACATCAACCATAATCAAGCATGATATCGGTGAACAAGATTCTGACGCACCCTGACAAATATCCCGAGTGTGTTACGAATCACATCACAGGCAACTACAATTCTGTCATCTAGTTCCATCTCAGTATCCACTGGGGTCTCATAACAAGTGAATTTAGATATCCGAATAGGGAGTAATCAAGGGGAATCAGGTCAGATGATCTCGCAGGCCATGGAATAGAACCTCCCGATCTACAAGTATAGGTGCCCATTAAGACGGCCAGGTAGAAGATACGTCTTGTTCACCTTGTTTACTTGCAGGAAATAAGGAATGTATATGTAAATAAACAGTATAGTACGCGTAAACGTGTACGCATAAGATGGAAAACAGTAACGTAAAGCGACAGACAGGTTTACTTCCACATCTCCTTAATCTAGATTATCCGACTCGAGGTTCCCAACGTCAAATTGTTTAGTGGAGCATTCCCTATGTCTTGTTATATTTTTGCACTCTCTTTCGGTAACATACTGTATAGTTTCCGTCGTGATGGGATTATGCTACCGATTCTCATAATTTAGCAGGCGCGCTTTAAAAACTGAATCAAAGCGAGTAAGATGACCTTTAGGTTTAAGGCATAAGTTTCCTAGCTGTTTAGCATTCTATCACTATTCTGTAATGCAACAGTTTCAACCCATTCT
The DNA here is from genome assembly GCF_023864275.1 of Schistocerca cancellata. Taxonomy (NCBI): domain Eukaryota; kingdom Metazoa; phylum Arthropoda; class Insecta; order Orthoptera; family Acrididae; genus Schistocerca; species Schistocerca cancellata. The sequence goes on from NC_064628.1 coordinate 225,168,252, forward strand.
CTTCTGGAATAGTAATGCATGTTTAAGAGGGTTATAACAATAAGGAGAGCAGCTGGAAAACGTGATAAAATACATAAAAGCTTAAACATGTCAATTTATTTCTCGAATTTAATGAAGATAGTGGAACGAGAAAACTACTCAGTAGCAAAACACATAAATGCCGTGTGAGATGCTGCGACCATTTTTAGTGGAATCAGAAACTGATATTAGTATTCATTTCTGTATCTATTACTTTCATAGTGTCTTACGCGTTTCAGCCTTTCGCCAAACGCTCTACAAGAGATTACACGAAAGGGTACCAGTGAAAAAAAAGACGTTTGTACAATTTCATTGAACGCACATTGTGAAAATGGAAGAAGCCAGCACTCCGTGAGAAAACATTGATAAAATACACGAAATGCCCATCGTAAGAAACAAAGTGCGGTGGTAGTTTCCTCCAGTCACCTTGAAACAGATGAATATCTGTTAGATTATGGACTGGATGATTTAATACATATAACAGAATATTATTTGTCGTTTGCATATTCATTGTATAAATTAACTGCATCAGTACTTCCGCATTTCAAAATATACGAGTATAAATTTTCACAAACGCCGTGTAGTACTGCCATCTGGAGGTCTTCTTCACTTGACACTTGGTTCGTGTACAGTGGGCCATTTTACACTAAAATGTCATCAAGTAATGTACACCAGATACTTTGCGTCCATATTTGACAAATGCAGTTCACTTTTGCCTAAGAATGGTTTATAGATACTTCCGTTAGTTCTACCTTACTTTGTTTCTTATGATGTGCATTTAATGTATTTTTTCAGTTTTTTTTTTCACTGGGTGCTTGCTTACCCCGTTTATACGACTTACTTTTTATGTAATTGTACGAATATTGTTTCACTGTTACCCTTTCATGCATTCCTCTTGTACAGCCTTTGAGACTGTCCGAAGGTCCAAACATGTTAGGCAATATCAAATTAATAAATACAGTGGTCAAGACTAATACCTGTTTTTGAATAAAAAACTAGTACATTAAGCACAGTAAAAATTATAAATGACTGTAGAATTAAAAAAGTAATGAAAGTAATCTTACCATGTATGTCCAAAAGAACAGTTGACTATCCACGGCAGCGCGAAATATTTCGAAAGTAAATAACTGACTCCGAATGTATTGACATCAGCTGAATTATGTGTAGATCTACTTTCCAGTAGCGAAAATTTGAGCCGGATCGATTCCTCGTTGTCTCATTCTACCTACTGCGGTAATCAAAGTAATACTGCAAGCATTAAGTGAATAATTTAGTTGACCACGATATAAGGATGCAGACAGTGTGACGTATGGAAGGTTGGGTCGGTCCAGGGAGCGTGTACGGATGGCCGAAGTTGTTAAGGCAACCGCCCACGATAAACCGCTAATCTGGATTCGAGCCCGATCCGGTACAAATTTTCATATGTCACTGTCTGATAGTAGGCCTATAGTTAATACCGCCATATTGAGATAACTGGTACAGCTGTTGATCGTCAATAGTGTTGGTGCTTTCAGATGTAACCTAGGAGGGAACACGACGACAACATTGGTCTCAGTTCCTTATTTTATCCCTGTTGTGGAAAACCAACCAATGTTGCGAGCATTAGGTGTTGAATTTAGTAGAATACGATAAAAGGATCTACATCTACATCTACATGACTAATCTGCAATTCACATTTAAGTGCTTGGCAGAGGGTTCATCCAACCACAATCATACTATCTCTCTACCATTCCACTCCCGAACCGCGCGCGGGAAAAACGAACACCTAAACCTTTCTGTTCGAGCTCTGATTTCTCTTATTTTATTTTGATGATCATTCCAACCTATGTAGGTTGGGCTCAACAAAATATTTTCGCATTCGGAAGAGAAAGTTGGTGACTCAAATTTCGTAAATAATTTCGCCGCGACGATAAACGTCTTTGCTTTAATCACTTCCACCCCAACTCGCGTATCTTATCTGCCACACTCTCTCCCCTATTACGTGATAATTCAAAACGAACTGCCCTTTTTTGCACCCTTTCGATGTCCTCCGTCAATCCCACCCGGTAAAGATCCCACAACGCGCAGCAATATTCTAACAGAGGACGAACGAGTGTAGTGTAAGCTGTCTCTTTAGTGGACTTGTTGCATCTTCTAAGCGTCCTGCCAATGAAACGCAACCTTTGGCTCGCCTTCGCCACAATATTATCTGTGTGGTCTTTCCAACTGAAGTTGTTCGTAATTTTTACACCCAGGTACTTAGTTGAATTGACAGCCTTGAGAATTGTACTATTTATCGAGTAATCGAATTCCAACGAATTTCGTTTGGAACTCATGTGGATCATCTCACACATTTCGTTATTTAGCGTCAACTGCCACCTGCCACACCATACAGCAATCTTTTATAAATCGCTTTGCAACTGATACTGGTCTTCGGATGACCTTACTAGACGGTAAATTACAGCATCATCTGCGAACAACCTAAGAGAACTACTCAGATTGTCACCCAGGTCATTTATATAGATCAGGAACAGCAGAGGTCCCAGGACGCTTCCCTGGAGAACATCTGATATCAAAGTTTTACTCGATGATTTGCCGTCTATTACTACGAACTGCAACCTTCCTGACAGGAAATCACGAATCCAGTCGCACAGCTGAGACGATATCCTATAGTCCCGCAGCTTGATTAGAAGTCGCTTGTGAGAAACGTTGTCAAAAGCTTTCCGGAAATCCAGAAATACGGAGTCAACTTGAGATCCCCTGTCGATAGCGGCCATTACTTCGTGCGAATAAAGAGCTAGCTGTGTTGCACAAGAACGATGGTTTCTGATACCATGCTAATTACGTATGAATAGATCGTTCCCTTCGAGGTGATTCATAATGTTTGAATACAGTATATGCTCCAAAACTCTACTGCAAACCGACGTCAATGATACAGGTCTGTAGTTCAATGGATTACTCCTACTACCCTTCTTAAACACTGGTGCGACCTGCGCAATTTTCCAATGTGCAGGTACAGACCTATCGGTGAGCGAGCGATTGTATATGATTGCTAAGTAGGGAGCTATTGTATCAGCGTAATCTGAAAAGAACCTAATCGGTATACAATCTGCACCTGAAGACTTGCCCGTATCAAGCGATTTGAGTTGCTTCGCAACCCCTAAGGTATCTACTTCTAAGAAACTCATGCTAGCAGCTGTTTGTGTTTCAAATTCTGGAATATTCCATTCGTCTTCCCTGGTGAAGGAATTTCGGAAAACTGCGTTCAATATCTCCGCTTTAGCGGCACAGTCGTCGGTAACAGTACCATCGGCACTGCGCAGCGAAGGTACTGACTGCGTCTTGCCACTTGTGTACTTTACATACGACCAGAATTTCTTCGGGTTTTCTACCAAATTGCGAGACAATGTTTCGTTGTGGAACCTATTAAAGGCATCTCGCATTGAAGTCCATGCCAAATTTCGCGCGTCTGCAAATTTTAGCCAATCTTCGGATTTCGCGTTCTTCTTAACATCGCATGCGATGTATGGAGGCTTCGGTCTGTCTGGGGAGCGTACACTTAGAGCCGAAGTGGTTAAGACACTAGTCGTGATGAGCTGGAAATTGGATTCGAGTCCTAGCCTGGCACAAATTTTCAAGTGTTGGTTCAAATGGCTCTGAGCACTATGGGACTCAACTTCTGAGGTAATCAGTCCCCTAGATTTTAGAACTACACTCCTGGAAATGGAAAAAAGAACACATTGACACCGGTGTGTCAGACCCACCATACTTGCTCCGGACACTGCGAGAGGGCTGTACAAGCAATGATCACACGCACGGCACAGCGGACACTCCAGGAACCGCGGTGTTGGCCGTCGAATGGCGCTAGCTGCGCAGCATTTGTGCACCGCCGCCGTCAGTGTCAGCCAGTTTGCCGTGGCATACGGAGCTCCATCGCAGTCTTTAACACTGGTAGCATGCCGCGACAGCGTGGACGTGAACCGTATGTGCAGTTGACGGACTTTGAGCGAGGGCGTATAGTGGGCATGCGGGAGGCCGGGTGGACGTACCGCCGAATTGCTCAACACGTGAGGCGTGAGGTCTCCACAGTACATCGATGTTGTCGCCAGTGGTCGGCGGAAGGTGCACGTGCCCGTCGACCTGGGACCGGACCGCAGCGACGCACGGATGCACGCCAAGACCGTAGGATCCTACGCAGTGTCGTAGAGGACCGCACCGCCACTTCCCAGCAAATTAGGGACACTGTTGCTCCTGGGGTATGGGCGAGGACCATTCGCAACCGTCTCCATGAAGCTGGGCTACGGTCCCGCACACCGTTAGGCCGTCTTCCGCTCACGCCCCAACATCGTGCAGCCCGCCTCCAGTGGTGTCGCGACAGGCGTGAATGGAGGGACGAATGGAGACGTGACGTCTTCAGCGATGAGAGTCGCTTCTGCCTTGGTGCCAATGATGGTCGTATGCGTGTTTGGCGCCGTGCAGGTGAGCGCCACAATCAGGACTGCATACGACCGAGGCACACAGGGCCAACACCCGGCATCATGGTGTGGGGAGCGATCTCCTACACTGGCCGTACACCACTGGTGATCGTCGAGGGGACACTGAATAGTGCACGGTACATCCAAACCGTCATCGAACCCATCGTTCTACCATTCCTAGACCGGCAAGGGAACTTGCTGTTCCAACAGGACAATGCACGTCCGCATGTATCCCGTGCCACCCAACGTGCTCTAGAAGGTGTAAGTCAACTACCCTGGCCAACAAGATCTCCGGATCTGTCCCCCATTGAGCATGTTTGGGACTGGATGAAGCGTCGTCTCACGCGGTCTGCACGTCCAGCACGAACGCTGGTCCAACTGAAGCGCCAGGTGGAAATGGCATGGCAAGCCGTTCCACAGGACTACATCCAGCATCTCTACGATCGTCTCCATGGGAGAATAGCAGCCTGCATTGCTGCGAAAGGTGGATATACACTGTACTAGTGCCGACATTGTGCATGCTCTGTTGCCTGTGTCTATGTGCCTGTGGTTCTGTCAGTGTGATCATGTGATGTATCTGACCCCAGGAATGTGTCAATAAAGTTTCCCCTTCCTTGCACAATGAATTCACGGTGTTCTTATTTCAATTTCCAGGAGTGTATTTTGTACAGAGGATTCTGGCTTCCTGCCACCGGCCAACGCAACTTCTCTCCTTTCTTGTTTCATCTACATACATACTCCGCAATACACCATACGGTGGGTGGCGGAGGATACCTCGTACCACAAGTAGCATCATCTCTCCCTGTTCCACTCCCAAACAGAACGTGGGAAAAATGACTGCCTATATGCCTCTGTACGAGCCCTAATCCCTCTTATCTTGTCTTTGTGGTCTTTCCGCGAAATGTGAGTTGGCGGCAGTAAAATTGTACTGAAGTCAGCCTCAGATACTGGTTCTCTAAATTTCCTTAGTAGCGATTCACGAAAAGAACGCCTCCTTTCCTCTAGAGACTCCCACCCGAGTTCCTGAAGCATTTCCGTAACATTCGCGTGATGATCAAACCTACCATTAAGAAATCTAAGAGCCTGCCTCTGAATTGCTCCTATGTCCTCCCTCAATCCGTCCTGATAGGGGTTCCAAACGCTGGAGCAGTACTCAAGAGTAGGTCGTATTAGTGTTTTATAAGCGGTCTCCTTTACAGATGAACCACATCCTCCCAAAATTCTGCCAATGAACTGAAGATCCGCCCACAACTGCCATTACATGCTTGTCCCACTTCATATCGCTCTACAGTGTTACGCCGAAACATTTAATCGACGTGACTGTGTCAAGCGCTACATTACTAATGGAGTATTCAAACATTACGGGATTCTTTTTCCTATTCGTCTGCATTAATCTACATTTATCTATATTTAGAGCTAGCTGCCATTCTTTACACCAATCACAAATCCTGTCCAAGTTATCTTGTATCATCCTACAGTCACTCAACGACGACACCTTCCCGCACACCACAGCATCATCAGCAAACACCCGCACATTGCTGTCCACCCTATCCAAAAGATCATTTATGTAGATAGAAAACAACAGCGGACCCACCACACTTCCCTGGGGCACTCCAGATGATACCCTCACCTCCGATGAACACTCACCATCGAGGTGAGTTCTATTACTTAAGAAGTCTTCGAGCCACTCACATACTTGGGAACCAATCCCATATGCTCGTACCTTAGGAGACTGCAGTGGGGCACCGAATCAAACTCTTCCCGGAAGTCAAGGAATATGGCATCCGTCTGATACCCTTCATCCATGGTTCGCTAGATATCATGTGAAAAAAGGGCGAGTTGCGTTTCGCAGTAGCGATGCTTTGTAAAGCCGTGGTGATGTATGGACAACAACTTCTCTGTCTCAAGGAAATTCATTATATTCGAACTGAGAATATGTTCGAAAATCCTGCAACAAACCGATGTTAAGGATATTGGTCTGTAATTTTGGGGATCCGTCCTTCTACCCTTCTTATATACAGGCGTCAACTGCGCTTTTTTCCAGTCGCTTGGGACTTTACGTTGGGCAAAAGATTCGCGATAAATGCAAGATAAGTAAGGAACCAATGTAGTACAGTACTCTGTAAAACCGAATTGGAATCCCATCTGGACCTAGCGATTTATTTAATTTCAACCCATTCAGCTGCTTTACAACCCCAAGGATGTCTATCACTATGTCCTCCATACGGGAATCTGTACGAAACTCAAACGGCGGTACGTTTGTACGATCCTCCTGCATGAAAGATTTCTCAAATGCTAATTTTAAAATTTCAGCTTTCGTTTTGCTGTTTCCCGTTGCACGAATCTCTACTAACTTTTGCCTGTCCTCATTCTCCCGATCTTTCTTGTACCGCAAGTGCAATGCAACTGCCTTTGCTTCCTGAGCATTCTCCGAATTGTGCTGTTAAGCCACGGTGTCCGTGCTGACTCCCACAGTAGCCAGTACAACATAGAGAGCGTGACAGATGGAAGTCTGAGTGGGTCCTGGGAGCAGACACGGGTAGCAGACGTAGTTAACGCGGGCGCTGGCATTAAGCTCGAGATTTGGGTTTGAGACCCTGTCCCGCACATACTTCCTTATGTCACTGTAGGGTAATAGGTCTATATATAACACAGCTGATGTCAATGAATTCGCGGCCAGCGAATTAATTTCGAAATGAAAATAATGTTTTCGGTAAATTCTTCTAAAGTAATGACAATTATATCGGTTTTGAAAGAAACATAACTTGGTTCTAGAATTTTACCTAGTTTTATGAGTATTCCAAAGAGCTTTGGAATTGCAACAGGACGGTGTCGACATTTTGGCATGATATTTCGGCTAACGACCATTCAGTTACGTGCAGTTGAGTTGAACAATAGAGGCCGATAGCGGTCATTGAGCCTGGAGATTCAGTGGTAACATTCGCACATGCGCTAGAGCTCCCATTTTTTATATAAACTTTGTGTACTAGCAATATCCAGTGTAAAACTCAGCGGAAGGTAGCTGAATTATCTTTAATCGAAATATAGGGGCAATATGACAATGTTCTTCGGCTGCAGTTCCGAATAGCGATCGAACAAACATAAGATGAAATTTCATGTCAGCGCCCACGTCACTGCAGCGTGATGATGATAATGATGATGATTGTTTTGTGGAGCGCTGAACTGCGCTGTCATCGGCGCCCGTAAAAAGTCCCAAATTTTACATAGTCCCATTATTACGCAGTCTAGTCTTTCCACTGCCACAAATGATGATCATGATGATGATGATGATGAAATGAAGAGGACAACACAAACACCCGGTCTCCGGGCAGAGAAAATCCCCAATCCGGCAGGCAGCCCAACCCTGGACCCCGTGATCCAGAGGCAGCATCGCTACCCACTAGACCACGAGCTGTGGACGCTGCAGAGTGAGAAACCTACTCTGGAATGACTACACACTTGCAAACACTCCCTCTTTCGTAGTGTTTGTCACGTCGAAGGGGGCCACCTTTTTTCGAGATTTGGGAAATTTATTTCATTTGACTTAATGACGGATGCTCGAGATCTTCATCTACATACGTTCTCCGATAGCCAAATGCAAGGCATATGGTAGAGGGTACTTTGCACCACTACTACAATTTTTTTTTTTGAACTCGCAAATAAAGCGACGAAAAAATCTTACTGCGTACGTCCGTGTGAGCCCTGATTTCTCTTATCTTCGTGGTCCTTACGCGTAACATACGTTTGTTGCAGTAGACTCGTTCAGTAGACTCGTTCAGTAGACTCGTTTTACAGTCAGTTTCAAATTCCGGTTCTCTAAATTTCCTCAGAAGTGTTCAGTGAAACGAACGTCTTCCTTCCAGCGATTCCCACTGGAGTTCACGACGTATCTTCGTAAGACTCAAGCATCGACCGAACATACCGGTAACATATGTAGCAGCTCGCGTCTTAATTTCTTCGATGTCTTCCTTTAATCCTACCAGGTGTGGATGCCAAACACTCGAGCAATACCCAAGAGTCGATCGCACTAGTGTTCCATACCAGGTCTCCTTTACAGATGAACCTCACTTTCCTAAAATTTTCCCAATAAATCAACCGACTTTTCGCCTTCCCTATAACTAAAATTAAGTGCCCGCTCCATTTCATACAGTTTTCAAATGTTACGGCTTGATATTTATTCGGCATGGTAGTGTAAAGCAGCACGCTACTCATGCAATTTCGAACAATAAGGGTTTGTCTTCCCTACTTATCTGCTTTAACTTTTTCTACATTTAGAGCAAGCTGATATTCACCACATCAACTCGGAAATCTTATCTGTATCACCCTGCATCCGCCTACAGTCGCTTAACAACGGTACATTCCCGTACACCACAGCATCATCAGCAAACGGCCGTAAATTTCTGCTCGCCCTGTCCAGCACATCATTTACGTATACAGAAAATAATGGTGGACCTGTCACACTTCCCTGGTGAGCTCCTGGCGAAACCCTAATTTTTGATGAACAATCACCGTTGAGGGCAACGTACTAGGTTTTATTACTGAAAAAGTGTAAGAGCTACTCACGATCTCGGAACCTGTTATAAATTCTCGAGCTTCCGTTAACAGTTTGCAGTAGGGCTCCCTGTCGAATGCTTTCCGGAAATCTAGGAATATGGAATGCGTCTGTAGCCCTTCATCCTTAGTTCGTGGGACATCATGTGAGATGTTGGCAAGTTGAGTTTCGGACGAGGTGATGCTTCCTGTTAATACAGCTGTCAGTTAACTTCAGCGAGGTAAGTCTTGTGCTCCATATGTCCGAGAATTTTGCAAATTTGGTTCTATGTGCGTCAAAGGGGGGAGGCGCAGGATGGAATCCGCCTAGCGGTTTAAGGATGAGAGTCGGTGTGACGGCCATCCTGGATGTGGTTTTTAGGTGGTTTGCCATATTCAACCAGATGAATACTGTGCTGATACCAAGTTCACGTCTCAGTTACATCATCCGCCAACATCTCAGAAGTTTCGCAATTTTCACATGACAACCACTACAAGCAGACAGTTGAAGCACACACATCCCGTCCCAGGGCTACAGGAAGGGCATCCGGCCACTCCTCAAATTAACACACGAAATCCGTTAATAACCATGCCGAACCTACGTAGATACGGGAAAAATAATATCGTATTTTTAAATGCTTGTGCACCGTATTTTCTGAGGCGGAGATGGCGCCAGCTCAGATTTCGTCCAAACGAACATGGACAGCCACCTGAAATTTTATAAAGGGTAGTCGGGATACTAGATCGTTAATCCGCTACTTGAATTCGATCTTGGTTGGTTAACTTCCTCCGGCCGCTGTGGCAGAGCAGTTGTAGGCGTTTCAGTCCGGAACCGCGCGGCTGCTATGGTCGCAGGTTCGAATCTTGCCTCGGCCATGGATGTGTGTGTTGTCCTTAGGTTAGTTCGGTTTAAGTAGTTCTAAGTCTAGGGGACTGATGTCCTCATATGTTAAGTCCAATAGTGCTTAGAGCCATTTGAACCATTTGGCTAACTTCCTGGTATTGTGAGGTAGTGCTCACTACGGTTTAAACAAACAGAACTTTCGTCTTACAAATTAATAAATTAACAAATTGCAAAGATACATTTTAAATTATATGGCACATACCTATTATTCGCCCTGAAGAAGTGGTGTAAGCATGTTTCATGTATTGGTATACAATGTTAATGTGACTGACAGAATAGGACGGACTGATAGCCATAGATGTTAAATCCTATAGTGCTCAGAGCCAATCAATCAGCCAGAATATGACGAAAGGTGAAATATTTACGAGTACTTTAACAAATGGTGCAAATTGTAAGCTGTTCTATTAGCTTCTTCTTTACTGTCCACTGAAAAATGAATGCTACAATACAAAATTTTACAAACATGACAAAACTTGTATCAAGAAACTTTCTTCGATTTCAGTATTAGTTCCTTTCTCTTCACGTCAGTCTGCTTTGAAGTTAGTTGACTCACAAAGCACAGTCGCAAGTACTTTTCATTTTGTTGGATGTTTCCTTGAATTTCGTTGCATTTCGTCGCGGTACACAACATTTGTTCTAGCATTTCAGGGTATGAAATAGATATATACTTCTCGGTACCGGGAAGGTTACGCCACCAGATGTCAAATTCGTGATATTTCCTATCACAATATGTTTTGGGACTACGTTATCCCTTTGTCACATGCTACAGAGCAAGGAAACCAATCAATAAATAGCAATGTCACACGTACTGACATCCATATAAAAATATTTATGTCGTCCTGTAGTACGTCATAGTTTAAAACTTCTATGCCAGCACTCACCGTACAAATAGGAAAAACGCAAACATGCCTTTTGAAACATAAAACTCTTCCTAGAACGTCTCATGTAGGCGTGTTCTACACTTAAGGCACAATTGTTAACTAAAGGCATCCGCTTGCAGCTAGCAAATATAGCACTTTCTTGCATCACCCAATGATGCTCCTGTCTATTATGTAATATATGACCGTTGTATGTCAAGTCCTGTTAAATTACAGAAACCAATTCAACATCTATGTCGCAAGTGTACATCCATATTGAACGACCAACACTTTAAACGTAACACCACTAATTCGAATAAGTGAGTGACTGCTTTCCAAGTGAGCCCAGAAGTGCCCCTTGGACACTTCCGTCTTTTAATTTAACATGCTTCTCTCACAAGGAAATAAATCTTCACGCCCTCTAAATTTGACAATAACCTCCCTTTATCCGCAAAGTGCAATACCCTCATGCTGTTTGTGATGTTACCCATCCAGTGCTGCTCATTCTTGTGGCTTTTCGCAATCGCCGATGAGACCTCTCTTTATGATTCCGGTCTTTAAAACTTCCGTTAAAGTTTTTTCCCTTTTGCCTCACGTTCTTCACTTCGCAGTCCTGACAAATTATTTCATAACTCCAGCTCTCCGCATCCAGTTCTCCCCTGCACCAATTTTGTGCTTCAGTGCTTCAGCCGTTGTTCCAGTTTTTTGTCCGTCCTGCAAATAGTTGTCAACACGTTGTTGTTAAATAACTTCGCCAGTTTATGTGAGATGATTTCTCAATGTGTTATGACTATATTTCTGCGGATTTCCCTCGTTTTGTCGGTTTCGGTGCCTTACCGCTGCGTCCATCCTATCTATCAAACGTGCGTCGAATGTATTTTCCACCGGTATTTGCCTGAGTTTTAATTTCCTCTTTGTTCACAGGAGTTAGCGGGATAGAATTAGCCATATTTTGGGTTTGGCATGAGGTCTTATCAGCTACTGCACCTATGAACAAAGATTTCTAACTTGGGTTTGTTATTCCTGTTCTCGATCCTCGAACCAACATAAATGAAAACTCCCTCTCGAACAAGTACCTCAGGTATTACATCCCTTGTGCATTTTGTTAAGGTCACTCGCCAAATCATTTATTTCTTCATAACTCAGAACGCTACTGTGTCAAAGGGCATTTCTGGGCCCACTTTACCATTGACTTCCTTGGGAACTACCCACCACCTTATTCGAATTAGATACGTTAGGATTAATGTTTTCTGTTGGTTATTCATTATGGATGCACACATTGCAACATCTAATATTGGCTTTTAGACTTCACCAGTACTTCACATATGATGTTCATAGATTTTATGACGGACAGTAGAATAGTTTGAAGCTGTAACATATGCGTTACTAGAAAGTACCGCATTTGACGGTGAAAGCGTCTGCCTTTAGTCAACAAGTGTGTGGTGTCACCGCCAGACACCACACTTGCTAGGTTGGTAGCCTTTAAATCGACCGCTGTCCCTTAGTATACGTCGGACCCGCGTGTCATCACTATCAGTGATTGCAGACCGAGCGCCGCCACACGGCAGGTATAGTCTAGAGAGACTCCCTAGCACTCGCCCCAGTTGTACAGCCGACTTTGCTACTGATGGTTCACTGTCTACATACGTTCTCATTTGCAGAGACGACAGTTTAGCACAGCCTTCAGCTACAACCTAGCAAGGCGCCATATTTAGTTACTATAATTACTCTCTGCAAGAATGTATTCTGAACAGATAATATTGTGAACCATGTACCGTCAAGAGCGACGTTCATCATTAATGGATTAAAGTTAAGTATCAAACTAATTACGTCCGCTTTCTGAACTCTCATTCCTTGTCATGTTCCAGACCTCACGTCAGTATAGTTCTTCCCTCCTCACGCCAGCCTGCGTGAGCTAAAACGCGTGCATTTCGGCCTCCACTCGTAACACGGTGTTGGCTCTTCAGCTAACACAAAAAAGTGCGTCTTGCGAGTACATCACGCTAACGTGAGATACTCTAGGATTAATTTTGTGTTTGGCAGTGCGGGTTGGCTGAGGATTTTTACTTTTCACATTGCCTAATAGCATAGAAACTTCAAGATACGCTATACAACAGGGATTGCCAGTAGCCGTAGCATTGCGATTTATTGATTAACTTCCGTATTTTATAGCACTTGATAATGTGGTAACATAGTCCTGAAACAACTTGTGGTAAAAAAATATCACACATTCGACAACTGGTAGCGTAATATTCTCAGTAACGGTCCATGACGCAGTTGTACATCTACATCTACAGCTACATTTATACTCCGCAAGACACCCAACGGTGTGTGGCGGAGGGCACTCTAGGTGCCACTGTCATTACTTCCCTTTCCTGTTCCAGTCGCATATGGTTCGCCGGAAGAACGACTGTCTGAAAGCCTCCGTGCGCGCTCGAATCTCTCTGATTTTACATTCGTGATCTCCTCGAGAGGTATAAGTAGGGGGAAGCAATATATTCGATACCTCATCCAGAAACGCACCGTCTCGAAACCTGGCGAGCAAGCTACACCGCGATGCAGAGCGCCTCTCTTGCTGAGTCTGCCACTTGAGTTTGCTAAACATCTCCGTAACGCTGTCACGGTTACCAAATAACCCTGTAACGAAACGCGCCGCTCTTGTTTGGATCTTCTCTGTCTCCTCCGTCAACCCGATCTGTACGGATCCCACACTGATGAGCAATACTCAAGTATAGGTCGAACGAGTGTTTTGTCAGCCACCTCCTTTGTTGATGGACTACATTTTCTAAGGACTCTCCCAATGAATCTCAACCTGGTACCCGCCTTACCAATAATTAATTTTATATGATCATTCCACTTCAAATCGTTCCGTACGCATACTCCCAGATATTTTACAGAATTAACTGCTACCAGTGTTTGTTCTGCTATCATATGATCATACCATAAAGGATCCTTCTTTCTATGTATTCGCAATACATTACATTTGTCTATGTTAAGGGTCAGTTGCCACTCCCTGCACCAAGTGCCTATCCGCTGCAGATCTCCCTGCATTTCGCTACAATTATCTAATGCTGCAACTTCTCTGTATACTACGGCATCATCCGCGAAAAGCCGCATAGAACTTCCGACACTGTCTACTGGGTCATTTATATATATTGTGAGGCTTTACAACAGATAAAATGTTCGTCTCTCTTGACAGTGCGGTGACGGCAGTGGCTCTTCTCAGATGTCGTTACACGCCATTAGACGTGCTATCTGTGTGTGTGTTCCGCAGCAGTGAAAACTGCTTTCGTTGCCCGATTCCTCCGTCACTGCACTGCGATCAATGCAATCTCCACGCCAAGTATACACGAGGGGACAGCTGCGTCTTGAAGCGCTACAGCTAAGTCAACCGCGAACTGCATAGCAGGTCATACAACACCCATTTACTTGTTATGCTCTGATAACTACTAAAAGAGCAGCCATGCCTTATTTGTTTTGTTGGCACAAATTTGTTATGTACACGGTGCCTTAAATGAGTTTCTTTCTTTCCACAATTATCTAATGAATATGTGCCCAGAACGCTATTGTGCGACCAGAAGTCTCAGGCTGTTACATTCATGACAGTGTTACTGGCGTCAAGCTATTCACCGGAGGATGTACAGGGATCAGACATGCGTGTCAGCACCATAAACGTGATGTCTGTGATAGTGGAAAAACGGAGAGAATTTAGTAGGTTCGAATGTGGCATTTTTATAGGTTAGATTTCACAGAACGCAGATGTGGCCATGTCCACTGTCTATCATTTTACCGTGAAGAATAACTGTAGTGATGCACTAAACTCGACTATCGATAACACCTACGACATTATCTTACAAGTACAAAGAAAACTAACATCTGTCAGAAGAATCCATGTCTAACATGAAAGCTAAAAACAGAGTTGGCGCCGATCACAGACTTCAAAGTAGCTCTTGCAGCCTATATCCACAACTATTTATTGAATATATTCCAGCCTTCCGCTGTTGATTTTACCCTCTATGGTTCCCACAAGTACGATAGAAGTCACTCTTCGACGTTTCAACACTTGTCCTGTCATCCTGTCCTTTCTTATTGCCAGTGTTTTCCAAGTGTTCCTCTCCTCGCCGATTCTGTGCAGAACCTTCTCATTTAAGTCCATCAGCTCCTTAACATCCTTCTACAACGTCACGTTTCAAATGTTTCAATTGCTCATAACACACTTGCATACGATTCTGTACATTCTACGAAATTCATTCCTGAAATTAAGTTCTATATTTCATACTTCCAGGACTTCTTTTACAAGGAACGATATCGGTGTCTATGCTGTTCTGCTCTTTATGACCTTATTTCGTTGACCATGTATTACTTTGTTTGCAACACAGCAGAATAGTCCTTTGATGGCTCGTCAGTTTCGTTGTTCCCAGTTTTTTTACGTTACGTTTGTCACTAACCTCATTTCTACAACTCTTCACCACTTTCATTTATCCTCGGTTTACGCCCTACTAATTAAACTGCTCATTAAATACAACAGTTCCTGCAATATTTTTCAATTTCACTGTGTATAGTAAAGTGATCAGTGTATCTTTCAATTTACATCCTTTCACCCTGAACTGTATCCCAGTCCTGAACCTTTCTAACAGTTCCGCCATTTCTTCTTCGATATTTATAAAAGTTGAAATGCTTATTCTACATTTCTTACCGTTTCAAACGAGTTAACTCTCACACATAAAGTTTACAAAAAGAGTTTTTGGCACCAAGAGCACTGTTGAGCATCATAATGTGTGCATTTCCAGAAGAAAGTTTCTGGCACAGGGTGAGAACTATACTGAACGTAATAAAGAGTGAGAAAAAAATTAAGTCAAGAAAAAGAAAATTTATTTAAAAATGAATAACTAATTGAGCAAAGATAGCTCTGAATTAGCAGGTGATTTTATAGGTTTTCTTTATTGCTTAGTTGCACACAACTTAGGTCTATAAGCTGCCCCCAAAATGAGAGGTCTAAAAACTAGTCTGACATTTTCAAACACTTTTTTAAATTTAAAAGTAGACATAAAATTAGCTGCCTGCGCTGTGACGCACAGTATCTCATTATGTATAACGACCGGCACGAACAATGGCGTACGAAGTTGCAAGTGAATTCCCCAAGTGTGCTGGAATCGAAGTGAGGGACGATTGCGTCAGTGAAGTAAATGCTGATTATAAGACCCGAATTTGTATTTCCACTTCCTTCCTTCCATCATATATTTTTTCTCTAACGTTTTACACAGAACACCAAACAATGCAGTTTCATGCACAATATGCTAAATCGACAAGAATTGTTAATTTCTGGTACTTAAAATTTATATAGACTGCTAAAATTTTGATTACAAAGCTACTGCTATTACTGCTGAGGTAACTGTCAATATTTCGATAGGTAAGACCACATAACCGTGTTGAACGAAATTCTAGTCGTTTAATAAATTAATAGAAAGAAGTGTAGAATAAAATGTGAAGCACAAACAGAGATAAAGTAATACGAGTTATCGTCTAGGAGTTAAATGATTTTAAGCCATCCTCTGGCCAGACACTAGATTTTTACATTTCATAAACAAAATGTATAGTTTAATAAGCGTACGCAAAATTCTTCTCGTGGAAAATGACATTCAGAGTCCAGATAACTGGAATGTAATTCAGAGAAAGTTTTCGTAAATGTTCTGCATCACTCTGCTAAATGTAGTGGTGCAAAATGGAAGCTCAGGAGCCGGCCGCTGTGGCCGAGCGGTTCTAGGCGCTTCAGTCTGGAACCGCGCGACCGCTATGGTCGTAGGATCGAATCCTGGCTCGGGCATGGATGTGTGTGATGTCCTTAGGTTAGTTAGGTTTTAGTAGTTCTAAGTTCTATGGGACTGATGACCTCAGATGTTAAGTCCCATAGTGTCAGAGCCATTTGAACCATTTGGCAACTCACGGAAAACGTTTATATCACTCAAAGTGTCACGCACGTGTATGGGTAAACACCACTGGTGCACATATTGTACGTTGAAGGTGACATGATATGAAAAGAAACTACAATACACAAATGAAAGTCCAGGGGAACAAAAGTAGGCATAACTCAAAATGCATCTTGAAGCAGTACTAAAGAAGGCAAATAAAAATAGATAAATAAGAATAAGACAAGGGTCAGTAAATAAACACGAAAATTCTATCCTGCAAAGAAATTACGAAAGACGGTCGCACCAAAAGGGACACCTTTAGCAGTGTTTTGGTGAAGCAAACGATTTTCAGCAGTAGGCTACCACTAGCATTAATTATTGCCATCAAAATGAGAAAGAATTTTTTGAAAGTAAAACATGGACTGTAAAATTAAATTTTTTCTACAGAGTTAAGTTAAAAGTAAAATAAATACGAAATGATGAATTGTGAGAAAGATTAGGCTCCACCAAAATTATCGGAAAACGATTAGGGAAAGGTCGGGTAGTATTAGATGGCGGATTATATCGGACAAGTGGTGCTTCTGAGTTTTGCCACACATAGCAGCACCAGTCAAGGTCACTTGGCTCTGAAGACACAGGGAAGGTTACACCATCTTCTACCGCGCATTTTCTGCTTTGTGGTTCTTTTTTATGTACAAAGATAACTGTGGAGTTCTATACCCGGATTGTGAGTGTAACTCTATTATAAGTTCATTGGTAGCAATAAGGCGTATTTCACTATATGTTTTAGTCAGTAAATCTGTGTAGACTTTTTAGTAATCACGTGACAGTCGAACTGTCTTCTCATGTCATTCGGGTTGTATCGGACACAAGCATTGAAGGTTGTATCGGAAAACAATCATAGCCAAGTAAAACTAAGTTTTGAAGGATTTGTTTCATTTTACAGGCGAAATGGGGGAAATGAGGCATACTTGGAGAGAAGAAAATATGAAGGAAGCTGTATAAAAAGTTCATTTAAAGTAAATGACAACTCTAGAAGCTAGTGAGCGTTTTTCAGTCCCAAAAAGTACACTTGGCGACTAGCTTAAGAACTTTTCGGACGGGAAAGAGGTATAACTGAAATAGAAACTGGCAAACTCAAAAGATTTTCCTGCAACTTTCAATGATGAGCAGGAGCTAGTACTCCACGCTCACATTAAAACTCTAGACAGTCAACTAATGCCACTAAGCAAAGAGGAGTTTTTGAAGCTTGCTTATCAATTTGTTGAGAATATGAAAATAAAACATAGATTCAATAAAGAAAAATTGACGACCGGAGAAGACTTCTACTGTGAGCTTATGAAAAGTCATCCATATCTGCAGCTGAGGACAGCGGAATCAACAAGTTTACAGAGTGCAGCAACTTTAGCAAAGAACAAGTTGACCGATTTTTCGAGAAACTTTCTGAGTAGAAGGACAAGTATAAGTTCAGCCCCTCCAAGATTTTTAACACCGATAAAACTGGCATAGCGTCTGTTCGTACAAGCAGACTGAAAGTAATTCAGTTAAAGGTGAAAAGCAAGTTGGAAAATTGACCTCAGGTGAGAGAGGCATGAATGTTATGATTCTTCTCTCATTTAATGCTACAGGGGATGTGTTTATACCACCGTTGTTTGTCTTCCCCATGTTAGAATGCACAAATGTGAAGAAAGATGCCCCAGTAAGAAGTGTTTTTTGATGCCCAGCCAAGCGGATGGATCACTAAGGATGGTTTCCTCAAGTGGCTGTTTTTTTTCTTTTTTTTCTTTTTTTTTCGGAGTGAATCCAACGAAGAAAACCCCTGTAATACTAATAGTGGATTGTCACTCAAGCCACAAGGTCTTGGACGTCATAATGTTCGCAAAGAAACACTACATTCACATGTTAAGCCTACCTACTCACACTTCCCAAAAACTACAGCCACTGGATAGAACTGTTATCAAACCTTTCAAAAATGCTTATCATGAGGCATCTTCATACTGGATGCGGCAATATCCTACGATTAAGATAACCTTGAAGGACACAGCAGGTTTAGTACGCTCAGCTTTCTCAAGGATTTGTAGGATGGAGTAGGCAAAGTTTGGCTTTGAGTGCCCAGCATTACTCCCCTGAAGCGAAATATTTTCAGTAACGTGGATTATTCTCCTTCACTAAACAAGAACAGTGAATCAACTGGTACCTCATCCACCAGTTATGGACCTGTCTCCTCCACTGCCATGTCTTTACCATGACCATCTTCTGCCATGTCTTTACCAGGCTCCTCATCTGCTACCATGTTTTACCAGGTCGCTCATCTGTCATACCTTCACCATCCCCCACGTCTGTCATAACTTTACCATTCCCATCTTCTGTCATATCTTTATGAGGCCCCTCATCTGCTGCCATGTATTTACCAGGCCTCTCATCTGCTGTAGGCCTGTCTTCACCAGCCCCCTCGCCTGCCCAAATGAGCTGAGTCCTCGCTCCACATCTGCATTACCAGAGTCCTGTAATCATGATCCAGCAATTCATTCCCTAAGATATCTCAATTTCAACAAATTTGAGAGGTAATTTCCTCTCCCCACTGTCATTCTTCTAGTAGATTTGCGTCAGGGCAGATACGTGGAGAGAAGAGTGGAATTTTTAACAGGAAGACAGAAAAAGCTGCTGAAGCTAATTGGAAACTTAGGGAAGAAAAACATAAATAGAAAGAAGAGAAGGAAAAATAACAAACCTTAAAAAAAGCCTGTAAGCCTAACTAGAACCAAACTTTTGACCAATAGAAGAACAGGATGGTGTAAAAGGAAGGGTAGTTCTATAACAGAAATGAGAACCTCCCATGGGTCCACGAAAACTGCGCAGACCTTGAATGCAGCGCTCTGTACTATGAAATCGAAGACTGTTTCTTGAATAAAAAATAAAAGTCGTGCGCAAGATGTAGTAAAATTAATTGTTTAGTGTGTAAAATGGCAGATTTATTATTTATTTATTATTTGGTGACTATTTGTGAACATAAAATTATTAAAATCACTCATTTAAATAAACATTTACCATCTGCCATATATTAATACCAATTAACAAGGGTTTTGTGAGAAATATTTCCTTATTTTCTGTAATTTACATCCTGTCCGATACATCCCCCCAACCTTTCTCCTTATATAAAATTCAGATAAATTTTGGAAACCAATAGATAATAGTAATTCTCTTCCATAAGAGTAACTGCTAGGATGTTTGTTTTATGACTTATGACAGTACATTATGGTAGTTATTGTTTTCAAATCAAACCATTAATGAACTCAAAATTTGAAATAAAGCTAAACGGTCCGATACTACCAGACCTTCCCCTCTAAAAGAAATGTTAGTAGGGCACCTAGTAAGACAGTCGCCAATAGTAAACTTTTATGTGGCTGAAAATTTATATTGGAAAAGGCAGTTATTAAATGAGCTTGGTATAATAGAAATGATAAGATTATTTCAAGCGCCAGAAGACAGCATCAGAACCGTCTGCTGAGTAAGGTTACAATTTGCCATAAATTTTCTGACGACTGCTATTTGTTTCAGAGAGCAAGCTGTAAGAAAACTACTGTTTCCGTATCTGATATGAGTGACACTGGCTCTTGAATGTGAATAGTGACACAGAAGAGAAATGTACGGCAGCAGCACATAAGGAAACAAATGTGAAGAGGTAAACTGGTTAGAGGAAGAGCGAATAATAATATGGTAAAATGAGATGGAAGGGAGAAGAGGTATTAGAATTCTTACTATTATAATAATTAGTATTAGTATTATTATGTGCTACTCATGTAGTATGTACATTGAAAAACATGGAAAGAAAAACATGGGTACATAGAAGGTTACTGAACAGGAATCATGGGTAACAGAAAAAAAGACTTCCGTTGATCGGTGACTATAGAAAGAAGTGAAAAATAGGAAAATTAAGGAATACAGAAATACAAGAAGAATGAAATAAATAGGATGTACAGGAAAACTAATACGAAATGGCTCCATGAAAAGTAAGAAGAAACTGAAAAATAAATCATTGCCGGAAAGGCTGACTCAGCATATTGGAAAGACAAGCTAACCTTCGGTGAGACTAAATGCAAGAGTGGTAACATTAAGTGTGCAACGTAAATTCCACTGTTAAATGCAGAGGAGAGAGCGAATAGGTGTAAAGAGTACACTGAAGACTTCTTTGAAGTGGAAGATTTGTCTAATGTGATAGAAGAAGAAACAGGTGTCGATTTGGAAGAGACTGGGGATCCAGTATTAGAATCAAAATTTAAAAGAGCTTTAGAGAACTTAAGATCAAATAAGGTAGAAGGGACAGAGAACACTCCATCAAAATTTGTAAAATCATTGGGGGAAGTGGCTACAAGACGACTATTCACTTTGGTGGGTAGAATGTACGAGTCTGGCGATATACAATCCGACTTTCGGAAAAATATCTTCCACACAATTCCGAAGACTGCAAGAGGTGACAAGTGCGAGAATTATCGCGCTATCAGCTTAACACCTTAAGCACCCAAGTTGCTGAAGATAATAATATACAGAAGAATGGAAAAGAAAATTGAGGATGCGCTAGATGACGATCAGTTTAGTTTTAGGAAAGGTAAAGGCACGAGAGAGGCAATTCTGAATTGCAGCTGATAATGGAAGCAAGGCTAAAGAAAAATCTAAGACATGTTCACAGGATACTTCGACCTGCAACAAGCGTTCGACAGTGTAAAATGCTGTAAGATGTTCTAAATTCTGAGAAAAACAGGGGGAAGCCGAAACGGGAGACGCATGATATACAAAATGTACAAGAGGGAATAATAAGAGTGGACGACCAAGAATGAAGTGCTTGGCTTAAAAAGGGTGTAGTCTATGGCTCATTCTGCTCAATCTATACGTCGAAGAAGCAATGATGGAAGTAAAAGTAAGTTTCAGGAGTGGAATTAAAATTCAAGGTGAAAGGATATCAATGATATGATTTGAAACTTCCTGGCAGATTAAAACTGTGTGCCCGACCGAGACTCGAACTCGGGACCTTTGCCTTTCGCGGGCAAGTGCTCTACCATCTGAGCTACCGAAGCACGACTCACGCCCGGTACTCACAGCTTTACTTCTGCCAGTATCTCGTCTCCCACCTTCCAAACTTTACAGAAGCTCTCCTGCGAACCTTGCAGAACTAGCACTCCTGAAAGAAAGGATATAGCGGAGACATGGCTTAGCCACAGCCTGGGAGATGTTTCCAGAATGAGATTTTCACTCTGCAGCGGAGTGTGCGCTGATATGAAACTTCCTGGCAGATTAAAACTGTGTGCCCGACCGAGACTCGAACTCGGGACCTTTGCCTTTCGCGGGCAAGTGCTCTACCATCTGAGCTACCGAAGCACGACTCACGCCCGGTACTCACAGCTTTACTTCTGGCAGTATCTCGTCTCCTACCTTCCAAACTTTACAGAAGCTCTCCTGCGAACCTTGCAGAACTAGCACTCCTGAAAGAAAGGATATAGCGGAGACATGGCTTAGCCACAGCCTGGGGGATGTTTCCAGAATGAGATTTTCACTCTGCAGCGGAGTGTGCGCTGATATGAAACTTCCTGGCAGATTAAAACTGTGTGCCCGACCGAGACTCGAACTCGGGACCTTTGCCTTTCGCGGGCAAGTCTCGGTCGGGCACACAGTTTTAATCTGCCAGGAAGTTTCATATCAGCGCACACTCCGCTGCAGAGTGAAAATCTCATTCTGGAAACATCCCCCAGGCTGTGGCTAAGCCATGTCTCCGCTATATCCTTTCTTTCAGGAGTGCTAGTTCTGCAAGGTTCGCAGGAGAGCTTCTGTAAAGTTTGGAAGGTAGGAGACGAGATACTGGCAGAAGTAAAGCTGTGAGTACCGGGCGTGAGTCGTGCTTCGGTAGCTCAGATGGTAGAGCACTTGCCCGCGAAAGGCAAAGGTCCCGAGTTCGAGTCTCGGTCGGGCACACAGTTTTAATCTGCCAGGAAGTTTCATATCAGCGCACACTCCGCTGCAGAGTGAAAATCTCATTCTGGAATGATATGATTCGCTGATGACGTTGCCATCTTGAGTGAAAGTTAAGAAGAATTACATGATCTGCTGAAAGAAATGACCAATCTAATGAATACATCATATTGATTGAGAGTAAGTCGAAGGAAGATAAAAATAATGTAGCCGCCCGGTGAGGCGTGGTTTGAGGCGCCATGTCACGTATTTCCCAGCTCGTCCCGCCGGAGTTTCGAGTCCTCCCTCAGGCCTGGGTGTGTGTGTGTTGTTCTTAGCATAAGTTAGTTCATGTAACGTGTAAGTCTGGGGACCTATTACCTCAGCAGTTTGATCTCTTATGAATTCACACAAATTTGACCACTTGAAAGTTATGAGAAGTAGTAGAAACGAGAAAAGCAAGAACTGAACATTCGGATTGATGGTCACAAAGTAGATGAAGTTAAAGAATCCTTCTATCTAGGCAGGAAAATAACGAATGACGGACAGAGCAAGGAGGACATGAGAAGCCAAATAGTACTGGCAAAAAGGACAGTTTTCTGAATCTATGCCTGCTGTCAACCAACGCCTTGTGGTAATACGCAATTAATGCACCTTAGGATGACCTAGAAAGCTAGAAACCTTCTATCCAGTAAAATAAAAAAGTGATCATGATGGTAGCTATTTTGCTGTGTGATGTTTGCATTGCTTATACCAATTTTCTTACTCATTCATGAATTATCTAATTAGCACATTTCCGTAACATACGGTTTTTGAGACTTTATGCTACGAAAAGATTTTATTTAAATCGCAGTGTTGTGAATATATTGACGATAGTTGACATGTTCACCTCGAAGGCAACAGTGATCCGAGGTGTTTGAGGACAATTAGAAACAAAAACACTATTCGACTACAGGTTTGTTTCAGTTCAATAACCGGCTTCTAATGTTGTGATGCTCATCAGATCGATCTAAAAAAGAATCTCCATACACATGAGTAATAGCATTAGGCTCTACATATATACCGCACGATGCTTGACGGAGGGTATTCTGTATCAATATTACTCACATCCTTTCTTTTCCCACTCGCAAATAGAAGGAGTAAAAAAAACAACCTTCTATATGCATACGTACGACCCGTAATTTCTCTTAGCTTATCTTCGTGCTCTTTAAGCGAGAGGTACGATGGCAACAGAGAATCGTTCTCCAGTCAGCAGAAGTGTCGGTTCTCTATATTTTCTCAGTAACGTTACTCCTAAGGAATCTCAGCTTCCCTTCATGGATTCCCATTTGAGTTACCGAAAGCATCTCTGCAATACTTGAGAGTTTTTCGAACCTACCAGTGATAAATCTAACAGGTTGGTCAGAACTACTTCCATGTCTTCCTTCAATACGGCATTTTGCGGATCCCTACCAATCTAACAGTACTCAAGAGTATGTTGCACTAGGTTTCTGTATGCGGTCTCCTTTACAAATGAACCACACTTTCCCAAAATTCCGGCAATGAAACGAACCCGACCATTAACATTCCCAGCTACAGTCCTGACATCCTCGTTCTGTTCCGCATCGCATTGGAAAGTTACTTATAGATAATTAATCGACGTGACTGTATCAAGAAGTATGCTTGTAATAAAATAAAGGGTTTGTTTTACCTACTCGTCTGCATTAATTTGCATATTTCTACATTTAGAGCTACCTACCGTCTATTATACCAATTAGAAATCTTATCTAAGTCATCTTGTACCCTCCTACAATCGTTCTGCGACGGCACCTCCACTTTCAAATGGGTTCAAATGGCTCTGAGCACTATGGGACTTAACATCTGAGGTCATCAGTCCCATAGAACTTAGAACTATTTAAACCTAACTAACCTAAAGACATCACACACATCCATGCCCCAGGCAGGATTCGAACCTGCGACGGTAGCAGTCGCACCGTTCCGGACTGAAGCGCCTAGAACCGCTCGGCCACAGCGGCCGGCGGCACCTTCCCGTATACCACAGTACAATTAATAAATTTAATTTAAATTACCAGAAAAGCATTCAGCAAATAACTTATCTGTCTCAGTATGCTTAGTAATAGAAGCCAATAAAATTTAGAGTCACATAATAGAAAAAATGATAGATTTGGCCCGTATGGAGCGATCGTTACCATACTGTGCTGCTGTACAAACAACTGAGGAGATTTGGCCGCTAGGTCTCGCTGACCGTAAGCACTGTTTACAGTAGCGTAATACAAAGCCAGACAGGGAGTGTTTAAAATTCTATGTAAGCTAAAATGTGATGAGTTAAACATGTAGTTAAAAAAACCTGCAGGACATAAATAGTCCCACAACAAAATATTAAGGTTATATTGAGGTGGTGTATTAGTTCGTAGCGTTTTTGTTCTGCTTGTTGCTATCGGTTTGTTAATGGGTTTTAATATTTTAATTGCAGTTGACCGTTGGTATTTGAGATTACATGTTATCATTTTGTCACGTGTAAATAGTGAGTGGAACTGTGGACGCTAGAATATGGAATACCAAAGGGAACAATCGAAACATTTCCGACATATTCTTTTGTTTGAGTTCAATATAGGGGTGACAGCAGTGTTGGCCACCAGAAACATTTGTGCACTGTCTGGAGATAACTCCATTCGAAAGATCACAACAAGAAAATGGTTTTCTCGTTTCAGGGAGGATATTCTTGATGTTACTAACCCTACACGTTCAGGAAGACCTTCACGGTTTGATGAAGATCGTTGAAACCCATTGATATGCAATGATCCACGTCATTGTACACGAGAACTGGCAAATGTGATGAACTGTGCCCGTTTCACCATCATGCAATGTTTGCATGCAGTGAGGAAAGTTCGAAAGTCGGTTATACTGATACCGCATGCTCTAAGTCAATATCACAAAAATCAGCGTACGTGCAACTTTTCTTGCTCGTTATGAATTGGATCATGAACAATAGCAACCATTCCTATCCCGTATTGTTATAGGTGACGATAAATGATGTCTTTAATTGAAGAACGACGACCAGGATGATTACGTGAAGTGATATAACTCCACGATGACGCATTCCCACATTCTGCTACACTGACAAAAAACACTATATCGAAGTTTGGTTGAGAAGTCATTCCGCGCCCACTTTACTCATCTTATCTTGTGCCATCAGATTGTCACCCTCCCCGCTCTCTATCGAGCAACCTTCAAGAAAATTCCTCTCCGAATGAAAATTTGTTCCGATCATGGCTTGTCGAGCTCTTTGCCTCAAAACTAAGTGATTTCTACTCTCGCTGAATCGAAAAGGTAACCCATCGTTGGCAGAATGTTGAGACGAAATTTTTTGTTATCTGTACATGTTGCGTTTATTAAACTTATTGAAACATGATAAGAACCTCTGCACTACCCGACTAAATGCCATCTCTGAATGGAATAAAGCAATTTCGCAATCAAAGACTGTTTTGATTACCACGTATTTTGAATATAAGCATATTGAGTCGTGCGTGGCTCGTGTTTGTGCTACCTCTATTTAACAGCCTATTTTTACCGTAATGCCGCTCGTTATGTTAATTTTCAATTACTGGTGTTACTAGTTGCTACCTTGCCTGCAATGTGCGGCAGCAGCAGTGCTTATCGATATAGGCCCTGCCGTATTATCTTTGCTGGACTGCTATTACTTCCTTGTCGTCGTGTGTCGTCCAACGAGTTTGAACGCGCCATGAGTGCAGTTCGGACCGGGCAATGAAGTCAGTTGGAACGCGCCAGCAGTGGAGTTCGGATCTGGCAGTAGGACAGTTGGAACGCGGCATAAGTTCGGTCAGGTCGGAGCGGCAGTGAGGTTCGGATAGCCATGACTCGCCCTATGGTTGCCGGTACACATCACTGGGGCCGGTCTTGGTTGATCGTCGGTTGGTCTTTTTACCGGACAACGTGTATTTGCTAGCCGATCGCTTGTGGATTAGCGGTGTGTGTCTCAACTCGTGTTTCGTCCCGATTAGACGACGAGTATTTGGATAGTCCACCGCTTATAGGTTGCCTGTGATTCTTTCTGGTTGTTGTTCCAGTCTCCACTGTTAGCATCGTTTGTGTTTTGGTGCAAGTGTGGAGCGAAACTGATCTTGATCATTGGCCTGTTGACTGTCTGTCGGTTGGCTTCCCAGAGGATTGAAAATGGTTGGCCCGACTGCCGGTCTCACCTAAGCGAGCGTCATTGTTTGAATTACAGGCAGAACATCTGAGCGCCCTTGTGTGTACTGCCCTATTTTTTTTAAATTTCTTCTTTTTGTTTGTACTTGTATGGCTTCTAGCCGATTTTTTTTTTAAATTAGAGTTATTTTGCTCTTAAGGCCTTCAGCCTAATTCAAAGTACCGTTTCACGTAAGCCCTTTGGCATTTTAAAAATTTTAATGGTGTTTAATTTTTTTAAGTCTTGGGCCTTCAGCTGATTTTGAGTTTGAGTTGTTGTGCTCTTAAGCCCTTCAGCCTAGTCTAAAGAACTGTGTCACATAAGGCCTTTGGCATTTTAAAAAACTTTAATCTTGTTTAATTTTAAGTCTTGGGCTATTTTGAGTTGTTTGCTCTAAGTCCTTGAGCCTAAATTAAAGAACGGTTTTACGTAAGGCCTTTTGTATTTAAAAAACATAATGTTATGCAGTTTTAAGTGTTAGGCCTTCAGCCGATTTGAATTTAACTTGTTACTTCAGCCTAACTAAAGAACTGTTTTAAGATAAGGCTTGCCTTTCAAATTTCTGATTATGTTTGTGTTTTAAGTCATTGTATATATATATATATATATATATATATATATATATATATATATATATATATAAGTTATTGTATTTATATATTTAAGTATTGGCCTTCGGCTGCTTTTAAATTAAATTAAATTAAAGTGGCTTTCAGCCGGTAATTAAGTCCCAAATATTAAAGCTGTGAGTTTAAAAAAATTGTTTACGATCTTGTAATGTTTGATAATAATAATAAATTTGTCTGTTCGAGTGTAACTGACAGCCCCTTGGCTCCTTTCCACGATCTAACTATCTGACCTGTCCTGCGGGATAAGCAGCGCGTCTCACGTATACAGGGTGTTACAAAAAGGTACGGCCAAACTTTCAGGAAACATTTCTCACACACAAATAAAGAAAAGATGTTATGTGGACATGTGTCCGGAAACGCTTAATTTCCATGTTAGAGCTCATTTTAATATCGTCAGTATGTACTGTACTTCCTCGATTCACCGCCAGTTGGCCCAATTGAAGGAAGCTAATGTTGACTTCGGTGCTTGTGTTGACATGCGACTCATTGCTCTACAGTACTAGCATCAAGCACATCAGTACGTAGCATCAACAGGTTAGTGTTCATCACGAACGTGGTTTTGCAGTCAGTGCAATGTTTACAAATGGGGGGTTGGCAGATGCCCATTTGATTTGTGGATTAGCACGGGGCAATAGCCGTGGCGCAGTACGTATGTATCGAGACAGATTTCCAGAACGAAGGTGTCCCGACAGGAAGACGTTCGAAGCAATTGATCAGCGTCTTAGGGAGCACGGAACATTCCAGCCTATGACTCGCGACTGGGGAAGACCTAGAACGACGAGGACACCAGCAATGGACGAGGCAATTCTTCGTGCAGTTGACGATAACCCTAATGTCAGCGTCAGAGAAGTTGCTGCTGTACAAGGTAACGTTGACCACGTCACTGTATGGAGAGTGCTACGGGAGAACCAGTTGCTTCCGTACCATGTACAGCGTGTGCAGGCACTATCAGCAGCTGATTGACCTCCACGGGTACACTTCCACGAATGGTTCATCCAACAATGTGTCAATCCTCATTTTAGTGCAAATGTTCTCTTTACGGATGAGGCTTCATGCCAACGTGATCAAATTGAAAATTTTCACAATCAACATGTGTGGGCTGACGAGAGTCCGCACACAATTGTGCAATCACGTCACCAATACAGATTTTCTGTGAACGTTTGTGCAGGCATTTTTGGTAATGTCTTGATTGGGCCCCATTTCTTCCACCTACGCTCAATGGAGCACGTTATCACGACTTCATACGGGATACTCTACCTGTGCTGCTAGAACATGTGCCTTTACAAGTACGACACAACATGTGGTTGATGCACGATGGGGCTCCTGCACATTTCAGTCGAAGTGTTCGTACGCTTCTCAACAACAGATTCGGTGACCGACGGATTGGTAGAGGCGGACCAGTTCCATGGCCTCCACGCCCTCCTGACCTCAACCCTCTTGACTTTCATTTATGGGGGCATTTGAAAGCTCTTGTCCACGCAACCCCGGTACCAAATGTAGAGACTCTTCGTGCTCGTATTGTGGACGGCTGTGATACAATACGCCATTCTCCAGGGCTGCATCAGCGCATCAGGGATTCTATGCGACTGACGGTGGATGCATGTATCCTCCCTAACGGAGGACTTTTTGAACATTTCCTGTAACAAAGTTTTGAAGTCACGCTGGTACGTTCTGTTGCTGTATGTTTCCATTCCATGATTAATGTGATTTGAAGAGAAGTAATAAAATCAGCTCTAACATGGAAAGTAAGCGTTTCCGGACACATGTCCACATAACATATTTTCTTTTCCAGAATGAGATTTTCACTCTGCAGCGGAGTGTGCGCTCATATGAAACTTCCTGGCAGATTAAAACTGTGTGCCCGACCGAGACTCGAACTCGGGACCTTTGCCTTTCGGGCGTGAGTACCGGGCGTGAGTACCGGGCGTGAGTCGTGCTTCGGTAGCTCAGATGGTAGAGCACTTGCCCGCGAAAGGCAAAGGTCCCGTGTTCGAGTCTCGGTCGGGCACACAGTTTTAATCTGCCAGGAAGTTTCATATTTTCTTTTTTTGTGTGTGTGAGGAATGTTTCCTGAAAGTTTGGCCGTACCTTTTTGTAACACCCTGTATACACAAAGAAACGAAGGGTTTCATTGCCTCTGACACTGCCATTTAAGTGAGATGTGGAATATGATTTCAACTAATTTAATACGTAAAGTAGTAGAAAAATAATGTAAGAAATTGAATAGTCATTGATGTCGTTATAGGTTTACGAGAATTGAATGTAAAGTGAACGCATGTTGGAGAACGAACTTCCAAGTGTCTCCAATAAAGCCCGTCTGCGTCTACCCTTCTGCTATAATGTATGTGATTCCCGAGCTATGGTTGCACCAGGTGCTGCAAAATGGCGATCCAGAGCCCGGGAACTTGGATAGTAAGGGCCTGTGATGGAGGATCAGTTTAATTAGCACTCTGGCGTCTGCTTCGCGGCTCGCAGCAGCTGCCGATGCTGCAGACGTCTCGGGTCCCGTCGCCACAGTGTGTTGCCACGGGACGTAAACCGTCGCTCTCCGGGGGGTCTGTGTATGTTCGGTGCGCGACACAATTAGCGGCTGTTGCGAGCTGACTAACACCTGTATCCTACACGTGCGACCAAATCCCGACATGATCCCGTGTGCTGTTTTGGTGCCCCTAATAAGCTTCGTTTGTAAAGCCGGTAGAGACGAGCTGTCAAAGGTGTAATTATTCGACTGATTTCACATGAATGGATATTTTGTGAGGATCTAGATGTTCAGGTGGTGGCCTTTGTAGTCAGCGAGACTACAGACAGGATCGGCTGTAGTTTATCCAGCCACTTTTTCGCTTACCGCTACTGTCAAAAGAGCTTGTGATAGAATGGCTCAGGCAGCCTAACTGCTCTTAGCAACTGTGTGTATAAGATTGTTATACCAGTTTCTTACGATATACGATATACGATATAATAAATAGCTTACCGTCAGCTGTTTCTGTCGGTTGTATTGTACGGTCTGCATGGTTTCTTGTTTTTTTTTTTTTCATTCGAATTTGCATGTTGTTACAACCATCGCTCATGTGTAAATATAGACACACTGCAAACAGTGTGTCTAGCCACGCAGACTATACTGCAGGCTGGGTATTAAAATTTAATAAAGCAATTCTTCGTACAAAATTTCCATTTCTTTCTTTAAAAAAATAATTGACTTCGTTTATTCTTAAGCACATTATTCATGTACAAATCATCAAACTAGAAGTAGTGTGCGCGGTCATCCCAAACGGATATTCCTGTGCATAGAAATGCATTGAATTGTGGCATCTATTTTGTCATCAGCAATGATTGATTTGTGTAATAATCACAACGAAAATAATTTTATAGAAATATCTTAGGTTTATCAAAAAATTAATGCAGTAAAGATCTGTTTCCGTCTCTGTGCAATTCTGACAACGCCAGTTTGTCGTGGTGACTGTTTTAAAGGGTTTCATTGATCTAGTTCACAAATTGTAACATCTAATCTTTTCACGTCAGTTAAGGCCGTAGACATATGTTCTTTTCCGAATGTACTCCTGACCAAATAGCGTTTCTGGTAGCTGGAGTCAGGGATTTTTATTAACCCTTCCTTTTTAGTTGTTTCCACACATATTTCTCTATTTATAACCGACAAGTCAAATAAAATTTTCATGGATTTAGCTTCAAAAACCATTTGCTAATGAATATTTCCATCAGAACTTTCATTGCCTACTTCAACCCCCGAAGGGTTGAATTTCCGAAAACACCGAAACACGTAGATTTTTATCTCTAACCGAGAAACTAAGTACAAATTTTCATAGATTTAGTTTTAAAATTGCTGTCGTAATGAAACATTTTCTTAAAACATTTTATACTATATTCCCCCCCCCCCTTAAGTGTTGAATTTCCAAAAAACACTGAAATATTTTTTTTTATTTCCAACCGAGAAGCCTAATACCAATTCTTATAGATTTAACTACAAAATGTATTTCATTACGAAATATTTCCATAAAAGTTTTCATCCGCTATTTCACTGCCTTAGCGGTTGATTTCGAAAAATCCCTTCTTAAACGAAGCGTACAGTTTAAGATCAACATCCTCTTCAAATCTAAAGATTCTGCCCTTAGCTTTTATACGTAAGAATCTAGCTTTAGCGCCCGCTGCTTTCCTAGCTTAGGCTGCGTGGGCTGCACAGACTTTGTTTTCTTTAATCAAATTTCTATGTTGTTCACAAACTACAATATGTTATAAACCTTTCACGCTAATGAAGGCTATAGAAGCATGATCTTTACCAAGTGTACCTCTGACCAAAAAGCGACTGTGGCAGCTTGAGCCGGAAGTGTTCGTTAATCCAGGCTTTTAAGTTCTTGTGGTATATTCCCATAGAAACTTTTATTCCGAACATGATATATCTTTAGAAGTCAAATAGCCATTTTAATATATTTACCTTTAAAAATGCTTACATAATGAAATATATTAAAAATAAATGTTCCTCCCTTTTTTCACCCCCTTAGGGGCTGAATTTTCAAAAATACTGAAATCCCATTTTTTATTTATAGCCGAGAAGTCTAATACCATTTTTCATAGATGTAGCTTTAAAAATTCTTTAGTAGTTCCTTAATAATATAATGAAAAGGATAGTTGCTACTCACCATATAGCAGAGATGCTGAATTGTAGATAGGCACACAAAAAAGGCTGTTAGAAAGTGGTTTTGCAGCCAACAAGACCTTCGTCAGAAATAGGCAAAACACACGCTCACACACTAGTGCAAACGCAACTCACACACACACATGATCACAGTCTCTGGCTGCTGAGACCCTCCTAGGTATCAAACTTCCAAAAATGCTGAAAACGTTTTTTTTTTATTTCTGACGCAGAAAGATAATACCTATTTTTTTAGCTTTAGCTTCCAAATTACCTTAATACTGACACATTTTCAAAAAAACCTTTTATCCCCTATTTCACACCCTCATGGGTGGAATTTCGAAAAACACCTTCTTAACCAACGCCTACAGAATAAATCAATACCCTCTCCAAATTTCAAATCCCTATTCTTCGCCGGTTTGGCTGGGGGATGTCCAGTTACAGTCAGGAGCCAATATGGATTAATAACAACGCTTTTTTCATTCACCCAGGACAAATGATCTGGGACGTGCAACTGGGCAATGGCGAGGAGATTATAATCAAACTATCGCTTTTTTGGCCAGTGTAGACGGAAAACTACTTATCGTATGGGTACTCAGTTTTATAGGAATAACGTTCGGACCTTGCCTCGCAGGACTATTGCTGTTAGTAGTGTAGGTGCCCCGGTGGTCCCGGTCGCCTACGGTGGACTGGATGGCCGAGCGGTGACCTCTCCAGTTGTCAGGATGCTAGGAAATGGCTGTAGAAACGTCAGAAACGCCAAAGAAACATTATTAACTCATAACATCTTTATTCCTGCCGATTACAATGTGGCTTGGTGATATCAACGACCTTCCACGAGTCCTCGCTGACTCGTAGCGATGACACCAGATCCGGGCCGCGCAGTCTTGCTAGCGCAGCACCGCGTGCTGTGACGTAGCGGAGGAATGCCCTTACTTCGGCCGCGCGTGGATGGCGGCGCCCGGCCGTGCGGTCGGCAGGCTCGGCGGCGGACAGCAGATCGTTGCGCGTAGAGGTTCCGGGTTGGAGTCCCCGGCGCTGTCGGCACCAGAAGCGTTCTCGTAGTGCGGAGTGTAGTCTATCCCACCCCGTCTTCTTCCCTGCTCCTCCTGGTGGCTCGTCCGCGGTGGACGGGCGGACGGGCTACAGTCCCCCAGCGTCGTCGGCTCACCCGGTTGTGACGGCGGATGCACAGTGCCTAGCCCCCGCACGATCTCGACGGCGGCTCACTGATGTGGTCGGCATTGGCGGCGAGCGAGTCTGCCGCGATGTCTGCTAATCCTGGGTTGACGATTGACAGCGGCTGCAGAGAGGACCAGAGCTGGTACTGTCCCCTCACGCCTGCTGCTGGACGGGCCGCCCTTACTGCAACATCTCCTTAATAAAGATTAACATGTCGATCACGGAGCTGAGCGCTACGCAGCGACCCAGCACACATCTAACTGCAAGTCTAACTGCGAGTGCGAGTGCCCTGTTCCTATCGAAGCGGGCGTATTTAAAGGAAGCACGAGCGACGTCCTGACGTCATGCTCGTTTGTAATGAACGCATTCGTTCCACTTATACTGCTGATTCGTCTGTCGTACTCGTCCCTTAGGTGTTCTTGCGACAGAGTTACGTGTTGTTGCGGCAGACTTACGCGAAGTTGTGAAATGCAGTACAGCTGACGCTATACCTCTGTCTTGCACTCTACGAAAGTCTCCGTCTAACACAAACCCGCATGCTAAGCAATTCTCTCTCTCCTGTAGTGTGACCAGGCCATTGCCCCTGCGTGACGACACATTCCGATATATGAGCAATCCTCTTACCTCTGGGCTAACTTACTGCCTCTGGCTCTCGGCATAGGCAACGAAACTTTGACAATACTCCACGTTTGCAACTCTTTACTATTCCGCGACACTACAATAGTGTCAGTATCATGACTTGCCGTTAGGCGCCGTCACTGACAGGCGACGTAGGCCTGAAACATAAGCATGAGTGTGAATTACACTTGCATTCAACATGAGTATGCAGAGAGAATCTCTTTCCCCACCGAGGTCGAAGAACATAATTCGGAAATACAGATTAACTGGCAATTTGGGAATTTTTCCTCTTATAGGCTGACGGCCAACTTCACCACATATTATGGAAGAAGATGCTGTTGCCATGGCTGTGAATGCTGGATACAGCAGTGCGCGAGCTGCGTCACGACAGCTAAACATTCCATGATCCATTCCACCTTAGTTGTTTGAAACAGCAGTAGAGCAGTCACTGGCGCAGTTCCAGGCAGTTGTGTGTACAGATGGCCGCCGCATTGATCTGCGTTTGTAACCTACAACTTAAATAACGTTCGTAGTTAATAAATGTTACCCACTCAGGTGTAAATTAAATTCTGTATCGTTCAGTGGCCTATTCCTTATTTCTTTTCCACATGTTCTTACAAGTGTTTCCACAACGTTTCATTGTCCTACGACCAATCGTTTCTCATAGGCCCCCTCATGTAGTTTAGTTATAACCACCTTGTATTTGGTGTCCTTGTTTCGTAGAAAATTCAAATTCGAAATACATGTTAGTTTTAATGTAAGAATTTTCAGATTTGCTGTTTGTCTTCCGTGTAATCTGTTCCGAATTTCACAAATTTGGTCATGGTTAGCATTTTCCTGTGGTCTGGCGTGCAGCATTCAATAAAGTGTTTGGTAATAGAATAAGGTCACTTGAAAACTGATGCCCAGTGCAAGTTAAGCACAGCTAAACACTGTAATTTTTACACTGATTTATTTCAGATGCACTTAAAGACAAGTTCTAGGCGTTCGTGCATCATCGCTGTGAGACATTTTTGCCGGACAGAGTAAGGCGTGAACACCTAGTGGGCGTGCCAGATTACGCCGATAAATTCTCCGAAATGGATTATGTAGTATTTGATCGAGAACAAAAATAAATTACTTTAGGAAGAATCACTTCGTCCTGAGAGTGGAAAGAAAATTATGACTCTAATGTTGACCCGCTGGTAGATGGAGACGTCGTTTGTCATCCTGACCGCAGTGACATGCTTCCGTATCGCATTTGTTCACTGCTGAAGCCTACGGTCAGAAGGAGAATAAATGGACGAAATACAACTCGGAGCGCTGTAACTTGAGCATAAATCAGTATTTATACACTCCTGGAAATGGAAAAAAGAACACATTGACACCGGTGTGTCAGACCCACCATACTTGCTCCGGACACTGCGAGAGGGCTGTACAAGCAATGATCACACGCACGGCACAGCGGACACACCAGGAACCGCGGTGTTGGCCGTCGAATGGCGCTAGCTGCACAGCATTTGTGCACCGCCGCCGTCAGTGTCAGCCAGTTTGCCGTGGCATACGGAGCTCCATCGCAGTCTTTAACACTGGTAGCATGCCGCGACAGCGTGGACGTGAACCGTATGTGCAGTTGACGGACTTTGAGCGAGGGCGTATAGTGGGCATGCGGGAGGCCGGGTGGACGTACCGCCGAATTGCTCAACACGTGGGGCGTGAGGTCTCCACAGTACATCGATGTTGTCGCCAGTGGTCGGCGGAAGGTGCACATGCCCGTCGACCTGCGACCGGACCGCAGCAACGCACGGATGCACGCCAAGACCGTAGGATCCTACGCAGTGCCGTAGGGGACCGCACCGCCACTTCCCAGCAAATTAGGGACACTGTTGCTCCTGGGGTATCGGCGAGGACCATTCGCAACCGTCTCCATGAAGCTGGGCTACGGTCCCGCACACCGTTAGGCCGTCTTCCGCTCACGCCCCAACATCGTGCAGCCCACCTCCAGTGGTGTCGCGACAGGCGTGAATGGAGGGACGAATGGAGACGTGTCGTCTTCAGCGATGAGAGTCGCTTCTGCCTTGGTGCCAATAATGGTCGTATGCGTGTTTGGCGCCGTGCAGGTGAGCGCCACAATCAGGACTGCATACGACCGAGGCACACAGGGCCAACACCCAGCATCATGGTGTGGGGAGCGATCTCCTACACTGGCCGTACACCACTGGTGATCGTCGAGGGGACACTGAATAGTGCACGGTACATCCAAACCGTCATCGAACCCATCGTTCTACCATTCCTAGACCGGCAAGGGAACTTGCTGTTCCAACAGGACAATGCACGTCCGCATGTATCCCGTGCCACCCAACGTGCTCTAGAAGGTGTAAGTCAACTACCCTGGCCAGCAAGATCTCCGGATCTGTCCCCCATTGAGCATGTTTGGGACTGGATGAAGCGTCGTCTCACGCGGTCTGCACGTCCAGCACGAACGCTGGTCCAACTGAGGCGCCAGGTGGAAATGGCATGGCAAGCCGTTCCACAGGACTACATCCAGCATCTCTACGATCGTCTCCATGGGAGAATAGCAGCCTGCATTGCTGCGAAAGGTGGATATACACTGTACTAGTGCCGACATTGTGCATGCTCTGTTGCCTGTGTCTATGTGCCTGTGGTTCTGTCCGTGTGATCATGTGATGTATCTGACCCCAGGAATGTGTCAATAAAGTTTCCCCTTCCTGGGACAATGAATTCACGGTGTTCTTATTTCAATTTCCAGGAGTGTATTTCCTCATCCATGGATGAGCCATGTGTGCAGTTTGAACCTACTTAGCGATATTTAAAAGCCAACTCTTTCAAGCTGGCCTCTCGGCATGGAGAAATGAACGGTCTCAGAGTGGAAGTCTCTTCAGAGTTGTAGAGAACTCCTGCTGCGTTTCTCGACTCTGATTAACATTTCTTTTCGGTTCCGCTCTCACGCCGGTATTCGAGTCGTGTTTCGAGCTCAAAGAGAAGCACGAGGATCTGTGCAGGATCTGAAACCAAACCTAGAATCTGGTCCAGGAGCAAAGGCTTCTTTAATGAATCACTGTATTTTTCTGATACTGATTTCTCTATAACCAATGGAGTATTTTTAGGTATTGTTATAAATTTTTAAGCTGTTTAATGTAATTAATCCTATTCTTTTCCTCATTGAATACTTTTCTACGAAAAAGAAACAAGGTTTTCTCAACGTTTTTGCAAATTCTTCACCTACGTTCCTAACAATTTCTGCTGTAATAAAGACCGAATCCGAACTCTAGCGATCATTATTAGAGGTAGATAAGCAATGTTTACCGCTGCCTTCCGAAGCGTATCACAGAGTAATTAATGCGGTTCATTAGCCGGCCGAAGTGGCCGTGCGTTTCTAGGCGCTACAGTCTGGAACCGAGCGACCACTACGGTCGCAGGTTCGAATCCTCCCTCGGGCATGGATGTGTGTGATGTCCTTAGGTTAGTTAGGTTTAATTAGTTCTAAGTTCTAGGCGACTGATGACCTCAGCAGTTAAGTAGCATAGTGCTCAGAGCCATTTGAGCCAATGCGGTTCATTATCCCTGTTAGCTTTGGGACTACGCCGCACATGGAATAACTTTAGGTCAGCACAAACGTGTATAGCGCGAAATGTGAGTCCATAAAGGAACATTTTCCACCCATTGATTCATGATACTCTTTATTGGTATTATCGGTGAAAATGCAGTTACTGGGTCTTGCTACTATGTACTCACCGAGTATACTAGGCTTGGAGTTTTTGGTCATTTAAATTTCTCAAACGTGTTGTTGATGTATTTACTGATATCGCCATCTCTTCTCTTACCGGAGGTAGAATTACTAATAATAACGCTTAAAGTATCTTCTTCAAGATCCAGGTTCTGACGTACAACGCGCGGTCAGCACGTCCATCATAACGGAGAAACAGCCGGTGTCTAGTATGTGCCAAACACCACTGATGACGAAGTCCTATGATCATGCTACGGCTGGGGTAACAGTATTTCGCAATGCCGTTGTGCCGACATCATCTTTGATGCATTCCTCTGCCAAATCTGAGCAAGGTAAAATGATCCGAAGATTCCGTGTTGCAGCGAACGACTGTTCCAGCTAGCAATGGGAGAACCACAGCGGTCTTGACACGGGAAAGGCCCTGGTACGATCGTGCGACAGCTGCATGTAAACTCCGTGCGTAAAATCGTTTCCTGGGTTTCCAAGCCTTCCCGACCTCGGGCCATGTGACCCGTGACGTCCGTGTGGTGTTTACAACAACAGATACTTTACCCGTGGGTTTTGTGTGTTTCCAGACCACCTAAGGAAGCCGCGTTAATGAGGGAGCCTCTTCCGACCGTTTTGTAATAAGAAAATCCCATCACATTTTATCTGAGCTTAGCACTGTCTATGCGCTTAGTACATTTAAATATTTTTCCTTTAATTTTCCCATTTTTTATTATTTTTAATTTTTTCGTTTTTTTTATTTCAACTACTAAGAGCAAATAATTAAACTTCTTGTCTTATTTTGTGAACTTTAATTTCTCCTTCACTGTTTCAGTAGAAAAGCTAGAGATAATAAGCTCTTACCTAAGTCACCCGAGTCGTTATACGCTGTCCAGTCACGTTTATGTGACCATCTGTTAAAAAACCTGAACAACCAGCTTTTGCAGTGCGTATCAGTGCGAGACGTGTTGGAAGACAGTCAACGAGACGATGGAAGCTACCGACATTAGCGCTCTATACATCTGCGCTAGATTTCTCTGGCGAGAATCCATAGTATGAACAGCCCAATCAAAGTGGTCCAACGTATTCTCGACTGAGATTACATCCAGGGAGTTTGGCGTTCAGGGAACACGGTAAAGTCGTCCTGGTGCTTTTACAACCACTCAAGTACACCTCGAGCTGCATGACGCTGCTGGTATATGCCACTGTGTCGAGGAAAAACAAATCACATGTAGGGGTGACATGGCCCACAACCATAGCTGCTTAGTTGTATTGATCGACTGTGTATTCCAGAATAAGAGGATCACCCTAGGTGTGCCACAAAACATTGCCCAGACCATAAAGCTTGCCGGCCGAGTTGGCCGAGCGGTTGTAGCGCTTCAGTCAGGAACCTCGCGGCCGCTACGGTCGCTGGTTCGAATCCTGCCTCGGGCATGGATGTGTGTGATGTCCTTAGGTTAGTTAGGTTTAAGTAGTTCTAGGGGCCTGATGACCTCAGATGTTAAGTCCCATAGTGCTCAGAGCCATTTGAACCATTTTTGAACCATAAAGCTTCCTTCTCCGGCGGACGATTGTTACAGGGTGTTTGCTATCAAGCCGTTCACACCAATGGATATTTGTCCGTTGGAGCATAAATAATGGCGTGCAAATTCCAGCCTACGTTGACGATGAACATCAGTCAGCATGGGTGCATGAACCAAGCACCTTCTACTGAGGCCAATATGGAGCATATTCGATGAGGGGTCGTTGAGGAGACACTTCTGACAGCCCCTTGTCTCATATGGACCGTCAGTCGCTCAACAGTAAGACTTCCGTTCGTCTCTACTCCTCTTCGTAGCTGTAGTTCACCCCTGTTTTCTATGACCTGCCCTGCAACAGTTTCGACGGTGCCGCTTTTGTGTAGCGCCATTTCGCTATGCTCGATGTATGTTAACCACAGACACATGTGAACAATTTACAAACTTAGCCGTTTCCAAAACACTTCCACCCTTGGCCCGAAAGCCAATGATAATGTCCTTTTGGACTCTAGATGAATCGCTCCGAATCCCCATTAAGACAATGACCGCACTCTTTTCCTCGTCCCTCTGACACGCTTCATATGACCTCCACCACGATTGCTGTCACCTGCCGTCTGTGATCCGCGAGGTGTGGCAACGCGGTTAGAGGCGCCATGTCACGGACTGCGCGGCCCCTCCCGCCAGAGGTTCGAGTCCTCCCTCGGGCATGGGTGTGTCTGTTGTTTTTAGCATAAGTTAGTTTACGTAGTGTGTAAGTCTAGGCACCGATGACCTCAGCACTTTGGTCCCTTTGGAATTCATAAACACACACACACACACGCACACACACATACACACACACTCCTGCCGTCTGTGAGAGGTTACTGCACATTGATATGGAACGTAGATAGTGATCAGATTAATGCGACTGGACAGTGTATGTTCTTGCTTACCTTTTGAAGAGGCAGGTCAATAGAATTGTTTTTAATTGCAATTAAGGATTTATTGCTTATTTATCGCAAAATACCCGTTTTGATTTAGTGAAGAACTTAGTTTCCTACGTCAGCCTTCGACAGCAATCTTGCTCGTGTTCCGCAGGATAAAGATATTCCACATTTCAGTTGATAGACTACGACTTTCGCTGCATTGATTGGCCCGATAGTCTGCAAATTTCATGACCTTTCTCCACTAGGAATGTCCCCCATTATTGCCATCCGTGATTAATCAGTACAGTTTGATGGAAGATGTTCCGCTGCAGCATGTACTCCTCCACCCGTTCCATTTCTTGTATTTACTTCCACAGAACTTGATAGAAGTGAGAACTGCAACCGAAAAGGTATGTTTAGGGTAACATTGTTCATCTGTAGTCACTTCAAAGTCTAGCAGTGCACCTTTTGGTGACCACCGATGCATCTTATTTTAAATCCAAGCCGACCGGGGTGGCCGAGCGGTTCTAGGCGCTAAAGTCTGGAATCGTGCAACCGATACGGTCGCAGGCTCGAATCCTGCCTCGGGCATGGATGTGTGTGATGTCCTTAGGTGAGTTATGTTTAAGTAGTTCTAAGTTCTAGGGGACTGATGACCTTCGAAGTTAAGTCCCATAGTGCTCAGAGCCATTTGAACCAAGCCATTTAAATCCAGACGTATTTCACATGTATATTGACTATTGTCTGGCGGCAAAGCAAAAGTTCTCCACTTCTTCACATCCGAACGCCAGGATTCTTTTGTCAGGAACAGATACAACGTCAGTTTAAGAAAAGAGAATTTAAAAAAGGCATATTGCGCCATCTGCTGTGCAGTTGTATATTCATTCTCTACAGGTCTCTATTATTACAATCATCGTCACAGGAGAAAAACAGTGCACATCTGAAGCCACATACATGCTTCGTGCAAAATTTCTAACAGTAGAAGACAGTGATTTACAAAAAATTCTATTTCAAAAAGACTGTTACCTTAAATTTATTTCAAAATGTGTTTGGTCAGTTTGAATTTACAAACTAGTACCTGCATCCTGTTGTGCTAATAGCTTCACTTCTTGCTTTACACAATGCAGTCTAACGATTCTCATTATTTGGCATACTTGCAGTGAAATCTCATTCTTTATCTTGAAATTCCTCTTTAAAAATTGGGAAAACGGACACTTCTCTTTTTTTTCGTGGGGTCTTTTCCTGCACTATGCACCCGTTTCCTAATCAAAAATCTGCTTCGCCGGTGAGTAAGAAAGTTGCTGTTCACGCATGATTCCGTCATTTGCCAGTTTTTTACGGCCTCAGCGCTTACTTAGTTCGGAAGTCACGCACAAACAGTTTGCATACACGTCACATTTGCTGGGAACCCAGTACCGGTGAGAATTCCTGAGAAGACGAAGCTTCCCTTTCGTTCTACACTCTAACAGTGCTTAGAACTGAAGTAACTTTGGCCAAAAACTGCTGCCGGTGAGGGAAGTGCGTCACAGATGGTGATAGCGCACCCGCTTCTGGTAAACGACTGGCGTAAATCAACAGTGGGGAGATTCTGGTCGGAAAACCCACGGAGCAGAACCTCTTGGTCGGAAGTACCACGGTCCATATGGCACTTACAAGAGATTCGATTCGGCGTCACCACCGTCGGAAAGCCCAGGTAGCCAACTCTACCCCACCACTAGCAGCGGTCAACTTTTGACAACGCTAGCCATTCGTGCAGGCGATACATCAGGAAAATCGTCAATTAAACGCTGACCGAAGAAGCCGGGTAAATTTTAATCCAAATTATTCGGTTAATGTGAGTTTAATGACATCAGCCGCATTGGTTGTACGACTACATGTATTGCCCAACTGTGACATACGAAAATTTGTGCCAAACCGAGACACGATCCTAGTTTTATAACATGTCGCGAGTTATCACGTTAACCATTTTGACAATACACACCAAATCCCTGGCCCGATTGAAACCTCCTCATATCACTGTCCATTACCCTATAGCGTAGACTTACGTGAGTCTCGTATGAGGCCGGATCCGGTACAAATTTTCGTCCGTCACGACTGGATAGTACATCTATACCCAGTGCAGCATATGTCTTGAGATTCGAATTCAGCGAATACTTCGGAATAATATTTCATAAAGCTGATGATCGTCAACTCAAGTGTGAGTAATAAACTTCGTAACAGCATAAAAACTTATCTATTTCTTGAGGCCAGATCAATGTGTTTTGAACTATATCAGACTTATATAAAGGAAAAGTAAAGTTGTGAGAAAATAACCGGGATCTGATTTTAATACAGTGTTCAAAAACATCTGTTTTATGAATCAGTGCAGTTCTGCGACCTCAAAAATAGTTTCTGACAACTACATATGAAACGTGTTTGGAGTCTTGGATTCGCATATTGACAGTGACGAAATACCGATGACCAACTGTATTCAATTACTTCCTGAAGGCATAGTAAGTTTCAAAACCTGTAACAGTGACACTGTCAGTACGATGAGACCACAGCCACAAATTGCTAATCTGTTGAGGAATACGTTTTGCTGCTAGGAGAGCTTCAGATTCGATTTGATAAGACACAGGTGCTGCATGCCACCTGCGGTAATTACGAAAGACTACATAAAGATTCAATAGAAACTATTGTAACGTTCCCTGGCAACACACGCAATCTTAATAAACTAAAATTCAATTGTACTATATACGCCGCTATGAAGCAATTTATATATACTGTAATTATTTAACAAAAAATATTATTTAATTTTGTATAAAGGACATTCGTTATTATTGTAATATTTTCTGTAACTATATTCTCGATGTATTTATGATTGTAATATTTCTATACTCATAATGTAATTACGAAATGTGTCAATATCTGCGATAACAAAAATGTAAAATACAGCCGCAGATTGCAAAGAGATATTAACGGTTGAGAGTGGTATAAATAGGAATACACAGTGTGCATTCTTTGTCGTCTTCCTCGAGAGCTGAGAGAGAGAGGAACCTGTGACGTAGCATTTTATGAATGGGTAGAGTTCATTTGTCTGTATCTAGATTTAGCCGCCATTAGAGGAGAAATTACAAACTAATGTAAGTTGAATTATTGTTGTGGTCTAAATACATTATAATTTAACAAAAGCGTGTATTACTAATGTAAATTCGCTTGCCCATGTCATCTATAATATTTCTTTAAAGAATTTTCAGCATTTTTAGCAATTATCGCTGGTGTTGCTGGGCTGTGCCGCGACCGAACGATTCGCAGCGGCGGCACATTTAAAAAATTGTTCCGCTAAGAAAAATTAACCAAACCCGTAAATCGGGAG
Organism: Schistocerca cancellata; assembly: GCF_023864275.1. NCBI lineage: Eukaryota > Metazoa > Arthropoda > Insecta > Orthoptera > Acrididae > Schistocerca > Schistocerca cancellata. Next base: position 225,211,637 of record NC_064628.1, read on the forward strand.
CAGATAAAAATTAGCAGTGAATTAAGAAAATGTTTTTCTTTTACAGCGATCCTGAGACTGACGGAATTTATTACTAGTTTCACATTTGTGCATTCATAGGCGGATATTTAACGTTGAAATTTAACAATTTGTTGGTTCTTTCAAATAACTAAATGTATAGTGAAGTGTGTTTTATTAATGATAATTAAACGTCGGCTTGGCAATATTTAACCATTTTCTGCTAATAGAGACAGTCTTGTGTTCCATAGCTAACGCCGGGAAAGAATTCAGTAAATATTTGAAAAAAAAAACACTGCATTTAGAAAATGTGGACCAAGGCCGAATTATGTAAAAGATTTAATTCTCAACTAAATATTCTTAATCAGTTAATATGAATTTATCAGAATGAAAGGGTTGACTAAGTTCACGTAATTTTAAATGTACTTAATTCTCTCTAAATGAATTTTTATTACCACACGTAAATAAGGGGTTCTAGAACAAAGTTCGCACTGAAAGAAAGAAAGATAAAAATAACAAAAAACTATTTAAAAAAGGTAACATTTGAAAACAAAATCATTTCATTATATATATATATATATATATATATATATATATATATATATATATTTTTTTTAATTAAATTTCATTAAACTATTCAACTCGACAATAATAATTTCAGTGGTAAGGAGGGCGTTCTGAAACTGAACTATATTCGATTCCGACACTGAGGAATTTGTGTACGTCTTCCACGGTGCAGCGATTGCCTTAGTGTACTACAGCAACCGACAACGACCAGTTGCGCGTCAGTTTTGAAATGTGGCCGCACGCGTTTGCGTGGAAGCATACGGAAAGGAATATTTACTGCAGTCTGCAGAGATAAGAACCGTAGTATAAACTAGATATTCAAAGAAGGTAGAACCCCTCTAGAAGAAGTCTTCCACATGTGGAAAGGAAAAGATGATTCTCCCAGAAATTCACTCAACTAAAGCATAAAGACCTCCATTCCGACAAGTGTGACATTTCTGGCGTTGAAAGTTTACATTTTACGGATTATTATCGCGAAACGGATCCCTTTTGACAATGAAACTTTCATATCCAATAGAACTTCTAATGTTACGTGGAATGGAAGCTGTACAGAACAATTAACGAGAAGAGACAAGAGAGAATTTGCAAAGGTGAAGCAGTTGGTAACATCTAGAATTTAAATGGAGCAGTGGAAAAGGTTAGTTAAACAACTTTTCTGATACATGGTACAATGTGAATCTGTACTGGCAAAGAGAGCGTTATTCTTTTCCATAACCACTTTCAGAAATTCAGTTACTGACTTTTTCTGTTGCCCAAACAACCAAGAGTACTGTTTAAACAACAACGACGAAACCGGTGGATTATTGTCGCCCAGACAACCAAGGATAATGTTTAAACAGCAATGAATGGGCGGATTATTGATTTCTGGGTTAGTAGTTATACTTGAAATTAATATTTTCCAACATTAATATGTGATAGGTCTAAGTAACGGATAATCGGACTGTTTACCTTTCATTGACAAGCAGTTTAAACCTCTTTCCGAATTTTGTAATAACAAAATATTCTTTTGTCGATACTCTTCGTCGAAGCATTGCCAAACCAAAGATATAATCCAGATATTGAATGTTTATCAAAATTTAAAAACTTTAGTATGTACACGGGGCCAGTTAATTAATATCTCATAATGGGCACAACTGAAATAATATTCTCCGTAGATATATTAAGGTAGTATGCATCAGTCAATAGTTATAAGTTACTTTTTTCGAAACATTCTAAGTGGGTTTATTTTCACCAGAGATATACAGCTTAAGCTACAAAATGAAATGCTTTTATGTCGTGTTATAAAATTAACTTGATTCTAAAGTGGGCAAGAAGACACTGAATACTTTTCAAAAGACGCACATAACACTGAATATTTATTTCACTGTAAGATCATAATCTCCGCAGGATATGTGGTATAGCTTCTTGCGGGTGTACCGCCGTGAACCACTTAGCTACTAAATCCTGCAACGTGATAAAAACGTGCCACAAAATACATCCGTAAGCGCTCGACACTTCTCCCTGACGTACATGAATCAAGTAAATACTAACCAAATACGTTGCTGTCTATATCAAACAGAAAAATGCCTTGTGAGAGGTTTAAACTGGAGGCTCTCCATCGTATCGTGTTGTGTTCGTCTTCTTTGAACTGTTTGCATGTCGTTCTCTTATAATGTCATTCATCGTAGCAGCTCTCTTCCTACGTCTTCCTCTCATTCCTTCTACGTTTCCTTCAATAATTGTCTGTATCAGACATCTCCTACTCAGTGTATGTCCCAGGCAAGCTTTTTCCTGTTTCTGATCACTTACAACAACTTTCTTTCATCCCCTATTTTCAAAATTATTCGTTCTTCAGTCTGTCAGTCAGCTTCACTTTAAACACTATTTTCTATAGCGGCATTTCCGAAATTTTTAAATATCATTCTGCAGTTGTCCATGATGAACTGGAGTATAACAATACACTCAAGAATTAACATTTACCAAATATTTTCTACAGATCCATTGAAATTCTACTAGATGTTACCAACTGCTTCACCTTTCCCAACGCTGTCTTTCCTACAGACATAGTCCTCGTTATTTCTTCTGCACAACTTCTATTCCACATCACTAAGTTCCTAGGCGATGATGAAGTCCCATGCTTCTTGAAAGAACGTAGGGAAACGATGCGGGAGACCCGCACCGCCCTACTAGGCAAGGACCTAATGGAGGTGGTTTGCCGTTGCCTTCCTCCGACCGTAATGGGGATGAATGATGATGACGACACAACAACACCCATTCATATTGGGGCAGGTGAAAATCCCTGACCCAGCCGGGAATCGAACCCGGGACTCCGTGCTCGGGAAGCGAGACCACGAGCTGCGGACAAATTCCTTTGTACAGAAAAGATTTTAGTTTTTCTGATTTATCCGCCTAGGAATATGTTGACTGCAGCTTCCTTCAAGATTATTCTCATGTCTCATGTCTCATGTCCTTGCTACATTTATCGTCATTCCATACTCTTTGCAACTCTCTCAACATTTCTCATTATTCTGTAGCTCCTCGTCTGCTTCCGCCAGCTCATGTTGATCATCCGCTTATTTAATAGTCTTTATCCTTCCTCCTCTAGTTACAATGCTTCTTGCATCCTCTTTGGACTTATCTACCAGTTCCTGTATAAATTTAGATCCGGTGACAGTGACCATTCTTGCCTTACACTCATTCCAGTGTCCATCTCTTCCGTCTTCTCAATCTCTACTTCGTCACATTTTGTTGTGAACACGTCTCTTTTTTTAACATGCAATCTTTCCAGTTTATACCCAAATCTCTTAAAATCCTCAGCTGTATACTCCAGTTGACTCTGTCCAAAGCAATCTCCTAGTCAATACAACAAATATACGAGTACGCCTCCTTGTTCATTTCTATCATTGTTTCTGCGATCATCCTCACAGCACCAACTCGTATAGCTTCTCTTTTTCCTTTGCTCTTTCTGAATCCGCACTTACCTTCCTCAGTATTTTCTTCAATTTTGTTTTCAAATTATTAGTGTTATAAACACAATAGATTAATTTTATACACCACCATACGTCGTGTAGGAGCAAATTCTGTATCAGTACAGTGACTGGTTTATTGGCTACGAGTTCCTTTAAGTTTCCTATTACCCTGTTCTTCTACAGAGTTAACTTTGCATCCATCGTTATCTGCTAGGCCATTTATGTATACAGGATGAGTCACCTAGCATTACCACTGGATATATTTCGTAAGCCACATCAAATACTGACGAATCGATTCCACAGACCGAACGTGAGGAGAGGGGCTAGTGTAATTAGTTAATACAAACCATAAAAAAATGCACGGAAGTATGTTTTTTAACACAAACCTTCGTTTTTTTAAATAGAACCCCGTTAGTTTTGTTAGCACATCTAAACATATAAACAAATACGTAATCAGTGCCGTTTGTTGCATTGTAAAATACTAATTACATCCGAAGATATTGTAACCTAAAGTTGACGCTTGAGTACCACTCCTCCGCTGTTCGATCGTGTGTATCGGAGAGCACCGAATTACGTAGGGATCCAAAGGGAACGATGATGGACCTTAGGTACAGAAGAGACTGGAACAGCACATTACGTCCACATGCTAACATCTTTTTATTAGTCTTTTTCACTGACGCACATGTACATTACCATGAGGGGTGAGGTACATGTACATACGTGGTTTCCGTTTTCAATTACGGAGTGGAATAGAATGTGTCCCGACATGTCAGGCCAGTAGATGTTCAATGTGGTGGCCATCATTTGCTGCACACAATTGCAATCTCTGACGTAATGAATGTCGTACACGCCGCAGTACATCTGGTGTAATGTCGCCGCAGGCTGCCACAATACGTTGTTTCATATCCTCTGAGGTTGTAGGCACATCACGGAACACATTATCCTTTAACGTACCCCACAGAAAGAAGTGCAGAGGTGTAAGATCAGGAGAACGGGCTGGCCAATTTATGCGTCCTCCACGTCCTATGAAACGCCCGTCGAACATCCTGTCAAGGGTCAGCCTAGTGTTAATTGCAGAATGTGCAGGTGCACCATCATGCTGATACCACATACGTCGACGCGTTTCCAGTGGGACATTTTCGAGCAACGTTGGCAGATCATTCTGTAGAAACGTGATGTATGTTGCAGCTGTTTGGGCCCCTGCAATGAAGTGAGGACCAATGAGGTGGTCGCCAATGATTCCGCACCATACATTTACAGTCCACGGTCGCTGTCGCTCTACCTGTCTGAGCCAGCGAGAATTGTCCACGGACCGGTAATGCATGTTCCGTAGATTCACTGCCCCGTGGTTTGTGAAACCCGCTTCATCGGTAAACAGGTAGAACTGCAACGCATCCTCTGTTAATGCCCATTGACAGAATTGCACTCGATGATTAAAGTCATCACCATGTAATTGCTGATGTAGCGACACATGAAACGGGTGAAAGCGGTGACTATGCAGTATGCGCATGACACTACTTTGACTCAGTCCACCGGCTCTCGCAATGTCCCGTGTACTCATGTGCGGGTTAATGGCAACAGCAGTTAACACACCAACTGCACCCGCTTCTCCTGTGACGGGCCTGTTACGGACCGGTTTGCGTGCTACGACCATAACTGTTGCATACAGTTGGCGGTAGATGTTTTGCAAAGTGCGGCACGTTGGATGCTCCCTGTCCGGGTACCGTTCTGCATACACCCTGCAGGCTTCAGCTGCATTTCGTCGACACTCGCCATAGATGAGTATCATCTCCACCTTTCCAGAGTTCGAATACACCATGGTCACAGTTCCTAAAACACTACACTATCACAGACGTCTGGTAACACGGTGTACTACAGTTGGTCTGCGTGCGGAGACGAATGCAGAATAACAATAGCAGCAAGCGCTACATGCGGACACTGCGACAGCTAGACCAAACCACAACAGTGCACTACAGCCACACTCGTAAACACGGTCGTCATCGTAAACATGTCCCTGCAGATGCTGCTCGCCGACCGTGGTCCGTGTTTGTTACAACACGCAACTGAACGTCGGAGGTTTCAAGCGTCAACTATAGGTTACAATATCTCCGGATGTAATTAACATTTTACAATGCAACAAACGGCACTGATTACGTATTTGTTTATGTATTAAGATGTGCTAACAAAACTAACGTGGTTCCATTTAAAAAAACGTAGGTTTGTGTTAAAAAACATACTTCCGTGCATTTTTGTATGGTTTGTATTAAACAATTATACTAGCCCCTCTCCTCACGTTCGGTCTATAGAATCGGTTCGTCAGTATTTGATGTGGTTTACGAAATATATCCAGCGGTAACGTTAGGTGACTCACTCTGTATACTGTAAACAGTATTGGTCCTGTAACAGTCCCCCAGGGAACGCCAGACGTTACTTTTACGTCTGAAGACTTCTCTTCCTCCAGAATGTTTGCTAGAAACTCTTCAGTCCAATCACAGCCTGATATTCCGTACGCTCGTATTCTGTTCTTTAGGTAGCAGTGCCGATCTGTATCAACTTCCTTTCTTAAGCCAAGAAACATAGAATCTCTCTGGGCACCAGTATCGATTGCTTTCTGGGTCTCGTAGACGAACAGAGCTGACTAGGCCTTTTACGAACCCATGTTGGATCTACATACGAGATTTTTCGGTCTCCAGAAATGTCATAACACGCGAGCATGAATCATATAACAAAATTCTACAACAGACCGATGTCAGAGGTATAGGCCTATAGCTTGATGCGTCTGTTCGACGACCCCTTTTCAAAGCGGAAATGACCTGTGCTTTTATGCAATCATTAGGAACGCTTCGCTCCACTGGAGCTGCTAGGTGGTAGTCTTTTTGCATACCCTGTTCTAGGCGATTTCCGTTGCTTGTCTATCCATTGGTCATTTTGTCATACGCGCGACGATTTGAATGAGGAACTACGATGTGATCTTCGTCTGTGAAACAGTTTTGGGAAAAAGTTGTTCAGCAGTTCGGCCTTTTTCGTGCCATTTTGTGGTTCAATGTCATTATGGTCACAGAGTTCTTCGATCTGTTTACTGATTTAACGTAAGACCAGAACCCCTTAGGATTTTCTTAAAAGTTTTCTGCAAGAGTTTTTGTTATAACCATCCTTACGCAAACTTTTGTTTCGTTAAGTTATTGGTTACCTGTGAATCTTCGGCTGTATTTATATTTGAAGGTCTCTTTGCTTTCGTAGTAGCTTATACGGTTGTCGACTCACGGTGTGTGCTTTCCATCGCTGGTAGTTCTGATCGCTACATACTTGAAGGTGGCAGGTGTAAAATACGGGGAGAGAAAGGCTGTTTACAATTTGTACAGAAACCAAATGGCAGTTATAAAAATCGAGGGCATGAAAGGGAAGCAGTGATTGAGAAGGGAGTGAGAGACGGTTGTAGCCTATCCGCGATGTTATTCAATCTGTATATTGAGCAACAACTAAAGGAAACAAAAGAAAAATTTGGAGTACGAATTAAAATACATGGAGAAGAAATAAAATCTTTGAGGTTTCCTGACGACACTGTAATTCTGTCAAAGAGAGATAAGGACCTGGAAGAGCAGTTGAGCGGAATGGACAGTGTCTTGAAAGGAGGATGTAAGACGAACATCAAAAAAGCAAAATAAGGATAATGGAATGTAGGTGATTAAATCAGTTGATGCTAAGGGTATCAGATTAGGAAATGAGACACTTAAAGCAGTAGACGAATTTTGGTATTTGGGGAGCAAAATAACTGATTGTGGTCGAAGTAGACAGGATATGGCAAGGAAAGCATTTATGAAGAGGAGAAATTTGCTAACAGCGAGTATAGTTTAATGATCAGGAAGCCTTTTATGAAAGTATTTATATGGAGTGTAGCCATGTATGGAAGTGAAACATGGACGATAAACAGTGTAGACAAGAAGAGAATAGAAGCTTTCAAAATGTGGTGCTACAGAAGAATGCTGAAGGTTAGATGGGTAGATCAAGTAAGTAATGAGGAAGTACTGAATAGAATCTGGGGGAAGAGGAATTTACAACTTGACTAGAAGATTGGATCGATTGGTGGGACACGTTCTGAGGCATCAAGGAGGGTAAAAATCAAAGAGATAAATACACTAAGCAGATGCACAAGGATGTACGTTGCAGTAGTTACTCAGAGATGAAGAGGCTTGCACAGGATAGAGCAGCATGGAGAGCTGCATCAAACCAGTCTCTGGACTGAAAACCACAACAACAACTCTTTTTCCTTTTTTGATTAACATTGTCAGTGCTGGAAATGAAATTGTCCTGTTTGCATTCTTGTGCAATAACTGAGCTCTCAGTTTCACTTATCGGTTGTCCTTCTGTTAAACGGCCACTTTGCGATCGCGTTGGACCGGTCAGAAGAAGTGTACGCAAGCCGTGTTCAGGCAGCCCTCCGCTCCGGCGCGCCTTAATATTGGTGACGTTCCTGCCGCTCATTACGCCGGACCAGCCGCCCTCTGGCGCCTACCGGCTCGTCGCATTCCACGGCCCTTCTGCAGGCCCGCCATCGGGGCCGATAAACCGCTGGACGCAGGACTCTGCGCCAACCTTCGCGGCATGCAGCTTCGACTTCTCATTACTGTGGAATTCCGTCTCTCGCCAGGTGTCTACTGCGGAATTTCAGCGCGACATAAACTGAAACTACTGCGTTATAAAAGAGCCTTAGCGAAAAAGAGGTTGACCCAGATGTCACACAACTGAAGCTTGCTGTCGAAAATATCGGTACTCGTGCATGCGCTACCTAACCCACGTAAACAGGACTTATCCGTGGTTCACATCTCGGTTTCTATTGGTGATAGAAATGGTCAAGTGCTTTGCGTAGCCCTTAGGCTTGGGATCATTTGTATAAACAACAGAAGTATCGTTCTACTGTGACAATTCTACAGTACAGGATCAAAGAGCAAATATTTCACACTTTCTCCAGCTCAGGCTAATGGATGAAATCGGTTGGTTCTTTTTCCATGAGATGTGGTCTACGGTGCTCTTTAAGGAACCGATGAAAGCACCATTTAGTACAAACATGGTACCTGAGAACACGAGCCACGGATTCCAAGACGACTATTCAAAGCAGATGGCTGTAACTTTTACATTTCATTCATAAGATCGTGATTTTGAATAATTTTGAAAATTTATCTTTGTCGGTTTCCGAGGTACAGAGGTCAAAATGCCTTATTCGTACATGTAGAATCTCTCTGTTAAACACTGGTTTTTTGTCAATAATTTTTAATCTATTTTGGGACCACTTTGTGTTGCTGACTGTTAATATCGGCTCAGATTTGCTAAATTGGATTCAGTTTAACATTTATTTTTGAATATAAACATACTACAATATGACGTCGGAGTAGGCGTAACCTGATCACAAGTCACATATTACTGTCTCAAATAACACAAAAATGCCATATTAAATATTGTTATTAACAAATTATGTTGCATTATTTGATAACAGACAAAACAGTAAGCCTACATTCAGTGAAACTATAGCAATTACACTTCTTCAAACAATGTAGGTTTGATTTTATTCTGTGTTGTCCTTCAGGACAAAAGTGCTGGAGGCGCCAATTGTAGTCGGCCACCATATGTATGTGCCACATGCCTTCATATCTGTCTTCCATTATCTGAATTCCTATCTGAAAGTTATCAACACGCTCCGCACAGTTTCTTTTTAATTGTCTGCCTTATGATTAATTAAAAAATTTCTCACAAGTTAGATATAACTACGCCAGGTCGACAGTTCTGAGTCATCCATGAAATTTTTCACGTTGGAATCATCTGCGAATCTGCGGTACCATCAAATATACCTGATTTTAATTTTTCATTGCTCCGTGCAGGTAGAAATCTACATATGAATTTGAAGCAACTGCCAATTTTATCTAGGACCCTAAAAAATTGCTTCAGCAGTCCTAGCTTTGTATACAGCGGAGCGAGAATTGGTTTCTCTCTCTTAAGTAATGGCTCCTGAATGATGTCGGCTACACCTACAGTGAGTCATTCCCTTAAAGACCATGTCACATTGCTCCAATGACCTTGTTCTACTGTGCCGTCCCATTAGCAGATAAAACAAGGGTACTTCGTGTACCTACACTACTGCCCAAGCAAAATGTTTACCATTTTCAGATCATAAAAAAAAAAGGTTCAGATGGCTCTAAGCACTATGGGACTTGACATCTGAGGTCATCAGTCCCTTAAACCTAACTAACCTAAGAACATCACACAAGTCCATGCCCGAGGCAGGATTCGAACCTGCGACCATAGCAGCAACGGGGTTCCGGACTGAAGCGCCTAGATCCGCTCGGCCACAGCAGCCGGCTTTAGTTCGTAACAAATAGATCACTGCTGTTCTTGATGGCGTAATTCCTGCAACGTAATTTTGATAGTTTCGAGCTTCTCTTTCAGTTTCGTAGAGTGGCCAGCGGGAATGGATGCAAACATGTTACCGTTGTGAGGCAAGACACGTTTCTTGATTCTGGTGGAGCTGTCTATAAAGAGCTACCAATCTTTTGGTTGATATTCCTGTGAGCCCATCTGAATGAGTAGACTGGGAATGTTATTGCAATATACAAATTCTTCGTCTTGGCTGAAGTATTGCAGAATACCTGAATCTCTTGTACGGTGTACTGATATTTTCGCTTCTGGACTGAGACAGTTGGTTTTCTTTATTCTGGTTTCCACAAGTTCTGCCACATACTTTAACAAATTAAGACCTCGTAGCAGGTCACTTTGTTGCTCTTGAGTGAACAATTTAGGTATAGAAATTTCTCCTTCACATTCACTTCCAATGCTGATGCTGCTTTTATACTCCAAATCCTGTATTTATTCATGTTCTGTCATTGCAAGGTGAGGTAGTTCAGTAAACACAGGTATAGGAGCTTCTTCGCTATGTGCCAAAGGTCTCCTGGCTGATTCTTAATTTGGAAACTCCCATTTACGTCTTTTCAATCGATTGAAACCTTTGACATGTACAACATTAAAGTAACAGTCACCGTCGTGGTTTTTTGGCTCTCGCCAGACCAATGGTTCACCGAGATTTAAATATTCTCTTTGTCCATTTGTCCACTGTCGAAAAACACTCTATACAACTTCTACAAACAGTGAGGGGAGCCCATCTTCTAGCTTGGTGTCCAACCTGTATCCAAAAATATACAACATATGCCTTCTTTACGGAGCCTGCGATGTTCCGCCTTTGTTTCTATAGGCATTATTCATCGCAAATATAACAGAAGACAGTGGTGTTGTTTATGCATCCTCTTCGTGAAGATCTCATACTTTCCTGGACCAGATAAAATAAAAATACAAAATAACTTTTAAATAATTTAATAGAGTGTTTACTTGTGAAATATTAAAGAGTGTAAGAAGTTAGATGAAAATAAAAATCAACGGCAGTAACGGAAAATCAGTCTCTGTGGGTGTATTCAATTGAAATACTGAAAAATAAATATCTTGAGAACTAAAGCCAGTGCGGGAAAAGTATAAGCATTTTCGGATTAGGGCCTCTGAAATATAATAAATGTCTTCGAAAAATCTTCGGCATTCTTTTTTTTACTTTTTAATAGTTTTTTTTTTTTTTTTTTTTTGGTAGGGCAGTGTAATCACATAAACCCGGTGTGAGGTGAGATGTGCTGTTAAGAATCTCCGTTATCATTAGAAGGGTTCTGCCAACAGCATGTTGTTGTAGTACTGAAGCACAGCCAAAATATTTATGAATCATAAATGTGGTCGCGGGTGTAACATTATGTATGTTTGTGTTATTTAAATTTCACTTAAAGAAGCTATCAAAACTTTACTGGCCCATAAAGTTTATTTCATATGAGTGTTACACCCTGCTGCAGCAGTGAAAAGAGGAGAACCAGAAGGAAAAAGGCAAATATATTCGTGTTTATCAAAAGACTAAGTGAGGTACTAGCTGCTTCATTGTACCTTCCACAGCGTATTTGATAATTTTCCCATTTTGCCACACATATATATTCTCATATATTTATGCAGAGAGAAGGGGGCAGTGGCAGTAGAAATAAACGTGAAAATAATAATGCTGCAAGTAGTAGACAGCTATAGTGGAATAGAAAGAGCGAAGGAGACAATGACAGTGCGAGAGAAAGAGAGAGACACAAGTGGCAGTGGAATGTAGTTGACAGTGACAGTATAATGCTAGGAAAAGAATGAACAGAGCAGTGCCAGTGAGAGACGATAAAAAAGGAGACACAGCAAGTGGATGAGAGCAAGTGATAATGAGGAACAAAGTTCCGGAAAATGACAGTGAGAGGAGTCAGCAGTGATGAGTAGGAATGAGCGATACATGCAGCGGCAAGAGAGAACAAGAGGGAGACATTGACAATGTGAGGAGATAGCATTAGTGAGACAGAACGAAGGAAACTTGGACAGTGAGACAGTGCAGAGTGACAGATAGAGAGATACAAAGAGATAATGACAATGAGTTGTGCTGAACCAATGAGTGAGACTGGGCATGCCGGAGTGAATGGTACGAGTGACAGCGACCAACTAGTGGCACGAGCCAGCTATAATTATGGGAGCATATGGGAGGTGATGCTCATGTTAAAAAAAGGCGCGAATACGTTCGGATGCCAAAATTTTGGGAAAAAATTTTTAAAACTGCTGAGGAGGATAGGATATGGAAGCTGGTACCCCGTTTTTCAGTCAGTCTTTTAAGAAACGGTAGCAATCGCCCTTTTTCTGATGCAATATACGCATTTTTCCACTGTAGAGGAAACGGACAAAATTATGGAAACACCACGAGACGCATACTTCAACATACTGTAAATGCATATGCCAGTAAATTCAGCAGCCAGAGCTGTTGTGTGTGACCACAAACGAACCCTGTGAAAAGCTCTCAGAACGTTGCAAATCTCAGTTGTGTTCGGAACAGTATTCGCTGTAGTTGTGAGGGCCTCATGATGGAGCTAAGTGAATTCTAACGTGGACAAATTGTTGGTGCTCGTATGGTGGGCGCTTCCGTAAGCAAGGGGGAATGTCGGTATATAATCTGTCCGTAGTATTTGGTACCGAAACTTACCCGTGACTCCTAACTTATCGGTTAATACCACAGAAAACTGCCTAACGTCGGTCAATAACTGCTCGTCTTCGCCTTGCTCAAATCCATAGGAATACCTGGGAACGCTGTTAGCGCATGGGTGGAACTACAGTCACATATTCGATGAAGTTTACCCATCTCAAAATAAAATTGCCTAGTAGAATAACGACGAACCAATTTCGGGCCCTGGGTGAAATTACAACCTAGGAGAAGTTTAGTAGACAATCACTGGCTACCATCAAACCCTCTGGCCATGACCACCTTGGAATTTTTACGCTTCCCCACACGCAGCCTGTTAAGGACAGTACCTGTCCATTAACGATATGACAATTCAGACTGATTGTTTGAAACCGAAAAAGCTTACTGATATCGAGGAGCTTTATATAATACTCATAATCTGAAACAGAATTACTGTTCCCTGAATCCAACCAGGCGCCCGCAGGCTAGTGGTCAAGAGCCGAGCACACGAACGGAAGGAACTGTTTGGTGATCGCCTTAACATTATTACATTCCATTGGCAGAAACCTGTATTCACATTGGCGCGTGTTCCCTAGGCATTAGCTCTTCCCGAATTTCTATCGTCCGGTTGAACATTCACAGACAAAATGCCCTGGCTACCAACATTCATACCGGGGGAATCACCCTTTCATTTGCTTTCTGTATCTAACGGGTTTTACAACTTGATGCACTAGCGGGATCCTTTGTAGTTGGTATCACGCTCCGACACTTACCACAACTTTATTAGTTTCATGAAATTCCTTCAAATCTGTTATTCACCGATACCCTCTCGGTGACCAGTAAACTCAGCACCCAGGTAACAATTCTAATCTGCTCAATATACTGCACGCGTGTCTCATTATGTGCTTGCACACGAAAGAAATGCTTACCAAACCAGATAACTTCTCCTGGACAATATTATTCCATAAATCCTTCAGCGTGTTTCTGCTATGCATAATGATTCCAACCCATCCTACTCAGGCAACGCGGGGTTGAAGAGTATACGACATCGAGAATCACAGAAATAGCAATCTTAAGTGTACCCGCATGGGGTTCCAACTGAACAGAGAACCATAGAAATCTATATCCTGAGCATTCTCAACAGACAAATTACTAATATATTGGAGCATTGGCAAAGAGAGACTGAGTAAGCAAATTGTTGATATGCTTCAGTAAAGCCCCCACTATCAACTGCTCCTGTACTTCAGCTCACAACAGAAGTTTCCTCCAAATCCTCTAACAAAGTGTGCAGTATACAGCATCTGATTTTCAGTTCTATAAAGATACTTTGTAATTCGTTGATTCCAGCGGCCTGTTGCTTACTAGTGGTAAGTGACTTCTGGCACTGGTTTACAACAATAATTGACTTGAAACTGTCTGCAGTAGATCTTAGCCCATGGAAGATTACTGCTCTCCAATACGTCAAAATTCTCCTTCAACGGGAGAGCATGGTAGCACAGACACTTAGCACTTTCCTCGCTAGCACAGTATGTCATTACACACAGCAGACAACCCAAGGGCTCGTGCGTCCGTGCGCACAGTTCGGCGACGATGCCTTCTCCTGGCTGACCACGCACTTGCAACTCGTACTGGAGCTGCTACTTTTTTAAATAAGAAACTCTCAGCACACTTCTAGGAGTCATAGCTGATAACGATGTACCTAAAGCACATACATTAGAAGGTACGTTCCGCACAAAAGAAATTAAAACACACCACTGGCCATTAAAATTGCTAAACCAAGAAGAAATGCAGATGATAAACGGGTATTCATAGGACAAATATATTATACTAGGACTGACATGTGATTACATTTTCACACAATTTGGGCGCATAGGTCCTGAGAAAGAAGCACGGCCTTGATACGCCTGGGCATTGAGTCAAACACAGCTTGGATGGAGTGTACAGGTACAGCTGCCCATGCAGCTTCAACACAATACCACAGTCCATCAAGAGTAGTGACTGGCGTACTGTGACGAGCCAGTTGCTCGGCCACCATTGACCGGACGTATTCAGTTCGTGAGAGATCGGGAGGATGTGCTGGCCAGGGCAGCAGTATAACATTTTCTGTATCCAGGAGGGCCCGTACGGGACCTACGACATGCGTTCGTGCATTATCCTGCTGAAATGTAGGGTTTCGCAGGGATCCAATAAACGGTGGAGCCACGGGTCGTAACACATCTGAAATGTGACGTCCACTGTTCAAGGTGCCGCAATGCGAACAAGAGGTGACCGAGACGTGTAAGCAATGGCACCCCATACCATCACGCCGGCTGATACGCCAGTATGGCGATGACGAATACACGCTTCCAATGTGCGTTCACCGCGATGTCGCCAAACACGGATGCGACCATCATGATGGTGTAAGCATAATCTGGATTCATACGAAAAAATGACGTTTTGCCATTCGTGCACCCAGGTTTGTCTTTGAGTACACCATCGCAGGCACTCCTGTCTGTGATGCAGCGTCAAGGGTAACCGCAGCCATGGTCTCCGAGCTGATAGTCCATGCTGCTGCAAACGTCGTCGAACTGTTCGTGCAGATGGTTGTTGTCTTGCAAACGTCCCCATCTGTTGACTCATGGATCGAGACGTGGCTGCACGATCCGTTACAGCCTTGCGGATAAGATGCCTGTCATCTCGACTGCTAGTGATACGAGGCCGTTGGGATCCAGCACGGCGTTCCGTACTACCCTCCTGAACCCACCGATTCCATATTCTGCTAACAGTCATTGGATCTCGACCAACACGAGCAGCAATGTCGCGATACGATAAACCGCAATTGCTATAGGCTACAATCAGACCTTTATCAAAGTCGGAAACGTGATGGTACGCCTTTCGCCTCCTTACACGAGGCATCACAACAACGTTTCACCAGGCAACGCTGGTCAACTGCTGTTTGTGTTTGAGAAATCGGTTGGAAACTTTCCTCATGTCTGCACGTTGTAGGTGTCGCCACTGGCGCCAACCTTGTGTGAATGCTCTGAAAAGCTAATCATTTGCATATAACAACATCTTATTTCTGTCCGTTAAATTTCGCGTCTCTAGCACGTCATCTTCGTGGTGTAGCAATTTTAATAGCCAGTAGTGTAGTAAACACGAAAAGTTAATTTGTGAATGATCCCTAACTGTGATTATTATTTTGGCCAACATCCTGAGAGGTACATCATGCTTAGTAGCTGGAAGTGAAAGTGCCAGGTGACCAGAGAAACATCAGTCACATAAAAGAACTAACTCTTTCTTCACGTAGGCGAGGACTGCATTAACTAAAACACAAATAGCTGAGAAAAGGCGTACAATTAAAACCAAATGTGCTCAGATACCAGCCAAAGCACTTACAAGAAGATCGTATGTACCCCACAATGAAAAGTCGGGTCCGGCCACCACCACTGGAAGTGCCACCCGACATGATTGCGCATCTAAATTCACGCAGGCATTGGCCACACTACAACATTTTACATGAGAAACAGTAATTGTTGAGCTCCAAACGTTCACAAGAATAAGTAAACTTCTGGGATATCATCGTAAATATAGTAGTGAAAGGGAACAGTTAACGTTGAACCACGTCATTAAAATAATAATCTAAAAGTTGAAATAAAGAGGACCACACGGTGAAGTCATATTAATGTGACTACATGTCCAATCACCTGAATAACTACCTCTTGCAGCATTGACGTGCAGGAAGAGAGTCAGTGTGGTTCTGGATGTTACAGACAGCGATGTGGAGCCATGCCAACTCTAGTTCCCTGGCCTCGGTTGAGGATCGATGGCGAGAACAACCCGGTCGAGGTGGTCCTGCAAATTCTCGATTGGGTTTAAATCCGTGGCGTTTGACGGCCAGGGAAATACGGTAAACTCATCTTGCTGCTCTTCGAACCATGCACGTACCCTGTGAGCTGTTTGACATGTTGCATTGTTTTGCTGGTAGATGTGATCAGTCGAGAATAAATAAACTGCATATAGTAGAGGACATGGAGCGCGAGGAAAGATGCATACTCGAGTTGATCCTTTGTGACTTCCGGAATGACGAGATTTCCAAGGAATGCCACTAAAATTTTCTAAATGATAACGTTCCCTCCTGCAGTTTGAACCCTTCTGACGAGTCTTACATGGCCATACACTCCTTCGGTCATCTGTCCGATCGAGCATAAAACATGAGTTATCTGAACAGACCACCTGTCGCCATCTATTACCGAAAGATAATGATTATGCCTTCTGGCCGTTAGATATATCGCCCCATTTCCGCATTGCAATAACCTGTGCACTGTTTTCCGCGCCCGCCCGATACTGTTTATATATCTTCCACTGCTAAGCTGCCACCTGCCGTCTGTGAGTGATCATTGGACTTTGACGTCGGACATAGGTGGTGGTCACAGAGTGACTGGACCGTGCTTGTTGCTTTTAAGGATCCAATTACCTTGGCAACTTAGTGAAATATTTTAATAATTCAGACTTAAGAAATTGATAGCCACAAGAAATTTAAAGCTTTGGATAAGGGCCAGGTTGTTTGATTGCAATAATCCACAATACAAAGTAAAATTAAGTAAAATAAATTGTGAAGCCAGAAAAATGCTTAAAATAAATAAATGGACTCCTAAACCTTTACGCAACAAAGCACGGTCAGTTAATTCCAGTTCTTAGATCAACACTACCATACATGGATGGGAACACCATACGACAGAACAGCAGACTTGCTGCAACAGGAACCAAACGAAGACAAGTTCGCACACGCACGCTACTACAACGCACACATGTTCGAAGCAAATGCAGACACACGCGCTGTCCAAATTATCTGCCTCCTATATTGGCCAGGACTAAACAAAGTGAGACCATAGCTCTTACACTGCCAGTGCACCAGTCTTTCCAGCCTCTGCTTACGACTTATGGTGCCACGATCACCAGTTATTAAACACAGATAGCCTGTAGTAAGCATGTCAGCTTACTAATATGATTCAGAAGCGGCCCGGTATGCCGGTTGTTGGACTGCGCTGCCTTTACCCATCGTCGTTCAGTCCGAGGTTGAAAACAGTGTGTCTCAAACCAGCACGGCAAGAGCTTTCACGCCTCGTAAATGGATACACGCTCCCGAACCCGTTACTGAGCGACTAGCATTGATAACTGCGAAGAAGCACTATCGAGACCAGCCGGCATGTCCCAGGGTTATTGATGCCGAGACCCGGTTATGTGATTAGTGAGGTGGATATGAAAGTGCTTTAGTAAGAAAAGGTGTGAGAAGTGAATGAGTTGATTTACAATGCGAGATGAGGAAGGTAGGCAGATGGAGAAGACGAGGCAAGGAAGGCGAGATCCAGGCTTCGTTCGTGTAGGTGAGGATGAGGCAGATGGGAGGTATATAGGTAACTATAATGGCAGAAGGACGTAGAGACAGTTTCAAGTCCTGTGTTGGAGAGTAAGGATATGATTTCGAAAAAATTTTAGGAAAAATATAGATCGATTTTCAGATTTGCACTTAGAAAAATAGTCTAGATCGCAAACGTCATGCCAGCCGGAGTGGCCGAGCGGTTCTAGGCGCTACAGTCTGGATCCGCGCGACCGCTACGGTCGAAGGTTCGAATCCTGCCTCGGGCATGGATGTGTGGATGTCCTTACGTTAGTTAGGTTTAAGTAGTTCCACGTTCTAGGGGACTGATGACCTCAGAGCTTAGGTCCCACAGTGCTCAGAGCCATTGGAGCAAAAATCATGTTTATTGGTGACCGTTTTCAGTCCAGAGGCGGACCATCTTCAGCGAATGCTCCGAAATTGATGTGTGGAATTTCTTCCACAAAGCAGTATCTGCGGAAGCTTTCAGATGCTGTAAACTCTAGCTGACGGTATCTGGAGGCTTCTGCACGGTTCTGTGGATCCGACTCCACGCATCAAGTTTGGAGTATTCGCTGAAGATGATACGCCTCTGGACTGAAATCGATTACCAATAAATGTAATTTTCTCGAAGTAGACTATTTCTCTAAGTACAGTAGTAAAGATATGAGCATTCCACGCTACTTTTCTGTCACAGGTTAGGTCTATATACTTTACCTCGTTAGTTAGAGGGACATCTTGTTTTTCAGATGCAGAGATGGAAATCTGCACGACAGAAACGGTGACTTGGCTTTTCTGTGATGTACTTGAAGGGTTCTCGTATTACACAGCTCGACCAAAAGATTCAAGTGACACTGGACGGAGGCATGGGAGAGATGAAGGACGTAGTGACTGGCAAGGTAGGCAATGTCGTCAGCATATCACAGGTAGGTAAGGGGGTTGTTGTTTGGGAACAACGGCAGTGTGCAAATGTAAAAGACGGATAAAAGGACACATCCTTGAGCCACACAAGCAGTGGGGTAAATATGTGAGAGACGATATATTCGATTTAAAATATATACGAGGATGGTCTGGGGGTCCGTCAGGGTAGATCAGTTTTTTCGATCAGTGGGCTAACTGCCCTCTCTAATAAAAAAAAAAGAGTAACTGGATCAACAATGAACTTGAACGGGTGTCATGCGACGTCCGACTAGAACAAGTGCAACGACAAATAACGAACAAAATGGCATTAAGGAAAGGGGGCGATGGCAGCGTCTTTGATTAGTAACCGAAACGTCCTCGGTACCAGGTTCGAAACCTGTCACCGCTTAAATTGGATTAATAATCAGCATTGGCATCCGAAGAAATCCACCAAGAGATTGTCAAAGAGGGCGGAGTAGCGGACAGAGATTCAGCCGACTCTCTTGTCCTTGAGGTCGGAAACTGATCCTAAAGGTGGAAGAATCAGCAATGATCAATGGCATGAGGATGCAGAAGATAGTGCATTAAAGACGGATAACGTGTATCCACAGATCCACAGGACATGTGGCTTGTAATTGAAAAGTTTCTTGATGATATCTCCATTGGCAAAAGATTCCGGACTAGTCCCCTATTCGGATCTCCGGGAAGGCACTGCCAAGGGGAAGGTGACGATAAGAAAAGGATTCAGAAACCAACGAAAGGATAACGTCCTACAACTCAAGGAGTGGAGTGTCGGAAGCTTTAACGTGGTAGGGAAGCTCAAGAATCTTAAAATGGAAATGCAAAAGCCAATCTAGATGTAGGAGGGGTTAGAGAAGTAAAATGGAAATCAGATACATATAGGGTAATATCAAGAAGAGCAGAAAATGATATAACAGGAGTAGGATTCGTTATGTGTAGGAAGTTATGACATAGAGTGTGTTACAGTGAACAGTTCAGTGATAGGGTTGTTCTTATCAGAATCGACAGCAAACCAACACCGACAACTACAGTTCAGATATTCAGGCCGAAGTCAAAAGCTGAAGATAGGGGAAGTATATGAGGATACTGAAAGGGCAAATACAGTACTAAAGGGAGATGAAAATCTAATAGTCATTTGCGTAATAGCGAATACCCTGTTAAAGAAGCTCAAGAGGAGGAGGTATACTAGGGAAAGGCCAGGTGATGGGGGAAGATTTCAGTTAGAATACATCCTGATCAGACACAAAGTTGGAATGTAAGGCGTACCCGTCAGCAAATATAGACTCGGATCACAATTTAGTCGTGATGAAGAGTAGCCTGAAATTTAAGATTAATCAGGAAGAATCAGTACGCAAAGAAGTGGGATATAGATGTACTAATGAATAGCGAGGTACCTTTGAATTTCTCTAAGGCTATAGACACGGCATTGAGAAATAGCTCGGCAAAGGAATAAACATCTCTAAAATAGGCAATCGCAGAAGCTGGAAAGGAAAACGTAGGTGCAAAGAAGGTAGCTACGAGAAAACCATGTGTAACAAAAGAAATACTTCCCTTGATCGACGAAAGAAGGAAGTATAGAAATGTTTAGGGAAACTCAGGAATAGAGATATGTAAGTCGCTGAGAAATGAAATAAACAGGAAGTGCACGGAAGCTAAGACGAAATGGCTGCTTGAAAAATGAGAAGAAATCGAAAAACAATGTAGTGTCGGAAGGACTGACTCAGCATATCTGAAACTCAAAACAACGTGAATTTCACATTTAAAATCAGGGAAGAGAGCAGGTATGTATGAGGGGGAAAATTTGTCTCATGTGATACAAGAAGAAACAGGAGTCGATTTAGATGAGATAAGGTCTCCAGTATTAAAATTTAAGAGGTGCTTGGATGACTTAATATCAAATAAGGTAGGAAGGATAGATAACATTCTACCAGAATTCCATAAATCAGTGTGGGAGTATCAACAAATAACAATTCAAGTTGGTGTGTAGAATGTATGAGTCTGGCGACATTCCGTCTGACTTTCGGAAAGACATCATACACACAACTCAGTAGACTGCAAGAACTGACAAGTGCGAGAATTATCACACAGTCAGTTTAACAGATCTTGCATGTAAGTTGCTGTTAAGAATCTGAAACAGGAGAATGGAGGAGAAAGTTGAGGATGTGTTAGATGACGATCAGTTAGGCTTTAAAAAAGGTAAATGGACCAGGCAGTTCTGACATTGCGGCTGATAATGAAAGCAAGACTAAAGAAAAATCATAGGATTTGTCGACCTGAAAAAAGCGTTCGGCACTGTAAAATGGTACAAGATGTTCGAAATTCTGAGAAAAATAGGGATCACCTGTAGGGAGAGACGGGTAATATACAATATTTAAAAGAGCCAAGAGGGAATACTGAGATTGGACGACCTAGAACGAAGTGATCGGATTAAAAGGGATGTAGTCTTTTGCCATATTCAGTCTGTACACCGAAGAAACAATTACGGAAATACAAGAAAGGGTCAGGAGAGGAATTAAAATTCTAGGTTAAGGGATATAAATTGGGATTCACTGATATCATTGCTGTCATCAGTGAAAGTGAAAGGGAGGAATAATTTCACGATCTTCTGTATGGAATGAACAGTGAAATGAGTACAGAATATGGGAAGAGTAAATCGAAGCAAGACGAAAGTAACGGGCAGCAGCTTAACAGCGAGAACTTAACATCAGGACTGGTGGTCGAAAAGTGGATGAAATTAAGAAATTCTCCAACCTAGGCAGCAAAATAACCAGTGGGGGATGGAGCAAAGAGGATATCAAAGGCAGACTAGCACTGGAAAAATCGGCATTTCTGACCCCGAAAAGTCTACTAGTATCAAAAAAGGCCTTATTGTGAGGAATAAATGTACGTTTGAAGCATAGCATTGTATGGTAGTAAAACACGGACTGTGAGAGTGCCGGAACATAAGAGAATCGAAGCATTTGGAATGTGGTGCTACAGAAGAATGTTGAAAATTATGCGGACTTATAAAGAATGAAGAGGTTCCGCACAGAGTCGGAGAGGTAAGTAATATGTGGAAAACACTGAGAAGGAGAAAGGATAGGATGATAGGACATCTGTCCTATCGGGGAATGACTTCCATGGTACTACAGGGAGCGGTAGAAGGCAAAAACTGTAGAGGAAGACAGAGATTGGAATACGTTCAGCAAATAATTGAGGAAGTGCTACTCCGGGATGAAGAGGTTAACACAGGAGAGGTATTCGTGGTGGGTCGCAACAAACAAGTCAGAAGACTGATGACATTTTAAAAACAAAAAAAAAAGAACGTAGTATGGAAGCTAGAAAATCTAAATGGTCAGACGAGTATAGAGCAACAACAAAAACAGCAAAAAATGGTACAAAAGAACTAGGATTTGCTATGAATATGAAGGCAGGGCAAAGAGTAAGTTACTGTGAACAGTAACAGTGATAGTGCTCTTCTCATGAAAATCAGAAGCGATCCAACATGGACAACAAGGTTCAAGTAGACTTGCCAACGTCACAAATGGTGGATGAAGAGACAGAAAAAGTATATGAAGATACTGTCCAAGTAATTCAATACGTTATAGGAGATGAAAATTTAATACTCATTGAGCATACGAATGTGGTTATTGGGGTAAGAGTAGAAGAAAGAATTACGGGAGAAGATTGGTAGTAGGACTGAGAGTGGAGAAAGAGTATTTGAATTCTGCAATAACTTACAGATGGCAATGGCTAATGTTCTGTCCAAGCCAGGCAAGAGGAGGAGGTATAGTTGGAAAAGGCGGTACAAGAAGATTTCAGTTAGATTACATCATGATCAGACAGAGATTACGAAATCCGATATTGGCTGGTAAGGAGTAGCGAGGGAAAGATGTAAACGCAGATCACAATCTGATGAAAAGTAGGCTGAAATTTAAGAAACTAGTCAGGAAGAATCAATGGGCATAGATGTGAGATACGCAAGTACTAAGAAATGAAGAAATACGCTTGAAGTCCTCTGAGGTCATAGATACTGGGATAAGGAATAGGTCAATAGGCAGTTCAGTTGAAGACGAATGAACGTCTCTAAAACGGGTGTCAGAGACGTTGGAGGGAAAAACGAGAGGACGTCGAAGGTAAACGCAAAGGAACCACGGATAACAGAAAAAATACTTCAATTAATCTGCGAAAGAAGAAAGCACAAAAAGAACCAGGGAATTTCAAGAATACAGAACCACGAGTCACTTAAGAATGAATAAATAGGAAGTACACGGAAGCTAAGGCGAAATGGCTCCATGAAAAATGTGAAGAAATCGAAAAAACAGTGGTTGTCATCAGGACTGACTGAGAGTATAGAAAAATCAGAACAACCTTCGGTGAAATGAAAAGCAAAGATAGCAACATTAAGATTGCCATGGGAATTCCATTCTTAAAAGCAGAGCAGAGAGCGGATAGCTGGAAACAGGGTCTCGAGGGCCTCTAGAAGGGGAGGACTTAACTGATAACGTGATAGAAGAAGGAACAGGAGTCGGCAGGGGACAGATTTAAAAGAGTTTTATAAGAGTTAAAACCAAATAAGGCAGAAAAGATAGATAACATTCCACCAGAATTTAAAAATCATTAAGAAATGTGGCAACAAAATGACTGTTCACGTTGATGTGTTGAAGGTTTGAGATTGGCGATACACATTACGATTTTCGTAGAAACATCGCCTATACAGTTCCAAATAGCGCGGGGTAGCCGCGTGGTCTTGGACACGTTGCCACGGTTCTCACGGCTCCTCCCTTCGGAGGTTCGAGTCCTCCCTCGGGCGTGTGTGTGCGTTGTCCTTAGCGTAACTTAGTATAAGTTAGTGTAAGTAGTGTGTAAGCCTAAGGACTAATGACCCCAGGAGTTTTTCCCCATAGGAAGTTACCACAAATTTCCACAATTCCGAAGACTCCCAGAGCCGACAAGAAGGAGAATTATAACACAATCAGCTGAATAGCTCAGGCATTGACGTTAGTGACAATAATATACAGAAGAATGGAAAAGAAAATTCATCTTCCGTTCGATGACGATCGTTTTGGTTTTAGTAAAGATAAAGGTACCAGAGAGGCAGTTCTCAAGTTGAAGTTGGTAATGGAAGCAAGACTAAAGAAATATCACGACACTTCCATAGGATTTGTAGACCTGTAAAACGCATTCGACAACTTAAAATGGTACAAGATGTTCGAAATCCTGTGAAAACGTGGGGTTAGGTCTAGGGGAAGACGGGTAATATACAATTTGTCCAAGGAACAACAGTGAACAATAATTGTGGAGGACCAAGAATGAAGTAAACGGATCGAAAACGGTGCAAGACAAGAAGCAGTCTTAAAAGAAAGTTTCAAGAGTGGGATTAAAATTCTAGTTGGAAGGATATGATGTTAATATTCGGTGATGGCATTGCTATTCTCAGTGAAAGTGTAGAAAAATTACACGAGCTATTCAATGGAACGAAAAATCTAATGTGTATAGAATATGGACTGAGAGTAAATCGAAGAAAGATGAAAGTAATGACAAGCAGCAGAAATGAGAACAGCGACGAACTTAAAATCATAACTGGTGATCACAAAGTAGACTCTGCTACTTAGGCCGCAAAATAACCCATAACGGTCAGAGCAAGGAGGGCATAAAAAGAGACTAGCACTGACATAAACAGCATTTTGTCTAAGAGAAGACTAGTAGTATCAAACATAGATCTTGACTTGAGAAAAAATTTCTGAGAATGTACATCTGGAGCACATCATTGTACGGCAGTGTGACATGAAGCGTATGAAAACCGGAACAATAGAGAATAGAAGCATCTGAGACGTGATGCCACAGATGAACGTAGAAAATCTTATGGACTGATAAGACGATGAAGCAGTACATGGAAAACACGGACAAGAATAAGGAAGAGAGTGACGGTTCAGCAAATAATAAGAGATTAGGTAACAACTACTTCCGTGGTGCTAGAGGGTGGAGGGGGTGGAGGGTGTAGAGGGTGAAAATGTAGACGAAGACAGAGGCTGACATACATCCAGCTAGTAATTGAGGAATTAGGTTGTAATTGGTACTCAGGTTTTCACAGGGGTGGAACTAGTAGTAGGTCTCATCAATAAATAATTTCGTCGTCGTTGAAATAGTTGCGACGAAAGCGACATTGGATGTGGGGGATGGGCCGGTGCGTTGCTAGGTGTAGATGGATTATATCGAGTACTTTGATGAAAGCTGGCGTGAAGCTGATAAGTTGTTGAAATTAGGTCTGTGAAGGTGTTTTCTCAGGTTTCAGAGAAAACTCACATCAGATTCGTATTCCAACACAAATATAAAATTCCCAAATGGTGGCAAGAGTATGGGAGACCAGAACCAATTATCAAACTGTAGCTATCTAAGGCAAACAAGTGAAGTAAGGATACCGTTTCAGTCTAACATGAAAATCGTTGTCAAATGCTAAGTGCTATTCACCGTGTCTGAGGTGCCACTTTCCTGGATGATTGGTTAGCAGAGCTGAGGTTGATGCACGTCTGCAGTAGGCAATCAGGATGACAGCGAGTCTTTGTTGGAAGTATTATGTATAGAACACATTCAAGATTCGTATTGCGCAGTAATGTGAATAAAACTCCAAATTTCCATTATTTAAAGTAGGTAATCAAAAACATTAAGGTTCGTTATGAATGTTATGGACACTGCTCACCGCCACGTTGCGTTTCAAGCACGTGACGTGATAGGAAAAGTACACTACTGGAAATTAAAATTGCTACACCACGAAGATGACGTGCTACAGAGGTGAAAAATTAACCGACGGGAAGAAGATGCTGTGATATGCAAATGGTTAGCTTTTCAGAGCATTTACACAAGGTTGGCGCCGGTGGCGACACCTACAAATGCGTACCATCACGTTTCCGACTTTGATAATGGTGGGATTGTAGCCTATCGCGATTGCGGTTTATCGTATCGCGACATTGCCGCTTGCGTTGGTCAAGATCCAATGACTGTTAGCAGAAAATGGAATCGGTGGGTTCAGGAGGGTAGTACGGAACGCCGTGCTGGATCCCAACGGCCTCGTATCACTAGCAGTCGAGATGACAGGCATCTTATCCGCATGGCTGTAACGAATCGTGCAGCCAAATCTCGATCCCTGAGTCAACAGATGGGGACGTTTGCAAGACAACAACCATCTGCACGAACAGTTCGACGACGTTTGCAGCAGCATGGGCTATCAGCTCGGAGACCATGTCTGCGGTTACCTTGACGCTGCATCACAGACAGGAGCGCCTGCGATGGTGTACTCAACGACGAACCTGGGTGCACAAATGGAAAAACGTCATATTTTCGGATGAATCCAGGTTCTGTTTACACCATCATGATGACCGAATCCGTGATTGGCGACATCGCGGTGAACGCACATTGGAAGCATGTATTCGTCATCGCCATACTGGCGTATCACCCGGCGTGATGGTATGGGGTGCCATTGCTACAGGTCTCGGTCACCTCTTGTTCGCATCGGCGGCACTTTGAACCGTTTATTGGATCCCTGCGAAACCCTACATTTCAGCAGGATCATGCACGAACGCATGTTGCAGGTCCTGTACAGGCCTTTTTGGATACAGAAAATGTTCTACTGCTGCCCTGGCCAGCACATTCTCCAGATCTCTCACCAATTGAAAACGTCTGGTCAATGGTGGCCGAGCAACTGGCTCGTCACAATACGGCAGTCACTACTCTTGATGAACTGTGGGATCGTGTTGTAGCTGCATGGGCAGCTGTATCTGTACACGCCATCCAAGCTATGTTCGACTCAATGCCCAGGCAAATCATGGCCGCAATTACGGCCAGAGGTGGATGATCTGGGTACTGATTTCTGAGCATCTAAGCACTTACATTGCGTGAAAATGTAATCACATGTCAGTTCTAGTATAATATATTTACAATAAAATGAACACCCTTAGCTGCTTACAGGCGTTGACATACGTCAACGGGGACAGATGAAAATGTGTGCCCCGACCAGGGCTCGAACCCGGGACCTCTTGCTTACATGACAGACGCTCTATCCATCTTTTTTTCCCCTCCTTGATCTCATTTTGTTCTATATTGTTCGTTGTGTATGTTCTGGGCGGACGTCCCATGACACCCGTTCAGGTTGTTCGTTGAGACATTCACTCAGTTCTTTTATTACAGAGGCCAGCTAACCCTCTGACCGAACACGCTGAGCTAGCGTGCCGGAAATCTATCTGGGCCACCGAGGACACAGTGGATAGCGCGACTGCAGGGATTTATCTG
Source organism: Schistocerca cancellata (assembly GCF_023864275.1). NCBI lineage: Eukaryota > Metazoa > Arthropoda > Insecta > Orthoptera > Acrididae > Schistocerca > Schistocerca cancellata. The sequence goes on from NC_064628.1 coordinate 225,238,737, forward strand.
TGGCACGCCTCCCGCGAAACCCACATTCTCAACGTATTGTCCCGCACTACATTCGTAATGCCCCAGCCCATTATACTCATTACTCGCGGCGCGTTGCCGATTCCCGTAAGAGTTCGAACACTGTTTGTGCGTTCACACAGAAGACGGTATGTATTCTTTTGGATATGTCAGAAAGAAGAGATACCATCCTTATATATATATATATATATATATATATATATATATATATATATATATATATATATATATATATATATATATATATTTGTCCAATGAATACCCGTTTATCATCTGCATTTCTTATTGGTGTAGCAATTTTAATGGCCAGTAGTATATTTCATTCCAAAGAGAGACAAATAAAATAAATAAATAAATAAATAAAATAATAGGTGCTCAAAATGTTTTGGCTGTTCAGCGTAAGTTGGGAAATGGAAAGCACAGTTGTTGTTGTTGTTTTGTAGTCTTCAGTCCTCAGACTGGTTTGATGCAGCCCTCCATGCTACTCTATCCTGCGCAAGCTTCTTCATCTCCCAGTCAGTACCCACTGCAACCTACATCCTTCTGAACATGCTTAGTGCATTCATCTCTTGGTCTCCTTCTACGATTATTACCCTCCACCTTGCCATCGAATACTAAATTGGTGATCTCCTGATGCCTCAGAACATGTCCTACCAACCGATTCCTTTTTCTAGTGCCACAAACTTCTCTTCACCCCAATCCTATTCAGTACTTCCTCATTAATTATGTGATCTACCCATCTAATCTTAAGCATTCTTCTGTAGCACCACATTTCGAAAGCTTCTATTCTCTTTCTGACCATACTATTTATCGTCAATGTTTCACTTCCATACATGGCTACACTCCATACAAATACTTTCAGAAACGACTTCCTGACACTTAAATCTATACTCGATGATAACAAATTTCTCTTCTTCAGAAATGCTTTCCTTGCCATTGCCAGTTTACATTTTATATCACCTCCACTTCGACCATCATCAGTTATTTTGTTCTCCAAATAGCAAAACTCATTTACTACTTTAAGCGTCTCATTTCCTAATCTAATTCCTTCAGCAGCACCCGATTTAATTCGACTACATTCCATTATCCTCGTTTTGCTTTTGTTGATGTTCATCTTATATCCTCCTTTCAAGACACTGTCCATTCCGTTCAACTGCTCTTTCATGTCCTTTGCTGTCTCTGACAGAATTACAATGTCATCGGCGAACCTCAAACTATTTATTTCTTCTCCATCGATTCTAATACCTACTCCGAATTTTTCTTTTGTTTCCTTCACTGCTTGCTCAATATAGAGATTGAATAACTTCGTGGAGAATCTGCAACCCTGTCTCACTCCCTGCCAACCACTGCTTCCCGTTCATGTCCCTCGACGCTTATAACTGCCATCTGGTTTCTATAAAAATTGTAAATAGCTTTTCGCTCCCTGTATTTTACCCCTGCCACCTTCAGAATTTGAAAGAGAGTATTCCAGTTAACATTGTCAAAAGCTTTCTCTAAGTCTACAAATGCTAGGAACGTAGGTTTGCCTTTTCTTAATCTTTCTTCTAAGATAAGTCGTAAGGTCAGTATTGCCCCACGTGTTCCGACATTTCTACGGAATCCAAACTGATCTTCCCCGAGGTCGGCTTCTACCAGTTTTTCCATTCGTCTGTAAAGAATTCGCGTTAGTATTTTGCAGCTGTGACTTATTAAACTGATAGTTCGGTAATTTTCACATCTGTGAACACCTGCTTTGTTTTGGATTGGAATTATTATGTTCCTCTTGAAGTCTGAGGGTATTTCGCCTGTCACATACATCTTGCTTACCAGATGGTAGAATTTGGTCAGGACTGGCTCTCCCAAGGCTGTCAGTAGTTCTAATGGAATGTTGTCTACAACCGGCGCCTTGTTTCGACTCAGGTCTTTTAGTGCTCTGTCAAACTCTTCACGCAGTATCATATCTGAAAATTCATCTTCATCTACAACCTCTCCCATATCCATAATATTGTCGTCAAGTATATCGCCCTTGTATAGACCCTCTATATACTCCTTCCACCTTTCTGCTTTCCTTTCTTTGCGTACAACTGGGTTTCCATCAAAGCTCTTGATATTCATACAAGTGTTTCTCTTCTCTCCAAAGGTGTCTTTAATTTTCCTGTAGGGAGTATCTATCTTACCCCTCATGAGATAAGCCTCTACATCCTTACATTTGTCATCTAGCCATCCCTGCTTAGCCATTTTGCACTGCCTGTCGATCTCATTTTTGAGACGTTTGTATTCCTTTTTGCCTGCTTCACTTGCAGCATTTTTATGTTTTCTCTTTTCATCAATTAAATTCAGTATCTCTTCTGTTACCCAAGGATTTCTACTAGCCCTCGTCTTTTTACCTACTTGATCCTCTGCTGCCTTCGGTACTTCATCCCTCAAAGCTACCCATTCCTCTTCTACTGTATTTCTTCCCCCCCTCCTTGTCAATTGTTCCCTTATGCTCTTCCTGAAACTCTGTACATCCTCTGCTTTAGTCAGTTTATCCAGGTCGCATCTCCCTAAATTCCCACCTTTTTGCAGTTTCTTCAGTTTTAATCTAAAGTTCATAATCAATAGATTGTGGTTGGAGTCCACATCTGCCCCTGGAAATGTCTTACAATTTAAAACCTGGTTCCTAAATCGCTGTCTTACCATTATATAATCCATTATATACCTTTTAGTATCTCCAGGCTTCTTCCATGTATTCAACCTTCTTTTATGATTCTTGAACCAAGTGTTAGCTATGATTAAGTTGTGCTCTGTGCGAAATTCTACCAGATGGCTTCCTCTTTCATTTCTTAGCCCTAATCCATATTCACCTACTACGTTTCCTTCTCTCCCTTCTCCTACTGACGAATTCCTGTCACCCATGACTATTAAATTTTCGTCTCCCTTCACTAATCGATTTCATCATACATTTGTTCAATTTCTTCGTCATCTGCAGAGGTAGTTGGCATATAAACTTCTACTACTGTGGTAGGCGTGGGCTTCGTATCTATCTAGGCCGCAATAATGCGTACACTATGCTGTTTGTAGTAGCTTACCCGCATTCCTATTTTCCTTTTCATTATTGAACCTACTCCTGCATTACTCCTATTTGATTTTGTGTTTATAACCCTGTAGTCACCTGACCAGAAGTCTTCTTCCTCCTGCCACCGAACTTTACTAATTCCCACTATATCTAATTTAACCTATCCATTTCCCTTTTTAAATTTTCTAACCTATCTGCCCTATTGAGGGATCTGACATTTCACGCTCCGATCCGTAGAACGCCAATTTTCTTTCTCCTGATAATGACATTCTCTTGAGTAGTCCCTGCCCGGTGATCTGACTGGGAGACTATTTTACCTCCGGAATATTTTACTCAAAAGGGCGCCATCATCATTTAACCACACAGTAAAGCTGCATCCCCTCGGGAAAAATTACGGCTGTAGTTTCCCCTTGCTTTCAGCCGTTCGCAGTACCAGCACAGCAAGACCGTTTTGGTTAGTGTTACAAGCCCAGATCAGTCAGTCATCCAGACTGTTGCCCTTGCAACTACTGAAAAGGCTGCTGCCCCTCTTCAGGAACCACACGTTTGTCTGGCCTCTCTACAGATACCCCTCCGTTGTGGCTGCACCTACGGTATGGCTATCTGTATCGCTGAGGCACGCAAGCCTCCCCACCAACGGCAAGGTCCATGGGTCATGGGTGGAGGGGGGGGGGGGGGAGCACAGTATAAATCAGAAATGTTTTATTTCCAACAGATAGCTAAGCCAACCAGCTACTTCTGTAAGTAGTCGACGCTCCGATACAGACATTTGTAGTAACGTCGCACCAACTTTCCGCCTGGTTCGTCATACAAGGCAGGCGCATGTGCTCTCCATCACTTCTCTACTTTTGTCTGCCGCTCGTTGTGTGTGTCTATACATTGTCTTCATATACAGCTGTTCGTATGGGCAAAGATGAAAATCACAGGCAAGCAGGTCCGAGCTTTATTGTGGGTGATGAAATGTTTCCAAATGGAGTGCTGCAGCAGCGTCTTAACTGCCCTGAAAGTTGAGGTCGAGAAATGTCATGACGAAGGAATGCATGATAGGTACCTTACGTAGATTTCCATGAAACAAGGCGAAATCTCTCGGAAGGCACCCACACTTCGAGTTAGACGCTATTTTCAAAGCATCTTTAAGTACTCTCTGTGCGCTCGGATCTGCAAAGAGCAACAGCGAGATCGACCGGAACACTAGCTACAGTGCCCAACACACCTGTGGAAAGCTTCACCAGATTTCCATTGTGGTTTCCATTTCGCGATCGATCGGAACCTACTTTCTCATATCCCTCGTAATAGTTCTAAATGAAGTCACGCTGCTTATTAAATATTTTCTCTTTTATACGGACGACTCTACTTACGTAGGCAGGCGCGATCGCTGACGGCCAAACCTCTCCGTCGGCGCGCCAGACGGCGGGCGGTAGCTGCAGGAAGTACTCGTTCCCCGTAAGTCTGGTGGCTCGTTCGCGCCGCGGTGGTTAATGTGATGAGGGAGGAGCCAGGCTAAGCCAGGCCAGAGGCTCAATTAGGTGCTGGTCGTAATTAACTGCTCGTCCGGGTCGCCGCGCAGCTGACGCCGCTTAACTCGTGACGCCGCCTCACCGCACCGCGCGACACCGGGCCGGACCGTTTACATGCAAATCTGACGGCCCCACAGGTCGCCTGCAAAGTACGCCGCGCTTTTGCAGCCAGCAGCTTCCCTGTAGCCTATCCGGTTACCTGTAACCCATCCCGGACAGACGCTCTAAAGTGTGGACTCTGGACTATTGAGCAGTCCGGTAGTGCACAGTCTCCAGTTACATCAACAGTTTACAAACACTGCTAGCACGTAATTCGTGTAAACGATCTTCCCCGAGTAACGGAGTGAATGGAGGAGCGAGCAATGCATGAGCTGAGAAAGGTAGCTGCAGATTGCAATCTCTGTAGCGAACAATAACACGACGCGTGTTCAGTAAGTAACGCCAGTTTTTTCTGTGCCAGTTTCTGTTGAAAAAAATGAGGAAATTGCTGTGGGACATTGGGAATATTCTCGCTTCAGCTCGTATAGTTTCATGAAGTTCCGATAGTTGTCGGCGCTGTATGTAGTCTTGAAAATGGCATCTGTAAATAAGGTGCATTCCATGCAGAGTCCTGTAATTGAGATTCTTTTGGCAGAGAACCAGAGCATCGTAGATATTCAAAGGCGCTTGCAGAATGGCTATGGAGACCTATGGGAGGAAAAACAGGCTGAGTCGTTGGGTGAAGCATCTGTCATCACAGCAACAGAGTGGTTCTCCCGCGTGCCGGCCGCATACACCTGCGACTCCCGCAAATTTTTAACATCCGGACAGTTTCATTCGAGGCGATTGTCGTATCACGATCACATACCTCGCTGCACAACTGATCGTCTCTTTCGAAGTGCTGACACACTCGTCCACCAGTTGGGATACTCAAAGAAGCTTATAGGTAATTGAAGAAAGACTTCAGCGTGTTCGTCGCCACAAAAATGCCTACGAACTTCTCCTTCTCCATGACAACAAAAGGCCTCCCACAGATCTGTGCACTCGAGAAGAGCTCAGAAAATTTCATTGGGCTGTTCTTTCTCATCCACCCTGCAGCCCGGATCTCGCACCTTCTGACTTTGTTTGGCCCAATGAGGGATGCATTCCATGAGCAGCAGTATGGGGATGCCGGGCATTGAGGCACCCAAGTTCGACCCATAAAGTGGTACCATGTGGGCATACTGGCCCTCCCAGTAAAGCGGCATAAGGCCGTGATACTAATTATGTTGGAAAATAGGATTTTGTAGCAAAAACAGTGGAGAACAATAAGATGTATTGGAATCTTGAATGAAACCAACCCAGTTTCAGAACAAATGTGAGGCACTACTTATTGAACGCCTCTCGTAACTACGAGAGTAATCCCAAAAATAAGGTCTCCTACATTTTTATAAGTACGTAGACCTGTTTATTTCTACAATTGTTTACATCAGTTTACAGCTTCAATATTTAGCTATTTTTCGACGTAATCACCATTTCTGTCGATGCAATTTTGTAGACAATGTGGCAGTTTTTGTATGCCCATGTCATAAGAGCTCGCCGCCATACCGTTCAGATAGTTATGAACCTCTTCTTTCACTACGTCGTCGGAGCTGAATTCCTTTCCGGCCAAATGTTCTTTTAACCTAGGGAACAGATGATAGTCACTGAGCGCCAAGTCAGGACTATAAGCTAGATGGGTGATTGTGTTCAACTGTAACTGTTGCTGGAGGGCAACGGTTTGTCGAGCGATGTGTGGGCGAGCATTGTCATGGAGAAAGTGTACGCCCTTGCTCAACATTCCTCTTCTTCGACTCTGAATTGCCCGTTTGAGTTTTTTCAGTCTCACAGTACCTGTCAGCATTAATTGTGGTCTCACCGATTCAGCTTGTAGCAATAAATAGGTCTATGTACTCACAAAAAATTTGGAGACCTTACTTTTGGAATAACCCTCGTATGTTGTTGTTGTGGTGTTCCGTCCTGAAACTGGATGGTGCAGCTCTCCATGCTACTCTATCCTGTGCAAGCCTCTTCACCTCCCAATACCTACTGCAGCCTACATCCTTCTGAATCTGCTTAATGTATTAATCTCTTGGTCTCCCTTTACGATTTTTACCCTCCATGCTGCCCTCCAGTACTAAATTGGTGATTCCTTGATGCCTCAGAACATGTCCTACCAACCGATCCCTTCTTCCAGTCAAGTCGTGCCACAAACTCCTCTTCTCCCCAATTCTATTCAATACCTCCTCATTAGTTATGTGATCTATCCATATATTCTTCAACGTTCTTTGTAGCACCACATTTCGAAAGCTTCTATTCTCTTCTTGTGTAAACTATTTATCGTCCATGTTTAACTTCCATACATGGCTACACTCCATACAAACACTTTCAGAAACGACATCCTGTCACTTAAATCTATACTCGATGTTACCAAAGTTCTCTTCATTAGAAACGCTTTCCTTGCCATTACAAGTCTACATTTTATATCCTCTCTACTTCGACCATCATCAGTTATTTTGCTTCCCAAATAGCGAAACTCCTTTACTACTTCAAGTGTCTCATTTCCTAATCTGATTCCCACAGCATCACCCGTCTTTATTCGACTACATTCCATTATCCTAGTTTTGCTTTTGTTGATGTTCATCTTATATCCTCCTTTCAAGACACTATCCATTCCGTTCGACTGCTCTTTCATGTCCTTTGCTGTCTCTGACAGAATTACAATGTCATCGGAGAACCTCAAAGTTTTTATTTCTTCTCCATGGATTTCAATACCTACTCCGAACTTTTCTTTTGTTTCCTTTACTGTTTGCTCAATATAGAGATTAAAAACCATCGGGGAGAATCTACAACCCTGTCTCACCTCCTTCCCAACCAATGCTTCCCTTTCATGTCCCTCGACTCTTATAACTGCCATCTGCTATCTGTACATACTGTAAATAGCTTTTCGCTCCCTGTATTTTACCCCTGCCACCTTCAGAATTTGAAAGAGAATATTCCAGTCAGCATTGTCAAAAGCTTTCTCTAAGCCTACAAATGCTAGAAACTTAGGTTTGCCTTCCTTATTCTTTCTTCTAAGATAAGTCGTAGGGTCAGTATTGCCTCACATGTTCCAGAATTTATACGGAATTCAAACTGATCTTCCCCGAGGTCGCCTTCCACCAGTTTTTCCATTCGTCTGTAAAGAATTCGCGTTAGTATTTTGCAGCTGTGACTTATTAATCTGATAGTTCGGTAACTTTCACATCTGTCAACAGCTGCTTTCTTTGGGATTGGAATTATTATATTCTTTTTGAAGTCTGAGGGAATTTCGCCTGTCTCATACATCTTGCTCACGAGATGGGAGAGTTTTCTCAGTACTGGCTCTCCCAAGGCTGTCAGTTGCTCTAATGGAATGTTTTCTACTCTGGCGGCCTTGTTTCGACTCAGGTCTTTCAGTGCTCTGTCAAACTCTTCACGAAGTATCATATCTCCCATTTCATCTTCATCTACCTTCCATTTCCATAATATTGTCCTTAAGAACATCGCCCCTGTATAGACCCTCTATACACTCCTTCCACCTTTCTGCTTTCCCTTCTTTGCTTAGAACTGGGTTTCCATCAAAGCTCTTGATATTCATGGAAGGGGTTCTCTTTTCTCCAAAGGTCTCTTTAATTTTCCTGTGGGCAGTATCTATCTTACCCCTCATGAGATAAGCCACTACATCCTTACATTTGTCATCTAGCCATCCCTGCTTAGCCATTTTACACTTCGTGTCGATCTTATTTTTGAGAGGTTTGTATTCCTTTTTGCCTGCTTCACTTGCGACATTTTTGTATTTTCTTCTGTTACCCAAGGATTTCCACTAGTCCTCGTCTTTCTACCTACTTGATCCTCTGCTGCCTTCACTATTTCATTCCTCAAAGCCACCCATTCTTCTTCTACGGTATTTCTTTCCCCTAATCCTGTCAGTTGTTCCCTTATGCTCTCCATGAAATTCTGTACAACCTCTGGTTCTTTCAGTTTATCCAGGTCGCATCTCCTTAAATTCCCACCTTTTTGCAATTTCTTCAGTTTGAGTCTACAGTTCATAACCAATAGATTGTGGTCAGAGTCCACATCTGCCCCTGGAAACGTCTTACAATTTGAATTCGTTCCTAAGTCGCTGTCTTACCATTATATAATCTATCTGAAACCTTCTAGTATCTCCAGGGTTCTTCCATGTATACAATTTTCTTTCATGAATCTTGAACCAAGTGTTAGCTATGATTAAGTTATGTTCTGTGCAAAATTCTACCAGGCGGCTTCCTCTTTCATTTCTTAGCCCCAATCCATATTCACTTACTACGTTTCCTTCTCTTTATTTTCCTACTGTCGAATTCCAGCCACCCATGACTATTAAATTTTCATCTCCCTTCACTACCTGAATAATTTCATTTATCTCATCATACATTTCATCAATTTTTTCATCATTTGCAGAGCTAGTTGGCATATAAACTTGTACTACCGTTGTAGGCGTTGGCTTCGTGTCTATCTTGGCCATAATAATGCTTTCACTATGCCTTTTGTAGTAGCTTACCCGCACTCCTATGTTTTTTTCTTCATTATTAAACCTACTCCTGCATTACCCCTATCTGATTTTGTATTTATAGCCCTGTATTCACCTGACCAAAAGTCTTGTTCCTCCTGCCACCGAACTTCGGAGATCCGAATGGGGGACTATTTTACCTTCGGAATATTTTACGCAAGAGGTCGCCATCATTGTTAAATGATACTGTAAAGCTGCATGCCCTCGGGAAAAATTATGGCTGTAGTTTCCCCTTGCTTTCAGCCGTTCGCAGTACCAAAACAGCAAGGCCGTTTTGGTTAGTGTTACAGGGCGAGATCAGTCAATCATCTAGACTGTTGCCCCTGCAACTACTGAAAAGGCTGCTGCCCCTCTTCAGGAACCACACGTTTGTCTGGCCTCTCAACAGATACCCCTCCGTTGTGGTTGCACCTACGGTACGACTATCTGTATCGTAGAGGCACGCAAGCCTCCCCACCAACGGCAAGGTCCATGGATCATGGGGGGGATCCCAGTACAGGGCTATTACAAATGATTGAAGCGATTTCATAAATTCACTGTAGCTCCGTTCATTGACATATGGTCACGACACACTTCAGATACGTAGAAAAACTCATAAAGTTTTGTTCGGCTGAAGCCGCACTTCAGGTTTCTGCCGCCAGAGCGCTCGAGAGCGCAGTGAGACAAAATGGCGACAGGAGCCGAGAAAGCGTATGTCGTGCTTCAAATGCACTTACATCAGTCAGTCAAAGCAGTACAACGACACTTCAGGACGAAGTTCAACAAAGATCCACCAACTGCTAACTCCATTCGGCGCTGGTATGCGTAGTTTAAAGCTTCTGGATGCCTCTGTAAGGGGAAATAAACGGGTCGGCCTGCAGCGAGCGAAGAAACGGTTGAACGCGTGCGGGCATGTTTCACGCGTAGCCCGCGGAAGTCGACGAATAAAGCAAGCAGGAAGCTAAACGTACCACAGCCGACGGTTTGGAAAATCTTACGGAAAAGGCTAAAGCAGAAGCCTTACCATTTACAATTGCTACAAGCCCTGACACCCGATGACAAAGTCATGTCGCTCGTGGTGGAGTTCATGATCAGCAATCATGTCATGGCCTCCACGCTCTCCCGACTTAACCCCATACGATTTCTTTCTGTGGGGTTATGTGAAAGATTCAGTGTTTAAACCTCCTCTACCAAGAAACGTTCCAGAACTGCGAGCTCGCATCAACGATGCTTTCGAACTCATTGATGGGGACATGCTGCGCCGAGTGTGGGAGGAACTTGATTATCGGCTTGATGTCTGCCGAATCACTAAAGGGGCACATATCGAACATTTGTGAATGCCTAAAAAAACTTTTTGAGTTTTTGTATGAGTGTGCAAAGCATTGTGAAAATATCTCAAATAATAAAGTTATTGTAGAGCTGTGAAATCGCTTCAATCATTTGTAATAACCCTGTATATATTACAGAAATTATTTACCGCATTGTCTGAATGTTCATTCACCTTGATTATTGGCAAGCATCGGATCGTTAATATACTGTGGGTGATATCAAAAGTCAGGTAGGACCATGCAGAGAGAGAGAGAGAGAGAGAGAGAGAGAGAAAGAGAGAGAGAGAGAGAGAGGAAGATATGAGGAGAGGAATTTATGCGTGTATGATAAATCACTTCCCTCACAAATTTCCTTCCTTCATACCTTCCCTGTGTTATCGCAGATGACGTGTCACTGGTCCCATTTGTACTAAGACTGCAGTATGTACGATTGTTTCTACCTCCCTGAGTGGAATGCATAAGTTCTGAATAACGTTCAACAACTTGGGAGTTTTCTATAGGTGCTGTACCCTGCGCAGTAAACAGCACATAGGCCGTGAATCCGCTGTCTTGCGGCTCTAATTAACTGTTAGCAATAAACTGATATTATATAAACAATAGAATTTTTCATTGGGTTGTTCGAATAGGATGCAACTCGCTTTTTATACGGGACGAAATGCGTCTCGCTTTGTATTAACAGAATACGAGAAACTCCACAATTATAGTCCTCTTTATGCTCCACAAGCAATTTCTTTTGTCACACTCTCACAGAGAATAAACAAAACAATGAACTAAGTGTTGGCGTAACTACTCCCAAACTAGTTCTCAAGTACATGTCGATAAGAACAGAGATTGCTAATTAAGTCTTAACTGATAAAGGCAGCAGCAGAGAAAATGTATGTCCTCATACGCTGCCGATCGAGATCTGACCATACAGCCGAACCACTTCGCCCACCATTTAAGTTACGCGCGACTTGAAGATCTCCGAAGTGTTTCGTCTGCGTTTTCGTTGAGCAACTGTTTATCATTCTGCTGGTAATGAACACTTTTGAAGTGTGGGTGTATGTTCGGAGCGAATTCTCTTTAGAAAGGCAAGAGCATTTAGTAACACTTTTGAAGTAATGGAATGATAGCCTGCTACTAAAAGATTCTTTTATATGAAAGCCAAGTACATTAACTGTTTAGTTTTTCTAATATTAATAGAAGGGGTATAGCATTTAGGTGCGACACTTCCAAATACATCAGCGGACCCCGAAGGAGGACCACAATTTAAGCGGTCTTTATCACGATAAACGTATCGAATAAACCATTTGTCGTCGGCACCTCACTCCACATTACGTCGTCTTCTCACTGCTGCCTTCTCAACTGCTCTAAGAAGAGTTTCTTGTAGCTGAATAAGATGGCTGTAAAGCCATAAATATTGCAGCCTGACACACACATGCTTGCAACGCTCTGCTCATTCAGTTTATGGGAGTCACTAGGTTATGTGATGCCGAGGTGTACTTGAATTGTTGCGGTCGACAGAAGCGGAGATTGAGCGATGGCGTGAACTGTACAGGCTGCAGTGCAGATACGGCATAGCCGCGAGATGTGTCGGTCGTTGTGACCGCACTGGGCTGTGAAACAGTGTCGCTCGCAAAAGCTGGTGGACGGTGGATGCTAAGCGCCATTGGTTGGTTTCATATTGGAAGGCGTTTTAGCTTGTGGAAAGTTATTCCTGTGAGACTCAATAAAGGTGGACTCAACTTCATCATGATTAGGACGAGCATCTGCAAATCTATAAAGCTTCGTTCGTTGACACTCTTTTGTTTTAGAGGCTCTAGCCCTGCCTCCAGCAGCACTAACTTTTATGAGTTTACGTGAATTTTATGTGTTATCATTATCAGCCGATGGGATAACTGCACTTGAAAGACAGGGATTTTATAGTTATATGTTCTTTGAAATTTGTTTTAAAGTAGTCTTATAGTTATTTAGATTTTACTAACCTATATTCAGCTGTGCTGAACTTGTTGAAAGAGATTTTTAGTCAATTATTCGAATTTGCAGTCATTGGTCCTTTAGCTTACGGTAGGAAACGTTCGTGGACTGCTTTGCTATTGTACGACTGCTCGTGGAATTGCATTTCTTACAAGCAAATCATATATTGAAGGCCGATTATTTTTTATTTGAGGTTTATGTTAAAGAAAAGTAATGCCTCTTCCAACATGTGAAAATGTTCTTTAATGTCAACCACTATAATTTTTTATTACAATTCTCGACCCGCGACTGGTTTTGGGGTTGTTGTTGTACTTATGTTCGTTTCTCGTCTTAAGAGGTACCAGTACCCAACTGTAAGCAGATCGCCATGATACGGCAGTCGGTCGCTCTTGGTATAATATGGGGCCTGGTGGAGTGTTGTGACCGTAACTTCCACGTAACTGATAACGTTTTTGAGTTGTGGCTGTTTAACGTAAAAGTTTGTAATAAAATGTGTGGATACAAAATTATGTTACCTCTGGTCTATGTTCCTACCATACCCGTGTTTGGACGTTAATTCCTCGTTCCTCTTGTGCCTATGGTTGGTCTCTGGCTCTAGTTTGGTTGCTGGAAGTTCAGTGTTAAATTAATAGAAATATACAGCTCACTCTCGACAAAGTATAACATTTTAATGGTTCAAATGGCTCTGAGCACTATGGGACTTGACATCTTAGGTCATCAGTCCCCTACAACTTACAATTACTTAAACCTAACTAACCTAAGGACATCACACAACTCCCAGCCATCACGAGGCAGGAAAATCCCTGACCCCGCCGGGAATCGAACCCGGGAACCCGGGCGTGGGAAGCGAGAACGCTACCGCACGACCACGAGATGCGGGCTAACATTTTAATGTTCTTATTTACTGATAACAGCAGTGGGGTGTGGGGGGCGGTTCTACAGGACACTGAAAGATGTCCAACGATTCTGCCACCCTTGATTTCGATTACATATTTTTGAATATCGATTACGGGATAGTTCTTTGGTACACTTCCCAACCTCTCGCTGTTCGGTTTCAACATCCCTTTGCTACATGGGGATTATTTACAGTTCACTGGCGACCTTTTGAGTGAATATCTCGACCAATGATTCCTAGGGCACGACGATACCACGTGAGAGCGATGTATGTGTATTCGAAGGAAGACAGTTGCAATATGGCAGTTGTAAAGAGCCAGTTGTATGGAAGCAGCTGTACTGAGGAGATATGCCATTTGCTGTCAGATGTGTGCAGACTTAGGTGGGCTCCAAAAATGGTTCAAATGGCTCTGAGCACTAAGGGACTTAACATCTGAGGTCATCAGTCCCCTAGAATTTAGAACTACTTAAATCTAACTAACCTAAGGACATCACACACATCCATGCCGGAGGCAAGATTCGAACCTGCGACCGCAGCGGTCGCGCGGTTCCAGACTGTAGCGCCTAGAACCGCTCGGTCAGTCCGGCCGGCACCCAGACTACAGATATGTACTTCAGGTTAAATACATTAAAAGGGTTCCGCACGGCCTTGGTTCACGTGATGCCAGGTTTCACGACGTCCCCTCATCGTTGGAGGTAGTCGTTAAAAAATCCCAGGCGAGTTCTGTCAGCATTGAAAGCCCGTCCGGTTACCCGTGCTGTCTAACGCATTGCTTTCCGGGCGGGAAGGCGTACCTGTCCCCGGCACGAATCCGCCATGCGGACTGTGTCGAGGTCCGGTGTGCCGGTCAGTCTGTGGACGGTTTCTAAGGCGGTTTTCCATCTGCCCCGGGGAATACGGGCTGGTTCCCCTTATTCCACTTATGTCGGCGATTACTGCACAAATACTTTCTCCACGTACGCGTACACCATAATTACTCTAACACGCAAACATTGGGGTTGCACTCGTCTCATGCGAGACGTCCATGAAGTGAGTCCACTGGGGGCCGAACCGCACAGTAACCCTGGGTTGGATGTGGGGCGGCGGAGGGGTGAGTGGAATGCCGTAGCCTGTTGTGGGGTTCTGTACCACTGCGGGGTAGTGCGGGGGCGGAGCCTCTCCTTCGTTTCTAGGTCCTCAGTTCTATACAATACAATACAATAGAATAGAATACAATGCACTGGAAACCACCCACAGTGTTTTTCCAGAGTCCATCGACACCATCAACAGGGCTGGATTACACCAAACCTTTTAGTAACCTTACATAAAAATCCACAAGCTTCAAACTGCGGCAGTACTTCCGGTACATTCTTTATAATATTCGCTTCACTTGACGTTGTTTCTAAATAAACATTTCCAGTGTCTTAACATTTACATGGCTGCACTTGTGCGTAGGTCATGTCTGGGAAATCATTGGATTCTTCACTTACAGTTAATAGAATCATTTGCTTCTATCATTGTCCTCTACTTAAAACCAATCCCGATTTGGGCCTCCATTGCCATTATGTAGTAGTATAGGTCAAGCGTCCTAAGAGGGCAGTTTTGAAATAACTAACATTTTTCTTATTTTCTTTTATCTCGCGTTTTCATCGACTACCCCTTGGATTTAAACATGTTTTCCATATTTTTACATAAACTCTACTCACTTTGCACAGCACGTCTCGAATAACTTCATCTGGTCGGTGTGGCCAGGCGGTTCTAGGCGCTTCAGTCTGGAACCGCGCGGCCGCTACGGTCACAGGTTCGAATCCTGCCTTGGGCATGGATGTGTGTGATGTCCTTAGGTTTAAGTACTTCTAAGTTCTAGGGGACTGATAACCTCTGATGTTAAGTCCCACAGTGCTCAGAGCCATTTGATCCACTCACTTCACTTGTTATTTATTAACCAGTTTGTAATGCAAAATGGGACAGAGAGGGCAGTACTTTTAAGTTTGTGACCGACACTGCGATTATAAAAATATTATCTATTTCCAGCTTACAGTCACATGCAGCGTGATCCTGTTTCGTTATAGCTCATAGCTATAAGTTCTTCGGCTTACACGGCAAGTGACATTTTGAACCAAATGATTCTGGGTATTAGGCCGCATGACTGTAAAACAGTGAAGCAACTAACACGTTGATGTTTTGTCAGGCTTGTTGTGGTGCTCTTCAGGACAATATAGTCGCTTCAGTGTTTTGTATTGACGCAGCCTAGTGATCAAAATTATTTTATTAAAATTATTTCATGGATATCATATGTTCCATGTTTTATACAATTAAATGTGAGTACGTATGGAGAAAATCAAACTATAAGCTTATTTCTTCATCGATTGGCCTCTACTCACACAGTGAAAAGCATATAACGGCCTGGAACAGAAAGGCTACAAATTCCCACATCAGTATTTTCCCAGAGAAAGTACTAACCGGAAGAGAATAATTGTTCGAAAAGATCCGAGAAACCAGATCATCTATAGTAATATGATCTACGACATAATAAGTTCATAGCTCCGATAAAATCAATTCCCTCAAGTCTTTAAGGGCTAAATTAATATGCTCTGATGTAGGAGTGCTGAGAGAAAAGACGTTCATGCGAGAGAATAAAACTTGGTCTAAGAACAATACTCATAAGAGTACGACATTACGTTTTACGTGGTGAAATAAGCGGGAAAGAGATGGCACAATACACTTTCTATTGCCAAATAAGAATACTCCTATGTGTTACTTTACGTCAGTTGCTCCTGCACTACTGAAGTCATAATTTAACGAATAAATGATCCACCACAGCAGTTCATGTAATGACTGTCAACAATAGAAAATTTTAAAATCGTAGAATTGGAATTTTTCATCGGTACATATAAAGTATCGTTTCAGGGAATACACACAGACTGGTACAGTGCTGGTAACAGAGGATTGTGCTACGTCCGACATCTGTTTCACCTGCCGTTTTCACGGAAACCTACAGCCGCACGCGGCACTTCGCGTGACGTCGACCGGAAGAGTTTCGGGGTAGCGGTTGTAGAGTGGAACGGGCGACTCGCCCTGTGCTAAAAGCATCTGCAGAGCTACCACGCCCTTTTGTATTTGCTGTGGTTTCCTCTTCGCAAGGTGTGGTCGAGAACCGAGCGACCATTTGCCGTTAGGAACGAGGCAGTCGTTTAAAGCTTCTCAGCTATTGAGAGCTGTGCCTCAAGACGTGATAATACCGTTGACAGGGGGACACATCCGCTAGCCTTGAGGTAATATATTACATCAATTTACATTCTGAACCACAATAATGTCGTACTAACTGTCGTAATTAGGATTAGAATATCGGTTTTGGTCGCTTTTCAGAACCGAAGCTTTTCTTACATTGCTGAAATGTAATACAGTGGTCAGATTTTAAAACAAATGACGCTATTCGAAATATTTGGCACTTACCAAATCCCGACGTGTGCTAACTGTGCGAAAAGATGCCCCCCATCTTGCAAATATACGCCTGTCGGCTGGGCACAATCAAGGTAAATTGATGAAGCTGCTCTGAGAATATATGCCAAATCTTATTTCCAGTACACGCAGTGACACTAAGATTTAGTGTTGAACACTTCTGATCAGTGGCAATTAATTCAATTATATTCAAATACTTTTTTCATACCTTAACGCTCATTAAAATTAAGTCATTAACTCGAAAGAAGTCCACATATTTTGCAAAGTGTTACGATGATATATTGTGACCTATTTACCTTAAAGTTTACCAGAGAAATCTTTTACGATTCAAATTATCTCTACTAAACATTCCATAGCAAAATTGGACCCCAAAATATCGACATGATACCAGCAAATATCTCTCCGTCACTGTGTAGCAGTTCCACATAAAATTAATTTTCGCGAAATTTAGCAGCCTTAGGCTGCACCAATACAACATATAAGCAGACAAGACTGTTAGGTGTGTTGTCGAGCAGATTGTGTCACTGATGAGTGATTGAGATGTTGGTAGCTCTCGCTCCTCGAAAATTGATTCACCATTGATTGTAGTGCACATGCACACATGCACACACAGACACACACACACACACACACACACACACAAAACTAAATATGACAGATCTTTCATCATTAAAAAGAAACAAAGGTTTTCAATGAAAAATGAATTACAATCTTGAACCTTGACCCTTGATAACAGCATCAAGTAATTAGGGTCTTATGTAATTGTGCCCCTTCTCGGTCTCGATTCTCCTCCTCTCTCCCCATCTTCCCTGCGAGTCCTTGTTGGCCAATGGCGCTTGAGGATTGTTCTTCTCGGACAGTGGCGTGAAGCTTAGTATAATGGTTTCCAACCTTTCTTAGTTCACTATCCCTGAGTACAATCAGATACAACGTTATATCCCCCTCCCCCCTCTACACCACTGCCACCCTCTCACACCCCTCAACTGCCTTCCCGTCGTCATAAGCTTCAGAATGAAAAAGAATTTTCATTGAAAACCTTTGTTTCTTTTTAATGATGAAAGATCAGTCATATTTAGTTTTGTGTGTGTGCGTGTGTGTCTGTGTGTGCATGTGTGCATGTGCACTACAATCAATGGTGAATCAATTTTCGAGGAGCGAGAGCTACCAACATCTCAATCACGAGAGCTAACTATTCGCAATGAAAATAGATACTTGTTACAAAACGTGCTTTCTCTTCACTTCTCTTCTTCCTTGCTGCATTTGCTTCAACCACACCATGCATCCCCATTTAAAATCCGCCCAGTTAACATGTGTGCCCTATACTTACTATCTGTAAATCGCTTGACTGCTGGACAACTTTCTTCTGAAGAAGCAGACATTACAACGCTTCAGGCTTTGTGTCTGACAACTGTAATAATTCCAATAATGATTGTAATCCTGGGTACAGTACTTAATTGTTGTGCTGCCAGTTATATCTATTTCGAAGTAAGTAATGAATTAATTTCTGGTCTATTACAGGATATATATACAACTAGCAGAAGACATTTACATGAGAGATTTAGCGTTTGTTATGTATGTCTTAGTTTTTAGTTTCGTAGATGTGCAGTTCAAAGAACAAAGTACGCGTGCAATCGGTGGCCTACGTGAGGTGCCCGTTATCTCCACCTCATGGTGTTATGCGTTAATGCTAGTAATTAAGGTACACGTATTTATTGATAAATTATGTAATCAGTATTAAAGTCTTTCAAAACAGTGACAATACTAATGATGTTTTAAAACTAATTTAGTTTCACGACTGAAACACAGTCACACCTTTTTGGTCTGTTACCCCTCAGGCGGTAATTACCCCCAGGTTGGTAACCACTACCTTAGTGGCTGAAGCCTCCATGAGCAGTGTCTGTTCATACTATCAATTGTGCGAGCACTGTCAGTCACACTTGTCTGCCACCATTGTCAGTAGCTGCAACTGCAATTGTACCACAAAAGTAAGCAGTTTTACATTATTATTAATAATCTTGTTGCTATATAATTGCTTAGAAACACGTAGTCTGTTACAATCAGTTGTCCGTCTTATACATTTCATTATTATGACATGAATCAGTAAGCAGTCTGCAGTGACTGAAATTGATCTCTGGTCTAAGATCCCCAAATACCTACACCAACATTCCAAGAGAGAACTTTTAACCATTACTGCAGCGCATTATTCAAACAAAATGCAACGATAAACAAGAAACAAAGCGTCATATGTCAACAAAACGAAATAAGCATCTTACCAAGTATGTACTTGCTGTGTTCTCCCCGGATGATAGCGAGTCGCAGAAACGTCACCCGTCACGATCCACAAGGCCGCCTCCTCTTGCCTAGTCACCACAGCCAGTCGCTTCTGCTGTGCCCAGTGCCACATCATAGCACAGCTGAAGTGCCCTGCTGTAGCTTTCTTTCCCCCACAGAGTAGGGTATGAAACTATAGGGGAAATGGTTTTTTGTCAGAGACATGTGTGTGTCGCAGTCCCCGGCGTTCACATGTGGCCGGTTGGCTAGGTAGCTGGAGAAAGACTGCCACACCACACCCGCTGTGTCTGGACGGGCTCCTCCCTCCGTCCCCTCACACCAGACCCCGGCCAACCACACTCCGAGCAGTGGCAGCGGAGCGATAAGAAGGCAGAACGCTGTCATATGTCGAAGAGGGAACGAGGAGGAGGGGATAATGCAAGCCGTTTAAACACAATTAATTTCCTACCGCAAAAAGTTCCAAAGTCTCCTGGGTGTTTCTACAAAATGGGACGGTAATATTACCGATGATCTTCGCATATAGGAAAGTACTTGAAAATCGAAGCTGTATATCGATACCTAACACCGCAAGTGTATCTCTAACATCAGTCCTCTTGTTGTTGACCATCCCACAATACTATGATGCACAAAGCACACTTGTTTCGTTAATTTACGAGGGCCGCTGGCTAACAGGTTACTATACGTATAATAAAAAATATCAGTCTAATTGGTGTTTTGTGAAGTACTTCTCTCCTGCAGAAGGAAATACAGTCATACAAGTAATTCTAAATCCAGAATATGCATTATGCATTCTAATCAGGTCGCCCCAGACGTTCAGACACAGGATATACAGTGGTGGCACCACAATGGAATTACAGTTCACGCACGCCCGGGTTCCCGGGTTCGATTCCCGGCGGGGTCAGGGATTTTCTCTGCCTCGTGATGGCTGGGTGTTGTGTGCTGTCCTTAGGTTAGTTAGGTTTAAGTAGTTCTAGGTTCTAGGGGACTGATGACCATGGATGTTAAGTCCCATAGTGCTCAGAGCCATTTGAACCATTTTTACAGTTCACGGTGAATGTATTTTATCCCAATAATACTTAATGAGAAATGCGTTGTCTTTTCTCCGTTACATGTCCGTGCTTGATACGACACCTATACTAGATCCTTGTGCAATAAAGCGATACCTATAGCAAAAGTTCCATACAACGGTTTTATGAAGATAATGAGACTGTCACGTAATTTCCCACCAAATGCATTGGGCACTTTACTATCACAATGTCGCCGTAAACTGTCGGCTAAGTTACCAAGTTGCATTAGCCACTGGCTGTTTTCGTTTATTATACGTAGACAGACTTACAAGATGCTTAAGAACGATGTTTATGATAAGCACATTGTTAATTTTCACCACAGGCTATTGTGGTGTGCGATGTCCTTAATACGCAAGTGCAAACTCGATTCCTGCTTAGTTACTAATAGAGTGATCGGCATTATGGATGCAGTATCTAATCAAAAATAACCAGGACGCTTGTATACCACTGTGATGGCAACAAATGCTGTAAAGTAACCAGCAGCGCTCTCGTCAAAGGAACCCTAAAAGAAGAGAGGTTTCACACAATACAGAACTCTCGATAACGCGCCTATTCCTGTACATAAGACAAATATCAGCGAGTCCGGAATGATAAATTTTTATTGACAAGCTAACTTCCTGACGTACTGTCCCAAGTGAGATCCGCAACAATTCGGACAGAAGGTGAGAAATGAAAATTGTCGTTTCCCTTACATACAAAGTGTCCTGACGTTCTACATTGTGTCACATACATTTACATCCTTTGTCAACTCCTCAGTCCTATACTAATCATCGATCCTCTGCAATTCTGTACATCCTACCAGCACTGTTACCAGCAGCATGCGTGTCTTTTTGTACGTATACCATTATCCTGCATCCCAAAAATCCTACATAGGGGTAAATCAAAGAGTATATATACATTTTAAAATGATAGCTATCTTACATCATTGCCTAGTAAAGCTGTATGTACTGCTACGTCCAATGCTTCAGTGGTTGTGGTCCGCAGTCTGTGAGCATGTATGTCCTCCATAAAAACACACTTGGAAATCGGAATGATTTCCAGAATTTAGTAGTGCAGACGATAAGTAATTCCAGTTTAGGTCTGTCCGTGTGGGTATTCATAGGTACTCTACAGTGGTTTAATAGCTAAATTGTAGTGGGAACTACAACACATACTGTAGTGTTTTTTATCATTACAGCAGAGATGATATAATCAAGTGAAAAGCAGCATCTATTGCCGTAGGTCTCATCAACATCTAAGTGTTACGGCAATCTTTCGTGAACTGAAGAGGATGTTCTTTACATGAAGCATTACTGACAAAATTAAGACAGGTATTTGTGGCTGGCTGCAGATTCGATCTGACCAGGACCCACATGCTAGCGATGGCATCTCCAATAAGAAGAATATATTTTTCAGGGATAAATGACAAGCAACCAGCTGCAATGAATGATTCTTTTCAAATAATTTTGACCACTGTTTCGACGGATCTTCTTCAAAAGGACAGGCAACGTCACATTATCTATCCACTTAGCATGACATTTGTGGACGTTTATGAGTCGGCATGTAGCTATGAACATGGTCTGTTACTATAAGTGATTTTTTTTACTGATGTGACAAGCCCTTGATTCTAGGGGCCTTAATTTTTAAACATCGACATGCAGACCGTTGCCGATAAATGTCACGTCTTGACAGTGAATTGCTAACGTTGTTTGCCCTTCTGAAGTAGACAGGTTTAAATCTTTCTAAAGATTATTTGAAAAACACAATTTTTTACAACTGGTTGTTTGTCGTTTATTCTTGCTGCTCTGTAACCATTGATGTACTGCCACCGTGTTCAAAATATTGAAGGGGCTGTTTGATAAGACTAAATTCGTGGCATCTGGTAAGAGGGCATAGCAGCCATTGGGAGCTCTATGAATAAAATGCACGAAAATATTTTTTATTCAGTGTGCTGCTGGATTTACCCACACAGTTTCATTAACAAAAGTGCATTATTTACCAGCAAAGACACACCCTACTTGAACTAGTATCAGTAACATTGTAAATACTTAAAATTCTTTTGCGTATTCACCTCCCATATATCCATATATCGCTATAAATCCAAATCCCGTCTACCACATCATCAATGATGACGCATAAATCGGCTAATAGCGGATTGAAGTGCCGAACCCGATGCTGGTAAGTGGAGAAGCCTGTCCGTAGGATATTACCGTCTTTTTATCGTTCTCCTATAAGGTGTAAATAAGACTTCTCATTTGTAAATATGCCTATGATACTTACATGTGATATTTTCCTCTCATATGACTCTGAAAGGGATAATGTGTTTCAGAATCATAATCTTATGACAAGGTGTACTATGATTGTATTCCACATCTATTTTCTCAAGTTGATATGGGCATCAGACAGGTGTGCCAACCTTATAATGTGTTTTATAAGCTTACTGGCAGCACTCTGTGGCAGTGAAGTTTTTGTTGCTGTAAAACAACCCCGCTATGTAGAAGAATTTTCCCGTAAAACTAATAACGTAATGCTGGACATCGTACCAGTAGTTTCTGTAATCGTCCTAGTATTACGTTAAATCAAAACGGACAACGCACTTTTTTGCAAAACGCTATCGAGAAGTGATATTCTTAGATCGATAGAGGTGTTCCTCTGTAGCTCCGTTTTCGTTAGCCGCACAAAGTACCATACCAAGTATGCTTGTGTGTGTGTGTGTGTGTGTGTGTGTGTGTGTGTGTGTTATGTGTATTGTGTGTTTTAGGAATAGAGACGTTATGTTTGCGTGATCCTCTCGTAAGCAATAAGAAACGTAGACTTTTGCAAGTTTTTAAAAATCACAATGAATCTCTCTAATATTTGTTGGAAAATATACGTATGTAAGCACGGGACTGTCAATAAAACAGGCTTCTATGATGTAGTTCTTGCGAGCATTATAGCGTACATCCATTAATTCAACCTGGTAAGTGTTCCTGACTGTCGATCAAGTACTGTGCTTTATCGTAACTCACCACGAAATTCCTAAAGATGTTATGCGTGTGATAAACAATGATATGTTCGAAGTTTAACCATAGGTATTTGTTAAAACGCCATATTGACACTATCACAGCGTATCTGAGCTATAACACACTGGAAAAATCTATGTGTCTACCAGCCATAGCTGCAAGTGCATAAAAAGCATGTTTCGCAGTCTTGACTCCTATAGTAAGTAACGGAGCAGACGAAATGATTTCAGTCATCCAGCGGAATACCTTTGAATTCAGTCACTAGATTAGCTAAAAACAACTTACAGTATAACGGTTTTTGTGTAATCGATTTCCCCTTTAAAACAGTAAGTACGCAGCGCACGATAAACAAATCATTATATGTCCTGACGGTCATTTTCTTTAAACTGGTTATTATGGTGTTGTATTCTGTCGTTATCGAAAAATCCTTTAAAACTACAGCCTTCCGCAACATGTACATAACCAGCTAAAAACACAGTACTTAGCCGGCCGCGGTGGCCGACGATTCTAGGCGCTTCAGTCCGGAACCGCGCGACTGCTACGGTCGCAGGTTCGAATCCTACCTCGGGCATGGATGTGTGTGATGTTCTTAGGTTAGTTAGGTTTAAGTAGTTTCTAAGTCTAGGGGACTGATGACCTCAGATGTTGAGTCCCATAGTGCTTAGAGCCATTTGAACCATTTTTGAACACAGCACTTACGTATTCTAATTTTACATATCATAACCACAAAAGATGTCATAATCAACAACATCTAATCTAGCACTACTTTCCCAGTAGAGAAATTGGGGAACGATCTCACGATTGCTTATACCAAACATCTAATAGGCAATGACCTCAGTCTGCTCGACGCACATTCTCTCCTTTACGTATCAGAAAGGTATAATTTGTTCTATATCTCTGCTAGAAAGACAGTCAGACCCTTTAGACCCTTTAGAGATGCATTGTTCCTCTTTGCATTATAATACACTACTGGCCATTAAAATTGCTACACCACGAAGATGACGTGCTACAGACGCGAAATTTAACCGACAGGATGGAGATGCTGTGATATGCAAACGATTAGCTTTTCAGAGCATTTACCCAAGGTTGGCGTCGGTGGTGACCCTTACAACGTGCTGACATGAGGAATGTTTCCAACCGATTTCTCATACACAAACAGCAGTTGACCGGCGTTCCCTGGTGAGACGTTGTTGTGATGCCTCGTGTAAGGAGGAGAAATGCGTACCATCACGTTTCCGACTTTGATAAAGGTCGGATTGTAGCCTATCGCGATTGCGGTTTATCGTGTCGCGACATTGCTGCTCGCATTGTCGAGATCCAATGACTGTCAGCAGAATATGGAATCGGTAGCTTCATGAGGGTAATACGGAACGTCGTGCTGGATCCCAACGGCCTCGTATCATTAGCAGTCGGGATGACAGGCATCTTATACGCATGGCTGTAACGGATCGTGAAGCCACGTCTCCATCCCTGAGTCAACAAATGGGGACGTCTGCAATACAACAACCATCTGCACGAACAGTTCGACGACGTTTGCAGCAGCATGGACTGTCAGCTCGGAGGCCATGGCGGCGGTTACCCTTGACGCTGCATCACAGACAGGAGCGCCTGGGATGGTGTACTCAACGACGAATCTGGGTGCACGAATGGCAAAACTACATTTTTTCGGATGAATCCAGGTTCTGTTTACAGCATCATGATGGTCGCATCCGTGTTTGGCGACATCGCGGTGAACGCACATTGGAAGCGTGTATTCGTCATCGCCATACTGGCGTATCACACGGCGTGATGGTATAGGGTGCCATTGGTTACACGTCTCAGTCACCTGTTGTTCGCATTGGCGGCACTTTGAACAGTGGACGTTACATTTCAGATGTGTTACGACCCTTGGTTCTACCGTTCATTAGATCCCTGCGAAACCCTAAATTTCAGCAGGATACTGCACGACTGCATGTTGCAGGTCCTGTACGGGCCTTTCTGGATACAGAAAATGTTCGACTGCTGCCCTGGCCAGCACATTCTCCAGATTTGTCACCAATTGAAAACGTCTGATCAATGGTGGCCGAGCAACTGGCTCGTTGCAATACGCCAGTCACTATTCTTGATGAACTGTGGTACCGTGTTGAAGCTGCATGGGCAGCTGTACCCGTACACGCCATCTAAGCTCAGTTTAACTCAATGACCAGGCGTTTCAAGGCCGATACTACGGCCAGAGGGGGTTGTTCTGGGTACTGATTTCTCAGGATCTATGCACCCACATTGCATGAAAATGTAATCACAGGTCAGATCTAGTATAATATATTTGTCCAATGAATACCCGTTTATCATCCGCAATTCTTCTTGGCCTAGCAATTTTAATGGCCATTAGTGTAATTATGGTCACTAGATTTCTTCCATATTATTAACGCACTAAGAAAAACAATGAGGAGTGTTGTGCATTTAGCAGCCATAGCAGACGGAATTAAAAATCTTGTTTCTAATATCAATAACTTGGCTGACGAAACGGTTTGACGAATAGACAATTATGTTCTCCGTCATTAGAAAAACATTCTAGGTCGTGATTGTCTTGTTTTAGTACAATATCTGCAAAACAATCCATTTCGGGAACATGTGCAACTGAACATTTAATAGATATGAAAATGGCCATTCAGTTGCAAGGCTTTTATTTTTTACATGTCACAACCAGTTTTGGGCTAACGAATGCTGATTACTAGATGCAATTATTGAAAATAAACAAGGGGAGTGTGCTAGGAAATGATTTTTTAAACACGCTTCTATTCATAAAATAATGAAAACTAATGAGAATTATCATTTATAAAATTCTAACGGGGGCTGTGAGAGGCACGGTAAAATGTGAGTGAGGAATAAGTTGCAATACCGGGGCGACAACTTATAATAAAACAAAGAAACCACCTAGGTGAAGAGATGTGGTATGAGATAAAAGCCAGAACATTTTCATCGTGTTGTGTGACCGCAGATGCCGCGCGAATGGGTCGGTGGAGACCATTTCCAGCACACGTAGAGCACTTAGTGACCTACGCGCAGGAGGGAGTTAAATTGGTAAACTTTGGTGTGAGGATATTATGGCCGCCAGTTAGTACGACAAGAATTGAATGACGTGAGACCAACTACCCCAGCAGTTCACATTTAAGTTGACAATACCGCATGTAGAATTGGAGAGAAAATATTGTGAACTGATTTAAACGGCATAAAGGTACTTAGAAAAGTATAATAAGACAAATGTAACGGATTAATGAACACACTGAAAAGAGATGGCAAAACGAATAAGTAATAAAAAACATTAAATAAAGAAGTTAGTAGTTCAAAGGTTCCTTTGTAGCATAAAAATTAAATGAACAGTACAATTTTTGCCTTTAGTGATAGGTATGTGCCGCTTAGTGGTTATAAATTCATTTAAGTTCCAGTAATATGGCATAAAAAGATATTAATGAAATTTTTAAAAGTATACATATTCAACGTATAAAATCAGCAACTAGAAAGCAGGAGGAAGTAAAATTATTCAATAGGGTTCTGGGCTTAGGCGGGGTTTGTTGAGTCTACGTGGTTAAGGCTGCAGAGAATTTCAGTGTCCTCTATGACATTTAAAACACAGCGCTTGGGCTCAAGATGTAAATTACTGTAATCCATGTTTGTATCCGAGACAGAGTGAGTATTATTTTTCAAATGATTATTCAGGGATGAATTTGATTTTCTGAGATCTTCGTGTTCTCTGAAACGTATATTAAAGGAGAGGCATTTCGGCCTATGTAGATACTTGAACTGAGCGTAGCGATTGTATTCTCTAGTTTCGTGGTGTGCAGATGGTGTCTGACCGTATTGGAGGCATAGAAGTCGGGTTCAATTTCCGCTTTCCTAAGCCATTTACCAATCATATCAGATGTAATACCTACGTACGGGATCCTGTAATAAACTTTTTCGAAGTTGTCTCTGTTAGTGGGTGATAGGGTAATTTGCTAATGCTTGTTAGGTGAGGCTTCCGATTGCATTTGCTAAACAGGTACGCCAATAACGTTTGACAGATAGCCATTAGCATGTGCTATGAATTTAATTGTATCCAGCTCACGGTGGTAATCTTGTTCAGAGGACAGAACTCGATTAACAAATTGAAGCATTGCACAGAGTGTAACCATTTTATGCTAAAGAATAATGAATAGCGGAACTACTTGCTTGATTCTTGAATATATTAAAATGAATTTTAGTATCTGGTAAATTTATTTCCACATCCAAAAATGGGAGTGTGAAGCCAGAATGGTTTTCTAACGTGGTGTATTTTATGTTGAAATCTTGTTAAAAGGATGTAATTGAGTGTTGGTCACAGTGTAAAGTAGTAAAATTTCCTCGATGTATTTTCTCTAACAGAGATTTCTTTGATGGTGTTGAGGATGGATCGAGGAGAACTGATGTTCGATGTGGTTGACGTAAATATTAGCTGTTATGCTGGCGACGGTACATCCCATGGCTAACCTGTCAATTTGTCCGTATACAGTGTTTCTGAAGACAAGGTAATTATGATCCAGAACGAATCTGAGCAAAATGAGAAATTCGTTAATGTTTGTTGTGCTAGGTGAGAGTGCTGCTGTAAGTTCGTCTCTATATAGTTTTAATTACTTAACCAGGAAATCTATTACATGAGCTACCGAACAGCGATTCTGACAGTTCTACATCTGCATCTACATCTACATATATACTCCGCAATCTACCATACGGTGCGTGGCGGAGGGCACCTCGTACCACAACTAGCATCTTCTCTCCCTGTTCCACTCCCAAACAGAACGAGGGAAAAATGACTGCCTATATGCCTCTGTGGGAGCCCTAATCTCTCTTATGTTATCTTATCTTTGTGGTCTTTCCGCGAAATATAAGTTGGCGGCAGTAAAACTGTACTGCATTCAGCCTCAAATGTTGGCTCTCTAAATTTCCTCAGTAGCGATTCACGAAAAGAACGCCTCCTTTCTTCAAGAAACTCCCACCCGAGTTCCTGAAGCATTTCCGTAACACTCGCGTGATGATCAAACCTACCAATAACAAATCTAGCAGTCCGCCTCTGAATTACTTCTATGTCCTCCCTCAATCCGACCTGATAGGGATCCCAAACGCTCGAGCAGTACTCAAGAATAGGTCGTATTAATGTTTTATAAGCGATCTCCTTTACAGATGAATCACATCTTCCCACAATTCTACCAATGAACCGAAGACGACTATCCGCCTCCCCCACAACTGCCATTACGTGCTTGTCCCACTTCATATCGCTGTGCAATTTTACGCCCAAATATTTAATCGACGTGACTGTGTTAAGCGCTACACTACTAATGGAGTATTCAAACATTACGGGATTCTTTTTCCTATTCATCTGTATCAATTTACATTTATCTATATTTAGAGTTAGCTGCCATTCTTTACACCAATCACAAATCCTGTCCAAGTCATCTTGTATCCTCCTACAGTCACTCAACGACGTCACCTTCCCGTACATCACAGCATCATCAGCAAACAGCCGCACATTGCTATCCACCCTATCCAAAAGATCATTTATGTAGATAGAAAACAAAAGCGGACCTACCACACTTCCCTGGGGCACTCCAGATGACACCCTCACCTCCGATGAACACCCACCATCGAGGGTTCTATTACTTAAGAAGTCTTCGAGCCACTCACATATTTGGGAGCCAATCCCATCTGCTCATACCTTAGTTAGGAATCTGCAGTGGGGCATCGAGTCAAACGCTTTCCGGAAGACAAGGAATATGGCATCCATCTAATACCCTTCATCCATGGTTCGCAAGATATCATGTGAAAAAAGGGCGAGTTGCGTTTCGCAGGAGCAATGCTTTCTAAAGCCGTGCTGATGCATGGACAGCAACTTCTCTGTCTCAAAGAAATTCATTATATTCGAACTGAGAATATGTTCGAGAATCCTTCAACAAACCGATGTTGAGGATATTGGTCTGTAATTTTGAGGATCCGTCCTTCTACCCCTCTTATATACAGGCGTCACCTGCGCTTTTTTCCAGTCGCTCGGGACTTTACGTTGGCTAAGAGATTCGCGATAAATTCAAGCTAAGTAAGGAGCGAATGCAGTAGACTACTCTCTGTAAAACCGAATTGGAATCCCATCAAGACCTGTCGATTTATTTAGTTTCAACCCATTCAGCTGCTTCACAACCCCAGAGATGTCTATGTCTTCCATACGGGAATCTGTACGATACACAAACGACAGTATGTTTGTACGATCCTCCTGCGAGATAGATTTCTCAAATGCAATATTTAAAATTTCAGCTTTCGTTTTGCTGTCTTCCGTTGCCAGGCCAGACTGATCAGTGAGTGACAGGATGGAAGCCTTCGACCCGCTTACTGATTTACGTAAGACCACAATGTCCTTGGGTTTTCAGCAAGATCTTTTGCTAAGGTATGACGGTGTTAGCATCGCTCTTTTTACAGCAGCACGAATCTCTACTAACTTTTGCCTGTCCTCATTCTCCCGATCTTTCTTGTACGGCGAGTGCAACTGTCTTTGCTTCCTGAGCATTCTCCGAATTGCGCTGTTAAACCACGGTCGGTCTTTTCCGTCCGTAACCCACTTTTTCGGAACATACTTCTCCAATGCGTGATTTACAATGTGTTTAAAATTTGCCCATAATCCTTCCACGTTCATCGTATTGGAAGTAAATGAAGTCGATTCATTTACTAAGTGGAATGTTAAGAAGTGCTTATCTGCTCCTTCTAGTAAGAATACTCTTATAGCCTTCTTGACCGACTTTTTAACTTTCGTAACCATAGTCGTAATGACAACATCATCACTAATCCCTGTCTCGACACTGACACCGTCGATGAGGTCTTGTCTGTTCGTGGCTACCGAATCTAAAATAGTTCCATTACGCGTTGGCTGTTGTTTTAGCTGCTCAAGACAGTTTTCGCATAATGTGTTCAAAAGTAATACACACGACGGCTTGTCTGTACCACCCGTAATGGATCCATAGACATCCCAGTCTATAATAGGTAGGTTGAAGTCGCCTCCGACTAATATAGCATGGTCCGGGTACTTCTGCGATACAGAGTGTAAACTCCCTTTGAATGATTCTAGAACTGTCACGGTGGAGCCTGGTCGCCGGTAATACCACCCAACAATTAACTTTATTTCTCCTAGCCCTGTTAAACGTGTCCAGATAACTTCACAATCACACTCTACTTCGACCTCAGTAGACACAATATTTTTGTCAACTGCAATGAAGACACCACCTCCTACGGTGTCTAATCTGTCTTTCCGATACACGTTCCAACCCTCACTACTTATTTCAGAACTTCCTATCTCCGGGTCAGCCATGTCTCAGTCCCGAGAATAATTTGCGCGCCACACGCTTCCTGGAGGGCAGTAAATTCAGGAACTTTATACCGAACACTCTGAAAATTTACTGCTAATATCTTGATAGCTGAAGTGTCTTTACACTGAGCGCGTCCTGATTTACCTGCCTGCACGTCGACTGGTGAGTGTTCATCAGGACACCTCGCACTACTGCCTAGCCTAAAAAAACCCCAAGTGCACGCCACAAGTACTCTGCTACCCGAGTAGCCGCTTCCTTTGTGTAGTGCACCCCTGACCTATCTAGGGGCGTCCTACAATTCCCCACCCAATAGCGCAAGTCTAGAAATCTGCAGCCAAGATCGTCACATAGCCGACGAAGCCTCTGGTTTAGACCCTCCACTCGGCTCCAAACCAAAGGACCCCGATCCACTCTGGGAACGATGCTGCAGATAGAGATCGCCTGCTTGCACCCTGCGTGCGAGGCCAGCGGTCTTCGCCAAATCCGCCAGCCGCCCATAGGAACTGAGGATCGCCTCAGAACCCAAGCGACAGGCATCATTGGTGCCGACGTGAGCAACTACTTGCAGACGACTGCACCCCATACGCTCGATAGCCGCAGGCAAGGCCGCCTCCACATCTTGGATGAGGGCCCCCAGCAGACAAACCAAGTGCACGTTGGAATTCTTTCCAGCCCTGTACCTTATTTCCCTAACGGGCTCCATCACCTGCCTAACGTTGGAGCTCCCAATAACCAGCAAGCCTTTGCCCCCGTGTGCCTGCTCGGGCCCTGCTGAAGGAGCGGCCACCTCCCCACTGACAGGATGAACGGGCGAGGCCGGCCGTCCAGCCTCCACATTGACCCTCCGCCTCGAGCGACGCGAACGCGTTGCAGACCGCCACTCACCCTGAGGTAAGGGCGGCCCCAACGCGCTGGGTACACTAGAAGGTGCCTCGGCGGCTGAGTCAGCTGGCGCAGCAAGCGACACCTGGGGAGTCTCAAGCGACGCGCCCGACCCTCCGCCGTCGCTGCACCTCGAGGCAGCAACCTGAAGTCGGCTGACCGTGGCCAACAGCACGGTCAGCTGCTCGCGAACCGCGGCCAGTTCCTCCTGCGCCCGCACACAGCACGCACACACCCTATCCATCCTACTGCTAATATCTGGACGTAAAGAGCTGCGACAAATTAAACAGCAATATGCGGCTGCACAGTTGCGTCACCAGCGCCAGATTGAGCTGCGATATGTGAACAATTACTTACGAACTAAGCAATCAAATGACCACGACTACGCCACTATACTGATATAACAATGCGATCCTACCCCTGTCTTAGTACAAATGACAACCGCCTACGCGATGTTATACTATACTGTTTCTAAATTTTATACTACCCCTTTCTAATTCAAAAATATGCAAAGATCCGAAAAATTTCACCACGTAAGCACACAAACGCACAAAGTAATTTGAATTAAACCTGCGGAACTAACACGAAAAACTGAATATACGACTAGTTTCTGCTACTCGCACACGTCACTCTGCAAGCACAGATGAAACTGCACTGGCCTCTGTCTGCTGCTAACTGACTCTACGAAATAAATAGAAAGCACTGGCTGTCGAAAACAAACAACTGACAAACGACTCCGCGAATTTATACTACACAGATATCAATAAGCAACATAACTCCTCTCAAATACGACAATACGCAAGGATTCTATGTAATTAAATATGCAAGCGCACAAGCACTCGAAAAGAAACTAAGAATCAAACTATAACACAAATATGAAAGCTAAATATGCAACTCCCTACTGCACTGCTGCTGCACTACTGCTGCACTGATACTTCACCAGCGGCTGCTCAAGGCTCATTCTACTGCGGACCATCTCTAGTCTAGATGACTGCTTTTAATCATTTGCAAACCAGTATGGAATATATTAATTTCCTAGACGATTTTTTTAGAAATGTAAATGTGAGTCCAGGCTGTCTTGCTGGTAACGGTACAGAACAAATTATTCCTGCCGAATACATGAAGAACGCACTGATTATAGAGTAGACGTAGACCGTTATCTATTATGACAATCATACATGTAGTGAAAGTGTCTACTAGTATGTGATACGAGTATACATATTGTTGATCATGAAAGCTCTCTGGTTATGACTCCTAAAATTAGAACACGTAGGGCTCATATGTTTAGTTGGATGTAAACGTGTTGCAATACACTTGAGCTTTAACAGTTTATTTGTTAAAGGCAGGATGCAATATCATACCTAGGTACTTTACTTTAAAAAAGACGATCAGAACGTATAATGACACGCTAATGAAGGGAGGATATGGCTGAGTATTCATCCAGTCGTTTCGTTAGCCACATTACTAGTTTCGGAGATACGTTTATTATTCTTAGTTACTATGGCTAAAAAAACTGAACCCTCCAAAGAGATTTTTGTTGTGGTTTTAAGAAATAACCCAGTGACGAATATGAGGATGCAAAGAACAAATATGCCCCTGTAGAGTGTCTGAATGTCTTTCTAGCAGAGGAGTAGAACAAATTATAGTTCCCTGACAGGCAAAGGAGTCAATGAGCGCCGAGCATTACCTATTTAAGGTTTCTTGTATGTAGTCTTGAGATCTTTCTGCAATTTGTATGCTGGGGAAATATACTACCTTAAAATTGTAGGATGTGAGGTCTACGACTTATGCAAAACACCGTTTTCTCCAAGTACTTTGGAAAAACGGTGTTTTGCATAACTGGCGAACCTCACATCCTACAACTTTAACTGAAAACATGTTCAACACAAGGAGCTGTAAATCCAAATGATGAATATTAGCTTAGATGATGTTGATCATTGCATATTTTCTGTCTATGACTGCTAAAGTTACAATACGTAAGTGTCATACTTTTACCGGGATGTTATGGAAGACCGTAGATTTTATGGATTATTGGGTAATGGCTGGATTCAATACATCAATTTTGTACTTAAGAAAAGTAACCCATAATATTTTATAAAACCATGCTCTATCCACCTATAATTTTAACGTGGAAACTGATTACACAAAAAGATAGCGATACTGGGAACTCTTTCGTAGCCATTCTAATGACGGAATCCTAAAATACGCCGCCGGGTGACTGAAATCATTTCGTCCTCTCCAATACTTCCTACAGAACCTAGTCTTCGAGACATACTTTATTACGCACACAGAGATATAGCTGGTACAAACATATATTTTTCAGGTGTTGCAGTTCCATCGTGCAGAGCTAATTTCAGTATAATGTTATAAGTAAATACCTATGGCTAGCCCTCGAATCTGTCGTTTTCGTCGTGTGTTATGACAAAATACGGGATGTTATCAACAGCCTGAGAAACTTACCAAGCTGGGTTAAACGATATGAGTTTTCATTGTAAGAACTACTTCCATATAAGCCTAATTAACTGGCAGTGCAGTGGTTGCGTACGTATATTCCCAAATAAATATTAGACATAAATTTATGTTGTTTTTCTAAACGCTTTTCCGAACTATTGGTAGCCTACTGATTATACGAGGATCACATCAACATGACTTTTCTCTTCCTAAGGCAAACACACACACGCACAAAAACACACACACACACACTCCTTTTACCACTTGCAGAAACAGTGCTAGAGAGGAACATGTCTATCCATCCTTGATATCTTTTATCTTAAGCGACTTGTATGCATGCTATGAGCGTCATTACTCAGTAGGGTTTTCGCGAATAGAGCATTCTCAGATTTGAGTTCTTGTGATTCATGCTTGTTGATTGATCCTATGTGTATCAAGTCAACATTAAGTTATTAGTTTTTTGGAAAAAGTTTTCTACGTAATAAGGTGTGTGTTACAGGAACGAAAGATTCACTGCTACGAAGTGTGCTGAGCAAGCTGCAAAAGCACAGTATGGGATTTGCTCATCTGCCTGGCTTAATATATGTGGAGAATAATGATCATGCATCCTATTTCCTACATGTAGTCCGTGAAGAAATTACCGCAAGTAGAGTCCTATAAGAAGAAAGTATCACATACTCACAAAGATAATGGTCTTATTTCCCAACTAGATGTCGCATTTATCACCTGTGATGCCAACGATAAAAAGATTCAGTAATATCCTATCCACAGGCATCTGCACTCGGCAGCATCCGGCTGAACATCGCCGTTATACTAGTATGATGTATGCTTGATCATCAATGACCATCATCATGAGAGCTTTAAGATATATGGGTGCGGTGCTAGGGGGGGGGGGGGAGGAATAGATTCGTGGAAAAATCTTAACTTTCAACACTTTATTTTGATTGAGTCACCCAGAATTATTTGGTAGATATACCCCAATCACTATCTTAATCCCCAGCTTTACCCTCCACAACTTCTATCTCTTGCCTTGTCAGTGTTTTCCACATATTCGTCTTCTTGCCGATACTGCGAAGAACGACCTTATCAGTCCAGTTCATAATCTCCACATTCTTCTATCGCACTACATCCCTCACCGGCTGTTTTTCACTCTTGCCACGTGCCACAATGTTAGTCTTAGCTTCTTGTGACTGGAGAAGCGGTCGTTAGCATGGGGACACTACTGAATCACATTTGCAGTCAGCAGCGAATGTCTCATCTCTAACTTTTTACAATAACACTTCGTGACAACGTCTCCTTCCTTCCAGGGATTCCCATTTCAGTTCACGAAAAACTGCCTTAATACTCATATGGTCATTGAAGCTACCAGTAATAAATGCTGCTTTCTACACTCCTGGAAATGGAAAAAAGAACACATTGACACCGGTGTGTCAGACCCACCATACTTGCTCCGGACACTGCGAGAGGGCTGTACAAGCAATGATCACACGCACGGCACAGCGGACACACCAGGAACCGCGGTGTTGGCCGTCGAATGGCGCTAGCTGCGCAGCATTTGTGCACTGCCGCCGTCAGTGTCAGCCAGTTTGCCGTGGCATACGGAGCTCCATCGCAGTCTTTAACACTGGTAGCATGCCGCGACAGCGTGGACGTGAACCGTATGTGCAGTTGACGGACTTTGAGCGAGGGTGGACGTACCGCCGAATTGCGTGAGGTCTCCACAGTACATCGATGTTGTCGCCAGTGGTCGGCGGAAGGTGCACCTGCCCGTCGACCTGGGACCGGACCGCAGCGACGCACGGATGCACGCCAAGACCGTAGGATCCTACGCAGTGCCGTAGGGGACCGCACCGCCACTTCCCAGCAAATTAGGGACACTGTTGCTCCTGGGGTATCGGCGAGGACCATTCGCAACCGTCTCCATGAAGCTGGGCTACGGTCCCGCACACCGTTAGGCCGTCTTCCGCTCACGCCCCAACATCGTGCAGCCCGCCTCCAGTGGTGTCGCGTCAGGCGTGAATGGAGGGACGAGTGGAGACGTGTCGTCTTCAGCGATGAGAGTCGCTTCTGCCTTGGTGCCAATGATGGTCGTATGCGTGTTTGGCGCCGTGCAGGTGAGCGCCACAATCAGGACTGCATACGACCGAGGCACACAGGGCCAACACCCGGCATCATGGTGTGGGGAGCGATCTCCTACACTGGCCGTACACCACTGGTGATCATCGAGGGGACACTGAATAGTGCACGGTACATCCAAACCGTTATCGAATCCATCGTTCTACCATTCCTAGACCGGCAAGGGAACTTGCTGTTCCAACAGGACAATGCACGTCCGCATGTATCCCGTGCCACCCAACGTGCTCTAGAAGGTGTAAGTCAACTACCCTGGCCAGCAAGATCTCCGGATCTGTCCCCCACTGAGTATGTTTGGGACTGGATGAAGCGTCGTCTCACGCGGTCTGCACGTCCAGCCAGCACGAACGCTGGTCCAACTGAGGCGCCAGGTGGAAATGGCATGGCAAGCCGTTCCACAGGACTACATCCAGCATCTCTACGATCGTCTCCATGGGAGAATAGCAGCCTGCATTGCTGCGAAAGGTGGATATACACTGTACTAGTGCCGACATTGTGCATGCTCTGTTGCCTGTGTCTATGTGCCTGTGGTTCTGTCAGTGTGATCATGTGATGTATCTGACCCCAGGAATGTGTCAATAAAGTTTCCCCTTCCTGAGACAAAGAATTCACGGTGTTCTTATTTCAATTTCCAGGAGTGTACTCGTATACGTAAGTTCTGCATTGATAAAAAAAAAAAAAATGAGTGTCGCAGCCCGCACAACATTACTCGCATCAAACCGCCGTAGAATACCTACATATACCCACCCGAATAGGTCCAAACTGGAATTTTTTATCGCCTGAATGACACGTTTAGGGACATGATTCCGAAGTTCGTTTTCACGGAGGACATGCATGCTTAGAGATTGCGGATCACAGCCATTGAAATTCTGTGCGTAGGGTGGGTGTTTCAGTACGTATAGCTTCACTAGGCAGTGTTGTAATATAGCTGTCATATTAGTACGTATATATACATACATTTATATTTACTGCCTAGGTTTGTAATTTTTTGGGTGGAGAGTAACAGTATATGTACAAAGAGGATGTTATACTGCTTATAGCAGCACTGGTAGGGTGTGGCGAACTGCAAAGGATGCAAATGTATGGGAAATAATGCACAATGTCAAGACAGTTTGCAAGGGAAATAACCATTTTCATTTCTTACCCTTCTGTTCCAATTATTGTGTAGATTGACGGAAGGACCCCAACGGCACAGCACGTCAGGATGTTGGCAGATTAATGTGTCATTCCTAACGCGCTGCTATTCGACCTATGTACAGGGATAGGCGTTATCTGGAGTGAGTATTGTGTGACAAGTTTATTCTTTTACGGACCTGTTGGTGAGAGCGCTTCTGGCCGTTTTACAGCATCTGTAGCCGCCGCAGTGTTGTGGAAGTGTCGTAATTATTTTTGATTGAATACTGTAAGCAAAATGCAGATCGCACTACTAGTAATTAAGCAGGAATTGAGTTCGCACGTGTGCACTTAAATCATTGCACACTGTAATAGCCCGTGAGGAAAATGAACGACGTGATTATTATAAACTGATGATACCAAAGCATGTTGGAAGGCTGTCTGCGTATATCAAACAATGACAAAGAGTGGCTATGGCTAAATGTTTCTAGGTAACATAGTTGACAGTTGTACTGGGTGAGGTGATCGTGACGTCGACTCCGAGTATCCTATGCATTTGTTGGGTGTATGAAGTGACACAGACTCACAATCATAAAAAAATCATTGAACTTTTGCTGTAGCTTTTGCTCTTATGAATTATGTAATATAGGCGTCATACTAACGCAGGAATAGGTGACAAAAAAAAGACGACGTATTTCTGACGAAAGACATTCTAACACTCTCAAAAAATACGTTTTTTTGTCTTTGATCCCATAATTCCGCCACCATCGTATTTACGGCGTAGCAGTCATACGAGGGATTTGAGTGTGGTGGAAACTACCTAGGTGTAAGCTTCTGGAGTGGCCTAATGTAGGATGTGTAAAGCATATTCTGGATTCAGATGCACCTGCACGAACGCGCTTTATGATGTAGGAGGTAAGTGGCTTAAAAAACACCAATTAAAGTAATCATTTTTATGAGTATTGACTCTTCAGCCTGACACCCTTGTGGATTAATGAAAGAGGTGTTCTTTATCCCTGAAAGAATCGCTGGATGCTCAGTAATAACAAGAAACTTCTGTAATCTATGATTATAAATCACCATTCATTGTGCTGGTCAGAGAGAGACGCTCCTGCTGCGATACGCAAATTATATTTATAAACGACGACGATTGAAGATAGACATGTATATGCTGTGATACAGTGAGGAAGATGGCTTTGATTTGCATGTACTTTTCTGCATGGGATGTTTATGCTTTCGGTGTTAATGTGTTAGTACCGTTTCATTTTGTGGGAATATTCTCGAGAATTACGGGCTGTTTGTAATAATAAATAAAGAGTGTTTAATATAGCTCGCATTAGCCTCTGATGGTAGTTGCTTCTTCGGTCGGATACGCACCCTTGCCTTCTCGTTCCAGTGTCAGCGCGCAAATGTGGGTGCCCGGTGTCTGGTGAACGAGTGGAAGGCGCAGCGGCGATCCTGCGTGGAGACTGTGGCTGTTTCGTGGCTGTTTTTCGCCAGCTACGTTGCTGACTGATCGCGTGTGGACGCCAGGGACTGCTATACATACAAATTTTATTTAAATAAAATGCATTTAGCCCCCATTTTGCCGTGCGGTTAGAGGCACCATGCCACGGATCGTGTGGCCCCTCCCACCAGAGGTTGGAGTCCTCCCTCGGGCATGGGTGTGTGTGTTGTTCTTCGCATAAGTTAGTTTAAGGAGTGTGTAAGTCTAGGGACCGATGACCTCAGCAGTTTGGTCCCTTAGAAATTTACACACACACACACACACACACACACACACACACACACACACACACACCTTTTTCTCCCCCATTCCCTACCTTATACTACGGCGTGGAGAGACAGTGATGGAGAAAAAGGAGTACCGCTACGATGTGGCGATGTGGCACTGGGCAGAGCAGACGCGACGAGGCAGAGAGACAGTAACCTTGTAGTCCGCTGCGGGTGATGTTTCTGGGACTCGCTATCATGACGATACACACCAATAATCCAGGTATAACGTAGCAAGTGCGTATTTCATGCATTACTTTTTTGTTGACTTATGAGGCTGTGCTTCCTGTTGTAACACGCCCGGAAGTACAAATGGGTGGGGTACTTTAAACTGTTTGTCGTTTCGTGACTGTTGCTTTTCTTGACCGTGCGCCCTGTCCACACCATGTACCTGATAATCCCGCGGCGGTCGTACTGTTCTGCTCCACACTGCTGTTGGCTTGCCTGAAATTATCTATCGAAATATGCAAGCGGGTTTAGGGAAGCCGCTCAACGTTAAAAAACAACACTGTGCTATGTCTGGTATGGACATGTATATTCTGAGACGATATGGAAACCACAGGTTGCACTGTTTACACTCTAAATCGTGAATGTTTATCCCAATTAGCAATCTTGATGATTAACAGTCCAAAAAAGTTAATTCGGACGAGCATACGCGTAACCGACACGACGCGGGTGATTGTTGATGATGCGGAATCCGAATGATTGAACGAAAGTTCTTACGCTCATCACACATACAGATATCTGTTAATAGTCCTCCTTGTCACTGGTAATGATATAAAACTGTTCGTAAAGTTAATTTTTCAGTTCTCAGTTCTTACTTGTACGAGCATGCGCGTAACCGTTGCGGCGTGGCTGATTGTTGATGATGCGGAACGCGATGATCGAACGCACGTTCTCACGCTCGGTACAAATCACTGGCACTTGATTGCACTCTTTTGTGGTAAATAGTATTACTGATTCACATTTGTTCATTCTTGGAGACCCAACACGGCGCAGATGATCGATGTATGCGACGCAACGAGAGGATACATAAATACGTTACTAACGCCACTGCTTATTTTCAATTACTTCTTGACGCACTTTCCTCTGAACCATTTCTATATGTCTTCATTTTACTGTAATAGCACTTGTAGCAACACTTCAACCTGAATACTAACAATGCTTCTACATGCACACTACACAACATAACAGTTTCGTGTCCCGTGCTCGACTCTCTCCAGACGCGGCTGCCCGCAAAGATACTCCACAACTAAACCAGCGATATGACAATAGCTTACACTGTGTATTGGTCATTGTTAGAATAATGCGCTGCAGTGCTGGTTAAGTATTCGTTCATAGGATGGCGGAGTAGGTTTCTGGGGATTCTATAGCAGAGAGCACTGTCAACAACTCTCGACTGCTTATTAATCAGTTTGTTTATAATCAAATATGTAAGGTCACACGTAATTATAAATGGCAATATGTTTCAAGATAATACCATGTGGCTACTTTATTAATAAGAATGGCCCATTACTTACTCTTAGGGTGCTGATGCTGCCGCTGCTGCTGCCAAAGCTGGTGGACACCTACCCCTGCTACTGCTCGCAGAAATGATAGCAGGAACAGACGTCCATGAGGAGGTGTCGATGCCGAAAAGCATACGCTCTATGCCTTATCCAGGTCGCATAGTACTCAAGCGCCGTTGACTAACAAGCAATTGTAAATAGGGTGGGGTGGGGTGGGAGGGGGTGGGGCAGAAAGAGTGTAGACAGAGAAAGACCACAATTAAATAACCATCGGATTACCAGGTGCTGTATTTGTTATCAGGGTAAATGTTCAAGATCACAAATTTGATACATTGCCCCACTTCGATGAAGTCATCCGGTGACACACTTTGCGGCAGGACACCCTTACGTATTTAGTCACACAGTACTGTGATGTTATTATCGATGAGAGTGACCAGTTAATTTCAATATGAATAAACAACCCAAGGCGCCGAAGGACACCTGGTATGGACAGCGTGCAAGTTACTTAATTTAAACAGAGGACCTCTCGGAAGTTCAGGGAAGCAAAGAGGAACCAGACGTTAATGAAAACCATCGAGTTAAGGAGACTCAGTGTACATCCACGGAAAATGTGAAATATGACTGACGGCGTGATACGATACTGCAAGGAAAAATTAAAATGAGAATTATCGTGTAATCAGTAAATTACTGACGAAATCTCTGCGGTAGTAGTGTTGAGTTTTAGTGACAATTCGGCGAGAGTAGTTCTTATTTTCTTCCGGCGATATTTTTGCTAGATGATGGTGGTGAGTGCGGCAGTCGTCGAAATGTCCAGGTATCTCAACACCACCAGCCAGCTGGAAACCCCAGACAGTTTCAATACTATCCTGCAATCAACTTCACAGCTCGTACATCCAAATCACTCAGCATAATAATGTGCATAACAAGGTAAAAGAAGACTGAGGATTTATTCGACTATTGTTAATATAGATTAAAAGTGTGTGGTAGACCAAGACTCTAACTCTGGGCTTTTGTCTAGTGTGGGTAAATGCTCTAGCGACAGAGCTACCCATGTACGACTCAAGACCTGTCCTCATAGCTTTGCTTCTGCCAGTACCTCCTCTTCCACTTCCAAAATTTCACAGAAGTACTCCTGTGAAACTTGCTGGTTTAGCACTTCTGTCAAATTTGGAAGGCGGGAAGTGACTTAGAGGCACAAGTAAGGCTGTGATGACCCGTCCAGAGTCGTGCGTCGATAGCTCAGTCACTAGAGCATTTGCTCGCGATAGGCAAAATTGCCATGTAGGAGCCTCCGTCAGGCACGCAGTTTTGATCTCAAATTTGATACATGTTATTTTTGTGAGGTCTGTTTCCCTGTTCCCTCGCTTTTCCCCTCCTTCTGTCCCTCGGTGTGTATGTGTATGTGTGTGTGTGTTTGTGTTTGTGTGTGTGTGTGTGTGTGTGTGTGAGTGTGTGTGAGAGAGAGAGAGAGAGAGAGAGAGAGAGAGAGAGAGAGAGAGTGGTAAGTAATAATGTTACAATATTTTATATGTCTCCTGAGGATGTAAAGTACCACACATCACTAATTTTTTCAGAACGTGATGCGTTACTGATTGACGACGAAAATGCATCTGATGCACATGATAGAATACCGAAAAAGAATTAGTTTTACTTAAATACTGATAACTACTTAAATACTGTAAAATATGCTCGCTTTATTAGAATCATAAAAACTGCAGAGCTCACAAACCTCAAATTGCCCATGGTGCTAGAAAATGAACTTATGGAATCGCTTATACTTTCATTTGTCGTCAACATCGAATTTATGCAGTGGTTAGCACACCGGACTCGATTTCGGAAGGAAGATGGTTCAAACCCGCGTCCGGCCATCCTGATTTAGGATTCCCGTGATTTCCCAAAATCTCTTCAGGCAAATGCCCGGATGGTTCCATTGAAAGGGCACGGCCGATTTCCTTCCCCATCCTTCCCTAATCCGATGGGTCCGATGACCTAACTGTTTGGTCCCCATAGCAGCAAGAACATTCTTGGGAAAGCTCACAAGGGTACAGAGTTAGTACTATATACCGGTGTTTAATGTTCTCTTGCTCATACTTTACCAACTTGTGGAGAGTTGCCCAAGCAAGATGCCGACAAGTGAAAAGATTTCGAATCACTCC
Organism: Schistocerca cancellata; assembly: GCF_023864275.1. NCBI lineage: Eukaryota > Metazoa > Arthropoda > Insecta > Orthoptera > Acrididae > Schistocerca > Schistocerca cancellata. The sequence goes on from NC_064628.1 coordinate 225,281,168, forward strand.
TCCTGCTTTATTGTCCGATAAACCTAAATAACTTCTTCTTCCTCTTATCCATGAATACAGAGGAAATACTTTCTCCCTGTATCACTCGGATGCTTTCTCTAACTGCTTTTCTGTAGAGGGACACGAATCTGGAATGAGCTCTCCCACAGTCTCAGAAAACTGATTCACATGTACAGGGTGAACGTTAATAAAACCAGTAAACTGTAAGGACGGTTTCCTGGCGGGAAATGGAGGAAAACAGGTATTATGAAGGTATGACCGAAAATGCAGCGTTACCACAGTAGTTGGTGCTGAAAATTCAAAGTTCCTCTAACCGCTTGCTGTGTGTCCCTTGTCTGTTGCATGCTGTGTGACTGATGCAGCGAACTTTAAACAGCAGAATGGTCCGGTATTCACATCGGGAAAAAGCCGAGATGGTGTTTGTGTACGGTCAAGCAGATGGAAACGGTCGAGAGCTTGAAGATCATACTAAAACAAGTAGCCTCACAAACACCAAACAGACCACAGAACATTTCTAGTTTTTTGGGGCATTTTTGCGATCGTGGGTCCATTCAGACAGACGAACGGGGAAGGACTGTGCGTACACCAGATCCGGAGGACCGGAGTGTGCCTCTCGACTGTTTCCATTTGCTTTCCCGCACACGCACACCCTCTGACTTTGTTCCAGGCGTGAACAGCGGACCATTCTGCTGTTGATAGTTTACAGTACCTGCAACACACAAGGAACACAGCACGTGATCAGAGGAACTTTCATTCGCCTGCGCTATCTACCGTGGCAACATTGCATTTCCTGCCACATTTCCAATCAGGAATCGTTCCTGCAGTTTATCGATTTTATTAACGCTCACCGCATACAGCTTAAATAGATAGCTACTGATATACCTCCTAAAAAATCTACAAGATGTGCTCTTGATTTCGAACGCACGGATTATCCCTTTACAAGAGATTACTTTACTTTCCAACAGCAGTTTCGTACGTGAGAATGTTTGGGGTTATTTATCTGTATTTGCGAAGGGCGTTCAGTAAGTGAAGCAACGTATTTTTTTCAGAAAACAGGTTGTTTACTCAGCTTCCCAATGCAGCATAGTATTCCCCATTCTTTTGGCTAAAAAACCCATTTTTCAACATAACCTCCATCTTATTGAGAGGGCCAGTATGCCCGAATGTTGCCACTCTACTGTTCGACATCGGAGTCAATGTCCTGCTGCATCATTAACCTCCTCATCAACCACGTAATGCTTCTTGCAGAGGCCATTCTTCATTAGACCAACCAGATGGAATTCGGAAGGTGCAAGATCTGGGCAGTAGGACGGATGAGGTAGAACAGACCAGAACAGCCCAATGAAGTTTCATGAGTTGCTCTAAGGTGCGCAGGTTTGTGCAAGGTTTTGTGTTATCATGGAGAAGAAATTCGTTTGCATTTTTGTGGCGACGAACTCGCTGAAGTCGTTTCCTCAATTTGCTGACGGTAGCGCGGGTACACTTCAGAGCTGATCGTTGGAACCTAGAGGAAATATGTCAACAGAATAGCCCCTTCAGAATCGCAGAAGGCTTTTTCTTCGGAGGAGAGATAGTGTGATGCGGCATCACTTGATTGATTGCCGTTCTGTTTCTGGTTTGCAGTGATGCACCAATGTTTCACCTCCTATGACGATGTTCGACAAAAAAATTGTTACGATCAGTCTCGTAGAACGCAAGCATTTCGGCGCAGATGGTCCTTTCTTGTTCCTTTTGGTCTTGTGTTAGGCGATAAGGAACCCAACGGTAACACACCTTTGACTACCCCAAATGTTGGACGAGTGTGTCAGCAACACAGGCGTCCGGTGGAGCAGTGAGGTGTCTGGTTGTGGTCCATCTATCACCTCGAATGAGAGTGTAGCACGTTCCAGCATTGTAGGAACCCCAGCTGAGCGCGCCCGGATGGTACGCGGGAGCAGGGCAGGTTGAGCGACCTTGCTGCGATCATGACAGGCTCCTCACCCAACAACCCAAAGTAGTTTCGTACCCTGCAGGTCTTCGTAGACATTCTGTGAATTACTGTGATGCTATGCTTTTCCGCCAAATGCTATTCAGTGACAGTTTACTCCGCAGATCGCACCTCCGTTACCAACACCATTTTGATGGGTACGTATAGGGCCGCCAACTCTCGGAACTTCATGAAACTGTAGAGTGTGAAGTTGGAATATTCCACAATGTCCCACAACAAAACTCGAATTTTTTCAGCCGAAATTGGCAGAGAAAAAAATGTATTGCTTACTTATTGAACGCCCCTTCCATATTTCATGATAATTTTTACTCCTTAATACACAACTTTCGTCTGCTTGCTGACGTATACACGACTGTTCGGTACACTCTTTTATTATTATTATTATTATTATTATTATTATTATTATTATTATTATTGTTATGATTCTTTCTTTATTTTCTCAGACGTTATGTCTGGTCAAAAATGGAAAGTGACGCGGACCTTGATCAAGCGTGACTTCCTTTTAACTGTACGGTATATGTTATATTGCTAGGAATTTTCGGGTAATTGAACATGTATCAATAATTACGGATCTCACGCAGGCACGCGTGAAGAGGGAATTTTTTTTGTGGTTTTAGGGCGCACAACTACAATGGTCATTAGCACCCAGACTAAGTTAGGAATGTACCGAGAGCCACAAGGTTGAAACAGCAACTAAAATGGACAATACTATAAAAGACAGACAGGCAGAGGATTAAAAACAAACAGCATAATCAAGTGTCCTTAGACACTTTTGTCAAGTTGATAAAACGAAGAACGCGAGCAGCTGCTCCTGGGCCATCCGCTAAAATGGCATCCAGAGTACATGGCAGGCCAAGATCAAGACGCAGTGTATTAAAATCAGGACAGGACGTTAAAATGTGGCAGACCGTCAGCAATTGCCCACATGGGCAGAACAGCGCCGGCGCAGCCGTCAGCAGATGTCGATGGCTCAACCGGCAGAGTCCAATTCGTAACCGGGCCAAAACGACCTCCCCCCGCCGAGAAGGGCGTGAGGAGGACGTCCAAGCCGCGGGAAGAGGTTTCAAGGCCCGAAATTTTTTGTCCGTAAGTGCGGCCCAATCGGCATGCCACAGCGATAAAATGCACCGACAAATGACCCTGCTACAATCTGATGAAGGGATACAACAAGAAGCTGTCCGAGGCTGGAGGACTGCAGCCTTGGCCGCGGCATCTGCAGCTTCGTTCCCAGGGATACCGACATGGCCAGGAACCCACATAAAGCTAACCGGAGAACCGTCGTCCACCAGCTGCTGAAGAGAGCGTTGGATCCGGTGCACGAAAGGGTGAACCGGATACGGATCACTGAGGCTCTGGATGGCGCTCAGGGAATCGGAGCAGATGACATAAGCAGAATGTCGGTGGCGGCAGATGTAAAGAACAGCCTGGTAAAGGGCAAAGAGCTCAGCTGTGAAGACCGAACAATGGCCATGGAGCCGGTATTTGAAACTTTGTTCCCCGACAATAAAAGAACACCCGACCCCGTCATTTGTCTTAGAGCCATCTGTATAAATGAAGGTCATACTAATGAACTTCGAACGAAGTTCGACAAAACGGGAGTGATATACCGAACCGGGGGTAACCTCCCTTGGGAGCGAGCTGAGATCAAGCTGAACGCGAACCTGAGCCTGGAGCCAAGGTGGCGTGTGGCTCTCGCCCACTCTAAAGGTTGCAGGGAGTGAAAAATCAAGGTGTTGAAGGAGGCGACGAAAGCCAACTCCAGGGGGTAGCAGGGCAGAGACATACAACCCGTATTGACGGTCGAGAGAGTCGTCAAAAAAGGAATGATAAGACGGGTGGTCGGGCATTGACAGTAGCCGACAGGCATACCGACAAAGCAGTATATTGCGCCGATAGGTGAGTGGCAATTCACCGGCTTCAGCATGAAGACTCTCGACGAGACTAGTATAAAACATTCCGATCGCAAGACGTAAACTTCGATGTTGTATGGAGTTGAGGCGGCGTAAGATGGACGGCCGTGCAGAGGAGTATACGAAGCTCCCATAATCCAGCTTGGAGCGGACGATCGACCGATATAGGCGAAGTAGGACGGTTCGATCCGCTCCCCACGACATACCACTGAGAACGTGGAGGACATTTAGAGAACGGGTACAACGGGCAGCCAAATATGACAAATGTGGAGACCAGCTAAGTTTCCTGTCAAATGTAAGACCTAAAAATTTTGTTGTCTCCACGAATGAGAGAGCAACGGGACCGAGTCGTAAGGACGGTGGGAGGAACTCTTTGTAGCGCCAGAAGTTAATACAGACCGTCTTCTCGGCAGAAAAACGGAAGCCATTGGCGACACTCCAAGACAACGCTGTAGACAGCGCTCCAGGAAACATGTACGCTGCGCGCTGCAATAGATGGTAAAATCGTCCACGAAAAGGGAGCCTGATACATCAGCTGGGAGGCAATCCATTATTGGATTGATCGCTATGGCGAAGAGAGCGACGCTCAAAACTGAGCCCTGTGGCACCCCATTCCCCTGGCAAAAGGTGTCTGACAGGACAGAACCCACACGTACCCTGAACCGTCGATCCATTAAAAAGGAACGAATAAAAAGAGGGAGGCGACCGCGAAGGCCCCATGTATGCATGGTGCGCAGAATGCCCGCCCTCCAACAGGTGTCGTAAGCCTTCTCCAAATCAAAGAACACAGCCGCGGTCGAGCGCTTCCGCAAGAAGTTATTCATAATGAAGGTCGACAAGGTAACTAGATGGTCAACACCAGAGCGGCGCCTACGAAATCCACATTGTACATTGGTAAGTAGGCGTCGAGATTCGAGCAGCCAAACCAAACCAGAGTTAACCATTCGCTCCATCGCCTTACAGCTGGTAAGCGAGATGGGTCGGTAACTGGAAGGCAAGTGCTTGTCCTTCCCGGCTTAGGAATCTGTACAACAATAGACTCGCGCCAGCATGTGGGAACATGTCCCTCAATCCAGATGCGATTATAAGTACGAAGAAGGAAACCTTTACTCGCAGGAGAAAGGTTCTTCAGCATCTGAATATGAATAGAATCAGGCCCTGGAGCGGAGGACCGTGACCGGGCAAGTGCATTTTCGAGTTCCCGCGTGGTTAATGGGTCATTATAACTTTCACGATTCGAGGAGCGGAAGTTAGGTGGCCTAGCCTCCTCTGCCGGTTTTCGGGGGAGGAAGGTAGGGTGGTAATAAGTGGAGCTCGAAACCTCTGCGAAAAAGCGACCGAAGGCATTGGAGACATCCTCAGGGGCCACAAGGACGTCATTCGCGACCGTCAAGCCAGAAACTGGTGAGTGGTCCTTAGTGCCAGATAGCCGGCGCAGGCTACCCCAGACAACTGAAGAAGGAGTCAAACTGTTGACGGTGCTTGTGAAAGCAGCCCCGCTGGCTTTCTTGCTTTCTTTAATAATACGACGACACTGCGCACGTAATCGTTTATAACTGATACAATTCGCCACTGTAGGGTGGCGTTTAAAGGGGCGTAACGCACGTCGACGAGCACGTAAAGCGTCTCTACATGCTGCGGTCCACCAGGGGACCGGTACGCGACGTGGAGAAGAGCTAGTGTGAGGGATGGAATATTCAGCAGCAGTGAGAATGACTTCCGTAAGGTGTGCGACTTGACTATCGCAGCTTGTGAAGGTCTCATCCTGAAAGGTCGCCCTGGAAGAGAAGAGCCCCCAGTCTGCTTTGGAGATGTTACAACTAGATGAGCACGGAGAGGGGGTATGATGCAGGAGATGGATAACAAACGGGAAGTGGTCGCTCGAATATGTATCAGAAAGTGCATACCACTCAAACCGGCGTGCAAGTTGGGTAGTACATATAAAGAGGTCTAAATGGGAATAAGTGTGAGTTGTGTCCAAAAGAAAAGTGGGGGCGCCAGTATTGAGGCAGACAAGATTGAGCTGGTTGGAAAGGTCTGCTAACAGGGAGCCCCTCGGGCCGGATGCTGGAGAGCCCCAAAGGGGATGGTGGGCATTGAAGTCTCCAGTTAACAAAAATGGTGCAGGTAGCTGAGCAATAATTTGCATCATGTCTGCCCTGGTAACGGCAGACGACGATGCAGTGTAAACGGTACAAATGGAAAATGTAAACGTGGGGAGAGTAATTCGGACGGCAACTGCCTGCAGGCCGGTGTGCAATGTGATGGGATCGTAGTAAATATCACCCCGGACCAGCAACATAACCCCTCCATGAGCCGGAATACCTACCACAGGGGGTAGGTCAAAACGCACAGAGGTGTAGTGTGCCAAGGCAATTTGATCGCATGGGCGTAGCTTCGTTTCCTGGAGGGCTACGACGAGCGGACGGTGCAAGCGGAGCAGCAACCTTAAATCCTCTCGGTTGGAGCGAATGCTGCGAATATTCCAGTGAATAAGTGCCATCCTGAGAAGAAAAAGAAAAAGAAGGTGCAAGAAGGGGTCACCTCGAAGGCCGCTGAGGGCCTGGCTTCGAGCGAGCACTGCCGCCGCTATCAGTAGGCGGACAGTCATCGTCCATTGGTTCTATAGGTTCATCGGCCATCTTGTTAAGATGGCCGGGAGGGGGAGCTTCCTCCGCCGGTGAACGGCCAGATATTCGGCTACCAGCGGTGCGGCCAGGCGAAACGGATGACGGCCTGGGGCAGCAACCGCTGGGTGGCGAAGGAGAAGAAATGCACCGTGGCGGAGAAGGAGAACTGTGCTTCCTCTGAGCCTTCTTGGAAGGCCGTTTAGTGGAAGTACTGGTCGATGGCTGGGAGTTCGAGGTACGTAGGAAGTCTGCACGGGACGGTTCCTTCTTGAAGGCCCGTGCATCTGACTTCTGGGTCTTCGTCTTGGCAGAAGCAGATGAAGGTGCTTGTGTCTGAGGGGTGACGGGAGGAAGAGGAGACGTCGACCGTGCGATCTTAGCACTGGCCGAACGGACGACCGTAGTGCTGAAGGTCAGATCGTATGTCTGCGTCGCCACCTCCCTGGTAGTCCGAGGAGAGGTGAGGTCAGTACTGTATTTCCCCGCTGGGAGCAGCGTGGGCTTCCTACTAGCAAATAGCTTGCGAGCAGCCGAGGTGGACACTTTCTCTTTGACCCGAATTTCTTGGATACAGCAATCTTCCTTATAGACAGGACAATCGCGGGAGGATGCGGCATGGTCACCCTGACAGTTCACACAACGAGGAGACGGAGGTGGACAGTCACCCTCATGGGCATCCCTGCCACAAGTGACACATTTAGCCGCATTCGAACAAGACTGGCGAGTGTGATTAAAACGCTGACACTGGTAGCAGCGCGTAGGTGTCGGAACATAGGGGCGAACAGAAATAACCTCGTAGCCCGCTTTCATGCGCGACGGCAGCTGAACACTATCAGAGGTCAAGAAAAGTGTCCGGGTCGGTACAAGGTCATTGTTGACCTTTTTCATTACCCTATGGACAGCCGTCACGCCCTGCTCAGCGAGGAAAGACTGCATCTCCTCGTCAGTCAATCCGTCGAGTGGTCTAGTATATACCACACCACGAGACGAATTCAAAGTGCGGTGAGCCTCCACCCGGACAGGGAACGTGTACAGGAGTGTGTCCTGAAGCAGTTTTTGTGCCTGAAAGGCGCTCTCAGTTTCTAGTAACAAGGTACCGTAACGCAACCTGGTACAAGACTTGACAGATCCGGCTTGGCATCTACGCCCTTCTGGACAACGAAAGGGTTGACAGAGGAAAAATCCTTTCCGTCCTCAGATCGAGAAACTACGAGGAACTGTGGGGCAGGCGGTAGTACTTTTGTCACTGGTGGCTGGTCAAGTTTCCGTTTGTGGGCAGAAGTCGAGAGAGAAGAAGATGAGAAATCCATTTCGGAGGAATCCCCCATGATTGCCAGCGTCTCCGATGGCGCACTCCTTCCCTCTCAGAGGGCACTCCCGCCTTAGGTGAATGTTTACACCTCAGGTCACACCTCCCGAGAAACGGACGGAGAGACCAATCGGCATGGTCGGAAGGTGTCAGGCAATCACCCCTCCCTGGGCCTGGTCTTTACCAGGGGGTACGTGCATGCCTTACTTGTCTACCCAGGGTGGGGAACTACGCTTTACCCCGTCATCGGCTACGCGTGCGAACGCCTGGGTCGGCCTTCAGTCACGCACAGGGCGGAAGGAAGAAGAGGAAAAAGAAGGTAGAGAGAGGGAGAGAAAGGACAT